>NC_091433.1:153192511-154598344 GCF_964237555.1 Oryctolagus cuniculus
AGCCTGGCCCAGCTGCTGTTGAATCCTTGACTACCATGTGTTGTGGTAGTCAGACCTTATCTGTTCATGTCTATTACAGGTTCTATGAGCTTCCTTACTTTGTCCAAATTGGGGATGTTTTCTAATTATTTCACTAAAAGGCCTTCTAATCCATTTTCTCTTTCCACACCTTTAGGAACTGCTAAGACCTCTATGTTGGGTCATTTAATAGTATCCTATAAATCTCAAACACTGTTTTTAAGCTTTCTTCTTTTATAAGAATGATGTACTTATTTGAAACAGTTACAGAGAGAGGTATGTGCAGAGTGAGAAAGAGAGAGAGAGAAGTCTTCCATCTGCTGGTTCACTCCCCAAATGTCCACAGTGGCCAGAGCTGAGCCCATCCAAAGCCAGGTGCCAGGAACTTCTTCTGGGTCTCTCATGCAGATGCAGGCGCCCAAGCATTTGGGTCATCTTCTACTGCTTTCTGTGGCCATCAGCAGGGAGCTGGATTCAAATTGGAGCAGCCAGGACTTGATCTGGTGTCCTTGTGGGATGCCGGCACTGCAGGCCAAGGCTTTAACCCACTGAGCCACAACCCCTGGCCTGAAAGTTTTGTCTTCTAACTTAGATATTTTTTCTTGCACCTCACCAAGTCTGTTATCAAGATTTTCCACTGTATTTTGTATTTTACATATTGGATTTTTCAATTCTAATATTTAACTTGATTTCTCTTCAAAATATGTATCTCATGGGAATTTTTTCCTTCATGTTATATACAGGTTTCTTTAACTTATGTATTTGTTTCTCACTGCTTCTGAGCAATCCTATGATTATTCCTTTTAATTCCTGTTCAGGAACTTCATCAAGCTCTCTGTCTTCACATTTTTTTTTTTTTTTTGACAGGTAGAGTTATAGACAATAAGAGAGAGACAGAGAGAAAGGTCTTCCTTCCACTGGTTCACTCCCCTAATGGCTACTACGGCCCGTGCGCTGCGCAGATCTGAAGCCAGGAACCAGGTGCTTCTTCCTGGTCTCCCATGTGGATTCAGGCGCGCAAGCGCTTGGGCCATCCTCCACTGCCTTCCCGGGCCACAGCAGAGAGCTGGACTGGAAGAGGAGCAACCAGGACAGAATCCAGCGCCCCAACTGGGACTAGAATCTGGGGTGCTGGCGCCGCAGGCGGAGGATTAGCCAAGTAAGCCGTGGCACCGGCCTGTCTTCACATTCTAATACTGGAGTGGTTTTGTGTTCCTTTTTTTTTTGTTTCTTGTATTTCTACATTTATTTTTAGGCATTTGTGGAAACATTTGTTGGTTTTCTCCATTGACATGTTTTACGTATTAGCTATGCCCCAGTGGCTTAGTGGATTGCCTGCTTCCTCAGTGAATACCTAGAGGGTTGTGTTGAATGGGGCTGGGGAACTCTGCTCATTGCTCCAGGGTGAGGCAAGAATCCACTGTGAAACCCACATTGGGTGTGATAGATCTCTATTATCAGCAGGGGAGAGAGTATGCTAATGCCTGCTGTTGTAATCACAACCTCACCTCCTCTCTTCCAAGGTAATCAGTGCCCGGGATTAACCCACAGTGGGTTTAACCTTCACCCACGCTGGCTTATGAACTGTACAATGGATCTCTGCAGTCCTCAATGTGAACACAGAACCCTCTGCATTTATCCACCCCAGGCTTTCAGGGGGCTCTGAGCCTCTGACACCAGACACAGTGATTGCGCAGATACCTAGCTACACTCCATGCCTCACGCAGTGACAGAATTCCTACATTCACGGTGCGAAAGCCTCCCACAGTCACAGGGTTCAAAGTATCCCCTAACATACCCTCAAGCCTGCCGCATCCATGGAAAAAGCAAAGTCATTTCAGAGCCAGCTTTCTGTGGGAGCTCTGCCTTTGTACTCTCAGTCCCAGATCCTGTGATAGGTTGAGAGGATAAGAGACACCTCAGAATCCCAAGTGGGTGCCTAGCCCCTATCAAACCTCCGAGCGAGACTCAAAGTCAGTTGGAAACATGGGTTTTTCCCTCTAGTAAAATGCCCTGGTCATACTCACAAGAACCAAAACAACCTCTCCTGCTGTCAAGGTGGTGACTTCTCCCTGCTGGTTTCCAGGCACTCTTGGGAGGGAATGGCGGGGGAAGAAATTCTTTGTGCATAATTTCTGTTGCCAATGGCTTTCTGACTCTCCCCTGGGAATAGAATTCCTGCTTTGTTTGTTTGTTTGTTTGTTTGTTTTCTGCTATCATCCCCTGGTCAAAATCAGCATGTCTTTTTCCTATTCAGCCATGTTGGAATCCCTTCCAGGCCTTTTTCTTACCCTAAAAACAAAGACAAAACAAGAAGAGGACATTTCATCTTTTATAAGATGAATAGAAATTTGAAAATCAGAAATTGAAAAACTGGGGAAAAATGGGGAGTAGGTACTCATCTATTTAAACATTGAATTGAAACTAAGCAGCAATGAAAATCAATGTTATAGACTGTATTCTAAATATTAAACACTCTAGGCCGGTGCCGTGGCTCAATAGGCTAATCCTCTGCCTTGCGGCGCCGGCACACCGGGTTCTAGTCCCGGTTGGGGTGCTGGATTCTGTCCTGGTTGCCCCTCTTCCAGGCCAGCTCTCTGCTATGGCCCAGGAGTGCAGTGGAGGATGGCCCAAGTATTTGGGCCCTGCACCCCATGTGAGGCCAGGAGAAGCACCTGGCTCCTGACTTCGGATCAGCGCGGTGCGCCGCCGCAGCGCGCCGGCTGCGGTGGCCATTGGAGGGTGAACCAACAGCAAAAGGAAGACCTTTCTCTCTGTCTCTCTCTCTCACTGTCCACTCTGCCTGTCAAAAAAAAAATATTAAACACTCTAATACAAAATCAATATGCCTCATAAAAATTAAGAGGTACGGCAAAACAGCAACAACTATAACTTCATGTAAGAAATACATTGAAATATCTAAATTAGAAAATATCAAATGATTGAATCCTCACAATCATTTTTATAATTTCTCATTAATTTTAATCCCATTTAACAATTTTTTCACTTTACATTCTTCTTTTCTTATAACAAACTTTGGAAATTTTCTTTAGAAACAATATTTTTTTTTTTGACAGGCAGAGTGGACAGTGAGAGAGAGAGAGACAGAGAGAAAGGTCTTCCTTTGCCGTTGGTTCACCCTCCAATGGCCGCCGCGGCCAGCGCGCTGCGGCCGGCACACCGCGCTGATCCGATGGCAGGAGCCAGGAGCCAGGTGCTTTTCCTGGTCTCCCATGGGGTGCAGGGCCCAAGCACCTGGGCCATCCTCCACTGCACTCCCTGGCCACAGCAGAGGGCTGGCCTGGAAGAGGGGCAACCGGGACAGAATCCGGTGCCCTGACCGGGACTAGAACCCAGTGTGCCGGCGCCACTAGGAACAATATTTTTTTAAAAAAATTATTTTATTTAAAGGCAGAGTTAGAGCATGAGAGTCAGAGAGGAAGGTCTTCCATCTGCTGGTTAGTCCCCAAATGGCCATAACGACCAGGACTGGGCCCAGCTGAAGCCAGGATACAGGAGCTCCCTCTGTGTCTCCTACTTGGTTGTAGGGGCCCAAGCACTTGGGCCATCCTCCACTGCCTTCCCAGGCACATTAACAGGGAGCTGGGTCAGAAGTGGAGTAGCCAGGCTGGCGTCAAGCTCACTAGGCTAATCATCTGCCTGCGGCGCCGGCATACCGGGTTCTAGTCCCGGTAGGAGTGCCGGGTTCTGTCCCGGTTGCTCCTCTTCCAGTCCAGCTCTCTGTTGTGGCCCGGGAGGGCATGGAGGATGGCCCAAGGACCCTGCACCCGCATGGGAGACCAGGAGAAGCACCTGACTCCTGGCTTCGGATCAGCGTGGTGTGCTGGCCGTAGCGGCCATTGGAGGGTGAACCAACAGAAATAAGAAGACCTTTCTCTCTGTCTCTCTCACTGTCCACTCTGCCTGTCAAAACAAACAAACAAAAAGAGTGGAGTAGCCAGGACACAAATCGGCAACACATGGGATGTTGGCAGGGTAGGCAGTAGCTTTACCCACTAAGTCACAGTGCAGGTACCAAGAAACAACTTTTTAGTTTCTCTATATGTATTAATCTTCATTTATAAGGATGGAAAATTTGATTAGTTTTTTATGAGTGGTGGCATTTGGGGTAATAGTTCCCTGTTGTCTTTTGCACATTTAAATATTTCTTGAATTCTTAATATTTATATGGATAGCTTAAATAAAACAGTGCCTCATTATTTTTTAGAATACATTGGTTAGTTGTTGAAGGTCTCCTGATGAGATTATATTTAAAGCAATATCTGGAAGAAGTGAGAAAACAAGACTCCAAGGCAAGAATATTCTGGACACATCTGAGGGACTTCTGGGAAGGTGGTGTGGTTACAATAGATTCTGCAAAGTACAAAGCAATAGAAGTAAGATCATGTGGTGTCATAGATCTTTGTAAAGCCATTGACTTATTCTGAGTGAGATGGGAATCAGCTGGAGATTTGAAACATAGAAGTTTCATATTCTGGCTTGTATTTTCAAATGTTCTAACATATTCATAGATGATATATTGTGGAGAGATAAGTGTGGCAGAAATGACTCAAGAAATTATTGCAATAATGCAGGGGAGAAATATTTTAGTTGGAACTGTAGGGATAGAGGTAAAATAGTACTTAGTTAGAATCTGGACATATTCTTTATTTAAAATATACAGTATTTATTGGAAAGGCAGAGGGGTATCTCTCTGCTGGTTCACTAACAAAATGCCCACAGTCATTGGGGCGAGGCCAGGAAGAAGCCAGGATCCAGGAACTCCATCCAAATCTCCCACATGGATGGTAGGAACCCAAGCACTGTGGCCATTATTTGCTGCCTCCAAGGTGCGTTAGCAGGGAGCTGGATGAGAAATGTGGAGTAACCAGGACTCCAGCCTTGCACTCAAATATGCTGTGTGAGCATGCCAAGCATCTGTGTGAGCTGCCCATCATGCCTATTCCTAAAGATATTCATAAGAGAGCTCTAATGTGAAGTGCTGATGGATTTGATCTTACGTGTGAGAGAAATGGATTAAGCACCAACTGCACAAATTTTGACTAGAATAACTGGAAGAACAGCATTGGCATTTGTTGAGATAGCAAAAGTCTGAAGAAGAGGTTCCAGAAGTAGTCTAGGTGTAGTCCAGAGTGGACCAATAGCAAAAGAGAATAGGGTGGAACCCCAAATGACATATTAGAGGCACTGAAAGATTGATTTCATGGACATCAGGTGATGGAAGTATTTTAGGAGCAAGGGAGTGAGTGAGCCACCTTGTCAAACGGCTTAAAAGACAAGAAGGTGAGGGTTCAGGATTGGATGTTGGATTTAGCAGCCTGGACGTGATGGCAAATTTGACAAGATCTGGTAAATACAGTGGTGAGTAATAAAACCTGATTGGAATAACAGGGAATTGGAGGAGAGTAAATGGATACAGCAATCCTTTTCAAAGGGAGTTTGGCTGAAAGGGAGACAGAATCCTGGGGAGTAGGCGGATGGAAGTAGAGGGTCACAGTAAGGATTTTCCACTTAGTGAAATTCTGGCATGTTGGGATGCTGCTCAGAACACATCATTAAAGAGGGGAAACTGATGTTTTAGGAGAAAGAAAAAATAGATGCCGCTGGGTTCATAACTAGATGATGGGGTTGTTAAACTAATGGAAGGCAAAGGCAAGACACTGCACAGATCGCCTGTTCTCTCCTCCCTTTCTATCCTTCCCCCAGCCCTTATCAATCCATTTATCCCTTTTTGAATAGTCAACATGGAATTAGGGGGAGAAATTGAACTCAGCCTCATTAAAAAAAAAAAGGAAGATTTGTTTATTTATTTGAAAGAGTTATAAGGAGAGGGAGAGACAGAAATCTTCATCTACTAGTTCACCCCCCATATAACCACAGCTTCCAGGGCTGGGCCAGACTAAAATCAGGAGCTTTTTCCAGATCTCCCATGTGGGTAGCAGTAGCCCAAGCACTTGGGTGACCTTCTGCTGCTTTTCCCAGGCCATTAACAGGGAACTGGATTGGAAGTGGAGCATCAGAGACATGATCCAGCGCCTGTGTGGAATGTGTGTGTCACAGGTGGTGCCTTTATCCACTAAACTATGATGTCGGACCCAGCAGAATTTTTAAACCTTGGGATGGGCTATACAGTGTAACTATACAGGAGGAAGTTAAAGGGAAAATTGTGATTAGGACATTTGTGTTGGCTCACTGAGGCGTGTGAAAATTAGCTTTTGTTTTTCCAGGAATTAAAATCATTTAGCATATTAAATATTTATCAATAATTCATTTCTTTGTCATCCCCACTTCTCTAAGTATTTTATCAAAACTCAAATTCATGGGCAATTCTACTAATTCATATTTGTGGATAGCTCATTCTCAGAAACTTGAGACCCTCTTCCATCTATACTTTTGATTTTAAGCTGGTTGCACACCTGCCATGCTGGTATCTTTCTTCATAGTCATGCTGAAAATTCTCATTCCCTCAATCTTAGGTTAGAAACATGGTAACCTGAATCCCATGTCGTCTTCTTTCTTGGTTTACTTTCACGGCTTTCTGAGAAAAGGTGCAGCAAAGATAGTGTTTTATTTTTATTAGTAAAAATCCTTTAAATTAATACATATATCATAATTTTATTGGGTGACATCGGAGAATGCAGATCAGTTTCACTCAGAATTCAAAAAATGGGGATGGGTGGAGCCTTTCTTGCTTTCTCTTTTCTATTCTGCTGATTCTTTATCCTTCCTGTTTAACTTCTTTCTCAATCTAAAAGACACAGATTTTCTTCCGTATTTCCAAGTTCAGTGTGAGTCTGTATCATAGTGCTCCTCTCTTACTGGTAGCTTCTTCAGTCTGAAAAAAAAAAAGCCCTTCAATTCTGTTTTTTAAAAAATAAACCTTTAATTATTTTCTTTCATTTTATGTTTTCTCTTTTTATAGGACTCTTATCCAAATTTGTCTTTTCCATCCTGTGTTTCATTTTTGAATTTGCTCTAATTGTTTGAAATTTTATTCATTTTTATTTCTCAACATTGCTTTTGAGAATTTCATTTGTCATGCCATACATTTTTTTCAATGCTCTGTCAATTTTACCATTTGCTTCCCCTATCCCTCCCTTCCACCCTAACACATGCACTGCCATTGGTGTGATATTACCTGTGTATCTTTTAGGGGATATTAATACTAACTTTTCATTTTTGCTCTCTTGTCCACGTTTATTTCCGTTGCTCTTTTCATTTTCTCTATTTTGTTTGTTTTACATAATAGAGATTTTCTCCATGTTTAGTTGTTATTACTGGCCCCTATTTAAGATTAAGACTCTGAAACATTTATTATAAATTTTCATGGCAGTGAGGTTGAGAAAGGACTTGCTGTAGGACATTCTGGCTATACAATTTTGCTTGGGGCATCCTGCATTCCACTAGACCTAGACTTCTTAAGGAAACAAGTTCCTGCTTGGAGTTTTAAAATATTCTTGTCAGAATTCCATATCCGAATTGTGGAGAAGAGCTGGGAATCTAAATCTTTAATATATGTTTATTTTAACTTACTTTCCATATTTTCACAATGATTCAGCAAGCCACACTTTTCCCTGGTGTCCTTCTCTCCAGGGATCCTCTGTATTTCTTTTTTTAACAAGATTTTTTGAAATGAATTTCACTTAATTTGAAGTTAGACAATGTAAGTGAACAGTTTGATGACACTTATTACATTTAGAATGACATACAATCACCGACTCTGATTTCTAAAATATTAATCATCCTGAAAGGAAGCCCCATACCTGTAAAGCAGTTACTCAATACCCCTCCTCCCTCCAGCCTATGGCAACCCAAAATCTGACGTTTCCATGAATTAAACTCTACTGGAAGTTATATTAAAAATGGTACCAATAAGTAACCTTTGTTTTTAACTACTTTTATTTTTTTTAAAGATTTATTTACTCATTTGCAAGTCAGAGTTACACAAAGAGAGGAGAGGCAGAAAGAGAGGTCTTCCATTTGATGGTTCACTCCCCAGTTGGCTGCAACGGCCGGAGCTGTGCTGATCTGGAGCCAGGAGCTTCTTCCAGGCCTCTCACGCAGTTGCAGGGGCCCAAGGACTTGGGCCATCTTCCGCTGCATTCCCAGGCCACAGCAGAGAGCTGGATAGGAAGTGGAGCAGCCAGGACTCGAACTGGCACCCATATGGGATGCTGGCGCTTCAGGCCAGGGCATTAACCCACTGCACCACAGCGCCGGCCCCTTTAACTTCTTTTATTTAGCAAGATGTTTTGAGTATAATCCAAGTTGTACAAGGTATTAGTACTTCACTCCTGTTTCTGGCTTATTATTCCATTGCATGTAGATGCCACAGTTTGGTTTATCAGTTTATTTATTGGAGGACATTGGATTGTTTCAACCATTGTGAATAGTGCTACATTGAAAACTGATGTACATATATTTATGTAAGTAATAGTTTTCAGATATTTCGATCTTATTCTTAGGAATGGAATGGCTGGTTCAGGTGGAAATTTTATGATTAACTTTTTGAGCAAGCACTTTCCACAATAGATGAACCACCTACCATTTCCACAAGGAAGATTTCAGAGTTGTAACTTTTCACATTCTCACCAATACTTGTTATTTTCCTCTCTCTCTCTCTCAATCTCTGCAGTTAAGACAAACTGATGCACGGTAACCCAACCATAATGCAGAACCCTCTCAGCTCTGTGGCCTGTGCCCAGAATTTCCGCAGTCACAGGTATAGGGGGTCTGCCCTCCACCTGCAAGCTGCTATCCATGGCAGCCTCTGGCAGGGGCAGAACTGCCCACTGTTGCCCGGCTGAGTCCAGTGTTCAGCTCCATCTCTATCACAGTACATTGATGAGCACTTTGATGGGCAGAGGAGAGGTAGGCAAAGTGGCCTCCCTTCATGGAGCAGTGTCGTCATCCAGACTCCTGCGAGTGGGAACTGTCGATTTCTCCCTCAGTCAAAGCTGACAGGGAGCCAGGGCAGCCTTTTCTCAGCTTCCCATGGCATGGTGGTGCTTCCCAGTCGGCAGACAGCCACGCAGATGCAGGAGTGGCTGGCAACACAGCAGGTGGCAGTGTGACTGTTCTCTCTCTTCAGTGCCTTCAGAGGCTCGGTTCTGTGCCATTATTTCCCACTAGAAATTTCTCTCAGTCAGCCCCTGGGAACATGAGCCTACCTTTTTCTGGTATCTTTCTGTGGTTGAACAAAGTATGGTTTCTCACTGTTCATTCATCTTGGATTATGTACCCCATGTCTTCTAAGACTTTTATGGCTTTACATATTTTAAATTTATTTATTTATTTATTCATTCATTTGACAGAGAGAGACAGAGACAGAGAGGAGAGACAGAGAGAGGCTGTTCCCATCTTCTGGTTCATTCCTAAATACCAACTGTAGAACTCAGTTCTGGTATCCCACAAAGGTGGCAGGACCTGAATTACCTGAACCACCGTTGGCTGCCTCCCATGTCTGCCAAGTGAGGAATCAAACTCAGGCATTCTGATGTGGGACTTGGGTATCCTAACCAGGAGATTGTGAGGCCAAATGCCTGCCCCAGTTTTAGCTCTTGGCCAAAGCTCTACAACTTAGCTTCTGGTCTATTTAAGTTAACTTCTGTAAATGGTGTGAGGCAAGGATCCAACTTGCACTATCTGGGAGCATGTTAACTCTCGTCTTATGTGAAGTTGGGAAGGAGCCATTTCTTGCTGTGTGGACTGAGAAAAAAAGGAAAGGATCTCTTCTTAGAGTTTGATTTATCCATTGGTTTTCAACACTAAACATTCTTCTTCCAGGAATTTTGAAATGCATACTTTGTGAACGTTTTGGGAAGCTTGGTACAATCTGTGCTACCTTTTATATTTTTCCAATGCCAGTCTCAGAATTGCATATTTGCATTTGCTAAGGGAATTGTCACTCGTCTTTCTATTCTACCATTTCCACACATTTTTGCTACTACCTCCTTTTCTTGTTTGCTTTGATGTTTGCCTTCATTTCTTTTAACTGACCTTGGTGTAGATTTTGTAGGGGGAGGCAGTTAACGCCTTACTGAAAATGCCATGTTTTACCTTTAACCTCTCCATTTGTAGATTCAGATACAGTATGTTTTATTCATCATTATCAGGCTGTTGAGTTCTTTTTTGGAAAAAAAATGAATTTCTCTTTGATGTATAGGAGGAGAATCAGAAAAAAAACAATTTCCATTCTTGAGTCAAAATTCAGAGGTCTTCAAGAGGAACAGAGTTTCAGTTCCTTCCTCTCCCTGATACTCTCAGGGAATCTTTTCTGTTAATAAGTGGAACATATACTGCGTTTTGTTTCCATGAGAGAAAGCCATAGTGTAGAACATCCAGTCATCACCAAATAAAGTCAACAAGATGGTGAGAACCTACACGGTTGGCTCCACCTCTGAGCTTCTAGAATTCTTTGTGAAGGAGGTTAAAGTTTGCTATGTAGCTTTGGAAGTATCACACAGCTAGGAAAACATTTTCAAAGAAAAGGTCAATGTACAGACCGTTGCATTCAGATAATAAGGATCCCAGATTTGGGATCAAATACAAATTGACAAAACATTGCTGTTTTATGTTTTTGTAAACAGACATTATATATACATACATTTATATATGTGTATAACTATAAAATTTGTATTTTTTATATAATGTGTATATATACATATATAACATACACATAGAAAACATTCTTAAGTAAATGCATGCATTTAACAACAGGCAGTATCCTTTCTTGACCATTTCATATTTCTATTTTTTCTATATTCTTCAAAACACTCTATAATAATTGTATATGTGTGAATGTTTGTATGTGTATATTGAATTTTCAAATATGTTTTCCACAGCTTGCTACATAAAGAAAATATATTACTGACTGTTAATAGATTCATAATCATTTTTGTAATAGTGAAACACAGAAGTTGACAGTAATTCAGGCAAACTTTATTCAGTATATATAATGTATGAGGTACTGTGCTATGAACTATGGCAGGTACATGTGGAAATAGGACCTGATTCTTGCCCTCAAGAAACTGGTCCACTACTGAATTTAATACCTATAATAATGTTTATGAATTAGGGTATTATTCCACATTGCATAGTATGTGGGAATTACCAGGGGGAACTAGTAAAGGTAAAGCTTTCTGATCCCTTCCTCAGTAGCCCCATAACTAGAAATTTGCATTGTAGTAAGCATCTCAAGGTGATTCTAGTATAGCTGAACCTTAACATAGAAATAAATGATAATTGATTTCATCATCATTTTAAAAAATCATCTATTATTTTTCACTTTATGTTTCTGTGTGGGAGCAAACTGTTGAAATCCTTACTTAATGTATACTAAGCTGATCTTCTGTATATTAAGATAATCGAAAATGAATCTTGATGTGAATGGAAGGGGAGAGGGAGTGGGAAAGGGGAGGGTTGTGGGTGGGAGGGACGGTATGGGGGGGGAAGCCATTGTAATCCATAATTCGTACTTTGGAAATTTATATTCATTAAATAAAAGTTAAAAAAAAAGAAATAAATGATAATGATATAAGTACAGACTTAAGAGGCACATGTATTTGTTACATGTCCTTCTTTCTGGCTCTTACCAGGAATGTCTCTGGGCAACTTGTTTAATCTCTCATCTTCAAGCTTTGCATGTGTCAATGGAGCTGGCACAGGGACCTGCTGGCAGACGCACTCTGTTTAAGCCAATGAGATCCTCTCATCAGCGACTTCCATGGCAAACACTGAGGAGGTCTAGTCTCACTTGAACCTATTCTTGTCACAGTTGGGAACTAACCCTCTTGTACAGGGACCTAGACACCCCTGTGTATCTGCTACATTTTAGGGATATTTTAAGTAAGGTAAAGTATATTCCTAATGTATCCATCCCTAGCTAAAGTGAATTGTTTGAGCTCTCAGGGATATATCTTTGATCAATTCAAAACATTGGGGAAAGGAAAGTAACACTAGATCTAATGCAGCATTGGATGATATGGGAACAGCTCCATGCAGAAAGGGAATTGGAATTGGGTCTTGGATATTGGGCCAAAATTTGATGAAAAAGATTGGGAGAAATGTATTCTTGTCAGCAAAATCCTAGTGATGAGAAAACTGGGTATGGCTGGGGAATGCTGATTGGTGGACAAGACTGAAATGGAGAAGGTTCTGATTGTCATGGAAGAAAAATTTGGAGACTGCCCTGGTGGGTAGATTATAAGGCATATTAAAATATATGCAATTTAGGCTGGTGCTGTGGCCTAGGCTAATCCTCCACCTGCGGCGCCGGCACCCCGGGTTCTAGTCACGATTGGGGCGGCAGATTCTATACTAGTTGCTCCTCTTCCAGTCTAGCTCTCTGCTGTGGCCCAGGAAGGCAGTGGAGGATGGCCCAAGTGCTTGGGCCCCTGCACCAGCATGGGAGACCAGGAGGAAGCACCTGACTCCTGGCTTTGGATCGACGCTGCGTGCCGGCCGTAGCTGGCATTTGGGGGGTGAACCAATGGAAGGAAGACCTGTCTCTCTGTCTCTCTCACTGTCTAACTCTGCCTGTCAGAAGTATATATATGCAACTTAAAAAAAGCAAAGCTACAATAAAAACTGACAAATTCTGAAGTACTCTTACATCATGGTATGTTTTTAACATAACTTGAATAAGGGAGTGATTAGGGAAGAAGAGGGTTTTAACATGATTTGCTACTTATGGGAGAGATGTGTTGAAGAAACTAGAAGATAAAGGTAGGGACATCAGTTTGCAGGCTTTGGCATTAACTCAGATAAACTGTGCCGGGATTCAGTAAATGATGAAGGAATCAAAAAAATAGACACATGCGAGGGGCATTTTTGAAAAGGGCAAGTAGAACTTAGAGACAGATGGGACGTGGAAGCTGAACTATGAGCAATTTCAGTTGATCAAAAGTTTAAGGTTGAGTGAATGGACAAATTGTGATATCATTTAAAAATGGATCACAGGGTAAGAGAGTCTGAAAAAAAAGGCAGAGGATTTCAGATTTGGGTCTGTGGCAGAGAGGCTTGCAGAATTTAATTCAGGGCTGAGGTTACAGCTGAGGAGTTATGTGGGGGAAGCCATTGTAATCCATAAGTCGTACTTTGGAAATTTATATGCATTAAATAAAAGTTTAAAAAAAAAAAAGAATCAAAGGTTGTTCTCATGATGGTGAGGATTTGAAGCTGCAGGAGTGAATAGAAGCTTTTCCTAGCCACCAGCATGCCATTACCAAAGGGTTACTAGTGCTGTGTTCAAGGCACTTGTTCTAAGTTAATTAGTTTATGCTCACAACTGTCTCGAAGGTGCTGTTATCATTACTACTTTATACATCAGGAAAGAGAGGTCCATAGAGATTCTATTTTTCCAAGGTTATACTTTGTATGTACATTGTAATGTTAGAATTCAAATCCAGACAGACTGGCTCCAAACAATGTGTTTTTAATCTTAAAATTCTTGTTGTTCTCAATTGAAAGTGTAGTGTGGATAATGGAGAGATCTGCAGGTCATTTTGTTAAGTGAAATGAGCCATACACAGCTAGACAAATAGTACATGTTCTCTCTTATATGTACAAGGTTATAAACAAATTGGTTGAACTGAGGGTAGTGCTTATTGGAGGCTGGGTAGGGTGGAAGAGGATAGAAGGTTGGGATAATGGGTATCTAAATGCAGTTAGACAACAGTAGCAGATCATAGTGTTCCACAGCTAGTGGGATGCCTAAAGTTCACAGTAATATATTACACATGTCATGAAGAAATGAAACACAGAAACTTGTAGGTTCCAAACACAAAGCTAAAGTAAAGAAATGGGAAAAGCAGTTGCCTGTTTGATCAGTTTACCTGTATATTTGTATTGAAACTTTCAGTACCACATAAAAACATACAAGTATATCTGCTAGTCAAGAAATTTTAAAAATCTAATGAAAAAATGTGCAGTGTAAGAAGAGATAAGTCCAAGGCTAGAACCTTAAGGAATATCCATATCGATGTCTGATTGGAGAACGTAGCCCAGGGTTGGGAAGAAAAGTAAGACAACTAGGAAGTGAAGATACAACAGGAGGGGAAAGAAGTACAATGAAGCTCCTGATTGGTAAAGACAAATACTACACAGAGACGGGCAAGCAGCTGGCTTAACTGAGATGGTTCGTCAGAGCTAAGATCATTCTTGATCAAGTTTCTTTATGAAACTTGTCATTCCATCTTCCAGAAAGCATTTGGGATTCCTCACGGTTTTCCGGTGTAATCCTTTGTAATCCAGGTGTTAATCAGGGATTTCCATCTGCTTTTAGATCAGAGTGAGCTTATTTGCATCCCAGTTCCATAGCTGATAGTAGCCCAACTGTTGTTAACATGGTCTTGGATGCTGGAAAGACATCCATACTTACTTTCCTTGGTTACTGCTGTTTTAAACTGCCTCATTTTTGCACACAGTCTTGCACCTACCCTGCCTTCACCCAGATTTGAAACCCATTCATTTATAGAATTTTATTTTTTAAAACCACCTTAAGCATATACCTCATGAGAATATTTTGCTGAAGTTTGGTAGAATCAGTTATAGAAAAGCTTTTAATGAGCCCTGTGCATTTTTCTCTCCTTCCCTAATTCCTCATTCTTTAACTTCTTTTTTATTTTCTCTCCTTCTCAAAAGAAAACCATTCTTTTTATGGTGTCAGGTAGAATTGGATTCACTCCTTTGCTAAAATCTTGGCCACTGTTGATGGCTTTAGAGGGAGAGATTTTTTCCCTAGAACATTTGTTACTGCTTAGCTTTCAAGCAAATCCAGCGTTCTCCCTGAGAGGCATTTACAAGATTTTCTCCATCGTGTCTCACTTGTGAAAACTGTTTTGTCTGTTGACTAATGGTTACTCTGCATGTGCTACCTCAGAAAAGTCTGCTGTCCTCAGAGTCAGCTGTCGCTTATCCCTGAGCCTCTCTCTCTGAAATAAGTCACTTGTTTCTTGGATTCCATATCCTGATACTTGGCTTTAGCTTCACTTTGTATATCTCCCTCAATTGCTAGCCTCATCTTTTCCATTTTTTCTTCTTTTTTTCACTTTGCTTCTTCCTGAATCCAAGTTCTGACACCACGGGAATAGTCAATAAATATTTATAATCAACGATGAATGCATATAGCTCTTTCTGCTTCAGAAACACCATAAGATTGGTAGCTCCAGAGTGTATCTCTCCTAGGCTGTTTATTCTGCTGTGCTAAGATGGCATCCCGGGGTATGTTTTAATGCTCTTGTCTAGAACACATGAGCTACAATTAGGCCCTGATCATATAAAGTATAATTTTGTAACAAAATCCAAAGGGAATATGAACTGGTTTACATCTGGAAGTGGCTTTGTCTACTGTTTCTCATATTTTTTTAAACTAAGTCTTTTGAAAATGATTACTTGCCTTGCCCTAACATAGAAACTAAGAAAGTTAAGTAGTTCAAATAAGAATATAATTATGTTGTACTAGCTTTATGCCTCTCCTCTAGAGTGATATACTATAACACAGTAATTCTACTGTTTATTTACCATAGGAAAATTACCATACATGTCTAATTGGCACATGTACAACAATGTCCATAGCAATAGAGAATAGTGGAAGTGTTGATATATATATATATATATATATATATGTATGTATATATATGAAACCAATAAATAACACATGGGTGTGAAATCAGGCTTAGTGGGAAAGATGCCAAATAGGACTCCTGCTTCCAATATTAGAGTTTCCAGCACTGTTCACAATTCTAGCTTCTTGCTAAAGTGAGGCAACAGGTAATGGGCCAAGTAGTTAGGTTCCAATCATGTATGTGGGAGATGTACACTGAGCTCCTGGTTCCTGACTTCAGACTGGTCTAAACCTAGCTGTTCTAGAGATTTGGAAAGGAAAACAGAATCCATGTCTCTCTGACTCTCAAAATAAATAAATACAATTTAAAAATCCAAATAGCAAATGATAATGTTTTACAACAGAGTATTATATATATAGCAGTACAAATGAATGAACTATGGATGCATGCATTCACATGGATGAATATAGAACTATAGTTTTAAACAAAAGAGCAAATTCCATTTATCACATTTTCTTATCCGTTCATCATTGTTAACAAAGCTTTGATAACTGAGATACTGAGAAACAGTTTTCCCTTCAGCATACTGATTGCAATTCCTTTGACCCAGTAGTGGGATTGCTGGGTCATATCACAGTTCTATAACAGTTCTATTTTTTGAGAATACTCCATGATGTTTTCATTATTATTGAATTAAGTTACATTCCCACCGATAGTGTATAAAGGTTCCCTCCTCTTCATATCCTCACTACACTTGTTATGCCTTTTTTTTAAGATTTATTTATTTGAAAGTCAGAGTTACACAGAGAGAAGGAGAGACAGAGAGAAAGACAGACAGAGAGAGAGAGAGAGAGAGAGGTGTTCCATCTGCTGGTTGACTCCCCAATTGGCCACAATGACTGGAGCTACACCAATCCGAAACCAGGAGCCAGGAGCTTCCTCCTGGTCTCCACGCAGGTGCAGGGGCCCAAGGACTTGGGCCATCTTCTACTGCTTTCCCAGGCCATAGCAGAGAGCTGCATTGGAAGTGGAGCAGCCAGGTCTGGAACTGGAGCCCATATGGGATGCTGGCGCTTCAGGCCAGGGTGTTAACCTGCTGAGCCATAGTGCCGGCCCCATGCCTTTTCTTTTAATAATTGCAATTCTAAATGGGGTGTGGTGATATAGTCTTGTGGTTTTGATTTCCTTGATGATTAATACCATTAAGAATTTCATACAATTCTGACTATATGTGTTCTTTTGGAAAATGCCCATTTTTAAAATAGTTACTTTTTTTTTTTTTTTTTTTTTTTTTTTTTTGCTGCTAAGTTGTTTGAGAGGCAGGTGTTTGGTGCAGAGTTTAAGTTGCCACTTGGGATCCCCATATCCCATATCATAGTGTCTAGTTTGATTCCTTTTGTCTTCATTCCAGTCGATCTCTCTACTGAATGTAAGCAAAACAACTTGATAAGTCAGTCAAATCATCAAATATCAAACTAAACTCTGTAACTTAATGATGGGCGTTCACCTACATTGCTGGAGAAGATAAAATTGATTAAAGCTTTAGGGAAACATCTGGCAAGTGTTTCAAGAACATTCAAAATGTTTTGAAAATGTTTATTTCCTATGGCTGATAATTTGATATTTTCAATGTAGATGTAGTTCTAAGGCTCTTAGATTATTATTCATGACATGAAAAACTAGGAGGAACTTGATTGTTTGATAATAAAAAGGTAAATATTGAGATAGTACATTCAAATGATAGTCTCAAATTTTCTGAAAAATATTCATACATGAAGACAAAATGAGAAATTGGTGTTATAAATAAGAATTTGTGTTATAATCTTCATATTATGCCAACGAATATATATATAAACATACTTATGAGAACATTTTCATTCAGGCAATGTTTTTGGTGATTTTTATCCTACTTATATGTTCAAGGTTTTATCTTTTAAGGAGGGGATTTTTGCCTTAAAATTAAGAAATACTTTAATAATGACAATGATAAACTTTGTGAAACTTTGTTCAACTCTTTGAGCTAAGGCTCAGTGCAGTAGCAAGAGCACAGGCTAAGCCTTAAGAGATCTATTGCTGCCACTAACTAACCAGCTGTGCTAGAATATCTCTTTCAGCATATTTCTTTGTCTTTAATGTGTCCAGCCTATCTTAGAGGGTTTTTATGAAGATCAAATGGCATAATGCGTTTGTAATCTCTTTAAAAGTACAAAGTGTTATACTAATGCAGTTAGATAAAGCAAAGAATGATTGGAAACTCATAGGATTCTTTTCCCTCCCTATTCTTGTTAGAATTTCACAGTCTGCACTGTGTTAAATACTATGAAAGTTATTCGTGTTTCTTATTTTGAATAAAACGAACTTTGGTTATCCAAATATGCAAAGTGGACGAAGAATCAAGAGACCCCAGTATAAAATTACTTTATTCTCTATAGTCAAAAAGGTAGCTAACTGCTGTCACTTGACTTGGTATTCCAGGAGGGAATTAAGTTGGATTAGTCCAGTAGAGAGATCTGCAACATAAGTGGAAAAGGTGATATCCAACAGAAAAGATAACAAAAGAAGCTAAACAAGACTATAAACCTTAAAACTTGGACAATGCTAACTTAATGAAATAAGCAACTCAGTATTCCTGTGTTAGTCTTAAGTGTTTTTCCTGGGCACCTTAAAATAGTGGTTGGCTAGAATATAGTGGGAAGAATAGAAAAAGGGAGATAGTTCCAGAGATGCCACAGGGTGGTAATGTTAAGGGATGTTTTGAATATCAACTTTGAAGTAACTTTGTCTTCCATTCATAGGTGATATAGGGAAGAGTAACTGTGAAGTCTCCTAGCTAATACCTCAAGGGTCTTCAGCCTGTCAGTACTATCACAATTGACAGTCAAGTGATTAGTACAAGAACTGGGTACACTAATCATCATGTAGGATGTAAGAAACTCTAATTCTTTGATAGCCTCAAATGACATCTCCCAGGGAATGAAAATACTAAAACCATAAGACAGAATCCCTGAGAATACTCAGCAATGTCATCATTTCAGTTAGATGGTTTCCATACTTAGGCATATGTTCATCTCATTAGCTTATGTGGAGGACAAAAAATCCTTTGTTCTCTTCATTGTAAGGACTGATATAGTGCAGAGTTCTAGAATACAATGAGTATGGAGAAAGTGAGTTAGATTTTAAAAAAAGTTTTTCTAATTTGCCATGATTTTTCTTATAAGAAAATGGGACAGAAAGATCTTCCCCATCTCCATTACACAGGAAAATTGGAAGGGCAATTGAGATGCTGTATGTGAGAGTGTACAGAGCCATTTTGAAGAAAAGAGGGCATTCTAGACAGTTATCTCTAACATTTTATATTCCTGAGATGGATTTTAAGTGTGTTAAGCATATGTCTAGTTGTTCAAGGACCAAAGATGATAAAACAAACTCAGTTAAAAAAAAATAAGGGACATTCTCCTCTTCTTAAAAAAAGTAAAACTCTTAAGACTTTAAATTTGTATTGCTATTATGGCACACAATGCTGCATAATCCTTAAAGGAATTTGGTAGTATATGAAAATCTAGATAGTTATTACTCTCACGAAATGGTTTCTTATAAGAATCCTTCAAGTTGCATACCTTTCTAATGCATTTACAAGTTAATTATCTCAGTTAATTATCTCTACAAAACGCAATTCACTAGCAATATTTAATATTTGATATACAGCCTTTTTAAAAAGTATGTCTTTTTAAAAGACTGTGATATCAGAAGCTATATGTAGACAATTAATACAAACTCTGAATTGTAACAATACAAACAGAAAAGATTATAAATATGAAACATTGATTTTATTGGACATTAGTTTCATGAGTTCTTTTCATTTTTTATCTTAGATGTTTTACTATATTGGGTGATATTTTAGATACTAGAAATTCTGTACTCAGTTACAGTTGGAGATAAAGATTACTTAAGAAAAACAATGATATGAACATTCAGAAAAGACAATATAATGAACTGTTACTAAAAATGAAAAGATGTACCTATCTGACATGGCTTAGATAGTTCAAATCCAACTAAGGAACTGGATTAAATATTTCACAGTATGCCTAATCAGGAATCAAATGAAATCCTAAAATGAGGGGAAAAAAGTGATAAAGGATTTGAAAGTATAGTATATAATTTACAAAAATATTACCGATAAGAGGGATTCCCAAATTTTTATTAAAGTTAATGGAAAAGGTAAAGAGAACTAGACTGTAAGTGTAGAAGGCTGGTGTCATGGTCTTGACTCCATCTCTTAGTATCCAGTAGACACTGATAAAATTGGCCTCTCTGAACCCTAATCCTTCAGGATGAAGGAGATCTCAAATAAAAACTTGTTAAAATTTTCAGAGAAATTAGTCTACGTGCATGTGTGTAAACAACATGTATATAGAAGGAAACCAGCCATCTCAAATACAATAGAATATAATGAGTGCACCCCATGGGAGACCAGGATAAGTACCTGGCTCTTGCCATCGGATCAGCGCGGTTCGCTGGCTGCAGCGCGCTGGCCGTGGCGGCCATTGGAGAGTGAACCAACGGCAAAGGAAGACCTTTCTCTCTGTCTCTCTCTCTCACTGTCCACTCTGCCTGTCAAAAAATAAAAAAAAAATTAAAAAAAGAATATAATGAGTGCCACAATATGATGTATTATAAGGAAACAGGTATACTTAAGCAAGGCTATGCATCAAATATTAAATATTGTTTGTGTATTAAGTTTTATAGAGATGATACAATTTTAAACATGTTAGAAGAGTGTAATATCTAAAGGAACCTAAGGGAAATAATTTTATAAAAGAATTAACTCATTTTACCATATACTTGATTCATTTAAAGAATTTATACATTATAGCAACATGAATTAATAGAGTATTTTACCCTTAAAAATGACCTTTTAAAAAATTATTTTACAGGGGCCAGTGTTGTAACGCGGTAGCCTAAGCCTCCACCTGTAGTGCCAGCATCCCATGTGGACAGCAGTTCATGTCCTGGCTGCTCCTCTTCGAATCTAGCTCACTGCTTTTGGCCTGGGAAGGTAGTAGAATATGGCTCAAGTGCTTGGGTCACGGCACACTCCTGGGAGACCCAGAAGAAGCTCCTGGCTCCTGGCTTCAGATCCGCTCAACTCCAGCCATTGCAGAAATTTGGGGAATGAACCAGCAGATGGAAGACCTTTCTGTTTGTTTCTCCCTATGTCTATAACTCTGGCTCTCAAATAAATACAATCTAGTAAAATTTTAAAAAGGCGGAGTTACAGAGAGGGAGAAAGAGAGAGAGAGAGAGAATGAACTTTCATCTTCTGGTTCACTTCACAAATGGCCACACCTGCTAGGACTGGGACAGGTCAAAGCTAGGAGCCAGGGGCTTCTTCTGGGTCTCCCAAATGGGTATAATGGCACAAGCACTTGGACCAACTTCGGCTTTCCCAGGCATGCTTACAGGGAGCTGGATTGGAAATGGAACAGCCAGAATTTTAGCTGGTGCCCATATGGGATGCTGGTGCTGCAGGCCAGGGCTTTTAACTGGCTGAGCCACAGCACCAGCTCCGGAAAGAGCCTCTTTTTAAATAGAAAGCTTTTATTTAATAAATGTAAATTTTATAGGTACAACTTTTGGATTATAGTGGTTCTTCCCCCATACCTGCACTCCCACCCCCAACCCCATCCTACCCCCTCTCCCATCCCATTATTCATTGTTTCATTTTTAATTATCTTTATATACAGAAGATCAACTCTATACTAAGTAAAGATTTCAACAGTTTGCACCCACAAAGACACACAAAGTATGAAGTACTGTTTGAAGACTAGTTTTACCGTTAAGGACAGAGATCCTACATGAAGAGCAAGTGCACAGTGACTCCTGTTGTTGATTTAACAATTGACACTCAGTGATCACCCAAGGCTCTTGTCATGAGCTGCCAAGGCTATGGTAGCCTCCTGAGTCCACAAACTTTGCCATAATTTAGACAAGGCCATAATCAAATTGGAGGTTCTTTCCTCCTTTCAGAGAAAAGTACCTCCTTCTTTCATGGTTCCTTTTTTTCCACCAGGATCTCACTCACAGAGATCTTTCATTTAGGTCATTTTTTGCCACAGTGACTTGGCTTTCCTTGCCTAAAATGCTCTTATGGACTTTTTAGCCAGATTTGAATGCCTTAAGGGCTGATTCTGAGGCCAGAGTGCTGTTTAGGGCATTTGTCATTCTATGAGACTGTTGTGTGTCCTACTTCCCAAGTTCTCTCCTTTTTAAAATCTATCTATTATTATCAGACACTTGGTCTTATTTATTTCATCCCTTTGACACTTAATCCTATCTTTATGATCAGTTATGAAAAAAACTGATCACTTTAAGTAGTAAGATGGCATTGGTTCCTGCCAACTTAATGGGATTTGGAGTCTCATGGCAAGTTTTTAGCTTTACCCTTAGGAATAAGTATGAGGGCTTGTGTGCCAAACTGTACATATCCTCCATCTCTTATTCCCACTATTATTTTTAACACAGATCATTTTTTTTTATCTGGCAGATAGAGTTAGACAGTGAGAGAGAGAGAGAGAGAGACAGAGAGAAAGGTCTTCCTTCCACTAGTTCACTCCCCAAATGGCTGCTACGGTTGGCACTGCACCGATCTGAAGCCAGGAACCAGGTGCTTCTTTCTGGTCTCCCCCGTGGGTACAGGGGTCCAAGCACTTGGGCTATCTTCCACTGCCTTCCCAGGTCACAGCAGAGAGCTGTACTGGAAGAGGAGCAACCGGGACTAGAACCGGCTCCCATATGGGATACTGGTGCCACAGGCAGAGGATTAACCAAGTGAGCCACAGCGCCGGCCCCAAGGATCAATTTTGAGTTGGATTTAAACACCTAAGACTAATTCTGTGTTTAGTAAAGAGTTCAACCAATGGTATTAAATAGAAAAAGAAAATACTAAAAAGAATAAAATAGTAAGATATTCCTCGACAGTCAGGACAAGGGCTGATCAAGTCATTTCTTCTCACAGGGTCAGGTTCACTTCTACAGGTTTCCTTTTAAGTGCTCAGTGAGTTGTCATAGATCAGGGAGAACATATGAAATTTGTCCCTTTGGAACTGGCTTATTTCATTCAGCATGATGTTTTCCAGATTCATCCATTTTGTTGTAAATGACTGGATTTCTCTCTCTTTCTTTCTTTCTTTCTTTCTTTCTTTCTTTCTTTCTTTCTCTCTCTCTCTCTCTCTCTCCTTCCTTCCTTCCTTCCTTCCTTCCTTCCTTCCTTCCTTCCTTCCTTCCTTCCTTCCTTCCTTCCTTCCTTCTTTCTTTTACCACTGTGTAGTATGCTAGAGAGTACATATCCCAAAATTTCTTTATCTAGTCTTGTGTTGATGGGCATTTAGGTTGATTCCATGTCTTAGCTATTCTGAATTGAGCTGCAATATACATGGACTTGCAGATAGCTTTTTTATTTGCAAATTTAATTTTCCTTGGATAAATTCCAAGGAGTGGGATGGCTGGGTCATATGGTAGGACTATATTCAGATTTCTGAGGTATCTTCAAACTGTCTTCCATGGGGGCTTTACTGGTTTGGATTACAACCAACAGTAGATTAGTGTACCTTTTCCCCACATCCTCACTGGTATCTGTTGTTTGTTGATTTCTGTATGAAAGCCATTCTTACTGGGGTGAAGTGAAACCTCATAGTGGTTTTGATTTGCGTTTCTCTGATTGCTAGTGATTCTGAACATTTTTGCATGTGTCTGTTGACCATTTGGATTTCCTCTTTTGAAAAAGCTATGTTTAAGTCCTTGGCCCATCTCTTAGGTGGGTTGTTTGTTTTGTTGTTGTGGAGTTTCTTGATTTCTTTTAGATTCAGATGATTAACCCTTTATCAGTTGCATAATTTGCAAATAATCTATCCTATTCTTTCAGTTGCCTCTTCACTTGCCTGACTGTTCCTTTTGCAGTACAGAAACTTCTCAATTTGATGCAATCCCCTTTGTAAATTTTGGCTTTGACTGCCTGTGCCTCTGGGGTGTTTTCCAAGAAGTGTTTGCCTGTGCCAATATCTTGCAGGGTTTCTCCAATGTTCTCTAATAACTTGATAGTATCAGGTCATAGATTTAGATCTTTAATCCATGTTAAGTGCATTTTTAAGGTGTAAGGTGGGGGGTCTTGCTTCATACATCTGCATGTGGAAATCCAGTTTTCCCAGAACCATTTGTTGAATAGACTGTCCTTGCTCCAGGAATTGGTTTTAGATCCTTGATCAAATATAAGTTGGCTGTAGATGTTTGGATTGATTTCCAGTGTTTCTTTTCTGTTGCGTTGGTCTATCCATCTGTTTTTGTACCAGTACCAGGCTGTTTTGATTATAACTGCCCTGTAGTAAGTCTTGAAATGTGGTATTGTGATGCCTCCGGCTTTGTTTTTGTTGTACAAGATTGCTTTAGCTATTCCAGGTATCCTGTGCCTCCATATGAATTTCAGCATCATTTTTTTCCAGATCTGAGAAGAATGTTTGGTATTTTGATTGGTATTGCATTGAATCTACAAATTTCTTTTGGAAGAATGGATGCTTCAATGGTATTGCTTCTTCCAATCCATGAACATAGAAGATTTTTCAACTTTTTTGTATCATCTTCTATTTCTTTATTTATAAAATTTTGTAATTCTCATTGTAGAGATCTTTGGCATCCTTATTAAGTTTATTCCAAGGAATTTAATTTTTTTGTAGCTATTGTGAATGGGAATGATCTTAGAAGTTCTTTCTGAGCCATGGCATTGCCTGTGTATAGAAATGCTGTTGATTTTTGTGTACTGATTTTAAATCTTGATGCTTTACCAAACTCTTCTATGAGTTCCAATAGTCTCTTATTGGAGTTCTTTGGATCCCATAAATAATCATTTCAACTGCAAACAGGGATAGTTTTACTTCTTCCTTCCCAATTTGTATCACTTTGATTTCCTTTTCTTGCTTATTGGCTCTGGCTAAAAGTTGCAGAACTACCTTGAATAGCAGTGGTGAGAGTGAGCATCCCTGTCTGTTACCACATCTCAGTGGAAATGCTTCCAACTTTTCCCCATTCAATATGATGCTGGTCGTGAGTTTTTCATAAATTTCTTTGATTGTGTTGAGGAATGTTCCTTCTATACCCAATTTTCCTAAAGTTTTCATCATGAAAGGGTGTTGTATTTATTAAATGCTTTCTCCGCATCTATTGAGATAATCATATGGTTTTTCTTCTGCAGTTTTTTAATGTGGTGTATCAGATTGATTTTGTGAATTTGGAACCATACCTGCACACCAGGAGTAAATCCAACTTGGTCTGAGTGGATGATCTTTCTGATGTGTTGTTTGATTTTAATGGCCAGAAATTTTTTGAGGATTTTTGCATCTGTGTTCATCAGGGAGATTGGTCTGTAATTCTCTTTCTCTGTTGCATCTTCTTCAGGTTTAGGAATTAAGGTTATGCTGGCTTCATAGAGAGAATTTGTGAGGATTATCTCTCTTTCAAAATTGTTTTGAATGGCTTGAGAAGAATTGGAGTTAATTCTTCTTTTAATGTTTGGTAGAATTCAGCAGTGAATCCATCTGGTCCTAGGCTTCTCTTTGTTGGGAGGGTCTTTATTACTGATTCAGTTTTTGTCTTGGTTTAGGGTCTGTTTAGGTTTTCTGTGCTTTCATGGCTCATTTTAGGTAGGTTATATGTGTCCAGGGATCTATCCATTTTTGCCAGATTTCCCAGTTTGATAGCACACAACCCTTTTTAGTAATTTCTGATGACTTTTTTATTTCTGTGATTTCTGTTGTTATATTTCCCTTTCCATCTCTGATTTCATTGATTTGAGTCTTTTCTCTCCTTTTTTTTTTTTTTTTGGTTAGTTGTGCCAATAGTGTGTCAAATTTGTTTATTTTTTCAAAAAACCAGCTCTTCATTTTGCTGATCATTTGTATTTTTTGGATTTAATTTTGTTAATTTCTTCTCTAATTTTATTTATTTCTTTTCTCCTTCTAGTTT
Organism: Oryctolagus cuniculus; assembly: GCF_964237555.1. NCBI lineage: Eukaryota > Metazoa > Chordata > Mammalia > Lagomorpha > Leporidae > Oryctolagus > Oryctolagus cuniculus. The sequence goes on from NC_091433.1 coordinate 153,218,128, forward strand.
TGGGTTTATTTTGCTGTTTTTCTACATTCTTGAGATGCATTTTTACCTCATTAATTTGTTGCCTTTCCAGTTTCTTGATGTAGGCACTTATTGCTATAAACTTTCCTCTTAACACTGCTTTTGCTGTATCCCATAAGTTTTTACATATTGTGTTGTCATCTTAATTTGTTTCTAGAAAGTTTTTGATTTCTCTTTTGATTTTTCTATGACCCAATGTTCATTCAGGAGCATGTTGTTCAGGCTCCATGTGTTTGCATATGCTCTAGAGCATCCTGAGTAGCTGATCTGCAGCTTCATTCCATTGTAGTCCAATAAGATTCATAGTATGATTTCGATTTTTTTGAATTTGCTGAGACTTGCTTTATGGCCTAGTATGTGGTCAATCCTAGAAAAAGTTCCATGCACTGCTGAGAAGAGTGTGTATTCTGCAACTGTAGGATGAAAAGTTCTGTGGATATCTGCTGGGTCCATTTGGTCTATAGTGTCAATTAAATCTGCTGTTTCCTTGTTGATTTTCTGTCTGGTTGATCTGTCCATTGCTGAACGTGGATTATTGAAGTACCTCAATACTATTGTATTGGAGTCTAAGCCTCCTTTTAAATCCATTAAATTTTCTTTTAGAAGGCCAGGCGTCTGGTAATTAGGTGCAAATTCATTTATAGTAGTTACTTTTTCCTGTTGAATTGATCCCTTAATCATTATATAATTCCATTCTTTGTCTCATTTAACAGTTTTTGTGTTAAAGTCTATTTTATCTGACCTTAAGATGGCTATGCCAGCTCTTTTTTGGTTTCTGTTTTCATGGAATATCTTTTTCACTTTCAGTCTGCGTGCATCTTTGTTGGTAAGATTTTTTTCTTGTAGGCAGCAAATAGATGGCTTTTGTTTTTAAAATCCATTCAACCAGTCTGTGCCTTCTAACTGGATAGTTGATTCCATTTACATTCCATTTACATTCAGTTTGATTATTGGTAGGTACGTGATGACTTTGTCCTGCCACGTTTCCAAAGATATTCCTGATTTGTATTTTTAACTTCCTTTGACCTTTTTCTGAGTTTTTCTTCTTTTACCTACATTCATATTGATGAACATGTTTCTGTGTTTCTGTGTATAACACATCCTTAAGCATCTTTTGCATGGCTGCATGGTTGGTGACAAATTCTTTTAATTTCTGTTTGTTATGAAAGGTCTTTATTTCACCTTCATTCACAAATGAGAGATTTGAATGGTATCGTAATTTTGGATGACAGTTTTTTTTCTCTTAGTACTTGGGCTATATGTTGACATTCTCTCCTAGCCTGCAAGGTTTCTAATGAGAAGTCTGCTGTGAGTCTAATTGGAGATCCTCTGAAAGTAATCTGGCCTTTCTCTCTTGCATATTTTAGAATCTTCTCTTTATGTTTCACTGTGGTGAGTTTGATTACAATGTGCTGTGGTGAGGATCTTTTCTGGTCATATCTATTGGGAGTTCTGTGTGCTTCCTGTACTTGGATGTCCCTTTCTTTCTCCAAACCCAGGATGTTTTCTGTTAGTATTTCTGTAAACAGGCCTTCTGACCCTTCTTGCTCTCCATGCCTTCAAACTCCTAAAACCCAAATGTTGTTTTTTTATAATATCCTATAGATTCCCAACAGTGTTTTTAGTTTTCTAATTTCCTCTTCTTGTCTTTGTTTTGACTATATACTTTTCTGTGCTTTGTCTTCTAAGTCTGATATTCTTTCTTCTGCCTCACTGATTCTGTTTCTAAGGCTCTCCACTGCACTTTTTATTTGTTCTGTTGAATTCTTCATTTTGTTTTGATTTCTCCTTAAGATCTTGATTTCATGGGAGAGATTTTCTTTCATGACCTGCATGGATTTCAGTAGTTCATGCATTTGCTTTTGATTACTTCTATGTGATCTTATGATAAATTTTTTGAGTTCCATTTCTTGCATTTCCTCTATCTCATCATCTTCATAATCTAGTATTGAAGTGTCATGTTCTTTTGGGAGCATCATGTTGTCTTCCTTATTCTTGTTTCTTCTATTGTTGCATTTGTTGTTCAGCACTTGTGGGGATACCTGTTGGTTTCTAATTTTTTTTTCCCTCTGCTGTGATGGCTTTTATCATTGTACTGTGACTCTGTAGATAAGTGGATTGTCTGCTTTCACTTAATCTCTAGAGGCTTGTGGTGGGTGTGGCCAGAGAGCCCTTGTTTATTTCTCCAGGTTAAGGGTGTGCCTAAGGTGACACACTCAGGTTTGGCGTGGTAAATCTTCTCTCTCTGTTTTTTAATCAGAGGGGAAATACACTCTGCTCAGCTTAGCTTTCTCCTCAATAGAGACCAGTGCCTGAGCACTAGCCCCAGTGGGTATAATATTCGTCTGCTCTGTCCCAGGGACCATGCAAAGAATCTCTGCAGTCTTCAGTGTAAGTTCAGATTCCCCAGCAATGTCTCTGACAAAGTGTACAGGAACCCCTGTGCTTGTGGCATCTCCCACTAAGACTGCTCAAAGTCCCAGCAACACCATGAGTTCTCCCACACACCCTCAGTTTTTTTATTCACAGTCCTGGTTCAAAAGCTTCACATAGTCACAAGGTCCTAGCTCACCATTACTTCTCCCCACCAGGATCAGGAGTCTCCACTCAGCTGATTTCCTGGTGCAGACACAAGCTTCTGCAGCTGTTACTTTTGTTCAAAATGGTGCCCACGCTGTTGGCTTGTATGCCTTTGTAAAGTGATTAGAAAGAGAGAAACGTGTCTGTCCCATCCCCCCCCTTTTTTTGTCCTCTAGTTTGGCTGGTGCATTTTCCCCCACAGGGCTTCAAGCCTCATTCCTTCTATGCTCTTCCTGCCATTTTCTTGCAAGTGGCTTGGGCTACTGTGGTCTCGTCTCACCTCGCTTTCCAGTGCTGGTGCATAGGCTCTCTCGGATGTTGGAGTCCCAAGCCATGGGCACCCACTCCCTTCACGTAGGTCCACCGTGTCCCTCTAATTTTGGTGGAGTTTCTGCTGCATTTTATCCCTAACTCTTCTCTGAGACTACGCTAGCTCCATTTTGTTTAAACTATCTTCTGGGCTAGAGCAGTAAGCTCCCTCCCTACTCTGCCATCTTGGAACCCTTGAGAGAACCTCTTTTACTTAGTTTTTTGACTGTTAATATTTTGTCAACAATGTCAAAATTATTCATTTTACTTAGCTTTTGCCATTTCTTGTGCATAAGTGGTATCTCAGTCTTTTAGGGTAGATAGTTCACAGTCATAGAGAGGATCATCGAAATGTCAGTTTAGTAGAAACCTTTGGCCAATATTAATTTCATTAATTTTATTTGCTGATATTTATGTTAAGGGGTTATAAAACATGCCCTTTACATTTTTCCCATGGTGCAGTAGGTACAAAGAAGTGGATATTAATAAATATTTTAATGTTCTCAGTGAATAAATTCCAATTTTGAAATTTTACAATCACTCTATATCCCATTAAATTTTCCTAAGTAGAATTCATTTGGTCCCCAGGTGGATTTCTTGTCTATATCTTATTAATGAAAAAAATGCACTAGCAGAAATGGTGAATTTCATATTTTCTAAGGCATAAATCAATCAAAAAAGTAGAATTTAACTTTTCTCCCCTGTGGCATTCTTTGTGTTTCTGCTTGCAACTGGTGACTTTCTTTAAGGTCATTCTGTGAATTGCTCTCTGCTCCTAGCTAAACTCAGCTCTCAGATTCCTTGCAAATTTCTAAGCTGCCAATTGAAATTTAAGATGACATAAAAATTCCCACGTAAATGATTTATTTGATGTAATGTGTTCTAATACTCATGTTATATTCCACATGAAAAATAAATGTTTATGTTTTGCTGAAAGCTATCTGGATATATATAAATTTCCACCCAGCCCTGCAATCAAAAAAGAAAAGACATGTTCAGCCAACACAAATTATTCTATGCTTTTGATATTGAAGTATTTCATACAGCATTATTTCCTTTTACACATTTTAGATGACCTAGCAAAAACAGCCAGAATATCTCAGTCAGGAAGGTTTTTTTGTTTCTTTAATTTCTAGGTATGTTATATGGGAATGAATGATTTACATAGGTGAATATCTTCACATTTTCTGAAAATGGAGCATCATATGTCTACTCAGGAAATTCTTTTGATCTTTATTTTTTATTAATCCTCCTAATTTTAATGGACATTCGTGTGAGAGGTAACAATCTGTAGGATAGAAGTTCTGTATAAAGTCTAATTATGGCACTAGCACAAATTTTCACTGAGAAAGAACAGAGGATAGAAAACACATGCCTAAGATATTATAATACTCACATTTAAATAAGGAAATATAATGATTAATATATTGTGCCAACTCTGCTCATAGTTCATTCTCAAAGATTGTTGACCTGAAATAGTTTCTGAAAAAAGGCAACCATCAACTATTAGAAATTGATGAAATATAAGAGAAATCTCCTTGGTGGGAAATCACATGATTTGAAAAACTAGCAAAGGAACATAAACAAATAAGATAAAGAGATCAAAACGGTAATAATGAAAATGTGATAACTCCAAAAAAGATTGAAAATGAATGTATTAGTTGAGTATTAAAGGTACATTTGGTTCTTGGTTTAGAGATTTTGGAATAGTGAAGTTGTTTGGAACCAATTCTGTTTTTTTACCTTTTTCATTTAATAATGTTTTCATGCATATTTACAAATATATACATAAAATGTATTAAGTGACCTCAAAATTTCATGAAAATGGAACTAAAAGATAACTATGTGACACACAAATGTTTTTGAAATTCATGTATCATTTTTTTTTATAATATGCATTTCCATGAACATTTTGAAGACTCCTCATATTCAAACCATTTTCTACTTTAGAGAACAGGTAAAATACAAAAGATTGCTCTTGCAGATATAAACAGTTACCAGCTGGAGCATATGAAATGGGTGTTCCACCAAGTGTTTCTTTCAACAAGGCTCTCACTGATCTCAGTGAACTAGCCAATTGGAGTTTGTCTCGTCTTCTCTCTGGTCCATTGATCTCAGCCTGGACATATTGATCCCAGACTTTCTAGATGGTTCACAAACAGCTCAGGTTAAATTAACTTCAGAACAGTGTTTGAAAATGCAGGATAATTCTCCCTTTTTCTTGTCTGTTATTAAGCATTGTTTCCAAAAGATCAATCTTTTAATTACATTTAGCTTCCCTACTGGTGGCTTTCAGCAACCAGAAGTGTACTGTGCAGTGAATGGAAAAATAAAGAGAAGGGGAAAAAATCCTTATAGCACATTGCTTTTGCAAAAGTAACAGCTCCAGAGTACTGAATAGAATCTGATATTTATCAGTATATCTCAGTTTAGCCTTGCGGTCTCCACCAGAAGTTCATCTTCATGAGTTCAAATTTTCTAGGAATAATATAGTAGCAATATTCCAATATTTATCATGTGTACATTGTGTAAAAGAAATTATGTTAGGGTGAGCTTTGTGGAATAGCAGTTTAAGCCACCAGCTGTGCTTCCTACATCCCTAATCAGAGTGCCTGGGACAGAATTCCACCTCCATTTCCAATCTAGCTTCCGGCTACTGCACAATCTGCGTGGCAGCAAATGATGGCTCAACTGCTTTGGTCCCTGCCACCCAAGAGTATGGCACCCACATGGATAGAGCTTGTGTCTGATGGCTTTGGCCTAGCCCAACTCTGGCTATTGTTTAGGGAATAAACCAGAATAAAGAAGATCTTTCTCTTTCTGTGCCTTTCAAATAATTAAATATAAATAAACTTTTAATAAAAGGGAATTCTGTTAAACATGTTAAATATAATATACTATGAGGACTGGAAACTAAGGTTCAAAAATAAGAAGTTGGCTTTTGGCTTAATGAAAATAAGAGGCAAGGTTAGTGTTAAATATAATTCTGTCTTAATCAAGAAGTAATAGTATTAATGCTGATGTTGTTCTTTTTTGTGTGATTGTTTTTTCTTTGAATGACTTAAAAATGCCATCAAAAATCTTTTGTATTCTGTTACTATTTCTGTTTTTTAAAAAAGACAGGGATCCTTCTCAAACAGTTTTCAGTTGGAAGGAAATAGGAATCAAAAGAATATTTAGTGCCTTTGCTAAAATATCTAAGAGAGGAACAAAAGTAAAGTGTGTGTGTGTGTGTGTGTGTGTGTGTGTATGTCTATGTGCATGGGTATATGTGTGTTTAATCTCATTGATTTTCTCATTGAATTTTTGAATACATACCATGTAAAAGATGCTGCAAATTATTTGCTCTTCTACTTGATGTACATAGACTGCATTTCCCCTTCCTTAGATATGGGCTAACTTGGCCAACTTGTTTGACTAATGTAATATGCAGCAGAAATAATATTCTGAAGCTTTATTAAAAAATCTTTCTACTTCTTCCCAGCCACTATACAATCATACCAAGGGAAAATCTAGCTGGCCTGTGTGAAGATCCCTGAGCCTGGCATTTTATGAGATAGTCAAAGCTAGCCATAGGAGAGGCCCCAAAACATGAAAATACACCTGACTTGATCTAGCTCTTCTAGTATCTGATTCCAGATACCAGACAATTGAATGAAGAATTCATTTTGAACCTTCTAGTCTGAGAAGCTGCAATGTAGAGCAGTATTGAGGAACTCAAACATCAGCTATGTAAAAAGCTCCCAGTTGCCCCAGGAGAGCTGTTCCAAATATATTCAGCCTTTGCAGTCACTATGCTTAGGTATTTGTCAGCACCACGGACAGAGCATAGTGAACCAGCTGATCCAAAAAATTGCTATAATGCTATGATTTCTTGTGATGGCTCAGATTTAGTTTAAGTGCCCCATAGTTTTGAGGTGTTTTATTATGGGCTTTAAAAGTTTTGCTTCTGAGTTATAGTGGTAGCCCAGATTTCCAATGAGACATTATCCTGAGACACCTAGAACCACATACATAAGCAGATTTGAATATCAAGTACAGACTTTAAGTTCAGTGATTCCTAGAGAATATTATTTGTTTCATGTTTCTGGCCTGTTGTAATGGATGCACCTTAAAATTATAAGAATCAAGTGAAATGGTAGACTTAGATGTGTTTGGAGAAGAGAGAAATTAATGTAAATTCTGGTGATAGAAGGTGTACACTGCATGTTAAGTATTAGCTGTTTTGGGAATGACTTTCTCTACATAAACCTGGTCTTTCTCCCTTTGAACATTTTTCCTATTATTGGGATCACTTAGGCTATTCAGACTTTATGGTGTTGGTGGGAAATACACATTTATCCAAGAGAGGCTGGAAGGTAACCATCTCCTGAATGAAAAGTATCTGTAGAAATTCTAGGCAAACTTGATTTCACACATTTTTAAGCATCAGCCATCACTCCATAGACTTATAAGATTGCCCACAGGGTAATATCCAGTCACAAAAGCTTCAGAATATATTTATATCTCCTCCACTAAATGTCTAACCTTCAAAATACCGAGGACCTATATTTGTCTGAGGTTGAGGAAGGCCTGAAGAGTGGTTTCATGTTATTCAAAAGGGAAGAAAAGAGATGTGAAACCTTTTCACCTCCGTTATCTCCTTATGCTGATTTCAGTCCCACTCAAACATAAGCTAGGATGAGGCGGCAAGCTGTCTACACAGCAAGAATGTCACTGGAAGCAGAAAGATGGACAGTACAGGGTTCTTAAGGATATTTCTTTAGAGACTGTCTTCTTTTTCTTATCTCTGAAGCATTTGTGTAGCAACTTTTGGTGTATTTCAGTTTTCTGATGTATTTCCAACATGTCTGCTAGTCCATTTTTTAAAAGCCTACCTGGATTTAGCTGGCATGAGACCACCACTTGTAGGACTTTGAAATATTGAATCTGTATGAGGCCTCTAAAGATTTTTAATAGATGTCATGGACAAATATGTTCAGCTAAGGTTCAAAAATAAGAAGTTGGCTTTTGGCTTAATGAAAATAAGAGGCAAGGTTAGTGCTAAATATAATTCTGTCTTAATCGAGAAGTAATAGTATTAACGCTGATGCTGTTCTTTTTTGTGTGATTGTTTTTTCTTTGAATGACTTAAAAATGCCAATTTCTCAAAGTTGCATGTTAAATCCCATGTAAATTCACCCCAGTACTCCTAGGCATTAAAAAAACATATCAAGCTAGTCCCAAAGGGACAAATACCATATGTTCTCCCTGATCGGTGACAACTGACTGAACACCAAAAAGGAAACCTGTTGAAGTGGAATGGACACTATGGGAAACGGTGACTTGATCAGCATAGCCCTGACTGTTAATGAACAACTTAATACATTATCCCTCTTAGTAGTTTTTTTTGTCTGTTCTACTTAATATGACTGGTTTAATTCTGTAATTAATACACAGTTATTCTTAAGTGTTGAAATTTAACTGAAATGTGATCCCTGTTAAACATAAGAGTGGGGATAAGAGAGGGAAGAGATGTACAATTTGGGACATGCTCAAGCTGACTTGCCCCAAATGGTAGAGTTAGAAACATACCAGGGGACTCCAATTTAATCCCATCAAGGTGGCATATACCAATGCCATCTCACTATTCCAAGTGATCAATTTCAGTTCACAATTGATCATAATGAAAGGACTAAGAGTCAAAGGGAGCACATAAACAAGTCTAGTACCTGCTAACACTAACCGATAGAATAAATAAAGGGGAGAGTGATCCAACATGGGAAGTGAGATACTCAGCAGACTCATAGAATGGCAGATGTCCTAAATAGCACTCTGGCCTCAGAATCAGCCCTAAAGGCATTCGGATCTGGCTGAAAAGCCCATGAGAGTATTTCAGGCATGGAAAGCCAAGACACTCTGGCAAAAGATCTCTGTGAGTGAGATCTCAGTGGAAAGAACAGGTCTTCAAAGAAGGAGGTACCTTTCTCTGAAGGGAGGAGAGAACCTCCACTTTGACTATGACCTTGTCTAAACAAGATAAGAATCAGAGAGCTCAGAGGGCTTCCATAGCCTTGCAAACTCATGACTGGAGCATAGGGAGATTACTGATGCCATAGACAGGAGTGTCAATTGGTAAAGTCAACAACAGGAGTCACTGTGCACCTACTCCTCATGTAGGATCTCTGTCCTTAATGTGCTGTACATTGAGATTTAATGCTATAACGAGTACTCAAACAATATATTTCACTTTGTGTTTCTATGGGGGTGCAAACTGTTGAAATCTTTACTTAATGCATACTAAACTGATCCTCTGTAAAAAAAAAAAAAAAAAAAAAGAAACTATCAACTCCCAACTTGACTCTCACTGGGATTAAACATGACAATAGGTCTGATCTGATTTCATCATCATTTAAAAAAAATCATCTATTATTTTTCACTTTATGTTTCTGTGTGGGAGCAAACTGTTGAAATCCTTACTTAATGTATACTAAGCTGATCTTCTGTATATTAAGAGAATCGAAAATGAATCTTGATGTGAATGGAAGGGGAGAGGGAGTGGGAAAGGGGAGGGTTGTGGGTGGGAGGGACGGTATGGGGGGGAAGCCATTGTAATCCATAATTCGTACTTTGGAAATTTATATTCATTAAATAAAAGTTAAAAAAATACATTTTAAAAAATAAAATAAAATAATGAGGTAAATTACACTTTGTAGAGCAATGTGGTAAAATAAGTTAATATTATTTGATGCATGCTTGCCACACTAACAATAAAGAGAAATAAATTCTGTAGTGAAGACAAAAAAAAAAAAACATATCAAGCTTCAGGTGGGAAACATGTAATTAAGTAGTGAGATGAAAGAAAAGATATTTCCTTGATAAATATTAAACTTTTGTCAAAAACTTAAACCTCATTAATTTATTCCAAAACACTACAAAGATAAATGAGTGTTTTGTTTCTCTAGCCCAAAATTCAGGAATATAGTTCAAGAATATTGGAGCTAAGCAGTACTTTGATGGCTGTTCAAACCAATTGGTTCTTTAAATATTACCTATATGTTTTTTTCAGTGGTTGCCCAGGAGTGGAGGTTAGTCCAAAAATCAAGTCACCCAATATGTGGACTGAAGAGATTTTTCTCAACTTGAGATTTAAATGTACATTCAAGAACTCAAAAATTAACATTTATAATATAGTCAGAATATCCGATGTAGGCACACATCAGCAATTTGAAGTTGTTTTTCTAAAAATGGGCGATGTATAATAGGAATGGTAGAATAGGTTTTGAAGCTGATTTAGAAACAACTGGATTATGTCCCCGGTAGTACTATAATAAATTATCTGGTTGCTATAAAAGCTGATCTGTTACTCTTGTTCTCAGATCAATCACAAAATGTTTAATATGTCCTAAAACCCTGGGAGATCTGAGACGTGTCCATATCCTCACTCATAATTTATGTCAGTCTACCCTTCCATTCGTGTATCTCTTCCACTTTGTCTTCTTTTACTCCTTTTAAAGATTCTTTCACTATTCTGTGACAGCTGATTTCATATTGTTTCAGACTCATACTACATGTGTGTCATAATAAATTTCACTATTGCCCATGCAATGTTGTATTGATTCTTTCTTTTTCTGCCACCCCCAAACCTGCCATTTAGATTAAGACACAGGACCAAAATCAACACTGTATTACAGGAATATAAATCATGCTAAAATTCTAGATTGAGTGACATCAATATTGTTATGTGGAAAACTCATTCTTTAGGGAAGCCCCAAATAAAGAGATGCCTATACTGTATCCCTTGACTACTGTGTCACTATACAAGGAACCTATCCAAGAACCACGCAGATTGAACCTAGAAATTGTAACAACATATTTTTTGCCACAATTTAGTGCAGAAAGTGAGTTATTTTAAGATGCCTAAAGTATTTTATGCATGGCAAGACAACCCACTATAACAAATTATACAAAATAGAGACAAGGTGATTTTTAGTATTTAGTTTGTCCTCAATCAGTAAGCTGATCATTCAGAAGTGCAAGATCACACACTGTTTATGATATGAAAATCTTTGCTATTACAGAAGATAAATTTAGGACATATAGCAATGAATATTTTTTACTTAATTAAACATCCATCAGAAACTTCTAGAATTTCACTGATGGCAATGATATACATATTAGTTTTTGAATAAAATGAGTTAATTTAAAGGAAAAGGCAACTAATAAAGCAAGTGTCAGTGGGATGTGGTAAAAATTGTAATGATTGATGGGATATTAATACTAAAAATTACTTCATTTTTATATTAGTCCCAGGTAAATAACAACCAGCTTGAATTTTTCTCATCACTCCAAAGTTGAGCTGTTTAACCTATCTTTCTTGGTAATTAGACATACCAAGTTATTTTATGTTGAGCTTCATGTTTATACTTGAATACACAATGAAAATTTTACCTTTGAACTTTATTGGGTTTTTACCTTTTTCATGGTAGATTAGACAATCTATGGTTGTGAGCATAAGGGTCTCACATGTAAAGTCATTGTACATGAAACAAACAAACGTAGATGTGTGGGTGATATGTGTGCATGTATAAGATAGTGGATGATGACATTAGCTAAAGTTTAGTATGATTCTGATCCAAAAGACAGATAAGAAGACACGAGAGAATAAGGTCAAACATAGTTATTCTATAGTAGATTGATGGGAGGTAGGCACTAGAACTTAGAAACAAGTTTGGAGAATCAGGCAAGAAAGTGAATGATGATTACCTTGATTATTTATCTTGGAGACCAAGATATTATGCTCAAAGGTATGTTTGTTTATTTTTTAAAAGATTTATTTATGTATTTGAGAGGTAGAGTTATGGACAGTGAGAGGGAGAGACAGACAGAAAGGTCTTCCTTCTGCTGGTTCACTCCCCAAATGGCTGCTATGGCCGGAGCTGTGCTGATCCAAAGCCAGGAGCCAGCTGCTTCTTCCTGGTCTCCCACGTGGGTGCAGGGACCCAAGGACTTGGGCCATCTTCTACTACTTTCCCAGGCCATAACAGAGAGCTGAATTAGAAGCAGAACAGTTGGGACTAGAACCAGTGCCCATATGGGATGCCAGTGCTGGAGGCAGAGGATTAACCTACTGTGCCACAGCACCGGCCGCATCAAGGCATGTTTATTATGTTACAGAGTACCTTAGTAGAATAACTATGCCTATTTAAAATGAGTAGATTAAGTGAAAAAGTCTGAAATCTGAGTGAATGCAACCTTAAGCATTCTGTCCAAAGAATATCCATGTCCTAAACTCTATCTTGGTAGTCAGCTCCTTAAATTTTTCTGAGCTGCCCTTTTTGTAGAGCCTCCTTGTCAATTTATCACTTATTTTCTTTAATCACACTCTGTTCAAGTCATATTTCATCTTTTAAACCTTTCTAAGCCTAAATATTTTATACATTTCTTCAACTCAGTTCATATCATTCTTCCACTCCTTTCAGCACCCATTGTTTTTAAGAAAATGTTAAACTTACATAGTTAAAATAACCAACACTGTGTGGCATTGGCCGAGGGTTAGACATACAGATCAATGCAGCAGACTGGATAGCCCAGAAATAGGTCAATACACATATATTCAACAGTTTTTGACAAAAAAAAATATACACACAATACAATAGAGAAAGGTATTTTTTGTAAAAAAAAAATATGCCAGAGAAATTACATATTTTAGGAAAAAGGGACCTGAATCTCATATCTTATCCAAAAATCATTAACTATGACAATCATATTACACTAAAAAGAGATGTTAATAAAAGGAGAACTGGGGGTTGGGGACTATGGGAACTCTCTGTACTACTTCACAGTTTTTGTTTTGTAAGTGTAAAATTATTCTGAAATAAGAAGCTAAAAAGAAACTGAAAATAGAATATAGGCTTAAATAAAAACCAAAACTGCAGCAAGTGTTTGCTGCAGCAATTATGGTGCTAACTGGGGCATCCTCATACCTTATCAGAATACCTGCTTTCAAGTCTCATTTCTACTTGATATTCCAGCATCCTGTTAATGTTTACTCTGCAAGGCAGTGGTCATGGCTCAAGTAACTGGGTTCCTGCTACTCCTGTGGAAGACCTGGTTTGAATTCCAGCCTCCTGGCTTCAGCCTAGCCCTGTCCTGACCTGTTGCTGGTACTTAGAGAGTGCCAATAGATAGGATCTCTCTCCCTCTCTTTCTGTGTGTGTGTCTCTCTCTCTGCCTCTCTCTCTGTCCCTCTCTGTCTCTCCTTCTCTCTCTTTCCCTCCCTCACTCCCTCCTCCCCTCTCTGCCTTTCAAATAAATAAGCTCAGTAAGAAATATATTGTTAAACTAAACTATAAAATTGTTATGGGAGAATATTAGAGAGCATATTTGGGACCTAGGAACAGGGAAAGTTCCTAAAATTTATCCTATAAACATTTCCCATAAGAGGGAAAAATCAATGTTAGACTTCATAAAATACTTTAAAAATTGTTTCATGAAAGATTTTGTTAAAAGAATGAAAATATAAGCTAAATAGTTGGAGAAAATATTTCATATAAAACAAATGAAATTGGTATCAAGAATGTATAATGAACTTTTAAAACTCAGCAGTAAAAGAATGATCTCATTGAAAAACAGGCAAAACAAGTGAAGAGATGTTTTACTGAGGAGGAGATTCAGACAGCAGATAAGTCCATGGATAGATGTTCAAATGAGTAGCTATTAGTGAAATACCTTCTCAAACAACAGTGAGGTTGCATCATACGTGTATCAAAATGACAACACCAAATTGTGGTGAGAACACATAGAAACTACATCATTCGTGCATTGTTAAAAGGAATGTAAAATGTCACAACTATTCTGACAAAGCTATAAAACTAAGCAAGTACCTATTCCTTGACACTGTTCTTGCACTTCTGAGAATTCATTACAGAAAAATAAAAAACTTAGATTCATACAAAAACACATACATAAATTTTTATGGCAACTTTATTCACAATAGTCAATAACTGAAAGCAATACAAAGTTCCTTCTTTGAATACCATTTGGCAAGAAAAGAACATACTATTGACATAGTCAACAACCTGGATAAATCTCCAAAGAATGATGCTGAGTGAGAAAGAAAAGCAATCTCAAAAGATTATATTACATATGATTTCAAATGACAGAATTATAGAAATGGAGAGCAGATTTAGGGATGTGGGGTGGGAAAGAGAGGTGTATGTGACTATAATGGAAAAAATAGAGGAGCCAGTGATCATAGAAATATTCTGTATCTTGACTATGTCTGTGTCAGTTTCTGGGTTATAGTAATACAATGTAATATTCAAGACATTGCATTAGAAGAAACAGTGAAATGTACAGAGGATCTCCTTGGATTGTGTTTTATAATTGAATAAGATCTTCAATCATCTTAAATTTCAAAAAGAAAATATGAAACTCTGGGGTGGGCATTTGGTGGTAGCAGTAAAGATACCACTTGGGAAGTCTGTATACCACATCTGAGCTCCTGGGTTTGAATCCCAGCTCTGCTCCTGTTGTTGTGTACACTGGGAGGCAGTAGGTTGTAGGCCAAGTGGTTTGATTCTTACCATGCACATTAAGATACCTAGACTGAGATCTGGGCTTAAGCCTGGCCCAATCTTATGTGTTGCACGCACTTGGGGAGTGAACCATTTTATGTCAGATACTCTGTCTCTCTCAACTAAATAAAAATTATTTAAAAACTGGTTGAAAGAGAAGCTCCAAACAGTTTGGGATATGGGTTCTTGGAAGGCAAGACTGAAAAATGATATGGCAAGTTAACAGGGTAAAAGAATGGATGGTTTCAGAATTGGAAGGTGAGACATTTATTATCAAATACCTGTAAGTGCTGCCAATATATTTTCAGATATGTTTGTTTTCATTACAAGTTGTGCTACTTAAATATTGGATAGTTTACATTGGTGCAAAATGGTATCTATTTATGAGAGCTGTGAATTATATTGTACAAGAAAGAATCAGATTTTAATGTAAATAATCAACCTCATTTTACCTATTTTGTAAATATGCATTCTATATGTTATGCTTTCATTAAACAGGCACTGTATTAATTGAACAGGTTGGGAAAGTGTATATACACACACACACATTTATATAAACACATGAATCCACACACTATATTACCTAACACAAAACAGCAAGGAGAGCCACCCGCTAGCCACACAGTCATACCTTTCAACCTCTTAAGTGCATCTCTTTTGTGCAAGGGAAAAATAGTTCTTTCTTGCATCATCATATCTTGACTAACTGCCCTCAAACCCATGCAATTGAATATCTAGTGCCTAAATATTCCAGTTCATATCATTAATGTGCAATGAGAGAAGGAATGAGCATCTGGAAATTGCAGCTTTCTCTAAAAGCCATAATTTTCCATTAATTTCAGATGAGAGCTTACTGGCTCTCAAGTAACATACACTGCTGAGTTCTTTCAACCCAAAGAAAAATAAGGGTAAGACTTTAAAATTTGGGGGATTGGCAAAGTTGATTTGGATAACCACATATTATTGGATTAAGCCATACAAATGCTGAGCTAAAATTTAAGAATAATAAAAAATTGCATTGTTTTTAATGGAGAGAGCTTAGCATCACTGCTTGCTTGTATTTTCTTTTGTATTTTCTCCCTCTGCTGGCCAAGTGCTACATCAACATTGAAATAAATAAAAAGATGTTTTTCTCTGTACTCTATAATTAGGTTCTAAAACGGAAAATATCTGCTGAGAGGAAGTGTCATAAAATATCTTGTATATTTTTCTCACCTTTAGTGCCCTCAAGCATTCTCTACACTCTCCCCTAGAAATAAAAAAAAAATAACATTCTGCCCTCAGGAAAGACTTATATTAGTAATGTCTACCTTGGTATGATTTTAAGCCAATCTGCCCCCTGGAAGAGTCGATTCAATTTCACAAACATTTATTGGGTCTACATGTGTCAGGTGCTCTCCTAGTTGCTGGGCACATAAAAATGAATAAAGTAGTGTCCTTCTCTCTCCCTTAGGAACATCAGTCTAGCAGGGAAGGTAAATCCATAAACAGTTAAAACCCAACATAAATACTGCAGAAAGCATTGTTTTAAGTGTCAAGAATTGCAGATGAAGAAAGATTCTGTCTGGGACAGCTACAGGAAAACAAAAGGACAAGTGTAATCTGAAACTTAAAGGATTTGGTTCTTTGTTCTACTCTAGGGAGGCCATGGGGGACCATAAAACAGCATGGGCAAGGTATGGAAGGGAGGTTTCCTGTTGGGGCAACATTGTGTAGGAATATGACATAGAGTTCATGATTCAAATGGCTGGAGCATTGGCTGCAAAGTTAGATTTGGATGAAGAGTTTTAAGAATCTACATAAATATTCTAGGGAGTTGAGACAGTGCCTTGTAGTGAATAAGAAACTACCATTCTTATCAAGCAAGAGCTTAACGTGATTCTCCTAATATATTGCATGACTTTGTTCATTGTGAGAAGAATTTAAAGAAATAAGGGCAGAAGATTCCCTTTCTTGGACCACTGCTAGTCATGGCCACAGGAGGCTGGCATTAAAATATTAAGTGGCTGAACTTAATTATTTTTGGTCATTTCAGTGTGTCTTGTTGTAGAATAGCAATATTCAAGTGAATAAAAAACAGAAACATATATTAGTATTCCTTATTTTATTAAGTTTATTTTTCTTGCCCTTTTTCAGCAAAATGCTTTTTAGTAGAATCAGGATTTCTGAATTCTTAATAAGACTAGTAATAAAACAGAAAAAATTAATATGGATTCAAACTATATGACATTTATTGTAACATTAAAATTATTTTCCTGGGGCTGACTTTGTAGTGCGATGGATTAAGCCAATGCCACCATCCCATATGGGTGCTAGTTTGAGTCATAGCTGCTCCATTTCTGATCCAGCTCCCTGCTAATCCAACTGGTAAAGCAGCAGAAGTTGGTCCAAGTGCTTGGGCACTTGAGTAATGTGAAATTTTGATAACGGATATGTTGTGAAATAGAACTAATGTATCCATCACCTTACATTTTCCTACTTTTTTGTGGCAATGCATTTTTTTAAACTTTTATTTAATGAATATGAATTTCCAAAGTACAGCTTATGGATTACAATGGCTTCCCCCCACCCATAACTTCCCTCACACCTGCAACCCTCCCCTTTCCCGCTCCCTCTCTCCTTCTATTCACATCAAGATTCATTTTCAATTATCTTTATATACAGAAGATCAATTTAGCATATATTAAATAGGATCTCTGTCCTAAATGTGCAATGCATTTTTTTAAACTTTTATTTAATGAATATAAATTTCCAAAGTACAGAATATTGATTACAATGACTTCCCCCCAATAACGTCCCTCCAACCCGCAACTCTCCCCTTATCCACTCCCTCTCCCCTTTCATTAATATCAAGATTCATTTTCAATTCTCTTTATATACAGAAGATCAGTTTAGCATACATTAAGTAAAGATTTCAACGGTTTGCTCCCACACAGAAACATAAAGTGAAAAATACTGTTTGAGTACTAGTTATAGCATTAAATCTCAATGTACAGCACACTAAGGACAAAGATCCTACATGAGGAGTAAGTGCACAGTGACTCCTGTTGTTGACTTAACAATTTGACACTCTTGTTTATGGCCTCAGTAATCACCCTAGGCTCTTGTCATGAGCTGCCAAGGCTATGGAAGCCCCCTGGGTTCACTGACTCTGATCATTTTTAGGCAAGGCCATGGTCAAAGTGGAAGTTCTCTCCTCCCTTCAGAGAAAGGTACCTCCTTCTTTGATGACCCATTCTTTCCACTGGGATCTCACTCGTGGAGATCTTTCATTTAGGTTTTTTTTTTTTTTTCCCCCAGAGTGTCTTGGCTTTCCATGCCTGAAATACTCTCATGGGCATTTCAGCCGGATCCGCACGCCTTAAGGGCTGATTCTGAGGCCAGAGTGCTGTTTAGGACATCTGCCATTCTATGGGTCTGCTGTGTATCTCGCTTCCCATGTTGGATGGTTCTCTCCCTTTTTTATTCTATCAGCTAGTATTTGCAGACACTATTCTTGTTTATGTGATCCCTTTGGTTCTTAGTCCTATCATTACGATCAATTGTGAACAGAAATTGATCACTGGGACTAGTGAGATGGCATTGGTACATGCCACCTCGATGGGATTGAATTCGAATCCCTTGGTATGTTTCTAACTCTACCGTTTGAGGTAAGTCAGCTTGAGCATGTCCCGAATGGCACATCTCTTCCCTCTCTTATTCCCACTCTTATATTTAACAGTGATCACTTTTCAGTTAAGTTTCAGCACTTAAGAAGAATTGTGTATTGATTACAGTATTCAACCAAAAGTATTAAGTAGAACAAACAAAAAAATACTAAGAGGGATAACATATTAAGCTGCTCATCAACAGTCAGGGCTATGCTGATCAAGTCACCGTTTCTCATAGTGTTCATTTCACTTTAACAGGTTTCCTTTTTGGTGCTCAGTTAGTTGTCACCTATCAAGGAGAACAAGTGGTATTTGTCCCTTTGGGATTGGCTTATTTCACTCAACATAATGTTTTCCAAATTCCTAACAGGGATCACTTTTCAGTTAACATTTAAACACCTAAGAATAATGTGTGTTAATTACAGAGTTCAACCAATGGTACTAGAACAAAAAAAAATACTAAAATGGATAAAGTATTACATTGTACATCAACCGTCAGGACAAGAGCTGATCAAGTCACTGTGCAATGCATTTTTTAAAAGATTTATTTATTTGAAAAGTAGAGTTAGAGAAGGAAGGAGAGACAGAGAGAGACCTTCCCTAAGGCCACAGTGACCTGGGCTAAACTGGGCTGAAGCCAGTAGCCAAGAGCTTCTTCTGCATCTCCCACATGCATGCATGGGCCCAAGAATTTGGGCCATCCTCTGTTGCTTTCCCAGGTACATTAGCAGAGAGTTGGATCAGAAGTGGAGCAGCCAGGATTTGAACCGGCACCCATATCGGGTGTTGGCACTGCAGACTGTGGCTTTAACACACTGCACCACAGCACCGGCCCCTGTGGCAAAGCACTTAAGATTGAACCTCTTGGCATTCTTGAGGCATATAATACATTTTTTAATTAATTAATTAATTTTATTTATTTATTTTGACAGGCAAAGTTAGATAGTAAGAGAGAGACAGAGAGAAAGCTCTTCCTTTTTCCGTTGGTTCACCCCCCAAGTGGCTGCTACGGCCGGCACATTGGGGCCGGCGCACTGTGCTGATCTGAAGCCAGGAACCAGGTGTTTCTTCCTGGTCTCCCATGTGGGTGCAGGGCCCAAGTACTTGGGCCATCCTTCACTGCCTTCCTGGGCCACAGCAGAGAGCTGGCCTGGAAGAGGAGCAACCGGGACAGAATTCAGCACCCTGACAGGGACTAGAACCTGGGGTTCTAGGCTTAGCCTAGTGAGCAGCTGCACCAGCCGCATATAATACATTATTATTAATCATAGTCACCCTACTGTGATCTACAAAACTTAATCATCTGAAACTGTATCTTTTAACCATCATTTCCCTATCCTTCCTTACCCCAGCCTCTGTTGTATTCTCTGCTTTGAGCAGTTTGAATTTTCTGGATTCCACATAGAGTGATAACATTACTTACTACTTATTTGTCTTTCTGTGCCTAGCTTATTTCACATAGTATCATGTCCTCCTGATTCATCAATAGCATTGTAAACGACAAGACTTTGTTTACTTTTTAAAGCTGAATACTATTTCCATGTGTGTGTGTGTGTGTGTGTATGGTGATGGTGGTAAAGGTGAAGGTCACTTTGAGCCCATATCTTGACTATTATGAATAATGTGACAATAAAAATGGGAGTGCAGGTATCTCTTCAACAGAGTGGGATTGCTGGATCCTATGAGAGTTCCACCTTTAATTGTTTGAGAAATCTGCAAACTATTTCCATTATGGCTGTACTGATTTACATTCCAACAAGCAGTGTACAGAGGTTCCCTTTCCTTCACACTTAGCCTTGTTAATTTTTAAAATACAAGGAATAAAATTTGTAATTTCATTGTTCAATGTTGATATAAATGACGGTGGAAAAATAGCATTAGGCATATACTTGTTATTTCCAACCCACATATAAACAAATTTAAGAGTAATATGATTTTTTCATTTGAGAAATGATATACAGCCTCCTTTGTAATTTGAGGAATATCACTCTTAATATGTGGGTGTTCAAAACCACCAATTGGAATTCCACAAATAGAAGCAAGTTAAAGGATATTGGGCATTGCTGGCAAATAATACTTTGTTAAGCAAGAATCTATTATATTTGTGCTATTTATGCAATCTGAGAAAAAGCACTTGACAGGTTAATTAATTTGAGTGTTTTTGTTAAACTAAGCAGTTTTATGTTCCACTGTAAGCAGCAGCACAACCATAAAACTTCATGAGAAGTAAATGCAGCTTCCTTTTCCCCCCTCGAATAGTGTTACATGCATTAATATTTGGGTTTGTAGATTGGGCTTTGGTAGGCTACTGCCCAGTTCCAGTGGCAAATGCCCCCATGTGTCTGTAACACGTCATTGTGAATGTGCTTAGAGTGCTCAGGTTTTCTGAAGTGTGTGACACAAGCCAGTAGCATCTCTAGCCAGATCTAAGGGTGGTGGGATTTCCAATATGGTTTGAGAAAATTTGGTTTAATATGTGTTTCCTTTCCATATCACATAAGCTACATTTCCTCAATCCCTAAGTCTCTACGTTTAGTTTTGAGTACATGACACTTTGAAATTGCTTCTTAGGTCATCATCTCTGGCATGGTGCTGCCCCCTCCTGTTCTTCCTTGGGTCGAAAATACACCTTAGGGCTGAAAGGGCGATCACTGTACAAAGTCCATAGTGCCATGGCATAGGGATTTCTATTAATGCAGTGTAACGTTTTGACTTACACTTATGAACTAGTGCAATGCAATATGTTCAGTGAATGCTGCTATGAGTTAGAAGGGCTTTTAAATAATTTTGTGATTTGTAAATGGGCCATTTTATAATAGTGAATCATCTCTCAGACAAAAGGCACTCAGGGAAGATATATGAAAAAGTACAACGTGAAAATTCTGTGAGAGACCATTAAAATAGAAGTAAATGTTAAAGGAAACCAACCCTGAGAAGGAGCCTTTATGGGAATGTGTACCTTGATTTGGTTTCCCAGCCATTGGATTAAAAAAAATCTTCAAAATTAAATTAAAACTATATTTTGAGTAAAATAGAAGATTAGAGAATGTGTTCACTGTGCATATTAATCAGAGGAAACATGTTATTACTTATTATGGCACAATTGCCATATTTTAGAAAATAGTTTGTTTTGTAAATGAAGTTCCAGCCAGTGACTAACAATTCTGAAATTATTAAAACTAAGAAAAATAATTAGAACTGGAAGAGACTTAAGATATTCAATGCAATTTCTCCATTTTACATGTAAGACATATATAGCTTTATAAGTTTGAATTAATTACATTTAAAATTATTTCATAGAAATGTATCTTATACACTTTGCTTTATTTGGTGATTAACCTTGAGTCAGAAAGCTATTTAAATTGCACTTATATATCAGTAATCGCTTTCATTTTATTTATTATTGGCTTATTTGAGAGTCATGGAGAGGCAGAAAGGACAGAGACAGACACAGAGACACACAGATATCTAGAGAGCTCTCTTCCACTGGTTTGCTTCCCAAATGCCCTCAGTAGGCATGAGTGAGACAGGCCAAGTCAGGAGCTGGGCACTTAGTAAAGGCCATCAGCCCTAGTAGCAGGAGTAGCAGGAGCAGGGTTATCTGAGTCTTTACTGCTGCTTCCTAGGTTTGCATGGTCAAGAAACTGGGTTTCAGATTTGGAATCAGGAATCTAACTCACACTGTGATATAGGATGCAGGCATCATAGCTGGTGTCTTAACCGTTAGGCTAAATGCCTAGCCCAGTGCTTCTTCGTTTTTTTTTTTTTTAATAAATTAAATGTATGGAATTTAAATTTGTACTATCTCTAAATCTTATGCATCATTGAAGGTTGTCTTGTCCTTAGTTCTTTGTTTTAATGTAAATAATACTTGTTCTCTCTCAGCAGCAGAGAGATCTCAGTGTACAGAAAATACTGTGCAGTCGAGCTGAGAAAACTACTTAAGAATTACACTGAAATCTTAAATACAACAAATAATAGCAAGTATGTTTATGAGGAAATTGAAGGGAAATTTTGATAAAGCCTCAGAGTTGGTGGAGATTTTAGTAGAGATGTCTGATATTCCAAATAATGAAAGAGAAGATAAAGAAGATAAATAACATCAAAATATTATTTTATCAAGGATCCAATGACAGTTTAATAAATAAACATCAGTGCACCAGCATTTTATGAGCAAAGCTAGCTGTGGTAAGAACCTCAGGAGAGGTCTCATTTTCCTGTGTCTGTGTCTGAGATAAAGCACTAACTAGGGCTTTGTTTTCAGGATGAGCTCTTTATCAATGGACTAAGGTTTATGTGAATGACAAAGGGGAAAAACAAGGTTTGAAAATTTAAGGTGAGGCTATTTATTTCCATATGTCTCCACAACCACCTCCTTTCCTGTTTGTTTTAGTGTACGTTCCATATCCCTGTTTGCCCACTTGCCCACCTTGCTCAGGAACCCTACAAGCGTTCTCGTCTCCTCCTTTTGGACACACTGCATATAACAAAGCAGTTGTTCTCTTTACCTACCTGGCTGATGCCTTATTCCAGGTACCTCCGTTATTCATTACTAATCAACGTTTTGAAATAGTTTTATTTTATTTAAATGTTAAAAGACAAATAGACAGAGGTCTCTCACCACTGGTTCAGTTTTTCAAATGCCTTAAATAGGCATTTGGCCTGGCCAGTCGAAATCCAGAAACTCAATCCAGGTCCCCTACGTGGGTGATGGCGACTCCAGGATTTGAGCTCTCGATGCTGCTTCCCAAGATGAACATTCCCAGGAAGTGGGAGTGGAAAGAGGAGGTAGAATTCAAAGTCAGCACTCCAATAGAGAAAGCAGGCCTCCAGACCTGTGCCTTAAAAGTGGATGTGATGAACATCCTCTCCTGCCCCACCCTATCCCATGGAGCAACATTTTGTGACGACCTACTTTTTGGTGAACATCATGTTGTAAAAGATGTATCAGTCACAGCCCATAAATTTTACAGTCCCACACGCTTCATCTTGTGTATTTAAAACAGAACATACAGAATATAGATGCAGAGAAGGAAACAAATTCAGGCTGTTGATAGGACGGCTTTGATTTTCCAGTACTCTCATGGAAATGGTATTCTAGACTTTCTCAACTCCAGACATTGCCCAGCCTACCACAGAGCCTAGCCATGACGCAGATCTCTTCATGTCACTCAGGAGCGCCTGTCAACTAAAGGATACTTCTCTAAGCAAGATCACAGAGAGCTGTCCAGGCCTGGTGTGACTTCCTTTTCTAATCCCCGCCACCGCTGCCCACACCTTCAGTTCTCCACCTAAATGCTTCTGCTCAATAATTGCAGGTGTCTGCAGTTCCTTCCACTGGCCACACGTCGCCCTCTCCACACACTGCTTCTCTCCAGATGTCCATTCCTTGCCCTTTCTGCAGTCTTTAGGATCTTCTTTGTCTTCTCCGAACCCTCCTTTTTTTCCATCTTCACTGTCTCTTCCAAGCTTGCTTGTGACATCTGAAGCAAATAATTTTGTATGTATCTGACGCACCCACTTGGCACATTTCTTATTCATTTTAGAAAATTTTCCAGAACTTGAAATGACACTTAGAATCCAACAAACCCTTAATACAAGCACATGTTAGTAATAAAGAACGAATTAACAAGAAGTCATAGGACACAATTTAGTACTAACTATGTTGTTTTCACTTCAGACTTAAAAATAACAATTCTTTGCATGTAATATTTTGTTGGAAAGTTGTCTGTTATTTCTAATATTATTTTAGTGCTTTCTAGTTTGTTTGTGATTTTGCTAACCTAAGTCATCTATGATGTGTTGACAAGTATTCCAATTTAAGGAACTAAAATTGATACAATAAATCTAACATACAGTTGAGAAATTAGGACAGTAGTGCTCTCTTATACTACTTATAGGTGAGCCATACTGCAGAAAAATCTCCAAAATTAATGTAAGCAAACAAAAACAAGACATTCTTTTTAGGAGATGGAATCTGGAATAAATGGGCAACTGCCCAGAAGGAAAAGGCCATGGCTGATGCCTACATAGATTGCCATTCGTCAACTCTTCACATGTTTCTGATAATGACAGAGTCCTAGCCACCATGCAACACAAACGGAGCCTTGCACACTGAGGTACAGGTGCTGGATGCAGATTTAGTGACATTAGAGTCCAGTGAGGTGATACAAATGGACCAGCTTTTTATTAGAACTTAATACAAAATAATTAACTAGGAATAAAATTATTGTGAATAACAGATGGGATAAAGCAAAATAGAGCAAACAGAAACTCCTGTAAATTATCAGGAATCATTTACTGCCACCAGGGGATAATGGGGCAAGCTGAGACTAATATGAAACATGGATATTCAGAGGCACGTTGAGTTCCACAGGACTGGGACCATGACCTCTTGGCATTCACCTACTGCTCTGGGAATAACGATTGTGTCTGGGAGAAAGAAGTGCTGTCATGAGACAGTGCTAAGAACAATAAAAAGCAAGTAAATAAAAATAATATTAAGTACCTTCTGTCTCCTCCAGCCTGCAGGACTCTCCCTATTGTCCCACCTATTGGCTGCACCTAACAGGAAACCATAAATCAAAGCAAAAATATTGTTGCTGACTTCCAGTCCAGCATCAGGAAGCCGGGCTTGGAAGTGGAGGGGGGTTTGGAGCCTGATGACTAGCATGGGTACCTTGATGATCACTGTTGGGAGCATAGTTGGGTATGGACCACACGCAGCTTAATAGTCTTCGAGTGCTGCTGGAGGGAGCACCTGTCTTCCTGTCCTCTGGCTGCCCTCAGCAATCCACAACCAACATTATGTCCTTCATCTCTGCAGCCCAGGCTCGTGTCTGAGGATTAGGTCCATGCTCGACATGCTGCAAAGATACCCGGCTCTCAGGAACAGGCCAGCCTAATACAAGCCAAGAATTTCTTATGGTTCTCAGACAAAGACATAACCCAGCTGGTACAGGGATGCTAGAGAAGAGACATTAAACAAAAAGTCAGTTATGGGTTATTAACTTAATATTCTGTGACTTCTGCATTAACCAAAACAAACAGAGGGAGTAGCTAACATAATATGCCAACCATTATCCAATGTAATCCCATCTTACAGAACTATTAGTGATAGCAATGTATATCATTTTCTCCTAGGAGTAGGAAAGGGAGATGGGGACATACACATTTATATCTGTAAAGATTTAAAACTCAACACAAGCCAAACTAGCTAATGTATGGCTAATTCACAAACAGAAAAGAGGATTTAATACTCCATCTTGATGAATCACTTTAAAAAAAAATCATTGCTCTTTTCCACCTTTGTGTATTTTTTTGTTGTCTGAGAACAAGAAGTTACCCAGCTAAGAATCAAATCAATACCTGCTTTACAAGACAGCTTAACCTTCAGAACTACCAATGTTTCTACAAGCCTCTTTGAAGCTATTTAAAACTTCCAGGTAGTCATGAAAATCAACGCAGTATACAAATGGTACCACACTAGTGCTTAGAAACCTTCAGTACAGGTAATCCAAAGCTTTTTTTTTTTTTTTAATATCTGATAACACTTTATGTTTCTAGTTTCATCTCATTCTACTTTCCAAAGTCCTGTGTGAACGAAAACACTGGATTATTCAGCTGTATTAACATTAAAATGCAAAATGTTCTTTCTATTCCCTATGACCAGACAGTCCCCCAATCCCTCCTCCTTTGAGCCCAGGGAAATCTCTGTGAATCTTCAACAGTGTGTTTGAAGCAACACCTCTCCAAAGTTTGTCATTGTTTTCTCCCATTTTTCCTTTGATCCTTAGTAAGACCCATGTAGCATGTATTTCTGATTGCAATTATACCACTACGGAGGAAAAAATCTTCACATTGTATGACGATGCCATCTGTTTTGTAAAGCATTTCCATTTCAGAGGTGATAAAATATAAGTAAAAGTCATATTTTAGAGCTAATAAAGTGTGGCAGTTGAGCAACAGGTGACCTTCCTGGCTAAGTTGCTAAGTTGTGAGCTCTGTGGTGGATGAAGACATGACTTAGTCTTCCTGTGTTACTAATGTCAAGACTGCTGATGAACACATAGAGGATTCATCAGCAAATTCTTGTGAAGTGTGCCCTAAAGTGTAAGATAGAAAATGAGGCAGTGTTGTTTACGACACTGAGCCCCAATTTTGTTCTGTGTTCATAACCAGTGATGTTAAGTGCTCAGATACCTGATACACAATCTTTTCTAAAAAGATTATTTATTACTTATATGAGTTATGAGAGAGGGAGGGACAGAGAAAGTGATCTTCCATCTGTTGATTCATTCCTCACAATGGCCACAAAATCAGGGACTGTGCCACCTCATAGCCAGGAGCCAAGAGCTTCATCTGGTTCTCCCACATAGGTGTAGGGGCCCAAGCACTTGGGACATCTTCAACTGAGTGCCAGGCCATTAGCATGCAACAGGATCAAAGTGGGGCAGCTGGGACTGGAATGCCATTGCTACAGATAGCAGCTTAATCCATGGCACCACAGCATGAACCCCAACATACAATCTTTTTCTTTTTTAAAGATTTATTTATTTATTTGAAAGAGTTACACAGAGAGGAGAGGCAGAGAGAGAGAGAGAGAGAGAGAGAGAGAGAGAGAGAGGTCTTTCACTGGTTCACTCCCCAATTGGCTGCAACAGCCGGAGCTGAGCCGATCCGAAGCCAGGAGCCAAGAGCTTCTTCTAGGTCTCCTAGGTAGGTGCAGGGGCTCAAGGACTTGGGCCATCTTCTGCTTTCCCAGGCCACAGCAGAGAGCTGGATCAGAAGTGGAGCAGCTGGGATACGAACTGTCACCCATATGGGATTCTGGCACTTCAGGTGGCAGCTTTACCTGCTACACCACAGCACCGGCCCCCAACACACAATTTTAAGATACACATTTTCTTCCTGCAAAGCTTCGCAAATTACATGGGCTATTTGCATTTGCAGGATGACTCTGCAGTTACACATGGAATTTAATTTTAATAGAAACAGGAAGGTCTGTGCTACCACATCAGTCATTTCTTATTTGTTGTTGCCTGAAGAATCCCACCTTTAGAAACACAATACACAATTTCCTGAGGGGAAAATCTCATTAAGCTTTATCAGACAGCATCATTATGTGAATTAGTTCACCAGGTCCCTCTCCAATAGCAACAAAAATAACCAATTTAAAAATCATTCTGATAGTCATTCGAGTTTATATTTAGTGTTTCCTAAGAAAGACAAGTTTGGGAATCTGTATGAGAGTTAGTGGCTACAGGACACAGGAGTCAGCAGCTTGAGAGGAAGAAGTGGAGGCTGGAGGGGGAGCACAGGCAGAGGATAATCTCAACAAGGATCTGTCCCTAGTGGAATGCCACCTATCTGAGAAGTGGTATATTCTACTTTTTTCCATAGTCATTTTCTTTATTTATAGTTGCATGCGTTATTGCCATTTATGACACCTGTTGACCTTGTGTTCATGCATATTGTTTCATGATGTTCAATTAGACATTTTTTTTCCAGTGCCTCTGTCTGCTCCTTTCCCTTTTGTATCAGCATTCCACAAGCCTCCGACTATTTTCTGTTATCCACGATAGTAGTTTCTTAGCTCAAGAACTCTACCCGGGAATGAAATTCATATCAATTTCACAATGCTTGATTATCTTTCCATCTATTTTTTTTTTTTCTGAGTGGAGACCTGTTGATGCTATCATTCCCTGAATCAGATTTAACTCTACTAGCTCTATTCTAAATAATATGGGTGGAAAAAAAACTATCAAAACAAACTAAGTCTTTAGAAAAAAATGTGGACATTTTCCTTTTAGTCCACAATCTGTATTTTTTAATTTGTATTTAAACATTACTGAGCTATCAGAGGAAACAGGCTCTTCATGTCACATAATAGACATGAAATATTGTTTCTGCACCTGTGCATTTTGTATCTTCTCCATATGTAACTACTTACTTCAAAAACACACTTCTTTTTACCTCTGGCAGCTCTATTTAGCAACTGAAACATCTATATTTAGGGAAAAGAATTCCCAAAATATCTCACATGTGGCCAGGGAATGCACCTGTCAGTGTCATGAACTATAATGCCTTGTGTTGTGTGGCGTTTTGAACTTTTGCTAAGTGTCTTTCCCCCTAGTTTTCAGTTTCACCTGTTTCTTATGTAGTCGAAACTTACGACATTGCAAGTGCTTTTTTCAGTTATTCACTTTTGTCTTTTCTAGCCGTCATTTCATTTCTCAATAGCATTCATATAGTTTTAACACTATAATTCTGTATAATCAAACCGGCAATTTGGAGAATTTTTTTTCCTGTGAGCTATATTTCTTTCAAAATATCTCCCTTTATCCCACCTCTAAAACTCCCATTTAATCTTTAGATGTTGAATTACTGCCAACATGTCTTTCAGAGTTATCCCCAGTAATTTTATAATCATAGTGCTCCCAGTGTGTTCACTAGGTAAACACTCCCTGACTTCTTTGCTTTAATTCTTCCTTGACAAGGCACCATCATGCTTTAGGTAATTATTAAGTTTGCTTCTCTGCTGTCTTTCCCTCAGAGGCTGCTGCTGTTCACCTCTCTCCACCCCCAACTCTGACATTTTTCTTATTAAACCTTGGGGAATGAAAGCTGTCTCTTGGATGTGGGGAAGCCGTTTGAATACTCCTCATTTTCTTCCCTTTTTGTCTATCGTTGATTTTGTCCCTGTCTCAGGTGTTAACTATTCCTTCTGTCGTCTAGGCATAATTCTCTACATGGTTTCCAAGATCTTCACCTCCTTATTGGCATACCTTCTACAATCTTCTCCCCTTGAGTGTGGTAGATCTGTGAATATTAAGGGATATCTAGCTGTAATGTGGTTATTTGAAACCACAAAAGGGCAGAAGGGATTTTGTAGATAGAACTAAAGTCTAGTAAAAAAGGCAATTAACTGTGTGGACCTGACCCCAGTCAGGCAAGCCCTTTAAGGGAACAAGAAGCAATACCAGATGATCTTGTGGTCTTGAACACACAAACTGTCCTGCTGTGGAGAGGGCTGGGGTTTCTCTTTGGTGGGAACTCTAGGAGTATCAGAGACATCAGAGCGATTCCCAAGTTGTCAGCCAACAAGAGCATTGGACCTTAGTTCCACAAACACAAGAACAAAATTCTGCCAACAGCCATTAAGTTGGCAAAGGACTCTGAACTGTAGATGGAAACTCTGATTTACACCTGGATTTCAGCCTTATGAAGCCCTGACCAGAGAACCCACTGTATCATGTCTACACTTTAAACCCACAGAACCTGCTAAGGAAGTCACAGTTTGTAATGCAACAGTGAATATAGAAAACAAACAAAAAAGTATTGTTTCTCCTTTGGTTGCCCATATCTCCTCATGATTACAATTCCTACTCACTGTCCCAACAATTTCATGATGATAAAATGCCTCAAATCCCTGCCCACATGTGGCCTCTCCTCTGGGTATTTTTATGTCTCCACTCTGATACCCTGACCTCATGACTTCACTCACTCTGTTCACCCTACCCATTCATGAACTTTTGTTCCGTTTTCAAAGTAGCAGACTCAATCTGTTCCATTTATATCCTGTCTGTCATAAGGAACATTCCTTTGGCCTACTTCTTATTAGCTGTAGGAGTTGAATTTGGAAGCAGTCTCTGTGATTGCATATTCCCACATGCTCCAATGCAACTGACTCATTCATGTGTTCTTTTATTCTTTTTTCCTCTCCCATTCAGCAGTTAGGATGTCAACTTAAAATGTCATGTGGTCTCCTAGAGATTGTTACAAAGATAAATAAGAAAAAATTCTGGTTATAAAACATTCATGTTATGGTAGAGGTGGTATGGTTGCCAGAGTCAAATAAAATATTACTGCAAAATAAGTGTTTTTTAAGACATTGCTACTCACTAAAAATATTAATGATATGCTTAAAGATATACACAGACAAAGGATCAAGGAATTTAATAAATGCATAAGAAAAACAACAAATATTTTAAGAGACAATAGAAGAAAGAATATGAATTCAGTGGATTTTTCCTCAAAATGAATGAATATTTTGCTTTTCTTTAAACAGTGATTTACCGTAATGTTTTGTTTTCATAAATTATTTTGTTATGTATTGGAGAGTCTGAAAGACACAGAGATAGAAATCAAGAGAGAATGCATCATTCTATTTTTTTAAAGTTGACATTTAATACTTGTATATTTCGTGGGATACAACAAAATCTTTCAACATATATACCCAGTGCAAACCAGGCAGTTGGTCTTTGCATTTCCTTATCTTGTATTTGGAGTCTACCAAATCCTCTCTTCTTGTTCTCTATACAGTATCACTATCACATTTTAAGCAACTATTACACCTAGATCCGTGCATCACGATTTTTGTGAAGGATAGTGAGGGGTAGCCATGAAATAGGGACACATTGCTGCTCTCTGTAAACATATACTCTATTTTCTACCAGGTGACCCCATTATCATCATGTCTTATAGGTGACTCTATAGAGTGCCTTGCCTTGTCCCAAGGTACAAATATTTGTATAACAGTATAGGCACAAACTGTGAGCATAGAGGCCATGGGGTAGAGGATATCGCTGCATCACTTTTCTGTCCACAGCATGATTTGACCTGCAGCATCCTGTGTAGGTAGAGGATGTATAAATTATGATAGCCCTGGGATATGCAGTTATGCATGAAGTCAGCTGAATGAATGTCAGTGAGTTAGGATAAGAAACAACTCAGCCTGAATAGGAAACAAATAAATTTCATATAAAAAGTGTGAATTTTCCATGGAAATGAGAAAAGAGAACTCCTTAGAGAACTTATTTTCCTTGTCTATTTATTTCTGCCCTGTAGGAAGATGGTAATGGGAAATATTTTAATAACATTGTAGGCTTTAACAAAGGCAGTGCTATTTTTGAATGATAATATAATATTTTTGCTGCAGTCATAAACACAATCAGCATCTCACTTTCAGTGTATGTGCATCATCTTGAACCCAGTGGTCAGGGTGTTTAAATGTCTGTGAGCACTGTGTGCACAGCTACAAGTCAGTACAGCAAGTGACAGGTGATAATACCCTGTGTATTCTGTGAGAATGTATGATATCATTAGATAAGGAAAGGTCATTTTGTATGACAGATGCATACTAATATCCACTGTGTTGCTAATACATATTACATGGAATATGTGAGACTGAGTAACATATAAAGAGTTATTCTCCAACAGTTCTAGAGCCTTCAAAGTCCAAGGTCAACTCAGCAGCACCTGGTATGGGCCTTCTAATGGTGACTTCATGTAGCAAAGAGCTTAAGAGTTCCTTCTCCCACAGACCATTTTTATAGCAGTCTTAGTCCATTCTTGAGCTCTCTAACACTCCTATTATGTCCCACCACACAATACTAAAGCACTAAGTATTCATTAATTAACATAGATTTTGGAGAGAACAAAAACATTCAAATGATAGCACTAGGTAACAATTTTTATCTGAGTCTCCATTCCTTCATTGTTCATTGCTAAAACTGTTAATTTGTTCTTCCCTTACCAGCCTGTCACTCCCCCTCTTCGTGGAGGAACGACACAGGACCCTGAGCTGTTCTTTTGTCTGCTCGGCCCTCCCCGGGTTTGCTGCTGGTTCTTCCCGGGTTGGCTACTGTCCCTTCCACCTCCGTGGAAGGGCGGTTCCCCCTGGCCACTTTCCCCACTTCCGCAGGGGAGTGGCACACCGCCGGCCGGCTCTCTCGGGGGCTGCACAGGTGTTCCCCTTAGATGTTCCTGGTGCATGCCGTCTCTCTCCTCCTTTATAGTCCTCCTCCGCCAATCCCAACTCGGCTGCCCACACGCCGAGTACGCTGCTCTCCTCCAATCAGGAGCAGGATCAGCTCCTGGAGGTCATCACTCAAGTTGGCAAGAGGCAGCTGTGTAGAAGCTGTTTTCTCCTCTCCCAGCGCCATATTGTGGGAGAGCAGATGCATAGAATAAGTCTTAATTCCAGTAACTTAGTCTAGTCCAAGTTGCTCCCAGTTGCTCCCCACACCAGCCTAGATTTTAGGAACAAAACTATTGCATTAACATTTTTAATTAGGCAATCCTAAATTCTAAAAATTGTATTTCAAATATTGTTATAGGAACAGTTGAAAAATTCTAGATTATGAATCATTTCATATAAACAAAGCTTCAGTATCAACAAAAATATTTTACCACTCCTTGAAACTGAACACAATTAAGAAAATCTTCGTAAAAGTTAAGTCTCTCTTGTTAGACTCTGCACAGTAGTCTTCCATTTATACTAGATGCTAGTCAGCTCAACACATGAAGATGGCTATTCACATCTCATGAACAAACAGGACTAAAAATGTTCCCAGGAATGAAATGGAAAATAAAAACTCAACTCTATTGAAATAATTAGAAGCAAAAATTTGCAAAGCATTAAATGGAATAATTTTCTAGATGAAAACTAATGACCCAACGAGTGAGCACTGTCCCAATAAATTTTGATTTATATAGATTTATTTTTGCATGAATTTTGTTTTGTTTCCACAGAATAAAAAAATACAAACTTTCTTATTTTACTCTAAGCACAGACCACTTCAATGACCAAATGTTGGGGAGTGGGTTTCCTATATACCAGCCCATTCTCTAGCTGATGCCAACTGAAGATCCTGTCGTGCAGTTCAATCCCAATGCTATGTACCTGGATGGTGTGTCAGGTCCTACATATCGAGGATTCAGTCTTACAAGGCTGTCCGCATATCAGACATCAATCACAAGTACTAGATTGTCCCCTATAGTTTTCACCAATCCACTGCAGACTGTGCTTCCTTCTACCTACTCCTTAGGTTAACAGGATGGTTAACAGAACTCAGGTGTTAATTCTTGCCTCTCATCCCTCCAATTAACCATGAGGACCAGAGTACCAATTAAGGTGTAATGTGCTTATGTACTTAATTAATTAATTTCTTGGCAAGAAAGAATTTTCTCATCATAATTTTTATCATTAAATTCATTCTAAATCATTTATTGTCAAAATCCCCATGCAAAAAACACCAGGGAAACATGTCAACCCTACCAACTGGAATTCAGTAAGTCTGCTGAAAAAGAGACTGCCATCCTCAGAGGGTCCGAGTGGAGTCTCCCGGGGAGATACTGAAGGATCTCAGCAGTGTGGAAAGGCTGAGCTGCTCACTTCAGCCTGAAGTCTAGTTTGATTGAGCATAGGATTGGGTAGGGATTGGTCAAAATGTATTAACCATGTGAGTTTCTGTAGTGGCTGTTGATGTTTGTGAAATCGTAACATGGAGACTTAGCATTGCTCTAGTCTTTTTCTGTAATATAATGGCTCTGAAAAAAACATGCTTTAAAGTAACAAGCTTAGGTAGTTTGTACTGCACATTATATTTGATTTAGTTTTTCTTGGAGGTCATACATATTTTGTATAAATCTGTGAAACTACCCACAACAGGGATAAATTAGGTTCATAACATCTTCTAATTATGGCTTCATTTTCTTTTTTTTGTGTTCTTGTAACAAAACATCAATCAGAGAAATCGAGTTGTCACAGAGTGTAACCAGGCCAGTGCTAG
This sequence comes from Oryctolagus cuniculus, assembly GCF_964237555.1. Classification (NCBI taxonomy): domain Eukaryota; kingdom Metazoa; phylum Chordata; class Mammalia; order Lagomorpha; family Leporidae; genus Oryctolagus; species Oryctolagus cuniculus. Next base: position 153,251,818 of record NC_091433.1, read on the forward strand.
ACTGTGCTCTAATAAACCATGCTTACCAACCTCAAAGTAAAATGTTCAATGAATTTTTATATGTTATCTCACTGCTTATAACGATTCTGATATACACAGGACATACATTATTCTCCTTACATTCATATACAAACAGAAAAACATGTAAAGTGTTTCTGCTTACCTCCTGGAACAAGCACGTGATGGGAAAACAACCCAGTTTTTTACTTTGAGTCTTTGACACACAGCTGCATCTCGTGTCTAATGCACTTTTAGCAAAGCCCACATTTATAAATATAAGCCTATGATCACCATAGCTTGAGCAGAATATACTAGCTTAAAAGCAAAACTTTCATACTCTTGCCACATTAAAGAAATTCCAGTAACAAATATTTAAGTTCACCGGCAAATTCCTTTAGATGTAATTAATGCCACTCTGGTGGTCTGTTTCTAAATATAAAAGTTTGATGCTATATAAAATACATAGGAATATTTTAATATAGATTCTAGATTTACAAAAGTACTAGGGAATTCTTCCTTAAAACATTCCCGTGATTTTATAATCTTACATACTTTTCTGTTTTTTCATTGTAGCAAACTGGGTTCTCATTATTGATACCTGAAGCAAGACATTACCCGTTTCTTTATTGCATTGCTTTTAAATGCATTTTATTCATCTTCTGTTACCATAGTCTCAGTACTATTAGAGGAATTTTTGATGGAACATCCCTAATGTACATCTGAACAAGTGCGTCTTCATCACACAAGATGATTTTAAGTAATGAAGAGGTCTGCTCTTCAAAGGCCCTAATTTTGAGAGGTTTTGCATAACTAGGGTGTAAAGCAATTAAGGACAAATCATTTAGTAACTGATGTTCTTGAATTATTAAGCATACCTCTTACCTGGAATTTCCTTGACTGTGTTCCACATATAAATAGCATTATAGATTCAAGTTCAGAAATTAAGTATATGATTAAAACATTTCTAAACGTTAGGAGGAAAAGAATGCTGCAATAATCAGGAAAATAGATTTTGTAACCTTATTTCAAGGTTAACGAACGATAGCTCATAGAAACAGATCTGCAGGGAATGAATGTATTGCCTAGTCAAGTAAATAGGTGCTGATGATAACAATGATAGCTGATACTTATTGTGTCTGGTGAGCCATGTTGTAAGCACTTGACATATGCTGTCTCACTGAAACTTCACACAAACTCTGTGAGGGAGTTTGTATTGCTATCACCACTTGAGATGTGAGAAAATTCTTTGGAGTTTGTTTAGTTTGTTGGGGCTGCCATAACAAGGTATAGGAGACTAGGCAGCTTGAACAACAGAAATGTGTCGTTTGAAATTTGTGGATGCTAGGCCGGCGCCGCGGCTCACTAGGCTAATCCTCCGCCTGGCGGCGCTGGCACACCAGGTTCTAGTCCCAGTCGGGGCGCCGGATTCTGTCCTGGTTGCCCCTCTTCCAGGCCAGCTCTCTGCTGTGGCCAGGGAGTGCAGTGGAGGATGGCCCAAGTGCTTGGGCCCTGCACCCCATGGGAGACCAGGAGAAGTACCTGACTCCTACCATAGGATCAGCACGGTGCGCTGGCCTCAGCGCTCCAGCCGCGGCGGCCATTGGAGGGTGAACCAACGGCAAAGGAAGACCTTTCTCTCTCTCTCTCTCTCTCTCTCTCTCACTGTCCATTCTGCCTGTAAAATAAAATAAAATAAAATTTGTGGATGCTGAAAGTTTGAAATGGTGGTTAGTTATGTGGACTGTGGGGAAAGACTCTACTCCTGGCCCCCCTTCTTGGCTTAGAGATGACATTCTTCCTTCTATGTGCATATGTTTCCAAATTTCCTCTTTGTGTAAGGACAACATGTTGGATTAGGGCACACTTCAATGAACTTGCTTTAACTTAATTGCTTATGCAAAAAGTTTACATCCAAATAAGGACACATCCTATAGTGCTGAATTTGTTTCAGTGAAAATTTCGAGCTACTACTTCATGTTAGGAAGTATCCTTAGTAATTCAGAAGGAAAGACATAAGGACATAATCTGGTAGGAGATAGGGATGTATTATCTGTGTCGTCTTCTCTTTAAATTGAAGTCAAGACCAGACTTGCTATCTGGACCCGCCAAGAAGCTAAAACAGTGAAAACCTCTGTTGAACCAGGATAAAGCCCAAAAAAGCGATGGGTGAGATAAGTCAGAAACTCTAAGCAGTATGTGGTCCATTGCCTTGGAAGGGCAAGAGCCAACGTTGAGTTGAGATCCCAATAGATGCTATTTTAGAAAGCTTGGGAGCATGGTCACTCTAAACAACAGATAAAATGAATTGAAAAGGTTTGCCCAGTTTAAACCCTTGAATTATTATAGAAACAAAATACAAAGTATAATTCAACTTAATGAGCACAATTCTACTTTCTGCGCAAATGCAAGAAGAACATAGAGGAAAGAGTGAATAACAGTAGCATGGAGCATGAAGAAGTAGCATCTATGTTGGGTTTGATCAAGGAACTACAATTCCAGATAAAAATGAAGAAAAATTGCTTTCTAGAGAAAACAATACAAACAATGGTGTAGAGGCTGAAAGCATTACAATAAGTTGTAGAATGTCCCTCTTTTATTTCATAAATGTTATTTAAATACTTAGCTTGTGAATGAAACTAATGGAAGAGTTAAGGATCAGTGGTTACCAATATAGTGCAGGTATTTACAGTGTATTAGGAAAGATGGGCAATTTTGGAGAACTGGTTCATCCTTATTAATGCTTGAATAATAAAGTCATCACTGTTTCCTAATTAAAGCCTGAATAATAAAGATATTACTATACCTATATTTTAAATATACTTTATCTATCTTTATCATAAATGCTTAGTCATGTTAGAAGGATGTATGATATATCTAATGTATTCTAAACCAATTATTTTTCATTATACACAATGCATTTTATCATGTAATCCATTTGCATGTATATGATATAAAAATAAAAGGAAGAAATTCTGCATAAAATATGAGAGGACAAGGGATGGCATTTTGAAACAGTAGTCATCGTAATGCTGAGAATTTCAGAATGTGACAACAATATGAGAGGGATGACCATATAAAGTTAGGCTCACCCCTCGAGCACCATGTCACACCTATCACATTTTAGGAAGACTTCCTCTCCTTTATTTTCTTAATATCACATACATATGTACCTCAGGTTATATAATAAGTTATATGAGCATTTTAGATAGGAAAATATACACAATTTCAACTGCTTTTCCCACACAAAGTGCAAAGCCAAATTTGTATATAGATATTCCTAGACAGCTTCATGTGGCTTATTTCAGTTGTTCACATTCTTTTTATCAGCAGAGCTGGAACTCCTCATTCATGTTTAGTAGCAGATAACAGGTGATTGTAAGGAAAAATTCCAGGGGGCTTTTCTATGAAATGGAAAGAATGTTCCACCCTATGATTACGACTTTTTAAGGGCACTGTTTGTGTAACTCAGTGAAACAGAATCAAACCAATGGCCTAATCCCATGGCAAAACCCCATTAGAGTGATCCATTTGGGATCTTTTATTCTCTCTTCCTTCTTCCTCCATGCTTTTCTTTCTTTCTTTCTTCATTTATTTCTTTTTCTTTCCTCTTTAACTTTTCTTTTACTTTCTCTGTCTCTTTTTGAATTTAGTATACAAATTGGGGAGGTCAGTATATGCAGTAGATTTAAAGTAGGATAGCTACACTAATAATTTCTTTTACCACAATGCAAATATTTTTGTATCTTCTGCTTTAAATTAAGAAGACTCTTTGCTTATTCAAAGAAGGACCATAATTTAATCAACATGTTTATTTCATAAAAAAGGAAAAATAGTATTGTAGCAGAAGCTGGGCAAGCAAGGCTTTACTTGGGAATATCGTATAGGATCCCTGTAAGAGTAGTTTCTGGGAATCATCAGCTGATTGATGTTGCTATTATAACTGAGATAACGCCTGAAAGGAGGTGAGGCTGGAGAGATTGGCAAGGCTCGGATCAGGAAGGGTCATGAATACCTGGTAGAGCTGTTTGAATGCTACAAAAACTGAGAAAATAAAGAAACAGAAAAAGGTAAATCTTGGAATTGTTCATCATTCCTTTTATCTATAGTACCTTGCAGAATACATGGCAAGAAGTACCCCTGAACAAACATAGTAAATTTTCTAGAATTTTTTTTTTTTTTTTTTTTTTTTCCGGAGCCCATATGGGATGCCAGTGCTTCAGGCCAGGGTGTTAACCCACTGAGCCACAGCACCGGCCCCAATTTTATTTTATTTTATTTATTTTTCTTTTCTTTTTTTTTTAAACTTTTATTTAATGCATATAATTTTCCAAAGTACGACTTATGGATTACAATGGCTTCCCCCCCATACCGTCCCTCCCACCCACAACCCTCCCCTTTCCCACTCCCTCTCCCCTTCCATTCACATCAAGATTCATTTTCGATTATCTTAATATACAGAAGATCAGCTTAGTATACATTAAGTATGGATTTCAACAGTTTGCTCCCACACAGAAACATAAAGTGAAAAATAATAGATGATTTTTTTTAAATGATGATGAAATCAGAGCAGACCTATTGTCATGTTTAATCCCAGTGAGAGTCAAGTTGGGAATTGATAATTTCTTTTTTTTTTTTTTTTTTTTTTTACAGAGGATCAGTTTAGTATGCATTAAGTAAGGATTTCAACAGTTTGCACCCCCATAGAAACACAAAGTGAAATATATTGTTTGAGTACTCGTTATAGCATTAAGTCTCAATGTACAGCACATTAAGGACAGAGATCCTACATGAGGAGTAAGTGCACAGTGACTCCTGTTGTTGACTTTACCAATTGACACTCCTGTCTATGGCATCAGTAATCTCCCTATGCTCCAGTCATGAGTTTCCAAGGCTATGGAAGCCCTCTGAGTTCTCTGACTCTTATCTTGTTTAGACAAGGTCATAGTCAAAGTGGAGGTTCTCTCCTCCCTTCAGAGAAAGGTACCTCCTTCTTTGATGACCTGTTCTTTCCACTGGGATCTCACTCGCAGAGATCTTTTGCCAGAGTGTCTTGGCTTTCCATGCCTGAAATACTCTCATGAGCTTTTCAGCCAGCTCCGAATGCCTTTAGGGCTGATTCTGAGGCCAGAGTGCTATTTAGGACATCTGCCATTCTATGAGTCTGCTGAGTATCTCACTTCCCATGTTGGATCACTCTCCCCTTTATTTACTCCATCAGTTAGCGTTAGCAGGTACTAGACTTGTCTATGTGCTCCCTTTGACTCCCAGTCCCTTCACCATGACCAACTGTGAACTGAAACTGATCACCTGGAACAGTGAGATGGCATTGGTACATGCCACCTCGATGAGATTGAATTGGAATCCCCTGGTATGCTTCCAACTCCACCACTTGGGGCAAGTCAGCCTGAGTATGTCCCAAATTATACATCTCTTCCCTCTCCCATTCCCACCACCACGTTCAACAGGGATCACATTTCAGTTAATTTTCAACACTTAAGAATAACTGTGCATCAATTACAGATCTAAACCAGTCATATTAAGTAGAACAGATAAAAAAACTACTAAGAGGGATAATGTATTAAGTTGTTCATTAACAGTCAGGGCTATGCTGATCAAGCCACCATTTCCCATAGTGTCCACCTCACTCCAACAGGTTTCCCTCTTGGTGTTCAGTCAGTCGTCACCGATCAGGGAGAACATATGGTATTTGTCCCTTTGCCTGGGGAATAATCTGGTGGTATTTTGATGAAGGACTTTAAAAATGACTTTCTTTAAGCTCTTGTGTTTTTCTTTTCCTTTTTTAAAGGTTTATTTATTTATTTATTTGAAAGGCAGGGTTTCAGAGAGCCAGAGATAGAGAGAGAGGTCCTCTACTTGCTGGGTCACTCCCCAAATGCTTGCAACGGCCAGCATGAGCTGGGCAGATCTGAAGCCAGGAGACAGGAGTTTCTTCCACTTCTTCCACAGGAGTGCTAGGGCCCATGACCTTGGGCCATCCTCTGCTGCTTTCCCAGGCAGTAGCAGAGAGCTGGATCAGAAGTGGATGAGCCTGGAACTGGAACCAGTGCCCACACGGAATGCCAGCACTGCAGGCAGCAGCTTTATCTGCTACGCTGCAGTGTCGGTCCTATAAGCTCTTCTGTTTTCTAAAAAGTAGAATTTGGGTTTGAATATCTTGTTTATGAGTTTATGGGGCATTTCCCACAAATGCTACCTGCTTAAATCCAGGTAATCTAATATTCATTATGACATACAATTTATCAACTCAAGAAGGAATTCTGATAACAAAAAATGTGTATTTATGAAGAAACAAGTTGTTTTTTTCTTTTGCATTTCTCAGGTCATAGATAAGACCAGGTAAAATTAAACCATCCATGCCTAATCTGAAACAGGTGTTCTTCCAGCTCTGTCAGCTAGATGGCAAGGTTCTGTTTCTTCTGGAACAAAGCAGATAGATTGTGCCTTTGCTTGACAGTGTACTATTTTTTTCCCTTTTCTTCATTTTGAAATCTGTGTTGCCCCAATAGAAGTAAGTACAGCTTTAATTGTATCATTGATTATCTGAAAAGGCCTTTCAAATTGTTTAGCTTTTTAATTTCAAAGGCCATAATCATAGCAACAGTGTGACCATTGCACCCTGCCTTATGTTTTCATTATTTTCCTTGCACATAAATAAAGTGTTGAGTTTTAATACTTCATGAGCAGTATTCTATAAATTATAGTCATGTATTATACTTCTTTGACCTTTTCAATATTGTGTGATTTGGTTGGCTGGCCTCTATTTATAGCCTTGCTGAGCAGAGCGGAAGGAATGGATATCCTGCCACGAGTGAAAATATCATATATTGAAGCAGTCAAATGATGATACTGTCTTGGTCCAGATGACTATATTTCATAAGATACAAAGCATTACACATTATCATTCTGATAAATCATTCTCCTGATGAAAGGTAAAATGAGATTAGAAAATTGCCTAAATTAATTCATTTACTGAAAAGGCTTGTTCCAGGCTAAACAGAGTGCATTTTTAAGAAAATCGCATTAGAATCTCAAGTGTAGTTATATTACTTCTAATTCTCCTCCAAAAATTAAGATATTAAGATAGGATGTGTGGTACTTATGTCCATCTCAATTAGAATGATGGAGAATTTTCTTTTATAGCGTTAAAAAAACAATAACTCAATGTATATTTTCTTTTTAATTTGAAACCAGTGATGTACTTTGCCTTATAAAAATAACAAATGCATTCTTACGTTTTGTACTAAATGATTTTATTGATTGTATATCTTATACTAAATGAATTTCAAATGTAATAGAAAACATTCCCAGAAAATTATTTATACGGTTGTCTTTTTGGCTCAAAATTTGTTTCCTGCCTAAGGAATATTTAATGGCATTTTTAACTACCGTAATTTATTCGTTACACAAAAAAGCAGCGCTGTTCTTCCACTTCCTTTGGAACATAACTTTACAGTACAGGAAAGGGAAGGAGGATACAAGCCTATGTTACCCAACAGAGAGAACCTCTTCTGTGTCAAATTTGTGTGACTACCTTGCCAGTATCTGAAAGGAACTTTCGTCCTGACAACATATGGAAGAGAAGAGCTGCACTCTTCCAGGCCTTGTTAATTTGTCATGATATATTAGTCCATGCATGAGTAGTCCTAATTAATACAATGACCTGGCTCATTTTACACCTATCTGAACTTTGCACCACAGCATCAGTATATTCTCCAAAGGCAAAGCTTTTAGAAACATGGCCCCATGCCCCTAGACTGTCTTCTCAGTAGTTCTTTTTCTAATGAATTGTAATGGAAGAACTTCCACTTCAGGGGGACTTGCAACCTCCCCTTCTGAGAAGCTGCACTGCTGTACAAGTTCATTTTCAATTAGTGTCTTGAATTTACTCATTTGAAAAGCTTATGGGAAGCCATTATGGGATATAGGATTTTAGACAGGTTAGGCATGATTTATAACATAAGGTGGAATTAGACAGGTTTAGTTTGATTAAATAGCACATCTGTTAGGGTACTGGAGGAGAGATTTATGAAATAAAATCAAGTCAAAGAGAGAAAAATGAAACAGCCGTGTATAGCGTGAAAGAGGTTAAACAGGACCCATGTGCTTTTAGATACTTAATCATATTTGTGAATATAGCTTTCTGAATTCCTAATATATACTTAGGTACTTTCCACAGCTAGTCTCGCTTCATCCTCGCATTGATTCTCCAAGATAAACTCGCTGTTCCCATTGCCAGAAGAGGAAGCAGAGGTCATGAGAAGTGACTCACTTGAAGGAAAAAAGCTGGTTAAGACAGCCAAGTAGAAAACCCAAATTGTTGATATTTCTGTTTTCTTGTTTCTGAAATCCATGGTGTCACCATTTCTTCATAATATTCTGCAATGTGTTAGTCCATTTCCCTCAGACTGTTCACACATGGCAGTGCCTTGGGTCCCATCTGATACTTTGAATACACTTCAGAGAAGCTAACTGGAATTCCTCTTGTAAGCATTGGTTGTCCACAACACAATGATAGACTCCTGTAGTAATGTATCAATCAAGATATTCTCTTCAGCATCTGACATCCAGGTGCTTCTTCCTCTAACTAGTACATCATGCTCAGACACACATCTGACGAACAAAACTATATTTACGGTTACATGTATTATTTATCCCATTATGCTCTCAAAAAACTATGGATGTTCCATATGTCTATTATTAATGTAATACCTGCATGTGGATATAGAAGAATTTCGGTCTCCTGGTTACCAGTATCTATCTATTGATTGGTAGACAGATAGGTATAGATGTAAATATAGATATAATTTCATATAATAAGATTTACAAAAATATGAAACAGAAGAGATATTCATATTTTTAGTAGGCAAAGCATTCCTTACAAAAGATAGGCAGGTAATCACCTTGCCTGTCCATAAAAGTGATCTTAGAGTTAACAATTACAGTGAGTTTCATTTATCACAAAGAGCAAGCCCAAAATCAAAGCAAAAAACAGACAAATGCAGGTCAAATGTTCCTCTCATCTCTACTAACAACATAGTACTCTATTGTCCGATAGAAAAAAGAAAGTCAAAGCCACTTTAAGGAAATTTATTTAATATCCAAATAATATCCAGCTAAGGTATCATAATTTAAAAGATCTTATCCATTCAGCTTTGGATATCCAAGTTAAAAGCTTTTTTTAACATTTTGTACATACTTCATGTATTCCAAAGATACATTTCTAAGAAGATAACCATACTTTCCATTCCCTCACTTTGTCCTTCTTTCTTTCTTTTTTATTTTAATTTTTGTAACAATATAGTTTCAATTTACATTACTATAATCATGGATTTAATGCACCATTAACCATAATGTTCAACAAGTAAAATGACCACGGTTCCACAGGAATATAACTAAGGGCTATAAAGAATAGTCATGTCAATTTCATTTCTACACTTTTTTTGATATTCTCTATTACCTAATACATATCAGAGAAAACATGATATTTGGTGTTTGGGGACTGGCTTATTTCACTAAGCGTAATGGCTCCAACTGCACCCACTTTGTCACAAAACAGGATTTCATTCTATGTTATAGCTGTGTAATACTTGATTTCTTCATATATATTTACCATATTTTCTTTATCCAGTCATTAGTTGATGGACATCTGGGTTGAATTTCGTATCTTAGCTATTATGAGTTGAACTGCTATAAAAATGGGGGTACAGATAACTTTCATATGATGATTTCATTGCTTTTGGGTAATTTTCCATGTGTGGGATGACTGAGTCAGATGGTAGATCTATTTTCAGATTTCTGAGGAATCTCCACAGAAAACCAATATTGTACTTTGGCAAATCTTTATATTTGTTTCAAGCATATAACTTGTAAAAACTGAGAGGTAAGCAAAACATTACTGTGCTTTGTGTATATTATTTCTCTGATATCATTGATTATTGTGCATACAAGGAATATTCACATTTTTTATTCATTCTAAAATTTCTAATAATCAAATATTGTTGAAGGTAAGCAGGTGATTAACCAAAGTCGATTTAGTGTCATTGGAGTTAACTCCACTTTGTTACAACAGTATTTGGACAATGAATTAAGTTGAATCAAGTTGCATTTAACAACAGCATAGCAAAGTACAGCATAGCAGAATTGTTTTCTCCCTTATCTTTACATCACTATGTAGAATAATTATTTCTCAAATCATCATTTGTAAAATTTTAACATCACATGTTACTGTTTTTTAAACCCACGTGGGGAAAAGTAGTAGGAACAGGTGCATGGTTTGTGCTCTATAATTTTGGAGGAAAAAAAAAAAACTAACCAGACTGAGAGAATATTCATTACCCAAAGGTGAGCTCTCAGTAGGCTGGGCATATTCTTTAAGCCCTGTTATAGTCACTTTGCATGATACCTGGAGAAAGCATTTAAGAAAATCTACAGCATGAGTTTCCAATACTTTCTTCTGAGGGCTTTTATTGGAGGAGAATCATCAACAAGGATCCCCAAATACTGGATTGTCAATAGAACCTCAGGCACTATGACTCAAATGGTCAACACGTAGAACATGGTCTCTCTTTACTGTTCTATTGCCTTCCTTGATTATAGTTTCTGGTTAAGAGAAAACAGGCCCACACATTTGATTTCTGCTAGAGCCTGGTAGAGAGATTGTGCATAGTATGGTTTGTCTGTTGTCATTTTTGTGATTTGGCATTGTTAGTAGTACTGTCTAGCAGTGTTAGAGAGATGAATCTGTCAGCAGTTCTATAGTAACTGGCTTCGGTCAGATTGCTTCTATAACATAAGAAAGTTTCTCTGGGATGAAATTGACATGCAAAATCTCAGTCTTAAGTAAGGGAAGAGGTAAAATTTCTAGTCAGGAGGTAAAAGTGAGCTCGTTATGTGCTGGATGACTCAAGCCATATGTTTGTCTAACGATGCCCAAGATAATTTTGTGGTTCTAATCTCTTACTTTAAGTTAGGAACTCTTATGAGAAGAACTCAATGTTCTGACACCTATTTTTGATGTGCAAGAAATAACTATTGGGAAAAAGTACAGTTTAACGTATGGCACTGTGTACTTTTAATCAGTTTCATTATTTTCTCTCAGATTTTCCTTCCTGAGGGTCAACAGTAGGCAAGTTTACGTATCTGTCAGGAATATTTTTGTGTTAAATACTTTGATAATTTTTTCTCCATCTTTGAGAAGTTTATATCTAGAGTAATAAATCACAAAATATAAAGCAAAGTACCCAAAAGTTAATAATGTGCTATAAATGATCTTTTTCTCCCAGTTATGGCTTTAGAGTTCCTTGTAGTAATCTCAAAATTTCACTGTTTTTTTGTTATAATTTCTTTCTATACTTTTCTGTTCTTTGTATTCATTCTAGAGTTTCAAATATTGGTAAATATGAGAAAAAAAAACAGGGGAAATTTAATCAAATAAGATTATAAATAAAAAGATCCTACAAGGGTGTCTACACTCTAGCGTGGCTCTTAAGTGAAACATAATGTATTTTCTTTATTTAATTTAGAGATTTTTTTAATTCTATGTGAAAGGCAGAGTTACAAAGTAAAAGAGAGATTTTCCATCTGCTGGTTCACCCCCTGAATGACCACAACAGCCGGGATGGGGTCAGGCTGAAGTCAGAAGCCAGGAGCTTCATCTGGGTCTGCCAAATATGTGCAGGGGCCCAAGTGTTTGGGCCCTCCTCCACTGCTTTCACAGACTATTAATAGGGAGCTGGATTGGAAGCGGAGCAGCCAAGACTTGAACTGAAGCCCATATAGAATGCTGGTGCCACAGTACCAGCCCCTAAATATGCATTTTTATATTATTTTTGATCAGTAATCAAAGCAAAGTAATTCTGACATGTAAGGATACTTACTATAATTTTTATTAATTTTTAGTTAAAAACCTTTTCAGTTAGCAAAATCCACACCTAAAGTTAGTAAATTTTTTGATCAGTAATCAAAGCAAAGTAATTCTGAGAACATGTCATAGTGATTCAGACTTATGTGTTCTTAATTATTGTCTACTTGCCTAAAGATCCCTTCTCATATTCCCCACGTCTCTTCTGGTCATGGTGATAAAAACATTAGAAGCTCCACTTCCAGAGAATAGAGTAAAATTTGCTCTTTACTCAACTCCTCATTCTGAATAGAGTATGGAAAATCTATGTACTCAGCCAACTCATACACTTATGCTAAAGTTTTCTACTTACTGCTTAGATCCTAGCGTCTTCAATGGGACTGGAGTTCTATCATTGACTCCTAACTGGAATTTTGCCTAATTTTTTAAAAAAATTATTAATGTAAAGAGAACCAATTTCTTGTATTTTGTAGGTACAGTTCCTATAAGATAATAGTTCTCTAATTTCCTTTTGTCTTTTTTATTTATATTTTATTTTATTTTATGAACATAAATTTCCAAAGTACAGCTTATGGATTACAATAGCTTCCCCCCCCCCATAATTTCCGTCCCACCCACAAACTCCCCTCTCCCACTCCTTCCCCCCTTCCATTCACATAAAGATTAATTTTCAATTATCTTTATATACAGAAGATCAATTTAGCATATATTAAGTAAAGATTTCAACAGTTTGCACCCACACAGAAACACAAAGTGTAAAATACCATTTGAGTACTAGTTATAGCATCAATTAAACACCTAAGAGTAATTGTGTATTAATTAGAGTTCATCCAATATTCTTAAGTAGAATATAAAAAATACTAAAAGGGTAAAGCACCAAGTTCTTTTTTATTTTTCTCTTTTTTTCTCTATTTCTTTCTTTTTTTGTTTGTTTGTTATTAGTTTTTTTTTTTTATTTAATAAATGTGAATTTACAAAGTGCAGCTTTTGTATTGTTGTGGCTCCCTCCCCAACCTCCCTCCCTCCCATGGCCCTCCCCTCTCCCACTCCTTCTCCAATCCCACCCTTCATCGAGCTTCATTTTTGGTTACCTTCATATACTGAAGATCAACCCAGCATATACTAAGCAAGGACCTCAACAGGCTGCACTCACACAACCTCACAAGGTACAGGGTATTGTTCGACTAGTAGTGTTGTCTTTAAGTCTCATAGTAGAACACATTAAGGACAGAGATCCTACATGGGGAGCATGTACCCAGTGACTCCCGTTGTTGATTTAACAATTGGCACTCTTATTTATGTCAGCAATCACCCGAGACTCTTGCTATGTGCTGTCTAGGCTATGGAAGCCCCTTGAGTTCACCAACTCTGAACTTGTTTAGTCAAGGCCATATCACAGTGGAGGTTCCTTCCTCCCTTCAGAGAAAGGCGCCTCTCTCCTTGATGGCCTGTTCCTTCTGCTGGGGTCTTGTTCACCAGAATCTTTCATTTAGATTGTTTTTGCCACCGTGTCATGGCTTTCCATGCCTGTGAAACTCTCATGGACCTTTTAGCCAGATCTGAATGTCCCAAGGGTTGATTCTGAGGCAGGAGTGCTGCCATTCTATGAGTCTGCTGTGTGTCCTGTTTCCCCCGCAGGATCATTCTCTCCCTTTTAATTCTATCCTTCATTAGTTGCTTACACAGGTCTTATTTGTGAAATCTCATCGACACATAGCTTATCTTTTTGATCGGTTGTGTATTTATACTTATCACTTTACCAATTGTGCTGGCATTGGTACATGCCTCCTTGGTAAGATTGAGTTGAAATCCCCTGGCACATTTCTAGTTCCACCATTGGAGGTAAGTCTGAGTGAGCATGTGCCAACCTATATATCTCCTCCCTCTCTTATTCCCACTCCTATGTTTAACAGAGATCACTTTTCTGTTAACTTTAAACGCCTAAGAATGATTGTGCATTGATTACAGAGTTCAACCAGTGGTCTTATGTAGAACAAACCGAGAAACAACAACAACAACAAAAATACTAAAAGGAATAAAATAGTAAGTTGTTCCTCAATAGTCTAGACAAGGGCTGATCATGTCATTGTTTCTCATAGTGTCCATTTCACTACAATGGGTATCATTTTAGATGCTTGTTTAGTTGCCATCGATCAGGGAGAACATGTGATATTTGTCCCTTTTGGACTGGCTTATTTCACTCAGCATGATGTTTTCCATCTTCCTCCATTTTGATGTAAATGCCCGGATTTCATTTTTTTTTCACTGCTGTATAGTGCTCCATAGAGTATATATCCCACAGTTTCTTTATCCAGTCATCCGTTGATGGACATTTAGATTGATTCCATGTCTTAGCTATTGTGAATTGAGCTGCAACAAATATTGAGGTGCAAATGGCTCTTTTTTTCTCCCCTTTAATTCCATTTGGCTATATTCCAAGGAGTGGGATGGCTGGGTCCTGTGGTAGTGCTATATTCAGGTTTCTGAGAACACTCCAAACTGTCTTCCATAGTGGCTTTACCGGTTTGCATTCCCACCAACAATGGATTAGTGTCCCTTTTTCCCCACATCCTCGCCAGCATCTGTTGTTGGTTGATTTCTGTATGTAAGTCCATCTAACCAGAGTGAGGTGAAACCTCATTGTGGTTTTGATCAGCATTTCCCTGATGGCTAGGGATCCTGAGCATTTTTTCATGTGTCTGTTGGCCATTTGGATTTCCTCTTTTGAAAAATGTCTGTTAAGGTCCTTGGCCCATTTTTTTATTGGGTTGTTTGTTTTGATTTTGTGGTGTTTTTTGATCATTTTATAGATTCTAGTTGTTAATCCTTTATCTGTTGTGTGGTTTGCGAATAACGTCTCCTATTCTGTTGGTTGCCTCTTCACTTTCCTGACTGTTTGCTTTGCTGTAAAGAAACTCTTCAATTTGAGGTAATCCCATTTGTTTATTTTATCTTGGATTTCTCGTGCCTCTGGGGTCTTCTCCTGGAATTCTTCGCCTATTCCAATATCTTGAAGGGTTTCCCCTATGCTCTCAATTAGTTTCATGGTGTCGTGGCGCATCTCTAGTTCTTTGATCCATGTTGAGTGGATTTTTGTATAAGGTGTAAGGTAGGGGTCTTGCTTCATACTTCGACATGTGGACATCCAGTTTTCCCAGAAACATTTGTTGAAGAGGCTGTCCTTGTTCCAGGGGTTGGTTTTAGGTACTTTGTCGAATATGAGTTGATTATAGATGTTTGGATTGATCTCCGGTGTTTCTATTCTGTTCCATTGGTCTATCCATCTGTTTTTGTACCAGTACCAGGCTGTTTTGATTATAACTGGCCTGTAGTATGTCTTGAAGTCTGGAATTGTGATGCCTCCGGCCTTGTTTTTATTGTAAAGGATTGCTTTAGCTATTCTCGGTCTCCTGTTTCTCCATATGAATTTCAGCATCGTTTTTTCTAGGTCTTTGAAGAATGACTTTGGTATTTTGATTGGTATTGCATTGAACTTGTAAATTGCTTTTGGGAGAATGGACATTTTGATAATATTGATTCTTCCAATCCATGAGCATGGCAGGTTTTTCCATTTTTTGTGTCGTCTTCTATTTCTTCTTTAGTGTTTTATAATTTTCACCATAGAGGTCTTTGACATCCTTGGTTAAATTTATTCCTAGGTACTTTATTGTTTTTGTGGCTATCATGAATGGAATTGATCTTAGTAGTTCTTCCTCGGCCCTGGCATTGTCTGTGTATACAAAGGCTGTTGATTTCTGAGCCCTGACTTTGTATCCTGCTACTTTACCAAACTCTTCTATGAGTTCCAATAGTCTCTTATAGGAGTTTATCGGGTCCCGTATATATAGTATCGTGCCATCTGCAAATGGGGATAGTTTAACTTCCTCCTTTCCCATTTGTATCCCTTTAATTTCTTTTTCTTGCCTGATGGCCCTGGCTAACACTTCTAGGACTATATTGAATAACAGTGGTGAGAGTGGGCATCCCTGTCTGGTGCCAGTTTTCAGTGGAAATGCCTCCAACTTTTCCCCATTCAATATGATGCTGGCCATTGGTTTATCATAGACTGCCTTAATTGTGTTGAGGAATGTTCCTTCTAACCCCAATTTGCTTAGGGTTTTCATCATGAAAGGGTGTTGTATTTTGTCAAATGCTTTCTCTCCATCTATTGAGATAACCATATGATTTTTGTTTCTCAATTTATTAATGTGATATATTACATTGATTGACTTTCGAAAAATGAACCATCCCTGCATACCAGGGATAAATCCCACTTGGTCCGGGTGAATGATCTTTCTGATGTGCAGTTGGATTCGGTTTGCGAGAATTTTGTTGAGTATTTTTGCATCTATGTTCATCAGTGAGATAGGTCTGTAGTTTTCTTTCTCTGTTGTGTCTTTTCCAGGCTTAGGAATTAAGGTGATATTGGCTTCTTAGAAATAATTTGGGAGGATTCACTCCCTTCCAATTGTTTTGAATAACTTGAGAAGAACGGGGGTTAGTTGTTCTCTAAATGTCTGGTAAAATTTGGCGGTGAAGCTATCCAGTCCTGGGCTCTTCTTTTTCGGTAGTGCGTTTATTACTGATTCAATTTCTTCCATGGTTATGGGTCTGTTTAGATTTTCTATATCTTCACGGCTCAGTTTAGGAAGGTTGTATGTGTCCAGGAATATATCCATTTTTTCCAGGTTCCCCAATTTGTTAGCATACATGTCTTTGTAGTGGTTTCTGATGATTCTTTTTATTTCTGTTGTGTCTGTTGTTACATTTACATTACTATCTTTGATTTTACAGATTTGGGTCTTCTCTCTCCTTTTTTTGGTTAGTTGGGCCAATCGTGTGTCGATTTTGTTTATTTTTTCAAAGAACCAGCTCCTGGTTTTGTTGATCTTTCGTATTGTTTTTTGGTTTCAATTCTGTTTATTTCTTCTCTGATCTTTAGTATTTCTTTCCTCCTTCTGGATTTGGGCTTGATTTGCTGCTGTTTTTCTAAATCCTTGAGGTGCATGGAGTGTTCATTTGTTTGGTTCCTTTCAGCTTCTTGATGTAGGCACCAATTGCTATAAACTTCCCTCTTAGCACTGCTTTTGCTGTGTCCCACAGGTTTTGATAGCTTGTGTTATCATTTTCATTTGTTTCTAGAAAGCTTTTGATTTCTCTTTTAATTTATTCATTGACCCACGGTTTGTTTAGGATCATGTTGTCCATTCTCCATATATTTGCATATGGTGTAGAGATTCTTGGGTTGTTGATTTCGAGTTTCACTGCGCTATGGTCTGAGAAGCTGCATGGTATAGTTTCAATTTTTTTGAATTTATTGAGGCTCCCTTTATGGCCTAGCATATGGTCAATTCTAGAGAACGTTCCATGTCCTGGGGAGAAATACATGAATTCTGTGGCTGTGGGGTGGAAGGTTTTGAAGATATCTATTAGGTCTATTTGGTCTATAGCATCAATTAGCTCTGTTGTTTCCTTGTTGAATTTCTGACTGGTTGATCTGTCCATTGGTGAGAGTAGGGTGTTGAAGACCCCTGTTACTATTGTATTTGAATCTATAGCTCCCTTTAAATCCTTTAGTAATTCTTTCAGGTAGCCAGGCGCCTTGTAATTAAGTACGTATACATTTATAATAGTAATGTCTTCCTGTTGGATAG
Organism: Oryctolagus cuniculus; assembly: GCF_964237555.1. NCBI lineage: Eukaryota > Metazoa > Chordata > Mammalia > Lagomorpha > Leporidae > Oryctolagus > Oryctolagus cuniculus. The sequence goes on from NC_091433.1 coordinate 153,269,353, forward strand.
AATCTTTAATCATTATATAGTGCCCTTCTCTGTCTCTTTTAATAGTTTTTATGTTAAAGTCTATTTTGTCTGATATCAGGATGGCCACACCAGCTCTTCTTTGATTTCTGTTAGCTTGGAGTATCTTTTTCCATCCTTTCACTTTCAGTCTGCGTGCATCTTTGCTGATAAGGTGTGTCTCCTGAAGGCAACATATAGATGGACTCTCTTTCTTGATCCAATCAGCTAGTCTATGTCTTTTAATAGTAGAATTAAGACCATTCACATTCAGTGTCATTACTGTTAAGTACTGTCTTTTCCCATCCATGTTTCCTAAACGAGCTGTTTATGTATTTTGAACTTTGTAGGTTACTCTACATTCGCTTTTTTTTTGTAGTGAAGTTCTTGTTTTTGTATTTCTGTGTGCAGCACGTCATTGAGCAAGTGTTGTAGGGTTGGACTCGTGGATACAAATTCTTTCAGTTTCTGTTTGTCTTGGAAGATCTTTATTTCCCCTTCATTCATAAATGATAGCTTTGCAGGGTATAGTATTCTAGGTTGGCATTGTTTGTCTTTTAAAACTTGAAATATATGATGTCATTGTCTCCTTGCCTGTAGTGTTTGCGATGAGAAGTCTGGGGGTGAGTCTGATTAACTTACCCCTGAATGTGATTTGTCATTTTTCTCTGACACATTTTAGGATTTGTTCTTTGTGTGTCACTGAGCTGAGTGTTGCCACAATGTGTTGCGGTGAATTTCTCTTCTGGTCTACCCTGTTCAGAGTCCTGGCTATCTATTGAATTTGCCTGTCGTTATCCAACTGCCTTTGTTTGAAGTTTTCTGATATTATTTCATTGAAAACATCTTCCAATCCATTCTTTCTTTTCACCCCCTCAGGGACTCCTATTATCCGAACATTACACCATTTGATTGAATCCTGTAGGTCTCTGACCATATTTTTTAATTTTTTAATTTCTTTTTCCTGCATTTGAACTGACTGTATTATTTCTGGAAGTTTGTCTCCAAATTCTGATATTCAGTATTCTATTTCATCTGTTCGATTTCCAAGGGATTCCACATTGTTTTTTATATGATCAATTGAGTTTTTCATTTCCAGTATCTCATTCTGGCTTCTCTTTAGGATCTCTAATCCTTGGGCTTGTTTTTCATTCAGCTCTCAACACTGTTTCTCATTATTTCTAAGTATTCTGATTATTAATTTTCTGAATTCTTTTTCTGGCATAGTTTCAAATTCTTCTTCTTCTTCAGCCTCTGTTATGGTTGGTTTAGCCTGCTCCATTGGCAAGTTTATATGTTCTTCTGTATTCTTATTGTGGGTTTTTCTTTTGTTTTTCGGCATTCCGTCTGGGTGGATTTTCAGGTTGATTTCCCTCTGCTATAGGCTGCTGTGAGTCTGTAGCAATATCTAGTGTAAGCAGGCTGCTCTGCCTTCTAGAGTCTGTTTATTTTTTACTTACTTATTTATTTATTTTTTGTAACTTGAGTGGGCTGGTGTCAGGGCTTTGAGGTGCCAATCTCCGCCCCTTGGGGGGCCAGTTTCCTTGTTCCTATGTTTGCCCTTACGTGTCTGTGCCTGGGGTCTGTTGGTCAGCCACTCTCTTTCACTGTACCTCCTGCGTGAAGAGTGTCAAGTAGCTCCAGACCACCTTTGGGCTCTGCCCGTGCCCCTGCTGTTTCCTCCTTTGGAGCAGAGGCCAGCCTCCTTTAAGCCCGAATGTAAACAAACAAGATGGCTGCACTCTGCCTGCTGCAGCTTTGATTGTGGGTTGGGCAATCCTAAGGATCCTGGCATTATTGATCCTTCAGTTCATCCCCCTGGATCCTGCCCTCTTCCTGCAGGCGCTATTCATTTTTTTTTTTTTCTGGTAACTTGAGTAGACTGGTGTCAGGGGTTTGAGCTGCCCTCCCTCTCTGCCTGCCCCTGTGCAAGGAGTGTCCTGTCGCTCCACTCCACCTTTGGGCTCCGCCTCCGAAGGTTAGTGCCAAGGCAGAGGCAGTTCTCCTTTAAGCCCGAATGTAAACAAACAAGATGGCTGCTTCCACCTGATGCAGCTCCGACTTGGGGGAGGGTTCCTGGATTGTTCAGTCCCTCAATCAGACCCCCTGAATCACTCACTCTTTCCACAGGCGCTACTCACTCTGTTCCGTTTTCTATTTCCTCCCCCACTCAGTCATGCGTGTCTCAGTGTCTGTCCCAGGGTGGGTTGGGGGAGGGGGGGCGGCAGCTGCTACAGCAGTGCTGGGCGAGCGCCCTGTCTCACCTTGGCTTCCAGCACTGGTGCGTACACACTCCTGCTGGTGTCCTGCTCCTCAGGCGTCCACGTCCTCCTCGCAGGTCCACCCTGTCTCCCTTGTTTCGGAAGAGCTTCCCTTTCCCTGAAACTACAAATTCTCACCCCTCTTTCCTTTTGTCTTTTATAAGTTACTATTTTTGTATGGATATAATTTTTCAATCAGTTCTATTGCAGTGTCATAGTATTTGTGGAATGTTGAAAATGATTTCATTTTAAAATGAAACAAACTCCTCTAAAATGTGTTGAGCTAAATTAACTTTGAATAAAAATAAGAAAGACATGGAGCAAGGGAAGCAGCCATGAGTGCAGAAGCTGAAACATGGCTGGAAGACGCTTCAGACCTGCATGCACTGAGAAGTGCTTTTCCATCCAGCTGTCTCTTGTCTCCATCAGCAGATCATCACCATCATTCTCCCACCGTCTCCTTCCTGAAGCCCTATATTGACAACTTCTTTCCATAAATTCACTTGAACACTTGCAGGAGTAGTTGGCCATATTCTTCCATCCTTTCCGTTGCCCCTCCCTCAATTCTCCTACTTTCTTCCCTTCTGTTTTTCTTTAATTTTGCAAAGACATAATTTCAATCCACTCTATAATCACAGGCTTACTTTACTACCAACCATAATATTCAACAAGTAAAAAATATGACTATCACAGTTCACAGGAATATAAATGAGAGCTGAAGCAGCGATCATATCACAAGATGTCTGTTTCATCTGTATACATTTTTGTATTCTATATTAACTGCCACATCAGAGGAAAAATGATGTTTATCTTTTGGGGACTGGCTTATTTCATTAAGCATAATAATGATTTGTAGTTGTATCAATTTTGTTGAATCTCTTTATACCTGTGTAGTATTCTACATTGTATATATACTGTAGAATTTATCTGCAGTAAACCTAGAGGTACAGATAACTTTCATGTGCTGATTTCATTTCCTTTGGGTACATCCCCAGGAATCAGATGGCTGGTTCATATCATAGATCTATTTTGAAATTTCTGAGGAATCTCCATACTGCCTTCCACAATGGTTGTATTAGTTTATATTTCCACTATGTATTAGAGTAACTTTTCCCCCACATTCTTGCCACCATTTATTGGTTTTTGATTTTTTTGGATGATAGCCATTCTAACTGGGTTGAGGAAAACTCATTATGGTGGGTAGTGATCCTGAGCAATTTTTCCTGTGTTTGTTGACCATTTGAATTTCATCCTTCAAAAAATGCCTGCTCTTGTCCTTTGCCCATTTCTTAACTGGATTCTTTTATGGTTACTAAGTTTCTTGAGCTCTTTATAGATCCTGGATATTAATCCTTTATCAATTGCATTGTTTGCAAATATTTTCTTCCATTCTGTTGGCTGCCTCTTCATTTCATTGAGTGATTTTTTTTTCAGTGCATAAGCTTCTTGATGTGATCCAATTATCTATTTTTGCTTTTATTACCTATGTTCTGGGATCATTTCCAAGACGTCTTTGCCTGTGCCAATGTCTTGCAGAGTTGCCCCAATGTTCTCCCTAGTAATTTGATGGTAATTAGGTCATAGACTTACAATCCTGATCCATTTTGAGTTGATACAAGGTTGACAAAAGTTGTATAAGGCATAAGGTAGGGGTCTTAGTTCATACTTCTTTGTGTGGAGATCCAATTTTCCCAGCATCATTTGTTTAAGATATTGCCTTTCTCCAGAGATTGATTTTAGCTCCTTTGTCAAAGGATCAGTTGGTTGCAGATGTGTGTACTAATTCTTGCCCACATTCTTTCTGTCCCCCATTTTCCTGCTCTGATGGACTTCTTCCTTCAAGCACTAGAGAATCATCCATATAGTGTTGCCTGTCTCACTGCTGTAATTATCATCAACCTGATGATTTTCTTGATTTTCCCTATGAAGTGGGATCTCCAGAATACAAGCTCCAGTCTGAATAAGCTCTAATGGTAACACACCTGTGTGAAAACCGAACATTGCCTGGTTCACTATAACACAGGTCACTTGGTCCCACAATTAAGTAGTTTATTTGAGCCTGGGTATCATTTTCCTGCCTGGCCATCGTAGCCTGGAACCAGTCTTAGAATTTCCAGAGATGTAGCATGAAGACAGATAAACACTTTTGTGGGATTTAAAACATATAAAAGGCCAGAACCAAAATACAAAATTACAAATACAAAATTTAATTTAGCAAATTTGGAGAGTCCCACAAAAGTGAGTTGATGATCCTAAATTTTAAGCTTTTTTTAAAATTTCATGGCAAATAGGTCTGTGCCTCTAAGAGATGAAGGATAATTAATGATAGTTATATTTTATTCTGGACCAAATTAGTATAGTGGATCAAACATATAGTTTATTCAGCTAAAATAAATGTTAACATTTTATAATATTTTATAACTGTGGCTCTAGCAATGTGATATGTTAAATAGCATAGTACAATAATCAAAATTAACATGGTACAGTGCTTTTTATTTACCTATGAGTATTTTTTATCTGTTCTAGAAGTTAATCCAGGAAGTCACAGTGCATTTCAGTACAAAACTTGTCAATTTTTTTGAGATTTAGTTTTTGAAAGAGTGACAGAGAAGGGAGATAGAATGTTTGGTTTTCTATGTTCTAGATCACTCCCCAAATGACTGCATCAGCCAAATCTGAAGCAGGCTGAAACCATGGGCCTGGAACTCCATCTGGGTCTCCTACATGGGCGGCAGAGGCCCAGGTGCTTGGTCCAACTTCTGCTGCCTTCCCAGATGCATTAGCAGGGAACTGAATTTGAAGTGGAGGAGGCAGGACTCGGCCAGCACTCCACCATGAGGTGCTGGCATTGGATGCAGCAGTTTAACGTGCTGCACTGCTGAGCCAGCCTCAATAGTTCATAATCTCTTCCACACTGTGATATTTCCATAGTCTGTCTTTGTTTTTCATGATGTTAACTTGTTTGAAGAGAATGAGGCAGTTGTTTTGAAGAATGTCTTCACTTGGAGTTTTCTTCTATTTTCTCATGATTAGTGTGAAGACTTGCATGTCTTAGCAAGTATATAACATAAGTGATCTACTCTACTCATGCCATGTTAGCCAAAGGGTCATGATGTCAATTTGTTTTATAACTGGTAATATTAATATTGACCCTGTGTTGAGAGAATTTCTGATGAACTTTTAAATTTAAAATTAGTAAAGATCTTCAAAAACTCTATTTCTCTTCAAAGTTTTACCCACTGATTTTAGCATTTGTTTTCCTCATCTTTTCTACTTTTGTTAATTGAGATTCTTCTCTAAGCAACAATTTCTGGAGGCTAAATCCACTACTTATTTATTTGTTTGATTACTTATTTATTATACTATGGCTTCTGAATATTTATTTTATTCTCACTTATAATCTAGTATTATTGCTATTTATTTTGTTAGTCAAATTGTTCCAGTTTTGGCCATTGGGAGCTCTTTCAAGTTTGTTTCCACGCCAAAAGTAATTTTGAAATAACTTGTCCCCTAGGTTTTTTGAAAACGTCTTGAAGATAATACCCAACAATCAATTTTCTTAAACTCTCTCTGTGTTCTCTGCTTTCCAATAAGCTTGCCAACAAAGGCTGCTTCTGAACCCAAGCCTTCATGCCTGCCCCATTATTCTGTCCCTTGTATCAGTCACCTTCCCCTCTTTATGCTCAGATCTCTAAAAGAAAAGCCCAATGATCCCTCCTAAGAAGCAAGAAAGGTGAAGAATGAAAGAGAGTAGACTGTCTAAACATCCCCTTTATCTGCCACTAGAAAGAATGGCTAATTTTTACTGAGCTCATACTCACATCTCAACACTTTTAATAAGTCCTTAACAAACTCTGTTATCTTCCTCTCTCACAACATATCTTGTTCTCTATTTTAAAAATGAACAAACTGAAAATAAGTGACTTAGCCAAAATAATACTACTTGTAAGTAGAAAATCAGGGATTAAAACACTGGGGGGTAGTACTTTATACAATAGTAATACATCTCATAGAGTTGGATCAACACTGTCTTAGCTATGTGGGTTGTTAAGAATGGCTAATGTTGGGACAGATGGAAATCAGAGGAGAGGAATTATAGATGGACCATATAATGGACATCCACATGAAAATGAACAGGGGGCAATCATAAAGAGATGGCCACAATATCCCAAATCTAAACATCATAAAACTGGTTCCTTAAATAAATAGGTTTTCTGAGGATATACTTGTGGCATAAAAGAATATTTAGAAAAATAAGAAAACCAGTTCTCAAGAACATCTTTGCTTTAAAGGCAGTTTCCATGTATTTTCAATTCTAAGCAGAAATTGATTATGATTAAGATTAAATTTTTGAGGCTTTATCATGGAGGGAGAGAATTCTGGATTTTGAGTTGTAGAAACCTATATTGCTTTGCAACCATAAGGATAATAAAGCTTTTTCTTCTGAGCTTCTCACTCCAGAATTCACAGTGATGGATCACCCAGCAATCTGTTTGTTTTAAAATATGTAATTGCAACTGTCCTACCTTAATTGCTTTAGATAATCATGATTTATTTGAATATGTTATGAACATACAGTGATTTATGTGATTCATCATAATGGCCTGTGAAGTAAGCCTAAAATATGTATGTATAATGTATGCTTACATCAAATAGCATAAAATACTCAAATGTACCTTTTGACATTTAGCCTACAAATATTGTATGTAAACAGTATGTGGTCCTCACTCTTATTTAGATAGGCTATAATCTTGGTGAGGTTGTAATTGAACGTGTCTCATAGTGGGTACTATCAAAGGTCAGAAAAAAAATAGTATCTAAATGAAGTAGAAAAATGATATGACATGGTGATATGTTACATAAAATTTATAGAAGAAATGTTTGAGACACCCAGCATCACACCATAATGCATGCATATTACAATATTTAGATTTCTTGATACTCTATTATAGACTCTGAAATGAAGAAAAATGACTTCTTTTTTATTTTGCTCCATGAACCTGTTGCTTCTGCATAGAAACATAGCTCTTTCAAAGTATAGAGCCCAATTTCATGGGGAAAAAGTATTTAAGCTCATTTAGATCAATAAAGGATTTCTGTAAGAAAAGCACTTAAATGCATTTTCAAGAATAGGAGAATGATGTGGGTATTTTGAAGCGATCATGTGGAAATGAACATTTTCAGGTAGAGGGAATGGCAAAAAACAAAAGTTAGAAAGAAAACAAGGCATATACGAGGAATAAAGAGCAGCATGATGAGACTCAAGTTTAGAAAATTAGGATCCAATTAGATTGCCAAACTATGGAATTTGCATTTTACTCTATAAGCAGAGAGAGAAACCACTACTTTGTTCAGCAGGGGGAAGACTACTAACATTGATTATGACATTAAGATATTAAAAGCAGGAAGAATTGAGTTATTCTAGGTGAGAAGTGAATTTTGAATCTCAGCTAAGTGATACTTACTGTCTATATTTTTCGTTTTCTATTTTAGTGTGTCTTTACATACCTAACACTTCATTGAAACATTAATTACAACTCTGATTTAACTTTGCTTTTATGTTGTTTATCTAATTCTACACTACCTTATAAGGTCATTCATTCAGGACGGGGAGGAAACATAATCTCTATATATTTTTCTTTTCTCATTGCACCCAGTATACATGGCTAGCTATAACAGGATTAATATGTACTTATTTTAATAGAGGACACTGAACCAGCAGTTGGTCAATACTGAAGCCTAAGATATTTTCAGTGTAGTAGGTAAAGTAGCAGCAGTTATATTGGATATTTTTCTTTGACATTGTTCACAAACATAAATGTTGAATCTTGTAAAACTTTAGTTTTATTTCAAAGTGAATCCTTATTCTCTTTATTGACAAATAATTCATGAGAAGAATGTAAAGAATTATATTTCTACTTTTAAATCAGTAGTGATGACCCATGACAAGCCAAATGACAGGAAAACATTTTGCAACTCAGAGTGAGCTTGCTTAGATTTCTGCAGAAGGAATATTAGCTAACAGGATCAAACTCCCTAGCAATAGTTGCCTTCATTATAAGAAATTATAAACTTTGAGCCTTCTACCTCCTAGTGACACCATCAATGCAAAATAACATGCATGTTACATTTTTATGAGAAAACTTTATGAAATCACATGGTTTGCAATAGCTACCTAGTAAACTTAGTACACAACAGTCTTGATGTCATTGTGTTCTCTGCCCTGTGTCATTCATCAAACAGCACTAGCACAAGCAGCTGCCCTCTAAATCAGTTACTTTGTGGTTAGCCATCTTCAGTCCAACCTCTAAAACATTGAAGGAGCTGTAGTTTGTTTAAATATTAAATATTCAAATATTTGTATAAATATTATAAACAGCATAAGCAAAATGATTCTCTTCAGACCTAGATCAAGAGGTCTATATGTAAAAGATTTTCCATTAAGAAAACCAGGAGTTGTTGCTGTATTTAACTACACAAGTCACTGTTGTTCTTTGCAAAGAATTTCCAGAACAACAAGTATAAAAAATGTATGCAAATCACTGCTGTATAAAGAAAGTGCTAATATGAATGGGATATATGCCTAAAAGTGAAAATAAACACTATCACATTTCAAAGAAAAGATATTAACTGCTATGAGACCTATCAAACAAGACTCCTTACAAATGAAGACTTAATCTAAGCTTGAAAACCTGGTATCATATGGAAAGTAAGTAATGGGAGATGGATAACTACAAGCTGAGAGAGTAACAAGGCTAGGTCACAAAAATGGAAAAATGTAACTGAAGTTGGAATCTTCGTGGAGTTCAGACAGTTTTTGTTGTATTCCAAAAATTCATAGATTTCAATATTGATTAATGAATTTGAATCTACCTCTACCTGGCACTGTTTTCCACATTTTTTAATCTCTTTAGTTACAAACCTGATACACCAATTCTTATATACATGGTTGCTGTGGCTCATCCTCACCAGCTTGATGCTTACTCATTCCCCTCTATAACTGACCTTGACTCCTATTTCTGATAACTTTTGACCTTATACATTTATCCTTAAATGTCTTCTGCTCACTTTCCAATGACTCCATGACAACCTCATCTACATGACATTATTATCATTATTAGTACATTATTATTACATTATTATCATTTAATAAAGTTGACTCATTCAGAAGAGCAAATGTGTGTGTTCAAGTTATGGAACCAAGGTTAACAAGTTAAAGACAATTGGATAGATTAAATCTTATAGATTTCATTTAATTTGTCCGTATTACCCCATAGTGTTTAGCATGATTTCTTACAACCATATTTACACATTTCACTTAATTTTTATCCAAACTTGCTCATTTAAGAATTTTTGTATTGATAGAAAACATTATCCATAGAATAAGTGTTTGAGTTGATAGTTAAGAAATTTATGACCATTATTAGTAGATACATAGCTATTGAACTTAATTCTTCTCATTTTAATCAATGCTATGAGTCTAAATTTTTTAGCAAACACAATTCTATTGTAAACTTCAGACAGAAAATTTTAATCAGATTAACCTCATGGGTACTTTAAGGGAAGAAACGAAAAATGTTTTATACATATAGATATATATAAAATTATGATTGTCATAAAGATGAGTGTTTGAGAGGCCAGCATTGTGTTGTAATGGGTAAATCTGCTGTCCACAATGCAGGCGTCCCATATTATCGGCAGTCCGACTCTGAACTATCTACTACTTTTTTTTTCTTTTTTGACAGGCAGAGTGGACAGTGAGAGAGAGAGAGAGAGAGAAAGGTCTTCCTTTGCTGTTGGTTCACCCTCCAATGACCGCGGTGGCCGATGCACAGCGGCCGGCGCACCGCGCCTATCTGAAGGCAGGAGCCAGGTGCTTATCCTGGTCTCCCATGGGGTGCAGGGCCCAAGCACATGGGCCATCCTCCACTGCCTTCCTGGGCCACAGCAGAGAGCTGGCCTGGAAGAGGGGCAACCGGGACTAGAACCTGGTGTGCTGGCACCGCAAGGCGGAGGATTAGCCTACTGAGCCACGGTGCCAGCCGAACTATCCACTTCTGATCCAACTCCCTGCTAATGAACTGGGAAAAGCAGCAGAAGATGGTCCCAGTACTCGGGCCCCTGCCATCCACATGGGTGGTCTGGATGAAGTCCCTGGCTTCTGGCTTTGGCCTGGCCCAGCCCCAGCCATTGCAGCCATCTGGGGAGTGATCCAGCAGAAGAAAGATCTGTCCCTCCTTCTCTCTCTGGAACTCTTACATCCAAATAAATAAATAAATAAATCTTTAAAAATTCTAAAGAGATAAAAAGAAGGAAATAAGGCACAAGTTGTGATAGGAAATAAGACAGATAATTTGAGGTGGTTGATAACTTCAAAAGAATGCCAAATTTTGATTCGGAATTCCTTGGAAAATGATGGTACACTTAATAAAAGTGAAGCTATCTAGAAAATGCATTGATTTATAAGAAAAGGGGATAAGTTCAGTTTTGAAGTTGTTAAACCCACAGACCTGGTAGATGGGATGCTGCAAGTTAAAGAGTAAACTTCCTGAAATGTGGATCAGTATGTCCGTTGCCAGGGGATGGTGGTTGTAGTCATGGGGATAACTGAAGTCTAATGGAAAAATGTAGAAAGAGAATTGTAGGGAATTGAAGATGAACCTAGAAGAGAGATCTGTGTTTCTTGTGTGGAGAGGAGAATTTAAAAATAGAGACAGCTGTGGCAACAGAGGAGCAAAGATGAATTAGATCAGGAAGGAATCAATATGGTGTGCTCATATGCACAGAGGAAGAAGATCATCTACAAATGGAACAGTGGCTACAAATGAAATACTTTCTATTGTGTGTGCACTTCAGAGCGTTAGAAGGCCTTTCTGATTGGGCATCAAGGTGAGAAAGGAAGAGGTCCCGTCAGAATGAAGAGACATTCCTGGCAGGACGAGCCTATCTGACTGAGCTTGTCTGGTACAGGAACCACAGTTCCAACACAGAGGGATGGGAAGGAGGTGAGCTGCTGTTGAGGACACAGGGCAATGAAAAGGGAGTCAGGATAGGCAGAGTCACGGTAGCAGTGATTCACAAAAGATTAGCTTTCCAAGATGGCTGGGACCAAGTAAGGACATGATTCTGTAAAATACTTAGCTTGGCAGTTTATCCTTGTCGTTGTATAGGGACTAGACCATTAGCATGATTTTTAAATAGAGTGAATTTTGAACACTAAACAAAACTGGTTGTAAGGAGTCAGTTAAAGACACACAGTGACAAGGAAGCTTTATGGAGTGCCAAAGCCATGCTGAATTTATTCCTTTTAATTGTATTCCATATTGTTCTTTTATGAGCATTCCTATATAAAATGGTGCATGATGTTTAATGAATACAGGCCTATAAGATTTTCTAGATTTAAATTCTACTATGCATGTGAATGGAGTTCAATAAAATTATTTTATTGGTTCAATGGAATGCACCCACAGATGCTTCTGTACTTCTGTGCAGTGTATTTTTTCTTAACGCAGAATCTGTTATGGGAACAGAGTAATTAATGTTGCCTGTCTCACAAGCAAAGTCTACTCACCAAATTTACAGCTAAAGGCGCAGCTCCAATCAATTCTTACTGTGTCTTAACATCATGTTTTTCATCCCTATCTCATTCTTTTGTTAATTAAATAAGATTTGTTCATTTCTGGCTTGGAATTCAAAGAGCTTACAGAACTTCACTGATTCAAAATTCAAAGGCTTTGTACTTTTTTTTTATATTAAAAAGGAATCAATTTAGTATAGTAAGAGATTAGATGCAGAAAGTAATAGTCTAATCAGAGACAGGGGGGCTTTGAAATATTGGTACATTTATATTTTAGGTTATTCTTATCTTTTCCCCCTATTAAAATGGAATAAGAATAGAGAACACTTTTCATAAACAATTTAAGTGCCAGAAGGTAGTCACTAAAAAATGCAAAGGTTGATAACCAGCATTTGTACAAATGTATTAATGACCAAGCAAAAGTCTATTAACATGTTTTAGTCATACATATTCAATTGAACCGCACCTGCTGCAGAGCCCCAGGTCATTAAATGACAGTAGCCACATGTGTACTTGTTCCTTTAACAGACCTCACACAAGTCCACTTGAACTCCTTTGTTCAAGCAGTGCCGTGTGTATGAGCATATGTCAGAGCCTGTTTCTAAGTCCCCTTACTCCTCTTCATTCATTCCGAGGTTAAGACTACTCAGCTTTGGCTGACTTTCAATTTTTCTCCCAGCAGCTCTTGCCTGAACTTAAGCTTTTAATTTATTTCACCCACTGAAACTCATATTCAATGCTGTGAATCAAGACTACAATTTTAAGTAGAATATCTACTGACTAGACATAAAATGGAAATAAATGCTCCTTGAAACCAGGAGATGATGTTCTTTGAGTATCTTGTGAAAAAAGCCATTTTCTCTACCATTCACATTTAGCTAAAAGCATTTTTGTTTAAATGCCTGAAAGTATCTTGGGTAAAATAAGTATAAAAATCTTGTCAGAAACATGAGAGATATAAAACTAACAATAAAATGAATTCTCCTGTAGCTGGCTGGTCCCTGGGATCATTTCAGAAGACAGTGTGTGGTACACAGAGGTATAGCCCTCTTTTCATTCTCCAAGGGGTATTGTCAGCAACATCAGTGGATACATGAGCTGAGAGCTAGACTCTATCTTGTACGGCCTCTCTAGCCCTATCGGTCACTCATGCTAAGTGCTATATGATGATGAGTTGCGTCACAGGTGTCTCTAAGTGGCACTGAACCAGAGCCAAAGTTGGAAACTGGTGGGTTTCTTCCCTGTTCAAACAGTGGGGTATCTGAAAGCTTGCTACTCGGTCTAGCACTGTTTCTGTGCCAGCTATTTTGATGGAGGAAGTTTGATAAGTTTCCTGTAGTCTAATAATGGTAGAAATGAGGGGGGAAAAAAAAGTGTCTTGTGAACCCAAGTGTGACTAGGAGCTCCGTGCCCCAGTCTTGTTACTCCAAGTGAGCTCGGTACTCCTTCCTGCCTCATTAGTCCTTATTTTCTCACTGGTTCCCTCCTCCCACAGCTTAGTTCCTGATGATTTTGCTCTGTTCCTCTTTGGTTTGTACATTTCTTGAATCTGAAGATAGGTTTGATGTCTCCAGGTTTCCAGTTTTTCACTTGAACTTTTTGCTTGGTCCTCACTTCAAGCAATTCAAACACTCTAGCCCCAAGTCCTAGCTCTTTTAAAAGTCATTATGCTGCGACTCCAGCACAGGCATTCCAGCCTTCTTTAAAGTAGTGGATGGCAGCCTTTGGGCCATAGGTGGGCCTGTTTTTGTAAATAAAGTGCTTGTTAGGACCTAGCCATGCCCATTGATTTCCATATCATTCATGGCCCATTTCACCTTACAAACAACAGAGTTGAATAGTAGCAGCAGAGGCTATATGGACCATAAATACTATTTACAGAAAAAGTACCCCAAAACTCGCTCTTAGAGAGTATAGACAGGAAAGCACAGAGCTGATATTTTTCTCAATTTGGGAAGTTTAAAACATGTCTCTTCTAATGAGTATTCCCAGGCCAAAGGTGAACTCTTGATAATTAAAGGAGCTACTAGATAGTACATGTAGTTTTGTTTCATAATTCTACTCCCTATTTGATTTAACACAGTTTGCATCATTTTTGTCTAATTATCAGCCCTGTTTTGTGTTGCTGTAACAGAATACCTGAAACTGAGTGATTTATGAAAAAAAATATTTCTTAAAGTTCTAATAGCCAGGTGGTCCAAGGTCAAGGGGACTGCATCTGGTAAGGGCTTTCTTGTTGCATCACTGCACAGTGGCAGGTGAAAGGGCAAGACACATTGTGAGTAGACACTGTGAGGTGGAGAATGAGATTGGAGAGAAAGAGAGGGAGAAAGGGCTGAAGTCAACCATTATTAGAAACTAACCCTTTTGATCAGAAACTAACGTAACTACCCAACTATAACTATTGATGCATTCTGCCCTCCTGACCTAAATGCCTCTTTTTTTTTTTTTTTTTTTTTTTTTTTTTTTTTTTTTGACAGGCAGAGTGGACAGTGAGAGAGAGAGAGAGAGAGAAAGGTCTTCCTTTTGCCGTTGGTTCACCCTCCAATGGCCGCCGCTGCAGCCGGCGCACCGCGCTGATCCTGGCAGGAGCCAGGAGCCAGGTGCTTTTCCTGGTCTCCCATGGGGTGCAGGGCCCAAGCACCTGGGCCATCCTCCACTGCACTCCCTGGCCATAGCAGAGAGCTGGCCTGGAAGAGGGGCAACCGGGACAGAATCCGGCGCCCCAACCGGGACTAGAACCCGGTGTGCCGGCGCCGCAAGGTGGAGGATTAGCCTATTGAGCCACGGCGCCGGCTCTAAATGCCTCTTAAACATTCCTCCATCTCTCAACACGGCCTCATAGGCGTCAAGTTTCCAACATATGGACTTTAGGATATGCATTTAAATCATAGTAATGTTAGTCATAAAAACTAAGATGATCTTTTTCCCTCAACTGGCATATTGAAATCGAATGAAAGGGACATTATTTTATCAAGAAATTTCATAGAAAAACATCACATTTCTGCTTTTAATACTACTCAATCATAAAAAAGTATGGAATCCTGTTTTGCAACAAAATGGATGCAATCAGAGACCATTATAGTTAGTGAAATAAGCCAGTGCCAAAGAGACAAATACCATGTTTTCTCTGATATGTGGTAGTTAACACAGAATACAAAAAAATGTGGAAGAATGAAATTGACATCTTATGATTTCATTATTGTTTATAGTCCTTGTATGCATTCTTGCGAAACAGTACTCTTTCTGCTTTCTATTTGTTGAACATTATGGTCAGTGGTACATTAAGCCTGTGATTATAAAGTAAACTGAAAGTATGTTATTGCAGAAATTAAAGCAGAAAAAGAAATGTAGAAAGGAGGGTATTGAGGGAGGGAGGGATGGAGTAAAGTATGGTTATCTTCTTAGAATTATGTTTATTAAGGGCCTCAGAATCATCCCTTAAGGCATTCAGATATGGCTGAAGAGCCCATGAGAGTATTTTAGGCATGGAAAGCCAAGACACCCTGGAAAAAAAAAAAAAAAAAAAAAAAAAAAACCTAAATGGAGGATCTCTGCGAGTGAGATCCCAGTGGAAAGAACAGGTCATCAAAGAAGGAGGTACCTTTCTCTGAAGGGAGGAGAGAACTTCCGCTTTGACTATGACCTTGTCTAAATAAGATCGAAGTCGTCAAACTCAAGAGGCTTCCATAGCCTTGGCAACTCATGACTAGAGTCTAGGGAGATTACTGACGCCATAAACAAGAGTGTCAAATTGTTAAGTCAA
Organism: Oryctolagus cuniculus; assembly: GCF_964237555.1. Lineage (NCBI taxonomy): Eukaryota > Metazoa > Chordata > Mammalia > Lagomorpha > Leporidae > Oryctolagus > Oryctolagus cuniculus. The sequence goes on from NC_091433.1 coordinate 153,284,954, forward strand.
CAACAGGAGTCACTGTGTACTTACTTCTCATGTGGGACCTGTCCTTAGTGTGTTGTCCAATGTGAAGTAATGCTATAACTAGTACTGAATCAGTATTTTTACACTTTGTGTTTCTGTGTGGGTGCAAACTGATGAAATCTTTACTTAATATATACTGAATCGATCTTCTGTATATAAAGATAATTGAAAATGAATCTTGATGTGACTGGAATGGGAGAGGGAGTGGGAGATGGGAGGGGTGTGAGTGGGAGGGAAATTATTGGGGGGGAAGCCATTGTAATCCATTAACTGTACTTTGAAATTTTATATTTACTAATAAAAAATAAATTAAAAATGATTATGTTTATGAAATATGTGAAATCTGTTCTATACATTAATAGTAACAGAATTATTTTAAGATATTTTATTTATTTATGTGAGAAGTAGAGTTACAAAGAGAGAGGGAGAGACAGAGAAAAAGTTCTTCCATCCACTGGTTTACTCCCCATATGGTTGCAGCAGCTGGAGCTTAGCCAATCTGAGGCCAGGAGCCATGAGGCAGGAGCTTCTTCCAGGTCTCCCACACGAGTGCAGCGGACCAAACACTTGGGCCATCCTCCACTGCTTTTCTATGCGATAGCAGAGAGCTGGATCAGAAGAGGAACAGCATAGGACACTAACCAGCACCCAAAAAGGATGTGGGCACCGCAGGTAGAGGCTAAGCCTACTATGCCACAGTACCGGCCCCAAAAATAGATTTTTAAGAATGTGAAACAAGGCCGGCGCCGTGGCTGAATAGGCTAATCCTCCACCTTGCGGCGCCGGCACACCGGGTTCTAGTCCCGGTCGGGGCGCCGGATTCTGTCCCGGTTGCCCCTCTTCCAGGCCAGCTCTCTGCTATGGCCAGGGAGTGCAGTGGAGGATGGCCCAGGTGCTTGGGCCCTGCACCCCATGGGAGACCAGGAAAAGCACCTGGCTCCTGGCTCCTGCCAGGATCAGCGCGGTGCGCCGGCTGCAGCGGCGGCCATTGGAGGGTGAACCAACGGCAAAAGGAAGACCTTTCTCTCTCTGTCTCTCTCTCACTATCCACTCTGCCTGTCAAAAAAAAAAAAAAAAAAAAAGAATGTGAAACAGAAGAGAACCTGGATCCACATTCCCAGTGCACAAGGGTTGACTGGTACTTAGTAGCTGTTTTCCCCTGGAACTGAGGCTTGGTCCTCTACTGTGTCATGCTTATTAGCATTAATTTCACTTTTGCATATATCCTTATCACTCTGAGTTACATCATTGCACTTACTGGGCAATTTAGCATGGGACAATCTCCATTCTAATTTTCAGCACTTCCTGAACGTGTGTGAGGTCACACAGGCCACAACTGTTCTTATAAAGGCTTATTTTAAGGCAGTCCTTTGGCTTATATCTATTCTAATTTGTGATACTGAAATTTTAGACTGTTGGAGTTACAAATAGAGTGATATGTAGCTTCCAATCAAACCAAGGCACCATAATTAAAATGTTGACTAGAGTCATGGGTTGGTCTATAAAAGTATTTTGTTCTAATGCTCTAAGAAAGAATTAAGAACTACCGAAGCCAAACCAGTAAAAATGCATTTTATGATCAAGACGGAATGGAAATGAGAACACCAGAACATGAGTATCCATGGATGCAAAAGTTTTAGAAATCCTAGAAAGAATAAAAGCAGCCATGCTGCCTAAGTCACCTAAGAATAAAATTCTCTCTTTGTTCCTCCAAATAAGAAAGATACCCCGGAAATTAGAGTTTTTCTAATCCTTGCTTTTTGGGGGACAATTCTGTGGTCTCGAGAAGAGGCCCTGACTGCTTCGTTTGGAGAGCTTCTATTCCTGCCTGCTCAACCACGTGTCTTTCACACTGGTTTGAGTAGCATAAGGCAGGTGGAGGAGCAAAAGGGCAACTATCTTGCCTGCTTGGGAAAACTTAGTATTACAAAGCCGATGGAGGAAGGCAGGAGGATCAGGGATAGCAGTAGCTAGGAGCATTTTGGAGAAAAAAAAAAAAAGGACACAATGTTTCTGACTCAGCTCTAATAATGAATGCCCATAATCTTTAACTGATTGACAATAATGCCAAATCAACCTGTTCCTCCCACACCATACATACCTTGAGCAGAACAAAACTAAATATCTACGAAAGAAAAAAGAAGGAAATCTAACCCTCGGTGATAAGTAGTTTAATGACTTCTGCTTGAAATCAGACAAGAAGAGAGAAAGCAGAATGTTCAAGGGTGCACATTTTTATCCAAATGTTGTTTATTTTTCAAGTTGAACATATTTTTCTTTCATCAACAAATGAAGTTCATCTGTGTTTACTGTGTTAGGGTATAGATTCCTCATGTAATATGTAGTGACACATCATCCCCTGATTCTCAGAATGTATGCATTTGTGCTTTTTAAAAGTTATTTTAAAAAATTTTTCAAGCCATACAGATGCACACATCCAAAATCTATCTTCCAGTTTACATTTTATGAAGAGCTATACAGTGCATTAACATTATATATAGTTACCCTACTGTGTAATAGAAACTCAAAACATCTTATTCCTATCTAGCCACAACATAATAGCTGTTAATCAACCTTTCATGGACCCTCTCTCAACCCTTCCATCTCCAGCCTCTGATAACCACCACTATATTTTTAACTTCTAAGAAGTCATTGTAGTTTTCACTGTCACTTTCCTGATGACTATTGATGTTGAATATATTTTCATATACCTGTTGGCCATATTTATGTCTACATTTGAGAAATTACTTGATCTGTTGGACATTTTTAATAGGATCAGATGGTGTTTTAGTATTGAGTTGTTTCAAATTCTTATATACTCTTGATACCCATCCCTTCTCAGAAGTCTTGCTTGAAAATATGTTACCCATTATTTTGGTTGTATCTTTATTCTATTCATGTTGCCTTCACTTTTCAGAAGCTCTTTTGTTTGATGAAAACCCATTTGTCTATTTTTAGTTTTGTTTCCATTGATTTTTGAGGTCTGATGCAGAAGTATCCCTGCCAGTTACCATGTCCTGTAGGTTTTTTCACTGTGCTTTCTGGCAGTAGTCTCAAAATTGCATGTCTTACATTTATGGGCTTTAAACCATTTTGAGCTGATAGGGATCCAGTTTCATTGTTCTTCATGTGGTTATATAGTTTTCCTAGCACCGTTACTGAAAAGACAATCTTTTTAAAGTACATGTTCTTGGTACTTTTGTCAGAGATCAGTTTGGATGGGATTACTTCTAGGGTCTCCATTCTGCTCCATTATTCTGTTGCTCTATTTCTATGCCACTAGCATGCTGTTTTAATTGCTGTAGCTTTATAATATATTTTAAAGACAGATAGTATAATTCCTCCTACTTTGTCCTTTTTCCTCAAGATCACTGTAGCTATTTGGAGTCTGTGTGATTCCATACAAATTTTGGTAGTGTTTTTCCTAGTTCTGTGGAAAATGTCATTGGAATTTTGATAGGGATCACACTGAATCTATGAATTGTTTTGTCAAAGTGTGTACATTTTAACACTGTTGATTCTGCCCATCTATGAACACAGGATGCCTACATTTCTTTGTGTCCTATATAATTTCTTTCATCAATATTTTTTGTTTCCTTTTTTTATGAAGTATGAGATAGTCACCATAACCATTAGAATTATAGTAATATATAATTCTTATCAATTTGACAAAGAATTAATCAACTTTGACAAAACACTATATTTGCAGCAAAATTGCTACACATGGGCATTTCAGTCTTGTTTGTATTTTTGTGATTTTAAAATAAATTTGTGCCCATATATAAGGAAACACATTAGATATTTTTGAAATTTATCTCTGGTTTATTTCACTCAACGTGATGTCCTCCAGTTGCAATAATTTTTATGTGAATGATATAATTTGATTCTTTTTTGTATCTGAATAATATTCCATTGTGTATATGTATTTTTTATCCATTCATCTGATGATGGATACCTTGGTTGATTCCATATTTTGGCTCCTGTGAACAGTGCTGCTATAAACATGGTGGTACAGGTATCTCATTGATCTAATGTGTTCATGTCTTTTATACATATTGCCAACATTGGGTTGCTGGATCATGTGCAAGTCTATTTCTAGTTTTTTTTTTTTAATAAATCTTCATACTGTTCTTTATAGGGGCTACATTAATTTACATTCCCACCAATGGTGTTATAAGAGTTCCATTTTTTTCACATCCATGCCAGCATTTGTTGCTCTCTGTCTTTAGGATAGTAGCCAATCTGAAGGAGTAAGGTATTATCTCACTGTGGTTTGGTGTGCTTTTCCTTGGGGGTTGGGGTTGGTGAGCATTTTTTCATATGTTTATTGGACATTTGTATTTTTTTGGGAACCATCTGTTTAGATCCTTTACTCACTTCTTGATTGGTATTGTTTTTGGTTTTTCAGTTGCTGAAGTATTATAGGTATTAATACTCTGTCAGAAAAGTAGATTACAGATATTTTCCCATTCTGTCACATGTATGTTTATTCTATTGATTGCTTCCTTTGATGTACAGAAGCTACTGAGTTTGTTATAATCCAATTTGTCTAGTTTTGCTGTTTGTTTCCTATGTTTTGGTGGTCGTATCTTAGAAGTCATTACCAACACTAATATCTTCAAGTGTTTCCTCTACATTTTCTTCTAGAACCTTCATAGACTCAGATATTAAATTTAGGTCTTTGATCCATCTTGAATTGATTTTTTTATATGGTGTGAGGGTCTAATTTCATTCTTCTACAAACATATATCCAGTTTTCCCAGCACCATTTATTGATGAGATTTTCCTTTCTACATATATAGCCTGGGCAAGTTTTTCAAAACTCAGTTGACTGTGTGTGGATTAACTTCTGGGCTCTCTGTTCTATTCCACTGATCCCATGTGTCAGGTTTTATGCCAGCACCATGCTGTTTTAATTACTATATCTCTGGAATACAGTGAGAACTCTCCAGATACTATGAGTGCAAGTTAGTCCAGAGATTGCAACACAAACATCAACAGCCATAACTCTGCAGGGTACAATTAGAACTGCCCCCGCTTCCTATGCTGTGTAGAAGCATAATGCTGAGGCTTGTGTCTGCGGTTCCCAGCACTGTGAACTAGAGGTTGTAGACAGAACTCCTCAAGGTTTTATCTAGATACTTTATAAGCTGCTGCTGGTGCCAACCTGGGAAGCTGACAGTGACCCCACCCCCACCCCCCAGATCCTGCAGTGTGGGTGAGCACAGCTGCAGGGCATATGCCCAGAACCCAGAATTGCAGGGAGCAGGGGTCTGCTCTTAGGCCTGTAAATTGCCCTGTCTCTGACTCCGTTGGCTTCTGGTATCAGTGGGACTTCTTGCTGCCTGCTGAGTCAGGGCAGAGTTCAGCAGTGACTCTACCACCGCTGACTGAATCTGGTACATTGGCAGGGATGATATGGGGGAAGGTGGGGAAAGCAATGTGCCTTCCTTTCAGAGAGAAGTAGCCATAGACTACTGTAGCTCCCCAGGCTGGACTTGAAGTCACTGGGCACTGGAATTCTGCAGTTAAAGCCTCCAGGGGCAGGTCACCACAGCACCTCCTTCCTACCTTATCTTGGTAAAGTGGTGTTTCCCAGTTGGGAGCTGGGACCGTAAATGCACGGATGACTGCTGGCTTGGCCTGTGGCAGCATTAGGTCTCCTTGCTGCCCGATGGAGTCTCTGTTCCGTTGTGTTACTTCTCCACTGAAAGTTTCTCTCAATTAGTACCCTGGGAACTTTGTTCTTTTTTTCTAGTATCTTTCTGTGGTTGAGGTCAGTGCAGTTTCTCTTCTTCATCCATCTTAGATCAAAATTTATAGGCTCAATATGCCCAGTCTCGTCAGGGTCTTCCCACATGCCCCTATTGCAACTTTCATGATCCCATTCTGTCCCAACAATCTGATGTATTGTTTTCATTGTAGAGATCTTTCACCTCTTTGGTTAAATGTGTTCACAATTCTTTGTTTTGTTTTGTAGTTACTGGAAATGGGATTGCTTTCCTTTTATTTTCAGATAATTCACTATTGGTGCATAACAATGGTACTCATTTTAAAATCTTGTCATTGTATTCCATGATTTTGCTAAAATTGTTGATTAGTTCTGACAACTTCTTGATGGAATGTTCAGGGTTTTCCATGTGTCAGATAATTTGTAAACAGCACCAGTTGAACTTCCTCTTTCACAATTTAGATGTCCTTGAAAAAAATCTCTTTCTCTTGCTTAGTTGCCCTGGCTAGGACTTCTAGTACAGTGTTGAATAAATTGGTGACAGTGAACATTGTTGTCTTGTTCTAGTCCTAAAGAGAAAGTCTTTGTCTTTTCCTAATTCAGTATGATGTTAGTCATTAATTTTTTACATAGGGCCCTTATTATGTTGAGGTAAGTTCCTTCTTAATCTAATTTGTTCAGAATTTTTATCACAAATGGGTGTTACACTTAATCAATTGCCTTTTCTACATCCATTGTGTTGATCATATGATTTTGTTCTCTTTCTATTGATTGGTGTATCATATTTATTGATTTGTACCTGTTAAGTCATCTCTCCATCTCTGAGATGAGTCCCATTTGATCTTGGTGAATAATCTTTTTAAATGCACTGTTAGAATCCATTTGCTAATGTTTTGTTGATGATTTTTGCATTTTTATTCATCAAGGTTATTGGTCTGTAGCTCTGTTATTGTTGTCTCCTTGTCTGGTTTTGATACAAAGGTAAGACTGTCCTCATAGAATAGATTTGGAAGAATTCCTTCATTTTCTATTTTTTGAAATAATTGAAGGATACTTGATCTTTCATCTTTTTTAAATGTCTGTTGGAATTCAGTGGTGAATTCATCTGGTTCTGAGCTTACCTTTGGGAGAATTTGTTATGAAAAGTTCAATACCGTTACTTGTTATTGGTCAGTGTTGATACTCCATTTCATTATAGATGAATCTTGGTAAGGTGGATGTTTCAAGAATTTGTTCATTTGTCATACAGTTGTGGATATTAATCTCTAACACTCCATATTTCTATGGTGTGAATTGTGATGTCTTCATATCCATCTCTGATTCTATGTAATTGAATCTTCTCTGTATTGTTCTTAGCCTAGCTAATGGTTACCAATTTTGTTATCTTTTCAAAGAGCCAGCTGTTTGATTTTTTTCTAATTTTTTAAGTCTCTTTGTCATTAATATGTGCCTTGAATTGTATTATTTCTTTCCTTCTACCAAGTTTGGATTTGATTTGTTCTTATTTTTTCAGGCTCCTTCAAAAGTGTTGGTATATGTTGTGTGAGATCTTTTTGTTTTTTGTTTCTGATATAATCATTGGTTACATTTCTCTTAGTACTACTTTTGCTGTATCACAGGGATTTTTGTATGTTGGGTTGCAATTTTCATTGTTAATAAATTTTAAAATGTCCCTCTTGATTTTTGGTTGTTTAGGACTAAATGCTTAATTTCCATGTGTTACTATAGCTTCCAAAATTTTTGTTTGTATTTCTAGGTTTATTGCATGGTGATCTAAAAAGATGCTCAATATGATTTCTGTTCTTTCAAACTTGTTGCGACTTATTTTGTGACCTACCTTATAGTCTTTCCTGGACAATGTTCCATGTGCTTTTAGGAAGAAGGTGTCCTTTGCAACTCTTGGCTAGAATCCGTAGATACATGTTTTGTCCAGTTGTTCTAGGATGCAGTTAAACTCAATTTTTTTTCTTTTGGATTTTTCCTTTTCTTTTTATTTATTTTATTTTATGAACATAAATTTCCAAAGTACAGCTTATGGATTACAATAGCTTCCCCCCCATAACTTCCCTCCCACCCACAACACTCCCCTCTCCCACTCCCTCTCCCCATCCATTCACATCAAGATTAATTTTCAATTATCTTTATATACAGAAGATCAATTTAGCATACATTAAGTAAAAATTTCAACAGTTTGTACCCACACAGAAATGCAAAGTGTAAAATACTATTTGACTAGTTATAGCATTAATTAAACACCTAAGAGTAGTTGTGTATTAATTATAGAGTTCAACCAATAGTTTTGAGTAGAACATAAAAAATACTAAAAGGGTAAAGTATTGAGTTCTTTTTTTCTTTTTTTTTGTTTGTTATATAGTTATTTTTTTATTTAATAAATGTGAATTTACAAAGTGCAGCTTTTGTATTGTTGTGGCTTTCCCCCTCCCCCAACCTCCCTCCCTCCCGTGGCCCTCCCTTCTCCCATTCCCTCTCCCATCCCGCCCTTCATCGAGCTTCATTTTCAATTACCTTCATATACTGAAGATCAACTTAGTATATACTAAGAAAGGATTTCAACAGGCTGTACTCACACAGCTGCACAAGGTATAGGGTATTGTTCGACTAGTAATGTTGTCTTTAAGTCTCATAGTAGAACACATTAAGGACAGAGATCCTACGTGGGGAGCATGTACCCAGTGACTCCCGTTGTTGATTTAACAATTGGCACTCTTATTTATGACGTCAGCAATCACCCGAGACTCTTGCTATGAGCTATCTAGGCTATGGAAGCCCCTTGAGTCCACCAACTCTGAACTTGAGTTAAACTCAATTTTTGCCTTGTTGGTTTTCTGTCTAGATTATCTGTCCATTTCTGGATGTGAGATATTTTTTTTGACAGGCAGAGTGGACAGTGAGAGAGAGACAGAGAGAAAAGTCTTCCTTTAGCGTTGGTTTACCCTCCAATGGCCGGTGCACCATGCTGATCCGAAGCCGGGATCCAGGTGCTTCTCATGGTCTCCCATGCGGGTGCAGGGTCCAAGGACTTGGGCCATCCTCCACTGCACTTCCGGGCCAGAGCAGAGAGCTGGAATGGAAGAGCGGAAACTGGGACAGAATCTGGTGCCCCGACCTGGACTAGAAACCAGTGTGCTGGCGCCGCAGGTGAAGGATTAGCCTATTGAACTGTGGTACCAGCCATGGATGTTGAGATCTTAAAGTCCCCCACGAGTATGTATTGTAATCTGTCTCCTTCCTTCAGTCTATTGACACTTGGTTTGTGTATCTGAGGGCACCTTCACAGGATGCATATATATTTTCAAGTGTTATTTCTTCTTGCTGAATCGAACACTTCATCTTTATGTAGTGACTATCTTAGTCACTTTTTACTGACTTTGTTTAAAAATCTGTTTTGTTAAATAGAAGTATAGTAAGGGAATACTGACTATATATATTCAACAAAGGAACTAAAACCAACCCCTGGAACAGGGACAGTCTCCTCAACAAATGGTGCTGGGAAAACTGGATGCCCATATGTAGAAGTATTGATTTTATTCATCAAGGTTATTGGTCTGTAGCTCTGTTATTGCTGTCTCCTTATCTAGTTTTGATACAAAGGTAATGCTGTCCTCACAGAATACATTTGGAAGAATTCCTTCATTTTCTATTTTTTGACATAATTGAAGGATACTTGATCTTTCAATCTTTGATCTTGAAGCAAGACCTGTACCTTACACCCTACACAAAAATCCACTTAACATGGATTAAAGATTTAAATCTACGCCATGACACCATCAAATTAATTGCGAACATTGGGGAAACCCTTCAAGACATTGGCACAGGCAAAGAATTCCTGGAAAAGACCCCAGAGGCACAGGTAGTCAAAACCAAAATGAACAAATGGGATAACCTCAAATTGAGAAGCTTCTATACAGCAAAGAAACAGTCAGAAAAGTAAAGAGGAAACCCAGAGAATGGGAGAAATTATTTGCAAACTACAGAATCAATAAAGGAATAATAACCAGAATCTACAAAGAAATCAAGAAACTCCACAGTAACAAAACAAACAACCCATTTAAGAGATAGGCCAAGAACCTTAACAGGCATTTTGCAAAGGAGGAAATCCAAATGGCCACAGACACATGAAAAATTGTTCATGGTCTCTACCTGTCAGGGAAATGCAAATAAAAAACACAATGAGGTTTCATCTCACCCCAGTTAGAGTGGCCCTCACACAGAAATGGAAGGTGTGGGGAAAAGGGTACTCTAACCCACTGTTGTTGGGAATGTAAACTGGTAAATCCACTGTGGAAAACATTATGGAAATACCTCAGAAACCTGAATATCGACCTGCAATATGACCCAGCCATTTCACTATTGGGAGTTTACCCAAGGGAAATGAAATCAGTAAACAGAAGAGCTATCTGCACTTCCATGTTTATTGCAGCTCAGTTCACAATAGGTAAGACATGGAAGAAACCTAAATGCCCATCATCTGAAGACTGTATAAAGAAATTGTGGGATATGTACACTATGGAATACTAGACAGCAGTAAGAAAAGGTTGAAAGCCGGTCATTTGCAACAAAATGGAGCAAGCTGGAAAACCTCATACCTAGTAAAATAACCCAGCCCCTGATTTGGGAGAATTAATAGTGTGCCTAAAATGAAAGCCATAGAAGCGAAATTTTCACTTTTAGAATTAGTGTCTTGAAAAGTCCTTTACCTGACCTTCAAGGGACAGTTTATCATTGTTACTTTTTATTGTGTATGCCCTTTTTGTTTGTTTTGTTTTTTTCTGGTTTCTTTCTTTTTCTTTTCTCTCTTCATACTATATGCTGAACTCCTCATTTAACACAGAGTTAACCATATGTATTTTAAGGCAATTGGAAAAAGATTACAGTTAAAAATAAGGGGGGGAATAAGAGATGGAGGAGATAGTCTAGGACTGTAATGCAGTATAGTTCTGCACACAGTCATACAGATTTACCTCTAAGGGTACAGCCTAAGAACTTGTCATGGGGCTCCAAACCTATAAAAATCAGTGGTTTAAATGTCATCTTAACTGTTAAAATGATCATATTAAATGTTACAGTCAACATATAGATTGGTTTAAATATTAAAGTGATCATATAAATAACATCAAGTGCCTGGTAATAATAGAATTAAAAGGGAAGGAAAGTCCAAAATGGGAAGCAGGCCACACAGCAGACTCTTAGAATGGCATTCATTGTAAATAACACTCTGACCTCAGAATCAACCCTTGAGACTTCTAGGTCTGGCTGAAAGGTCTGTGAGAGCTTTTCAGGCATGGAAAGCCAAGATTCTGTGGCAAAAAAAAAATATCCTACATGGAGGATCTCTGTGAGACCTCAGTGGAAAGACAGGGTCATCAAAGAAGGATGTACTCTTCTCTGAAGGGAGGAGAGAACATCCACTTTGCTTATGGCTGTGTGCAAATATCAATGGAGTCTGTGGTCACAAAGGTTTCCATAGCCTTAGCAGCCCATGGCAAGAGCCTGGGGTGATCACTGATGTTGTAAATAAGAGTGTTAATTGTTACAGGAACAACAGAAGTCACTGTGCACTTACTCCCCATGTAGGACCTCTGTTCCTAATGAGTTGTACTATGAGAATCAACTGCAAATTTTGTTCCCAAACTGTGCTCTATATGTTGTGTGTGTGCGTGGGTGCAAACTGTTGAAATCTATGCTAATCATGGAGTTGGCCCTCTGTGTATAAAATCGAACTAAAAGTGAACCATAATGAAGAAGGAGATGGGAGAGGGAGAGGGAGGTAGGATGGAAATTGGGGGGAGGGGTATGGGGAAAAGAACCACTATATTCCTAAAGTTGCAACTATAAAAAATGCATTTATTAAATAAAACTTAAATAAGTAAATAAATAGAAGTATAGCTACTCCTGCTTACTTTTGGGTTATATTTGCATGGGATATCTTACTCCATCCTTTTACTTTCAGTTTATATGTGGCTTTAGAGGTGAACTAAGTTTAATGTGAGCATCATTAAAGTTGGATCTTCTTTTTGACTCTCTCGGTCAATATCCTTTAACTGGAAATACTAGTGCATTGGTTTTTTTTTTCTCAGTTGGTATAATTTTATTTCCTTTTTTTAAACTTTTATTTACTAAATATACATTTCAAAAGTACAACTTTTGGATTATAGTGGCTTTCCCCCCATAATCTCCCTCCCACCTGCAAACCATCCCATCTCCCACTCCCTCTCCCATCCCATTCTCCATCAAGATTCATTTTCAATTATCTTTTTTTGTTTTTTTTCTTTATTAAAATATAAAAATAAGTTGAGAAAATCTCAGTGCATGCTTACAGTGTAACTTGGTTTTTTTTCTTTTTTCTTTAGTAAATACAAATTTCCAAAGTACAGTTTATGGATTACATTGGCTTCCCCCCCATAATTTCCCTCCCACTCTCACCCCTCCCATCTCCCACTCCCTCTCCCATACCATTCACATCAAGATTCATTTTCAATTATCTTTATATACAGAAGATCGATTTAGTATATATTAAGTAAAGATTTCATCAGTTTGCACCCACACAGAAACACAAAGTGTAAAAATACTGATTCAGTATTAGTTATAGCATTACTTCACATTGGACAACACACTAAGGACTTACTAAGAAGTAAGTACACAGTGACTCCTGTTGCTGACTTAACAATTTGACACTCTTGTTTATGGCGTCAGTAATCTCCCTAGGCTCTAGTCATGAGTTGCCAAGGCTATGGAAGCCTTTTGAGTTTGCCTACTTTGATCTTATTCCGATAGGGTCGTAGTCAAAGTAGAAGTTCTCTCCTCCCTTCAGAGAAAGGTACCTCCTTCTTTGATGGCCCCATTCTTTCCACTGGGATCTCACTCACAGAGATCTTTCATTTAGGTCTTCTTTTGCTTTTCCCAGAGTGTATTGGCTTTCCATGCCTTAAATACTCTCATGGGCTCTTCAGCCAGATCCGAATGCCTTAAGGGCTGATTCTGAGGCCAGAGTGCTGTTTAGGACATCTGCCATTCTATGAGTCTGCTGTGTATCCTGCTTCCCATGTTAGATCGTTCTCTCCTTTTTTGATTCAATCCGTTAGTATTAGCAGACACCAGTCTTGTTTGTGTGATCCCTTTGACTCTTAGAACTATCAGTGTGATCAGTTGTGAACTGAAGTTGATCACTTGGACTGGTGAGATGGCATTGGTACTTGCCACCTTGATGGGATTGTATTGGAATCCCCTGGCACGTTTCTAACTCCACCATTTGGGGCAAGCCTGATTGAGCATGCAATTATCTTTATATACAGAAGATCAACTTAGTATATATTCAGTAAAGATTTCAACAGTTTGCACCCACACAGATACACAAAGTGTAAAGTACTGTTTGAGTACTAGTTATACCGTTAATTCACATAGTACAACACATTAAGGACAGAGATCCTACATGGGGAGTAAGTGCACAGTGACTCCTGTTGTTGATTTAACAATTGACACTCTTATTTATGACGTAAGTAATCACCCGAGGCTCTTGTCATGAGTTGCCAAGGCTTTTAAATTACTTATTGACAGGTGAGCTCTTGCTCCTGCCATTTTGACAGTTGTTTTATATTTCTGCTGCAGTTGTTTTCTTTCTTTCTTCTCTACCTTCTTTTGTGCCAAAGTGATTTTTCAGTGGTGCCCTTTGATTCTTTGCTTGCTGTTTTTGATAAGTCTTTTAAGGCTTTTGTGGATACCTTGAGGTTTATAAGATACTTCTTTTGGCTATAATAAACTACCTTTAAGTAACAACATTGTTTTTAAAGATAAGGAAAGGGACAGATAAGGAAGAAGAGATAAGAAATTTGGATAAGGAATTCTATATTCTCCATTCTTCTCCACATTTTGAATTTTGGTGTTATGTTTTACTACTGTTTCTATTGCCTGTCTCAACATTTTGATGTTTAATATTTGATGTAAATATTTATGTTATATATAAGTATATATGTAAATATACATTTAGAATCACACTAAAGATATAAATAGCTTAAACATTATGTTCATGATATTAGAGAATTCAAAATTTTTGAATACTGTTACCAGTAAGTTTTCAGTGTTGTGATATTTTCTTCTTGCTTGTATCTCTTTCCTTCAGTTTGAAAACTATCCTTAAATTTCTTTAAGATACATTTGATGGTTGTAATTTCTCTGCTTTGCTTATCTCATAATGCCTTTAACTCTCCATCATATCTGAAGGATATTTTAACTGTGTAGAGTATTCTTGGCTGGCAATTTTTTCCCTCCATTGCTACAAATGTCTTATGCTACTCCCTTCTAACCTGTGAGGTTGCTGCTGAGAAGTCTGCAGTCACGCAAATTGCGACCACATTATGTGTTATTTGCTTCTCTTCTCCTGCAGCTTTGAGAATCCTTTTTATCTTCAATTTTGGAGATCTTGATTATAATATATCTTGATGGAGATTTGGTCCAATTAAATCTGACTGGTGACCTTTGGCCTTCCTATTCCTGGATGGTTGTATCTTTTTCTAGGTTGAGGGATTTTCTTTCATTATCTCTTTTGAATATGCTCTCTAATTCTTCAACATTCTCAAATCCCTCTTGAATCCCAATGACTTGGGCATTTTCCCCCTTTGTGCTATTACAAAGTTCTCATCAACTTTCTTTTTTCCTCTTTATTTTTTTTCTCGTTCTCCAACTACCTACTTTCAAATAGCCTGCCCTTCTATTCTGCTACTGATACCTTATATCAGAATTTTAATTTCACTTAGTATACTTTTCAGTAGGAGAATTTGTTTGACTTTGTTTATTTTCATCTATCAAATACCTGCTAGAAGATTCAATTGCTTCTCTGGGTTAACTTGAATTTCATCCAGTTTCCTTAACATAACTGTTTTTGAAATCTGCATCTGAGCATTTGGAAATTTCAATTCCTACATGGTCGATTTCCAGTATCTTATTCTGCACTTTAGGTGAGACCATGATTACCTGGAAGGCCTTGATGCTTTTTAGTGTACAGTGCCATATGTGTATTGCAGTATTATTTACTACATTCTGGTTTTGTCTGTGGTTATTCTTCTAGAAATTCTCAGCAACCAGTTTATTTTTCCCTGAGCTTATGGATACTTCTGCTGTTTCAGAATTAGACAGAACTCAAAGTCAAGCTCCCCCCAGGTCTGATATCCTTTTACTAATTCAATCCTAAAATATTCTGCAAACCCAAATCCAAATTAGTTCCAAATTTGCAGTTGATATGCTGTTCAGTATGAAATAGGGAAGTGATTAAATGGAGGTAGACTACCCTACAAGCCTCATCATAGGCTTGTGGCAGGCTCAAACTCATTGTACTGTGTCTTCCAATGTCATTATTCTATATTATACCCAGATCTCACAGCGTACCAAGACTAGTGTAGCCTGAGGATATGACCAAAACCCACACTACTATGGTCTTTCTGCTGCTGAGGCAGGCTCTCTGTGTTATGCTGCATCCACTAGTCCCTGATAAAGCTTTATGGCACATAAGAGTGCTCAACTGGGATCATCTAACTCTGTTTGTACTGAAACAGGTCCGGAGGGTCTGTGTGTGGACACAGACCAGGGGACAGTGACCATTTGTATCTGCTCAGTGTCGATTTTGCCAACTTGGCATTGAGTCACAAAACTACTTGATGATTCCTTTCTGTTTGCCCAAGCTTATAGGAGAGGATATAGGAAGCCCCTCAGCTTTGTAGATGGGTACTAGGTGGGTTATACCTGAGTGTCAGTCACCATGCCATGTGTGATCTTGCAGGTAATTACAAGGTCCGTATAATGCAGATGGTCATGTATGCCAAGACAAGTCCATCCCATTAGGACACATATCTCTACATAATACTGAGGAAAATCCAGAGAGTCCATTTACAGGCACTTGCTTAGCAATGGAAACAGTTAGCTCTATGATCCAAGACAAGGTCCTGTGATTCCTTGCTATCTGGCCAAGTTGGATGGAGCCTTGTCACACCTAAGTCCCACAGTCACTGAATTTGGCAAAGTATCAGGTTCCCTTCCAAGCCAACCCAAGACCAGCAGTGGCACACACCAAAATGAGTCCGCCCCACTAGAGCACAGATCAATGCCTGATGTTGGGGAAGTCTGAAGTTTCACTCTGTGAGTGCCAGCCTTGGTGTAGAAGCCTTTGGGCTTAGAGTATAGGATCTCAATACATAATGTCATGTTCTGGAAGGCTCCATGGTACGGTCCTAAGCTATCTCTTCCAACCTCTCAGCTGGACTGAAGTTTTACTTTATGTCAGCAGTTGCAGAAGAGGTGGTGGAGGCAGCATGACTATGGAGGCTCCAAATATTCAGTCTACAGATACAGGCCTGGATGCAGGTTCAGGGCAGCTCAATCCAACTGAATTTTATTGTAGTGAGCCTGGAACTGGAATTCATACCCTTTTCCCTCCCCTAAGCAGGAGATTTCTCTCTGTACAGCAGTTCCCTTGGCTGGGAGAGGGTCAAATCTTTGCTGCTTTCTTCAATGTGACTTCTCTTATTATATCAAAAGTAGGGACTGCAGTCTCTCTCTTGTATTCTGTAGCTCTCTCGAGGGTGAATCAATGTGTGAATAGCTGTTCACATTGGTTATCTCTATGGGGATGTGGTCTCCAGAGTAGCTTACTCAGCAGCCATCTTGGTTCCTCTCTCCTTTCCCATGTTTTTTAAGCAATGCTTTCCTTTCTGCCTCTACTCCCATGTATATTCTCTGTATCTGTATCTGGAACTGTTTTTCAAAATCTCTTCCTTTGTTCAATAAGTATACCATGAAACCACCTATATTTCATGCTGCAAAAGAATCCTAAAGAAGGAAATGCTATATGACAAAATCTCTGTTATAAAATGTTGAGAGTAAAATAATTAGCTCTTGATAAGGTGGACATGAAAAGTTACTCATATTCATTGAGCTTCTCTTTCTGTCTTACAAAATGTCCCACAAGCCATAATCATAGAGGAACAGTGCAACAGAGGGAAGAGTCGTGTGTCTGGAACTATGCCACGAGTTATTCTAACATTTGAAAATTTTCCATGGAGGAGAAGCTAGCAGCAGACCATAGAAGAAAAGAATCACATGATTGTGGTGTCAAGACAAGACAAGACAACGTTTCAAGAAAAATGTGTTAGGGCCAGTGCTGTGGCGTAGTGGCTAAAACCACTGTTTGAGATACTGGCATCCCATATGGGCACTTGTTCATGACCCAGATTCTTCATTTCAAAGTCAGCTCCCCACTAATGACCTAGGGAAAGCAGAAGATGGCACAGGTGTTTGGGCCCCTGCCACTCATGTGGGAGACTTGGATGGCACTCCTGGCTTTGGCCTGGCCTAGCCCTGAGCAATTGAGGCCATGTGGGGTGTGAACCAGTAGATGGAAGAACTGACTGTTTTTCCCTCTCCCTCTCTCTCTCTCTGACTCTTTCTCTCTTTGTAACTATGACTTGACAATAAATAAACAAATCTTTAAAAAAATTAAGATGTGCTAATGAATGGTATTGAACAATTGGGTAAAGACATAGGTTTGGCAAAATGTGCATAGCTGATACCCTTGTTTAGAGCAGTATCAGTGACAAAGTTGGGTATAAACCCTATTGTAATGGATTAAGACGGGAAAGGAATGTGAGGGAGTTGACATATCTAAGGCAAAAGACTTCTATAAAAATTTTTGTTGTGATGGATATCATGGATATAGGACATTGACTAAAGGAAAAAATTGTTTTAGTGTGGAAGTCACAAAAGCATATTTCTTTAATGAAGGACATAAACTATTAGAATTTGCCAGCGCCGCGGCTCACTAGGCTAATCCTCCACCTGTGGCTCCGGCACACTGGGTTCTAGTCCCGGTCGGGGCGCCGGATTCTGTCCAGGTTGCCCCTCTTCCAGGCCAGCTCTCTGCTGTGGCCCGGAAAGGCAGTGGAGGATGGCCCAAGTGCTTGGGCCCTGCACCCATGGGAGACCAGGAGAAGCACCTGGCTCCTACCATCGGATCAGTGCAGTGCGCCGGCCGCGGCGGCCATTGGAGGGTGAACTAACGGCAAAAAGGAAGGCCTTTCTCTCTGTCTCTCTCTCTCACTGTCCACTCTGCCTGTCAAAAAAAAAAAAAAAATTAATAGGGGCTGGCGCCACGGCATAATAGATTAGGTCTTACCTGCAGCACCTGCATCCCTTATAGGCAAACATTCAAGTCCTGGCTGCTCCACTTCCAATGCAGCTCCCTGCTGATGGCCTGGGAAAGCAGCAGAGAATGGCCCAAGTGCTTGGGCCCCTTTGCCCATATGGGAGATCTGGAAGAAACTCCTGGCTCCTGGCTTCCGATCAGCCCAGCTCTAGCAGTTGCAGCCACTTGGGGAGTGAACCAGCTGATGGAATATCTCTCAATCTCTGTCTGTCTCTCTGTGTAACTCTGCCTTTTGAATAAAAAAACTTTTTAAAAAAGAATTGATAATGCAGCAAAGCAGAGTTGATAATTGAATAAAGATGTTCTTGTTCTTGTGAAAAGAATCAAGGACAAAAATAAAGGAGTTGTGGTTAAGGAAGGACAAGAAAAGTGTTGCAATGGGAGGTAAGTCAAAGAAAACAGTTACAAGCACAATTAAGGTGTATCCTTGATGGTCATCTGATTGCTTCTACCTTTTTGCAATAACTTAGGAAGCAAGCTAAGGAGGTGTCAGAAATTTGAATAAAAATGAAAAGATGTGAAATAATGATTTGGAAGTGTGAGCACTCTAAGATTATTGGGCAAACTTGGAGGCCATTTTAAAATTAGAGGTCATAAATATAAAGTTAGACCAGTTAGCAAATTTAGCACCTTGGATTTAGGCTTCAGGAATTAACTAGATTGATAATAGTTTCCATCAGATTTAGGAAATCATTTGTGAGGTCATATCCTTTCATTACTGCTTCTAAACTTGTTAGTTGTCTGAAAATACAGTTTTGGGAAAACTCAGAAGCTTAATACCTATAGGAAGTTAGACAATGGGGGTAATCCTAGACACGAGTTAGTGTAATCATGTTCACCAAGGATCTTGCTTTTGAACATTAAGATGGATGTATCACTTAGGAAGGAGGTGACTCCTAGTCATTCATAGGCTTTTATTTTTTTACTGTTGTTAAAGATTTATTTATCTATTTGACAGGCAGAGTTACAGAGAGAAGGAGACAGAGAGAGAGGTCTTTCATGCACTGGTTTACCCCCCAAATGGCCACACGAACCTAGGATGGGCCAATCAGAAGCCAGGGGCCAGGAGCCTTTTCTTTGTCTCCAATGAGGGTGCAGGGGCCCAAGCATTTTGGCCATCTCTGCTGTTTTCCCAGGCCCTCAGCAGGGAGCTGGATCAGAAGAGGAGTAGCTGCGACTGAAACCAGCACCCATACGGGATGCAGGCGCTGCAGGAAGAAGCTTAACCTACTACACCACTGCGCCAGCCCCCAACTCATAGGCTTTTATACATTCAATTGCTGTGTATACGTAGAAAACTTGGGTCTCTCACTATGTCTTGAATAATAGTCTGAGAGGAAACCTTGATTCAAGTGGACAATGGGTATGGTAGGCCAGCATTTCATATTCAGTACAGCTGAAGTTATCAAAACCGAGTCATGTTCCTACCACCCTTATTCTCTCTTGGGCTGAGTATCGAAGCACAGAATGCTGCCTGTAGAACCACAATATGGGGATTTTGAGATTTTTTTTTCCTCTGTACTGATGAAGAACAAATTGCATGTGTTCTCTTAATTTTCTAAAGTTTTACATATGAAAGACAGCTCTCAATTGCTGGCCCACTCCCCAGATCCCTACAACAGTTGGACTGGGTTTGAAGCCAGGAACTGAAAGCACAATGCAGGTCTCCCATGTGGCTAGCAGGAACCCGTCCACTTGAGCTGTCACCACCGCTTCCCAGGATCTGCATTAGCAGGGAGCTCGAATCAGGAGCCAGAGTTGGTGATCAAATCCAGGTACTCTGATGTGGGATACTGGTGCTTTAGCTGCTTGGCTAAATACCCATCCTAACTTTTCCAGACTTGAATCCCACAGCGAACCGTTCCTCAGCAGTAAGAGCTCGACTGGGCCTCTTGCCTCGTGAATTGGCTTGTATTAGTCTGCTCAGGCTGCCCGTCATAAGAAAACAACACAGACTGGAAGTTTAGACATCAGAAATTCCTCTTCTCATAGCTTAGGAAGCTGGCAAGTCTAAGATCAAAGTCAGGAGGGTGCGTTTCTGATGAGGATTCTCTCCCTGGCTTCCCTATCATTGAATCCTCATGACCTTCCCTCTGAGTGCTCAAGGAAGTATGTGTGTGTGTGTGTGTGTGCATGTGTGTGTGTGTGAGAGAGAAGGGGGGAGGGAGGGAGGGAAAGAAGAGAAAGAGGCAGAGGAAAAGGAGGACGAAGGCCATCTTTGTGGTGTAGCAGGTAAGGTCAACACCTGCAGCACCAACATCACGTATGGGTACCTGTTCCAGTTCCGGCTGCTCCATTCTGATCCAGCTCTCTGCTAATGTGCCTGGGAAGGGAGCAGAGAATGGCACAAGCATTTGTGCCCCTGCACCCACATGGTAGAGCTGGAGGAGTCTCCTGGATCCTGGCTTCAGCTTGGCTGGGGCCATCTGGGGAATGAACCAATGGATGGAAGATCTCTCTCTCTCTCCCTCTCATCTCCCCCCATAACTCAGCCTTTCAAATAAATAAATCTTTTAAACAATATATTTATTTTTATTTATTTGAAAGAGTTACACAGAGAGAGAAGGAGAGGCAGAGAGATAGAGAGGAGAGAGGAGAGAGAAGAGAGGAGAGAGAGAGATGTATGTGTGTATGTAGGTAGGTCTTCCATCTGATGGTTCACTCCTCATCTGTGCCGATCTGAAGCCAGGAGCCAGGAACTTCCTCCGGGTCTCCCATGCGGAGCAGGGGCACAAAGACATGGGCCATCTTCTACTGCTTTCCCAGGCCATAGCAGGGAGCTGGATGGGAAGAGGAGCAGCATCCTGAATCGGCGCCCATATGGGATGCCGGCACAGCAGGTCACAGCTTTACCCACTACGCCACAGCGCTGGCCCCTATTTTTTTTTTAAAAAAAAGGAGGAAGAAGTAGAGGAGGAGAGAGGAAGGAGGAGGTGAAAGGAATAGATTGGAGAGGGAGGGCAGGATAGGGCAAGGCAGGGGTGGTGGTGGAGAAGGCAAAGGAATGAGGAGAGTAACTAAGTGTCATTCATTAATCCTGGTGGATTAGGCCCCATTCTTAGAATCTCATTTAAGTATAGTAATCAACTGTGTGTATTGTGTCTCACTAGGATTTAGAGATTCAACATACGAATAAGAGTGAGGTGGGAAGATAAAATCCAGGCTTAGGAATTATTTTTACGGTACATGAATGAATACATGAATGGTACATATGGTACATGAATGCTTTGGTGGCCATGGTCCTTCATAGAGTTGGGCCTGTAACATAAGCTCACCATTTGCAAATAATCCAGTGAGAAGGAACAACTTCATGGAAACAAGGGCTATGTAGACTGTAGGACAGTTTCCCTGCCTTTTTTTTTTTTTTTTTTTTTTTTTTTTGGCAGGCAGGGTGGACAGTGAGAGAGAGACAGAGAGAAAGGTCTTCCTTTTCCATTGGTTCACCCCCCCATTGGCTGCTGCAGCCAGCACTCTGCACTGATCCAAAGCCAGGAGCAAGGTGCTTCTCCTGGTCTCCCATGCGTGTGCAGGACCCAAGCACTTGGGCCATCCTCCACTGCACTCCCGGGGCACAGCAGAGAGCTGGACTGGAAGAGGAGCAACTGAGACAGAATTCAGCGCCCCGACTGGGACTAGAACCAGGTGTGCCGGCGCCACAGGTGGAGGATTAGCCTATTGAGCCATGGTGCCGGCCTAATTTGTCTGCTTTATGCCACATATATTCTATAATTTTGTGTGCAAATGGTTGGATTTGATGTGTAAAGTGTTGTTTGGAACTTTGCAACCTTTATCTTTGAGTTTTCCTGTAATTTATTCTTGCAGTTTAGGTGTTAAGGTAATCTGACTCAGAGAATAAGTTGGGAAGTATCCCCTTAAATTTTCTTTAAATTAAAAAAAATTTAATTTATTTATTTGAAAGGCAGAATTACAGAGAGGCAGAGGTAGAGAGAGAGAGACAGGGAGAGAGGGCTTCCATCCACTGGTTCTCTCTCTCCCCAAATAGCCACAATGGCAGGAGTTACCCAGATCAGGAGCCAGGAGATTCTTTCAAGTCTCCCACAAAGATACAGGAGCCCAAGCACTTGGGCCATCTTCTACTGCTTTCCCAGGCTGTAGCAGAGATCTGGACCAGAAATGGAGCAGCTGCAGCTCGAGCTGGTGCCCATATGGGATGCCACATGGCATGGATTTTTACCTGCCATGCTACAGTGCTAGCCCGTCCTTAAATTTTGATAAAAGTTATCCACTATGTAATCTGTTTTTGGAGTTGTCTTTAAGGAAGGTACTCAAAAGTAAATTCAATTAATTTGCATAAAACTGCTCATAAAGTTGGTTTGTATTATTTTAATGGTATAACCCATGATGATTTCTCTTAGTCCAGATATTGGTAATTTGTGTTTTTCCCTTTTTTCCTTGTCATTTTTGCTAAAAGTTTGTTAATATAATTTCTAATTGTTCTTTTCAAAGAATCAAGTTTTGGTTTCCTTGATTTCATTTTTTTCCTATTTTCTATTTCATTCATTTTTGCTCTGATTTTAATTATTTCCTTTTTGCTCTGATTTCATTACTTCTGCTGTCACGTTTCTTCACTTTTCTAATTTATTTTCTTCAGTTGAAAGTCAAAGTCATAGTAATTAACTAATATGCCACCTTTCCAATTTTCTCAGGCCAAAAAATTTAAATCTCCTTTGACACTTCTTCTTCCTCTCACATTTTTTTATTTAATATTCCAGAAAATTCCATTGTCTACATTTATAACCAAATCCAGAACTTCTCACCCTTATCCCATATTATGGATCTGGATCCAACCATTGTTACCACTCTCCTGAATAGTTGTTATAATTTCTTACTCATTTCCTTACTCCATCCTTGCCCCCAATGTAGCCTATTCTCTCTTTTTTTTTTTTTGGAAAAATAAAAGATTTATCTATTTATTTGAAAGAGTTACAAAGAGGCAGGGAGATACCTTGCATACACACACACAGAGAGAGAGAGAGAGAGAGAGAGAGAGAGAGAGATTGATTAATCGATTGATCTCCCAACCTGATTTACTACCCAGATATCCAAAACAGCTGGTACTGGGCCAGGATGAAGTCAGGGGCTCCCTTGTGGGTGGCAGGGCCCAAACACTTGAGCATCTCCCACTGCTTTTCTCATGCCATTAACAAGGAGCTGGAGCAGAATTGAAGCAGCAGGGATATGAATTGGCACCCATACTGGATGCCGGCGTCACAAGCAGTGACTTTACTAGCTGTGCCACAATGCTGACCTTTGTAACCTGTTCTCAGTGCAGTAGGAATATTCCTTTGAAAAGTGTTAATTCAGATCAAAGTCACATTTCTCAAAATCTTCCAAAGGCTTCTCACATTCCTTAAACCAAAGTTCTTACTGTAATCCACTAAGCCCTGATGATCTGGCCCTCTGTTGTTTCCCTGGTTTATTGTTTAAAATATCTCTTAACTAGTCCAAGCCAGAGGAACCTGACTACTGTAATCTTCAGACACAGCAGGCACATTCTCTGGTACTTTGCACTATTTTCCCTAGGACAACAAGTTTTGCCCAGATAGTCATGTGGCCACTTATTCATCTCTTTCAAGAGTTTGCTTAATTGACATTTTTGAATTGTTTTTTAGATGTAAACGTTTCCTTCCCTTCCCTTACATATACCTCTTGCCTATGGGATTCCTGCTTAACCGTGCTTGCTTGTTTTGTTCTATTTAACTTATAGTCTTCTGAGTACAGCATGCCCCTTCAGTATTTGTGCCATCTATTTCCCCTCACCCACATTATCTCCTTGCAGGTAGATCATCTTATCTACATTGTATGATACATTACCAATGCCTGGGATATGTCAAATGCAAAAGAATTTTTGTTGAATAAATGAATGAATATGTAAATATCTGGATAATATTTCATAGGGTGAATGATGCAGTTCATCTATCAGTTGTAATAACTATAATAAAATTTCAGGCCTACATATATATGCATATGAACATATATATATATATATATGTATTCAGGCCTACATATATATACATATATATGTATATATATGTATCAGTTACTGCATTCATCTAGGTACCAGGCATTCTCAGTGCTCTGCTCAGACAAACCTCAGATACTTTTAGCAGGTTCCGTGTGTCCCTTTCCCAATTTCTGTAAGCATTTGTTGATGTTGCTTGCATCCATGACTATTATTAAGCTATCCTTGGGGATGTGACAGTGCTTTGCTACCTGGAGTAAACAGCTAACCATGTCTTTAGCTGACTGATACACAGATGGGACCAGGAGAACCCAACCCCTTGGCTCATATCTGGCCATCATATTCTGAGGTATAGTTTACACTAAAGGATGTGCACATGCCATCAGGCTGATACTGTCATCCTACAAGAATTGATGGAGTGGAGGGGATTGTATTTTGCTACTTGTTCTTGTTAAATAAAATTGCTTACAACATTTCTTATAACTGACTTCTTCACACACACTGGGTGAGAATAAAATGGAATATCTGTTAAATGGAGCAAACAGGAGCACCTCAACTGTATTAGTGAGAACGTTCCCTCTTAAAAGGTTGCAGAATTACTCTTACATTTAGTTTTCAAAGCCAAATCCACTTACAGTTCACTAAATATTTGGGAAAAGTATTTGCCTACTATCAAAATAAGATTTTTCTATTTGTCCATGCTTAAGATATCTCTGTTCTTCAATAGGACCCACAGCTTTGAAAGAGCAGAATACGTGAAATACTTTTATGTAATTTTGATTAGAACTGTTCATTTAATACAAGGCAATTGAGAAATATTTAGCTAAAACTACCCAAATATTCAGTAATATATTTAGAGGTTCTAACTATTAAGTCAACTCATTTATCCTAATTAAAATTCAGTGCTTCAAATTAATTTACCCAAGACCATAGTACATTACACAAATGTCTGTTGGCATGCTGATATAATAATTCAAAAATGCATGTTCGTTTGTCTTGTCTCTATTTCTTCTCCCTCTCCCTCTCTTCTGCCATTTATTAGTTGTGAGATTTGAGGTAAGATACGTTGTCTATTTCTGCCCAAGTTTTTTCAGCTCTACATTGGAAAAAAGTAGTAGTACAATTGTGAAGATTTACTGTTTCAGTACTTAGTGATCAAACTCTCAATTTAAATCTAAATTACTTACAAAGTATTTTATTAGCTCTACAGACACTTTTGGAGTCAGTGGCCAGAAGAGGCCAAGTTATACAAAGAAAGAGCAACTCTTTCATGAATTCCTTGAGAATTTCCAATAAGATCTTTCCACTTTTAGGAGATCTGACACTAATTCCAACTCATGCTGCACACTCTTCATGGCTCCCATCTTCCCATAGAGTTAAATGTGAACTTAAAGCTTAATGTTCAAACATGTTTAAAAATATTGACCCCCACCTATATGTCATTCCTACTTGCTATCACTTCCTTGTGCTTCATCCCTACAGATAACTTAATACATTATTAATTCTTTGAACTTCGCATCCACTTCTTGGATGCGATATTTTTTCAAATCTCTTTGTTAAAATCTCATTCATATTGTAAAACCCATCTTTCTTTGTAGGAGTACAAAGGCTGATCCTTAGCAATACATTCATTCACATTCATTTTCCATCCTCTCTCTTCAACTCCTCAGCAAACACAAGTGAATTAATTATGAGCTCTTCATCAATTACACTTAATAGCAATGTGTGCCTATATCTTTGTGCCAATTGGTGGCTATATCTTTGCAGTATTTGTAGGCTTGTCATTTCCTATATTAAGTTGAAAATTGTTTGAAAAAGAAATGATGCTTACTCATCTCCGTTTCCCTTGAAATGCCTACCACAGTATCTCGTAACAAATAAGACTAATACGTACTCGACATATAGGACTTAATTGACCTAGTCTTTGTGGATAACTCCGTGTCCAACACTATCAAGATCCATCCTTCATTAATACCTACCAGCTTTGTCAACTTAAAACGTAGTTCATAACTTTCCTTCCTCACCATTTGCTCATGTACTTCCCATCACGAGCCTAGCTGCAGCACCAGTTGCCAGAAGGGAAGAAAGACTTTGATTACAGTTGTCATTTTTTCTCTTTGTTGGCTTCCACAGGGTTTGTTTCTTTATTGAGCACTGTCCCAGTAGTCGCATAACCAGCTAATGTTTACACTTATAATTATTCATATCATTAGCAAATCTATTTCACCTCTCATTAGAATACACTAAAATGTTCATACTAAAATAGAAGAACAAAACCAATAAAAAATCACTTACAGTCTATTCAGATAATCTGATAAGAGCAGAGGGAATTTAACTTCAAAAGGAAGACAACTGAAGTTGAGACAATTCTGCTAGATTATCATGTTGCCTTTAGTAATTTGTCTGAAGAGAGTGAATGCTGGCTCTAAAGTTGAAGCTATGGAAAATGAAGTGAGAATTAATCCTGGGAGCATGTCATGGCACTGGAGAAAGTAGAAACCAAGAGGTAATTGACATTTTTTTTCAAAGGGGCCTCAGATTAACTATACCCAGAGGGAGTTTGTGGAATTGTAACCAGGATCTAATAGTAACAGTGACATTTCTTTGAAATGATTTCAGCATTCTTGCTGCTTGGTACTCAGAGTCGTGTGCATCCAGACTCTCCAGAAAACAAAGCCCTTCCGTGGGGAAAGAGCACATTTATTTGTTGAGATGCTCATGAAGCTTCTTCAACAATGTAAAGAAGTGACTTTATTCATGCATTCATCCATTATAGAACTGTCTAATGAGAATCTACTATAGTCTTGACTCTTTCCTAGGGACTGTGAAACATAGCAATAAGGAAAATACATAAGCCTTCCTACTTTATGGACTTCATTTGTCATGACAGGAGATAGGAAAATAAATAAAATGTTCAGTATGTTGGGTAATCCTGTGGAGAAAAAATGTAAGGATAAATCTCACTGAGAATATGATATTTAAGCAGATAGCTGAATAAAGGTAGAGAGATAATCAATTTGCATAATTAGAACAGTAGAAGTTAAGGCAAACAAAGTACAAAGGATCTGAGGAGTGAATGTGTTTGGTTTGGACCAGAAAAATCAAGGAAGCCTTTCTAACTGGAACAGAATGTCTCAGAAGAGAAATAGGTGAGGAGGCCAAAGAGATAAGATGAAGCCAGATCATACAGATGGGATATTGATTGTAGTCTGATATGAGGAGTAAGGAAAATTTAGAGCTTGTGAGTGATATGATATGACCTGGGTTTTAACAGAATCACTGTCAGCGTTTTGAAACTAGATACTAGTAGGAGGACTAGAGAAGACCAGTGAGACTAGCTAGAAGGTTACTGTAATAGCAAAGGCAAAGCACGATGTGGCTTGCTTTATAGTAATGGGAGGCATCAGAAGTGGTTGAAATCTGAATTCATTGATGGATATGATTGGTGAATGTGAACAGGGATTAATGGATGGGTAAAAATTTTTAGTTTGCATAATTGGTGGTTTTGGAAACTGAATTTCCATTTAGTGATATAAGAAACAAACATGGGGAGGAAGGTCAAGTGTGTCTGAGTGGAAGGAACTGCTGTAGTGATGACATTGTGGTAGGAAGACCTTGAAGGTTTATACTGGGAACTGTTCATAATTTAGTTTACATAAAATATGGTGAATGTGAAAGGGAATAATGAGAAACATGGTTAGAAAGGTAGCCTGAGACTATATTTTGTAGGCACTGGAGCCACGTTAGTGTGGAGCAAGTTCCTTGAGACTCGGTATATAGTTTCCTGGAAAGCTAATGCTGTTCTCCCTCAACATTACAGTTCCACCTGTGGTTTGTTCAGATCTCCAAGGTCACACACAAAGCTCAAGTTGAATCTTTCCGTTTCCTCTTAACAGACCAGGGGCTCAGCCTGCTTTGCACCCCTATGCCTTGACAACTCTCTTCTGAAGCCTGGCTGGGGAAAGACCTGTGGCTTCAGAGTGCTCTGCTCCCTGTTGTTGCTGTAGCTGAGAGAAGAGGTACCCTACCTTTCAGTGTTGATCACTACAATGAGATAGATAGGAGGAACAACAGAATGAAAACACACAAAGTCATAAAGAAAGCTTAGGAAGTCTTCAAGGTATGGTTTCAGATTGTGAATTATCAGCCCCCTCCCCTGAGATAACCACAAGTCAGTTGCTGAAACAACTTGCTTCGTTCGATATTCCCTGGTTTTCACAGTGATGTGAGATGTTTGTCTGCAACTCTGTGATTGACTGAAGCCTGTGCCGCATAGCAGCTGCACAAAGTCAGAATGCAGAGTCCTACATCGGAGTAAGCCTGGCTGCTCAGGAAATGTGTGAAAAGTCCAGATTCAGACTTTCCTGCCTCTTATTATATTAGGCCATAGAAGACTGACTAGACTGATAGAGTGCTCCTTCCATAAGTGAGAGGTAGTGGAAGCTTAACCACAAGAGAGAAGAAATCTGTGGTTTTTAAACACTCATTCATTCGAGTAGGTAGAATGGTATAAAGCTTACGGTTTTCAAAAGCAGTTAAATGTACGAAAACTAGAAGTCAAGGCAATGAGAGGTAATAGTGTTAGCATTGAAGTGCCACTATTGTTTGGTGAAAAGAATTGTTTACTTTTCCTTTTCATTCTAAGTCTGTCTCTGCTATTGACTTAATGTGTGACCTTAGTCAAGGCAATTCACCTCCCTCTGTCTCATCATCTTTTGAACTAGCATAATAGCATCAATTTTCCTTTTAAGGCATGTTGGGAGGAATGGCTGATATTATAAAGAACACTCAGTTTCTGAGGCTCTGTTTGCATGAATATTTTCATGAATATTTTTGAAGAAACAACTCTGAATTATAAGCATTTGGATTTGGCCTTGGAGCAACCTCTTCAGTTGTCTGCAGTCCAGGAGCTGAATTTGACTTACTCGTATCTTCTAGGGAATTCTGTTTGCTTTCTCACTTTTGTTTCGTAGCCCTGACCAGTAGTCATATGGGGAATAAGCATGCTCACTAGCAGAGAGAAGACAGGTCCGAATACTAGCTTTTACACAGTGGGAAATCATTCCATTATAAAATCCTTCGTTCTAGAGAAATTCAATGGGATCTTACTGCTTTCCTCAGTCCAGCCCTGTCCATCATTCTCCCCATTATCATCCTATATCTGACATGTAATAACAGCTAAATAAAATTGCAGCATCTAAGGTTTCATGAGCAATCACTGTGGACCAGTGCTTTACCTGGTTTAAATCCTCACAGAAATTATACTATTATTTTCCCATTGCAGAGCTAAGGAAAATAAGGCACAAAGAGATGTATTAACCTGCCTGTAGATGGTAAATGGCCAGAGTGGAAGAGGGAGACAGGGTATAAAAATTCCCTGCCTTTTCTTCTGTCTCCTACCTCATTTCTTTCAACTCATATACTATTTGATGTATTTTTGTTAGTTATTAGTTAGTTCACCCGCCTGTTCATTTGTGTATCTTTGATCATCTGAACTAGACCATGTAACAGGTATTGTGATAAGCATTTTGCAAACTTCATTTATTGCATTTTCATCATAATTCTTTTAAGGAGGATCTTAAACTTGTCTTCATTTTATGAACACAAAAATCGGCTTAGCAATATTCAATGAATTATTCAAGGTCATAACATTAGCAATTGGTGACACCTCACTGTTATGATTTGCTGAGGCCCATATGTGTTTTTCTTTCCTTCCCCAAGCACTGTTGAATTTGTTACCTCATGGATTAAAAAAAAAAAAAACAAAAAAAACAGAGGTTACAAACTCCTCATGGGACAGAATCGTATCATGTGTTCCTATAGTATTTCATGTGAGCCTAGGGTGGCTGTGTAGTAAAGAATTGTTAATTAAGTTGACAGAGTCAGTATTGTCCTCACTGCATGATGAAGGACAACAGTTTTATAAAATGTCCAAATAATTCCCTTAGCAACTCACAGGGTTCCCTTTTAAAAGAGAAATGATGTCCCTATTCACAAAAGGCACTGACAAACTGGGACTGTTGTGGACTCACCCAATAAGTACAGATGCACCACTGACATATAATTAATAAGTAGAAAGATTTTCAGAGCCTGAACATGCTATATAAGGAGAAATAGTGGGGGAGTTTTACTCTAACATCTCTACCATTGCTTTCTCAGTAGCACGCAATTTACTACAAAGTAGGAATGGAGGATGTTAAACTGTTCATAGAAACTTTGCAAATCGTTATAGCTTAACATTTAGTAAAAGCTAATGTAGACATATCAGCCAAATAAAATAATTTAAATTTGAATTAAAGAGTGAATGAAAATCTATAGCCTGCGCAATGTTTCTAAGCCATCATGGATTGGATAAATGGATATTGCCATTATATTAACCACTTTGGTTTTATGTCCTTTACTTTTACATTACACACACATGAGAGAAGTAAATCTGAGTGTGCAGAATGACTACGAGTTATATTAAGCTGGAAATATTTGTAAACTACAATACTTACATCATATGTATATTCTTCAAAGCATTCACGAAAATCATATATTCTGAAAAAACCTGCTTGAATTCCAAAATTTTCTGCATCAAAATAAACTAATCTTTTATTCATGTTTACCATTATCTTTTTACTCTCACATATATTCTGTGTGTGTGTGTGTGTGTGTGTGTGTGTAGAGAGAGAGAGAGAGAGAGAGAGAATGTGAATATATATGGCAAAACAAAAGTATCCCTGCACACACAGGACCAGCATTCACTCTGAAAAAAAAAAAAAAAAAAAAAAAAAAAAAACACACACAGAAAGCAAACAGCAAGACATTTTGAAAAAATTTCCCTGAACATCAGTTATGCCAAAATGATTTTATAACATGTAAAAAACTGATATAATTATGGCTTAACAGCAAGTAATCACTGGTAAGGGCTCCATTCAATTGCCAGTGTTCCTGGTATTCTTGCTTTAGAAAGTACTGCAGGCAGAGCATATTAGAGAATCAGTCCCTGACTAGGTAAGCACTAAAAGCTTAATCATGGTGTGATGAAACAGTTATTTCCAAGTGGCTGCAGGAAAATCCAGTAAATCTAAAAACTCGAGCAGGTGATATGGGGATACAGGCAAACTGGCCATTTAATGCATTTCAGCTACATAATTTGAGATGACTAGTGTCCATTGGGATTCTGAAAAGACTGAAAAGCTCAGAATTAAGCATATAGCTGGCATGAGCAAAAGCAATACCCCTTTTCTGCTTTGTTGCTGGCTCAGTTGCATTTGAGATTAAGGGGGAACAAGACTTTTAAAGTCCTTCTTGAAATGCTCAACTAAAATTTGTGCACAGAATGCCTCTTACAGGTATTATGCCACTTACCCAATACACACACACACACACACACACACACAGAGCTTGGGTGTCTTAGGCATCTTTTCCCATCTATATTGGGTCACAGTAGTGATTTCAGAAATAGAAAGGAGATATTTAGACATAGATTCTTTACCCATGGCCAAGGTTAGCATGCTGAAGTTTATGAGGCTTGCTGGCAATGTAATGGAGAAGTTTCTGTCCTTTAATTTCTGCCTCTACAATATAATGGCCTTTTCTTCATGAAAATTCATGAGAAAATGAGCAGAAAATAAGAAAGCTCTTTTGAAGACCTGAATGGTTTATGTAAGTCTTCGGGAGCGTTCTCCAGAAGTGTCTGACCTTGCACGACTACTCCACCAGACAGGCCCTGACTCAGGTGCCTCACACCTGACTTGGAACTTGCTCTCTGCATGCAGTGCCTGATTCATGTACTTTCATTTCAAGTCTTCTGAAAAATTCTTTCCAGAAATCTCATCTGAAAAGGAACCACCTAAACCCTGAAAATACAAAATTGCCTTTATAAAACAGCAACATGGGAGATTACTCTGTCCAGGTTCTTTATCCTCAAACTCAGCTTGAATTAGATGTAACTTCTAGGATGGAGGATGAGAAAGTGAGCTTGAGGGGTTTGTGGTTGGTTTTCTGAAACACTCTGAACCTTAAATCATCAAACCAACACTTCTACCCCCAAACAACAACAGCAACAGTAGCAGCAGCTCTACATGTTGTATAGACCTCATATTTTCATTATCAGAAAATGGCAAAATCGATGAACTTGGTTGTTCATTAAACATCCAGCAGGGGCAGTGCCTGGTATATAATTAACTAAGCTGATTATTAAAGAGTATACAGTTCATCTGTTCCAAAAATGACAAAATATTTTTAAAAATACTGATATTTAAAGTTTCAAAAGAAATACAGTATAATAATCCCAGGAAAATTCAAGTTTTTGTTTGATTTTTTAGGTTATCTTACAACTTAATGTTTTAAAAAACTTTCAATGTCAGAGACTGTCCTGTGATCTTCTCCTGATTATGTGGTTCTTTAATTTCTTAGCATGAATCAGTCATTTATCACAGGTGACTTCCTACATCCTCCTTTGGCAATTATACATGGAAATCAAGTCCAAGCTCTGTATCTTGTGCTTCAATTCATTTCTCCCTGATCTCCATTTATTTCTGCCTCCCTATTTTGTCACCTCTAATATCCTTGATTGCTCCTATAGGCCATATTACACTTTCTTTATAGGTTTCTCACACTACACCTATTTGAGACACTGACTTTTCTCTGTGTATGTTACTTGAACATCACATTAAAAATGTCAGGAGTCATTCCATGTTAAAAAATCCAACTGGACTGCCCAGATAAAGTACCCCTTTGCATATCCAGCTTGGCCAAGAGATAGAGCCACTTCAAAACCATTACAATCATAGATAACTAAATACATTATAATGAATGAATGACAAGTATTGTAATATATACATAGCATGCATTGGAGCCTAGAGAAATGATTATTTATCCATAATGACCTTTAATTGTACAGATAGAAGGTGACTCTGGATTTCTTAGGGTAAGTTGGAAAGACAGTGTTTCAGTTCAGGCTGAAAAAATGAAATACTATAAATTAGGTGACTTAGAAACAACAGAAGTTTATCTCTCACAGTTCTGGAGGTATGGAAGATCCAAGATCAAGGCACTGGCTGATTCAGACTGGTGAGGGCCCTCTTCCTGGTTTATAGATGGCTCCTTCCCCCTGCATTTTCTCCGGGGACAAGAAGCCAGGCAGCTCCTTGGTGTCTATAAGGGCTCTGTCCTCATACCTAATCAACTCCCAAAGGCACAGCCTCCTAAACACCATCAGATTACTGTTTAGGTTTCAACCTACACATTTGAAGGGAATGCAAACATTCAGACAACAGCAGATAGCAAGAAAAGATGATCAAGTTTGGAAACCACTAGGTTTGAACATAAACAGAAAGCAAGCCAGCAAAGACGGTGCTGCAGGACAAAATCTGCTCGCTGGCTATTGCATTCCATTCAGTCATCATGATCCATGAACTCCTTTGCATCTATCACGCAAACTTCAAACTTCTAGAACCTCAGTGCTGGGAGCTTTATCAATTTTAGATGACACCCTTGCCCTGGGCTATATGGGGTGTGAGAAGGAGAATTTGGCCTGCTTACTCAGTATTGAGGATCAGAGCCAATAGTGAGAAGATGCATTGGACATTCCTCTCTTCAAAAGATAATGCACAATGACAGATTCCCCAAATGGACAGCAAGACACTAACAGAAAGGGGGGTCAGTCAAATGAACAGATAGAAAATTGGCAAATGTCCGTTTACAGAATCTAGGTCATTTCTTGGCTAGAGAAAAGACCTACAAGAAATACATTCCTAAAGAAATATCATTTAAGCAGGAATTTACAAACTGAAGGACAAAAAGAAAAAGTTAAGTGGAAAATATACTGTATGTATAGCAATATAGAAATCTCAGCACTTTGAAGAACAGAAATATTTTTGGTCTGGTTAGATTGTAGTCTGCATATGGAATAGCTAAGGGACACGAAGCTGGAGAAATAGGAAGAAATTAGATCAGAGATAAAATTGCAAGCATACTATTTTGGCAATATGAAGTCAATAAATATTTTTAAGCAAGGACTTGTCAAGATCAGATCCATGTTACAAAAAGACTGTGACTCCACCAAGTGAAGAGGGCGCATTCTGGTGGTTCTCTCAAACTCTGCTTATTTCATCTATGGAACAAATAATTTACAATGACAACATTATGTCCACTTTACAACTTACATTAGCTGTCAGAATTCTTTGTCTTACATATAAACTCAGCTTTCTGCTGTGCAGACCTTTAAGTTAACATGCAGAAGCTTAAATGATGTTTCTTTAGGAGCACATTTCTTTGAGGTCTTTTCTCTAGCCAAGAAGTGACCTAGATTTGTTAGGTAGGAATTCAGAAATTGAGCCTATGTGTGTATGAGAAAGGCCTGAAGACCAGCACCTACTGCGGAAGCTCTAGAAGCCCAGCATCTTGAACTTCAAAGTCCTGCCCAGATCCTGATGACCTTCCAGGGAGTCCTGCCCCTTCTACCTAATAACCTTTCAGGTGCAGCCTAGTATCTGCACTTCAAAGCCCTGCCCAGACCCTGATGACCTTCCAGGAGGTCCTGCTCCTTCTACCTGGCCTGATAAACATCCTTCCTCCAAGGCTGGGCAATGCCAGCCAGGCTTCCCCTGTCTGATAACTTCAGGGGGAAAAACTCAGAAAGGAATTTTTTGAATTTACACCAAGGAGTCCTTTGTTCTGGAGGAGAAGAAAGAGAGGGGGAGAGAAAAGGTGGGAAGGCAAGACCGGTCCCCTTAAAACCCCAGCCTAAAAGTGAACTGTGCACCCTCTCTCAGGTTCTTTCTGGAGAGGTGCCCATCCATTCTCACGGATGTCCCTACCCTAATAAACCTGCTATTTTGCTTTCCACATTTTGTCCCACACCTGAATTCTTTCTTGCATGAAGACAAGGACCCTTTGCTTCTCAGGTAACAGATTCTATAAACAGGCACTTGCCAATGTTATGTCTCTTCAACATCTGACTTACCCCTCTTCCTGCTAGTGTCTTGCAGAAGCTTATTTCAAAATGTATATATAGATACACACACACACACACACATATATATATATATATAGTATTAGTATCTATTGCAGCTCTATCATCACCACTCAGGGGTTTAAAACCACATAAAATTATTTTCTCAGAGTTGGGTAGATTAAAAGTCTGAAGGTGAAAATCAAGGCGTTGGCTTAGCTGCATTCCCTCTCGTCTAGAGTCTGAGCTGGACAGGAGGATGGACCTGAAAATCTGGGTCCTTGCCTCTTTCAGGTTTCAGAGTCTGCATGGTGGCTCCTGGCCACTGTTCTCCATCTTCAAAGGTGGCAACGAGTGGTTGGGTTGCCCTCCAGCCACATCCTGTGTCTCTGCAACTGCTGCTGATGTCCTTCTGTGGCTGTGACTCCCTTTCACTTATAAGCATAGCCGTGGTTACATTGGACCTACCCCATAACCTAGGCTAATCACTCTATTGTAACATCAGTTGATTAACAACCTTAATTCCGGTTAGCCACATAAGATAACACATGGGTAGGTTCTGGGAACCAGGCTGCAGACATTTCAGCAGGACTGCCATTATCCTTTGCTGAGTATCTCATAAACACAATCCCAGAATCCCCATGGAAAAACTACAGGATGGCAGAGCTGCTTTGTCCTTGTGGTCGGCTCGGGTCTTCTTATGTTCATGGTGCTGGCTGTAAGGTCTTTGCTCCCTTCAATTTGTTTCCGTGTGTGCCATGGGCATTCATCATTCTTGTTGCTGGGGTCTCTTAAGGAGATGTAGCATGGTGCTAGAATGCCTTTCCATAAATTATAAATTATCTACTGATGATACTTTTTAAAAGAGAGGCCCTTTCAGCACATTCTCACTTAATTATTGCACTGAGAGTCTGAAAGAGGTCCTGTTATTGCTCTGGTTTTGCCACTGTTCAGGTGAGAAAGTGCGTGCTCAGAGAAGCAAAGCACAGCACTAATGCAGTTGGTCCTGATGTCAAACCTGGTGTCCTCTCCTTCACACTGGGTGGTGTCTGCGGGGTTCCCCACCGGAACAGCTCCCCCGTGGGATGCAGTTGCTGGGCTCACATATTCACTGTCTCCTGCACAGAATTTCTAGCGTTCATGAAGGAGTCTCATTATTTCCCACCCTCATGCTTCCACGCCTGCCTCAGCTTCTCCTGCCGCTGTAATTCCCTTCCTCCTGCCAAAGACTCTGTGAACATGCCAGTACCGGCGTTTGCAGATGAGCACGCGTATTCTGGTTCCAACCACAGTCTTTGGCTTTTTCTGTAAGAGGGAGGGAGAAGGAGAAAGAAGGAGGAGGGAGAGGAGGCAGGCCCTCTGGGAGCTGCGGGAAGCTTTAGTGCCCTTCTCTCAGTAACACCTGCTGTTTTGCTTTTGTTAGAAATCACCACCAGCCTGGCAATATCAACCTTGCAATCTACAGTCACAATCAGATCACACTTTTATTTCCTGGGATTCTGCAAGGGACTGAGGCTTCAGAGAGTTATAAATATAACACTTTACAAAGGCAACTGAATGCCCAGGGAGAAGCCCCCTGCAATTAGCAACAGGACCTTCTGCTGATTAGATACAATGCTTTCAGGGTTCAGAACGGGTGTTGTCAGGGGATTCATCATACATCCCCTACCCTTTCTGGAATTCCTCTCATAGTGCAAATGTCATTACCCAACTTAAGTACTTCTTAACAATCCAGTTTCAAAATTATATTTGTAAAGCATTTTAGAAGTTTCACTTTCCTTTTACTGAAATGATTGTATTCAACTCTCACATTCTGTGGATAAGGCATGGCAGTGGGAGCATCTCCTGTTCATAGATGAGGATGTTCAAACCAGTCTTTACACAGCCAGTGAGTAGCTGAGCCCAGAACAGAATCCACACCCCAGCTTCCCAGTTTGGTTCTTATTTCCCTGTGCCACATTGCTGTCATCCTTAGCGACTAGCTTTCTCTCCTTTATTGCCTTTCCTACCTCACTGGAAGGGATGTAAGGAAACTGAAGTGGCCGTGGACTCCAGATCAAAGAGCAGTCCCATGAAATAAAACCTCAGTGTCAGTATAGTTACCCAAAGTATATTTGCATTAATGTGGTCCATTTTTCTCAGTAAAAATTCTTCCTTTTCTAATTACTTAATCAATAAATACGTATTGTCTGCCAACTTTGCTAACAGTCCTGTGCTAACTGCTAGGACAAGTTGTGAAAGAGAGAAGTCATGTTTACTACAATCACAGGGCTTATATTGAGTGGAGAATAAAAGTACAAAGGGTAGAATTTTAGAAAACCATTAATATTTTAAAAATAAATGCATACTGTGGTGAATGTATGATGGAGCAGTTCAGTCAACCACTTGGCATGCCCACATCGTACCACAGTGCCTGGTTCAAGGCCCAGTTACTCCACTTCAGGTCAAGAATTCTGCTAATGAACACCCAGGAAGGCTAATGGTAACGTCAGTGTTTGGATCCCTTCATTCACGTGACAGAACCTGATTGAGCTCCAGTTTCCAGGTTTCAGCCTTGTCAAGCCGTAGTTGTTGCGGGCATTTGGAAAGCAAAACAGTGAACACAAGACTTTCTTCATGTCACTCTGTCTCTGTCTCTCTGCCTTTCAAAGAAAGATGAAAATAAATGTGTATGATTATAAATGCTGCGGGAGTTCAAAGAATTGAAGTTAGTAGCAATGGGGCTTGAACAGTGCTTGAAGAATTTCAATCAGAGAAAGAAGGATGATAGGTTTTGTTTTAATTTGTTTTTTGTTTTAAATTGGGAACACCTTTAACAAACATCTGGAACAGGAAACAAGTCTACCACCAGCTGCCGAAGGGGTCTGGCAGCATTCTGATTCTGAGTAACCTTGTCCTTACCATCCTGCCATCTTCAGCTGCATGACAAGGCCTCATTCCACACCCTTGCAAAATTTGTCACTGAATTCTTGCCAGAATTAGTCAGAAACACTTCAGTTTGGAATGTTAGTACCAGTGACCACCATGGTTCCTCACTAATGCTTCCCAGAATGCTCAAATAGCTTTCTTTAAAACACAAATTCTTGGAGGGAATGCAAATGTTTTGTGTATGATTCAGGAGCCTATCACTTTGCGCGAGAATGTGAATGTGTGTCTTAAGTATATGCTTTGCTATACACGATACTTGGTATAAACATTCCTGGTGTACTCATGCTATAATGGTTTTCAATCATGATTATATGTAACTATAACCACTGTTCCTTTTCTTTTTTTAAAGATTTTATTTATTTATTTGACAAGTAGAGTTACAGACAGTGAGAGACAGAGAGAAAGTTCATCCTTCTGTTGATTCACTCCCCAAATGGCTGCCACAGCTGGTGCTGTGCCGATCCAAAGCCAGAAGCCAGGTGCTTCCTCCTGGTCTCCCATGTGGGTACAGGAGCCCAAGCACTTAGGCCATCCTCCACTGCCCTCCTGGGCCACAGCAAAGAGCTGGGCTGGAAGAGGAGCAATCGGGACCAGAACCTGGCACCTATATAGGATGCTGGCACCGCAGGCAGAGGATTAAGTGAGCCAAGGCGCCGGCCCCACTACTGTTCCTTTTCTAGACATGGGAGGATTATCACTTGTTTCCCCCTTCTTGACATTGGATTGGTTTGTTCTGGACACTGTGCTAATCGGTGAAAGGGACATGAATCCCATCTGTCAATTCCATAGCAAAGCATCTAATTACTGACCCTCAACTATTCTCCTTCACCATGCCCCCAAATCAACAAAATCCATTGTAACTTCTAGATTGATGATGACATGGAGCCGACCATTCTTCCTACATGTGATTGAGAGTCTGAATGAGAAACTAAATTGTGTGGCTTAAACCACCAAAAGGCTGGGGTTGATTTAGTTTGCAGTGCAACCTAGCCAATTCTGAATGATAGACCAATGTAAAATTTCTTTGAATGAGTAGGTGGAATACATTTAGACTACTTAAACCTAGTATCTGATTCTCACTGATTCCTCCCATTTGTTTTGAAGGCACTCATTCTACCCTGAAGAATAGACATTGTTTCCATGTCCCTCTCCAATGCCTCAGTCATTCTCCTGAAACAATTCTGCAAGAGAATATAACTCTCTTGCCAAAAGTTAGACTACTCTCTGGGAATCAGAACCTTGAGACAGAGGGTCTTGATATGGAGGTGTCAGCACATCTCCTTAGCAAGTGCCAGTTGTCCCATGTTCCTATCCCAAAAGGGAATATTCCTCCTTATTCCTTCTTATAGGAATTATGGTACCCACATCCCTGCAATAGCATTGTTAAAACCTTGTCTTAATGGAACATCCCTGGAAGATAGTCAGCTAAGACACAAATTCAACTTTTCTAAATGTGCCAATATATATAGGCTGGAGAATGGGAAACTCTCAGGTTTTAATGTTTTTTTTTTTTCTTCCTGCCTTTTCAAGGTGCACTTCCTTTCTCCTTCCCTTAAAGTTCTAGCTGCTCCCGCTTGTTAGATACCATCTTCATTATTAGAGTACATTTTGTTGCCATAGCAATTTGTTCCCACTCTCACATTTTATTGCACTTACAGTTGCTGCAGGCAAAAGAGAAGGGGCTGGGGGTTGGGAGAAGCATGATTTTATTTTCTCTGCGGTAGCCAGGCTTTCTCCTGATATGAGAAACTTTTAACTTCGCCTAAAAGAGAATAGTCTCATACCCAGGAATAGCCTTGGAGGTGTGTTCATGAAAAGACAGATTGCGGCTGTCTGGGCTGTGACTAACACAATGCAAGGTGCTTTCTGGGACCCAGGTGGGATTACATCATTCCTCCTTAACAGCCTGGTGATTACATAACTTGTGCATTAACTTTTAGGCTTCAGCATTTGTATTAATAGACAAAAGAGATAGGTATACCTTCTATCATTGATAAAGGTCAAAGAGGAAGCAGAATTTGAAAGGTTCTAACAAAATGCCTTTCTAAGCTCACCAAGGATAGGGCCTCAAGGTGATTGAACCCCAAGCTCCTATTAGTGATGAATATAATAATATCTTGTACACAGTGCATTTTGCCCTTTAATTTTTTTTATTTTTTTTAAACTTTTATTTAATGAATATAAGTTTCCAAAGCACAGCTTATGGATTACAATGGCTTCCCCCCCATAACGTCCCTCCCACCTGCAACCCTCCCCTTTCCCACTCCCTCTCCCCTTCCATTCACATCAAGATTCATTTTCGTTTCTCTTTATATACAGAAGATCAGTTTAGCATACATTAAGTAAGGATTTCAACAGTTTGCTCCCACACAGAAACATAAAGTGAAAAATACTGTTTGAGTACTAGTTATAGCTTTAAATCTCAATGTACAGCACCCTAAGGACAAAGATCCTACATGAGGAGTAAGTGCACAGTGACTCCTGTTGTTGACTTAACAAATTGACACTCTTGTTTATGGCATCAGTAATCACCCTAGGCTCTTGTCATGAGCTGCCAAGGCAATGGAAGCCCCCTGAGTTCACTGACTCTCTGATCATTTTTAGACAAGGCCATGGTCAAAGTGGAAGTTCTCTCCTCCCTTCAGAGAAAGGTACCTCCTTCTTTGATGACCCATTCTTTCCACTGGGATCACACTCGCAGAGATCTTTCATTTAGTTTTTTTTTTTTTTTTTTTTTTTTTTTTCCCCAGAGTGTCTTGGCTTTCCATGCCTGAAATAGTCTCATGGGCTTTTCAGCCAGATCCGCATGCCTTAAGGGCTGATTCTGAGGC
Organism: Oryctolagus cuniculus; assembly: GCF_964237555.1. Lineage (NCBI taxonomy): Eukaryota > Metazoa > Chordata > Mammalia > Lagomorpha > Leporidae > Oryctolagus > Oryctolagus cuniculus. The sequence goes on from NC_091433.1 coordinate 153,325,595, forward strand.
CAGAGTGCTGTTTAGGACATCCACCATTCTATGGGTCTGCTGTGTATCTCACTTCCCATGTTGGATCATTCTCTCCCTTTTTTATTCTATCAGCTAGTATTTGCAGACACTATTCTTGTTTAGGTGATCCCTTTGGTTCTTAGTCCTATCATTATGATCAATTGTGAACAGAAATTGATCACTGGGACTAGTGAGATGGCATTGGTACCTGCCACCTTGATGGGATTGAATTGGAATCCCCTGGTATGTTTCTAACTCTACCGTTTGAGGTAAGTCAGCTTGAGCATGTCCCGAATTGCACATCTCTTCCCTCTCTTATTCCCACTCTTATATTTAACAGTGATCACTCTTCAGTTAAGTTTCAGCACTTAAGAAGAATTGTGTATTGATTACAGTACTCAACCAAAAGTATTAAGTAGAACAAACAAAAAAAAATACTAAGAGGGATAACATATCAAGTTGCTCATCAACAGTCAGGGTGAGGGCTGATCAAGTCACCGTTTCTCATAGTGTTCATTTCACTTTAACAGGTTTCCTTTTTGGTGCTCAGTTAGTTGTCACCTATCAAGGAGAACAAGTGGTATTTGTCCCTTTGGGATTGGCTTATTTCACTCAGCATAATGTTTTCCAAATTCCTAACAGGGATCACTTTTTCAGTTAAAATTTAAACACCTAAGAATAATTGTGTGTTGCCCTTTAATTTTTATATGTGTTACCCATTTGGTGTGTGCATGTGTGCATGAATGTGTGTGTTAAAAGGTAGCCCTTCTAGGCCAGTGCCGCGGTTCACTAGGCTAATCATTCACTTGTGGCGCCAGCACCCCGGAGCTCTAGTCCTGGTCAGGGTGCCGGATTCTGTCCCGGTTGCCCCTCTTCCAGGCCAGCTCTCTGCTGTGGCCCTGAAAGGCAGTGGAGGATGGCCCAAGTCCTTGGGTCCTGCACCCGCATGGGAGACCAGGAGAAGCACCTGGCTCCTGGCTTCGAATCAGTGCAGGGTGCAGGCACCAGCGTGCCAGCCTCAGCAGCCATTGGAGGGTGAACCAATGGTAAAGGAAGACCTTTCTCTCTGTCTCTCTCACTGTCCACTCTGCCTGTCAAAAAAAAAAAAAAAAGGTAGCCCTTCTGTAAAGACTTCTCTAAGAACAATAATCATTCCTCGGGATCCTAGGCTCCTCACACACTTGGCTCCAACACCCTTCTACCCACATACCAAAATCCCTGGATGCCCACCCCTTGTAGAAGATGTTGTAATATTTTCATATAATCTATGCACATCTTCCCATATACTTTGAATCATCTTTAGATTATAATTTGTACAATGGTGTAAATGTCTATAGTTATTCTGTTTTGTTTAGAGAATAGTGACGAGGAAAATGTCTGCACATACTCAGTACAGATGCAATTTTTTTCTAAACATTTTTGATCCATAGCTGGTAGAATCCACAAATTCAGAACCTGTGGCTACTGAGTACTGACTGTATGGTTTATAATGATGCCTTCATCTGTTTTTTTCAGTTTTTCAATAAATTCTCTCATATCTCCCATTGAGTTATTAGTTATGCAAACAGACCGAATCTTAAAATGTAAAATCCTACTATTTCATGTGCATCAATTTCATCCCACCAGGCAGAGCTTGCTATTTGGGCATGCATTTTTTGAACAACTTGTGACCCACATGGGTGGAAGGTGCCCTAATGAGAGGCACTTTGTAAACTTCGCAGGCTGATTGCGATTCAAGACTTGATCCTGTTTTGTGACAATGCATTATACATTCATAACTTTAAAATGATGTTTGTCACAAGCCAGTGGCTTTTGTTATTTGTATTAAAAAGTAAAATAAAATTTTCCTCTCTTGGCATGATATTAAACATAATCAAACTTTATAAATTCTTCTTAAATATTTTTGTAGGAGGAAGAATCTGCTACTTTCAACTGTAATTTTGAAATGTTCAAATATGTATAGACAAGCTGCTATATTTTATATAAATGAATGTATTCATAGAACAAACTTTAAATTTCAGAAAACAAGCCAGATTGCAGCAGTTTAAATTCCTGTTCATATTCCAATAGAAATGAGTAATGTGGCCATTTTGGGAATAGTGGCAAAGGATTGAGGAGGAGTACATTTCTACACTTGCTCAAGATTGCTATTTTGTGGAGAAGCATTTGTGGTCTGGTGACTCAAGACTGGGAGCTGTAGGTAGCTAGCTACTCATTCTATATTCTAAATTCAGCTGCCATTGCTCCATCTGTCCTGGACTCAGGCTGAGATCTTGTCTAGGTAACACTACCCTCTACTGGTGGAACTAGAAGTCCCCCTCGTTCCTTTATCCAAGCATGCAGACGTCTTGGAATTTAGACTTTAAGAAGACTGTAGGGCTGTTTTATAGATAAGGAAACTGAGGATCAGGGACACTAATGAGGGTCAGGTCTATGTCAGAGAATAGTACAAACTCTGCATTCCTTCCTTTTTGCTGGCTATTTTTCCCCCCAAAATACAAAGAATAACTGAGGTTCTGAACATAATATAGCAGCAAAAAGCTGTAAATCTAATATTTGCAACTATGAGAAATTTATTAAGTAACCAACTCTGCGTGAGTTTCCTGTGCTGTTTAAATCTAGGTCAGGTGAATTATTCAAGCTCTATCACAGACCTTTGCATTATCCTTAAAACTATTCAAATGCACTGTTTTTTTTTTCTCTTTTTTGAGTGGTTCACCATTTTGTTTCAGCAAGAACAGGTCTCCACATAGGAACATGGGGGTATACAGGGATTTTGTTGGGAAAAATTTTAAGTTTTTGCAATCAAAGAAACTTTGCTGGTCTATCATTTTTCCTTCTTGTACATTTTTATGATGAGATTGTGTGTTTAACACCATCCACATAGAGTTGGCCAAAGAAATGGATGGCAACATGAGAAGAGGTGAATTTAAGCAATCCAAATACCACTTGACCCAAAACAGGAACTGCTCACCTCTCCATATTTTAAACATCTACCCATCTCACCTTTCTAGCACAAAACTAAGGAATCTAGAAGTAGGCAATAAACACAATAAAAATCAGTGTTATTTCATGTATAACAGTAGCTCTGTACCCTCATTTAGTGTCTATATTCCCATATCACTTTAGCTCTTTAAAATTGGTCAAAGTAGATGTAAACAACAAATTATGGGTGAATATAGGTGTTAGTGGTAGAATGATCTGTTTCGGGAATGTACAACAGGGTAATTGAAAGCAATAGTTGGTAGCATGAAAGAAAGCAGAAGACAAAGGACTAGATGCATATCAGTGTGTTGGAATCAAGGTCTCTTTGCAAAGAGACCAAAATTCATGCATGACTTAGGAGAATCTAATAAATTATTTTATAACAATGACCTAGAATATTCAAAAACTGGCTAGTGGCCCATATAGTTCCAACAGTTCCATATTTTGCATTTGTTTGAACTTCTGTTAAGAATAATTAAAATTGATAGGAACCTCATAAATTCATCCTCAGCTATTCAGAAAATTCAACTATCTGGAGCAGTCATAAAATTAAGAACATTTACTGTTTTTTTGGAGAGCACTATATTAAAATATAAAATTACTTTACTCAAATCATTCAACAAAATATATTGAGTGCCTAGTCTATGAGCCAGGCACTGTTCTAGTTGCAAGAAATACTGTAGATATCAAAAAATACCTTAAATCATGGTCCTCCTTAAGTTTTAAGTCCAAGTGAATGGAGGCATTTAATAATATCTATCTATCTATATATGAAATGTGAGGTGGTAAAAAAATTTCTTTGAGGAAACATGCAACAAGGAATATGAATAACACATGCCAGCCAGGGCCAATCAACTCCTAAAACTACTTAGTCAAGATCACCAATAACCACCACCATTTTTTCATCTATATCACTTTCATCTCATTATTATTAGTTTTATTCCCTGTTGCCTAGTAGGTCTCAAGGGGATTTTGATGCAAGTTCAGGGACTTCTGGAGCCTTAAATCTGCAGGAGCCCTATACTAAAAATGTTAGCTCTATTACACCTTACATTTCTAAAATATGTTGTGTTTTATACTTTAACAGTAATGAAAGGAGAAAAACATTTTATATCAGATGAAAATTCTTAAGAAAGAAAACGGGACAGAAATAGAGTTACATAACATTCATATAGTTTCTCAGCAACAGAAACAGAACTATGCTGAGGGTGTCAGGTACTCAGGGTGGGTAGAGATGGGCAGTTTAGAGTGCTGGAGAGGGAATCTTGCCAAAGAAGAGAGAATGTGAGGGAAAAGGGATGCAAGAGGCTAATTTTACCCTATTTGTGATTTTAAGCCTAGACCATTTGAAAGCATGCTTCTTATGAAAGTTTAAAGCATGAGGTTGATTTTAGGAATAAAATAAAAATCCATTGGGTTCTACCTTTACTCCAATTGAGAACTCCCAAATTCCAATTATTGCTCTCTCTTTCACAAATACCTATTTTTTTTTTTAAAAAGTGTAAGGACATTACTGTTTTATTTTTACTGTAAATCTCTGGTATTTTAAGAATATCTAGAACTTTCTAGAGTTCCTCTCAGAGACTAACCTAAAATGCTTGCCATCATCACTGTTTCTGAAGTTGGCCTTTGGGCATAAGTCAGTGTAGGTAACAGTTGCTTTCTAACTGTCTCCAGTTAAAACATTTGTTGTATAACTGTCCCCCGTGCCCGTCTCTGTCTCCCTCTCGGACTCATAGGTAGAAAATGCACAGCTCTTGTGTTGGTAACAGTTGCCATTGTTTGATCCAGCATTTCACAGCACATCCTTCCACAAAGGTTGAACTTTTGTCTTTCATCTGAAGTTGATAAGGTGGAACACTTAGAAGAATTAATAATAAAGAGATCTCATTACTGTCATTTACTTCCACACATATAAGGATAAAAAGGCCATCCCCATGGGAAATTGTAATGCTGATTACCTTTCTCTGCTCACTTTAAATCCAGTCACTTAGCACAATCTATCAGCATTCAAATACATGGTAGATTGCAGTCTCCTAAATTGAGACAACACAATTCAGTGCCTTGATATTGCTTTTACTATCAATTGTGGCAGTCATAATCTCAAGTATTAGAGGAGAAATGGTAGATTAAACACTACTCAAGGGACTATGGTGCACAGTTTTTTTTTTTTTTTGCTTTAATTTTTAATGTGTTTGATGTGTTGTGCTTCTATGCATCCAGAAGAATTCTCAAAGAATTAGTAATGTGGGTACTGTGCCCACTCTGGCCTTGGCCTGTCACCTGCTATTTTAAATCTTATTCTATCTACTCTTATATGATCTCCAATCCTGACATAGTCTCAGTCTATTTTCACTTGGTATTCAATTACTTGTTTCAATAGCTGTACATCACCTATCCATAGGTAGCTGTGACTGAGAGTTGGTGTACTTTAAGCTAGTTTCTTATCTGAAACTAAGTCTATCCATATATAAGGTGATGGTAATAATATGGTGATGTGACCCAGAGCCATCGAAATGCATCTGCCCTCCTTTTTGTGTAGGGTTGTCCTCAGCAATGTCCATGTATGAATCAAGAAGGGTGTTACTTATAAATACATCTTTATTTATGCTTTCGTTTCCCTCTCCCCCCCCCACCTCTGTAGATAATTATAATGGAAAAGGAAATAATAAAATCAGGGAAATTACCTACAGTATTATCAGTGATAATGTATTCTTGTTCATTCACTTAATACTATTGATTACACACCTATTATGTGCCAGATTTTCTCCCAAGTTTTAGCATTAGATCAGTAAATGAACCAGACAAAACCCTTGCCCTTAAACATCTTGCATATGAACAGCTTTCTATTTTTTATTTTTGTTTTTATATTCCTGGAATTTCTCTTCTCCATGCAGGCACATAATATGTAGTTATAACATTATCCATACTTCTTATCCTGCTTTTATTTAATATTCGATTTTTTAAGTTTTCCCTGTTGATAAATTTTAAATTATAAATTTGTTGTCAACACATACTTCATGAATCTGATACACAATAATGTAATTACCCAGTTCTCCCAGGTTGGTAATTGAGCCCCACCCTACCCCATACTGTCATGAACTTCCATGTGTGTTTACTTTTATCCACAATATTTTCCACAAATTCCCTTTGTATAAATATATCAGGTTGGGCAAGTGGGTCAAAGTATAAAAACATAATATAGGTTGGATCACTTAGATATAAATAAAAAAAGCAGTCCAACTCAACACTTTCTAGCAGGTACTCTTTGCACAACTTGAATGGTGGCTTCCAGCAGGTTTAAGTTTGCTAGGTCATTCTGTCTTATAATACCCAGAGAGGAAGGAGAGGTGAGGGGTGTGAAGGGAAGATAAAATGTACACCTGCATCAATCATTGTGAATCATGTCCACATACAAGGAACGAGTAAGGGTCAACCCTAACCAAGCAACATGAACTAAAAAAAATTCTGTTGAGTTAGTCCTCCAAAGCTAAGATGGTCATAACAAAATGTGTATGTTTCCATTGTAAATAGTTATGTAAATGTTCAGGCAAATCAGTTCTTAGTAAACACTTTGTTTGTTCTGAATAAAAGAAAGCAAAAGAAATTTTCCTTGAATCTGAAAAATCTAATTCCATATGAGCATGTACTTGTACATAGATGGTGCTGGAAGGGACATTTGCTACTTTTGCTGATGAAGAAACTGAGACTCAGAATTACAGAATGATACAACCATTCCACAGGGCTGGAGGTCATGGAGCTTGGTGCAGTTCTGAGAGTTCAGTTACTGTAGGTTTGTTATGATTCCAGCCTGGAAGGCTTCACAAGAAAAACAGTGAGGAAAGCATGGAAGATAGTATATAACTGAGTGTTCAAGTATGTGAAACATACAAAGAATGCTATAGGAGTTTTAACCGTATTCCATTAAGAGAGGAAAGAACATAGACACAAATTTTAGCCATACATTTCTTGAAAACCAAAGGGTGAGATTTCCAAAGTCAAAGGTGTATGGCCCAGTATGGTTAAAAAATGCAAAGAAAAGAGTGGATCCAATTGTGCAAAGGCCACAAATACGGAGTGGGTGAATTTGAAAGTGACCTAACACATGGTAGAAGGGCGCTGTCCTCCCTTCAACAGGAGAATGACACAAGAAAAGCAGTGTTGGATAATCTGTAAAATAATTTTGCTTTGACCTAGGGAAGCCAAGGAACCTGGGTAATGTTTTTCATTTTACTCAGCTTTGACATTTGTTATTAAACCCAAAACTTCCTCTTAACTCATCCTTGGGTCATGAGAAACACAAAAACCTAACACAAGAGCAAGCCCAATGCACTGATGGAGAATATCCTAAATGGGACATGCTCATACCTCAGCATGCATGATCCCCGGATGATGAAAACGTGGAATTGGTAATCTCCAGGAAGGAAGCTGCAGCTCTTTCTAACAGGGAAAGTTCTCCCTGCTCCTGGGCTCTCCAGATGCAGTCCTTCCATTCCAGGTAATTGGGCTTCTAATCATTACACGACACAGCATTGACTATCTGTGACTTCTCAGCTTGGAGGCCAGAGAGCGCAGAAGGAGATTTTACTGTTTTGCGTATCCCTTCTTTCTCTTTAAATTGAAGGTTATTGAAACTGACACGCTGGATCATTGGCTGCAGAGTATGTCCATTTCCCTTTGTAGGACCTGGTGGTGGTACTGATTAGATACCATTCATACTGTTGGTCTCTAATTGGTGGATTGGCAAAATTATTACAATGAGACTGAATGTTTTGGGGAATGGACTTTTTTACATTTGTTTTCATCCTCACAGTTGAATAGTGGTTGGACTTGTGAATGTTCTCAGCAAGCATTTGATTAATAACTAAAGTGAAATATATATAATAGCTGCTCATTAAATATCTAATAATTGCTTGTTTGCTGCTTTCCAAGCTTTCTTGTCTCTGAATCTTTGTGACTAGTGGTTTACAAGGCAGAATGCTGATATTTCGTCTATCACAGTGAGAGAAACTGGAGAAAAGGACGACAAAAGGGAAAGGTGTATGAACCTCACTATAGGGGTTTGTGTCAAACACCTTCCTTACCCTTAAGCTATGGAAAGGCTCCCTGTAAACTGTAAGGACCATTTTCAAAGCTATGATTTAGAATAAAGAGACAAGTGAAAATGTCATTGCTGTGGCCATTGTCCTATTTACCCAGATAGTGGCTGGATAGCAGACATTGAAGTGTATTTGTTGAATAAATGAAATAGTCCCTTCCTTCAATGATTTTATAATGAGGATATAAGAGAAAACTCAGAGGGAAATTGTGAATTCTTGAAAAATCTTATATAGCACTTCACTCCATTAATGATCAACTCATGAATATTTAATCAACCAAGAATTTGGTGAACAGTTTTCCTGTACAGATGCTTCAGTGTCCATCAGGGTATCCTGGGGAACTTGAAGGGTAATTTCTAACTCTGGATCACATGCAATACTCAACATATTGGCAGAGTAGGGAAAATTCGTGAAAAAAAATGCAGTTATCTCCCTAACTGTTGAGCTAGGGAAACATTATATATCTCTATGAAATAGTAAGAGAGTCAGAACATAAATGCAAAGATTCTCTAACTGAAATCTTTCATCGTTAGACTGTTGCCCTGAAACACATGAGTCAAAATCAGCTTCACATTTGTGAGATGCGTGGCTGGTTACACCCCTAAGAGCTTTCATTTCATAAAGTTATTTTGCAAGTATAGTTCCCTATGAAGATAACCTAGGTATGCAAAACAGACGGCATATGACAGAGACCTCAAATATGCAGTCTGATGTGGATGTCCGATAACAACTAAAGACACAAAACACCATGAAGTCAGGGAAAGCTGCCAAAAATACATGGTTTTCTACAGATTTTAAATGTTTAAAACTACTGAAGAAACAGAACGCATGCAAAATAATTACCAAAAAACAAAATGTGAAACTGGCCTGGGATTATCATGCTATAATACAGAAGCAGGAAATTGATCCCTTGGTATCTGAATAATTAAGAAGCAGCGCAGGATTTATAATGTGGGACAGCAAATACACAGAGCTGTAAATGCTAGTCTAGCACTAAGAATTCAGCACAGCTGTATTGATGTCTTCCTGTAGAGGCTTGTATATTTTTTTTCTGCTTTATTTTAGGACAAAAGAGTACATAGATAGGTGAATCAGAGATCTATATTTATAGTTCTAATTCTGTTTTCTACCACAGATTGCATTAGAACAGTATCAAACATTTTAAAAGGTAATTTGCATTTTATGTTCTCAGTGTTTAACACTTTAAAAACTTGTGCACACTATCATCCCATGCTCATTACCTCTTCAATTCATTACCAAGCTCAGTCACTCAGTAAACATATTCCCAATATATGCTAGACACTGTGCTAGGCTCTGAACATGTGAAAATTATATATATGCATACATACATGTATATATATATATGTATGTACATACATATATATGTATATATATAAAACCCAAGCCTGTTGGAGTTCACAGTCTTTAGAAATCATTTAATTTTATTTAGTTATACATAGTGGTTCAGGGAAATCCCAGCATGTGTTAAGTAAGAGGAAATACTTTGGTGTGGTTGGTATGGACACAGAGCATGCAGAAAGTATAGAAAATAAGTTAGAGAAGTTATTAGACATATTCTTGTAAATGGAAGACCCTTGGGGAGAGAAATTTGAGTTTTAAATTGGAGTGTGTGAAACAAGAAATGACCAGGTGTAATTTTAAAGCAATATCTTGATAACCAGAGAGAGGATGGATTAGAACAGGGAGAGGATGATGACATGGAGACAATAGAAAATTTTGAAATCCACAAGGAATATTTAAAAATCTGGGACTAATATGTCAGTGTAGAAAGGGAAACTATCCAAGAGGCATCACAAAGGCTAATTGACAACAATATTATAATCATTATGCAATTAAGAAATCAGGATATGTGTGGATTCTGTGTAAAACTGTGAGAGTTAGTGACATCGTCCAAATAGAAACATAACATGAGAAGATAAGAGGTCAGGAGAATTTGCGGCACAGTGGGTTAAGTGCCACTTGGGGCATTTGAATGTTAGAACACCTGATTTCAGTTCCAGCTACTCCACACTTCAGATCTAGCTTCCTGCTAATGAACCTAGGAGGCAGCAAGCAGGACAAGGGCAGACCTCAGATTAAGCCCAATATTTCAGAGACCAAAAAGGGAAAAAGGAATCACTGTAGAATCTAGAAAAGAACCATGAATGATACTATTCTTTTCCACAGGTAAACACAGTGAAAGCAACAAGAAATTAAGTTTAGGATTACTTAGCATATAAAAGTAAAATTGTCTTCCAGAAAATAGTCTAATCTTAGCATTTTCTTCTTTTAACAAATACTTTATTTATTTGAAAGGCAGAGTGACACAGAGGAAGGGAGAAGGAGAGGGAGAGGGAGAGGGAGAAGGAGAAGGCGAGAGATTTTCTATCTGCTGGTTCACTCCCCAAATGGCCTCAATGGCCCGGGCTGGGCCAGGCTGAAGCCAGGAGCCTGGAACTCCATTCATTTCTCACATGTGGGTGGTGGGGGGCCAAATACCTGGCCATCTTCTGCTGCTTTCCCAGGCACATTTGCGGGCAACTGGATCGAAGTGGAGGCGCTGGGTCTTGAACAAGTACTCTGATGTGGGATGCCAGAATCCCATTTGACACCTTAACTAACTGTGCCACAATGCCAGATTCTACCCTGTAATGGTCAAGATGAGAAAGAGAGCTTGTCTAATGTGCCTGATTATTTTGTGGTAGAGTTGAGGCTTGAACCCAGTGTTTAGTCTCCACAGCCAACTTTGTGTGTTCTACATATTTCTTAGCATTGATGCTGACTTGCAATAAGATCTTTCCCTTTCTTGTTTTTCTTATTTATATCTCCTGGAAATCCAAATTTTATAGGTATACTTCCCTTTGTTGGACTTCTCTTTGTTAGATGTTTCAGATAACAACGATTTTGACAAATTGATGGTGTGTGGCCGCCCTGCATCAAGTCTGTCAATACCACTTTTCCAACAGCATGTGCTCACTTCATGTCCCTGTATCAAATTGTTGTAATTCTTGTAATAACTCAAGCATTTTCACGATTATTACACCTCTTATTGTGATCTCTGGTCAGTTATCTTTGTTGTCACTACTGTAATTATTTTGGGGGTGCCACTAACAGCCCATGTAAGACAACAAACTTAATTGATAAATATTGTGTGTTATGACTGATCCACCAGTAGCTACTCCCTCATCTCTCTCCCTCTCCTCAGATCTTCCTATTTCCATAGACACAACAATATTTAAATTAGGACAATCAGTAACTACATCATAATTGTCTGTAAGTATTCAAACACAAGGAAGAATCGAACATCTTTATTTTTAAGAGTTATTTATTTATCTGAAAGATTTATTTTCTATTTGAAAGGTGAGTCACATACACACACACACACACACACAATATGGCGGCAGGGAAGAGAAAGAAAGAGACATCTTTTACTTTGTGCCGAAGCCAGAGATGATTTAGCGTAGTGAGGAAGGCATGTCAAAAGCTGAGAACAGCCAAAAAATAGGTCTGCTGCCTCAAATAGTTAAGATGTGAATATACAGGGCAGATTCTTGGAGGAAATGAAAAGTGCTATTGCACTGAACACATGAATGGCAAGAAAGTAAAATAGACTTGTTGCTTATCTTGAGAAGGTTGCATAAAAACCAAACCAGCCACAACAATCCCTTAAGCTAACATCTAAACCAGAACAATGCTCTGACTCTCTTTGAAAGTTGAGAGAGGTGAGGAAGCTACAGAAAAAAAAGTTTTAAGCCATTGGAGATTGGTTTATGAGTTCTAAGAATTCTCTATATATAACAGAAAAGACCAAGGTGAAGCTGCAAGTGCTGGTGTAGAAGCTGCAGCAAGTTATCCAGAAGATCTAGCGAAGATCCTTAATGAAGGTGGTCACACTGAGTCACAGATTTTCACTGTAGAGATTGGAAGGAGATGCTTTCTAGGTCTTCGATAGCTGTAGAAGAAAAGTCAAGGCCTAACTTCAACTATTCAATGGACAAGCTGACCCCCTTGGCAGGTCTAATGTAGCTGTTAGGGGTTAATATAGCTGATGACTTTAAGTTGAATCTGGTGATTATTTACCAATACAAAGCTTCTAAGGTCCTTAGGGATTAAACTAAGTCTATTCTGCCTAGTTCTTTTTTTTTAGAGATTTATTTATTTATTTGAAAGTCATAGTTACACAGAGAGAGGAGAGGCAGAGAGAGAAAGAGAGAGAGGTCTTCCATCTGCTGGTTTTCTCCCCAATTGAGCACAATGGCTAGAGTTGTGCTGATCTGAAGCCAGGAGTCAGGAGCCTCTTCCAGGCTCCCACGTGGGTGCAGAGACCCAAGAACTTGAGGGCTTGAGCCATCTTCTTCTACTTTCCCAGGCCATAGCAGAGAGCTGGATCAGAAGAGGAGCAGCCGGAACTCGTACCAGCGCCCATATGAGATGCCGGCACTGCAGGCAGCAGCTTTACCCACTATGCCACAGCTCTGGCCCCCTGCCTGGTTCTATTAATGTAACAAAAAGTCCTGGACCATAGTGCCTCAGTTTATACATGGTTTAATAAATATTTTAAGCCAACTGTTGAGACTTACTGCTCAGAGAATAAGATTTCTTTCAAAATAATAGCATTCAGCATTGTCACCCAAAAGCTCTCATGAAGAACATCATATTGTTTTCAGGCCTCCTTTAACACAACATCCATTCTGAAGCTTATACATCAAGCAATAATTTGACTTTCAAGTCTTATTGTTTAAGAAATAGATTTGTTGGTGGCTCGTATTGTGGTGTAGTGGGTAAAGCCAGCTCCTGCATCTCCAGTATCCCTTATGGCTCCAGCTTATGTCCCAGCAGCTCTACTTCTGATCCAGCTCCATGCTAATGGACTGGAAAAAAGAAGCAGAAGACAGCCCAGCTACTTAGCCTGACACCCACATGGGAGCCCTGATTGAACCTCCTGTCTCCTGACTTCAGCCTGGCTAAGCCCTGGCCATTTTGGCCATTTGGGGAGTGAACCAGTGGATGGAAGATCTCTCTCTCTCCCCCTCTTCCTCTCTCCCTCTTTCTGTCTCTTTCTCTTTTTCTGTGTGTGTATGTGTGTGTCTCAGCCTTGCTTTTTGTAACTCTGCCTTTCAAGTAAATAGATAAATCTTAAAAAGAAATAGACTTAATAAGCCTCTAACTACCATAGATATTGATCCTCTGGTCTATCTGGGCAAAGTAAGTAGAAAACTTTTCCAATAGGATTCATAATTCTCTATGCCATTAATAATATTTGTGATTCATGGGAGTAGGTCAAAATATAAACATTAACAGAAGAAGTCTAAACATTATCAGGAGTTTGAAAGAAGTTGATTCCAACATTTGTGGATGATTTTGGTGTGTTCATGATTTCAATGAACGAAATTAACTGGAACTATGATGGAAATAGCAAGAAAACTAGAATCAGATTTTGAAAATGTGGCTTAACTACATGACAAAACTTTAGTGGGTAGGACCCTGCTGCTTATGGATGAGCAGAGAAAGTGATATATTGAGATATCATCTACTCGAGATGATGCTATGAATGTTGTGGAAATGACAACAATCCTAGTTGGTCAGCAGCCGACAACATCGAGGCAAGACCTCCACTAGCACAAAAATCACCACTCCATGAAGGCTCAGGTGATTGCTAGCACTTTTTCCACAATGAAATATTTTTAAATTAAGGCATGCACATTGTTCATTTAGACACAATGCTGTCACAGAGTTGATAGTAGAGTTTAACTTGAAAATCAAAACATCTGTGTGACTTGCTTTATTAGGCTAGTCACTTGATCACAATGGTCTGGAACCAAGCCTACAATATCACCAAGGTAAGCCTGTATCTGTTAACCAGAGTTGACTCATCCACTCAAGCCAGCCTTGATCTAAGATTGAAGAAACTTGATTTCAAAATCTGTGTCCTCAGGCATCTCCTTAAATATTTCTAAAGCTTAGTGTTCATATGTAAAATTAAGGATTGGTCTAAGTGACCTTTGCTGTTCAGTAATAGCTCTAGAATCTTAACATCCAGGCAAATATTGATGAGCAAGCATCACTAGATGTATTCAGATATGTATGGATGCAGACTAATGAGCAATAGTCCAATGGTAAAAGAAAAGCAGCTCTAAGACGTTTGCAACTCGGAAAGACCATGGTGCGGGTTTAGAAATACTGACCCTTGGACTGTAGCTGGGGAATAGCCTGTGACTTTTGCTGGTGGTAGGCATTTCTTCTCATATGGTCCTGACAGCAGACTGGGTTATTTTGCTATGTCTGCTATTTTCCTATTTTTATGTCTTTGGGGGAAAATAAATGACCAAATTAGGCTTCCTGAATAATCTTAAAAATTCATGATAAAGCACAGAGCTGCAACACTGTCCCAATTTCTTATTCATAGCTTGTTATTTAAAAAAGATCTTGCATTTTGCAGATACATTATACAGTGCTCATCTTCTTGAAAGAGGAAGCATTTACCCACCTATGTCTAACAGACTGAGTTGTCAAAGAACACAGCCAATTTCCTTTTCCCTTTTCCCACCTTCCCAATCCACCTAGGCTATTTCCAAATATACCTTCTGTTCCATGACATACCAGAAAAAAGCAAGTTTTTAAAAAATCCCTGGAGGGGCTGTTGTAGTAAAGAGGGCTTTTAATTATGTTTTGACATTTTTTGGATGAATGCTTTGGTAGAACAAACAGAAAATGCTCAGAAAAGGGTTGAGGACACTTCAGCTATTGGTATATGAAGGCCTTTAACTATTTTCTGCTAATAAAAGTATACATAATATAGGGAAAATAATACATTTTAAAGTATGTAACACATTTTAGACAGGATCATAATCCACAATTTGGGGGTTCTAAATTGCATAGGTAAATCTGGATGTAGGGAGTATCTATTCCATTACAAATGGTTGCAATATACTCAATAAATGGACTCTGACATTAAAAAAAGAATACATTAGAATAGGATTATCAAGTGAAATAGCAGCTTCTTTCTCTGAAGATTTTCAAAATTAGAATGAGCACTCATCTGTCTAGAATGTGATTCCTCCTTTCCTGAAGACCAGCAGAAGTACATGACCTTCAGCAATCCATCCCAACTTTTGAAGTTTATGTTTGCACATCATTTCTGTTGTTGTCTCATATAACAGTTGGCTTCCAATGTCCCTTAAAAACTCAGACCTTGTATGTGAAGGTTTTTGTTTGGGCCTTTGCAGTAGAGATTGAAATAGTCTTTTGCGAGATGAAAGCCAGGGCAGTTTGTGAAGCGTGAAGGCACAGTGGTATTACTGAGAGCTAATGCCCTAGCAGTTTGCTCTCCTCATGCCTAATTTGATAAATGGAAATGAGCAACTGCTAATCTCCAGTGTAATGGGAATCTATTTGTAGTGATTACAACATGGAGGAACTTAATATGTGTGTGTGAGGGGCGGGGTGGAAGGGAAATTCTTACCTAATCATTCACCCATACATGTGCATGCTTGCATAAACGCATCTTTTAAGAATAATAATCAACTGCTGGGTCAAATTGATGACAGCTAAATTTTGTAGAGAATCCTAATGACACCAGTAACTTCCTACCTGAGAATGCTGTATTAGCTTTCCCTCCCATTCAGCACATCACTTCCAGCCAGTTGTAGATGCAGCCCTTGGCAGGGGATGCCCTTTGCAGGCTGATGTCACCTGGCTCAGGATTTTGCTCTCCAGGTGCCTGTGTTCCATGCCTGGTTGCCATAGTACTAGGAGTGTGGCTTAAATCACGCTCACTGTTGACCAAAGTGGCCTCTTGGCATCCAAATCCCCCCTTCTCTTGTTGAATTATCTGAGGGAAAGCCACGACTTAATCTCGCTGATAGTTTCAGTGATGGAGAGACAATCCACACTTGGTATGAGCCAGCTGCCTTGAGAGCAAAGTGATTATCTTGGCTGGAATGAAGTAGCTACAGGTGTCAACACCTGCTGCACAGTTAAAGGCTGTCTACATGGCTGCTGTTCCCTTTCATCTTGAAACAGGTCAATTGGTGCTTGAGTCAATGGAAACAAGGTCTTTGGCCCTCATTTTGCTTCCATGACAGGCAAGTGAAATACAAACGTAGTGGAATCAACATGCAATGCCATTGGCTCGCCCACTCAGATGAGAGGCATACGTGAAACTTCAGATGTCATTACAATTTCACTCATAGTAAAAAGAAATTGCAATTTGCATTTTTAAGATGAAAATATTGTTAGCATTTTAAAGTTTGGTATTCTGAACTAGACATATCCATGGCTGCTGCTGCTGTTTCATTTTTGTTATTACTAGTGAGAAAATTGATATGAAACCGTTGAGTAATAGGTATTTTGTTGTGATTCATTGAACCTTGATAAATAATTGTGAAGGAATGAAATCCAATGGCAGTTCACCAGTGTGTTGAACTTCATTGCAAAACTCAAATCTTCTTTGTTGTCATTTTCCAGAGCCCAGAGTTCTCATCTTCTGAGGATTCTTCCCCACTGGTGTTGCTTACTGTACATTCCCAAAGTGTTGTATTTCCCTAATTTCCTCAATTGCTACTCTGTGATCTGTAAGTCAGCAACACCAATTTCAACTGCAATGACTAAAAATGCAGACCCTTGGAGCCATCACTGATCAAGAGATCAGGATCTATAAATAATAAATTAATTCCCCAGAGATACATGCAGTAAACTTGAGAAATACTTAGGTAACCCATTTTGATTGCCTGATACGACTACTTAGTGAATGTGAGGCTTCCCCAGGGAGTGAAAACTCCTTGAGGACAGCTCCTGGCTCATTTAGAGCTGGCTCTTGAGACATCTTCCTGTACAATCAGTGCTGCCCTGGGCTGTGGACCAGATCTTGCACATCTTATGTCTGAAATCAAGTCACCACTTTTCTTTTCAGTTTCGGAGTAGAATATTTCAATCTTACCCCTGGACCTCATTCTCTCTTGAAAATATGCCTAGTGTTCCAGTCCTTCTGAAACACAGTCACTGGTTTATTCTTTGATTACAAACTGCTGGAGGGTAGGAGTCAGTCTCGTTCTATTCTCTTTTCACAGTGCGAATTCAGCACATAATGTCATACCAAAAGGCAAGTGATCAATGATCTTTGTTTCACAAGCTATCCTGTCAATTATATGCAGCTGTTATAGAACCTGGGTTATCACTTTTAGGCCTCTAGCAGTTGGTAAATAATTGTTGCAGCGCATGAAATTCATTCTACCCACTTGAAAGAATGACTGCCTCCCCCAAGCACATCTAATTTGTCCAGGTAATGTGTAGCTCATCCAACAGCTCTGGCTTCTTATGTTGCTATTGAATTAGACTTATTTCGACAGAACTGGAAGTTCCTAACCCTGCACAAATTGATATTTGAAGCTCTTTGGTTGCATGAGTTTGCATAATTTTGAAAGGGGCTTTTGTTTGCTGCCATCCTTGGCCATATGTCCACCTTGTTGACAAGAAGAAATTGTGAAAAGCCTCAAAGTAGAAGAAGCCCTATCAACTTATCCTGATCAGTGGTATCACATTACACTTTTATTGACTCATCTATGCTTATTTCAATGCACCTGCTGCTGTTCAATACTAGATTTACTAGGTCTATACAACTAGAGAGACAATAGTCTGTCTGGGGAAAAGTGACTTTACTGTACCTTTAGCTTGGACCATTGGAATACTGGGAGTGGTGGTGTGAGTACCTAAGTACATAAACCTGCAGAGGGAGAAAACTAATGTCATGATATCAGGCAAGCAAGCAGGCAGATAAGATGAAAAGTGCACAAGCCTTGGGTCAGGAAGGTATGGATTCTACCTCTGTTATCTACTGGCTGTATGAACTAGGGGCATTTCCCCCAAAATTCCCTGTAATAAAAGGTATTGCCTAACCCAGGGGTGTGGGGAGCAGCTCGGACTAGACTAAGTTACTGGAATTAAGACTTATTCTATGCATCTGCTCTCCCACAATATGGCGCTGGGAGAGAAGAAAACAGCTTTTACACAGCTGCCTCCAGTTCAACCAATAAACTGTAGGACTTGCTCCTGATTGGAGAGCAGCGTACTCGGCGTGTGGCAGCCGAGTTAGGATTGGCGGAGGAGGACTATAAAGGAGGAGAGAGACGGCATTCACCAGGAACATCTAAGGGGAACACCTGTGCAGCCCCCGAGAGAGCCGGCTGGCGGTGTGCCGCTCCCCTGCGGAAGTGGGGAATGTGGCCAGGGGGAACTGCCCTTCCACGGAGTTAGAAGGGACAGTAGCCAACCCGGGAAGAACCAGCAGCAAACCCGGGGAGGGCCGAGCAGACGAAAGAACAGCGCAGGGTCCTGTGTCGTTCCTCCACGAAGAGGGGGAGCGACACAGGGGAAACTCAGTTATTTCATCACTAAAATAGCAATCATGCATGTAACCACCAGAGCCAGTATACACATGAGCAGGCTATAGACTGTGCAGGGCTTCTAATGAAAGGTGAGTGTGGATTGAAATACAGTCAGACCTATACTTACCAAAACATGCATCCAGCCACAGGAAGGGGAAAGCTTGATTTAATGATCACAAATGTACCCTATAGGCTAGCTCATAAAGTAGCCATGCTCATATAATTTCTTCTGATAATTAAAAACAGTGGTCTGTAGAACTATAGCAGATAATTTGGCATTCACTATTTTTTTCCATTTCCTGGACATAGTTTACCCCTCTCTGAATACAAATTTCACTCTCAATATCCATTTTTTTTCTCCTAGGCTACAACCAAGGCTACCTTGTCTTGCTGAGCTCACATTTTACCACTGTGCCCTCAGGAACATAATGTCCCCCTCAGTTTCAGTCTGAAAAAATCTCTGGAAAAGTGTCTTATACACCTGACCAGAGTCACAGGCCCAGAATGATGGTATGCTCTCATTATTAGTCCTCACCATCACCTGCGAGGAGCAGGGAGATGTGCAGAACTCACCTAATGGGTACTTGTCCTCTGTTTCCCCTGCCAAAATGAGTGCTGTGAGGGACAAATAAAAGAAATATTTCAACCACAGTTCTTGTAAATATTGAGCACTTGCTGTATGCTTAGACTCACAATAATGCCAAAGAGAATACACAAAGATGAGAAAGCAAAGTTTCATTGAAAAGGAAGAACACACAATGATTTGAGAGCCATTATATAGAGATGTCAGCTAATGAAAAATAAAAACCATGGTATGAATTATGTTTCCCCTGGATGGAGATCATGTCTCCTTTTTGAGTCTCATTTTATTCATCTGAAAATTGAGAGGTCTGAATTAGGCTATTGTGAGTTCATTTGACTCTAATATTTATGATGTGTCCATCCATCCATCCCTGTAGCACTAAAATTTTGAGGTTTATGATTCTATTTCTCCCATTGTTTTTTTTTGTTTTTGTTGAGTTTACATTATATGAAATGGAAAAATGCCCAAATACCATGTAAGTATATGTCAGAAATAGAAGTTGTCTGAAACATTTGAGGTGGTTACTAATTGTATTCATTAGCTAATTAGCACTTTCTTTGTCACTCACTGGAACACCAGATTGGAGTTCCCATTGGCAAATAAGAGTCAAACAAAACAAAATCAACAAAGTAAAATACAAGTTCCTAAAAGGTTATTGGAAATGAAGATAAGCACTGACACTGCGCTAAGATTTAAAAGGGGGTGACCAATGAAGAATTAAAAATACATTTGTTTCTGTATGGTTATATAGAAATTACTGTCTTTTAATTTGAATAGTGCTGATTCTAACTGAATACAGAATAAATAGAAATAATAGAGCAGTAGAAATCAGCTGTTATCTGAATGAAAGTGGAGAGTGAGTAGAGGAATGAGATGGCTAAGTAACCTTCCTACCTTATAAGCTCCAATCATGAGGACAGGGCAAAGTCAACTGTAGTTTTTAAAGATTTGTTTATTTTATTTATTTGAAAGGCAGAATTACAGAGAGAAAGGAACACACATACACACACACACACACACAGAGAGAGAAGGTGAGAGGGAGAGAGAAAGTCAGTCTTCCAGTCCCCACATGCCTGCAATGGTCCAGGCTGGCCCAGACCAAAGCCAGGAACTTCTTCCAGGTCTCCCATATGGGTACAGGGGCCCAAGCAGTTGGACCATCTTCCACTACTTTCCCAGGCTTTTTGCTTCCATAGGAAGGATGGTCACCTACAACCGAGGATTAGAGATTTTGCTTCCATTATTTATCAGAATTGATTTTTTATTGTTGTTTCTTCTTCTTTAGTATTTCAGTCATCTAATTTATTTCATTCCATGTTATCTATTCTCTTCTTAGATTATCATTATAGACATTTTATGTTTTTATTTTATTTGAAAGTCAGAGTTACAGAGAGGTCTTGCATCTACTGGTTCACTCCCTAAATGGCCACAATGGCGAGGAGCTGTGCTGATCCAAAGCCAGGAGCCAGGAGCTGTTCTGTGTTTGCCACATAGGTCCAGGGGCCCAAGCACTTAGGACCATCTTCTACTGCTTCCCCAGGCCATGGTAGAGAATGGGATTGGAAGTGGAGCAACTGGGATGGGAACAGGCGCCCACAGGGGATGCCAACACTGCAGGCGGCGGCTTTACCTGCTAAGTGACAGTGCTGGTCCGTACTTGTTTTAGGTTTTAAGAACCAGTTTTCTTCTTTTGCTAAGATTGTTGAAGGAGACCATCAGATGGTGGTGTGCACTGGTGAAACAGAGCTGGATAAGGGTGTCCCATGCTCTCAGAGCTTCATGATAAGATGCTATAGTATTTTCTGTAAGAATGTATCACGAACAGAAGGCTATTGGAAAAAGAGAAAAAAGAGAACAGTCAGCCAAGCTGGGTAAACATGAGAAATACAATCTTGATAATGGGAATTAAGGCCATGCTGATGGAGCTCCTGTGGATTCTGGGAGCATGGCTCTGCAATCCCATGGCATTCAACGCAGCCTAAATACTGTGGATTGTGCATGCCATAGCACCTAGCCTGTTACTCTGAGGACCCAAACGCTTCAGCTGTGAACTCTGTTGCTTCAACATTAAAATGTCTCTTCATAGTATAGTGGGTCTGATGCATCAAATGGCATAATTTATTTCAGTAACTTGCCAGAGCAGCTTCCTTATCAGGGGATTGCTTGAGCCTACATCCCGAGGCCCTAGACTCAGTCTGCTCTTATTTGGAAACTGAGCTACTGCATTAGGCTGATTGTTGGCAAGGCAGGCTTGATGCTGTCAGGTTGACCTCCAGGATATAAACGTAATACATGCGTAGCCCCTGTAATAGCCTCACTTTTCATTACATATTGTCCACATGGATACCCTGAGCGGCAGGTCTTTCTGTCTTAGTGAAGATGGAACACATGCTATGCTGAACAATTGAAGCTACATTATTTTTATTTACTGAAACAATTATGTGGTATTAAGGGGGTCATAAGACCAATAAAAGAATGTAGACATTGGTTCATATTTGGAAGTTAACATTCATGGCAAATTTACTTTTCTCTTGCTAACCTTATTTACCTACTTCCCTGCGAGAGCCTTAACATTAGACAAATTGGCTTATTTATTTTTATCTTTTCCCACTTAGTTCATTCCACACCATCCACCTGGCAGTATTTTACCTCTTCCTCTAACTCCCATATGCATTCTGCCCCTTCTTCCAGAACTAGATTTCTTTCTCAGCAAAGAATATATATTCATTGTGATTAAGTGCTTCTTCTTTGTATTGTTTGTCAAATTAGACATGCATTGTTTCTTCCTGTTCTATTTTTATCCAAAACTACTATAATCTTTTGCTGAAACATACATTTCTATAGTTGATGTTGTTTCTGTAAGTTTAAAATAATTTTGAGGCCACATACCTTGTTATAGACTTCTATATATTTCCATAATATATTAAGTTCATAGGTCAAAACATCAATAAATATTGTTTATACAAGAGTATAAACTTCCACTTGAGAAAATTCAGGGAAAATGGATATTGTGGAAAAACTATGGATTTTTAAGTTTGTTTTGCAATAAAACAAACTAAATTCGTATTTATTTTTAAAGCTTTTGTTTATCTGAGAAGCAGAGAGGCAGGCAGAGACAGCTTCCATTTGCTGGTTCACTCTTTAAATGTTCACAACAGTTGATACCGGGTGATGACTGAAACAGGGTCCAAGAACTCAACCCTAGTCCACTGTATAGGTGGCAAAGACTCAAGGGCCTCACTATCTCCTGACCCCTCCCCTGGTTTGTACTGATAGGGATCTGGAATCAGGACCTAGAGGTGCATGTCAATCTCAAATACTCCAATATGGGATGTAGCCATCTTAATCAGCATCTGAAGTGTTAAGCCAAACACCTGCCCCTAATCTTATCTCTATTTCCATGAGTCTACAAAGTGTTAGAAGTAACTCTAAGCATGTTTATGTCTAATTTAATCTGATTTCCTATAATTTCACAAACAAATTTGATGGGGCTCGGCACTGTGGTGCAGTGGGCTAACACCATGGCCTGAAATGCAGGCATCCCATATGGGCACTGGTTCGAGACCCAGCTGCTCCACTTTGATTCCAGCTCTCTGCTATGGCCTGGGAAAGCAGTGGAAGATGGCTCAAGTCCTTGGGCCCCTGCACACATGTGGGAGACCCAAAAGAAGCTCCTGACTCCTGGCTTCGGATTGGCACAGCTTCGGCCATTGTGGCCAACTAGGGAGTAACCAGTGGATGGAAGACCTCTCTCTCTCTCTCTCTCTCTCTCTCTATGCCTTTCCTCTCTCTGTGTAATTCTGACTTTCAAATAAATAAAATTTAAAAAAATTAAAAAACACTTTAAAAAAGAAATCTGATGAAGGAAAACTTGGAGAAGTATAAATTGATGAGCATTTTGTGTGAATTGATGAACTGTTTTCAGTTTCTAGAATGCCATACTAAAATCTATTATTTTAAGAATCCAAGGGTAAATAACTCTAAATAACATTTGCAGATTTCATGTATTATGTATTGTCTAACTAATATTTGCATATTAGAAGCGTTATAAAGTTTTACTTCCAAGTAAAATGGAATTAACACAATCTGCTCTTTCACTTGCACTGAACCAAACTATAAAATCTGAAAGGAATCCCTGGCCTAGGAATTTGACATCTGTGAGAAGTAAATAGCAAGTGGATCAGAGGAGTACACTAGCCTTCAAAACAACCTTGAACCAGTGATGAGTTCACAATTTTTTTCTTCCACATCACCCCCAAACTGAAATGAATTTTTCTAGTTTTCTGGAGTCCTGGAATAGAATCCTGTAGTGCAGAGGGGTGTCCAGGAAAAACCTGGACTGGCTGGCATGAAAGGAAATTCCTAAAACAGGAAGAGTGGAGAAAATTCCATAACATCCTTTTTCCCCCTTTATCCTGTTCTCTTATGCTCCAGTCGGCTGGACATTTCATGATGCAAATGGCCGTGGCAGTGACAGTTGTCATTAACAGAAGCCCATAGGAGCAAACGTGAAGATAGGAAATAGTCCTCTGATTGTAATGGATCTATGGCACCAAGGGATGTGCCTATATCTGGTTGCCTCTCCTTCGCGATTCTCCCATTTGGTTCCAACCATCATAGGATTGTGAAAGTAGCTAGTTTCTGACTGTAAACCAAAAAGAAGAACCCAGAAAATAGCTCAGATGTAATGAAGAGCTATGGGGAATGTGACGTCTCAAACAGTGAAGATCTGGGTTCACCTCAGAAGTGCATATATAAGGACTTGACCATGACTAATGTGCTAAAACTTTTAGAATGGATTTGATGAGTCTCAGACTGAACACTGGGTAGTGCACATGTAGGATAGATCAGAATCACACAGCAAACATATTGAAAATTGAACCAACAGGGCCAGAGTTGTGGTATTGTGGGTTAAGCCACTGCCTGCCTCGCCAGCATCCAATATGGGAACAGGTTCATGCCCTGGCTGTTCTGCTTCCAATCCAGCTCCCTGCTAATGCACCTAGGAAAGCAGCATAAAGTGGCCTAAGTGCTTGGGACCTTGCCACCCAGTGTGGAGACCCAGATGAAGGTCCTGGCTTCTGGCTTTGGCCTGGCATAGCCCCAACCACTTGAAGAGTGATCTCGCTTGCTCTCTGTCTCTCCCTCTCTCTATAACTCTGCCTTTCAAATAAATAAAAATAAATCTTAAAAAATAAGAAAGTTGAACCAACATTGAAACCACTCACCATAGAATTTTATAAGTAGTTAACAACTTAATCCATAGGATTGTTCCAGGGCCAAGCATTTGACCTTCTGATTAAGATACCAGTGAGGATGCCTGAATTCGATATCAGTGTACATCGATTTGAGTCTCTGTTCCTTCTCCTGATTCCAACATTTGACAGTGCAGGCCCAGGTAGGTACAGAAGACCTGGTTTGAGTTCTCAGTTCCTGGCTTTGACCTGACCCATGCTGGATATTGCAGGCATTTGGGAAGGTAATTGGTTGATGGGAGCTCTCTCATTCATTCATATTCTCTCCCCTCCCCTCTCTCTCTCTGTCTGTCTCTGCCTTTCAGATAACTTTCTAACTGTTCCAGCATATGAGGAAACATAAAAATTGCAAATTGCATCAGGAAAGATAATCAGTAGATGAGAAAGATGAAACAATGGATATATTAGTATTATCTGACATTTAAATTAGTTACTTATAAAAATTCTCAAATGAACAACCATGAACACTTTTGAAACAAACATATTCAATACAACATGGTAATAATACTATAATACTGCAGGGTTTTTTAAAATATGAATTTCCTATTTACTTCTGAACATTCTTTCTGTGCATTGATTTCAAATGTTTTTGCATCAAAATAAAATTTTAATTTCATTTTCCAAGAACTTTTTGAAATACCCCTGTAGATATATATTTCATAACTATAGATCAAAAAAGATTAATATTTTTACAGAGGAAAACAATTATGTGACTCAAGAGTGTTATGCCTACTTATGCTTCTGTCTTGAGTATTAGGATTTGTGAGCTCATAAACTGAGTTTATTATAGATATCAATTAAGTTATGCCTAGGGTATTCATGATGTGAGATGCAATACAACGTGAAATCAAATCATACCTATGAAATGTGAAAATTGAAATCCATGTTTTTAGTAAAATACTTACCAAAAAGTAGTAACACTAAATTAACAAGTTTTGGGTATGATCAAAGATAGATACAGACCATATGCAATTGCCATTAACTATGTGTGTGTATAATAGCACCTCAACATAAGTGTGCTCCATCATATCTATATACACATGTGTGTGTTTATAATAGCACTTCAAAGTTAATGCGCTCTATCATAAAACATATGAAATAAAAGTACCTGAGAAAGCATCTATATTTTTGAGGGATACAGGTACTTTCCAAAAGGAGTGTTGTGAAAATATACTTTGATACTAAGATAGTTATAATACATAATTCACTTGATTTTATTTTGCAAAAGTTTCTCCTCGTATATTATTACAAAGTTTTGATGCTTGTTCAGGAATGTGTGAAATTCATCATAGAATTCAACATATTTAATACTGTAATGTGGAGAGAAATTATTGTGAAAGCTTAGGTCCATTGTTGACTTATATAAATTTCCTAGCCAAATATTGAAATTTTATAGTTGAAAATCTAAATGGTAGAGTTCTTAAGCAATGAATATATTTACAAAGTCTTAAATAACCCCTGGTGGGAAAAATAAAGAAAAAATTGTTAACTGAACACTCATTGAACTCCCCATTTCTTTTGTCAGTAACAAAACCAAATGACTCCTAAAAGTTAATCATAGGTACCAGAGAGAACTGAAATGTGCTCTGCAATCAGGGTTCAACCTCAAGGTGAGCTAAGCAAGAAAACTTGCAGCTATAAATAGAAGTGCTCTTTTTCTATATTCTAGAAAGAAATTCTCTGGCATTTTGGAATGACTGACAATTTTATGTAAGTTTCCTGAAATGATCCAGAAGTCTACCTCCAGTGAAATAGTTCAATCAAGTGGCTTCACCCTTGTGCCCACTTGTCAGAAGACCACCAGATAGGCCTCCCATCTGTAACTGGGTGGGTTCAAATTTGTGTCAAGAAAAACAGTCAACCACTTGGGATAATTGAAAGACAAAGGGGTGCCTTTCTGTTTTTAAATTTTGTTATTTTACTTAGATATTTACATAAAGGGAACAGATTTCCTATATACAGTTTTTAGAACATAATCAGAAGTGACAGGCTCTAAATGCAAAGAAAATTGACAGTCTGTCTGCCTGGTATGATCAGTCTGTGCTGTGGGTATGTCTTGAAATGTTGCACAGTGCCACTTAAAAATGTGGAAGTATTTCTGCTAATCCAAAATTTACCCTTTTTAAAGATTTTATTTACTTATTTGAGAGGCAGAGCTACAGAGAGAGGGAGAGACAGAGAAAGGTCTTCCATCTGCTGGTTCACTCTCCAAATGGCTGCAATGGCTGGAGCCAGGCCCATCTGAAGCCAAGAGCCAGGAGCTTCCTCCAGGCCTTGGGGTAAAGGGGCCTAAACACTTGGCCCATCTTCGACTGCCTTCCCAGGTCATAGAAGAGAGCTGGTTTGGAAGAGGAGTAGCCAGGTCTCGAACCACTGCCCACTGTGCCAGTGCAACAGGTGGAGGCTTAGCCTACTACGCCACAGTGCTGGTTCCCAAATTTACCTTTTTTAAATGGAGATTTTCCTTCAAATTAAAATATTTCTCCCAGACCCATAAAAGTTTTTGAAAGTACAGAAAAGGCCTGGAATATTTGGAGTATTTGAGAGTCACACAATAATATACGTTAAAATAATTATCAATGATTATGTTCATGATATTTTGTGTTTTTTATTAGGGATGTTATTGTCATTTTTTTGAAGAGCTTAACTATGGTATATTTGACATAAAATAGTCTACACATACTAAAATGTACAATTTGATAAGTTCTGTAGCCACTATAAAGAGGGTAAGCAGTGTGTCTTCCCCAAGCCTCTATCTGGGGTCTTCCTATCACCCCTCTCTAAGGAAACTGCTGCTTTGCTTTCCATTATAAAAGATGAGTTTGCATTTTCTGGAGTTTTCCTTTTTTTTTTTTTTTTTCAGGTAGAATTATAGACAGTGAGAGAGAGAAACAGAGGAGAAACAGAGAGAAAGATCTTCCTTCCATTGGTTCACTCCCCAAATGGCCACTACGGCCAGCGCTGCGCCTGCCCAAAGCCAGGAGGCAGGTGCTTATTCCTGGTTTCCCATGTGGGTGCAGGCGCCCAAGCTCTTGGGGCATCCTCCACTGCCCTCCCGGGCCACAGCAAAGAGCTGGACTGGAAGAGGTGCAACTGGGACTAGAACCCGGTGCCTATTAGAGTTTTCCTAACTGGCATCATAAACTATACAATCCTTCATGTTTACCTTTTTTCACTCATAACTATTTTGAGAGATTCATCCCTGACATTACATGCTTCAATAATCCATGCCTTTTTATGTTTTGATCAGTAGTACTTCATTGTCTAGTTATACCACAGCACATTTGGCCATTCAGACTTATTGACTATTCTAGCTGTTTGCAGATTTGGGCACTTGGAATTCAGGTATGAACATTTGTGTACATATCATATGTGAATGGATGCTTTATTTTCTCATGGGTAAATACCTGGGAGTTGAATAGCTGTTTCCATGGTAAGTGTTTAACTTTTAAAGAAATTGTAAATGTGTTTTCCAAAAGAAGTTGTATCATTTACATAAACACCAACATTTATGAGGGTCTCAGTTCCTACCTATCTCACCAATAGTTGGTATGATCAGGCTGTTTAATTTTAATGACTCCACAGGTATGCAGTGGTATCAAGCTGTGATTTGAATTTACATTTCCTTACTGATGTGTGACATCAAACATCTTTCTTGTGTATATTTATTAGCCATCTGTGTTTCTTCTTTAGTGAACAGTCTGTTGAAATATTTTGCCCATTTTTGAAATCGGGTTGTTTGTTTTCTTATTCCTCGTTTTGAGATCTGCTTATATTCCACATTCAAGTCTCTTACCAGCTATGTTCTGCAATATATGTATGTGAAATGTGGTTAGTGAGGATCTGTAATACAGCCTGAACAGCTGAAACCTTTTACTCAAGGCTGATCATTCTTGCCTGTCACCAAGGATAGCAAGGATAAAGCATATTAGTGTTGAGTAAGCTATCCTTTTTTTCTGTGTGCTATAGTTAAAACATTTTTCTTCAGCAGAGAAGTTAAAGGGCAGGATTTTAGGAGTTACTCTGCATTCAGATTCGATTGTTGTTCCCTGACTGCATATTCTTTTGAATAAGTTCCTCAAGTTCTCTGTACTGCTTTTGTAAAATATGATAATATTAGTAGATGCCTCAAGATGTATTGTGGGGACTAAAGACTTTTTTTAAGATTGTATTTACTTATTTGAGAGGTAGAGTTACAGATAGAGCAAGGGAGAGGCAGAGAGAAAGCACTTCCATCCACTGATTCACTCCTCTAATGGCGATAACAGCTGGAGCCAGGCTGATCCAAAACCAGGAACTTCCTCCAAGTCTCCCATGAGGGTGCAGGGGCCCAAGCACTTGGGCCATCCTCCACTGCTTTCCCAGGCCATAGCAGAGAGCTGGACCAGAAGAGGAGCATCCGGGGCACAAACCAGCACCCGTATGGGATGCCAGCACTGCAGCCAGAGGCTTAGCTTACTACACCACAGTACTGGCCCTGGACTAAGGGTTTTTATAAACATAAAACCCAGTGAGTGTTAAATACTTATTTTTTGGAAATTAATTGTTATTCACCTACTCCTGCTCTCTGAATCCAATCTATCACAGACCAGATTTGGTTTGGCCAGCTCCTTATACTGTCTTCTGACATACAGGCTGTCAGAAGGAGGAGGACACTATGCCCTCCAGGTTTGGATGAAAGTAATTATGTGGAATAAAAGGTAATCTGTGGCCAGAGTGCCTGGAGAGATGCTCAAGAAAACCAGGGTATTTGGCTATGGGGGAAGGAGGGGCAGCATATTTTGCAGTTTGCCTGTAGTTGAAGACCATGCCCTTTTTGTCCTGCATTTACTCCTGGTGCCCACCCCAGTGTTCATTATATAAAGACACTCAACAAAAACACAAAAAGTATATTTTTAAAATTTTTATTTATTTATTTTTATTTGACAGGTAGAGTTATAGACAGTGAGAGATAGAGAGAGAGAAAGGTCTTCCTTCCGTTGGTTCACTCCCCAAATGATGGCTAAGGCTGGCGTTGTGCCAATCTGAAGCCAGGAGCCAGGTGCTTCCTCCTGGTCTCCCACGCAGGTGCAGGGCCCAAGCACTTGGGCCATCCTCCACTGCCTTCCCGGGCCACAGCAGAGAGCTGGACTGGAAGAGGGGCAACCAGGACCAGAACCCAGCACCCATATGGGATGCCGGCACCGCAGGTGGAGGATTAACCAAGTGAGCCACGGCGCCGGCCCAAAAAGTGTATTTTAAAATTTTCAATCTCTTCTCTCCCTCTCAGCAATGCAAAATCAACTTTCTACCTTTTCCTTCTCTTCCCAAATCTTGACCTGTTAGACAAGGTGTCATGTTGGGACAGTTTTGTTTGACCTGAAAAAATGATATCACTCACCTCTCCTGGAGCAATAATTGCCATGGTGAAAACCTTGACAATTATTTTGAGAGCTTACATGTTTACATGAATCACCAGAATGGAACCTGATTTTTAAATGATACTTAATCAGCTCATTCTGGACTTGGATGAGAATGTGTAAGCATAAGAATCTCTTTTAGTTTTCCCCATTTGATCCCATTCCCTTTCCTCCTGTAAGGCACTTAACTAAAGCACGAGGAGTTCATGCTTATGATGAGAGAGTAAAGTTGGGAAGGGAACGAAGCTGGCAGTGAGCTGCTCCTGGCTAGCTGTCGTCAGCACAAAGTAAAGGGGATCCGTGCTGTGGACAACTGAACCTACTTTAAGGCCCTGAGCTCAGATGATCTCAGCTTGCATATGCGCGCACTGCTGATGATAGAAAAGCGTTTCCTACACCATAGCTTGGCATTATATGGCATTCAGGATTGTGGTAACAGGGAGAGGGAGGGAAGGAAACTAACATGTCTCGGGCACTTACTATGTGCAAGGCCAAGTATTTGGCACTTTAAATACACGTTGAAAAGATTGATCCACCCAGGATATATTACTTTTTCTAATAACTACCATTTTATGGATGAAGAAATTGGGGCTTAGCAAAGTTATGAGAAAAATCCAGGATCACATGCCAAATGAACTCAACTAGCAGATCCAGAAGTCACATCCAAATCTGTCTGATTCTTTTGAGATCATGATACCGTCACTGATGGCTAATAAATGGCAGGAGAGAGTATAAGGTGACCACAACTGCAAATTATAGATGTAT
Source organism: Oryctolagus cuniculus (assembly GCF_964237555.1). NCBI lineage: Eukaryota > Metazoa > Chordata > Mammalia > Lagomorpha > Leporidae > Oryctolagus > Oryctolagus cuniculus. The sequence goes on from NC_091433.1 coordinate 153,356,063, forward strand.
CTCTTGACCTTCACTTGGAATTCATTGAGTTTCATTTTTTTCTAAACAAGTGTTTTTTTTTTTTTTTAAAAAAAACTGGAAAGAACAGACAGAGTCAGGCAAATTAGTTTTTTTAACATAGCACAAATATTAGTTCTGTAACTTTTTAGTGTAAAATGTGAAATTCATAAGATAAGTTTATCTTAAGCATCAATATGTGAGTATTTACACTAAATTCTGCACCATGGTAGACAGCATAATTGAAAAACTTGAGCACAAATTTTGACATTCATTGTCTAAATTCATATGTTCTGGATACAGAATAAACAGTAGATACAAGGGGACTCCAGAAATTCATGGAAAATAGAATTAAAAATATGAATTTATTTTGATGCAAACTTTTATATTCATGCATTTTTTCATAAGATGAATTTTCAATGTATTCTGAAAAACATGTTTTGCATCAAGATTTTTTGCCTCCAAAATGAGCTCCTAATGAGTTCATTTTCCATGAACTTTTGAACTACCCACATAGTTGTGCAGTTCCAATTAAAATAATATGCCTGTTCTACATTTAATGTAGCTTTGTGCGTTCCATGCCTTTTCAAAGGCTCCCTGAAACTCACATGTGCATTTAAGATTTGCAGGTGGAAATTTTGATAGAAATAGCCATAAATAATATTTTAAGACAGGTTTGCTGATAATTATACTATACACACAAAATGATTAAACCTTAGGTGAATGCACACATAGAAATGTGTTTGTCATAAATATATATAAAGATGAGCTGGCCTCTGACCTCTGCTGTGTGAGACAATTTTAATTTACTTCAGAGTGCTGCTTGTGAACATGGATTTTTTTTTTTTAAATCATACTTGCAAACTAACTTTTTTTTTACATGCAGAGTTAGACAGAGAGAGAGACAGAGAGAAAGGTCGTCTTTCCATTGGTTCACCCCCCAAACTGCCGCTACGGCTGGCGCTGCGCCAATCCGAAGCCAGGAGCCAGGTGCTTCCTCCTGGTCTCCCATGCGGGTGCAGGGAACCAAGCACTTGGGCCATCCTCCGCTGCCTTCCTGGGCCACAGTAGAGAGCTAGACTGGAAGAGGAGCAACCGGGACAGAATCCGGAGCCCCAACCAGGACTAGAACCCGGGGTGCCGGCGCCCCAGGCAGAGGATCAGCCTAGTGAGCCATGGCGCCGGCTGCAAACTAACATTTTTAAAGCATGCAAAACTTTTGCAAGACTGTGATGGACTGAATTGTGTGCCTTCCAAATTTCTATGTGGAAGCCTTAACCCTTGACGTTACTGTAGTTGAAATAAGGCCTCCAAGGCAGTGACAACTATCACATATGGTCATAATGTAAGCTGAGACATTATAGAATTTAGTATCTTTGTTAAAAACAGGCACCAGGGTGCTTCTGCTCTGTCTTACCTGCCTTTTTTCCCCATGTGTGTACATGTGCTGTGTGAAGACACAGCAGGAATGCAGCTGTGTATAAGCCAGAGAGAGATCCCTCACAAGAACCTAACCATGCCAACACTCTGATTTGAGACTTCCAGCTTTCACAAATATAGGAAAATAAATTTCTGTTGTTTAAGCCACCTAGTCTATTTTAAAGAAAACCAGAGCAGTCTAACATAAGGGGTTTTAAAACTGCTTCTTCAAATATTCTGTACAAATGGATATAGTTTAGTTTCAGTTGTGGACAAACAGAGATGATAGATGTATGACAGAGATAGACAGACAGACATACAGATAGATGATAGATAATCACCTTAAGGGCTCAAACAAGGGTTTAAGTGTCTTTAATAATTTCCAAATGTTATAACGCCAAATGTGTATCTATCCCAAATTATTGACCACAATACAAGCTCAGAACTTCAATTGATTGATGACTTACCAATAGCACACATGCTTCTTAGAGGCTGTAGTGACCAGTGGAGATGGTATTTTCAGGAACTTAGTGAATTGCTGAGTAGGCTAAGGCCCTGGGGTGCAATCTCAAATCTGAAAAGGGGTTAGTAACTGCCAATAGGGCCTACCATGAAAGTATTGTTCTCAGAATTTTTAGACATGTGGAAACATAAAGTAAGAGAAAAAAGTAATTATCTATTTTTGTGCTGCAGAGTAAAAGGCAAAAAGATATATGAAATAATGAATGTAGCTGTGCAGAACTGACAATATTGCAGAAAGCCAGTAAGCAAACAACAGATAAAAGGTTCATTGTAATCCATTGCATAATGCTCCTGAACAAACAAAGCCAATGTTATATGAGCATATATAATGTGTCCCAATAATGACACTATATATTTCTAGACAGAGGAAAATAAATAAGCACTAGTCTTAGACCTCAACTTATTTGTTACTAACCTTTATTAAATAGCTTCATTGGACAGCATGATATAGCAGAGTACAGCATCCCTAAGGATGAGGAAAGTTAATACAGCCCCTGCTACTTCTGAAATATTCATGAAACTATCAAATATGTCTCATACCGGTGACTGTACTTTTGGCATATAATATATGTCAGTGTAGGACTGTTCTTTTATCTTCTAGTTAGGCAGTTCTGAGAACAACCCATAAAGAGTTTGCCCCAAGTCTCCCCTTTATTATCATCCATCATGGTTAGCTATTTTAATTTGACATGGGCTGCATCTTGCTGCCAAGGAGTGTGTGGATAATTCCACCTTGACATTGCTCATTTCTAGAATGTAACCACAATGCTTGACGTGATGTATCCAGGCAGTAACCAAAAGCGTTTATTTCTGTGTTGCATCACAGACCTCATGAGATTAAGGGTCTTTGTTTTTTAAGATTCACATGGGTTGTTTTTAGTTCATCAAAGGTAGGAAAATGGATGAAATCTCAGTAATTAGAGTGGGAAAGTGATTAAAAAACCAATCAAATTGGAAAAATATGGCAGCAATTTCATTCATCAACACACATCTACAAGGAGCTTCCCATACTCATTTCAGTTTAGAGGAATGACACATTTGGTCCACTACAGATAATTGTTTGTGAACATCTAAAGTAAACTTAAAAATGCAACTAATTTATTTTTCTCTTTTCCACTTTCTGTCTCTCAATAAGAAAGGTAGATTTTAAATGGCAGAATAGTAATAAGTAAGAGATTATTTCTGGTTTATACAACAATGTAGTACAATGGCCTGGAGATCGATTGTTCCATCATTTAATAGATGCATGATCTCTGTCAAGTCTTTCAACTCATCTTACAATCATAAAACAACTCCTTGATAATTCATAGCATGCTTTGAGACACATATGAGTACATGCATGTGCTTTAAAAGTTTTCGACTTAAAAATATTACTCATCTTATTTGGAAAAGTTTTAAACATGATATCAAGTATATATGAAGTATTATACTAAAAATGTCACATATGATTAAAATCTTTATTGCATATGCTTTTATATATGAGTATGCTTATATACATTCATAAAATGACAGTTTCCAAAACTCACTTTTCAAAGAGATTTTAGCATTCTTAAATTACTACCAACTTGATGTATTTAGAACAGTGGACTACTGAGAAGACAGGACACAGGAGGTTGTCATGAATCATGTTTTAATTTAGGGTAAATGGGTAATTCCTCTATACTATTATAATCTTATATGGTATTCCATAGTATACTGGCTACTATAAATAGTAAGTTACTTTAATCTTTTTTTTCTAAATTGGTAAAGTCAAATAATGTTTCTGTATCATGGAAGTTATATAGTAAGAAGAGAAAATATACATAAAGTTGGTCCACTGTATCCAAAAGTTCCATATCTGTGGATCAGCCAACCACAGGTGAAATGTATTTTGAAAAAAATGAGCCTGAACTGAACAGGTACAGACTTTTTCCCCCCGGTCATTGTTCCCCAAATTATAGAGTATAACATGTGTTTAAATAGCATTTATATAATTAGTTATAATAAGCAATCCACAGATGATTTAAAGTATACAAAAGGTTTGCAAAGGCCATAAACAAATACAGTGCTATTTTATGCAACAGAGTTGATATACATGAGGGTAGTTCTAGAAACCAGTTCCGATGGATAATGAAGAATGACTATCAATGAAAAGCATTGCAGTGGGTGTTTGGGGTTGTGATAAAGTCACTGCTTGGGATGCATGTTTCTCATGTCAAAGTACTTGAGTTTGAGTCCTGGCTATGATCTCTATTACAATTTTCTGCTAATTCAGACAATCAGGGCAACAGCTTATACCTTATGTAGTTTGATACCTGCCACCCATGTGGGAGACTCTGATTGACTTTTTGGTTCCTGACTTTAGCCTGGCCTAGCCCTGCCTCTTGTGAGCATATGCAGAGTCAGTCAGTGGCTGAGCTCCTTTGCTCGCTCGCTCACTCTCTTTCTCTCTCCCTCTCTCACTCTTTCCCCCTCCCTCCCTCCCTCTCTCTCCTTCTGTGTGTGTGTGTGTGTGTGTATGTGTTTGTGTGAGAGACTGTTCCTCTCTGTATTTAAATGAATATATGGTAAATGTTTATTGTATCCGTTTGTAGGGGGCAGCCAATATTTCAACACAAATTTAAAATACGATGCTCAACCTGAGCTAGACTAAGTGCAGAAATTTCCCTGAAGTATACGTTAGGATGTGTAGAAGTGTGCGGACGTGTGGCTTGAATATAACAAGCAGACGTTGAAAGGGGTGATGTAACGGTGTTATAAGAGATGGTTTACAAGGAGTTGACATGAAAAGCTGGATAATCAGATAAGAAGTTCCTGTGATGTATGAAGTCTTGAGATCATAACTTGCTTGAAAGCCTTGAGAAGGAGTAAGCAGCCAAGCCATATTCCCATAAGATTTAGTATGGGCAGGACTACCCAAATACAAGTTTTCTTTCCTATTAGCCTTTGCTGTTGTCGAACTCATGAATCACAACTGATTCCAGGTCTTCTGCTCATGTGGTTTCCTCAGTTTGGATAAACTTTCCTCTAGATATTTCCACGCTTACTTCTCTCATTATATTCGTATGTTGACACATTATCTTACAGGTCCTTTCTGACAATCCCATTGAAATCACCACTACCCATAGAGTTCATCCTCAGATGATATTATGATGTGTGCCTTGTCTTAATCCTTTTGGGCTACTCTAACAAAATACCATAGACTTCTTGGCTTTTTAAAGAAGAAAGTTATTTCCCATCGATCTGGAGACTGGGCGGTTCAAGATAATATTACCGTAATCACTAGGTTCTTGTGAAGGTGCTCTTACAGATTAGACAGCCAACTTCTTGCTAGGTCCTTGTATAGAAGAAAAGCTGAGATATCTCTCTGGGTAGTCTTTTTTTTTCATTTTTTAGCTTGTATATAATTAATATAAATTTTCAAAGTACAGCTTATGGATTACAATGGCTCCCCCCGCCATAACTTCCCTCCCACCCGCACCCCTCCCACATACCGCTCCCTCTCCCCTTCCATTCATATCAAGATTCATTTTTCCATTCATATGAGCTCCTACTCACCTCCCAAGGCTCCATCTAATACAATCACCTTGTAGATTAAGATTTCAACACATGAACTTGGAAAGAACATTAATATTCAATCCATTGCATGCGTATCTGTCTACAGATGTATTACCTATCTTTCAACCAGCATATGAACACAATGAGAATAGATAATTTGCTGGTTTCATTCTCTGAGATGAGAGGGGAACTTTGAAATTGCAGTCAGCTTGTGGAAATCTGGAGTTGAGGTTCTGGAACAAAGCCAGGTGTGGATGCAGGTAAAGAAGTCATTTGCACAGGAGAAAATCATGAAACCTTGCAAGATGAGCAATCTGAATTAGGCTGTTCCAGGCTTCTGAATCATCATTTGTTCTATGATAGATACAGCGAGTAATTGACTAGTTCTTTGATGATAAACCATGGGAAAGGCTGTTTGAGACACTATTTTGAACTCAGTTCCAATGATCAGTGCTCTAGGAAAGGCAGGGATAGGACAGTGAGATGAGTGTGTACTGAGCCCAATATATTTCAAGTTATTATAATTCCATAAATAAATAATGCATGCTTATTTTCATAGGATTTAGCTTTATTCTCCAATCTTGAACATTCTCTGGGTTGTATAGAAGCAAAACTATCTGGACTCTTTAGGGGCTATGCATAATACCCTGACTTCTGAAACAATGAGATATAAAATTTAAATGAAATACATTGTTAATAGAATACAATTAATAACCTACTACTTAGATGCTTAGAAAAACTGTATAGAGCCCTCCCTATCACAGGCATCCCCTGCCATGCTACTGTGGGTGTTGCAACTGTCTCCAGATGTCATTCTTAAGTTTAATCATATACGCATTCCCAGCACTATGGTACTTGGATCATGTTGTTGATGGTTTATCCAGTACTACTAACTTATTTGCTTATTTTTTCTATGTGTATGGTGGAGGCAGCTCTCCTACAAACTGACTAGAAAGCATAAACAGATGATAAAATCCAACTGAAACACAAAGGTTAAAATATTCATTATCATGATTCGTGGTGCAGCTAAACACAAATACAGAGATTCTCCCATGTCTAGAGTCAAGTTGGAGACTTGCCACCATTCCTTATAAAATTATATTTATTAGCTTCTCTTCACTTTCTTCTATTCATGAACCTTCTACTCCATCCAAATGGGTTCCTTCACTATCTGCTGATAATTCCTGATAATTATTTTGTTTATGCTAGCAGCTTGACTTGTGATGCCATCCCTCAACACCTTCAGTGATCCAAATCTGACTATACTCCAGGATCCAGCTTAGGTTGTGGGTCCAATGAATCCTTCCCTAATTACCCTGGTCCATTATCAATCTTTCCCTCTTGTAAACACTCGAGTGTCATTGTTGTGTAGTAATTGTATCATCTTCTATACAATGCAATTTTTATTCTTAGGATATCTCTATACAAAAGACTTCATTCTTTTTGTGTTCTGTGTTTTATACCTCCTAGAACTCACAATAAGCCTAAATCTTTGTCTTTCACAGAGCTGAAATTCAATAAATATTTTTTGACTGATGGAGAAGCAAAATATAGTTAGTACTATTTATTTCTAAAGAAAACAAACTCAGATTTAAGGGAATGTAATGATTTCTTCTTTAACAAAGCACCATACACTGAGTACTGTTAACAGTGACCCTAGGGGCTGTAGTTTTATACTGTATTATTTTTCTGTTTAAAAATTAATAGTCTGGTAACATAGCAGCTGCCTTTTAAAATTTATTGGCATTGATTGGAGTCCACTCTGGGCTGTGATAGATAGCTTTGATTTGGAACTTGGCGCTACCATAGCAGCTGAGGGTAGAAACAAAGTGAAGACTTTGTCAATAGGTCATAAAACAGAGAATATAAATAATGAATTGGTATTGTAATTTTCATCTTCACAACAAAAGTGAGGAACTATCAACAAAAGTCATTTCAGAGAGTGGTTTGTAGTTGCTTAAATAAAGAAGGCACCTTTTGAGAGGTAGATGAACACTGCATGAAAACAGAATCAGTGCTTCTGAATGTATGTTCCCAAACATATTTAGTATGCTCTTGATGTCTGTTTGGTATGCTTAACAAATATAAAATATGGGAGAATTTGTCAGACATCCATTTCTGATTTTCAATGCCTCTTTCCTTAGTTCTATTATATTCTGTTCCTTTATTCCCAGATAATGGAGTTCTCTCTGCCTAACTCCACACACTTAAAATAACCGCTCCTTCCAACAGCTGACAGATCAGTCTCTTTTGTCATGGAGTTGCCTCAGCCAGCAGCCATATTCACAGACTATATGTACTGAGCCTCCTGGGAGCATTCATATTTATTTTCTATAAGCCAGAGGTTACTCAATTAAATACTATTTTTTTTTAAAAAATATTTATTTATTTATTTGAAAGGCAGAGTTAGAGATTTTTTAAACTTTTATTTAATAAGTATAAATTTCTAATGCACAACTTTTGGATTATAGTGGTTTCCTCCCCCCATAACCACCCTCCCACCTCTAAACCATCCCATCTCCTATGCCCTCTCCCATCCCATACACATCAAGATTCATTTTTAATTATCTTTATATACAGAAGATCAACTTAGTATATACTAAGTAAAGATTTCAGCAGTTTACACTACACAGAAACACAAAGTATACAGTACTATTTGAAGACCAGTTTTACTGTTAATTTGCATAGTACAACACATTAAGGACAGAGATCCTACATGGGGAATAAGTGCACAGTGACTCCCGTTGTTGATTAAACAGTTGACACTCTTATTTATGACGTTAGTAATCACCCAAGACTTGTCATGAGCTGCCAAGGCTATGGAAGCCTCTTGAGTTCACAAACTCTGACCTTGTTTAGACAAGGCCATAATCAAAGTGGAAGTTCTCTCCTCCCTTCAGAGAAAGCTACCTCCTTTTTTGATGGCCTGTTCTTTCTGCTGAGACCTCACTGACAGAGATCTTTCATTTAGGTCAGCTTTTTTTGTTTTTCTTTGCCACAGTGACTTGGCTTTTCATGCCTGAAAAATTCTCATGGGCTTTTTAGCCAGATCGGAATGCTTTAAGGGCTGATTCTGAGGCCAGAGTGCTGCATCTGCCATTTTATGAGTCTGCTGTGTATTCCACCTCCCATGTTGGATTGCTTTTTCTTCTTTAATTCTATAATTATTATTAGCAGACACTGGTCTTGTTTATATGATCCCTTTGACACTTGATCCTATCTTTATGATCATTTATGAACTTAAACTGATTACTTTAACTAGTAAGTTGGCATTGGTACATGCCAACTTAATGGGATTTGGAATCCCATGGCACATTTCTAGCTCTACTATTAGGGGTAAGTAACAGTATTTTTTAAATTATAAAGTAGGAAGAGAGAATTTTTGGAGATTTCCAGATTCTCCTGCAGGCCAATATCTTGCATGATTGGAAATAAATATATACTTGGTAATAAATTAAGAACAGAGTCATTAAGCATACTTTCATTTCCACTAACGATAAGTATACATAAGATTAATCATTGGATTAGTCCCATACTTCAACATTTTCAAAGGTCTCAGTCTCTAATGTTTCAATACAACCAATTTTTATCAGGAGTACCTGAATCTTCAACCCAAATGACACTAAATTTCTGTTGCATTAATTCAGTAGTGCTAAACACATTAAAATTATCTCAACTATTATAATTAAAGTCAATAAATTAAAAATCTGTATGGTTCCTTCCTTTTTTTCACTCAATTATGTTTCTTTCACTATTGATGTGACAGCTATGAGAATTTCCTAGCTCTAGAACACAATGCATCTCCTTATTGTGTATCTGAATAACCCCTGCCACTGATAATATTTTTAAATATGTTTTCTGTGACATTGACAGTACTAACTTAGCTCTGTGCTAAACTGCTATGAATGACTGGTTGACTGATTCTATTTACACTTATCTACTCATTAGTTTCTCATTTATCCCACTTGTAGGAAATACAGAAGGTGAGGAATTTTTAAAATAATGAATTATTGTACTGAAACGCCTGATGAAGTGTATAGCATTACAGATGACTTAGCTGGATGCAAGTGGTACTAAAGTTGGACCTCAGAATATTTATTTTCATGCTTCACGATCTTCAGAGAAGGACCATAACTTCCTAGCGGATTTGGCAGGCAGTTCTTGTAAAGAAATTGCATCAATGGCTAATCCTTTATTAAATTAAACTCTGGTTGTATGTTGGTCACCACTCTGAAAGAACTTGGCAAATACTTCTTCAGTGGCTTCTTAGCCCCAGCATAAGCGTAATTAAATTTCATGCAGTCAGAAAGCCAAAGAACTAAGTCTTGTGGAATATTTTTCATAATATTGGCAACAAACAGCACTTTCCATGTGCCAGCTTTCTGCACATCTTACCCAGACACTGAAAGGTTTCCCTTTGCATCATGTGACAGCCATCAGTGAAAACACAATTCTTCTAACTCACTGTGAAAAGATTTCACCATTAAGCATTATAGCTCATTGCTTCCAGAACATAATTCACTTTATTGAAGAGTAAAGAACTGCCATTCATGACCACCTGATGTTTTATGTTTATTGGGACAATTAAAAGTGCAATATCATCATGTAAACATGGATTTGAAATAAAGTGATCTGATATGATTGCTGAGCTATTTCTTTGCTTTAAAAACATATAACTAAGCTCCTATTCAGCGAGCATACATCCATATTTACTACTGCTATGGCCTGGAATTTATTTCTTCTTATTCCTAGGACTATCACAGAGTTTTTATCAAGTAAAATATTAATAATTATATGCCATGATATAGACCTGATGTAAATAATTTTCTTAAATATTAGAATATTTAGGAAATAAAAAGCATATGAACAATAAATAGAAGGAATATTTCTTTACGTAAGTTGTGGGTTTTTAATTATCTGTGGTACATGACTAAGTTTTTTGTCGATTAATCAAAACCTTAACAACTATCACAAATCAAATATTTAAGAATTTTCTCAGTTTCTAGGATGACTTTCTCTGAAAGCCAATAGAGCAATTGCAATTCAAATGGAAAGGGAATCAGTGGGTTTCATAAAAGGAGCAATCTGGGAGTGATGTTAAATGTTATCATTATATTGTGTATTTTTGTTTTTTCTTTTAAAATCTGTAATTTTTTTGTATTAGCTTTGTTCAGTTTATACACATTACATGAAACCATTATTTTAACTATGTGAAAATTAGTGGTAATAGAATTTCTCAAGAACTAAATACCACATAAAAACAATGATAGATCTCTGTGCCAAGTAGAAGAATGAAGTAATTAGACTGACCTCTGTAAAATCATTCATTTTGGTCTCCTTTCCTAACATGACTTTTAAGATATTTAATCAGAAATAAAATATATGCCTTCACAGAAAGGTATAAGTCACATGTGTTCATAAAAAAGGATCAAATAAAAAGTCAAGTTCCTCTCCCCTAATTCTCATTCCTCCCTCTGTCTCCATTTTTTCCCTATTTTTGCCTTAAATTCTTCTGTTATTAGTACTTCTTGATTTATTACCTCCAGACATTATTGATTCTGATCTATAAAATGTGATGAATGAGCAATTTACCCTACCACCCTCTCCCTTCACCCCTCTCCCCTTTCTCTAACATCTCTTACTTTTAATTCTTCTCATGTTTATACTTGGAACAATCAGTACTATTCTTTACCTGTATTTCTGTGTCCACTCGACACTGTATCAGTTGCATCCCCACATTATGAGAAAAATCATCATACGTGCATCTGCACCTGCTCTTCTCACCTCCAATTTCTGTTAAATGTTCCATTATTTTATATTGCTATTTTATAACTTTTATAGTCTCCCTAATAAATATAGCAAAGTCTTGTATGTGTGTTTGGTTTTATTCTAAGCATTGATTTTCATTTATGTGAATATTTATAATTGAATAAGTATTATTATAAAACCAAGTGATATTCAATATGCAGGGAAAGAAATAGAATCCTATTTCTTAAAATCTTTATTGCTTGCAGATTGTTTCAACCATGAACAACCAGTGAATTATCTTATTCAAGGCCCCAGGAAGTTGCTCAAAATAGTTGAAGATTTTGGTTCTTTTTTTTTTTTTTTTTTTTTTTTATTTTTTTTAAACTTTTATTTAATGCATATAAATTTCCAAAGTACGACTTATGGATTACAATGGCTTTCCCCCCATACCGTCCCTCCCACCCACAACCCTCCCCTTTCCCACTCCCTCTCCCCTTCCATTCACATCAAGATTCATTTTCGATTATCTTAATATACAGAAGATCAGCTTAGTATACATTAAGTATGGATTTCAACAGTTTGCTCCCACACAGAAACATAAAGTGAAAAATAATAGATGATTTTTTAAAATGATGATGAAATCAGAGCAGACCTATTGTCATGTTTAATCCCAGTGAGAGTCAAGTTGGGAATTGATAATTTCTTTTTTTTTCTTTTTTTTTTTTTTACAGAGGATCCGTTTAGTATGCATTAAGTAAGGATTTCAACAGTTTGCACCCCCATAGAAACACAAAGTGAAATATATTGTTTGAGTACTCGTTATAGCATTAAATCTCAATGTACAGCACATTAAGGATAGAGATCCTACATGAGGAGTAAGTGCACAGTGACTCCTGTTGTTGACTTTACCAATTGACACTCCTGTCTATGGCATCAGTAATCTCCCTATGCTCCAGTCATGAGTTTCCAAGGCTATGGAAGCCCTCTGAGTTCTCCGATTCTTATCTTGTTTAGACAAGCTCATAGTCAAAGTGGAGGTTCTCTCCTCCCTTCAGAGAAAGGTACCTCCTTCTTTGATGGCCTGTTCTTTCCACTGGGATCTCACTCACAGAGATCTTTTGCCAGAGTGTCTTGGCTTTCCATGCCTGAAATACTCTCATGAGCTTTTCAGCCAGCTCCGAATGCCTTTAGGGCTGATTCTGAGGCCAGAGTGCTATTTAGGACATCTGCCATTCTATGAGTCTGCTGAGTATCTCACTTCCCATGTTGGATCACTCTCCCCTTTATTTACTCCATCAGTTAGCGTTAGCAGGTACTAGACTTGTCTATGTGCTCCCTTTGACTCCCAGTCCCTTCACCATGACCAACTGTGAACTGAAACTGATCACCTGGAACAGTGAGATGGCATTGGTACATGCCACCTCGATGGGATTGAATTGGAATCCCCTGGTATGCTTCCAACTCCACCACTTGGGGCAAGTCAGCCTGAGCATGTCCCAAATTATACATCTCTTCCCTCTCCCATTCCCACCACCATGTTCAACATGGATCACATTTCAGTTAATTTTCAACACTTAAGAATAACTGTGTGATAATTACAGAATGAAACCAGTCATATTAAGTAGAACAGATAAAAAAAACTACTAAGAGGGATAATGTATTTAGTTGTTCATTAACAGTCAGGGCTATGCTGATCAGGCCACCATTTCCCATAGTGTCCACCTCACTCCAACAGGTTTCCCTCTTGGTGTTCAGTCAGTCGTCAGTCAGTTTGGAGATTCCTCAGAAACCTGAAGATAACCCTACCGTTCGACCCAGCCATCCCACTCCTTGGAATTTACCCAAAGGAATTTAAATTGGCAAACAAAAAAGAGGTCTGCACCCTAATGTTTATTGCAGCTCAATTCACAATAGCGAAGACCTGGAACCAACCTAAATGCCCATCAACGATAGACTGGATAAAGAAATTATGGGATATGTACTCTTTAGAATACTATACCACAGTAAGAAACAACGAAATCCAGTCATTTGCAACAAAATGGAGGAATCTGGAACACATCATGCTGAGTGAAATAAGCCAGTCCCAAAGGGACAAATACCATATGTTCTCCCTGATCGGTGACGACTGACTGAACACCAAGATTTTGGTTCTTTATGCAAAGACCATGACTTTACCTCACTACCACTACCACTAAAATATTTTTAAAATATTTTTTTTGACAGGCAGAGTTAGACAGTGAGAGAGAGAGAAACAGAGAGAAAGGTCTTTCTTTTTCGGTTGGTTCACCGCCCAAGTGGCCACTACAACCAGCGCATTGCGGCCAGCACGCTGCGCCGATCTGAAGCCACAGGCGGAGGATTAGCCTAGTGAGCCGCTGCGCCAGCCTAAAATATTTTTAAATATTTTTTGAGAGAGAAACAGAAAAGGAAGCGAGAACTCACATCTACTGATTCACTTCCCAAATGCCTGCAGTGGTAGTGACTGGGTAAAGAGCCAAGAACTCAATCTAGGTCTCCCACGTGGGTGACAGGAACCCAGTTACTTGAGCCATCATCATTGCCTCTAATAGTCTGCATTAGGAGAAAGCTGCAGTCAGGAGCCAGAACCAAAAATTGACACCAAGAACTCTGAAATAGGACAAGGGCATCTTAATTGCTGTCTTTAACTATAGACTAAACTCCTGCTCCCACACTGCCACATTGAATGAAGTTTCCATTGTCATTCTTTTCTATTTGTGGTAGAAGAGGCATTAAGACCCCATTTGGTAATTAGAATAACTTTATTCTTTTTTTCATAAAGATTTTATTTATTTATTTGAGAGGTAGAGTTACAGACAGTGAGAGGGAGAGGCAGAGAGAAAGGTCTTCTGTCTGTTGGTTCACTCTCCAAATGGCTGCAATGTCTGGAACTACACCGATCCGAAGCCAGGAGCCCGGTGTTTCTTCCCGATCTCCCATGCGGGTGCAGGGGCCGAAGGACTCGGACCATTTTCTACTGCTTTCCCAGTAAATGGAGCAGAGAGCTGGATTGGAAGAGGAGCAGCCGAGACTAGAATCGGCGCCCATATGGGATGCTGGCGCCGCAGGTGGAGGATTAACCTACTGTGCTGTGGCGCCGGCCCCAAGAATAACTTTATTCTTGAAGATGATTCATTCTAATTTAAATCAATGCTTTCTACTTTTCTGAATTATTATAATCCAGGAGGTTCATTGAACCTTGAGGGTGTTTTTAAATGTTGCCAAATCTATCTCTTGGATTCATCCTTTATTTTGCTGCAGTTCTTAAGGTTTTTGTTATTACAGTTGTCACTTTAAAGAAAAGAAAAAAACTTTTCAAGAACTTACACATTTGAAAGCATCTTTTTGTCTCAAATTTATTGATAGTTCGGTTGGAAATAAAGTAATTTCTGGATTCAAACTTATTTCCACTCAGAATTTCTTATTCAGTATCAAGTATGTTGACAAGCAAATTGATTCAACTCAGATGCTTAGCCTTCCAGAGCAACCTGTGTCCTCATTGCAAACATTTTAGTGCCATCTCTTTATCCTTGACACTATGATTTGGATCTTTTCTCTCCCTACTCCATTTGTGACTAAGTGGAAGGTCTCTGACACAAGTCTCTCTCTAGTTAAAAGCTGAGTATGGCACTTATTAATTTGTGGGGCTTTGTCTAAAAACAAACCTTGCTAAAAATCAAGCCTCACTTGAGTTTGTGAATCATAAAATAGAGTGCTCTGCCTGTAGGGCTGAGTGAATATTAATAATACAATATATCATAGAATTGTTCTAAAAATCGATGTAGTGTATATCAAGACCTGAGTAACATCCGCAATTAATTCATTTTGTTCATACTCAGTGTTTCCTTTCTATCTGAACATTACTAGGTCTGTATCTCAGTAATTTTTTCTTCCATTCTTTCTCTGATAATTTCTTTCCATCCATTTTCAAGTTCTCCCTTCCTGAATCTCTCAACTAAATAGATATTATTCTTTCAGGATTGAGTTTCTCTGACTTTTAGCATTTTTCTCCAAAATAAAAGAATTATGATTCTTAACCTAGGATCTTTCTTTAATCATGATTACTAGAACCTTACTTTGCTTTTGTCCTTAAGCAAGTATGCTTTTAATTTTCAAGAACTTTTTCTTGTTAAACACAAGATACAAGATGACATCATATTCTTGTTTATTTGGATGTAATTTGCATAAAATTTCTCTATGGATACTAATCAACATTTTTAACTGTCCTTTTTCATGAATTAATTTTTTACTCCCCTAGTCATTTGCTCTAATTGTTAGTCTTTTGTCCAGTGTGTATTGTAGTAATTGTCTTTGGGTATATGGTATTTACTGATTCCTTATCAGTGTTTGTGGATGAAGAGCTATGATGATTGATATATGAAAATGCCCCTAGTTTTCTTTGTAGTTGGTAAGTCTGTCTCTCCCACATTCTCTTCTCCTGAATAGCAGGGTTCCCTAGAAAGCTCCATGGAAGAGGGCTGGATCTCCAGAGGAACAGATTTCTCTTTGGGAATTATCGGTAGTGGAGTAAGAAGAGGTGTGAAGTGGTGGCACTTGCATGTAGTGAAAGGTTTTCAACCTTCTCCAGAATTTATCTGGTTTCACTGGACACTTGAAAAGTTCTGTTGAAATCTCCACCTGCAGAAGATAGTGAAGGGGCTGAATGACTACTTTAACTCAAGTACTCAGAAATCTTGATTCAGAATACAGATTGCCAGCTATAGGGGCTCCATTCTACGTTCCTCTGGTATCAGCAAAAGCAAAGGCTTGTAGTGAGAACAGATATAGATTATTTCAATGTTCTTTGAAGTTCTTTTTTGACCAGCCCAGAGAAAAAGTATACACTAGCCTCCTGTTCTATTTGTCCTAAACCCTATATTTAGTTGGCTAAGGTCAACTATCTGGTATATGGGGTTTTCCCTGAGAACTCGTATTGGAATGGTCTTCTGAAATTAGGAAACCTGCTTCTGCTTTTGGAATCACAGGTTCAATGTCATGATGGCGATCAGTGAAGCTGGACATTCGCTCCTGGAGTTTGTCTCCTCTCCCCCTCTTACCTGTTTTCCAGGACTGAGCTTCTGCTTTCGCTTATCTTGACTCTGAAACGTCCTCATGTCTGGTTTCCATCTAAAACTTAACTCCAATCCATTCCTAGTCAGGGCCATTTGTCAAAATCCTTTTGCAATGCTAGGCCTTTCCATTGCTTGGATTTGGTACCCAGAAATTATATATATATATAAAAAAAAAAAAAGATTCTGTTGACTGACTACCCAGA
Source organism: Oryctolagus cuniculus (assembly GCF_964237555.1). Classification (NCBI taxonomy): domain Eukaryota; kingdom Metazoa; phylum Chordata; class Mammalia; order Lagomorpha; family Leporidae; genus Oryctolagus; species Oryctolagus cuniculus. The sequence continues at coordinate 153,372,579 of NC_091433.1, forward strand.
TTGGTTGCTATTCAAGCATTGTGTAGAAGCATGTCTGATACAATAAAAGTACTTGATAACAAGTGGGCTCTCATGGGGGACTTGGGGTATAAGCACAAGGTGGCTGGAAGTGGGGGCATTCAGTGGTAAGGAAATGAAATTTATCTGCTGGGTGTGGACTCAGAAATTTCCAAGAGAGCAGTCAGTGCTAATCAAGAAGTGGGTTCCCAGAAACAAAGCTTCCTTCTGATCTATGTTTTTCTAAAAAGAAACCTTTGTTGTGGAGAATGGATCTCTAGCTCATCTAATCAGATGCAGAAGAATATTCAACACACACTTGACGTTAACAATCATCTGAAACTAACATTTTATCAAGTGAGACCAATGGAGTTAAATGACAGACCTAGGGACTTGCAACTTCTTAATAATAGAGCCAGTTCTAGAACCCAAGACTTCTGACACAAATAGAACATAAATATACTTGTAAATCTATATCACATAGCTATCATCATGCTAATTATATACCTTTTGTCATATTTATAACTTTTATTAGAGATACGAGTTAGAACTACAAGGTTAGCCCTCTACTCAGTAGTATATATCAATTATCCTTAAAATAATGATTTAAAAAAGTACGTAGTATGACCACTTTTATTTGCAGCTAAGGAAACTTTCAAATAACTAAAATAAATCTTTTTTTAAAAAAAAGAAAGAGTTACAGAGAAAGGTAGAGACAGAGAGAGGAGTCTTCCATCTGCTGGTTCAATCCCCAGATGGCCGCAACAGCCAGAACTGCACTGATCTGAAGCCAGGAGCCAGGAGCTTCTTCCTGGTCTCCCACATGGGTGCAGGGACCCAAGGACTTGGGCCATCCTCCACTGCTATCCCAGGCCATAGCAGAGAGCTGGATGGGAAGAGGAGTAGCCAGGACTAGAACCAGCACCCATATGGGATGCTGGCGCTTTAGGCCAGGGCTTTAACCCACTGCGCCACAGTGCCAGCCCTGCTAAGAAAACTTTCAATGTGTATAATACGATAGTTAATGTCAATGTCAAAGCATGAGTAAAAAATGGTCTCAATGCAGAATGAAAGCCAAGCCTAGTTTTCATTACCCTAAAGAGGGGAGGGAGAACCAACACAAAACAATTATGCAAGTTTGAAATTTATATTTTATTCTCCTTTATGTTTGTCATGACAACTCAGTGGGCTGTCATGCCATGAGCTAAAAATGAATCTGAAAAATGCCTTTGGCAATCACAGTTTCACAGAATGCCTTTCTTTGTCGTTTCCCTCGGTTTAGATGGAGAGACAGAAGACCTGGTTTACTGCTCACTCTCCCTGTTCCAGCGAACCTGAGAATTACCATTACTATGCACATTCATACTCATTTTCTTCTCTCTAAGATCATGTCTCTGCCTCCCAGGCTTTCTTTCCAAGAGTGGAGTGAGAAGAATCTTAACACTGTTAGAACCTGGAGGATAAAGACTAGTGAACGCCAGGTTTTGTCTAGGGGATCACGGGAAGAATGGGCTAAGTGTAGTCATTCTGCAGAAACCAACAGATTGTCTTGGCCACCTTCATCCCTATCCATGATTAACCTTCTCTTTATTTGGATGCTTTTTATCTAGCTTGACTATGTTTTTCCTTTAAATTGGCAGTCTGAGCACTTTGTGAGAAAAAGAGACAGGGGAGAGAATGTGACTTGAAATATGGTTGTGGGTGTTTTTTTTTTTTTAACAAGTTTTCTAAAAACCTTTAAAAAGACCTTTTGACAAAACTCTGTAAATTACCTTCTTTTGGTTAAAAAATATAGAATGCTCAATATTCCACACTAGCTGATGAAATACACCCTTTAAGGTAGAGAAGAATGATCTCATTTTAGGCATTGAACCAAAACAGAAGTGCATTTCTTTAAAAAGACACATACTACTAAAGTTGAAAGTATGAGAACAATAGAACATATATGTTTGACACATTGGCCAAAAAATAAAATTATCAGCCTCATGTTTTAAAATAAAGTTTCATCTGTATAAAAATTTTGAAGGGAAACCTACCATAATATCAAAATGAAATATTTAATCTTTTCTAACAATCTTTTTAGCTATCTTTTACATTTCTGCCAAGAATACTGGGAAACTGTCATTTTGAAACTCTATTCTAAAACATCTTCACACTGTGAGCTATGTGGGAAACAGGAAAATACAGTGAAGAATCCTCAACACAGAAAGTCTCAGTCTTGCATTTGGATTCCAGACTCTTACATGGGACTCTGGACGGGATTTATTGCCTGCCAGTGATCACCATCCACTAACTCAACATTCAGTCATATATGTAACTGTTCCATTCGCACACATGTTTAATGCTGTCTTGACATTCAAACAAAGGATACTGAGGCTTCTACTGTCTGTGTTCACAATATGGTGGGCTCAATTTTGAAGAATAGAAAATATGCTAATGGAAAATCAGCATATGGTTTCCCCATATACAGATCTGCCTGGATATTGTGGTGAGCATATGGTAAAAGGATTTTGTAGACACAGTGGTAGAGTCCAGAATTAGATGATGACTTTGGTGCTAGCTGCCTTTCCATTTTGTATTGTAGAAGCAAGACAAGAAATGAGATCCTAGATGTGCACGCACCCTAACTGACAAAAGCCAAAATGGTATGTCTGCTTGAAGAGTTAAATCCTTATTCTCTCTAGAAATGTCAAAGAGAAATGAAAACTACATAGGAGAGTCCTTCAAAATTTCAGGGAGAAATGAAATTAAAATGTAAGTTTATTTTGGTGCAACTTAAAAAAAATCCATGCATAGTTTTTGATAATATAAAATTTTCATAAACACTTAAAGTACTCTTACCTGGTTCTTGATAAAATGTCTCGTTGCAAGAACAATCCAACATGGGAAGTGGGGTACACAGCAGACTCATAGAATGGCAGATGTCCTAAACAGCACTCTGGCCTCAGAATCAGCCCTTAAGGCATTCGGATCTGGCTGAAGAGCCCATGAGAGTATTTTAGGCATGGAAAGTCAAGACACTCTGGCAAAAAAAAAGAAAAGAAAACAACAACAACAACAACAACAACAACAAAAAACACCCTAAATGAAAGATCTCTGCGAGTGAGATCCCAGTAGAAAGAACGGGTCATCAAAGAAGAAGGAGGTACCTTTCTCTGAAGGGAGGAGAGAACTTCCACTTTGACTATGACCTTGTCTAAATAAGATCGAAGTCGTCAAACTCAAGAGGCTTCCATAGCCTTGGCAACTCATGACTAGAGCCTAGGGAGATTTCTGACGCCATCAACAAGAGTGTCAAATTGTTAAGTCAACAACAGGAGTCACTGTGTACTTACTCCTCATGTGGGATCTGTCCTTAATGTGTTGCCCAATGTGAATTAATGCTATAACTAGTACTGAAACAGTATTTTACACTTTGTGTTTCTGTGTGGGTGCAAACTGATGAAATCTTTACTTAATATATACTGAATCAATCTTCTGTATATAAAGATAATTGAAAATGACTCTTGATGTGAATGGGATGGGAGAGGGAGCAGGAGATGGGGGGGTGCAGGTGGGAGGGAAGTTATGGGGGGGAAGCCATTGTAATCCATAAACTGCACTTTGGAAAATTATATTTACTAAATAAAAGTTAAAAAAAGTCTCGTTGCAACTTTATGATTCAATGATCTATGAAAATACAGTACTGATAAATATTTTTTTAAAAATCAGAACAAAGGAATTATTTTCTGATTAGCAGAATAAATCTATGTAATGAAATAATATAACAATGTAATTTTTTGCAGTTTATTTCTTGGATGAAAAAGTACTATCCCAATACCAGACTTGTTTATAAAAATAATATTTCTGTGTTCTCCTTTCCTAAAACAAGGGACTGTATCACAGTCTCAACAGAAAAACTGCAGCACAGATTCATCTTTTTAGTGGGAAAAAGAAAATAAAGTCAGAAAATTGACTAGAGTAGAACAAATGAGATACTATATGAGTGACAATAATTTCACCGTTCTATTTGATATAAAAAGACAGCTGGATTGAGGTATGTAGGCCTCCCACTGCCAAAAAAAAAAAAATCTAATACTTTTGATTCATTAGTTTGTGGAGGTGAAAATGTATCTCTCACAGCCTGTACTAGAGAAGTGAGTGAAATTTTATCTGCTCATCTTTTCCCACCTTTCACCTTCAGAATATTTTAATTGGAGTCTTTGCTAAGGAAATGTCAGTCTAATATATACATAACACGTTGATTTTGTTGGGTTTTTGTTCTCCCCTTTGGGACTAAGGTATAGTGTGTGTGTGTGTGTGTGTGCACATGCATGTGAGAAAGAGAGAGAGAGAGAGAATATGGGTATGGGTACTTGTTTTATTTCTATGACAGCAGTGGGACAGAGATTGTTCCTTCCTAAAATATATAATGTAATTTCAGAAACAATGAAAATTTCTATGATATCATTACCTGATAACTTCAAACTATAGTTGCTTAATCATTTGTTCATTCTTCAATCCTCACACCAATTAATGGTGTGAAATACTTGTTTTTAAAAGGATTGTGCTTTTAAATAAATGCTTGCAATTCTTCATCTTATAAATATTTTCTTTGCCTCCAAAACATGTTGCCATAAAAATATATTTGCTACCTAATGATCATGGAGATACATATATACCTTTAAGTGATCAATAGTTGAAATTCAAGGCTCCACCTCTGCTTATTGCTTTCAACCTTAACTTTGCTAAGTCCAGCTTATTCTTGAGCATTGTATGAGAACACAGTTAGGACAGTTATTTTTGATTGACCATTCACTTACTGCTTCTAGTCATTCTCTTTACCTTGGCAGCAACTTACTCTCCACAGACCCAGCACCTTATATTTCTTTTAAGATTCAATATAAGACTCTTCACAAAGGAATAAAGTCAGGAGGAGGATGGTAGCTGACATTCCCCAGAGAACAAGGCTCCAAACCAAGTCATTAATGGTTAGACATGGCATAATTCATTTCCTTCACATAAATGATCCATTCAGCCATGAGCCAACTTCTAACACTTAATTAAAATGAATGTTTCTGAGAAATATTGCCCTAAAAATAGAATATGCATTAACACTGTGGGAATATATTCAGGGAGGAAGTATTGGTCTACCCTTGGGTCCCTGTATCTACTGCTTTGCTCAATCCTGACCTGAGCTTTTGCAGCACCTTCCTCGCTTGTCTCCCAGGCACAGTATCCCTGCTGAGCATTCGCCATATGATTGCCAGCCTAGATAAAACACATTTTACTGCATCTCGCTTCCTTGATTCTACCTCTGGACTGCCTTCCTCTTGTTTACTGGAGAAATTTCTAGTACTTTCATAAATCAAAGTGATCCTCTACATAAGTTAGGAGTTCCAAAAATCTATCTCAATTTATTGGAAAAGTGCAAAATCTGTTCATCTCCCAATACTACTAATAGCAAGATACCTAAAAGTCTAGTTTACCTTCTTCCAAGGATCTTTGCTTCCTTTACTTTAAGTGCCTGGCATCCTCTAGTGCTTGTAAGTACCTTCAGTGATAGAGGAAATCCCCACAGGGTCAGCCCAGTATTATTACATTTAGGGTGGTGAATGGATGCTAGAAGGTCTATGTAACCCAACTTGATACTTTGAGTCACAAGCAGAAAAAAATTGAATCTTCATGTTTCATAAAGGTCATGTTACTAAAACAATGTCATCATCTTCAATGACAAATATTAATGGGAGAGATGCTCACTCCCCATTGATTTGCTTAGTGGGTGGACTTCAGCCAAGCAAACTTGAGTCCTTTGAATCAGAGTTCATTGGATGTCCTTGCCCTCACTGGGGGTGGGAGGCTGCCCCTCAGGGACTTAGGAATTGTGATTCTTTCTGGCAGAACAGAAGGAAAGAGATGAAATTTTTGGCAGAAAGCTTGAGTTATATTAAAATGAAGTGCTCTTCAAATAGATAAGGCTGACCTTTAAGTTTTGGTAAAAAAAAATCACTAATGGAGACAGGACCTTGTGCTTCCGAAGCATCATGAGTACTGGGACCTTGCTTTTTAACAGATTTGGGGCAGCGGGTACTTGCCAACAGTAGTATTAGTCATAGGTCCCAAAGAAAGTAGGATAGCTCTATAAATCTATTTATCATACACATTAACTTCTGGTATGCAAATTGGCCCCATGAATGCCAGGAATGTGAATCTAATAAATACCATATTCACAGAGGTAGAAACACCATGCCTGGTGATACATCTTCCTCAGAGTGGGACCTCCCCTTTCTTTCAGAAAGATTGAGAGTATTTTTCCCATTAATTTGTCCTTTTAAGGATGGCAAATTTCAGTGATTTTAAAGTAATATTTAGTCCCAAGCAGTGTTTTAGCAAGTAATAACAGTGTCTCTTGCTAAAGATGAGTACAAAAATAAATATAATAATATCAACACAAACATGGCACACAATCTCTTTTAAGATCTTGTTTCAAATTACATCTTGACCAATCTTTAAATCTTGTAAAACCTCCAAGTGAATTCTACTCTTCAATAATGGCATTATGTGTAATTCCCGAATCAAAGGATCCTGGTGTTGTCATAATTGCTGCTTCTGCTACCTAGTGTGTCTTCCCTGACTGCCCTTCTACCTGTGACATTTCAGTTATTTTTCTGAAGGCAGTTAAACGATTATTTGAGCCTTTGCTGAAATCCTAGGCAGATTTGAATATTCTCTTTCTATCTTGCCCTCTTGCTCTCTTCTTTTTGCTTTGCTTTTTTTTTTTTTGAGCTACTTTTGCACAGCCTCTGTTAATGCACTTTTGTCATGTTGCATATATTTAACTACATGTCTGCAAGTTTTATTTGACATGAAGCTTTCAGGATAGGGAATGCAGCAAATTCATCTCCATCTGTGTCAAGATAGTGCCTGGAACACAATGGATCTCTAAAAAGAAATTGTTATCTGATAAAATTTTACCTCTCACTGATTTAAAATTGTTTAAATGAGGGTGACATTCATGATAATTGATATTCTAGTTCACATAGAAATGTATAATATAAAATTGATTAGAATGTTTGTCCAACTACATATAATTACCAACATATAAAATTGCAACAACCTGAAACATTGCTTTACATTTTATTAATATCAAGCTAGTACTCCAGAATGCTGTGAAACTTGGATGAATAACTTAGCGTCCATGAACTCTCTGGGGACAAAACAAACCCTGTCAATGTTGGCAGAGGCCCATATCACAGATATTTATACCAAATGTGGTGAGGACTAAGTCTTCCATGAGCATCGTCTCTGAAATCCCTCTTCATTTCTGGTTCCTTTGCTACTGACTCCTTGTATTTTTTGCATTGGCGAAAGGACACCTGACTCCCAAGCTCATCAGACCTCCTTGCTAAGGAAAGCCTTGTACACTCAGCTCTGTAGCCAAAACCCATGGTGCTTTTCCACTCTCTAATGAAAAAGAAGTGAAGAATCTGATGACTGGATTTGGCTCATTGTGTAGGTCAGTTGCTTCCTATCTGTCAATGGATTCTGACAAGCAGCAAAGAGCCTGCTGTTGCCAAAGTGTCATGTAGTGGTCCATCAGAGCCAGTAACTGGGTAGGTAAGTCCACCTAATTCATGGATATAACATTATTAGTAAAGCCTTTGGGATATATCTGTAAACTTTGACTTCAATTCTAGGTTTGGTTCTGTTAAAAATAAATAACTAGGAGGCCATTCGAGTGAAACAAGCTCCAGTGCCCTGAGTTCCTTCCTATGTGAGCAAACCGAAACCCAACTCAGTATAAATGATAAAATAAAACTAAAAATGGTAAAATAAAATAAAAATAAACCAGAAACAACCAACTAACCTCTAATTAGGAATTTTCACTGGAATAATCCAAATAAGGCTACAAAAGTATTTCCTTTCCTTTGCATCTGTGTTCAACTTCTAAAAGTCCCCCTCCCTGTAGACTTCTTATAGGAGCTCTAGAACTGCTTGTGGTCTTGGCTGCTTGATTCAGGAATCACTGTTTGCTAAAGCTCTTTATAATTTTAATGTGCCTAAATTTATCTTGAAATAGTTCACAATAAAACTATTTTTAATCACTACTCACCTCTTGTGCTGTCTTTCAATTGGCTTTGAATTCTGGAGAGGACAAAAGGTTACAATCCATTGACCCTTGCCTCCAAAAACCTAACCGGTACCCAAATTGCTCACAGTGAAGTAGTTTTCTTTGGTTTCTACTCATTATTTTGTCTTGATTCATTGTCTGCAAATCCTTGCATAAGACAGTGACAGATTCTGTGTCTTGTCTCTCCATTTAACCTGGCACCATTGTCACTGAAGCAAAGTCATCCAGATTGCCCTTTCCCCAAAGATACTTGGTCATTTGAAATGGAACACTGAGAATTTTTTTGTGAATTTCTCACTCATGCCCAACTCTAGCTGAATCCTCTGTTTAGCTGCCTAGTATTAAATGTGTTCCTACAAAAAAAATCAATAGAACCTTTCACAATTCTTTAATACACTCTACATGTTTGAATGTGATTGAGGTAACAGATTCATTTTATTTTCTAGAAATATTCAGTCCATTATTAATGAATGATTGTAAAGCAGTAACTTATACAAATATATATTCTGAGCACCTTTTAAACAGAGAGGACAATCAGTGCTTATCTTCACCTTGATATTTGGACTAGTTTGGACAAATAAGCCAATCATTGGTAAGCTTGATAACCATATGGAAGTTATGAAAAACCATTTCCTAAGTTACAGTCACATTTCACTATAGATTTTCATAGAATGGATAGTCTGATCTTAATCATATTAGCCTCCCAGATGTGTGCATGGAATGCCTTTGAAGGCACAGTAGCACAGCTTCCTTTTCTTTTGCAGAAGAGACCTGAGTCTTTCACCAAGCCAATTAATATGCTCATCTCTCAGTCCTATAGACCTCCTCTCCCTCTGTATCCAGGAGTGATTTTTCTAATGCTGCTCACCCTGTAATGGTTGCTTGTGGGGACACCAATGATCAGGAAGGTGGTTTCTCCAGAGTTGAGTCACTGTCACTTCCCAAACACTGAAAACTTCACTGAACATTTGGTGGTAGATAGAACTGTTTGTATACTTCATTGGGGGAAAAGTAAAGCCCTTTCATTTTTGGCTTCTTTTAGGACTTCCAAATGTGTCTCCTTTCAGTTGCCTTGGTGATTCCCTTGCTCATCTGTCATGCCAGGTGGTCCTTACTTTTCAACTATTTCCTGTTTCTCCACTGTACTGAGTGACTTGACTGAGAATGATATACACACAGGACAAGAGGCTTCAGAGGTCACCCATGACTGCAGGAGAAAGGGGGTGAAAAACTTTCTGTGACAAAGTTCACTTCAGTGATTACACATGAGCAAGACAGCACAGTGCCTTTGGATCGCACCACATTACTTCCTTAGCCTGATGGGGGTTGATTACCATTTGCTTTGTGATGACAAGACAGCTGTCTGTATTGGGGGAGAAGATAATCATTGGGTGCAAGTATTCCAAGTTGCTTTTGAAGTTGGTTTCCAGATTTTCTGCATGAATGTAACAACATATTCAGTGTTTTTATTTTGTTTGTGAAGACAGCCTACCACCACACAACTAGCATCCTCTCTCAAGAACAATCTCTGGAATAGCTTGTCACTCTACTCATAATCACTGTCCAGTGTCAGCCACTGAGATAACACTTGGCAGTTACACCCTGCAGAGTTCCTCAAAGTACTTTCTTCAGTTTGGCATTCCTCCCCTCTTTGCTTAGGCAATGAATATGAAGAAATGCTCATTATGCAGATTTTCAACCTAATCTATCTATCCTCTCATCATCTGCATTTGCCTCTATTTCATGACAATGTTACATGATCCCTACTTAGCATATTTGCCTGTTTTACAAGTTTTTAAAAAATTCTGATGGGTTTTTAGTAGCAATGGAATTGCTTCCTGTCAATTTGCAATGATTTAGGAGTTTTCTGTTTACCTGCATGCCTTTTCCTTCCAAGCCAGGGGTCTGGAATATTCTCTTGATTAAGAATAGAGAAATGTGTCAGCAAGGCTGCCTGTGAATGTCCTTCACTAGTCTTTTGCTGGCATAATCAATTTAAACTATCTTTATATATAATTCATTTTCTCTTGTGTCTTGTATTGCATATAACACAGAATTCTATTTCCATCTATGTGAAGGCCATTTGTTTGACCCACAGATTAGCCTTTCCTCATTAGTGTTATTTTCCTCATTGGTATACTTCAACCACCTTCCAACACTTCACTTCAAATGGACATGTATTGGGAACTAGGTTAGCCCTTTGCTTTATACTCACATATGAGTGAAAACTCAGTCCCAAATAGAGTCTTTCTGATTTGAGTTAATCAAAATATGGGGCACACTGACAAAGACTTAGATTTAATATCAGAGACATGGCAAAAAAAAAATCAGTATTTCAGGGTTGTGTTGTCCTAGTTGTAGCGTCGAAGTAGAAGCATGACCTTAGCCAAGCACTTAACTTCTCTTCTGAATGCGATCTTCCTCCCAGATAAACAAGAGTATTGGATGGTGTCTCCTAAAGCTCCCTCTCATTTCTAGTTGTCTAAGTCTCAGCAGATTTGTTGTTGGTCTGGCAAAAAACAATACTTTGTTATAAATCGCAACTATCATTGCAGAATTATAAAATTTTGTTATAGACTGATGGCTTTTATATAACATTTATTCCATGATTATATGGGTCAAGTTGTACACAGGTATAAAATACACAGTGTTGCCTCGAAGACTCCAGCAAAACCAAGATCTAACATGTTTAAGTCTACAATCTCACCGTATTTTCATATCCTTTTTTTTTTTTAACACGAAGACTTTCCACATTGGTTTCTCATGATCTTACAGAGAAAGATATAATGTTATCTAATGTACTCTACAGAGATTGGAAAAAAAATTCTTAATTTGTTATTCATTCACCATTACTTTATAAATTTTAGTTTCTATGCAAATTCTATATGTCAGAGTATCATTGCTTTATCAAGAAGTGATTTGATAAAGAATTATAATATGTTGTTGGTTATCAAACAATCCAAAAATATGTTACCCTATGGAAATTTCTAGCATGCATGGCATTGTGTCTGAGGGAATTTTCCAAACTCTGAAGTTTACCATTAGGTATAAAGGTAAACTAATTCAGTTGAGTTAGGGAGTGGTCATCTCTGTGGTACAGAAGGTTAAACCACCACCTGCAATGCCAGAATCCTGTATGGGAGCCAGGTCAAGTCATGAGTACTCCATATTTGATCCGACTCCCTGCTGATGGCCTGGGAAAAGGAATGGAGGATGGCCCAAGTGCTTGGGCCCCTGGACCCATGTGGGAGACCTAAAAGAAGCTCCTGGCTCCTGGCTTGACCTGGCTGGACATCAGCCATTACAGTCACTTGGAGAGTGGGCTTCAGATGGTAGATTTCTTTCTCTGGCTCTACCCCTCTCTCTGTGTAACTCTGTCTTTCAAATAAAATGGAAAATCCTAAATAAATGAATGAATAAGCAAACAAGTAAAATGGAATAAAATTGTATGATTAGACTAGAAAAGGAAAATAATGAGCAGAAGTTTCTACCATCTCCCCCACCATATCAAAGAATCTTGAGAAAATGAATGGAGCTGACAAGAATATACAATGTCCTTAAGTTTTAATTCCTTCTTTAAAGAAGAAAATTTATGTATGCAATCAAAGAGCACAGGAAACAAAACCTGAAGAGCAAAAAGACTATAACATCTGAATAGAGAACAAGATTTGGAAAAAATGTCCCTCAATATATATGAGATCTAGGTAGATCTGCATGTTCACAGTTCAAAGAGGAGTGAGACAGAGAGACAGCTTTGTGTTTTCTAAACTTGTAGACAATTTGAACCACATAATCATGAATGTATATTATATAAAAGTCATCAGCATAAAGCAAAATTTTATAATCCTGCAATGATAGTTTTGATTTAAAACAAATTAATGTTTTTACGCCAAACCACCAAAAAATCTGCTTACTGACTTAGACAACAACAACAAAAAATTTCTACTATTAATGATTTAACATGTTAAATTATATTAATAATTGTTATTTCACATTTACTAGATTTTATTTTTATAAATAAAAATTATTTAATATTCATTGGAGAAAGCATAGTCTTTTCGATATATGGTATTGGATAACCTACATATATATTATTCATAGAAGAATGACTTATTACCATATGTAAAAATCAATTCAAGATGTGTCAAAGACCTAAATGTAAGAACAGAAATTGTGACAATGCTTGAAGAAAACACAGGGTAAACAGTTCAAGACATCAGTGTAGGCAACAATATTTTTGAGAAGACCCCAAAAGCGTAGACAACAAAGCAAAAGCAGACAGATGGGATTATGTCCAACTCAGAAGCTTCTGCACAGCAAAGGAAGCAATCAATCGACTGAAGAGACATCTGACAGAATGAGAGAAAATATTTTAAGCTACATATCCAATAATATATTAATATCCAAAATATATGAGGAGCTTAAAAAACTCATCAATATCAACAACGACAAAATATGCAGTTAGGAAGTGGGCAAAGGACCTGATTAGATGGTTATCAAAAGAAAGAATACAAATGGCCAATGAATATATGAAAAAATACTTATATCATTAGTCATCAGTGAAATGCAAATTAAAACCATAATGAGACACCACCTCACCCCTGTTAAAATGGCTAATAGAATGATGTAGAGGATGTGGAGAACTCTTATACCCTGTGAGGGGTAACATTAATTAGTACGGGCACTATGAAAAAACAGGATAGAGATTTCTTGACACCCTAGAAATATAATGCCATATGATCCTTCATATCCAAAAATCTTGAAATCATTATATTAAAACATATATTCTCTATCACATTTATCACAACACTGCTCATAATTGCGAAGATATTGCATTAATCAAGAAGTCCATCATCAGATGAATGGATAAAATGTGATACACACACACACACACACACATACAAAGAGATACTATTCAACCATAAAATTAATGAAATCCTTTAAATTATAGCAAAAAGGATGTTACTAGAAGACATCATTGTAAGTTAAATAAGCCAGGCAAAGAAAGACAAATACTGCAAGTTCTCCCTTATATAGAAAAGCTGAACAAAACAAAACTAAACAAACAAATAAACAAAAACTGAATCTGAACACAGAATGTTCCTAACTAATACTAGATGTCAGCCAGAGTAGAGAGACACAGGAAGTTTGAATAACACAAGCCAAGTCTGAGTCTCTTCAGAGGAATAAGTCATAGTATCTATCACACAGCATGGTGGAGATACTAGAATATGCAGTAATCAAGTGCATGTTGTATGAACAAATAGAAGAGAGACAGAAAGTAATGTCAAAGAGGAGGAAATGTTGATTATGTCCTGTTTTGATCAGGATGTACACATATATTGAAATATCACACTATAGTCATAAACATGTATAATTATTGTTAATAAAAGTTTTAGAAATATATTTGATAGATTCCCAACTCTGGTAGTTTGGGAATAGAAGCTTGTGTTGTTGCAAAGACAGTAAAATGAGGGTGTTATCCTTCTGCATTTTCTATTTTATTTGTTGTAGCTTTTTGCAAAAGGAGAGGCTCCTATTTGATCATTGATCATTCTCAAATGTGGGAACCTATCACCAACAAGTTTAGATGACTTGTCTCCAATTTGTCTCAAAGCCACAGAATGGCAGAAATCAGACCAAAGCCAAATTTTTCAACTGTCCAAACCGTTGTGAGATACTTGGAGCCTTCCATAATCATTCTAAAAATGAAAAAAAAAATTCCACTTCAAGTTCAAGAGAACCAAAAGAACCTTGCCCCCTGCATCCCTTTCCTATGTATCTTACTAATGCCCTCTATACAATCATCAGTCAATTGTGTTATAGTGAAAATTGTAGTGTTCTTTGACTTGAAATCCTGTGTCTAAGTCACAGCTGTGCTAGTGAGGCCCATGAGTACTGGGGAAATTCATTTAAATTTTAGTTTGTCTGTAAGATGACAAAATGCTTTCTCCTCAAGATTAGTGAGGATCGGGCTAAATTATTTATTCAGAAACACTTTTAAACTGTAACTTATCCTGTGTGCTTCTCATTCTTTTCAGAAAACTAAATATTTTCCATTGCTTATGGTTTAATACTTACACTCTTACATAACACATTCAAAGTTCTCTTACTCATTTGCTATCATTTTCTATGCTTTTTCTGCTAATAATAATAGCTAACATTTGTTAAATAATTACTCTGTGCCATAAATATATTACACTGTCATTACCTCATGTAAAACTCTATTGAGTCTGTGATAAAGGCATTATCATTATCTCAACTTTATAGCTATTTATTGATACTTATAAAGCAGGAGAAACTTGTCCACCTCCACAAAGAGTGTGGTACGGTGGACTTGGGTGTCAATCCTGGCTGATTCTCAAGAAAACTTAACTATTACATAGTACTTATTCCAAATACAGCATGCCGTGCTGAACCATGTGACAAATACCTCACCAAACTGAAAAATCCTGGCATGGAAATACAGAGGCTAGAAAAGGATTGCTGATTACCTAGTCTGGGTAGGTAATAATCAAAGTCCCATTTCTAGAAACAGATGGCCTAGCCTCAAACCTGCGTTGCCACATACCAGCAATATGACCTGAAAGAGTTACTCTGCTCTATTTTCTCATCCTTAAATAGAGAAAATAATGACTCATACTTCATATTGTTAATATAAGAAACAAATGGTTATGTGTGTGTATGTGTGTGTGTGTGTGTATGTGTGAGGCTTTTAGCAGTGAATGGCACTGTGCAGAGATAAAACTATACAAATGTTAGAGATTTTTATCATTATGATCCTTTCCATGGTACATCCACACAGTTCTGCACGCCTTTGGACTTCACACCACCAACGTAGCTGATTGGGCAACTCACTTGCTGAAGGAGGTAGACAGTTTCTGCAGATCTCCACCCAAATGTTCTTGATTAATGAGTCTGTCTCTGAGGTGCCTGCCATGCCGCTGGTCTCTTGTCCTCCACTAGTTAAGCTCTCTTATTAACATATAGTCCACTCTAATGACTCCTTCGAGCATTTATCATAATTGCAGTTACATAATTAATTGGGCCATTAGGTTTTTTTTTAAAGACATATTTGTTTTTTTGAAAGTCAGAATTACAGAGACGAAAATCAGAGGCTAAGACAAAGAACGAGATTTTCCATCTGTTGGTTCACTCCCCAGATGACCACAATAGCTAGGGCTGGGACAGGCTGAAGCCAGGAGCTTCCTGTGGGTCTCTCATGTGGATACAGGAGCTTAAGTACTTGGGCCATCCTGCATTGCTTTCCCAGGCACATTAGCAGGGGGTTGGATTGGATTTGGAACAGCCAGGATTCAAACTGGCATCCATGCTGGCATTGCAGATAGCAACTTTACCCACCACATCGCAGGACTGTCCTCCCATTAGCCTCTTTTAAAGTGATACTAGAGTGAAGGAGATCATGCCCATTGGTATTTCTCTACCAGCAAATAGAAAGTGCTTCATAAAAAAAGAAACAAGAGCTATTGAAAGAATGAATGGTGAATGAATGAATCTCATGTTCCTTTAATTTATGTAATGTCACATGGTTTGAAAATCTTTTTTCTTTGTCTTTTTCCCTTTCATGAATGTTTCTGTTTCTGTCAGCAGTGTTCAAACTTCCTGGCCAAGAGTTACTGGCTAAAAATATTTGTAGGGATTTCCTATATTTTTTTCTGTGCCAGTGACAACTGAATTACCAATTTTTTCCTCTTTAAATATTAGATTCCTGAAATACAAGTAGATTAACTCAGCTAGGAAAACAAGAAATAGACATCTTTTCATGTTTTGCACACTGGTTTTAAACTGCATTTTGAATGTGTTCCTTGAAATTTGCATAATAATTCATGAATGGCTTTTCATTTGAATACCACAGTGATGAGAACTTAAGATATATTGTTTGTTGTTTATTCAAAATGAATTTCAATTATCAAGGTAGATTTTTATGTGTGTACCTGTTTCCACATTTGCTATGCACTCAATCAGTAATATGATCATGTGTACTGATATCATTACAGAATTGTGACTTAAAATATACCATGGTAACTCTGCCACATTAAGGAAGCATGGTTTGCTATTCAACCTGTGAAATTATCTAGCATGTATTTTTAATCTTCAGATCTCAAGCATATGCCATGTCATTATATGTATAGACACAACACACACATATATATGTACACACACATATATAATATGTGTATATACAAGTCATATATATATATATATATATATAAAACTTAATACATCAAGATTTCAAGACCTGTGGAATAGGGTTGACTGAGTAGCAATTTTGACCAAAGGTGAACTGGAATGTGTGGAGAACTCTACCTCTTCCAATGAGCTGAAAACGTAGAACTTGGTTTTGCTTTTGACTTTATACATAAAGAAAATTTTTTTTAAATTTTATTTTATAACAATACATTTGATATTATTCACCATTTAATTCTACCATAATAGTGATGACCCAGACAAATGGAACTTATGAAGTTATGAGTTCAGAAAACCAGTTCCATCTCTAACCCTACAGGATGGGTAAAGTTAAGTGGTTTATATAGACTCTTGAATGTTGGTCATCTGTGAATTGGAGAGAATAACAGTTCATGCTTCATATAGTTGCGCTGTGATGAGTAGTACAATACCTAGAAGAACTTAGTAAGGATCCTAGCATATAGTAAACGCTCAGTAAATGCTAATCATCTTTATTTTTTTTTACTGTATTACATAGTCCATGTGTATCTACCTGTGTCATTCACAGAGGCACTTTCTTAAAAATAAATTTATTTATTTGAAAGGCAGAATAAGAGAGAGGCATAGGCAGAGTTAAAGAGAGAGAGAGAGAGGTCTTTCATCCACTGGTTCACTACCCATATGGCTGCAATGGCCAGAGCTCTGCCGAGCTGAAGCCAGGAACCAGGAGTCTCTTCCTGGTCTCCCACAAGGGTGCAGGGGCCCAAAGACTTGGGCCATCTTCCACTGCTTTCCCAGGCCATAGCAGAGAGTTGAATGGGAAGTGGAGCAGCTGGGACCCGAACCAATGCCCCTAAGGGATGCTGATACTACAGGCGAATTTACCTGCTACACCTCAGCGCCGGCACAACACATGGGTACTTTCTAAGTTTATTATAGTATAAGTTTATTATTCTCTAGATAACATGGATCCTGATAGTTTGCTGACAACATTGTTTTCTCTACCTTTCTTATTGCCTTACATGCAGTAAATGATCAGTTGGTTGAAAGTTGATATATTGTTTTGCCTTTAGTCAAATTATAACAGATGCACTTGTCTTCCAGAAATGTCAGTTGAGCACCTTTCTCTGCATGAATTGTGCTAGGAACTGGCGAAACAGAAGTGAATAATGCAACTTCAAAAATGACTCCTTAGTCAACTTTTTCTCTAATCCTAGTATTTTAAAACCGTAATTAAGACCAAATTCTAAAGAAAAAGAAGAAAAATAACTGTACTTTTATATAATGTTATACTTAAAGCATTTATAGCACATGAGGTATTTGAAGTTAATTAATATAATGTAGTTAAAATTGAATAAGTTCAGATGTAATTCAGGAAAAAAGCATGGATAATATATGCATGTGCTTGTGTGTATTCTTCAGTATTTATGCTGTTGGATTTTTTTTCCTGGAGTTCTAACCTGAATTCTTTTAAAAGATTTTTTAAATTTATTTATTTATTTTTTATTTATTTAAAAGGCAGAGTGACTGTGAGAGTCAATTGGTTAATTCCCCCAAATGAC
Source organism: Oryctolagus cuniculus (assembly GCF_964237555.1). NCBI lineage: Eukaryota > Metazoa > Chordata > Mammalia > Lagomorpha > Leporidae > Oryctolagus > Oryctolagus cuniculus. The sequence goes on from NC_091433.1 coordinate 153,390,435, forward strand.
TGCAGTTGCTTGGACTGCTCCAGGTTGAAGCCAGGTGCCCAGATCTCCATCTGGCTCTCCCATATAAGTGGGAAGGGCCCAAGTACTCGGGCCATCAACTGCTATTTTTCTAGGTGCTTTAGCAGGGAACTAGATTGGAGGCGGAGCAACTGGGACTTAAACTTGCACTCCTATGGGATAGGAGCATTGAGGACACTAGCATCGTAAACTGCTGTGCCACATGCCAGCCCTGACTCTTAAAACATGCTGAGCCCAAATTTCAAGATAGAAATAATTATTACTTTATGTATATTTATAGTAATTTCAGTAATTAATCTAGATGTGAGCCAAAGTCAAGTCCATGGTTCTGGGAATGACATAAAATTTGACAGATTCTGTATTTTTCTAATTTTTCAAAAATGGGTATTGAAAACAGGAAGAGAGGGAAACATTATCAATTTTAGAAAAAATACAGTAGTCCTATTTGTTCTTCATTGCCTACTGAGGATTCCATAGACATTATTGGGGAAAATGTACTGTGATTAAAGCTGCTAAATGCAAACCTAATAGATGAGAATGATAAGAATGAGATTAATAAGGTAGGCTGTGGTCAAATCATGGAGGACCTCGAATAAAATGCAAAGAAGATTGAAGGTAGTGTGGATTTAAACAGGAAAGTAGCATGATCACATCTGCATTTAGAAACCCCACTGTGCTGTAGAAGAAGGACTGGGATGGTGAGAAGGCAGAGGTGGGAAGCACAATTTGAAAGTTAGGACAGGAACTGAAGCAGCTGGAAATAAATGTAAAAACATGCTACAGATGAGGGGCCTACTATTAATTGACTATGCAAGGTGAAGGGGGAAGTGCAAACCCTAGGACTGTATCATACAGAATGCCCACACATTATTAACTTAAGCTTTGTGTAGTTAATAAAGCCTCAACCTAAAAAAGCAAAGCATGGACATATACACAGACTCCCATGCATGCAAAGCTTTAGTAGATATCAGGGAACCTCGCCAAAGAAGAAAGCAACTTGAGAAATCAGTGCTTAGCTAGAACAAAGACTGAGTGGAGTGGAAAGTGATAAGGAAATGGATGATGAAGGGAGAGAGAGAAATAATGCACAGATATACACATATAAGTCTATTATATTGATTGGATATTTATACAATAATAATTATATAGTAATTATTAGACCTCCTCTGGGCTATAAGTAATGATTATTGTTAATATTGGAAATAGTTCAACATACTATAAGTTGAAAAGGTATATGGCATTGATTGATCCATTGAGCCCTTTGCAAACCCTTTCATTTCTGGTTTGACTAATATTTGTAAGAATATGAAAGTCTCCTCAGGCATGGGTCGAAAAGTGATAGGACAAAATTGAATTTTGTTTTGTTTGAATGCATGAATAAGGGAAGCATAATTTGGGAAAAGAATAAACAAAGGCCCATTAGCATATTACTTTTTCAGAAGAGCCAAATCTTGGAGAAGTATGATAATGAAGGAAATGCAAGATAGTTTGCTTTTGTGCTTAGGAAAAGAGAATGCCTTTTTACCTTTTAACCATTCAACTTGTAGCAAGATGACTGGCTATAACCTGAGTTTCCCATTGCTCTGATGGAATCCCCATTAATTTTTCATATTTCTTACCTCCCATAGGCCCTTAACATTATTACATCTGTAAAAGACACATCTAGACACTCCAGTGTCAGAACTAATCTCTGCATGTCCTCCCTCTTCTGCAGCTATGTCACATCGGAAGCTCAATGAATTCACTGGTTTGAAGACACCATGTGCATGTACCTCAAATGTGATAAGCCATGCAATGCACACACCTACAACCTAAGGGCAAGAAATGAAATTCTCAAATGCTACACTGGCTTAAAAAAAGAAGGAAAATACAGACAACTGAAAATAGTATATGAGGCCGGCGCCGTGGCTCAATAGGCTAATCCTCCGCCTTGCGGCGCCGGCACACCAGGTTCTAGTCCCGGTCGGGGCGCCGGATTCTGTCCCGGTTGCCCCTCTTCCAGGCCAGCTCTCTGCTGTGGTCCAGGAGTGCAGTGGAGGATGGCCCAAGTGCTTGGGCCCTGCACCCACATGGAAGACCAGGAAAAGCACCTGGCTCCTGGCTTCGGATCAGCGCAATGTGCCGGCCGCAGCGCGCCGGATGCGGCGGCCATTGGAGGGTGAACCAACGGCAAAAGGAAGACCTTTCTCTCTGTCTCTCTCTCTCACTGTCCACTCTGCCTGTCAAAAAAAAAATAGTATATGATACATTTGCAAATAAGTTAGTCATGCAAAAGAACATTTGAAAATTATCAGGCATTTATAATATATGCAAATAGAATTGAAAATAGAATAATAATAGAAATTATAATATATGAAAGTAGTATTGAAAACAGAATTAACCTGATTTGAGAAAGTGTTTAAAATTTTAGTTCAGATTCCATTAGTGACTCAATATCTGAGTTGTATGTACTTTATAACCCAATGTTTTCATCAGTACAGATAGTAGAAATGTTCTTAGAAGCAAAGAATAAACCATATAAAAACTTTGCATATTGTCCTATGGGAGACTTCCCTTATCTTTCATCACCCTGCTTAAATCAAAGCATTGGAAAGTATGCTCTTCTTAGGTGCTGGAGAGTTTGTGTCATCCACATCATGCTAGTACATGCTTGGGGATTTCGTATTAGTTTGGGATTAAAAAGTTGTAAGTTTTTCACGTGGCTTGTGTTTCTTTGAAAATACAATATTTAAAAACTTTAGCAGACTTCTTGCTAGTTCCTTCTACAAGTAATCCTTGTGGGGAGCAACTGGGAGCAACTCGGACTGAACTAAGTTACTGGAATTAAGACTTATTCTATGCATCTGCTTTCCCACAATATGGCGCTGAGAAGGGAAACAGCTTCTACACAGCTGCCTCCAGTTCAACCAATAAACTGTGGGACCTGCTCCTGATTGGAGGAGAGCAGCGTACTCGGCGTGTGGGTAGCAGAGTTGGGATTGGTGGAAGAGGACTATAAAGGAGGAGAGAGACGGCATGCACCAGGAACATCTAAGGGGAACACCTGTGCAGCCCCCGAGAGAGCCGGCCGGCGGGGTGCCGCTCCCCCGCGGAAGTGGGGAATGTGGCAGGGGGAACCGCCCTTCCACGGAGGTGGAAGGGATGGTAGCCAACCCGGGAAGAACCAGCAGCAAACCCGGGGAGGGCCGAGCAGACAAAAGAACAGCGCAGGGTCCTGTGTCGTTCCTCCACGAAGAGGGGGAGCGACAATCCTAAGCAAAAGTCTTATCAGAAATTTTTTTAAGTCCGTAGGAATGTATGCAGAACTATATAGCTTTACAGTTACAAAATTCATACACTTCAGAATTAGAATTTCAAGAATATTGTGATTCTTCCCACTGTGCCCGCCATCCCATCCACACTCCCACCACTCTTCCTCCTCCTGCTCTTGTTCCCACTCTTATTTTTTACTAGGGTCTATTTTCAATTAACTTTATACACATGTATTTCTTTAACTTTTATGTAATAAATATAAATTTATAAAGTACAGCTTTTGGATTGCAGTGGCTTCCCCCACTATAACTTCCCACCCACCCGCAACCCTCCCATCTCCTGCTCCCTCTCCCATCCCATTCACATCAAGATTCATTTTTAATTATCTTTATATACAGAAGATCAATTTAGTATATATTAAGTAAAGATTTCAACAGTTTGCACCCACACAGAACATAAAGTGTAAAATACTGTTTCAGTACTAGTTATAGCATTAATTTGCATTGTACAACACATTAAGGACAAAGATGCTACATGGGGAGTAAGTGTACAGTGACTCCTGTTGTCAGTTTAAAAATTGACACTCTTGTTTATGGCATCAGTAATCACCCTAGGCTCTAGTCATGAGTTGCCAAGGCTATGGAAGCCTCTTGAGTTTGATGACTCCAATCTTTTTTAGACAAGGCCATAGTCAAAGTAGAAGTTCTCTCCTCCCATCAAAGAAAGGTACCTCCTACTTTGATGGCCTGTTCTTTCACTCACAGAGATATTTCATTTAGGTCACTTTTTTTTTTCCACGGTGTCTTGACTTTCCATGCCTGAAATACTCTCATGGGTTCTTCAGCCAGATCCAAATCCTTAAGGGCTGATTCTGAGGCCAGAGTGCTGTTTAGGGTATCTGCCATTCTATAAGTCTGCTGTGTATCCTGCTTCTGATGTTGGATTGTTCTCTCCTTTTTAATACTATCAGTTAGTATTAGTAGACATTAGTCTTGTTTATGTGATCCCTTTGACTCTTAATCCTATCATTATGATCAAGTGTGAACTGAAACTGATCACTTTGACTAGTGAGATGGCATTGGTACATGCCACTTTGATGGGATTGAATTGGAATCCCTGGAACGTTTCTAACTTTACCATATGGGAAAAGTGCAATTGAGCATATGCCAAATTGTACATCTCCTCCCTCTCTTATTCCCACTCTTATATTTAACAGGGATCATTTTTCAGTTAAATTTAAACACCTAAGAATAATTGTGTGTTAATTACAGAGTTCAACCAATAGTATTAAGTAGAACAAATAAGTATTAAAAGGGATATAGTATTGTTGTTCATGAACAGTCAGGACAAGGGCTGATCAATTCATTGTTTCTCATAGTGTCCATTTCACTTCAACAGGTTTCCTTTTTGGTGATTGATTAATTGTCACCAATCAGGGAAAACATATGATATTTGTCCCTTTGGGACTGGCTTATTTCACTCAGCATGATATTTCCAGATTCCTCCATTTTGTTGCAAATGACTGGATTTCATTGTTTTTTATTGTTTTATAGTATTCTATAGAGAACATATACCATAATTTCTTTATCCAGTCTACTGTTGATGGGCAGTGGGAGACTGAAGGAGAATTTGAGCCCACACTGAGGGCAGAACAGATTCCCTGTGTGGTCCTTGGGAAAGAGCTTCTGATCTCTGGCTCCTGTGGGTATATCATTTGCCTGCTAGCTACTTCCAACTTCATTCAGCTGTTCAGGATTACTTCCCTTTTGAATCAAAGAAAGAAAGAAAGAAAGAGATCTACCATGCCTAACCTGGGAGTGTCACCTTTGGCACACCAAACAGAGCTCTCAGATCACACCCATCTCAAGCCTCTAAGGCTCCATCAAAAACAGACAGTCCACTGAATCTAGAATCACAGTATAACAAGAAAAAACACCACAGTGAAGAAAACAAATATCTCCAATATGCCAAACAACACAAAAACCGAGGTAATAAGAACAAGGAAATCACTATGACGCCCCCAAATGAAAAAGACACCCCAATTCAAGATTATGAAGATAATGAGATAGAAGAAATGCAAGAAGCAGATCTCAAAAAATTGATAAGAACATTAAGAAGTTCTCAAAAACAAATTTTTGAACTACAGAAATCCTTAATGGACAAGACAGAAAATCTCTCTCGTGAAAATGAAATATTAAGGAGGAATCAAAATGAAATGAAACAACTAGTAGAAAATGAAACTGTGATAGTGACAAGAAATCATAATGAAGTGAAGAATTCAATAGATCAAATGACAAACACATTAGAAAGCCTTAAAAACAGAATGGGTGAAGCAGAAGAGAGAATATCGGAATTAGAAGACAGAGAACAGGAAAGGATACAGTCAGACCAAAGAAAAGAAGAGGAAATTAGAAATCTAAAACATATTGTCAGAAATCTTCAGGATACTATTAAAAAACTCAACATTCGGGTTCTAGGAGTTCCTGAAGGCATAGAGAGGGAGAAAGAATTAGAAGGCCTTTTTAGTGAGATATTAGCAGAAAATTTCCCTGGTTTGGAGAAGGACAGAGAAATCCTAGTACAGGAAGCTCACAGAACCCCTAATAAACACGACCAAAAGAGATCCTCACCACGACACGTTGTAATTAAACTCTCCACAGTGAAACATAAAGAAAAGATCATAAAATGTGCAAGAGAGAAACGTCAGATTACTCTCAGAGGATCTCCAATCAGACTCACAGCTGACTTCTCATCAGAAACCCTACAAGCTAGGAGGGAATGGCGAGATATAGCCCAGGTACTAAGAGAGAAAAACTGCCAGCCCAGAATATTATATCCTGCAAAGCTCTCATTTGTGAATGAAGGTGAAATAAAGACCTTTCACAGCAAACAGAAATTGAAAGAATTTGTTGCCACTCGTCCAGCCCTGCAAAAGATGCTTAAAGATATGTTGCACACAGAAACACAGAAACACGGTCATCAGTATGAAAGAAGGTAAAGGAAGGAAACCTCACAGCGAAAGATCACAGGGAATTCAAAGCATATATTAGAACTTATATTTGGCAAATGGCAGGGCAAAGTTACCACTTGTCATTAGTCACATTGAACGTTAATGGCCTGAACTGTCCAGTTAAAAGACACTGATTGGCTGATTGGCTTAAGGAACAAAACCCATCTGTTTGCTTCTTACAAGAAACTCATCTTTCCAACAAAGATGCATACAGACTGATAGTGAAAGGCTGGAAAAAGATATACCATGCCAACAGAAATGAAAAAAGAGCAGGCGTAACCATCTTAATTTCAGACAACATAAACTTTACCACAAAAACCGTTAAGAGAGACAAAGAGGGACACTATATTATGATTAAGGGATCAATTCAAAAAAAGATATAACAATTATCAATGTATATGCACCTAATTACAGGGCACCGGTTTATTTAAAAGATTTGTTAATGGACTTAAAGGGAGACTTAGACCCCAATACAATAGTACTGGGGGACTTCAATACTCCACTCTCAGAAATAGACAGATCAACAGGACAGAAGATCAACAAGGAGACACTAAATTTAAACGACACTATAGCCCAAATGGATCTAACAGATATATACAGAACTTTCAATCCTACAGCTAAAGATTTTACATTCTTCTCAGCAGTACATGGAACCTTCTCTAGGACTGACCACATACTAGGCCATAAAGCAAGTCTCAGCAAATTCAAAAGAATTAGAATCATACCATGCAGCTTCTCAGACCATAAAGGAATGAAGTTGGAAATTAGCAACTCAGGAATCCCTAGAGCATACACAAACACATGGAGATTGAACAACATGCTCCTGAAGGAACAATGGGTCATAGAAGAAATTAAGAGAGAAATCAAAAATTTTCTGGAAGTAAATGAGGATAACAGCACAACATACCAAAATTTATGGGATGCACCAAAAGCAGTGTTAAGAGGAAAGTTTATAGCAATAGGTGCCTACATCAAGAAACTGGAAAGGCACCAAATAGATGAGCTTTCAATTCATCTCAAGGATCTAGAAAATCTGCAGCAAACCAGACACAAATCTAGTAGGAGAAGAGAAATAATTAAAATCAGAGAAGAAATCAACAGGATTGAATCAAAAAAAAAACATTACAAAAAATCAGCCAAACAAGGAGCTGGTTTTTTGAAAAAATAAACAAAATTGACACCCCATTGGCCCAACTAACTAAAAAAAGAAGAGAAAAGACTCAAATCAATAAAATCAGAGATGAAAAAGGAAATGTAACAACAGACACCACAGAAATAAAAAGAATCATCAGAAATTACTACAAGGATTTGTATGCCAGCAAACAGGGAAACCTATCAGAAATGGGTAGATTCCTGGACACATGCAATCTACCTAAATTGAACCAGGAAGACACAGAAAACCTAAACAGACCCATAACTGAGACATAAATTGAAACAGTAATAAAGTCCCTCCCAACAAAGAAAAGCCCAAGTCCAGATGGATCCACGGCTGAATTCTACCAGACATTTAAAGAAGAAATAACTCCAATTCTTCTCAAACTATTCAGAACAATCGAAAAAGAGGGAGTCCTCCCAAATTCTTTCTATGAAGCCAGCATCACCTTAATTCCTAAGCCAGAAAAAGATGCAGCACTGAAAGAGAATTACAGACCAATATCCCTGATGAACATAGATGCAAAAATCCTCAATAAAATTCTCGCCAATAGAATGCAACAACACATCAGAAAGATCATCCACCCAGACCAAGTGGGATTTATCCCTGGTATGCAGGGATGGTTCACTGTGTGCAAAACAATCAATGTGATACATCACATTAACAGACTGCAAAAGAAAAACCATATGATTATCTCAATAGACGCCGAGAAATCATTTCATAAAATACAACACCCTTTCATGATGAAAACTCTAAGCAAACTGGGTTTGGAAGGAACATTCCTCCACACAATCAAAGCAATCTATGAAAAACCCACAGCTAACATCCTATTGAATGGGGAAAAGTTGGAAGCATTTCCACTGAGATCTGGAACCAGACAGGGATGTCCACTCTCTCCACTACTATTCAATATAGTTCTGGAGGTTCTAGCCAGAGCTATTAGGCAAGAAAAAGAAATTAAAGGGATACAAATTGGGAAGGAAGAACTCAAACTATCCCTCTTTGCAGATGATATGATTCTTTATTTAGGGGACCCAAAGAAATCTACTAAGAGACTATTGGAACTCATAGAAGAGTTTGGCAAAGTAGTAGGGTATAAAATCAATGCACAAAAATCAACAGCCTTTGTATACACAGGCAATGCCATGGCTGAGGAACAACTTCTAAGATCAATCCCATTCACAATAGCTACAAAAACAATCAAATACCTTGGAATAAACTTAACCAAGGGCGTTAAGGATCTCTATGATGAAAATTATAAAACCTTAAAGAAATAGAAGAGGATACCAAGAAATGGAAAAATCTTCCATGCTCATGGATTGGAAAAATCAATATCATCAAAATGTCCATATGCCAAAAGCGATTTATACATTCAATGCAATACCAATCAAGATACCAAAGACCTTCTTCTCAGATCTGGAAAAAAATGATGCTGAAATTCATATGGAGACACAGGAGACCTCAAATAGCTGAAGCAATCTTGTACAACAAAAACAAAGCCAGAGGCATCACAATACCAGATTTCAGGACATACTACAGGGCAGCTGTAATCAAATCAGCATGGTACTGGTACAGAAACAGATGGATAGACCAACGGAACAGAATAGAAACACCAGAAATCAATCCAAGCATCTACAGCCAACTCATATTTCTTCCTTAAATGTTTTGCAATTCTCGTTGTAGAGATCTTTGATATTTTTAGTTAAATTTATTCCAAGATATTTGTTTTTTTAATAGATATTATGAATGGGATTGATCTTGGAAGTTCTTTCTCAGCCATGGCATTATTTGTATATACAAAGGCTGTTTATTTTTGTGTATTTTATATCCTGCTACTTTCTCTTCTATGTGTTCCAATGGTCTCATAGTGGAGTCTTTTGTATCCCCTTTATATAGAATCATGTCATCTGCAAATAAAGATAGTTTGAATTTCTCCTTCCCAATTTGTATCCCTTTTATTTCTTTTTCTTAATGGCTCTGGCTAAAACTTCCAGGATTATAACAAATAGCAATTGTGAGAGTGGGTATCCTTGTCTGCTTTTGGATCTCAGTGGGAATGCTTCCAACTTTTCCCCATTAATAGGATGCTGGCCATGGTTTTGTCATAAATTGCCTTGATTCTTTTGAGGAATATTCTATCTATACTCAATTTGTTAAAGTTTTCATCATGAAAGAGTGTTGTATTTTATCAAAATCTTTCTCTGCCATCTATTGACATAATCATATATATTTTGTTATTCAGTTTGTTAAAATGATGTATCACGTTGATTGATTCGTGAATGATAAACCATCCCTCTTTCCAAGGATATATCCCACTTGGTCAGTGTGGATGATTTTTCTGATCTGTTGTTGGATTCGATTGGCTAGTATTTTATTGAGCATCTTTGCATCTGTGTTCATCAGGGATATTGGTGAGTAGTTCTCTTACTTTTGTATCTTTTTCAAGTTTGGGTAATAAGGTGATGCAGGCTTTGTAGAAGGAGTTTGGTAGGATACCCTCCTTTTCAATTGTTTTGAATAGATTGTGAAGATTTGGAACCAGTTCTTCTTTAAATGTTGGTAGAATTTAGCAGTGAAGCCATCCAGTCCTGGGATGTTCTTTTTTGGAAGGGTCTTTATTACTGATTCAATCTCCATCTTGGTTATTGGTCTGTTTAGGTTTTCTGTATCTTCATGTGTTTATTTTAGTGGATTGTATCTTTCTAAGAATGTATCCATTTCTTCTAGGTTTTCTACTTTGTTGGCATATAGCCCTTTGTAGTAATTTCTGATTTTTTTTTATTTCCATGGTATCTCTTGCTAGATTTCATTTTTCATCTCTGATTTTACTGATTTGGGGTTTTTCCTACTTTTTTTGGTTAGTTTTGCCAATGGTGTATCACTTTTGTTTTGTTTTGTTTTTAAAAAAAAGCTTTTGATTTCACTGATTTTTTAAAGACTTTTTTGTATCAGTTTTGTTTATTATCTAATTTTTATTATTTATTTCTTCTTACTAGTTTTCGGTTTGGTTTCTTGTTGACATTATAGGCCCTGAGGAAGCACTGATAGCTCATTTTTGGTACCTTTCCAGTGTCTTCAGGTAGGCATCGATTGCTATGAACTTCCCTTTTAACACTACTTTTGCTGTATCCCATAGGTTTGATATAATGTATTGTCATCTTCATTTGTTTCCAGAAATTTTTTGATTTCTCTTGATTTCTTCTATGATCCATTGTTCATTCAGGAGCATGTTGTTCAGTCTCCATGTGTTTGTGCATGTTCTAAAGATTCTTGGGTTGTTGATTTCTAGCTTCATTACATTGTGGTCTGAGAAGATGCATGGAATGATTTTGCTATTTTTTAATTTGCTGAGACTTGCTTTGTGGCTTAGCATATAGTCTTTTCTAGCAAATGTTCCATGCACTGATGAAAAGAATGTATTCTTCCACTGTGGGGTGAAAAATTCTGTAGATATTCGTTAAGTCCATTTGGTCTACAGTGTCAATTAACTCTGTTTTTTCCTTGATGATTCTCTGTCTGATGCGTCCATTGCTGAAAATATGGTATTGAATCCCCCCTTACTATTGTATTGGAGTCTATGTCTCCCTTTAGGTCAATTAACATTTTTTAAGTAACCAAGTGCCTTGTTATTGTGTATATATGTTTATTATAGTCAAATCTTCCTGTTGGATTGATTCCTTAATCATTACATAGTGCCCTTCTTTATCTCTTTTAAGAGTTGTTATGTTAAAGTTTATTTTGTCTGATCTTAGGATGGCAACACCAGCTCTTTTCATAAAATGTTACCACATATAGAACAGAAAGTCTAAATATCCTTTATTGTACTCCCTGGTTCCCCCTTACACCAGACCACTAACATCCCTGTAGGTACCTGACAGTATTCAGTAGAACTTAGGAATAGTGTATGCAATGACTTTTTTGTTGTATTTGTAATAAAACCACATGATTTTTTTAATACATTTTAAAATATACATTAGGGAATTATTTATTACATGCACATGGTTGTAAAGCAGATCTATAAAGCCTTTTCATCTGGTGTGACTGTGACTTTATACCCACTGAACAGATACTCCTCAACTTCTCTTGTCCCAGTCCCTGGTCACCACCACTTTGTCTATGAGTTGGGCTACTTTGAATGCCTCAAATAGGTAGAATCATGCAGAATCTGTCATTCTGTGACTACGCACATTTCACCCATGCTGTTATATATCATAAGATTTCTTGCTTTTTGAATGCTGAATAATATTCCAATGTGTGCATATACTTCAGTTTCTTTATCCCTTATTCATGAGGGACATTTAGGCTTGCTTTTACTCCTTGACTTTTGTGAATAATACTGCAGTAAATATGAGAACACAAATATCTCTGAGATTTTGATTTAAATTCCTTTCATAAGCATCAAAAGTGTAATTGATGGATCTTATGGTAGTTTTATTTTTGTTTTATTTTATTGTGGAATCACCATAGAGTTGTTCTTTTTTATATTCCAGCAGCAATGTATGTGAGTTCTAATTTTTCCACATGCTTGATCACATTGTTATTTTCTCTTTGTTTTGTTATTGTTATTTAGTAATTTATAATGGTCATCCAATATATCAGACATAATTCATTGGAATTTTTGTCTGAATTACCCTCATGATCAGTAAGGTTGAGCAACTTTTCTTACACCTGTTAGTCATTTGAATGTGTGCTGTTATCCTTGCTCATTTGTATGGTATCAATTTTAGTAGCTCATCTTTAGATTCCGATCATGTTTATTTATCTGAGTCCTTTCTCTTTGCTTCACAGTCTAGTCAAGGGTTTGTCACTTTTATTGATGTTTTGAAAAATATAATTCTTAGTTTCGTATGCTTTTTCCTATTTTCTTGATTTTTGTTTATTTATGCTCTAGTCTATTATTCCATACCTCCTAGTAACTTTAGGATTAGTTTGTTCTTTTTCTACTTTCTTGAGCTATGAAGTTAAATAGTTTAATTACAACATTACCTCTTTTTTAATGCAAGTATTTACTGCTATATCTTAATTTGCTAGTTCTATAGCCCACAAGTTCTGTTACGTTGTTTTTTAATATTCTTTGTCTCGAGATATTTTTTCATTTCCTTTTTGATTTATTATTTGGTCCATTGTTTTTTAAAGACTGCATTGTTTAATTTTTATGAACTTTGGAATTTTACAGTTTCCTTTCTGTTACTTATTTCAAGATAGTTTTTAACATCCCCTTTTATTTTGCTCCTTTGACCCATTGACTTTTTTGAAGAATGTGTTGTTTAGTTTGTATGTATTTGTGAATTTTCAGGTTTCCTTTCTGTAATTAATACCCAATTTCATTCCATTGTGGTGAAAAAGAAACTTGGTATGACTTAAATCTTAGATTTGTTAATATGTGAGCTAGCCTGGGAATGCCTCACACGAGTTGAGAACAGTGCATCCTGCTGTTGTTGGGTAGGATGTTTGGTGTATGTCTGGTCTATCTATTTGGTCTGTGATGCTGCCTGAGTCCTCTGTTTCCTTGTAGTCTTCTGTCTGGATGTGCTGTTGGTTATTCAGAGTGGCATACTGAAACCCCTTACAAATTACTCTGTTACTATATTTTCTTTCAGCTTTGTCAATATTTGCTTCATACAGTTGGGAACTCTAATATTCCGTTCATATATATTTTTAATTACTGGATCTGCCTGATAAAGTGACCCTTATATTGTTACATGTCCATGTTTGTCTCTCAGTTCAACTTTTGTCTTACCTTCTATTTTGTCTAATAAAAGTGTTGCCACCCTATTCTCTTTTAGCTTCCAATTTCATGGGATACCTTTTTGTATTCCTTCTATTGTAACCTTAAGAGTGAGTCTCTTTTACATAGCATATAGTAAGAGCATATTTTTAATTTTCTTACCTATCTAGCTACTCCATGTATATGGTGAAGTTTAATCTATTTACATTTAAAGTAATTACTTATAGGAACAGATTGCTATTGCCAGTTAGTTAATTATTTTCTCTTGTCTTGTTTTTCTGTCCTCTTTTCCCTTCTTGCTATTCTTTATGTGTGTGTGTGTTTTGTTAATGTTTTTGTTATAACATACAATGATTCTGTTCTAATTTTCCTTTGCACATCATCTTTGGGTGTTTTGATTGTGGTTAACACTGCTTATATAAGACATTTTATAGTTACACCCATCTATTTTGATGTGTTACAACATAAGATTGATTGTATGCAAAACTCAACTATTTTGCTTTCCTCCACTACATTTCGTTATTGCTGTCATAAGTCACATCTATTATATTGTATATCATTAGCACATTTTATAGTTATAGTTATTTTCATAATCATTTAAACTTTTATTTTAACTTCTATAACAATTAAAAGTTATTCAAACACCACTTTTAAAACATTACAGCATTTTCTGTATATTTACCATTGCTAGTAAACTTTATACCTTCAAGTGCTTTCATACTGATGTCACATGCTTTCATTTCAGCTTCAGAGGGAATCACTAGAATTTTTGTTGTTCTTATAACCGAACCCTAACCCTAACCCTAACCCTAAGCAGAGTTCTTATGAATCCATTTACTGTAATTGGTTTCTCAAAGAATGAGGGGAATGTGTGTATAATGTATAAGAAGTGAATTTCTAGAGGATTTTCCCTGTTTTCTCAAAGTTCCACTGGGTCTTTGTTTATTAATTTAATTTTCTGTAAATGTGAAAATTCCTCTCACTCTTTCTTTACACATATGTATGTGTGTTTATAAGTATATATATATATATACACAAATATATACATTTATATACATATATTGTGAAGTTTTAATTTTTCTTTTGTGCTTATAGCTTTCCTGAATTAATTTTTTAATCTCTGATTATTCTATTTTAATCTGAGTTTCATGTCTTATATTTTAGATGGTGCTGTTTCTTGTATTTCCTTGAGAACACATAGCATGTGCAATCTAAAATTATCTTTCATTTCTTGAGGTAGAGCTTTTCTTCAGCATATGTATCCTATAGAGTTTCCTTTCTTTTTTATTATAAAACTCTCCTTGTGCTCAATATTATTGCTAGTTTTCTTTTCTTATCTACTCTTCAGTGAAGACGAAAGGATCAATCTCTTTGATATTTACAGTTAGTCACCTAAGAGCACCAGTAACCTCATTTGTAGATTTTGAGTTTGAGGATAAGTTTATGTGCACAGAGTATTATTAATTCTCCATTATCCAAAAAGCATTCACCTAGTGTGGCTTTGCTGAAATGTGATGAAATGATGAGATGGTCACCAATTCCCATGTCCTGTATCTCACTGTGTTGCAAGAGAAATTTATTATTGGATCATTTAAAATAACTAGAATTTCATATTCTTCAGAAGTAGTTTATAAATACTGTAAGATTCAGAATTCAATGCACCATATACTTTTTATGAATCAACCACAAAATCTCAGCAGGAAATAGTCATAAGCCACCCCTGGGAGTAGATGGCTCCAGAATGAATATAAAATGTAAGATAGGGAGAGACAGAGCTGGGGCCTGGCAAGCAAGCTCTGACTGTCTCTGAAGAGAGCTTTTGTGTAGTATTGGTATATTGCTAGATTGTCTTTTCATTTGCAAATTCTCCAAGGCTCTGATGCAATAATTAACCATGTTTGTGTGTGAGAATTTTCTATTCTGTTCCCTTAGTCTGCTGGCACTTTTATTTTAAAAAGTCTATGTCGCCTATGGAGTCCTTCTCAATTTAATTAATCTACAGTGTAGTTAAGGGTTCCTTTCTTTGTGAAAAATGTTATGATATAGTAGGTTCTTAAGAAATGGTAGCTGCTTGCTATTGGCATTTAATTGATGAATATCATTAGTATATCGCACGGTTTGAATTAAATGATTTTGTGTGTGTGTTCCTTTTTCTAAATTGTTCCAAGTGACATACTCTGAAGTGGATAAGTTATTTTCGAACATAGATCTATGAAATAAATAAATTTTAGTTTTCTGGGTTTTCTTTTCTCTACTTTTAGGCTGATTTAGTAGAAATGCAACCTCAAAACTAGTTTTTTTAGCAGATCCTCCAAATGATTCTCTAATTCGGGTTTGGGGGTTCACACTTTGTACAACCATCTTAATTTGATGATATTTTGAAGCTTCTGGGCACTTCATGGCACACAGGAAAACATCTGCTTTGTTGAATTCTTTTCCAGATTCCCTTAAGTTTTTGGGTTGTCATGAAGCACAGCTTGAGTATGGGCAAGTAGGAGAACCTCCTGCTTTGCAGCTAGGAAATGTGTTCTGCATCACTTTAGCTGCAGGCAGGACTGTCAAAAGATTACAAATTGTGATTATTCTTCCCCTGGATTGAAATGGATTTAATCTTCAGCTGAGTAGTTCTTAGAAAAAGGTAGATTTATCACCATTCTTTGAAAACTGCATAAAGAAAATGTTGCCTGTTAGATTTTTTTTTATTTGACAGGTAGAGTTACAGACAGTGAGAGAGAGAGAGAGAGAGAGAGAGAGACAGAAAGAAAGGTCTTCCTTCCATTGGTTCACCCCTCAAATGGCCACCAGGAGCTAGGTGTTTCTTCCTGGTCTCCCATGCCATCCTCCACTGCCCTCCCTGGGCCACAGCAGACAGCTGGACTGGAAGAGGAGCAACCAGGACTAGAACCCGGAGCCCATATGGGATGCTGGCACCACACGTGGAGGAGTAACCAAGTGAGCTACGGCACCGGCCCTCACCTGTTAGATTTTTAACGAACTTCCATGGATCCTTAGAATCAAATGGCAAGTGTATTAGCACCAGATGGTACTTTCTTTTATGAAGTGTGGTTTGACATATATAGAAACAGGAGATAATGATAAAAATGATCCCCAAATTAAATCTCATTCTGTTTTCTTATCTTTCTGGTATGTTCTAGGAAATTGGATTAAGTCACTGTTACTATTTCCAATTAATTACCAATCGTAAGGGGCCAGCGCCGTGGCACACTAGGTTAATCATCCTCCTGCGGCGCCAGCATCCCATATGGGCACTAGTGCTCGTCCCGGCTGCTCTTCTTCCCATCCAGCTCTCTGCTATAGCCTGGGAAAGCAGTGGAAGACGGCCCAAGTGCTTGGGCCCCTGCACCCACATTGGAGACTAGGAAGAGTCTCCTGGCTTCTGGCTTCAGATGGGTGCAGCTCCAGCAGTTGCAGCCATTTGGGGAGTGAACCAATGGAAGGAAGACCTTTCTCTCTGTCTCTCTCTCTTACTGTCTGTAACTCTACCTCTCAAATAAATAAAATCTTTAAAAAATTTCCAATCTTAAATTACTGTTATTCACATATTTGCTACTTCTTGTGTTATATGATATTTTTTTATTTTAAAATACCTATACTCACATATGGAACAAGGTTACAGTAAGATTCTGGAAATTAGAACGACATCTAGACAAAGTAATATTTGGTAAATCTCTTTTCTAAACAGTGCATCCAATATTTTTTTTTTGAGTTCCAGAGCATCAAGTTTATTTTAGAAGAGTAAAGCCTTGTAAGATATTCTTATTTGAAGGTTGAACACAAGCTTCATGAATTTTTCTCTTTTACCACAGTGTATTTTACATTGTTTTGGCAAATATTACCCTACCAATAATAGTAACCTAATTTCTGATACACTACCTCAAGTGATCACAATACCTTTATTACATTTTATTCACTTAGTTCAATGTTGTAAATCTTATCATCTATATCCCTTTCTATTTTATATCATAGTTACTTATCTCCCCAGCTTTCTCTGCCCTAATAAATGTTGAGGTCATATGTTCCATTGATTATCTTTTTTTTCCTGCATTTACACAATCTTTTGTGTATGACAGATGTTCAAACTATATTAAACAGTTTGACGTTTTACTACTGTAATGATTTCATTGATATAATGATAATTGGTACTTTAAAGATTTTTATAGACTCTTTCTTAAACATCATTACCACTTCTCTCTAAAAGGATGAATAACCAGAATGCTTCTAATAAGTGGCGACTATGCCTATGCTATGTAGCTATAAATATCTAAAGAACTAGAAAATGTAACTAGATAATTCAATCAATTCAAACTGCAACTGAGAAACAGAAGACAATTTCTGAGAAGAGATAAGGTTGGGTTACTTCAGTTTATTGGCAGTAAAATTTTTCTTGATTAAAGGATCAAGAATAAGAAGTTAGGAAATACTAAATTTTTTAACTGGTTTACTCTGTTATCCATTCAATATGCCATTGTTTACTTGAAAATAACACTGTGGATGAAATTAATTAATACATGGCATGTTATGAAAGAGTTCAATATAGTATCATTCTCAAAGAATATTAAGCAGCTTAATACACATGCAACAACACACACTACCATGATACAAAGATATGTCCATCAAACAGCTTTTCAGAATACTAGGTCTGTGAGCACTATGAGATTGTTCCTAATAATCCAGTGTTCAGCATGTCTGAACTGTTTTTCAAATGATATCTTGTACAGAGATAACAGCACAGATTCCAATTGATGTGTTCATAGGCTCCAACACACGAGCCTCCCTCATAAAATTAACCACAGTTAGATGAAAACAAAATTTCAAGTTAAAGACCTATAGAAATGACCAGGAAATGGGTGACTGCAAAATACCACATTTGTGGCAAGACTGGCTTTGCTAAGGCTGACAGATTTCATTTTGAAATTTGGGATTTGTCTTGGAGCCTTTCAGACTATCCTGGGCAAGCCAGTTTCCTACTGTTGTCTCTCTGTGTGCACAGTGGTTCTGCCCTGGTTGTACTTGTGCTACAGAACGCACTTAATACAACACTCCCTCTGCTGTCTTTGAGTCTATCAACCAGCAGCTGTTTCGGTATTCTGTTATCATCCATCTCTCCCACATAGCCTACCCGGAAGACTTATGCTTCAATATTCATTGCTTCAAAGGAGACAGACTGGCTGCCCTCCAGGATTGTAGGTGATCCCACATCACCATTTAAATAAATAGGACTTCTTGACAAAGCTTCTTTGGCACCATTTGTACAGTTCTGAGTCACACAAGCCCTTGACACTCCATATGCAATGATAGATCCAAAGACTTTCAATTTCATTCAGAGTTTGGGACAGACTGAGCTTAGCATCTCTCTTCCAAATGATCAGAAGACATCGTGATAAATTTGGCTCCCTTACTCCCTTACCTCCGTAATTTTTACACATTTACTAAACATCAGTTTGTGTCAGATGTGTGCTGTATGTTAGGGATCTATGTTTGGATCAAATTAAGAGCTGTGCCTCAAGGACTACATAATCTTGTCGTTGGGGTAAATGTGATAAATGCTATAGCGAAAGTTTAGAAGATATAGCTTGGAAATAGGAAGGAGGAGCTATACTTTAACACAGAGTAGGAATAAAAATGGAGCAAAGATATAAAGCATTTAGAGAATAGGCAATGTAGCAAGTGTTGGAATGTGGGCCTCCAAGGATGGAATATAAACTCTATGAAAGGCGGGAAGAGGCAAGATGGTGGAATAGGAAGGGAGCACACTGATAGTCCAGGGAGAGATAGTTTAATAAAAGTGGAGATACTGCAGGTTCAAGGAAGAGTAGGGGAGGAAACAGCAGAAGAAACTCTTCCGGAATGCGTGATTCACAGCGGACCTGTGTGGAGAGCGTGGGAGCCCACAGTTCGGGACACCAGCGGCAGACTCAACACACCAGCGCTGGAACGCGAGGTGAGCCGAACCTCAGTAGCCCGAGACACCAGCAGGCAAGTGGAGAGAGGAGACTAGAGGGAACGACCCCCGGGGGGGAAAAGTTCACCAGGCTAACTGGAAGAGAGAGAGAGAGAGAAAAAAAAAAAAGGTGACTGGTACGGACACGGGTTTCTCTCTCTCCGCTCACCTCTCAAGGCGAGCAAGACAAAGAGCAGGCGCCATCTTGGACATACGTCATAAGCAGAGCGACCTCAGGTCTGCACCAGCCCTGAGCCTAGCAGAAAAACCTGACTCTGGGCGGGGCGAATTAACAGGAGATTAGGACCTAGTAAATTTGTGGTGCTACTGAACTGAGACTGTGAAAAAAGAGACGGTGGGGGAGAGAACTCACGGAATTCACGTGAGTACTCTCCAGAGACACTACAATTCCATAACTTTGGCAACCCAGTGGGAGACTGAAGGAGAATTTGAGCCCACTCTGAGGGCTGAACAGATTCCCTGTGTGGTCCTTGGGAAAGAGCTTCCGATCTCTGGCTCCTGTGGGTATATCATTTGCCTGCTAACTACCTCCAACTTCGTTCAGCTGTGCGGAATTACTTCCCTTTTGAATCAAAAAAAGAAAGAGAGAGAGAGAGAGAGAGAGAGAGAGAGAGAGATTTACCATGCCTAACCTGGGAGTGTCACCTTTGGCACACCAAACAGAGCTCTCAGGCCACACCCATCTCAAGCCCTAAGGCTCCATCAAAAACAGATAGTCCACTTAATCTAGAGTCATAGTATAACAAGAAAAAGCACCACAGTGAAGAAACCAAATATCTCCAATATGCCAAATAACAAACGCAAAAAATGAGGTAATAAAAACAAGGAAGTCACCATGACGCCCTCAAATGAAAAAGACACCCCAATTCAAGATTATGAAGATGATGACATAGAAGAAATGCAAGAAGCAGATCTCAAAAAATTGATAAGAACATTAAAAAGTTCTCAAAAACAAATTCTGGAACTACACAAATCCTTAATGGACAAGATAGAAAATCTCTCTCGTGAAAATGAAATATTAGGGAGGAATCAAAATGAAACAAAACAACTAGTACAACAGGAAACTGTGATAGTGACTGAAGTGAAGAATTCAATAGATCAAATGAAAAACACAATAGAGAGCCTTACAAACAGAATGGGTGAAGCAGAAGAGAGAATATCGGACTTAGAAGACAGAGAACAGGAAAGGATACAGTCAAACCAAAGAAAAGAAGAGGAAATTAGAAATCTAAAACATATTGTCAGGAATCTTCAGGATACTATTAAAAAACCCCACATTCGGGTTCTAGGAGTTCCTGAAGGCATGGAGAAGGAGAAAGGATTAGAAGGCCTTTTTAGTGAGATATTAGCAGAAAATTTCCCAGGTTTGGAGAAGGACAGAGAAATCCTAGTACAGGAAGCTCACAGAACCCCTAATAAACACGACCAAAAGAGATCCTCACCACGACACGTTGTAATTAAACTCTCCACAGTGAAACATAAAGAAAAGATCCTAAAATGTGCAAGAGAGAAACGTCAGCTTACTCTCAGAGGATCTCCAATCAGACTCATAGCTGACTTCTCATCAGAAACCCTACAAGCTAGGAGGGAATGGCGAGATATAGCCCAGGTACTAAGAGAGAAAAACTGCCAGCCCAGAATATTATATCCTGTAAAGCTATCATTTGTGAATGAAGGTGAAATAAAGACTTTTCATAGCAAACAGAAATTGAAAGAATTTGTTGCCACTTGTCCAGCCCTGCAACAGATGCTTAAAGATGTGTTACACACAGAAACACAGAAACACGGTCATCAATATGAAAGAAGATAAAGGAAGGAAACCTCACAGCACAAGATCACAGGGAATTCAAAGCATATATTAGAACTTATCTTTGGCATTTGGCAGGGCAAAGTTAACACTTATCATTAGTCACATTGAATGTTAATGGCCTGAACTGTCCAGTTAAAAGACACTGATTAGCTGATTGGGTGAAGGAACAAAACCCATCTATTTGCTGCTTACAAGAAACACATCTTTCCAACAAAGATCCATACAGACTGAAAGTGAAAGGCTGGAAAAAGATATTCCATGCCAACAGAAATGAAAAAAGAGCGGGCGTAGCCATCTTAATATCGGACAACATAAACTTTACCACAAAAACTGTTAAGAGAGACAAAGAGGGACACTATATAATGATTAAGGGATCAATACAACAAGAAGATATAACAATTATCAATGTATATGCACCTAACTACAGGCCACCAGTTTATCTAAAAGATTTGTTACCGGACTTAAAGGGAGACTTAGACCCCAATACAATAGTACTGGGGGACTTCAATACTCCACTCTCAGAAATAGACAGAGCAATAGGACAGAAGATCAAGAAGGATACAGTAGATTTAAACGACACTATAGCCCAAATGGATCTAACAGATATATACAGAACTTTCAATCCTACAGCTAAAGATTTTACATTCTTCTCAGCAGTACATAGAACCTTCTCTAGGATTGACCACATACTAGGCCATAAAGCAAGTCTCAGCAAATTCAAAAGAATTAGAATCATACCATGCAGCTTCTCAGACCATAAAGGAATGAAGTTGGAAATTAGCAACTCAGGAATCCCTAGAGCATACGCAAACACATGGAGATTGAACAACATGCTCCTGAAGGAACAATGGGTCATAGAAGAAATTAAGAGAGAAATCAAAAATTTTCTGGAAGTAAATGAGGATAACAGCACAACATACCAAAACTTATGGGACGCAGCAAAAGCAGTGTTAAGAGGAAAGTTTATATCAATAGGTGCCTACATCAAGAAATTGGAAAGGCACCAAATAGATGAGCTTTCAATTCATCTCAAGGATCTAGAAAACCTACAGCAAACCAGACCCAAATCTAGTAGGAGAAGAGAAATAATTAAAATCAGAGAAGAAATCAACAGAATTTAATCCAAAAAAAAAAAAAAAAACATTACAAAAAATCAGCCAAACGAGGAGCTGGTTTTTTGAAAAAAATAAACAAAATTGACACCCCATCGGCCCAACTAACTAAAAAAAGAAGAGAAAAGACCCCAAATCAATAGAATCAGAGATGAAAAAGGAAATGTAACAACAGACACCACAGAAATAAAAAGAATCATCAGAAATTACTACAAGGGCTTGTATGCCAGCAAACAGGGAAACCTATCAAAAATGGATAGATTCCTGGACACGTGCAACCTACCTAAATTGAACCAGGAAGACATCGAAAACCTAAACAGACCCATAACTGAGACAGAAATTGAAACAGTAATAAAGGCCCTCCCAACAAAGAAAAGCCCAGGACCAGATGGATTCACTACTGAATTCTACATTTAAAGAAGAACTAACTCCAATTCTTCTCAAACTATTCAGAACAATCGAAGAAGAGGGAATCCTCCCAAATTCTTTCTATGAAGCCAGAATCACCTTAATTCCTAAGCCAGAGAAAGATGCAGCACTGAAAGAGAACTACAGACCAATATCCCTGATGAACATAGATACAAAAATCCTCAATAAAATTCTCGCCAATAGAATGCAACAACACATCAGAAAGATCATCCACCCAGACCAAGTGGGATTTATCCCTGGTATGCAGGGATGGTTTAATGTGCACAAAACAATCAATGTGATACACCACATTAACAGACTGCAGAAGAAAAACCAGATGATTATCTCAATAGATGCCGAGAAAGCATTTGATAAAATACAACACCCGTTCATGATGAAAACTCTAAGCAAACTGGGTATGGAAGGAACATTCCTCAATACAATCAAAGCAATCTATGAAAAACCCACAGCCAACATCCTATTGAATGGGGAAAAGTTGGAAGCATTTCCACTGAGATCTGGTACCAGACAAGGATGCCCACTCTCGCCACTGCTATTCAATATAGTTCTGGAGGTTCTAGCCAGAGCTATTAGGCAAGAAAAAGAAATTAAAGGGATACAAATTGGGAAGGAAGAACTCAAACTATCCCTCTTTGCAGATGATATGATTCTTTATTTAAGGGACCCAAAGATCTCTACTAAGAGACTATTGGAACTCATAGAAGAGTTTGGCAAAGTAACAGGATATAAAATCAATGCACAAAAATCAACAGCCTTTGTATACACAGACAATGCCATGGCTGAGGAACAACTTCTAAGATCAATCCCATTCACAATAGCTACAAAAACAATCAAATACCTTGGAATAAACTTAACCAAGGAAGTTAAAGATCTCTACGATGAGAATTACAAAACCTTAAAGAAAGAAATAGAAGAGGATACCAAGAAATGGAAAAATCTTCCATGTTCATGGATTGGAAGAATCAATATCATCAAAATGTCCATTCTCCCAAAAGCAATTTATAGATTCAATGCAATACCAATCAAGATACCGAAGACCTTCTTCTCAGATCTGGAAAAAATGGTGCTGAAATTTATATGGAGGCACAAGAGACCTCGAATAGCTAAAGCAATCTTGTACAACAAAAACAAAGCCGGAGGCATCACAATACCAGATTTCAGGACATACTACAGGGCAGTTGTAATCAAAACAGCATGGTACTGGTACAGAAACAGTTGGATAGACCAATGGAACAGAATTGAAACTCCAGAAATCAATTCAAACATCTACAGCCAACTTATATTTGATCAAGTATCTAAAACCAATTCCTGGAGCAAGGACAATCTATTCAATAAATGGTGCTGGGAAAACTGGATTTCCATGTGCAGAAGCATGAAGCAAGACCCCTACCTTACACCTTACACAAAAATCCACTCAACGTGGATTAAAGACCTAAATCTACGACCTGACACCATCAAGTTATTAGATAACATTGGAGAAACCCTTCAAGATATTGGCACAGGCAAAGAATTTCTGGAAAATACCCAGGAGGCACAGGCAGTCAAAGCCAAAATCAACTATTTGGATTGCATCAATTTGAGAAGTTTCTGTACTGCAAAAGAAACAGTCAGGAGAGTGAAGAGACAACCGACAGAATGGGAAAAAATATTTGCAAACTATGCAACAGATAAAGGGTTAATAACCAGAATCTACAAAGAGATCAAGAAACTCCACAGAAACAAAACCAACAACCCACTTAAGAGATGGGCCAAGGACCTCAATATATATTTTTCAAAAGAGGAAATCCAAATGGCCAACAGGCACATGAAAAAATGTTCAAGGTCACTAGCAATCAGGGAAATGCAAATCAAAACCACAATGAGGTTTCACCTCACCCCGGTTAGAATGGCTCACATGCAGAAATCTACCAACAACAGATGCTGGCGAGGATGTGGGGAAAAAGGGACACTAACCCACTGTTGGTGGGAATTCAAACTGGTTAAGCCACTATGGAAGTCAGTCTGGGGATTCCTCAGAAACCTGAAGATAACCCTACCATTCAATCCAGCCATCCCACTCCTTGGAATTTACCCAAAGGAATTTAAATTGGCAAACAAAAAAGCGGTCTGCACCCTAATGTTTATTGCAGCACAATTCACAATAGCCAAGACCTGGAACCGACCTAAATGCCCATCAACGGCAGACTGGATAAAGAAATTATGGGATATGTATTCTTTAGAATACTATATCGCAGTAAGAAACAACGAAATCCAGTCATTTGCAACAAAATGGAGGAATCTGGAACACATCATGCTGAGTGAAGTAAGCCAGTCCCAAAGGGACAAATACCATATGTTCTCCCTGATCGGTGACAACTGACTGAACACCAAAAAGGAAACCTCCTGAAGTGAAATGGACACTATGAGAAATGGTGACTTGATCAGCATAGCCCTGACTGTTAATGAACGACTTCATACATTATCCCTCTTAGTAGTTTTTTTGTCTGTTCTACTTAATATGACTGGTTTAATTCTGTAATTAATACACAGTTATTCTTAAGTGTTGAAATTTAACTGAAATGTGATCCCTGTTAAACATAAGAGTGGGGATAAGAGAGGGAAGAGATGTGCAATTCGGGACATGCTCAAGCTGACTTGCCCCAAATGGTAGAGTTAGAAACATACCAGGGGACTCCAATTCAATCCCATCAAGGTGGCATGTACCAATGCCATCTCACCAGTCCAAGTGATCAATTTCAGTTCACAATTGATCATAATGAAAGGACTAAGAGTCAAAGGAAGCACATAAACAAGTCTAGTACCTGCTAATACTAACCGATAGAATAAATAAAGGAGAGAGTGATCCAACACGGGAAGCGAGATACTCAGCAGACTCATAGAATGGCAGATGTCCTAAACAGCACTCTGGCCTCAGAATCAGCCCTAAAGGCATTTGGATCTGGCTGAAAAGCCCATGAGAGTATTTCAGGCATGGAAATCCAAGACACTCTGGAAAAAAAAAAAAAAAAAAACACAAACCCTAAATGAAAGATCTATGTGAGTGAGATCCCAGTGGAAAGAACAGGTCTTCAAAGAAGGAGGTACCTTTCTCTGAAGGGAGGAGAGAACCTCCACTTTGAATATGACCTTGTCTAAACAAGATAAGAGTCGGTGAACTCACGGGGCTTCCATAGCCTTGGAAACTCATGACTGGTGCATAGGGAGATTACTGATGCCATGAACAGGAGTGTCAATTTGTAAAGTCAACAACAGGAGTCACTGTGCACTTACTCCTCATGTAGGATCTCTGTCCTTAATGTGCTGTACATTGAGACTTAATGCTATAACGAGTACTCAAACAGTATATTTCACTTTGTGTTACTATGGGGGTGCAAACTATTGAAATCTTTACTTAATGTATACTAAACTGATCTTCTGTAAAAAAAAAAAGAAGAAGAAATTATCAATTCCCAACTTGACTCTCACTGGGATGAAACATGACAATAGGTCTGATCTGATTTCATCATCATTTAAAAAATCATCTATTATTTTTCACTTTATGTTTCTGTGTGGGAGCAAACTGTTGAAATCTTTACTTAATGTATGCTAAACTGATCATCTGTATATAAAGAGAATCGAAAATGAATCCTCATGTGAATGGAAGGGGAGAGGGAGTGGGAAAGGGGAGGGATGTGGGTGGGAGAGACGATATGGGGGGGAAGCCATTGTAATCCATAAGCTGTACTTTGGAAATTTATATTCATTAAATAAAAGTTAAAAAAAAAAAGAAATGAAAAAAAAAGTCTGATTATGGAACACAGCCATCTATCAGGCTACACCTTGGCTCCTCAGTTGAATTTTACAGTGTTTGCTGTAAGGGGATTATTTGAGAAAATGTTAAGATATCTTATTGAGAAGGCATTCACACTTCAGCAATAAATCCTTTGAACTCAAAAAAAAAAAAAAAAAATGAAAGGCTATGTAGGCCCAGTAAAAACTCAATATAGAAGATCTATAAAGAATTCTCCTTTACCAGTAAAAGACCCTGCTTTATCTCAATCCATATATATCAAGAAGGTCAAATACTCATTAACTAAAACATCCTAAAAAAATTGCTTTCCAGGGTTGGCTTTGTGGCATAGCTGGTAAAGCTGTCTTCTGTGATGCCAGCGTCCTATACAGGTTTCAGTTCATCTCCCAGCTGCATCCCTTCTGATCCAGCTCCTTGCTAATGGCCTGGGAAAAGCATCAAGAGTGTTTGGGACCCTGCTATTAAGGTGGGAGATCCAGATGAAGCTCCTGGCTTCTGGCTTTGGCCTGGCCCAGCCCTAGATATTGTGGCCATCTGGGGAGTGAAACACCAGATAGAAGATCTCTCTGTCTCCCACTCTCTTTCTGTAACTCTGATTTTCAAATAAATTAATTAATTTAAAAAACAATTAATTCTCTGCTGTACCCAACAACTTAGTAACATCTTTAGGCCTAGAATTCCAATTTCCTTACTACATGCTTGACTGAAATGTAGTTATTAAGAAAATGGGGTTTCCTAGAGTTAGAGTGATTTAAACCATGTAAATTCATCTCTGAGCTTTTGTACAGATCTTTCTAAGACATAATACAAAGAAATGAGGATTTGTAATTATCAGATGGCTTCTCAAAACCACCACTGAGAATGAAGCCTTTGTAGTGACTACATTGAGGAAAGTAAGGAAGTTACTTCCTTCTTGAATGAGAAAGACCATTGGAGTGACATACCAAATGAAAGCCAATCTCAGAATTTGAATAATAAGCTTTTTTAAAACACAAACCAACCAATACAATATTAAAGATATCATGTCACCAGGGAACAGTTTAACTATAACCTATTTCACCTCTCTCTGGACTGTGACTGTTGATGACACATGCCTTCCTTTTTCAAAACTGCTCCTCTTTTCCTATTTTTGATACCATTCCATTCCTTCGATATGATGTCTCTTGCCTTCTCTTTGTGTGACTTCTTATTTATCATCTACTATCCCTCTGCCTTGTTTTCCTTTAAATCTTCTGTTTATCATATTTCCATCCTTAGCTCCCTCTTTGTTATCTTCACTTGGAGGGACCTTATTTAAATAGCTTCTCCGAATTGTTTTTTTATTGGACTTACAGGCCAACGTGAGAAAGTATCCCACTATGTTTTCTGCTTGAATTCACTTAAACTACATTCAGCATTTTTAAAATCTAACTCCAGACTGACTTCCAAAGTAGCTTTACCAGTTTGCATTCCCACCAACAGTGGGTTAGTGTCCCTTTTTCCCCACATCCTCTCCAGCATCTATCGTTGGTAGATTTCTGAATGTGAGCCATTCTCACTGGGGTGAGGTGAAACCTCATTGTGGTTTTGATTTGCATTTCCCTGATTGCTAGTGATCTTGAACATTTTTTCATGTGCCTGTTGGCCATTTGGATTTCCTCTTTTGAAAAATGTCTATTGAGGTCCTTGGCCCATCTCTTAAGTGGGTTGTTGGTTTTGTTTTTGTGGAGTTTCTTGATCTCTTTGTAGATTCTGGTTATTAACCCTTTATCAGTTGCATAATTTGCAAATAATCTATCCTATTCTGTCAGTTGCCTCTTCACTTTCCTAACTGTTTCTTTTGAAGTACAAAACTTCTCAATTTGATGCAATCCCAAATGTAAATTTTGGCTTTGACTGCCTGTGCTTCCGGGTTATTTTCCAAGAAGTCATTGCCGGTACCTATATCTTGCAGGGTTTCTCAAATGTTCTCTAATAATTTGAAGGTGTTGGGTCGTAGATTTAACTCTTTAATCCATGTTGAGTGGATTTTTGTGTAAGGTATAAGGTAGGGGTCTTGCTTCATACTTCTGCATGTGGAAATCCAATTTTCCCAGCACCATTTATTGAATAGACTGTCCTTACTCCAGGGATTGGTTTTGGATCCTTGATCAAATATGAGTTGGCTGTAGATGTTTGGATTGGTTTCTGGTGTTTCTATTCTGTTCCTTTGGTCTATCCATCTGTTTCTTTGCCAGTACCATGCTGTATTGATAACAACTGCCCTGTAGTAAGTCCTGAAATTTGCTATTGTGATGCCTCTGGCTTTGTTTTTGTTGTACAAGGTTGCTTTAGCTATTCGAGGTCTCTTGTGCCTCCATATAAATTTCAGCATCATGTTTTCCAGATCTGAGAAGAAGGTCTTCGGTATTTTGATTGGTATTGCATTGAATCTATAAATTGCTTTTGGCAGCATGGACATTTTGATGATACTGATTCTTCCAATCCATGAGCATGGAAGATTTTTCCATTTTTTGGTATCCTCTTCTATTTCTTTCTTCAAGATTTTGTAATTCTCTTTGTGGAGATCTTTAACTTCCTTGGTTAAGTTTATTCCAAGGTATTTGATTGTTTTTGTGGCTATTGTGAATGGGATTGATCTTAGCAGTTTTTTCTCAGCCGTGGCATTGCCTGTGTATACAAAGGCTGTTGATTTTTGTGCATTGATTTTATACCCTGCTACTTTGCCAAACTCTTCTATGAGTTCCAATAGTCTCTTAGTAGAGTTCTTTGGATCCCCTAAGTAAAGAATCATATCATCTGCAAAGAGGGATAGTTTGAGTTCTACCTTCCCAATTTGTATCCCTTTCATTTCTTTTACTTGCATAACATCTCTGGCTAAAACTTCCAGAACTATACCTGAATAAAACTCTACCATACAACCCAGCCATCCCACTCCTTGGAATTACCCAAAGGAAATTAAATGGGAAGAAAAAAAAAAAACTGTCTGCACCTTAATGTTTATTGCAGCTCAATTCGCAATAGCTAAGACCTGGAATCAACCCAAATGCCCATCAACAGTAGACTGGATAAAGAAATTATGGGATATGTGCTCTATAGAATACTACACAGCAGTAAAAAACAATGAAATCCAGTCATTTGCAACAAAATGGAGGAATCTGGTAAACATCATGCTTAGTGAATTAAGCGAGTCCCAAAGGGACAAATATCATATGTTCCCCCTGATTGGTGATAACTAACCGAGCACCAAAAAGGAAGCCTATTGAAGTGTAATGGGCACTATGAGAAACAGTGACTTGATCAGCCCTTGTAGTGACTGTCGAGGAACAGCTTAATACTTTATCCCTTTTAGTATTTTTTTTTTTGTTCTACTTAATACTATTGGTTGAACTCTGTAATTAACACACAATTATTCTTAGGTGTTTAAATTTAACTGAAAAGTGATCGCTGTTAAATGTAAGAGTGGGAATAAGAGAGGGAGGAGATATACAATTTGAGACATGCTCAATCGGACTTGCCCCAAATGGTGGAGTTAGAAATGTGCCAGGGGATTCCAATACAATCGTATCAAGTTTGTATGTACCATTGCCATTTCACTAGTCCAAGTGATCAATTTCAGTTCACAATTGATCATATTGATAGGTCTAAGAGTCAAACGGATCACATAAACAGGACTAGTATCTGCTGATACTAACTTATGGAATAAAAAAGGGAGAGAACAATCCAACATGGGAAGCAGAATACACAGCAGACTCAGAAGGGCAGATTCCTAAACAGCATTCTGGCCTCAGAATCAGCCCTTAAGGCATTCAGAACTGGCTAAAAAGCCCATGAGAGTATTTCAGGCATGGAAAACCAAGACACTCTGAAAAAAAAAAAAAAAAACCTAAATGAAAGATCTCTGCAAGTGAGATCCAAGTAGAAAGAAAGGGCCATCAAAGAAGGAGGTACCTTTCTCTGAAGGGAGGAGAGAACTTCCACTTTGACTATGACCTTGTCTAAATAAGATCGAAGTCAGCAAACTCAAAAGGCTTCCATATCCTTGGCAACTCATGACTAGAGCCTAGGGAGATTTCTCATGCCATAAACAAGAGTGTCAAATTGTGAAGTCAACAACAGGAGTCACTGTGCACTTACTCCCCATGTAGGATCTCTGTCCTTAATGTGTTGTACCATGTGAAGTAATGCTATAACTAGTACTCAAACAGTATATTTCACTTTGTGTTTCTATGGGGGTGCAAACTGTTGAAATCTTTGCTTAATATATACTAAATTTATCTTCTGTATATAAAGATAATTGAAAATGAATCTTGTGAATGGAATGGGAGAGGGAGCGGGAGATGGGAGGGTTACAGGTGGGAAGGAAGTTATGGGGGGGAAAAGCCATTGTAATCCATAAACTGTACTTTGGAAATTTATATTTACTAAATAAAAGTTTAAAAAAAAACTAACTCATCACTTCTTCAAACCTGCTTCTCCTGCTATATTCCCTGTCTCTTGGCTTGCAAAAACCATTGGCCTAGCCATCCAAGTCAGACACTAGGGAGTCACCTTAGATTCTCACACGTACTCAGCCCTCATATCACTGCTCCCTGTTTCTCCTTTGCTTGTTTCCTCTACTTTCTATACTCACTGTCACTTTTATTGTGCCCTAATTTCTTCTTGCCTGTAGAACTAATTGTAATTGCCATATAATTTGTCTTTCTTTTCACCTTACTCTATCCCTCTCAATCTCCCTCCCTTCTAATACACGAATGTGATTAAAATTTCTCCATAGTCTGCTTATTGTTTTCAACTTTAAATCAAATACCTAAGCTAAGATGCAAGGCCTTCGAGGTTTATCTGTGACCTGAAATCCCTACACATTCTTTTTTTAAAAAAAGATTTATTTTATTTATTTGAAAGACAGAGTTACAGAAAGACATAGAGACAGAGAGAGAGGCCTTCCATCTGCTGGTTCACTCCCCAGATGGCCGCGATGGCCAGAGCTGAACTGATCCAAAGCCAGGAGCCAGGAGCTTCTTCCAGGTGCAGGGGCCCAAGGACTTGGGCCATCTTCTACTGCTATCCCAGGCCATAGCAGAGAGCTGGATCAGAAGAGGAGCAGCTGGGACTCGAACTGGCACCCACAAGGGATGCCGGCGCTTCAGGCCAGGGCTTACGCTGCTGAACCACAATGCCGGCCCCTGCTCATTCTTGTGTACATCCTCCATCCCAAACTTATTGAGCTGCCTCTGCCCACTACCACTTTCACTTGCTACCCCTTCGCAAATCATTCCGTCTCTATCCTCAACTTCTACTTATCCTTGAAATCTCAGCTGTAGTGTCATCTTCTCAGGGAAATCTCTTGTGATTTAAGAGTTTTGTTCTCTTCCCCAGAAACCCCAGGTTCTTGGCTTACTAGCTCTCACTGTGTAATATTAGCCTACAAGCCCCATGAAGTCATAGGGCTTTGTATACACAATTGTAGTATAGAGCATAGAATATTGATAAAGACCTCCTTTAAGCTAGAACAGTGGAATAATTCTAAAAAATGAATTTTATTGAAGATATCTGTTAGAGAATCAGAAACAAATGCCAAATATGATATCGATACCTACAGGAAAATAATGAGGGATGCATATTTGTGACCTATTGATTTTAGTGAGACTATGTATGAATGGGCTAGTGCTGAAATCTAACCCTGAAGATACACTGTGACTCTAGATAATTAGAGCATCCACTGAAGGGCAGAATATTTGCTTTAGTTAGAATGAGCAGGAATTTCTATTTAGTGCACTTCAATAACATGTTCATTCTTTTCTCTATACTGGGCCTTGTAAATATGATTTCCTGGGAATGCAAAGAAGGAGAAGGCAACAGCTGGCAGATTTGTGGAAAGAAAGACACTTGGACCCTGAAGAGTAGAAGACATTGTGATGCTTGGCAGAACTGTGGTGTATCCAAGGGTGACATGAAACAAGCAATGTTTGTTTACAGCAGAAGCAGGATGGCTGGAGGAGTGTTATTAGGGACAATTTCATGAAAGAGGACAAGTCAGGTGAAACGTAATTCAGGAAAACGTAATTTCTAGTTAAAGGAAGGGAGAAGCAAAAGGAATTGCAAGACCAACGGCACCCTAGGCAGATAGCTATGCATACGAAATATGTATTTTAGTCGTCTTAGAGCATAATTTGTTGATGGGCTTCTCATTTATAGTTTCTAGGATCAGTCTGAGTAACATCATGAAGATCTTGATGAGCCATTGTTAGAAGTGTGAACTTAACGCAGAAACAGTAGGTAGCCATGAGGTGGTGTGCTAAAGCCATGTTTGCACCTTTGAGCGAACACTTTGGGTAGAGTGAAATGAATGTGCTGGAGATAGAAGCAGCTGCACAGAGCCCCTGAGGGGGAGAAACCAGTAAGCAGGCTTGAGGTTGGATACAAAGGAATATGTCGAGAGGTTGCTTTTCAAAACCAGCAAGGAGGAAAAACAGCAAAAATCGTCAACTGAAATGGTTCATCTGAATGTATTTTAAGATGATTGAGCAAAAAAAAAATTTCCTTTGGAATTAGAGAAATTTTAACTTAGTGAAATAAAACAACAAATGGTACAAAAGGTTCGCTGGTATGCAGGGGTGTAATTCTGTTCTCAGAATTTAAGACACAAGAAAAATTCATTGTGTGCATCAGTTATGAAGCATTTACAACATATTGCAGCCATACTCTATGTTTGCTGGAAATTGACATTACACTGGAGTCCTTAATCAGATACACCTGGAATGGGCTTATTTTTGAAATAAATAAAATCTTCCTCCCTGCTAAACAGCCCTAAGTTGTGATCAGGAGCCACTTTCATGCACCAAGTACCGTGAACACTTTGCTAATCCAGTCATTTAAGGCCAGATTGATTTAATGGGTTGTGTATGTGATTTTTAAAAAGAGATTGAAGGTTAATATATTAATTATAATATTCAAAGTGTATAGAACATATGTAATTATTGGCCAATATAAAAGGGAATCATATTTTTGCATGTCAAAATATTTTAAATTATTTATCATGTTTTCATATTTTCTGATGCCTACCCTGCATTATTTCTTTTTTTTAACTTTTATTTAATGAATATAAATTTCCAAAGTACGGCTTATGGATTACAATGGCTTCCCCCCCATAACTTCCCTCCCACCCGCAACCCTCCCCTTTCCCCCTCCCTCTCCCATTTCATTCACATCAAGATGCATTTTCAATTCTCTTTATATACAGAAGATCAGTTTAGCATATATTAAGTAAAGATTTCAACAGTTTGCACCCACATAGAAACATAAAGTGAAAAATACTGTTTGAGTACTAGTTATAGCATTACTTCACATGGTACAACACATTAAGGACAGAGATCCTACATGGGGAGTAAGTGCACAGTGACTCCTGTTGTTGACTTCACAATTTGACACTCTTGTTTATGGCATGAGAAATCTCCCTAGGCTCTAGTCATGAGTTGCCAAGGATATGGAAGCCTTTTGAGTTCGCCAGCTTCAATCTTATTTAGACAAAGTCATAGTCAAAGTGAAAGTTCTCTCCTCCCTTCAGAGAAAGTTACCTCTTTCTTTGATGGCCCTTTCTTTCTACTTGGATCTCACTCACAGAGATCTTTCATTTAGGGTTTTGTTGTTGTTTTTTGTTGTTGTTGTTGTTGTTGTTGTTTTGCCAGAGTGTCTTGGTTTTCCATGCCTGAAATACTCTCATGGGCTTTTTAGCCAGTTCTGAATGCCTTAAGGGCTGATTCTGAGGCCAGAGTGCTATTTAGGACATCTGCCATTCTATGGGTCTGCTGTGTATCTCGCTTAATAAACTTTTCGCTTTTGATATTTCTAGATTTATAGAAAACTATAAAAACTACTTTTTTAGTACAGAGTCCCCATATAACTGTCATCAGTTTCCCTAGTTTTTTTAAAGATTTATTTATTTATTTGAAAGAAATAAAAAGCGAGAGAAGGAGGGAGAGATGGAGAGGGGAAGGGGGAGGAGAAAGAGTTTGCTTCACTCTCCAAATTGCCACAACAACCAGAGCTGGCTGATCTGAAGCCAGGAGCCAGGAGATTTTTCCAGATTTCTCACATGAGTACAGGAGCCCAAGCACTTGGGCCATCTTATGCTGCTTTCCCAGGTGCATTATCAGGGAAGTGGATTGAAAATGGAGCAGCTGGGTCTCAAGCCTGCGCACACGTGGGACGCCAGCACTGTAGGTAGAGGCTTCACCTTCTATGCTACAGCAGTGACCCCAATTTCTCTAACGTTAATATCTTAAATTAACCTCTATGAAATTATGAAACTTACATTGGTGCTTTATTATTAATTAAACTTCAGACTTCAGTCTGATTTCACCAGTTTCTCAACAAACGCCTTTTTGTGTGTTCATAAATGTAACTCAGGGTATTACACTGCATGGAATCATTATGTCTCCTCTCCTCTGTGACAATGTCTCGGGCTTTGTTATTTCCTTGACCTTGATCTTTACCATTTCAGGTATTTTTCTAGATGTTTCTTAGTTTGGGCTCAGCTGACATTTCTTTCATGGTTAGACTGCACTTTGGGGTTTGAGGAGGAATACAACAGAAATAGATTGCCCTTCCCATCTCGTTCTGTCAGGGAATATGTGAAAGCAACATGACTTCTCACTGGTGACATTCACCTGAATTACTTGGTGAAGGTGGTATCTGCCACAATTCCCCATGGTAAAATGATGATTTTTCCTTTTCATGTTCTGTTCTTGGAAGCCGTTTCCTAGGTGCAGTCTGCAGGCAAAGTGGTGGAAGGAGGAGGAAATATCCACGTAAGTTGTTTGAAATTCCTCTATAGGAGAGGTTTGTCCATTGTCCCCTCTCTCTTTAGGTCGTCAAACGTGCATACTGGCAAGGACTTGAGGATGTTGTCTTAGTCCACGTGCGCTGAAACTGGAACAGTTGTAAACAGTCCCAGTTCTAGAGGCTGTTAAGTCCAGGAGCATGGTGCTGGCTGGTTTGGCATCGGATCAGGGCCTGCTTTCTGGTTCGTGGGCAGTTCATGTTGACTGTGTCCTCACATGCTGCAAGGGATCCCTCTGAGCTCTTTTCTACAAGCACACTGACCTCAAACATGGAGGCTCCTCCCGTGGGACTTACCTCCCCAAATCCTCACTTCTATCACCGTGACACTGGGATTTAGCTTCAAATACAAATCTAGGGGGAGACACAAACATTTGATTGATAATTATATATATATATATATATATATTATACTTTGGTTATAGCTTAGTACTCTGCTGTTTATTTTGTTGCTCAAGTTGATCCACTTGTGACCACTGGGAACATTTTGACTGCCTCCTGTTCCCATTGACTCATACACATCATTCACGTTGACTTCTGGAGCACTTTCTGACCCTACAAGATACTCCACACTTACTCCAGGTAATGCCTTCCTCAGCCCTACAATTAGTTTTTCCCCCAAGAAGTCCTGGTTTCTTTTGATGGAGAATGATAGATAGTAAGCAACCTGGACTACACTGCTTTTTGAAAATATCTTGTTTTTCCATTGCTAATTTTGTATTCTTGGAATAGACAGGAAAAAATGTCCTGTTTTGACTTTATTCGAAAAGAGAGAACTTTTGTTATCTGGGAAGTTTTCTAAGAAGATGAATTCCTTGTGTCTGTTATTAGGGCTTAGATTGTAGGCCTGGAGGTAGACACTGGACGGGTGAGTCTGGTGTAGGTATTGCTAGGTTTTTCTGCAATTTGGTTATGAAAAGTGGCTCAGAAATGTGTGCATATATAAACTCCCTGCCTTGTTGCATAGTGGAATGGAACTAGACCCAGAGGATGAAGCACATTGCTGCTGCAATCGGCACATCTGGCACATCAGGACAACTCAGAAGAGGAACAGTGTCACACAAAATAGAGAAGTAGACTCAGTGTGAAACAGGGGGCGCTCTATGAGACCAGAGGTCCCAACATCTGGTTTTTCCAAATTTTTATTACCAATGGTGATGTAATTGATTAATCATAAAAAATATGCAGTTTCGTGAAAAGAGGATCTTGTGAAAAGTTTAACAGTGAAACGGGGAACAACAGTGAGTTTCAGTGTTTGCAAGAAAGATGTGATATCTTAGAAACTAGGGCCTAGGAGAACAGGCACACTAGGGAAACCTTGAGGGGGACAGTGACTGTTGACTAATCATTACCTGCGGCCAAACATCCTCACTTGCTGTTGACTGGAGCCGGCAGTGTCTCTTTGCCATCCTTAACATAACTTAACTGGTCGCCTTTGTAGTGCAGCCAGGCATGTCTTTAACAGAATGCAGGCCATGCGGTGGGCCCCAACACATTGCCAAAGACACATGCAGAGGAAGCTCTTTCTTCACCCCTAGATAGTTATTTTCCACTCCTACACTGTCCGTGTCTATTTACTCACACCTGTTAAGTCAGTGATTCTCAACCCTGGAGCATTCTGAAGAGCTTAGAAGACCTCTGTGCCCATTTGCAGGAATTGCTTTCAATGATCTGGAGTGGCACCTGGCAGCTAGGTTTTCCTTAAAGACTCAGATGATGCAGTGAACAGCTCGGGGTGGGGACACATTTATGTTCATCTGAGCTCATACATTGCATGTTGTTTTCTTTCTTCTGACATCTCTGGGGGAACATTTAATTTATATAACTTCACAGGTAAGGTTCATCAATTTAATCTGACAAACACATATAGCATTTATTTTGTGCACAGCACTATTCAGGACTCTCCAGGAGGGAGAGCTTGGGAACATGAATCAGTTAGAGTCTGTTCCATTCAAGAGTTTAAAATATACTAGAGGAGCATTGGTATGGATGCATATTAGTAGAAGAACAACTGGAGACAGAGTGAAGACGATTATGAAGTGCCTGGATGGAAAATGGGGATTCAAAGGAATTAGTTCGTGCTGATTTTCATTAGAGAGCTTTATTCTCCAGTTGAAGCAGGCAGTGCCTTCCTTCTGAGACTTTATTACCCTCTGTGGATATCTTTCGCCAAAGCTGCAGCTTTTTGGGAGAATCCAGAAGTCATATTATTTTGTCTGAAAAATCCATTAGAATCCCATGTTAGCTAACACGGTTACTGGCCAGGTCTTGATGAAGCTCCTTCAAGCAGAAGGCTAAGCACACCATGATAGCAATGAATCCAGCTGTAAGAAAACTCATGTTATTTTTAAGCATCTTGACTGAAAATTGCTTTGTCCCATCACTGGGCAATGCTTTTATTACTGTTTTTACTGCTGCTAAATTAGATTCCGTGTTGTAGAAATTATGCATAACTGCACTTTTTTAATATTTGCTACTGTAATCATTTCTGTAATTATGATACAGAAGCAACTGCTGCAAGCTGTTCTGTGGATGGCTATTTTACTGAGTTCTAATGATGGTATCTACTGAAAATTCTATCTGCAAAGGCCCTGCCAGCTAGTGCCTCCCTGGTGATATGAGGCAGATAAGCTCAATCAGATACTGTTAATGAGCTTGATTTATGATGTTGGTGGTTCAATCTGACACCTAGGGGTTTTAGAAATTTAGATTCCAAGCTTTAGTGTGTGTGTGTGTGTGTGTGTGTCCCCTCCCCCCTCCCTTGGGGAAACAAAGAGGCCCAATTAGGATTTGAAACCAACAGGCACTGTAAAGCAATATCGCTCACATAAGACATTTTCCCATCAAAACCATCTCCTCAGTGCAGTGTCAAGTCGTGTTGTACATACCAAGAACAAGACATATGAAGATGTTAATTGAATTAAGGCTAATTTTTAATCAGGGAATGTCTTTCACATTAGCCCTGGAAATTGACTAAAACACCACAATTAATGGACCCGTTACCAGTTTCCACAAGAGAAGAGGTGATGCCTGGTGGCTTCTCCTCTCCCAGTTGAGCTTGTGACTCATCATCGGTTCCTATTTTGCCTGATTTTTATGTAGCCAGGAAATGAATATGTACAAGCATGGATGCACATCTGCTCCCCCCCAAAAATTAAGCCCCAAATACTTTTAGTCATATGGAAATAGAACAGTGGCCTCAGTGGTGTGATTTGGGAGGCTTCCGGAGACTTTCCTCTTTCCAAAGCCTGGCCTCCCACCACCAGCCTAAGTCCCATAGTCCTGGAGTTTGGCCATCTCGGGAGAAACCTTATTGCTTCTGAGTTCCTGTGCTAACATACAATTACCATGGGAGACTAACATGCTGAGTTCACATAGGCTTATACAGCTAGGTTGTCCTGAATGGATCCCATCAGCTTGACCGACATAGATGGTGATGAATCCCTCCATGCTGAAGAGTCAGAGGATATTAGACCCCGAATTAGGATTAGACCACTACATGGCACTTACTTGTATTTCCACTCTGAGGTATTTTTTTCAGAGTTGTTCAAGTCTAATCGTGATAGAAATTGTACATCTACTTGAGGTATGCATGTAATAAAATACTGTGTGAAATGATCAGTACCATCAAGTTAAGCAAATCTTTGTACATGGTGAACTCTAATCTCTTAATGAATTCCAAGTATGCAATATAGCATTATTAAATATAATTGTTCCACAGGAGAAGGAACCTGTCTGAAACATTTCCTTACATATGAAATATGCTACTTGGATTCCTCTCTTCATGCAGCCCTTAGTGCATGAGAGAATAGAGTAGGCCAGTATGCAGCACAGGACAGCAGAGCATGAGGAAGCGAAAGAGGATCCCTGAAAAATCACCATCTTCATAAGGGAGGGGCTGACACAGCTCTTCTTTCGGGTAGTCATTCTCCTGGCTACATTGGCTATGGTTGACAATAGAGCCCTCTCAGCTCAAAAAGCCTTTTCCTGAAGTATCAGATCAGAAACACATTCTATCTCTTGAGAACAGTTTGTCCAATCTTACCCGTCTGGCAAGCATGGAGGATGATGGCATGCTGTATGTCTCTGACAACATCCAAAAGTCCTTTAGATGAGGCAGAAATAGTGCAGGCCACAGGGCAGTCACCTCTCAACAAGTCCTATTGAAGTCTGATGAATTTCTGAAACTCTCATCCATCCCTCTCGCTCCCTACTTTTTTCTCTGACTCCTCTTTCATCATATTCTGAACAGTGACCTGAAACCCAGCTTCAGAGATTTTCTGCTGTTTTCTGCACAGATTCTGTCTCCCTCTCTTCCTCAGTGTCCCTCTTTATATCTCTTTGTGTATAGCTCTGTGTTCCAGAATTACATCATGCTACAAAAATAGAAGTGCATAGCATTTTATCTTGATAACTTCTAAGTATGATTCAACGGAAAAGATAGCTTAGGGAGAACATACTTTAAATGGGATGTTATTTCCAACATCCTTCCAGGAGAATACTTGGCTATCTTTTTTTTTTCTCTCTATGATACACTCTATCCCCTCTTCTTTTAACTTTGTGAAGTGCTGATGGGGTATTTACCCATCTAGAAGCAGGCATATTTGGAAAAATTGATTTTAGCATTTGTTTTCTAATTCTCACTTGTGAGCACCCTGTTTATTAAGGAAGCAGCATTTTTTGTTCTCTTAATTTTGTAACACCAGTCAGTTTTCTCTCTGCCTAACCATAACTAAAACTAAAAATGTTTCATGAGTTAGACTGCTTTAACAATGACATCATCGGAGCACTGTCACCTAGGTGATGGGATAATTACCATAGCAACAAAGCCTTTATCTTCCCGTAGCTAAAAATTTTGACAGATGGGAAACAGTGACTGAAGATGTAGGGCAAGGCATAAATGTAATAGATTTTAGTGGCCAAAGACATAGTGATATCTTATATACTTGTGTCTCTTCCTAAAAAATTAAATGGAGTATGAGTTGTATGTGGTGCTATTCATCTTTTAAGTTAATTTCACTTTGGACCAAAAGGATATTCTCATCTTGGCATAATTAGAAGTAAACTACTAAAGGCAGGGACATTAATAGTAGAATGCCTTAAAAATTACAAAATTTTAAGAAAGGAATGAAAAGAAGACTATTGTAGAATTATTTTTCTTATGAATTGATCAGCTAAACATCTGTAACTCTTTCAGCTATAAACTGTATCTGATGAAAATTCTGTTAAAATATATTTCCTCGATTTTTGATTTTTCAGTTCTAAATTTTCAGTTGATTTAAATCTTGTGTGCCTATGCATTTTGGAGGAAAGGGACATTTATATATTTTCCTTCATAGATAGAAAAGGGAAACTCACAATGCAGTTTTTTAAGTGACACATTTTTATGTAGACTGTTTCAATTCACTAATGAAAGGGGCAAAGGATCAAAGATCATTTATGTATTTTTTATGCCTCCTCCCAAAAATAAAACATAGATAATCAACTTACTCATTCTTAACTTACTAATTTCTGAGGAAATTGGTGTTTAATAAGAAAAGTAGAATATGTAATTTTTCTTTTATAGGCCCTAACTAAACATCTATAAATCCAATAATTTTCTTTTTTTAAAGATTTTATCAGGACTGGTGCTGTGGCGTAGTGGATAAAGCTGCCGCCTACAGTTCCAGCATCCCATATGGCTGCCGGTTCAAGTCTCAGCTACTCCACTTCTGATTCAGTTCTCTATATGGCCTGAGAAAGTAATGGTAGATGGCCCAAACCTCGGGCCCCTGCACCTGTGTGGGAGACCTGAAGAAGCTCCTGGCTCCTAGCTCTGGATTGGCGCATCTCTGGCCATTGCAGCCAATGGGGAGTGAACCAGCAGATGGAAGACCTCTCTCTCTCTGCCTTTCAAATAAATAAAGAAAGGCAGAGTTACAGAAAGAGAGAGAGAGAGAGATCTTCCATTCATTGGTCCACTCTGCATGTGGTTGCAATTGCTGGAGCTGGGCAGATCTGAAGCCAGGAGACAGGAGCTTTATCAGGCATGGATGCAGGGACCCCAGCACTTGTGTCATTATCCGCTGCCTTCCCAGGCACTTCAGCAGGGAGCTGGACCAGAGGTGGAACAGCTGGCTCCTGGATCGGATCTCCATATGGGATACTGGCATCTCAGGAAGCAGCTTACTCATTATTCCCCAATGCCAGCCACATTCCAAGAGCTTTCATGGCCAAAGAAATACAGGACATTAAGACAGAGGTTTAAATAAAATGTGAATATTTATTTATCATAATGTATGGGCCATTGGCCTTTTCAGGAATGAGGAATAAATTCAATAATAAAAAATAATACAGATTATAAGAATCATTTCTAATAAATAATATGAATATGTACATTTTCATATAATCATCTACCAATAAAGTTTCAAGAAGTTCATGGAAAATTAATGTTGTATGAAAACTCCAAATTTTTGGCTCCAAAATGTATCCTTTTATTCCATTTTCCATGAAATTTTTAAAGTATACATGCATATGTTAATTTGACAATATTTATCAACAGCACACATTTATTTTATGCTTTTCTTTTTTTCTGGTGTAGTTTACTGAAATTGATTTAGTGACATGAACTTGGATTATTAAAAATCTTATGTAAACTCAAGTGGAGAACTCAGTATAATATACATACCTAGTCTTAAATGGAAAATAATAATGATATCTACTTCTATGATTATAGCCCCAACCTACTATCTGCCTTTATGCTTGGCCATTATGACTGAGTGTTAGTCCATTCACATCCATTATGAAGCCATAGCTTTGTGCGATAATGTGATGTGTGTGTGTGTGGTTCTATATAGAGAATGTGTTTAGTTCCCTGGTAATCTTTACAACTTGACTTTTAACTTCTTTATCTGGTCAGGCAAGGAAATTTAGGTGCTTTTCATTCAGAGCTCTCCCCAAAAAAGTCAAAAGCAGGTTGCGTAAATTACTCGACCACAAGAAGTTGCCTGTGAAACTGGGGAATCCTTGACTTCCTATTGGCTTCAGTGCAGGCTAAAGGATGGAGTATGGAATTTAAAGGATGAGAAACATGTTTTAGAATTTGGATTTTAAAAATATTGTTAGCTGTAAGACCCCATCCTTCAAGCTCGCAGATCTTCATTAATAAAAATAGGACTATAGAAAAATTCAAGAATAATATCTACTTCTTAGGATTGTTTGAAATTTACCTCATTTATAATATATGTAAAGCCCCTGGTAGAGTTCCTGGCACACAGTAGGTACTCAGTTAATTCTGACACTTCATCTATATTTATTCTCATTTTTCAGTCTCTTTGTTCTAGTTATGATTAAAGTTAGACATGGGGGTGCGTTAAAGAAGGGAATGATCAATTTGAACTCAGTCTGAAATTCTCATCTCAAGGGTAAAGGGAAACTACGGAGAACTAATGAGCTTATGCATGTGGCAGTCCCTAGGTG
Organism: Oryctolagus cuniculus; assembly: GCF_964237555.1. Taxonomy (NCBI): domain Eukaryota; kingdom Metazoa; phylum Chordata; class Mammalia; order Lagomorpha; family Leporidae; genus Oryctolagus; species Oryctolagus cuniculus. The sequence goes on from NC_091433.1 coordinate 153,432,998, forward strand.
AGATGCAAAAATGAAATTCCTCTTCCCAACAAGCTTATTTCATAAGTGACAATGAATAGAAGAATCATTTTCTTCTTTGTTTCAGGAAGACTTTCCAAAAGAAATTATGGAAAATGAAACATAAATTTCCTAGTTGAAATTGTTATAGATGAAGTTTTGCTGAACCATTGCAAGTGCTGTTATTTGAGTCATGTAAATCCACTGTGCCAGTAGATGCTTGAAATATATTATGTTCAAGATGCAGTCAAATAATTCCAGACAATGAGAATGTGCCAGGATAAGCACCTGTATATTAAGGCATTAGGTAATGAGATCATGATACATTTTATTCAGCAGCGGAAAGCTAATATACTAATTTTAGTGGAAAGTGTGGGTGGCTGCTCAATTCTACCATGGATAGAATTATTTTGATGAATTTAAAAGATGAAAAAAAAACCCTAACATGAGGTTGCATACTCATTTATGTTATAAACGATTTAATTTGTTTCTGAGATTTCAGATTAGTGAAAGGTTTTAAGTGGAAACCCAATTTTATGATGCCAGAAAGCTCCAAAAGTGGACTGAGGTGCCAAAAGCTGTTTAAAGGTCAGGTTAAGGAGCAGTTAATGCTTTCCATTTCCTCCCGAACAGTCACAGCAGAATGGCAGGTCTCCTCTTTTTACAGAAGAGCTTGCTATATGGAAACCCTAATATGGGGTCAAGTGTCTGGTGCAGGGGCCAGTGGCTGCAAAGGATGCCTATTGGAGTACCTGGGTTTAAGTAAAAGCTCTGTTTTCAGTTCCAGCTTCTTGCTAATGCACACTCCGGGAGACAGTAAATGATGGCTTAAGTACATGGTTCCCTGACATCCATTTGGGAGATTGAGATTGAGTTCCTGATGCCTGATTTTGGCCCTCTTCCGTTCAAATTGCTCAGTTGTTACAGGCATTTGGGGAATGAAGCAGTGGACAGGAGATTCTGCCTTTCTGTCTGTCTCTTTCTCTATGTTTCTCCACCTTTGAAATAAATAAAAATAGAAGTTTAAAAAAGAAAACCTTAGTATGGAGAAATTCAGATCATGGAACATTAAAAAATATTAATCCAAATTAATATGCTGTCATTTTGAATTCATGATAATTATGGGAAAGTCTCCACATGACAGGGATCCTCTCGACCTTAAACTTGACCATAAAGAAGCAAAAGATGAATTCCATGACTACTGAGAGTCAAAACAAAATTGAAACGTAGCATAACAAAAATAAAGGAAAAAATACCTTCTATATGCTAAGAAAAGTCCCTGGCTTCTGGTCAGGGACTTTTTTCCCCTTTCTTATTTATTTTGGTTATGAATAATTTATTTGAGAGATAATGGAGTAACATTATGTCAAAATAAGATTCTACTTCGGTTTCATCTGGAACTTCAGATGCCTAAACCAAACCCTGTATCTAATAGCAGGCTACAAAACCACCTAAGCAAGACTTTGAAAAAAAGCTGAAAACTAGTCTGCTAATTTGTCCTCTTTAGCTCAAACATTACTTTAAGGGTGCATGAGAGATTTGAAATGCCAAGAAGTTGTATTTTCAGTAAAAACTTCTTTATAATGTTTCCTCTGGTGGAAAACAAAGCAGTTTGCTCAACAATCACCTAAGTTGAATGAAAAGAGCTCTGGGGAAAGTCCCTCAAGATTCTGGGGTAATTTTCTGGACTTTTCAGGAAGCCAAAACTGGTGCCAGAGGCATTGCCTGGCTTTGAATACAGAGAGAGAGAATTGCATTGGAAAGCAGATGCGAACCTTTAACTGGCGACTTGAAGGACTGTACTATTAGGACCAAGACCTGTCACCAGGTCTGCTCTCCAGGAGGGACAGGTCCTAGTTCCTCTAAACGTCCTACTCTGGGCAGCCTTAGGATGAGTTCCATATGGAGGATTTGGGTTCCCAGAAACTCGACATCCGGGAGAGAAAGTAAAAGAAGCCATCAGCAAACAATGCATTGCAGAATATAGTAAGTGCAGGTTTCAAATAAGGAACGTACCAAGAAATGTAAAATATGCCCTCCACACTGATTTTATGATTTTTATTCTGTTGGCTTCTGCTTTTTTTCCAAAATGAACGTGTCATTTACAATGAGTGAAATGAGTGATAAGAAAACGTCTTTCTCTCTTACATCTATAAGGCCTACAATCAGTTTCCTACCCAGGCAGGATATTACAGAATTCTTACTTAAAAAAAAAAAAAAAAACACAACTATAATTACTTGAAAGAGAATGCTTATAGATTCTGACATTTTGGGTCCTTGAATGAAATACTACAGCCTCTGCCTGATCATGCTCCACTAAATTTCTCTGGTCAAAACCCGAGTCATGCACACAAAGCTTGCAGTTAGCATTTCAGTGCTTTTTTCTCATTCTTAGGTGTAAAGGACTGGCAAGAAAAGCAGGGTGAATAAGGAAGCCAGTGGCATAAAAATAAAGGAGCAAACCAAGAAAAGTTGTAAGAGGAAATAAAAACATGTAATAGAAAACATAGAAAATGAAATGTGATGAATTTCATAGAGAGAGCAGAAGGCATTTTGTGTGTGAAACTAAAAGAGGATGCCAAAAACACATGGACAAACAGAAAAAGAAAAAAACTCCTGAAACTGAAAATATATGGTTCAAGCCAATTAATAGGTTGCTTGTCAATAGAATTGAGTAAATTTTTTGGAATTTGGAACAAATAAATAAGATGAACAATAGAAAAATGAGATATCAGGATTAAATTCTTTATTTCCAGAGATACAACAGCCAATGTAAATAATTTTTGAAAGAAAAAGAAGAGAAAATAGAGAATTATGAAAATAAATAAAAATAGTATTTCTTAGGATTGAACTTGAGTTTCTTAATCAAAGGGGTACTGTAAGTGTCTAGAATCTTGAATAAAACAAATTAACATCCTCACTAAAATCTACGATCTTGAAATTTCAGAATTCTGCGAATAGAAGATAGACCTTGAAGTACTTTAGAGGAAGGAATTAAGATTACTGTTGCCCTCTGAATACTCAGTAATCACAGCTAAAACTAGAAAATAAGAGGCCTGAGCAATGCCTTCAAAAATTTGAGTAAAAAATATTTCTAAATATGAATTCTATGCTTAACTAACCTACCGACCAGTTATAAGATACAATGAAAATGTTATTCTGACTTGTGAACTACCAATATTTCATCAACCCTGCATCCTATAAATAATGCTTTAAAAGCTCAAGGAATAAAAAAAGTAATAAATCAGAAAAAGAAAAGAGCAGGAACCAGGGTCTCTTAGGCAAAAGAAGGGGGAATGAAATTCCATGGTGAGGTAGAAGGAAACACCAGGATGTAGCTGTACATCTGACAGAGAGAGCAAGCCCATAGGATGGGAAAGGAAGATAGAAGACTCGAGAAGATATCTAATAGAAGGAAAGGAACTGAAAGATTCCTTGATTTTTGGCCTACCGAGTATTTTAGAAGTTTACTTCCCCAAATTTGATAAAACCGTTATGGGAGACTAAAAAACAAACATACATACACACACAGAGATCTTTCTCTCTCTCTCTCTCTGTCTCTCTCTCTGTGTGTAGTACAGGAAATGGGGGGGTGCATGGTATAAGTGAAATAGAAATGCTGATAATTGGTAACTGAAGAAATATCAGAATATGCATATTATTTATTTTATTTCAATGAAATGACCTCTAAGCACTTTGGAAATATGTCCCTGTGTTGTAGATTTGTATCTCTAAGGAACAAAAGGAAAATTTACAATTGCGAATTTTCTAAATTAGCTGTTCTAAGAAAAGGGAGGCTTGGGGAACTACAATCAGGAATAAGCCTGTCTAACATGTAGCTAAATGGAAGGCAACATCAAGGTTGTATTGGTCTCTGAGAACAGAGAGAGAGAGAATATTTTGTTTATTTCAAAGCTAATTTGACATTGATACCCCAACAGACAAGAATAGCACTAGAAGGAAAACTATAGGCTAATATATCTCCTGAATATTACTACAGAGATCCTAAACAAAACATTAGCTACTTAATCTATTAATAAATTTGTCGGTTTTATATTGAGAATGCAGAGTTGGTTTTAGATATTAAAATCTATTAAAGCAATTTGCCACATAAACAGATAAAAGGGAAAAAATCTACATTATTATCTCAATAGTTGCTTTAAAAGTATTCCAAGGCAGGCATTCGTGCTATGGAGTGGTTAGGATGTTGGGTAGATTGCCCACCCACATCAAAACGTCTCAATTCAATCCCTGGCTCCAGCTCCTGATTCAAGTTTCTTGATGATGCAGACCCAGGGAGGCAGCAGTGATGGTGCAAGTAGTTGAGCTCCTGCCACCCACTTTGGAAACCTTGACTGAGTTCCTGTCTCTTGTCTTCAGCCTGGTCCAGCCTTGGCCTTTGTAGGCATTTGGGAAGTGAACCAGCAGATTTAAGAAATTTCTTTCTATCTCTGTCTTTATCTCTCAAATAAATAAAAATTTTGAAGCATTCAAAGGAATTCAACGCAAATTCATGCTAAGTTTAAAAAAAAAGGAAAATTATTGACAAGAATTTTCTTTCATTAGTATAAATTTACTGTATCTGTAAATTATACCAGCAAATCATAAATAATTTTAAAGATTTATTTTATTTACTTGAAAGACAAAGTAGTTGGGGGAGGAGGGAAGGAGAGACACACAAGGGTGACTTTCTTACATTTCTGGTTGACTCCCCAAATGGCTGTAACAACCAGAACTGGGCCAGGCTGAAGGCAGGACCTGGGAGCTTTTTGCAGGTCTCCCGATGGGTGTAGGGGCCCAAGTAACTGGGTCTTCTTCCACTGCTTTCCCAGGTGCGTTACCAGGGCGCTGAATTGGAAGTGCAGCACCTGGGACTCGAATCCTCCCCTATATGGGAATGGCTTTATCTGCTATGCCACAATGCCTGCCCCTCATAAAAATTTAAAACATTAAAAGCATTCCCTTCAATAGCAAACAAGGAGCAAAACACTTGCTATCATATACTATCTCTATTTCATTATGTACTAGGCATCTGTAACCAACACAGTAAAAAAAATTATACACATACACACACATAAACACACACACTATATGTTATTCTGAACAAAAGAAGAAGTAAGTATACCATTGTGTGCAGCTGTTACTATAATTGCCTGCTTAAAAAAAACTAACACAATCTACAAATAATTACAATTAATAAGAATTCAACAAGCTGTCATATACAAGCCATATGAAAAATAAGGTACATTTTTATCCAACAGCAACACAAGTAAATATAATTTAAAAAGCATTTAACATTGGTAGCAGCATCAAATATAAAAGAATCCTAAGATTGAACATAAAGATACTCAGAATTTTTTAGAGAATTTAAAAGTTGACTTGTTTATTTGAAAGGCAGAGTTACAGAGTGGGAGGGAGAGACAGAGAGGGAGAGAGATCTTCCATCTACTGGTTCACTCCCCAAATGGCCAGGGCTGTGCCAGGCCAAAGCCAGGAGCCCAGAGCTGCTTCTGGGTCTCCTACGTGGGTGCAGGGACCCAAGCACTCAGGCCATCTTTCACTGCATTCCCAAGAGCATTAGCCGGGAGCTGGATCAGAAATGGAGCAGCTGGTTTTGAACCTTTGTCTATATGGGATACTGGCATTGCAGGTAGCAGCTTAACCTGCTACACCACAATGCTGGCCCCAATATTCATAATTTTGTGGAAAAAATTATAAAAATTTATTGAAGGACATTCAAGATGACTTACATAAAAAAGAAATGTTTTCATTAATAATTTCAATATCATTGAGATAGTAATTCTCATTAAAATAATCTTTATGTTCAGGGAAAACTCAAAGAGACACTGACAGAGATTTTAATAAAATTTGACAAGCTGATTCCAAACATTAATATGGGAAAACAAAAAGTAAGAAATAACAAGATATTTCTGAATAATAGATTAGGAAGGTTTGCTTTATAATAAATCTTATAAACCTGTTTTAATGAAAAGAGTGAGTATTGGTATAGGAGCAGATTAATAAACGAGTAGAAAATCCAAAAATATGCACAAATGTAGAAATTGGGTATATGAAATGACTGGCTTCACATGTCAGTGGCAAAAGACTTCTGGACATTTTCTGGAACAATATAATACATAGAGGAGAAATAGAATCTGATCCACATTAAATATACTACCCAGAATCAATTCAAAGTAATAGTATAACCTAAATTTGAATATTAGAATATAAGGAAGTATGTTTGGGGTTTGAGAACTGGGAAGAATATCTTAAAAAGATCCATTGAGTACAAAATATAAATAAAATTCATAAATATACACATTTTAAATTATTCAATTTTATATATCCAAATATAGTATCTAGTAAAAAATGCCAATAGAATGAAGATATTTGCAAACCCTATTTACCAACTGATGAGAAATAAGAGTCTATAAATTGCTCTAACAAATCAATGAGAAAAAGATGAAAAACAAAAGACATTTAAAAATGTGAAACAGAGAGGTGTCATCATCTCATAGAAAATAAAACCTTAATGAGAGGACAAAATTTACTTAGACTCTTGGAAATTAAAACCAAAATGAAACATTACTTTGCATCTATCAGTGGGAAAAATTTACTCTTTCATAATAGCAATTTGTGGTGAACGTGTAATAATGACTTCTTACATCATTCTGCTAGTAATAGTGTAACTTGTTAGAACCATTTTGTACAGCTTCTAGTCAATACCTGCATAAAGTTAAAGATGCATGTACTCTTCAGCCTAGAACGTATATTCTGAGGACATAAGGCATCTGTTGCACATAAGTGGGGAGAGACAGCACAGCGGTATTTATTGAAACACTGTCATTGCAACAACAACAGAAAAGAGACTGAACACTAAGTAGTTGTTTATTGACAAAAGCTGTGGCTAAATTTCATGTTTGAAACACTACAATAGTAAAAATAAATAAATTGTAGCTCGTAAGTATTTCTTTGTGGTAAGAAACAGTGAATGCAGTATGATTCAATTGATGAAAAAAGGTAAAAAAAAAAATACTCACTAGGCTAATCCTCTGCCTGCAGCGCTGGCACCTCGGGTTCTAGTCCTGGTCGGGGCACCGGTTCTGTCCCAGTTGTTCCTCTTCCAGTCCAGCTCTCTGCTGTGACCCGGGAAGGCAGTGGAGGATGGCCCAAGTTCTTGGATCCTGCACCGGCATGGGAAACCAGGAGGAAGCACCTGGCTCCTGGCTTCGGATCCGCACAGCACACCGGCCACTGTGGCCATTTTGTGGGGTGAAACAATGGAAGGAAGACCTTTCTCTCTGTCTCACTCTCTCTCACTAACTCTGCCTATCCAAAAAAAAAAAAAAAAAAAAAAAAAAAAGGAGAAACATATTAAGGATGCATATATATTTAAGAAAATCTTAACAGAAGCACATGAGGAATGTTAAGGCTAGTAGATACCTATAATAATGTTATCACTATGAAATATGGGAAGGGTCCACAAGGACTTCATTCATAATATGAAAACATGTTATTTTCTTATACATTTAGCATTTATTTATTAATTTATTTAAATAATTTTAGAAGCTAGAGACAAAAAGACAAAGAGGAAAAAAGGAGAAAGAGAGGAAATCTCATCTGCTTTTTTTTTTTCCCAAAACATCTTAAATGGCTAGAGGTAGGCCAGGTCAAAACCAGTAGTTGGAAACTATGTCCAGGTCTCTGAAATAGGTGTTAGGGAACCAACTAGTTGAGCCATCAATTCCTGTCTCCCAAGGACTACATTAGCAGGAAGCTGGAATTATGGACTAGGGTAGGGTTTTGAACTCAGGTAATCTGATATGGGACATAGGTGTCTTAATTGGCATCTTATCCACTAAGCCAAATGCCCATCCTTATTTGAAACATTTGTTTTAATCATCAGATTTATTGGTATATATGTTAAATACTTGGTTCAAATAAACAGAAAGAGATTGATAAATACATGATAGATATCAACAAAGTCATATGAAATAATGATAAAAATAAAAACAAATGAATCTAATTATGTTAATTTTACTACATTACAGTGTGTAAAAAATAACTCAAATTTTAACACTGTACTTCATTTAAATACCATATACAAATACTGAACTTGATAGATATTTCTTATGTGGTATCAATAAAAAATTTTGAAATATTTTCTGTGCACCCTAAGTAAATAAGTGTATGAAAAAATATGGAAAATAAATTTTTCACTATGAGGGGGATTACAATATGGAAATGGGAAGGACTTAAATGACCTTTGTAATGCTAGAATACAATTGGAAGAAGCAGCATAAATGCAAGTTTAGACAAATAAGTTGATTCTAAATTAATTGGTTTACAGATAGATATAGATCCTTGTGTGCATGTATATATTACATTGATCATGAGCACACCTACAGCTCATACATGTATTTTTTTTTTCTTTTTCATTTTATTTCTTTTAAAGGCAGGCAGAAAGATCTTGGTTCACTTCCTAAATGCTGATAATGAAGTTAGGAGCTAGAACTCAATTCAGTTCTGCCATGTGCGTAGAAGGAACCAAATCCATTGAGCCATTATAGAGTCCCCATTAACAGAAAGCTCAAGTCCAGAGCCAGAGGAGAAGATTGAACCCAGGCACTCTGAAATCGGATAGGAACATCTTAACTCCCAGACCAAAGGCCCATTCTGAAGAGAGGGGGAAAATAAAAGGGTATAGGGAGGAAAGGTAGTGAGGAAAGTATGATTGTCTTCTTGGAACTATACCTATGGAATGCATAAAATCTGTTCTGTTTATCATAACAATTTTTAATAAATAAATAAAAGCAAAAAAGTTTTGTTGAGAGGCATAGAGAAAGACGAAAAGAAAAAGAGCTCCTTCCACTGATTCACTCCCCAGACCTGCAATTACTCCAAAACCCAGAAGCCGGAAGCACAATTCTTGTCCTCCATGTGAGCAGCATTGAGCCAGTTACTTTAACCATCACCGCTGGCTTCCAGCAACTGCATTTATGGGAAACAGTGAAAATTGGATCCAGTACTCCAATGAAGGTAGGCATCCCTAACCACTGCTCAGATCTTGGTTTGTGAATTCCGTACCTCCCTAAAAGGAGCCAGGGCTGTTTGGAGAATTAGTTGATTCTATAGAAGAGGATGTAGCAAAAATTAGAGAGCAACAAAATAATGATGGAATTCTATCAAAAGGAGTGGTGGCATAAATTATAAAGCCACTCTGGTATCAGTAATATCTGATCAGTAATATCTGTTTAAATAAATCAGTAATTAAGATCAGTAATACCTGGTTAATTAAACTTACACGTGTCATAAGACCAGGCAATAACTATTATCATATGACTATTTGGTATTTATTCCAGAAAAAATTAAAAACATGCTTGTACCTACACTGAGTGATATGTATGAGTGATCGTATCAGAACATGTATAAAAGCCAAAAATCAGAAACACAACACAAATATCTTCAAATAGGTGATATGGTTAAACAGATTCTGATATATTCATATAAATGGCATACTACTCAGCAATGAAAAGAATGAACTTTGGTACATGTTACCTCTTGGTGGTTCTCTTGAGTATTGCATTAATGTAACAAACATCAAAACTCAGAATTACATACTACATGAGTCTACTTATATAATGTTCTCAAAATGGCAACATTATGGTGATGGAGAAAATAACAGTGGTTCCAGGGATTAGGGCTACAGAAAGATCACTACATCAAAAAAGTATCCAAGGGGAGCTTCTTTGAGGTGATGGGCAATTCTCTGTCTTTACCTTAATAGAGATTAAACAAATTTATATTTCATAGAAGCCCCCACACACATATTTAAGAGGTGCGTGGAAAAATTAGTGAAATCAGAAAAGAGAATGAGGTATATCTAATGCCAACATTTTGGTTTTGATAATTGCATTATGTTTGGTAATCTTTATGTTTGGCCATCACTGGGAGAAGCTACATTAAGACCAAACAACTAGAGCTGTCTTACTTTGCATTTTCCATGGGAATCTAAAATCATTTCAAAACAAAATGATAAAAAAGATATACTAGACAACTTTGGAAACTCAAGCTTCAAAATAAATGTCAATGGTTAGAGAATGTGTCAGTTTGTGCTCTGAAAAAGCAGCAGCAAGACAGAATTCTAAGTGCATTCAATGTATTGGGGGAAATTCTGTGAAGGGTAAGGGAACAGGGGGAGGAGTAAGCAGGGAGATTATCCATACAGTGAAGGACTGGCTCCTATAAAGGCAGAGGAGGAAGGGGAAATGATTGGAAGATAAGACCTGTGGTCCATGCTGCAGTTGGGAGAAAGTCTTGCACAGCTTATGAGATTTCCAGAGACAATTGCCTATTTTAAATCTATATAAGGTGAACAAATTTCATGTGCTCATATATACAGATTTGGGGGCACAGTGATACTTACCCTACTCTCCCTCCTGCCCATGCTCCCTCCTTCCACTTCCTTCCTTTTTATTTTTTCTTTTAATTTTTACAATGACATACTTTTAAATTATTTTATAATCTTAAGATTAACCATCCACTAAATAAAGAACTCAAAAAAATAAGAAGAAAAAAACACTATTCTTCAACAATAGAGGCAAGGGCTGTAACAATAATCAATTCTCAAAATGTCAGTTTAGCTGATATACATTACATTATTTTGTACTCTGTTACCACACATCAGGGAAACATATGGTATTTGCCTTTTTGGAACTGGTTTATTTAACTAAGTATAATGGCTTCCATTTGCATCCATTTTGTTCTGAAAGACAGGATTTCATTCTTCGTTTCAACTGAGTAGTATTCCATGTGTATTTCTGCCTTGACCCAGGTACATCTCCAGGGGACCATGGATCTGGAGTGAGCATTGCAGTGAGTCAGAGACAGAAAGCTGGAAACATCCTCAGAACAGAATATTCTGAGAGGAGATCTGAGCCATGTACTTCTCAGTTGCACAAAATACAATCCATCAAGTTAGAACAAGAGTCTATGACTCCATATCAATTGAAGTGTGTAAATAGACAAATGGAGACCAAAACCTTCTTTTTTATAATAAAAGAGGGTTCTCTGTTTTACAACAACCTTCCAGTTAATAAATGCAAAAAGAAATCACTACCTGACAGCCATCATTTTAAAAATTCAATCAGGCAAGAATCATAAATAGATGTTAAAACTGTAGCTAAAAATTTGTTGAGGAAACAGTATATTAACGTAGATTCAGATTATCTTACCATAAAATATTAATTTCTAAGGCTATAACTAGGAATTTTTCAAAGGAGACTGCAAGGTGTCTGGTGCATAACAAATCTTCCCAGTCAAATAAATCAATTAATTCACAAGCTTTTATTGGGATTCCGCTCCTGGGCAAGGTTCACCGGTCCCAACGGAGCGGGGGCTGGGGAAGTCCCACGTCAGAGGTTGGGAGGACTCCTTTTATAGATACAGGGCATGGGATTAAAGGTTGAGGCAGGTCCGATCCTCATTATGTATATGTAGACCACATTTCCTTTATCCAGGCATCAGTTGATGGACTCCTGGGTTGATTCCATATCTTAGGTATTGTGAACTGAGCTACAACAAGCAAAGGGGTAAAAGTAACTCTTTCATATGCTGATTTCATTTCATTCAGGAAAATTCCCAGAAGTGGGATGGCTAGGTCACATGGTAGATCTGTTTTCAAAATTCTGAGTAATCTCCCTACTGTCCTCCATAACAGCTATACGAGTTTACATTCCCACTAACAGTGGATTAGTGTACCTTTTCCCCTACATACTCACCAACATTTATTTTTTTTTTTATTTTTAAATGATAACTGATTTAACTGGGGTGATGTAATAGCTCACCGTGTTTTTGATGTACATTACCCTGATGACTAGTGACCCTGAACATTTTTCAGGTGTCTGTTGGTCATTTGAATTTCCTTTCTTAAAAAATGCCTATTCAAATCCTTGCCCACTTCTTAACTGGACTGTTTGTTTAGCTGTTCAGTTTCTTCAGATCTTTATAAATTTCGGATATTAATCCTTTATCCATTTAATAGTTTGCAAATATGTTTTCCCATTCAATTGATTTCCTCTTCACTTTGCTGAGTGTTTGTTTTGCCATGCAGAAGCTTCTTAGCTGTTGTCTGTTTTGGTTTTGATTGCCTATGCTACTGCAGTCTTTTCTAAGAAGTCTGCCTATGCCAATATCTTTCAGAGTTCTCTGATGTCCTCCTCTAGTAATTGGATAGTAACAGGTAATAAATTTAGATCATTCATCCATTTTGAATGGATTTTTGTGTAAGGTGTAAGGTAGGGGTCTTGTTTCATATTTCAGCACACATAGATCCAATTTTCCCAGCATGACTTGTTGAAGAGACTGTCTTTTCTGCAGGGATTTATTGTGACATCTTTGTCAAAGATTAATTGATTATAGTTGTGTGGGTTGGTTTCTGGAGTTTCCATTTTGTTCCATTGGTCTACATGCCTATTTTCGTGCTAGTGCCAAGCTACTCGGATTATAACTGCTATGTAGTGTGTTGCAAATCCAGTATGGTGATGCCTCTAGCTTTGTTTTTTTTGTGGTTTAAGATTGCCTTAGGTAATCTGCATCTCTTGTATTTCCATATGAATTTTAGCATCATTTGTACTAGGTTTGAGAAGAATATCCTTTGTATATTGATTGGGATTGCGTTGAATCTGTAAATTGCTTTCAGTAGTATGGACATTTTGATGAAACTAATTCTTCCAATCCATGAACATAAAAGATTCTTCCATACATTTGTGTCTACTTTTCTTTCTTTCTTTGATGTTTTGTAAATTTCAATGTAGAGATCTTTGATACCTTTGGTCAAATTTATTCCAAAGTATTTAAATTTTTATAGCTATTGTGAGTGAGATTGTTCCTATATATTCCTTCTAAGCCATAGCATTTATTTTTGTGTGTTGATATTATAGACTACAACTTTACCAACCTGTCTTATTAGTTCCAATAGTCTCTTAGTGGAGTCTTTCTGATTCCCTATATATAGGGATCATGTCATACGCAAACAGGGATTATTTTACATTCTCCTTCCAATTTGTATCGTATTGATTTTATTTAATTTTTGCCTAATTGTTCTGACTAAACCTTCCCAAACTATATTGAATAACATACATTAGAGTATTTATACGGAGTTATGTGCCACACAGTGATGTTTTAATCAACACCACATATATGATGGTAACTATGGCACATAGGCTATATGTGTGTTAGGCTTTATACCATCTAGGTTTTTGTTAATATATTCATGTAGTCTTTAATGTTTGCAGGACAGAATCACCTGAGGATGTACTTCTTAAACTGTATCTCTGGGGTCCTGCACTGTGGCATAGTGGCTTAAACCACTGCCTGTGATGCTAGCAAACCATAAGGGCACCAGTTTGAGTCCTGGCTGCTCTACTTCTGATTCAGATCCCTTCTAATGTGTCTGGGAAAGAGCAGAAGATGGCCCAGTGCTTGGGTCCATGCATGCACATTGGAGATCCTGAAGAAGCTCCTGGGCTATGGCTTTGGCACTATCTATCCCTAGATGTTACAGCCTTGTGGGGAGTGAATAAGCAGATGGAAGATTTCTCTCTCTGTCTCTCCCTCTTTTTTTGTAACTCTGCCTTTGAAGTAAATAAAATGAAATGAATCTTAACATTGAAATTTTAGTTAAAAAAAGAATATATCATTAAGTGACATGTGACTATGGACTGTGTAATTGTGTATAAATCATAGTTGACATCTTGTTAGTGTTGTTGCTGTTTTACCAGTCATAACTAAATGGAATGATTTAGTGGCAAGGGACAATACTGATAATAATAATAATAAATGATAAAGTACTATATAGGATAAAAATAAAATTGTAACTTCAGAACAAATTTTCAATAAGGAACAGGCAGAGTACTTTGTCAAAACTAAATATTTAGAAGTAATACTCTAGGAGTGCAGGATTACATTTACTTCAAACACACACACACACACACACACACACACAATTTTAACTGGATTCGAGTTCCAGGGCAAAAATTCTGGAATAGTGTGCTCAAGCTAAAAGAAAACCTTTGTTGAGCATTTATCACTAAAAGAGAACCACACTTCAAAGTGAGGCCTATTCACTTACACATAACTACAAACTACCCTAAAATAATGTATGTATATCCTGAATTTAGCTTATACAAAAGTATTACCCTCCCGGGTAGTCTTAGTAAGAAACCAGCCAAGAACACAACAAGTGCATGTGTTTTGGGACATGAGGGGGTGTGACCTTTACCAAATAACCATCCGTAATCATTGTGAAAATACTGTGAGCTCTCCACCATTTCCTGGCCTCTGGACCAAAAAAATCTTTGGATAATTGACTAAATCCTTCACTTTATGGAATGTTTTAGCAATATGTAGTCACATCCTCTTAAGTATTTTAAGTTCTTCTTCTCTCCCAATGCCCATAAAGCAATGAGAATTTGCTGTGATTCTGCCTACAACCACAGTGGCTTTTGATCTTGAGGCCTACTGTTCTGTGACTTGAAAACCACAATTTAGCAACTAACAAATGCAACAAATTTTAAGTTGTCTATATAAACATGCACAAATGGCTTTTTAATGATGCAATTCATATAATATGCTTATTGTTGCTTAAAATATAAATTTAAGAAACAAAACCTTAGGATTGAAAATTACCTTAAATTTACAGCTCGATAAACAGTTCTTTGCATGTCACTTAAGATTGTTGTAACCTTTGAATTTAATTTAAAATATAAGAAACACTTTTCTCCTTGTAATACAGAAGATTTTTATATATGACAGTATTTCATGTTAACATTTGAAAAATTAAGTTTCAATATGCCTTTTACTTACCCCTTGGTCATTTTTTCATAGAAAATAAGTTCTCAATGTAACATATACCAAGAAATTGATTAATTTTTCTGTGCTGAAATAACTTATTATTTCCCTTATTTCTACCTCACTATAAAAGCAATTTAATATAATAAAAAACATCCAAAATGTTACTTCCATCTTCACAACATGTGCAGAATGATTTAGAAATATTGACATAAAAATAGCACTCTTTGGCACAGCACCTGTGCTTAGACAATAACCAATTAAAATTAAATGTTTGTATTGGGTGATAGGTTTGATAATGTGTGGAATAATGGGAATAAGCTTTTGTTTGAATTGATCACGATGGGTGAACCACCTGAAATCTATCACCCAGCAATACACATATACTAAGAATTGTTGGTGTTATATTACAAATTGATATAGTTATCTTGTCCAAGCAGATTTTATTCAACTCAAAGTAAAAGTTGGACTGCATGTCATCAGTGTCTGAACATATGTTGGACTAATTAAAACAACTTAAAAAAAAAAGGAAGCTTGGATATCCAGTGTCAGTACTCCTTAAGGTTAATTATGTTTCATGTACTAGAAAATTCGAAACGGAAAGATGCAGGTTATTTCTCCCAGTAGATATATGATTTAAAGCACTCAGAAGAAGCAAAAGAAAGGAGAAGGGCTCTGAGCTAAATGATCACATTCACCTCCCCATCAAATCTTTGTATCTCCGCGATGGAGATTCTTCTGGTTCCTAAGTGCTTCTGTTTTAGAATAGTGGATCTAGTAAGCTGTCATTTTCTTTGATGGTTATTTTCATAATTGCAGTGACATTTGGTGCTCACTAAAGTGCTGTTAGAGTCAAGGCAAACTTAAGACTTAAAATGAAATGAGAAAACTAGAATGTTATTTTGGAAAGGGTCTTTGGGTACCGTTGCTTATTTCACTGCCTTTTAGCTTATTTCTCTGCAGTTATCCAAATAAATGGAATGGTTGTAAGAAATGTAAGCAAAAGTAAAACCTTGAAATCCATTTAATCTAGAAAAATATTTCGTATTTTTGATTCTTATTTTCTTGAGATCTTTAGGATCAGGTACAATGAGGTGAAATAGAACAATTCCTGGGATGAATAAACTAGAGTTTGGCAGTAATAGATGATGACACTGACAAAAGTATGACTTAGTGTCTGGGTGTGCAGGTTTATTGATGCACAATTCTTGTCCAAACATTAGGACAGAGGCCCAATATTGCATATTTTTAAGTTTTTGTTTTTATTTATCTGAAAGGCAGAGTGAAAGGGAGAGAGAGAGAGGGAGGGAGAGATGTTCCATGCACTGATTCATTCCCCCTATGGCTGCAATGCTTGTGGCTGGGCCAGATCAAAGCCAGGTGGCTGGAACTCCATCAGGGTATCCCACATAGGTGGCAGGGGCACAAGCACTGGGGCCATCGTCCACTGTTTTCCCAGGTGGACTAGCAGGGAGCTGGATGAAGTGAGCAGCCAGGACTCAAACTGGCACTCCAGCATGGGCTGCCAGCATCAGAAGAGACTCAACTGTGGCCAGCGCTGTGGTGTAGCCAGTAAAGCCACCGCCTGCAGTGCCAGCATCCCATATGGGCGCCAGTGCAAGTCCCTGCTGCTCTACTTCTGATCCAGCTCTCTGCTATGGCCTGGAAAAGAAGTGGAAGATGGGCCCAAGTCTTTGGTCCCCTGTACTCACAGTGGAGACTCAGAAGAGGCTCCAGGCATCAGACTGGCACAGCTCTGTCCACTGTGACCATTTGGAGATTGAACCAGCAGATCGAAGAACTTTTCTCCCTGCCTCTGCCTCTGCCTCTCTGTAACTTGGCCTTTCAAACAAATAAATAAATCTTAAAAATAAAAGATGCTCCAGCCCTTTAACACAGCACCCACTCCTCAGTATTACATCATTTAGAAAGCATGATTGCTCCCTCACCAGTGAGAAATAATCCTCCTCTTTGAAGTCATATAGCCCAAGTTCTACTTTTCTTACTGTATTCATTACTCTCCCTGATACTACATAATCTTCTCTTCTTTGTTAGACTGCAGGCTTTTGGGAATAAGAACAGTGTCCTGTTATCTTTGTAATCACACAGAACATAGCACAGGATCTTGTGGAGAAAGGCAGTGATCAACAGTTGTTGAGTGAAACTATTTCTCCACCGTGATAAACTGGACCTGAATTACCTCTGTGTTTCCATTCTGCCACACGGGCTGTTTGAATGGGGAAGGCCACAGACCGTTTAGTTCTCCAGTGTCTGTAAAGTCTATTCCCTGTGCAAACATATCAGTCGTCAGCTGCTGGATTTATGAAAACATCTTATGACCCTTCATTCTTGAGATGTGTGAGTACCAAGGATTGGAGACAAATGCAGATAACAAAATCAGAGATAATGAGAGGGAGCTGCTTGATGTGGGACTTCTCATAGACTATATAGAAAGAAAGGGGGGAAGAAGGCTAAAGATGATCTTAGTATGTGAACAAATGGCAGAGTTGAAAAACCCTCCCAGTTTATGGTAGTTTTGACTGTGTGCTCATCCATGTGTCTTTAGCAAAAAGGCCCGGATGTTCCACAGTTTACAACACAAACTTTACTTTTTTCATGGTCTTTTGGAGCAAGAAAAAAAGACACTGTGAACATAATTCTTTGGAATAGTGTATAATTTATTGAGAGATAAAGCAGTGAGATAATAAGACAGAAACGGCGTGGACAGCAGGCATATTTCCTTCTGAACAGTGCAGAATGGTACAATGTGTTATTTATAAAATGTCGTGTTGTCACATGAACAGACATCATCTCCTATGAAGAAAAATGGCATTTAGTCATGATAATTCATCCCCTAAAAATGTAAATTTTAGAATTGCCATTTTGAAATCTTGGTTCCAAACTAAGCACTTGTGTCATTTCTCATTCCTCTCTGATCTTCCACTAACGGTCAGACTTTCTTCATGTAAATTTCAGGCACCAGGAACCAGGGCCACTATTTCCTTGAATAAACCTTTCATTTGTACTAGAATGCTCTACTCATTCATCTCTCTAGGCTTTACTTTTCCCATTTCTCTGCCATTGTCTACACTACTCCCAACCCTGAAGTACTCTATTCTGTCTTGCCCTTAACTCAACCTATACTCATTTTACAAAACTGCAAATCATACCTTCTCCTTGGAGACTTTGAAAAAATATTTAAATTTTTGTTACCTGACCATACACTCACATGATGGTTTTGGTATTCACAAGCGAAGTTTCTTGTGAGTCATTATTCCATGGTTACCTGACAACGGATCTCAAGCTCCTGGAGGATATATGCTATGTCTTTTAACTCAGGTACATGAAGATTACTGCCCACATATCAGCCCTGCTTAAGAGTTAATAATCTGATTATTTCTTTTCTAAATTTTATTTTATTTATTTGAAAGGGAGGTGACAGAGATACATGGAGCAATAGAAGGAGATCTTTCATCCATTGGTTCACTCACTACATGACCATGACGATTGGGGCTGGGCCAGGCTAAATCTGCAAGCCAGGAACTCCATCCAGGTCTCTCACATGGGTGGCAGGGACCCAAGTACTAACGCCATCTTCCACTGTCTTCCTGGGCTCATTATTTGGGAACTAGATTGGAAACAGAGCAACCAGGACTCAATGGGCACTTTGATCTGGGATCTTGTGTCAAAGGCATTAGCTTAACCCAGAGTACCACAATGCTAGCCTAAAACTGATTGTTTCTAACATTTCATTGCTAAATTTTTTTTTCACAATATTCAGTGGTCAAGAAGTCACATTTTAGCCAAGACTTCACACATTAACATAGTGGTCAACCCAATTTGATGTTTGTTTAATAGGGAAATAATAGGCCTTTGGGTCTCAGTTTGGTAAGGGACCAAGCTGCAGCTAACCACAATCACTGTCAGATTCACTATTCACAGAGATAAGCAAGTAGCACAGAATCCTATGCCTGTCTGTCCGTAGCATGGATTAAGTATTCATGTAATTTACATAGTTAAACTAAACCCCAGAGGAAAAGTTAAAATGACCCTACCTTAAAATAACCTTATCTAAACAGGTAATGTGGTTATCTACATATCAGAAATGTCCATGCACACAAATGATAAGCATGCAGTTAAAGAGGATCTGAAGAAGTCTCAGTTCTAAGTTGTTTGATAAATAGGTTTTCAGAGTCAGGATAGGTTTTATTGAGTGCTGGAAATTTATCAACTGATATATCCTTTTTATTCTCTAAGTATTTAATAAACATGAATTCCTTATTTGTGCCAGGCATTGAGTTAAGCACAAACACAATTGAATTTTGGAAATAAACTTTTTACAATATCCAAACAATGTAAGCATGAACAAGTTGCTTTCTCTTTTTCAGCCTTAGTTTTCTATCTGCAAAGTGAGAATAATCCCAGTAATCAACTTGCGTGATTAATCCAGTTTGCAACAATGTAAACTAAGCAGTGGCTTTAATAAGACATGAGGTATTTATAAGTGCTCAACAAAATATTATTTTTAATATTACTATTATTGTTGTTGACTTGAACTTCCTGTGGATGTATCCAAATGTTTCACTACATATCAAGTATGTATACGGTCATATTACCAAAATTCAGTCCTGCAAAAAACTGTTGGCTTTTCTATAGTGGCAACTATTATGTATCATATTATTAAGATCATGTGGAAAGAAATGGAGACCAACCAAAATGAGATGAGGAAAAGCTATTTAGTCAGCAGGTACTGTTATTGGAGAACGGCAGGGTCCTTGTCTTCACACAAGAAAGAATTCAGGCTTGAGACAGAGAGTAGTGGAAAGCAAATAGCAGGTTTATTAGGGTAGGGACATCTGTAAGAATGGATGGGCACCTCTCCAGACAGAACCTGAGAGAGAGTACCCAGTCGCTCAGACTAGGGGAGAGTGGGGTTATATGGTTGAATGGAGAGAGTACACCTGACCAGGCCAGGTGGGCGGCTCAGCAGCAAGGCAGAGGGCTAAGCCCACAGTCCAGTCGAGGCTGGGGGTTTTCAAGGAGATGGGTCTTTGTCTTCCCACATCTTCCCCTCCTGAAACAAAAGACTTTTTGGATGTAAATACAAAAAATTCCTATCTGAATTTTCCCCCTAAAGTTATCAGACAGTAGGAAGCCTTGTTAGAGGAAGGATGAGCAGAACCCCCTGGAGGATCAGGAGCAGGATATTTGAAGTGCAGATATCAGGCAAAAGGGGCGGGGACCCCTACCTGGCAGGTTATTGGGTAGAAGGGGCAGGGCAGGATGCAAATACTAGGCTGCCCCTGAAATGTTATAGGGATGACTTTGAGATGCATATGCTGGACATAGATGTCTTCTTAGGCCTTTGTCACACACACATAGGCTCATATCTGACTTCCTACCTAACAGTACTAGCGCATCATCTAGTACCTTTCACTAATCTTTTTGCAGAGACTCAAAAGCAAGCAGAGGTGAAGGAAAGCTTTACAGCTAAAAAAGATAAGGATTCAGGTTTGTATGCATTGTTCTCCGATGGCTTGGAGATTGTATAGACAAGCAAAGTAGAAACACGGCATCCCGTGTGATTGCATACTTGACATTTTGTAGCTGGTCCTAAATCAGAAGCAGGGGAAAACTTAGGGGAGGTGTCAGTTATTCATCGACTCCTAGCTCTTTTGAGACATTTAGTGCTGGGATTATTGTTTCCTGTGTTGTTAGTTGGGATAGAAGTCTGAATTTCTGCAGATCTAGGATTCCTCTGCTGGTTATTGGAGAAAATGATTTGGTTTTCTGGGCACGCTGGTAGAGGTGGTGGGTTAGAGTCATTGCCCTTTTGCATGTTCAGCCTTTCCATTACTAGTGTAGGATTTGCAGCTGGAGTGTACTTCTAATGAGATGTGTAGCCTTGGATAAATTGGTTAGTCTTCCTCCCCATGTTTCATTTTACTAACTTGTCACAGTGAACCAGTGTAGTCATTGATGTATATGATTATTTTGATAATTGTATGAGCAAATGTTCATAAAACACTTAAAACAGTGGCCAACACATAGTATTAGATTTTATACTTATTATATGACTGATAAGATAGAACATTTGTGGGAATATTCATAGGATTTGATGTGAGAGACAATGGAGATTATATCAAATTACAGTGATATAGAACTCTGCAACAACATAGATTCTGTTTTCACATAAACTACAGTGTTTCCTCTAGTAAATTCTCATGAAAGAGAAAATAAACTTTTTTTTTGACAGGCAGAGTGGACAGTGAGAGAGAGACAGAGAGAAAGGTCTTCCTTTGCTGTTGGTTCACCCTCCAATGGCCGTCGCGGCCAGCGCGCTGCGGCCGGCGCACTGTGCTGATCCGATGGTAGGAGCCAGGTGCTTTTCCTGGTCTCCCATGGGATGCAGGGCCCAAGCACTTGGGCCATCCTCCACTGCACTCCCGGGCCACAGCAGAGAGCTGGCCTGGAAGAGGGGCAACCAGGACAGAATCTGGTGCCCCAACCGGGACTAGAACCCGGTGTGCCAGTGCCGCAAGGCGGAGGATTAGCCTAGTGAGCCCCGGCGCCGGCTGAAAATAAACTTTCTTAAAAGCTATACATGCTCTCAATTCTTTACTTCTTTTCTGCATTGAAAAGCATTATACTGGGTGAGGAATAGTTTCGTACCCAATACATAATGAGCTACATCATGGGATTTGCTTTCCTTGAAGAAATACTTGACTTGTGGACTCAATTTGAGTCAAGATCTTAAATATATATGCACAATTGGGCTTTGCTTCTTATGTTTCTGAAATTGCCATAGAAATGCATGTCCCACAGAGCCTTTGTTTCTTTAGTCTGATCCCAGAAGTTGTATAGAGTGGATTTGAACCTGACTAGACCCCAGAGCCAAGGTGTGCCTACCTTGAACCAGTAAACCTCAGCTGACACTCAGATCTGTGAGGGAAGTATAAATGGGTCTAGCTACAAGCCAAAAGTTCCACAGAGTAGTTTGTTATGCAACATTACTGCAAAAATAACAGTGTCATAGAGAAGAAGAATAGGTTAAATCTTTCACTCCAAATTTCATGATGACTAGATCAAATGAATTGTTTGGCATTTTAATGCAAGAGGAATCTTGAGAAGCTGAGACAAAGAACAGTAATGTTTGGGTAAGGCAGAAATGACTGGGCAAGGTGGGGTTCATGAGGCAATGCCAAGGGAATTGCTGCTGCTTGAGGCTACAGGAGAATTAAGCAACTGGAGACATGAAAGTGCAGAGACAGAGGAATGGCACTGAGAGAGACAGAGAGCAAGCATACAAATAGGGAGTGGGAGGGTTGACAGTGTTTTGAACAGGTAAGGTCAGAGTTCATTTGTCTCCCCTCAAAGAAAGGATTTCCTCACAGTTTTTAGAGACCTGTCCTTAGAAATAAAAATAAACTGATAATAACCAATCAGAAAAAAATATACACTTTGCAAAAAAAAAATTCTCAAATAATTCCCTGGAAAAATTCAACCAACTGAATCATGCTGACTGGTGGCATTTCATATTGATGAGTACACACACATGATCTTTGGAAATATTGTACATATTTGAATTGCTTTTGCAGTTCTGGCAGCAGCTTGAAATTTAATTCCATGCAACTCCTGATGATTTTGTTTAGCATATCAGCCTTTGCAGTGAATTCTG
Source organism: Oryctolagus cuniculus (assembly GCF_964237555.1). NCBI lineage: Eukaryota > Metazoa > Chordata > Mammalia > Lagomorpha > Leporidae > Oryctolagus > Oryctolagus cuniculus. Next base: position 153,455,523 of record NC_091433.1, read on the forward strand.
TCAGCATGGTGCATCAAAATCAGCCTTATGTTTCTGCCAGCCACATGTAGGTAAAGCTTTTGAGTAAAACATCATGATATATGCAGACAGAAACACTGTTTCTTGGCAGTGTAGAACCACTGCCATATGTTCTGATTCACACAAGGTGTGCAGTACTCTTCATAATTACCTGTATTCATCAGCAATCTTGGGATTTCAGGTGGTGGTCACATTTACCCAGTGGAGTGCCTGGCTGTACTCCCACTAATCCTAATTCAGTTTGTTTCTCTTAACCCTCAATTTTGTTTTCCAAAGCAACGGACTTCGCAGATTCATTGTCAGCACAATATAGAGCTTAGAATAAAATTTCCTTGCTCTAAAGACTCTTCTACTGGCTTTAACGAAGAGACATTAATGAAGGAAAATCATAAAGTTAGCCAGCATAAGGATTAGTCAAAATTACAAAAAGCATATACATTTTTGAGAAAGAAATCAAATGTATTGTGTAATAAATGCAAAACATCGAAATACTATCACCAGAAAGTACCAAAAAAACTTCCATATTTATATTATCCAATATGATCCTCCCTTTAGATTTATTATTTCTGTCTGTTATTCCATGGTCTCAGTGACTGATAGCAACTTAATATGTTGTTCCACTCCAGATTGTTTGTGCTTTAGCATAAATTATAGTTTTAAATTGCAGGAAATGATGCTAATTTGGTCGTACTCCAGATAACTGTGAAGAATTGCTGGGTTGGATGTTCTTAGGTGAAGCAGTGGGGCAGAACAGACTTACCCAGCATATTTTCAGTCTGTTCAAAGGGCTGCTCACCCAAGCGTACTCTCATACCTGAGGGCTATACATACTGCAGTCCCTTCTGGGGCTGATTCATAAGACTTAGTAAACATAAAATGTGAGCCCTAGACTTAGGTATTCTAAGCACAGTAATCTGAAGCGATTGAACATACTCTCTCCTGCCACCCTATGTCCCATTTTTTATGGTGGTAAGGTCAGGTAAACCAGATGTACCAGATGAACATAACATCCAGGGATGCAGTGCCCATGTGACTGAGCTTTGCTGGGTGGTCTTCATTGTCCTGTATGTTTCGTATTTTTCAAGGACACGGATCCCAGTTGTAGACTTCTATGCTTATTTTATTTCCTTTTTCAGTTTTTTCCCCACTGTTGCCTGGTTTATTTTATGAATAAGGATATATTTTCGAACAGACAAAACAATAGCTCTCTTTTGTATGTATAGTACTTATTAGTTTTTTAAGGACAAAAAAGATATAATAATAGCCTTGAAATTCCACATAAACAAAACACCCTGTTGATTTTTTTAAATCAAAGTAATGCTTTAAAAATTTGAATAACACAAATATACAAATACAAAATAAAATTCTTTTCTCATCATCCATCTCCAAAGATAAGTTATGTTCTATACTTTTTGTATATCCACAAAATAATTCTCTGAATATTGCCTAATATATGTGTATGCATTTTCACTTTATATGTCATATAAATCTTTATATGCACATAACTATGTTCTATGCCTGTTAAATAAATGCAAAGTCTGCCATTGCATAGTATGTCCCTACCTACAGTTATTTAGATTGTTTCTAGTTTTTACGGACATTTCAGTTGTCATGGCTTTTATTTGTAAAAGCTGTACTGAAGTGAATATCTGTATTCATTTCTTTTGGGATAATTTGTCAGTCACATTACACTGTGACTGTACCACCAATGGAATTCTGAGACAAAATGTTATATGTTTTCAATGTTTTATACATATTGCCAACATGGTTACAGCAATTTGAACTCTAATTAACAGTACGTAGTTCCCTAGATCCTTGCTAGCACTGGGCTTGCAAAAATTACTTATTTTTTCACAAATTCAAAGATAGAAATTTGCTCTAGATTTGTTTAATAGCAATTATAGTTAAACACTTTTATAGGTTTGTGCTTCCTCATACTTCATATTTATGTTAAATGAATTCAATGGTCATATTTCCTTTTCTAAATTATATGTTATTGATTTCTGGAAATGTTTCAATTCTAGGAGAAATTAAGAAGGAAAGGAGAGGGAGTAAGAAAGAGAGGGGAAAGGAAATGATACTAGGATATACTTTCAGTACAATACATTTTTAAAAGATTTGTTTTATTTATTTGAAAAGCAAAGTTAGAGGGAGAGACTGAGAGATACCTTCCATCTACTGTTTTGTTCCCCAAATGGCCACAAGGGCCATGGCTGTGCCATACCAAAGCCAGGAACCTGGAACTTAATTTATGTCTCCCACATGGGTTTGGGGCCCAAGCACTCGCGCCATCCTCTGCGTTTTTCCTAGGAAAGCCACTGCTATTAATGCTAAGCCTTGGATGAGTGCCTGATATGTAGAAAACAATATGCTAAGTGCCACAGGGTAGAGGTAGGAAGAACATTCAGCTTGATAGTAATTCTCAACCTCCTGATAAGGAACTGAACCCTGAGAACCCTACACCTGATAATTGTGTATTTTCTTTGAAGATGGATAAGTTTCTACTTGTGATAAACTGTATTATTGTTCAAATTATCCTCTACCTCTCCTACTGATGGCAGCTACACTCTGAAATGTTTCAGTCAATTAAGGAGACCAAAGCAACCCTTTCCTCTCTGTCTTCTTCAATGAGTGTTTGCTGGTTGTTACACTAAAATCAGGTGTTCTGGCCCCCTGAGCTCTGGACAGGGTGATTTGGTGTGTTAACAGCTGTTCATATTGGTGTCTCTCTGGAGAGGCAATCACCAGACCGTTTAACTAAGCCACCATTTTGCTCCAACACCAAAACAATAGTATTGACTGTAGTGTGTAGGGGAGCAACATACCAGTGAACTTAAGGGTTGGCTTTTCATATATTCCCTTATATTGGTCAAACTCTGCAGTATCTACTTAATATGATTGTATTTTGTGTTTTGCTGTTGTGCATTTCTTGAAAGAAGTAGAGTAAAACACCTTTATTCTGGCACAGGAATATCAGGTTTTTTAACTTTAAAAATGACTTTTTAATTTATCCACCCTTTGATAGTCTGCAAACATGCCCAGTTTCTTAATGAAGGTGGCATCTTAATTTTTATAATAAATCTATAAAGTACAAAAAGAAAGCAAAATAAAATATCCAGTTTAGCTCTATTTTTCATTGTATTTAAAAAGTGTGGAAAACTTTAATTGACATTCACGGTAATTAAAGTATTGACCTAGCACCTTTATGTATCCTATTCTTGTAGATTCTCAGTGAATAGAAGAGGGACAAAATCATTATATATGCATTAAAGGCTCTAATGATCTAGTTATAGTTTTCTTGTCCAATGATGATAATTTTCTAAAATATAGCTGCTAACCCTTGGATAAAGGTAAAGTTTGAAATCCTTAATATTAAACACTGATTACAGTCCCCTTCCCCACATTGTATTCCTGATATTCGTGGGAGTTGGGTACTTCCATTGCAGAATTCCTATTTATATGCATATGGACTCAGTGAATAAAAGCATATGCACCATGCCTGGAGTTGTAATACAGAGGGTTAAGCCTCCCACACGAACACCTGTTGGAGTCCCAGCTGCTCCACTTCTGATCCAGCTCCTTGTTCATGTGCCTGGAAAAGCAGTGGAAAATGACTCAATTGCTTGGGCCCCTGATGCTCATGTGGGAGACTCAGATGGAGTTCCAGGTTCCTGGCCATGGCCTGGCTCAGCCTTAACACTTGCAACCACTTTGGGGAATGAAGCAGTGGTTCGGTGATCTATCTATGTATCTTTCCCTCTTTCTCTGTAACTCTACCCTTCAGTTAAATAAACAATTTTTTGTGGACAGGCAGAGTGGACAGTGAGAGAGAGAGAGACAGAGAGAAAGGTCTTCCTTTTGCCGTTGGTTCACCCTCCAATGGCCGCCACGGCCGGCGCGCTGCGGCCAACGCACTGTGCTGATCCGAAGGCAGGAACCAGGTGCTTACCCTAGTCTCCCGTGGGGTGCAGGGCCCAAGCACTTGGGCCATCCTCCACTGCACTCCCTGGCCACAGCAGAGAGCTGGCCTGGAAGAAGGGCAACCAGGACAGAATCCGGCGCCCCGACCAGGACTAGAACCCGATGTGCTGGTGCCGCAAAGCAGAGGATTAGCCTAGTGAGCCGCAGCGCCAGCCCTAAACATTTTTTTAGGAAAAAAAGAATCAACACTAATGTTATTTGGGTGAATTCATTTTTTTTTTACATTTATTCAGTTAGATCCAAGTTGTATTCATTCCCACAATCAAGTTCTTCTGGTCAGGCAATGATGTACAAACAGGCAAAAAATTTATTTTAATTTAATTTAATTGGTTAAGGTATATAAGTTTCGGGGCCAGCGCCATGGCTCACTAGATTAATCCTCCACCTGCGGTGCCGGCATCCCATATGGGCACTGGGTTCCAGTCCTGGCTACCCCTCTTCCAGTCCAGCTCTCTGCTGTGGCCCGGGAGGGAGTGGAGGATGGCCCAAGTGCTTGGGCCCCTGCACCTGCATGGGAGACCAGGAAGAAGCACCTGGCTCCAGGCTTTGGATAGGTGCAGCGCCAGAGGTAGCGGCCATTTGGGGGGGTGAACCAACGGAAGGAAGACCTTTCTCTCTGTCTCTCTCTCTCTCTCACTGTCTGTATCTCTACCTGTCAAATAAATAAATAGAAAAAAATTAAAAATTTATAAAAAGGTATATGTTTCATGAATTTTCTATATACATATTTAGGAGCATACTAATACCTACCAACCTACCCTCCCTCCTGTCCATGCTCCAAACCTTCTTCCTCCCCCCTCTCCTATTCCCACTCTTTTTTTTTTTTTACAAAGATCTATATTTGGTTTACTTTATACTCATAAAGTCAACTCTACACTATGTAAAGAATTCAAAATAATATGAAGAAAAACCACTGTTCTTCATCAGTAGATACACGGGCTTTAAACAATCATTGAATTTCAAAATGTCCATTTCACTCGAACACATTATATTTTAGGTACTTTATTAGTTAACCCACATCAGAGAAAACATATATCTGTCTTTTGGGGACTGGCTTATTTCCCTACCGTAATGGTTTCCAGGTACGTGCACTTTGTTGAAAAGACAGGATTTCTTTTTTTTTTTTTTTTAAACAGATGAGTAGTACTCAAAGTGTATATATACCATAATTTGTTTATCTAGTCATCAGTTGATGGACATCTGGGTTGATTCTATGTTTTAGACATTGTAAATTGAGCTGCTATAAACCTGGGGGTACAGATACTTTTTCATATGCTGGTTTCTTTTCATGTTGCTAAATTCCCAGGAGTGGGATGGCTGGATCATATTGAAGATCTATATTCAGATTTCTAAGGTATCTCCATACTGTCTTCCAGTGGTCATGCTGTGTTCCTTTTTTTTTTTTTTTCTTGACTTCTGTGTTTATTTTTAGGCATTTGTGGAGATACTTCTTGGTTTTTTTTTTTCCTCTAGTGGTTTTTATGTTTGAACTATGCCTCTGGCTTAGTAGAATGTCTGCACTCTAAGTGAATGACTAGAGGTGTGTGCTGGGTGTGTCCAGGGAGCTCCAGTCAGTGCCCCATGGTGGGGTGAGAATCCAGCGCAACACCGAAGTTGGGCATGGCAGATCTCTTGTTAACAGAAGGGGGTGGTATGGTCACCTCTATTGGTGAGACCACACCCTCACCTCCTCGCTTCCATGGTGATCAGTGCCCTGGTGTTAGCCCTCAGTGGGTGCTGTACTCATCTGCACCGTTGTATGAACTGCACAAAGGATCTGTGCCATCCTCCCTGTGAGCATGGATCCTGCTGCTATGATGCACCCATTCAGTCAGGCAGCTCTGAGCATGTGGAACCACACACAGTGATTGCCCAGAGACCCAGCTACACCCTGTGTCCTCTCATGCAGTCACAGAGTCCCCAGAGCCTCAGTGCACAAGGCTGTCACATTCAAGGAGTGCAGAGGATCCACTCTGCCTCTGTCCAGTCCACAGACAAGCAGACTTCCCAGAGCCAGCTACCTGTGGGTGCTCTGCCTAGGCAGTTTGAGCCCCAGAGTCTGTGGTATGTAGGGAGGCTAGGGGCACCTCCTCGTCCTACATAGTGCCCATCCCCCTGTCAATCCTCAGTCAGACTCAGAGTCAGTGGGGAATGCAGATTTTTCCCTCTGCTGGAATCTCTGGATTGCACACAAGAGCCACTGGCTGAATGTTGCCCTCTCCCTGCCAGCTGCACCATAGCTGCTGCTGCCAGGGCTGCTAAGAGGATGGCGTCTCGTCTCAGCTAGTTGCTGGGCAGGCACACAGGACCTCTGCAGTTGCCGCCTGTACCCAAAATGGTGCCTGCCCTTTCTCTCAGCCAGGTGTGGGGTGCTGTGGGGGGGGGTGAGGTGAGAGGAACATGCCCCTTTTTTACTGGGTCAGCAGGTAACCCTTTCGCCCTTAAGGCTCCTGGCCAGACTCACACCACGCTCTCCTTCTGGCTGTCACCAGCAGCACAGGTTGCTGCGGTCTGCTCTCAACTCAGTCCCCAAGGCTGGTGTTTCTCCAGATCTCCATGTGTCGTGTCCGTGTTCGTGCTGCACGTCCGCACCTTGCACACAGATCCACAGCAAACCTCTTCCCTCCATAGAACTTCCACTGTGGTTTTTTCTCTAACTCCTTCCTGAGAATGTACTTCCTGTACTTTTTTTTTTAAATGTGTATCCCAAATCTAGCCCAGTATGCCATTCCCTATTCCTCCATCTTGGAATCTCCATTTAGAACAAATCTGAAAGGAACATTTTATTAAAGAGATGGATTTAAACTAAGTGGAAGAGGCAAGCAGTGAAGCTTTACATTCAACTAAGATCAAACAGAGCAACTTAGGACTTTGAGGCCAGAGTGTTGTATGTCCAACCCTTATGTGGAGACTTACTTCATGTCCTTACGAAGTACAATTTTGGTAGGGATACTATAGACTGAAGCAATGGATAAGGTTGTGTTTTCTTTTAGGAAATACTGAAAGATAACATTGATAGGCCTGTGTTGGTGTGAGGTTACTGAGAGCCTTTAAAGGCACGTTAAGTAGATTATCCTGAGAATAACAGAAAGCCTGAGGCTTTCTAAACAAAGGATTCCCCTTGGAGCCAGAAGTATACAGTTGATTGTGAAGGAAAATTGTGAGTAGTTGGGTTAATACTTAGACTATTACAAATGGAGAAACTGCGAAAGCCGATATAGAGTGTCAATAATGGAAATATAAAAGAAGAAAAGAAAGAAAGATCAGGTAGGAAAGCAAACAAAAGAATACTACTCATTCTCATCTAGTTTTATGTATTGAATAGAAGTTTAGCTTAATAAGAATTCTGAATATTTCCCAAATTGGATCTTCAGTCACAGTGTCTACCATCTGGGGCATTTCTTTAGGAACATCTGGACAGTGATTACGTGGTTTCCATATAAATGTCTAATTTAAAGTGTGTATATGCTAGACATTCACAGACACACACACACAATCTTGGAGTAGAATTGCAATCAGTCTCAACAAAGAATAAAATTAACAATCCCCAGAGATGCTTATGTTATGAAATGAAATAACTATACTAATATATTTCATATTTTTTCACTTTCACCCAGTTATAACACCAATATATGTATATGTAATGATATCCAATAATCATGTGCTTTGAGAATTTTTTCTTGAATTGTGGCTAATCATTTATTTTCCTTACATTAAAACTAAATCATGCATTTTTTTCTCTTCTGAATTTTTTGTTTGTATTTTGGTATTTGATTAGAAGCTAGTTCAAGGCCATGAGTTGGGAAACTGAAGTTTAGCTTCAGAATTTGAACCTTGCTTGAATCCCGAAGTTGCTCCATCCTTCCACTATTATTACAAATACTTTCACTTCACTTCACCAAACAACTTGCAATAAATATTCTTTCTCATGAAGTTTACATGCGAATCAAATGAGATCATACACTAAATCCTCTAGAATACTGCCCAAGCTACTTAGCATGCATCGTGTGTCAGTTACTTTTTTTATTTTTAATTTTTTTTATTTATTTATTTTTTGACAGGCAGAGTGGACAGTGAGAGAGAGAGACAGAGAGAAAGGTCTTCCTTTGCCGTTGGTTCACCCTCCTATAGCCACCGCAGCTGGCGCCCTACGGCCGGCGCACCGCGCTGATCCGATGGCAGCAGCCAGGTGCTTCTCCTGATCTCCCATGCGGGTGCAGGGCCCAAGCACTTGGGCCATCCTCCACTGCACTCCCTGGCCACAGCAGAGGGCTGGCCTGGAAGAGGGGCAACTGGGACAGAATCCGGTGCCCCGACCGGGACTAGAACCCGGTGTGCCGGCGCCGCAAGGCGAAGGATTAGCCTAGTGAGCCGCGGCGCCGGCCGTCAGTTACTTTTAGTGCTACGAAACCAGGAGGATACAAATGAGGTTGAGTTCTTTCTTTAACCAAACATCCTTACACACTTACAGGGGTGAAGGAGCACATGAATTCTTGACTCAGTCACTTTCACTACCCGTAACAGAGAAGGGAGAAATTGGAACTGCAAAGAATTTACCTTTATGATGGCAGTTTCCAAAATTATGAGAATCATTTAAGTAAATGTGCTTAAATACATGGAAAATGGAGAAAAATGTTTCCAGAAAGAAAACAGTGAGAAACTATGAGAAGAATATCTTGGATAATATTTATATTTAATCAACAAAATCTTGTGGGCAAATTGGTTCAGATTGAATTAAAAGCCATGAAAAGGCCCTGAGACTGGAGAACACTTCCTGTATCAGCACCTATCAAGGAAGCCATAGAGCACTGTGGAGAGTGACTCAGATTGCAGGGGATGCAATCAGAGAACCTGGTGTTCAGATCACAAAACAACTTGTAGGGAAGATAAGCTCTTTGATTTTTTTCTAAGTCTAATGGAAAATTGATTGTCAAATGTTCTGAGCAGAAGAGTAACAACGGGGTTCATTTCCAATGCAAGGTGTGTGGCCCTGGGACCAGATGCTTGTGTGTGAATTCCTATCTCTGGGGCATTTGTCAATTTACTTAATTACTCTGGGTTTCAGTTTTGCCATGTGTAGGAAGGGTTAATTATGACAATTTTATAGGAATGTTGTGAAGATGACACAAAAGTTAATTCCAGAAAAATCCATAGCACAATAATTGAATCATAGTAATAGTCTATAAATGTTATTTGTTGTTTTGATATTAGCATTGTTACATAATCATCATCATTATTAAGCAAGCTTATTAAAAGCCTCGGAGTGGGGTGGGAGTTTGGGTGCAGCGTGTTAATCCACCACTTGTGGTGCGTGCATTCCATATCGGAGTATCTGGCATCAAGCCCTGCCTGGTCTGATCCAGCTACCTGCTAATACTCTTCGTGTGGAGCAGGGAGTGATGGATGTAGTACTTGGGTCCCTGCCACCCACATGGGAGACCTGAATGGAGTTCTGAGCTCCTGGCTTAAGGTTAGCACCACGCTGGTTGTTGCAGACATCTGGGGAGTGAGCTGGTAGACAGAAGATCTCGCTCTTGCTCTCGCTCTCCCTCTTGATCTCCACTCTTTCAGATGACTAGATAACCATTTTAAAACCTCACAAGGAAGAAAACAGCCATGTGTGAGGTTGCAGTAAGTAAGTAACTACCTACCTAAGGCTGGGGATTACATGATAGGAAGTAATTTCTTGCCGTTGAAATAATAATTTCAAACATGAGAGAGGGCAATGGCCAAATTAAAACTTTACTTTTTAAAAACTGTGTATCAAGAGATATTTTGTGTCTGACTAAACTTGTATTACTTTTTCTCTTCTTTTTTAAATAAACTATAACAGTGCCAAAACCAAATGGGGAATTTATGATCTTTGACATAGCTTCCATATCACATTTAGTAGTCTTATCTAATTTGCTGTGGAAGTGTTAAAAACAGAAATATGTGTGAAGCAATTAACCAAAAATATATGATTACTTGCCCTCACATGGTCCTGAAGTTGGAGTACAGAATGTAAGTTTAGTTATATCTGTTTCCCTCACTTTGTTAAACTTTCTATCAAAATAAATTTGATGATCTGTATTTTCTGTCAGATTACGAAAATGGAAATTTCTTTACAGTCACTATCAATAAAGGCAGTTATATTTATTGTGCTTTTCGTTCACAAGCTAACATTTACTTTCTGTTTAAAACTGTAGGTCTGCCAAGAGTAATAAATTTAGAGAATGCATAGTACCATTGAATAATTTAGTAGGCTGGAAGCCTCTCCTCATTTTCATATGAAGGCCAATTAGAAAAAATTGGAATTTCTTTTTCACTACATAGTACATTATTATGATACTGTCTGGAGCCAAATGGGGCTGTTAGGTTGTCTAGAAGTTTTATACAAAATTAAAATGTAAGTAGTTTCAAGTAGGATCCTAATGCTTTCTAGTATTGGTGTTTGATGTCCTGGGACCAGAGCCAGAGTAGGCAGTAGAGTGAAAGGGTGTGCACTGCTCAGAGCAGCAAAGTGCTATGAAAGTCCATTAGCAAGGATGAGTCTGTAATAGGCTGAACGAGAATTTCCTACACGAAGTCATCTGCCCAACCCATCATGCAGCCATTTTTAATGACCATTCGAGAAGTCAGAGGAACACGTTTTCAGCCAGAGAAGTCTTACTGAATTACACAAGCATTAGCTCCAAATGGAAATCACATCGGAAATGCACAGTGCCTAATATCTATAAAGCCACACCATGCCAGTGTTGCCAGTGTTGATCTGTAAAGATAGATTTATTACTGCATTATTATTTAATATTTGTATTACTAAGCATACCAAGGGAGCATCGTGCTTACTGTTTTCTTGCTTATTAAATTAGGGAAACAGTTCAACTCTGACAACAGATATACATGCCTAGATTCCATTTGTGTGTGCTTTTCTTAAATCCATTCGTTCAAATTGTACATAAGTGAAAGCACTCATACAATAGTAGGGCTCAAATCCTACTCCTTAATAAAGGATTTATTTAATTATTTCAAAGACAGCTACAGAGAGAGAGAGGGAGACAGAGAGAGAAAATATCTTCCATTCACTTATTTACTCACAAAATGGCTGCAATGGCAGGACGCAGGAACTTCATCTGGGTCTCCCACATGGATGGTAGGGGTCCAAGCACTTGGCCATCTTCTGCTGCTTTCCCAGGCACATTAACAGGGAGCTGGATTGGAACTAAAGTAGCCAACACTCAAACCTGCGCTCATATGTGGTGCCAACCTGCTATACCACAAGGCTGGCTTAAAATCCTATTACTTCTGATACCCGAACGATGTCTTCCAGAAAAAGTTAGCTTCACTATTGCTTAATAAAAAGTACCAAGGCAATGAATTGAAAACCAGCATTTGCTCAGTAAATATGTTTATATGTTTATGTGCACTTATAGCTATATATATATAAATGGATTTAATATCTATACATATATATAGAAAAAATGGAAATTTTAAATGAGAAACTTCTATTTGCATAACAATTTTATGCCCAACAGCATAAAATGACCTCTTGAAGGAAGCATTGTTCTGCAGAATAATTATAATGCCTTCAAGATGCTTAGAAAGTCGACGAAAGGTATAGGTACGGGGCATACAGTGGAGAAGTGGAGAGCGGATCATCTCATTTTCAGAGGAATCTGATTTCTTCCTTTCTAAGTACGCTCATAGATTGAATTCTTCAGGAATGAAGACAGAGATTATTTTCGGATACCACAGACACTTCGTAATCCCCACTCACCATTGAGTTTCATTACCAAGGGAAGTCGAAGAATTACTCATCTGCCCCTAAGATGCAGCGATGCTACAGAAATATAGATTTAAAGGGAGTCAGGAATTGTTACAATCAAGAAACAATATTACAATACGTGGGACCAGGTTTTTTAAATGCTTTCATCGGGGCAGTTGTTGTGGCATAGTGGGTGAAGCCACTGTCTGCGTTGCTGGGATTCCATATGGACACCAGTTTGAGTCCTGGCTGCTCCACTTTCAGTCCAGCTCCCTGCTAATGGCCTGGGAAAAGTGGCAGAGGAAGGACCAAGTGTTTGGTCCCCTTGCTACTCACATGAGAGACCTGGATGAAGTTCCTGGCTCCTGGCATCAGCTTGGCCCAGCTCTGACTGTTGCTGCCATCTGGGGAGTGAACCAGTGGATGGAAGGTCTCGCTTTCTGTCTCTCCCTCTCACTCCATAACTCTTTCAGATACATAAATAAATATTTAAAAGGAAATATTTATCAAGAAGCCTTTATTGAACCTTTTAGGTTCTGTACAGGACTAAGAAAGCATTGGAGGGTGAACCAACGGCAAAGGAAGACCTTTCTCTCTGTCTCTCTCTCTCTCACTGTCCACTCTGCCTGTCAAAAAAAAAAAAAAAAGCAAAGGAATATTAGCATAATAAGTATTGATTATCTTATTTGGACATTCTTGAGTATTTTTTGAGAATAATAAAATAAACCTGTACAGTACTACTCTTGGGAAAACTTTCCTGGTTTTCTACTTGAGACTGCCATTGAATTGCAGGTATCTTTGTAAGATAATTTATAATGATTGATTCAGCAAGATTGATGTCTAACATCAAATGTATTAAACTTGTAATTGCTTCTGCATGCAGCGAGAATATTATGCACAAGATGAGTTTCATTTGGAAATGAACCCACTGTTCTATCAATATTTTATCTTAGGTTACTGCTTTTCCATATTAAAACTAAAACCTTTACTGAACATCCCTTATATGAAACTTAGAAGCAAACCTGTAAACCCACAACAAAGGTAAAATAGAAACCACAAAATTTATTTCATCATCAACATCTTACCTTGCATTCCTTTGCTTCTCCGTCTTCTCCCTCCCTTGAGTTCCTGGAAGTCAGCAACCTCATCCTTGGCTCTCTGTCGGTGCTCTCAGTTGCTGATGGCATCCCAATGAGAGGATATTTCTTGTTTGTTTATGGTTATTTTTCTCTCTATAAAATGCTACTAAATGGACCAGCTGAAGTCTTTCATTCAGAGGAATAGATGCACAGCCACTGTCGTCTCTCCATGGATTGAATACTTCAGTTGAACAGAAAACATTAAGCCTAACTCTGAAATGATGAGGCAACCTCTGAAAGTTTGTAGAAAAGTGAAATTAAAAGATAAGCTTTTTTGTGGTGTCATTTTTTTTAAATTGCTGCAGATTTTTTTTAAATGTGCATTTTCCAGAACTAACTGAAGCATAAGCCAGGAAATGCATTGCTTGAATTCCTTTTGCAATTGGACCTACATTTTGAGTAGTTCATACTCAATATAATTTCTCATTTTTCAAATGCTATGATAAACAATGGAGAATAGATACAGAATTGGAAATATAAAAAAGTTACAAACATCTCTTGAGATTTGTACCTAAAAATGTTTTTCATAACATAAAACAACTTAATGTCTTGCTTCATGATTTTTTACCTCTTTCCCAAATATATATTTTGTTAAATTCTAGAAGCACAAATATCTTCAAGGAATTGATGGTGTTCTGTGTCAGCTAGTGTTGTGGGATTTCAGCTCTAATTTTTTTAAAGATTCATTTATTTATTTGAAAGTCAGAGATATACAGAGAGAAAAGGAGAGGCAAAAAGAGAGAGAGAGAGAGAGGTCTTCCATCTGCTGGTTCACTCCCCAGTTGACCACAACAGCCAGAGCTGTGCTGATCTGAAGCCAGGAGCCAGGTGCTTCTTCCAGGTTTCCCATGCAGGTGCAGGAGCCCAAGGAATTGGACCATCTTCCACTGCTTTCTCAGGCCACAACAGAGAACTGGATTGGAAGTGGAGCGGCCAGGACTTGAACCAGCACCCATATGGGATGCCAGCACTGCATACAGAGGCTTTACCCACTACGCCACAGCACTGGCCCCTCAGCTCTAATTTTTTAAAAAACTAACCTCTGGAACGTTGCCTTCTGAGACTCAACAATTATTTTTAGTGCAATGACAGCTGTTCCTTGATGCCCTAACCCTGTAATAAGAGTATAAAAGTGCAAGATCTGCCCTTGAGTTACTCACAGTTGCAAAATTGAGTAGATATGCAATTAATTATTATTAGTGATGGGACCAACTTTGCCACATGCAAAGATAAACTTACCTAAAATGTTCAAGAAATGTTGGACATTTACTTATTATTAGGATTTTTAACTATGAAAGTGGTTTACCATTTACTCATTCATATCCCTAAAGCCCGCTCTGCTGAGTCTGGGCCAGGCCAAAACTAGGAGCCATGTACTGAAGCCAGGTCTCCCTTGTGGGTTGCTGGGACCCAAGTACTTAAGTCATCATCTGTTGTGCCTACTAGAGTAAGCAATAGCAGGAAGCTAGAATCAGGAGCAGAGCTGGAACTCAAATGCAAGCTCTCCAATATAGGGTACAGGAGTTCCAAGCAGTGTCTTAACAACTATGGCAAGTACTTGACCTAGTTTTGGCTTTCATTGCCTGTGCTTTTGGGATCTTATCCATAAAATCTTTGCCCACAGCAGTGCCTTGAAGTGTTTCCCCTATGTTTTCTTCTTGCAGTTTCATAGTTTCAGGTCTTTGATCCATCTTTAATTCCTTTTTTATAAGGTGAGAGATGGTATGTAATTTCATTTTTCTACATGTATGTGTATGTATCCAGAATCATTTATTGAAAAGAATAGGATTTTGTCAAAATCATTAAGCCATGTATATATGCATTTGTTTCCTTGGTTCTATTCTATTGATCTGTGTGTCAGTTTTTATGCCAGTACCATGCTTGGTTCTTTATAGATTTATTTATGAGTTTATTTACTTGAAAGACAAAGCAACAGTGAAACAGAAAAAGATTTTCCATCTGCTGATTCACTCCCCAAATAACCAGAAATGCCAGTGCTGGTCTAATTTGAAGCCAGGAGCCCAGAATTCCATCTCATATATGACTGACAGAGGCCCAAGCAAAACTGTTCCTGCTTTAGCAGGGAATTGGATCTGTAGTGGAGCAGCTGAGACTTGAATCAGGATGGCAGCATTACTAGCGGCAGCTAAACCAACAGTGCCTCAATGCCATCCCCACCACGCCATTTTAGTTACTTTATCTTTGCAGTATGCACTGACATCAGATATTGTCAGGCTCCCAGCTTGTTTTTATTTATTCAAGTTTCCTCTGGATTGCTTTGACTATTCTTGGTCTTTTGTGGTTCTACTTGGATGTTAAAATTATCTTTTCTATTCCTGTAAAGATTATCACTGGCATTTTAATAAGGAATAGATCGATTGCCTTGGGTAGTACAGACATTTTAACAACATTAATTCTTCTGTCTCATGAACATGGAACATCTATATAAATTTTGGTGGTCATGATGATTTCTCTCAACAGTGGCTTTTTTTTTTTTTTTTTTGGACAGGCAGAGTTAGACAGTGAGAGAGAGAGAGACAGAGAGAAAGGTCTTCCTTCCATTGGTTCACCCCCCAAATGGCCGCTACAGCCGGCACACTGTACCAATCCGAAGCCAGGAGCCAGGTTGCTTCCTCCTGGTCTCCCATGCGGGTGCAGGGCCCAAGAACCTGGGCCATCCTCCACTGCCTTCCCGGGCCACAGCAGAGAGCTGGACTGGAAGAAGAGCAACCAGGACAGAATCCGGCACCCCAACCGGGACTAGAACCTGGGGTGCCAGCACCACAGACAGAGGATTAGCCTAGTGAGCTGCGGCACTGGCCTCAACAGTGTTTTATAATTTCCATTGCAGAGACTTTTCATGTATTTTCGTAAGACCCATCAGCACTTGATCTTTTTTTTTTAAATATTTTATTTATTTATTTGACAGGTAGAGTTACAGACAGTGAGAGGAAGAGACAGAAGAAAGGTCTTCCATTGGATGGTTCACTCCCCAAATGGCCCCAATGGCTGGAGCTGTGCTGATCTGAAGACAGGATCCAGGTGCTTCTTCCCAGTCTCCCATGCGGGTACAGGGGACTTGGACCGTTTTCTACTGCTTTCCCAGGCCATATCAGAGAGCTGGATTGGAAGAGGAGCAGCTGGGACTAGAACTTGCACCCATATGGGATGCCGGCACCGCAGGTGGAGGATTAACCCACTGCACCATGGCACCAGCCCCAGCACTTGATTTCTTACTTTGCAGTTCTGGCAACAATGATCAAATCGTATTACTCTGTAGACTTCCTGGTGGATTCTCTATTCCATACTTTTCTTTATTCAAAGTATTTTTTTCTTGAAAAACACCCACACCAAATCTGCTTTATCTGGCTGTTTTCCCTTCATTACTTCAGACTCTTGTGTAAGCATCTTAAATATTCCGATCTCTGTGATCCCCAATAAATACCTTATTCTGTGGTACAAATGCCACTAGATATTTATCTGTATGTTTCTGGGGCCTATCACAGTGCCTGACACAAATACAAACTAGTGTTTTTATTAAGTTTTTTGATTTTAAATGATTGATACTATTGTTGAAGGAGATGCGGAGTTAATATGCAGCTTTCCCATATTAGTAACAAAGATTAAATCGTTAGCAGGGGGAATCTATTATAGAAAAAGAAAGAGAGGCAGAGATCTGCTGTTCACTCCCAGTATTTGCAATGACCAGGGCTGTGCAAGGCCAAAGCAGAGAACTGGAGTCTCAGTCTGGATCTGTCATAAGTTGGCTGCATCCCATTACTTGAGAATTACCTGCTGCCTCCCAGCAGCGTGAAGTATTGGTATGAAGCTGAATAAGCAGAGTGGGGACTTAGAGCCGGGTACTCCAACATGGGATTTGGGCATCCCAAGTGGTGTCTTAAAAGCTGCACCAAATACCCATCTATCTTAGGATGTTTTACGCAAGAGCTAGTGCCCTCCTTTTATTACGTTCTCACGTATTGACTTTTCATGGACACTGAATCTGTTCCCCTTTGACTGCCCTATTCATGTCTATGCGTTAACCTCCCTACACTGTTTTTTGATTTATTGCTGTTTTCCTTATTGTTCCTATAGATGAAAGTTAGTGAGAGTCTTGATTATATCCAAGATAGTATGCATATATGTATTTTGGTTTGTTTTGGCCCAGAGTGTTTTTAAAATAGTCGTGGGTGCTTCACGCTGTCTTACATGAAGAGAACAGTGTTATCTGGTGGTCTAGTTTGAGTAATGCTGAGATTGATCAGAGAATCCAGGTGGTAGTTGATTGATCCAACCATTATAAAGTTAAATATATACTTTCATCAAATTCCTTAATCCATTTATGATAATTTCCAGACTCAATTGCTTCATGAAAGGTGGACGATGCCATGTTTAAAATGTTTCTTATTCTTTACACACAATGCTGAAAAAATTTTATTAGCTTGGGCCGTTTAATAACTGATAAACGTGTGGGGGCCTTTCTTTGCCTCCTTTGATTAAGGCTTTGACACCTAGTTGCTCCCACTTGCATCCTGGGTGGATTTGTGTTCTACCGTCTCTTCCCCCACTCCCTTAAGTTTTTGAGCTGCATTATATATAGCACAGGAATCATTGCCCTTTTTCTTGTGCAGTGTCTCACATGGAGGCAGGAGACTCCCCCTGTGTTTGTTACTGTGTCCCTTTGACACATTTCATTTTTCTTTGATGGTTTTCTCGCTTTGCATTACAACTAGATATTCCAAATTCATCTTGTATATTTTCCACTTCGAATATGGAATCATTCATTACTCTAATGAACTCTGCTTTCATTTGCTAATTAAAGGCTAGAATTAGGGGGGCTATTACTATGCCGTAGCAGGTGAGACCGCTGCCTGCAGTGCCAGCATCCAATATGGGCACCAGTTTGAGTCCCGGCTGCTCCACTTCCGATCCAGCTCTCTGCTGTGGCCTGGAAAAGCAGTAGAAGATGGCCCAAGTCCTTGGGCCCCTGCACCCATGTGGGAGATCCGGAAGAAGCTCCTGGCTCCTGGCTTCAGATCAACATGTCTCTGGCCTTTGCGGCCAACTAGGGAGTACACCAGCAGATGGAAGACCTCTCCCCCGCCCCTTTTGCCTCTCCTTCTCTCTCTCTGTAACTCTGACTTTCAAATAAATAAATAAATCTTTGGAAAAAAAGGCTATAATTAGTATACAAGATGTGCCCATTGCTGTTGAATTGTCATTGCTTTAAGGAATCACCTAGAAATAAGTTTTGCTGGAAAGAAGAAAATCCAGAATTCATACATATATTTGTGATTCAAATTTATATTGTAATTTAATTCAATATTTGGATTAAAAATTTTAACTGTTTTTCTCTAAAGCTGAATTTCATTTCTAACAAAATTACTTATATGCATGAATCTGTAACATATGTAGTTTCAAAATAGCAGTATCAATATTACCACTCTCAGAGAGTCTACTGACTAAAGTCCAAGATTTTTTATAGTTCTACTTGTCTTTAGAATGTCATCCTGCTAAAGTGATACATCAAAATAAAGTACTCTAAATTTGTTTGAAAAATTCTTATCTCTGTGTGCTTTATATCAGTAATTTGATAAACATTCAAGCTCTTTTTTTTTATTTAATCTTTAGGTAATGTTATTTTTAATAAATTTTATTGTAAGTATTTTTATAGTTTATATTAAGAGAAATCTGGGTTCCTGCTGCCTCTGACTATGGGTAACAATTATGATAAACTTGTGGTTTATAGACTTAGTGATTTTTGTGTGTTTAAAATTAAGTATTTATGTCACTGTACACAATTGTGTATAACTTATTTCAGTAAAGACTTAAGGTAGCATATTTCATATACTGTTCTATGCCTTGCTTTTTTTCAACTAGTCATATATAATGGAGATTTCTCCATAAATGTGATAGAGATCTTCTTTCATATATAATGTTGCATAGTACTTCACTGTTTTTTGTGTTTAATAATTGTCTATTGAATCTTTCACTATTACAGATAATGCCAGAATGGAATACTAGAGCATGTGTCCTTTCTATATTTCCATTGTAACTTGTATAGACACTTAGCATTGATCACATTTCAACTAAATGTGAAGCCATTCTTCTAAATACTGCCAAATTTCTGATAGGTTGATTGTTTTATATTCCCAGAACATTGACTACATAATTCACATTGCATGATAAAGAATAAATTAAATGCCATGAAGGAATTTATTCAAACTTCCTTTTGAGGAACTTTTTTTTTTGCACTTAAGAAGAATTGTGTATTGATTACAGTATTCAACCAAAAGTATTAAGTAGAACAAACAAAAAAAATACTAAGAGGGATAACATATCAAGTTGCTCATCAATAGTCAGGGTGAGGGCTGATCAAGTCACCGTTTCTCATAGTGTTCATTTCACTTTAACAGGTTTCCTTTTTGGTGCTCAGTTAGTTGTCACCTATCAAGGAGAACAAGTGGTATTTGTCCCTTTGGGATTGGCTTATTTCACTCAGCATAATGTTTTCCAAATTCCTAACAGGGATCACTTTTCAGTTAAAATTTAAACACCTAAGAATAATTGTGTGTTAATTACAGAGTTCAACCAATGGTACTTGAACAAAAAAAAATACTAAAATGGATAAAGTATTGCATTGTACATCAACCGTCAGGACAAGAGCTGACCAAATCACTGTTTCTCATAGTGTCCATTTCATTTCAACAAGTTTCCCCTTTGTTGCTCAGTTAGTTGTCACCGATCAGGGAGAACATATGATATTTGTCCCTTTGGGACTGGCTTAATTCACTCAGCATGATGTTTCCCAAATTCCTCCATCTTGTTGCAAATGACCGGGTTTCGTTGTTTTTGACTGCTGTATAGTATTTGATAGAGTACATGTCCCATAATTTCTTTATCCAGTCTACTGTTGATGGGCATTTGGGTTGGTTCCCGGTCTTAGCTATTGTGAATTGAGCTGCAATAAACATTAATGTGCAGACAGCTTATTTGTTTGCCAATTTCATTTCCTTTGGGTAAATTCCAAGGAGTGGGAGGGCTTGGTTGAATGGTAGGGTTATCTTCAGGTTTCTGAGGAATCTCCAGACTGACTTCCATAGTGGCTTACCCAATTTGCATTCCCACCAACAGTGGGTTAGTGTCCCTTTTTCCCCACATCCTCTCCAGCATCTATTGTTGGTAGATTTCTGAATGTGAGCCATTCTCACTGGGGTGAGGTGAAACCTCATTGTGGTTTTGATTTGCATTTCCCTGATTGCTAGTGATCTTGAACATTTTTTCATGTGTCTGTTGGCCATTTGGATTTCCTCTTTTGTAAAATGTCTATTGAGGTCCTTGGCCCATCTCTTAAGTAGGTTGTTTGTTTTGATGTTGTGGAGTTTCTTGATTTCTTTGTAGATTCTGGTTATCAACCCTTTATCAGTTGCATAGTTTGCAAATATATTTTCCCATTCTGTCGGTTGTCTCTTCACTCTCTTGACTGCTTCTTTTGCAGTACAGAAACTTCTCAATTTGATGCAATCCTGAATGTTAATTTTGGCTTTGACTGCCTGTGCTTCTGGGGTGTTTTCCAAGAAGTCATTGCCGGTACCTATATCTTTCAGGGTTTTTCCAATGCTCTCTAATAATTTGATGGTGTCAGGTCGTAGATTTAAGTCTTTAATCCATGTTGAGTGGATTTTTGTGTAAGGTGAAAGGTAGGGGTCTTGCTTCATGATTCTGCATGTGGAAATCCAATTTTCCCAGCACCATTTATTGAAGAGAAAGGAAATGTAACAACAGACACCACAGAAATAAAAAGAATCATCAGAAATTACTACAAGGACTTGTATGCCAGCAAACAGGGAAACCTATCAGAAATGGATAGATTCCTGGACACATGCAACCTACCTAAATTGAACCAGGAAGACATAGAAAACCTAAACAGACCCATAACTGAGACAGAAATTGTAACAGTAATAAAGGCCCTCCCAACAAAGAAAAGCCCTGGACCAGATGGATTCACTGCTGAATTCTACCAGACATTTAAAGAAGAACTGACTCCAATTCTTCTCAAACTATTCAGAACAATCAAAAAAGAGGGAGTCCTCCCAAATTCTTTCTATGAAGCCAGCATCACCTTAATTCCTAAGCCAGAAAAAGATGCAACATTGAAAGAGAATTACAGACCAATATCCCTGATGAACATAGATGCAAAAATCCTCAATAAAATTCTCGCCAATAGAATGCAACAACACATCAGAAAGATCATCCACCCAGACAAAGTGGGATTTACCCCTGGTATGCAGGGATGGTTTAATGTGCGCAAAACAATCAATGTGATACACCACATTAACAGACTGCAGAAGAAAAACCATATGATTATCTCAATAGACACCGAGTAAGCATTTCATAAAATACAACACCCTTTCATGATGAAAACTCTAAGCAAACTGGGTTTGGAAGGAACATTCCTCCACACAATCAAAGCAATCTATGAAAAACCCACGGCCAGCATCCTATTGAATGGGGAAAAGTTGGAAGCATTTCCACTGAGATCCGGTACCATATAGGGATGCCCACTCTCACCACTGCTATACAAGGTAGTTCTGGAAGTTCTAGCCAGAGCTATTAGGCAAGAAAAAGAAATTAAAGGGATACAAATTAGGAAAGAAGAATTAAAACTATCCCTCTTTGCAGATGATATGATTCTTTATTTAGGGGACCCAAAGAACTCTACTAAGAGACTATTGGAACTCATAGAAGAGTTTGGCAAAGTAGCAGGGTATAAAATCAATGCACAAAAATCAACAGCCTTTGTATACACAGACAATCCCATGGCTGAGGAAGAACTTCTAAGATCAATCCCATTCACAATAGCTACAAAAACAATCAAATACCTTGGAATAAACTTAACCAAGGATGTTAAAGATCTCTACGATGAAAATTACAAAACCTTAAAGAAAGAAATAGAAGAGGATACCAAGAAATGGAAAAATCTTCCATGCTCATGGATTGGAAGAATCAATATCATCAAAATGTCCATTCTCCCAAAAGCAATTTATAGATTCAATGCAATCCCAATCAAGATACCGAAGACCTTCTTCTCAGATATGGTTGGTTTCTAATCTCTGTTGAATAGAACTGGAGGGCCTTTTATTCTAGAGCTAATTCTTCCCCACAACTGAGTGTTTGACAGCCTGAATGTGAATAGGCTCTTTCTCCCTAGTAGGAATTAGTTCCAGCCCTTTAGTTCCACCATTCTTCTGTGTCTTTGTACAACTTCTTTTTTTTTAAGATTTATTTATTTATTTGAAAGTCAGAGCTACACAGAGAGGAGAGGCAGAGAGAGAGAGAGAGAGAGAGAGAAGTCTTCCATCCACTGGTTCATTTCCCAAATGGCCACAAAACTCCCAAATGGCCAGAGCTGTGCCATTCTGAAGCCAGGAGCCAGGAGCTTCTTCTGGGTCTCCCATGTGAACGCAGGGGCCCAGGACCTGGGCCATCCTCCACTGCCCTCCCTGGCCACAGCAGAACGCTGGATTGGAAGGGAAGCAACCGGGACTAGTACCTGGCGTCCATATGGGATGCCGGCACTTCAGGCGGCGGCTTTACCTGCTACGTCACAGCGCTGGCCCCTGTGCAACTTCTGATCAGTACGCTGCTGAGAGGGGAACTCTCTCCAAATCTCCCAGAGCTCCAACAGTGTGCAAATCTCTCTTCAGACAGTGCCATGAAGTTTCTAACTGCTCTGCCTCCCAGAATAGTCAACGGATTCCCTCAACCCAGGAAGACCACTAGGCTCTGTCTAGCTTCCCCTCCAGTACTTTGCATCCTGGAAACTCTCTACGGAAATAAAAATTGGGCAATATGGGGCTCATCTCAGTTTTTCCCTTCTTTCCATAATTGCTCTGCTGTATAGTCTGCTTCCCAATTGTTTCGTAGCTCTATTAAGATGGTGGGTAAATTTTAGTCTCTGTTACCCCACCATGACCAAAAAAGTCACCAGTTTCCTTTTCATTGTTGTCATATCTATGAGTATTTTACTAGATAGTTTAATGAATCAACATTTATTTTAGGATTTTTGCCTTTGGTATTAAAGATAGCTAGGCTTCTGTCACTTAACACAGTATCTTATCAGTTCATCCATCTTGTGGAGATAACAGGGTGTCCTTCGTTTCTAAGACTCAGTAGTATTCCATTGTGTGCATATGCTATAGTTTCTTCATCCATGGGTCCCTAGATGAGCAAACACTTAGGCATATTCCATATCTTGAGTAGTGCTGCAAGGAATTTGGGTGTGCAGATGATCTTTGGCATATTAGTTCTTTGGGTAGAACAACATATTAAAAGTTTGAAAATTGTTTAAAAAGTAGCCTTTAAGTGTTATCATCATAAAAAATGATAAATACGGGAGGTGATTTACCCATTCCACAATGAATACCATAATATTATATATGCCATAAATACATACCATTTTATCTGTCAAAAAATAGAACTTTAAAGGAAGTAGAATTTTCTGGTTTTCTAGTTTGAATTTTTCAGAATGTTTAGAATTTCTTCCAGGGTTACTGTTTTTTTTCTTTCTATGCCTTCTTAAATATTTAGTTACCTTTTTATTAGAAAAGCACAGAGGGAGGGAATGAGGGAGAGAGAGAGAGAGACAGAGAGAGAGGGAAACTCCCATCTACAGGTTCCCTCCCCAAATGCCCACAGCAGCAAAGGCTGTGCCAGCTGAAGCCAGGAGCTCAGAACTCCATTCCTGTTTTCCACGTAAGTGTGGGGATGCAATCATACCAGCCATCATCTGCTGCCTCCCCAGGTTAACAGGCAGCTGTATCAGAAGTGGAACAGCCACAGCAAAAATTTCTCAGTATATAGCTATATATACTAGATGAGTGCATTCACAAATTCTATTATTTCTTCTGAAAATAACTAGGATTTACTAGCACAGTTAACATCTATTTTCTTAATTATCAACATCTGACATCCAGTAACTTTAGTATATATATAGTATATATAGTCCAGTAACTTTAGTATATATATATATATAGTATATATAATATATAGAGAGTATATATACCTCTCTTTTAAAATAGGTTTTTGAATTATTTCTGTTATGAGACTAGGTAATAGGTTATGAATTTTATTGAAATTTGCAATATATTTGACATTTGATGTTTAAATTAACTCTAATTTTTCTGTGTGACAGCATTTATTCCTTCATTATTTGAATTATAATACAGATTTTATCTTTTAATTCATCACTATGTTGGGGGGTTCTTTCTTCTCCCTTATTTGCAAACTTTAATTTCCTCTGCCTACGTCCTTTTTTCTTTCCGTTTTACTTACTTTTATGTATTCTTTTTCTGCAAAGAGTAAGCAGATGGTAAAGAAAAGTGGACAAAGTAGCAGACACTGGGAAATGGGAGCAAGTGCTGGGAGAAAGAGGAGCAGTGGAGTGAACCCCACGAAAGTCTCAGTTTCCTCCACAGGAGGGCGCTCTGGCCCACAGCACGGGGATCCCAGCACCATAGCCAGGAGAGAACCACTAAAGCTTGGGCAAGCCGATGCAGCTGAAAGTGCTGAGGCAGTGGGAAGCCGGCTGCGTAGAAATGGCGCTCAGAAGTTACAGAACCCTCTGCGTCAGAACCTAGATGAGTGCATTCACAAACTCTATTATTTCTTCTGAAAATAACTAGGATTTACTAGCACAGTTAACATCTATTTTCTTAGTTAACTTTCCAGTAACTTTCCCTCCCTTCAAGTGTTAAATGTTTTGTCTCTGTATCTTGGAGGTATCCTTTATATTCTCTTCATTGACTCTGTGAGATAACAGGAACCATTGGCTTGTCAGGTCAGACTCCCCCTAACCAGAGATGTCAGTCAGGAGCACGCTGTACTGAGTTCCCAGGGCACGGGGACCCCAAAGTGCTCAGACCCAGGAGAAAACATCTGGGACACTCGAGAGATTTCCCAAGATACATTTTTCCATCACCAACCAAGCATTTAGTAGTCCAGCACAATAGATGAGTGCCCTAAGTAGATTTCAAAAGTTACTGCACCTATTCATTAAATAAAAGTTAAAAAAAAAAAAAAAAGTTACTGCACCTAACAGGAGGAGCATTGAAGTCAGCTGGAATGTCTATTCCCAGAGAGTTATGTAACTTAATGTGCAATTTTCCAGTGACTCATGCCTCCGATTTCCATAGATATTTTCATTTACTTTAACCATTTAGCTAGTGGTAGTCCTGTAAAGGAATTCTGTAGCTAATGTCTCTTCATTCCACAAAGATATACTCAGTTGACTCAAAAGACTAGTTGATAAGAAATTAATTAGGTCACCATTTCTCACCCTCAGTTCCTCCATCTAAAGGGACTGAATGAATCGCTAGCTAGCCCCTTTCATTTTTTCCTCCACCTTCTCGATCTCATTCAGTGATGAAATATTTAGCAGTGTTAATTTTTCTCTGCAGAAGACTATAGCCATACATATTGTCAAATAGTTTAGATTTTTGCTTTCAGTCAAGATTTGTTAAAGTGTGCTTTTTATTTTTCCCATGTCATTTGTCGTATTATTATAAAATATAAACTCTATCATTTTTATATTGCAGATTTCACTGAGGATTATTTGTGCCTTTGTGAAAGATTTTTATAGTTTGTAGATGTCCTTTAAAATAGATATTCTTTAGAGGAAAGAGAGTTTAAGATACAGTATGACAATAGATTTGTTGAAATCACTTGCAGTATCTCTAACTCCACCTCATTAGCTTTTAACTCTGGCTACACGTTGCAATCTCCTGGGATGCTTTTATAAACTAACAATGCCTGGGAACCACCCCACACCAACAAAGGCAATCTGTGAAGGTGGCCCCAGGCACCTGCCCATTTAGAGTTCCCCAGTGATACCCATCTATTCTGAAGGTCTACAAGCCATGTTCCGCATTCTTTTTGTGGGTTTGGACAGATATAGAGAGAGTTGTGACTGAGAAGACAGAAGAATATGCTACAATCTCCCACTAATTTTATGGTACAGTCAGTTATTTTCTGATCTGTCAAATAGTTTTCCTTGGATATTTTTGTACAGTGATGTGATTTAATAGTTCTCTCTTTATCTTAGTTTAGGCTGCTGTAACAAATTATGGAATTAAGTTGGGTAGCTTGAACAATAAACATAGATTTCTCCAGCTTCTGAAAGCTGGAAATCTGAGGTCAGGATGCCAGCGAGGTCAGATTCTTCCAGGTTGCAGACAGAAGACTTTAAGAGAGCAGCAGAACTCTCTAAGGTCTCTTTTATTGGGGCACTAAACCCATTCCTAAGGGATCCATTGCAGGGGCCAGTCACCTCCCAGAGGCTGCTTCTAATTTTATCCCATTGGGGATGAAGGTTTCAACACACAAATATCTGGGAGATGCAACAAAATAATCCATAGCAATCTTCATTATAGAAAAATCATTTATGAAAATGTGCATTTTTCATTGATTTAATGTTTTAATTCTTAATGTTTGAGAAAAAATATTTGAAATATTCCTTCAAATTGCACTGTATGCCTCATACTTATTATTTTTTTCTTTCAAACTTTCTGAATGATTCATTTATGCATACTTTCTGGAAATAATACTTAGATGAATTTAATTTTCAATTCTATTGGCTCATCTTTTCTTCCTTTGAGTTTTCAAATTCAGATTGATCAATCAGATATTCTGTTTTTATTCTACTTCTGATTGACCTTGTTTTGTTCTTCTGTAGCCTTTTTGCTTCCATAGTTTTGTATCTTTCGGTGTTTGTGGTCTATGTTTATTTCACCCTCAGTTGGAAAAGAGAAAATTTAAGAACAAGGAGGGTAATTGTTAAGGTTGACGTGTACAAAAGCCATTTCTGGTCATTGCAGACCGGATTAATTAGTCCAAATTGCCTACAGAAGCACCTAGGAAAAATAGGCCACATTTGAAACAATGAAAGGAAGAGTCTTGACAGTTGATGAGGCACTGAAGATGTGTGGCATACGGAACTATTTTCCTCCTTGGGGTACTCTTGACATAGACGATGTGGCTGAGAAGCTTGGGGGAAAAGAGTGTAATTCCAACAGCACTGAGGCTGTGGGGTAGCAGCATCTGGAGTTCAGGTCTCATGAGGAAAGGGAGGTACGAGAGGCTGGACTCATACATCAGTGCCCTGCAGAGAAGAAACGAATGGCTCTCAGGAACAAAGGACCACTTTCTTTAATAAAAATAATGGCTTCTGGAATTTTGGTTCTCTATTTTGAAATTCACAAAATATCATCGTTGATATTTTATCTATTATTTTTAATTATCCAAATTTGTCCTTACTGTTTTTCATTATTCCTGCACCTTCAAGTTTCCAACAAGGATCATTTTTCATCTTTCTGAAGCACATTCTCTTTGTTGCAGGTTTGCTGATGATTAATTGTCACAATTTTAGAGTCTCTGAAAATATGTCTTTTTCATCCTCATTTTTACAGGGTATTTTTGCTGGGCACAGGCCTGTAGGTTGGCAGCTCTTTCCCACCAGCTACTTTGAGGATATTATTATAACCATTATAACCTGCCTTCTGCTGTTCCTTTGAGAAATCAGCTGATCAGCTTATTTCTTCTCTTTAGGTGTTATCTCTTTTTTTCTAACCTCTTTCATATTTTCCCTTGTACTCTGGCTTTGGGCAGTTATCCTATGCTCTGCCTAGGTGATATATTCTTGCTAAGAAACTGTGGTCCTGGACTCCATGGCTTGATGTGTTGCAAGTTTAGGAGAATAAACAGCTGTTATTTCTTCAAATATTGGAGTTCCCACTCTTTCTCTCATCTTATCCTGGGATTCTAGTTACATATATGTTAGGCTTTTTCACCATGACCTCTGTGTTTCTTAAGTCTCTGTCTCTCAATTTGTATTTTGTGTGTATTGGAGGGGTGGGTTGGGATTCTGCTTCATTCTGCCTACATCCAATGTTTACAAGGAAGTTTCAGAGATTAGTTTTATCTCATAGGCTGTTACTGCTCTGCGTGGAGAGATTATTTTTGCTTCTGCAGTCAGCTAGAAGTTCTGGATGTCCAAGACCAGCCTCATGCAACCAGGAATTGAGTTGAGTCTATCTTTAAACCAGGAGATACAGTTTCAAATCTTTGCTTTTTGAAAAAGATTTATCGGAAAGGCAGAGTGGCAGAGAGAAAGAGCAAGCTTCCATCTACCGGTTTACTCCTCAAATGGCTTCAGTAACTGGGCCGAGGAACTCCACGTACTCCATGTAGGTAGCAATAACTTGAGCTGTCATCCTATGTCTCCTTGGCATATTAGCAAGGAGCTGGATTGTAAGCGCAGTAGCTGGGACTTGAACAAGTCCTCGTATGTGGGATGCAGGCATCCTAAGCTGAGGATTAACTTGTTGCACTACAACACTTGACCCTCAAATTCTTGCTTTAATGTCAACATCGTACTGCCTTCCCTTCAAGTGATGGTTTCAGAATGTGATGTTCATTGTTGGAGTGTTTCCAGAACCCTTGGATATTTGAACATTTCATTGTGACCTCTTCGTTTCAGGACAACTGTTGTTAAAATTTGTATTGATATAAAGAGAACAGATTTCAGGTATTTCATAGCTGCGCTTGCAAGCAGACGGCTATACGGCCCTCACCCTGTCCTTGTCACTTTGCCTCCCTCAATCCCCCTCCTGGGATTCCTCCTTTTGTTTGCCCAACTTCGTACAGGCACTATACATTACATATAATTAACATACATTCACTAAATATTAGGAAAGGGAGGTCCTAGAGATATGGATGTCTGTATAAGTCAACTTAAAAGGAAACTTCACATGTTGCTTGTTCTAAACTTGTTCCCTTTTTTTTTTCTTTTTTTTTTCTTTTTTTTTTAACTTTTATTTAATGAATATAAATTTCCAAAGTACAGCTTATGGATTACAATCTTGTTCCCTTTTTCATAGCTCCATCAAAATCTATAGATATGCTCAAATGCAGCTGTTTAAAAAATTTTTTTCTAATAAAAAGTGACTTTTGTATTTTGAAACAGTTCTATTTGGTATAGAAATGTTCTTTGATTATAGCTTTTATTTAAATCATTTCCATCTTTTTATTGCAAAGTACTTTAAATAATACAGAAAATTATGAAGAAGGGTCAGTGAATACATCTAGATTTAACAATTTTAACATGTTTCCATATTTGCTTCCTAAAAACGCACACACACATATACATGCATGCATACACAGAATTTTTTGAAAGCAAGAGTGGGTATGTTAATAGCAGGAAAGGTGATATTCGTGGCAAAGGTCTAAAATGAAGAAAGTAGCATTTATTGCTAATAAGAGTTATAATTCAATGAAGACATTTACAAATGCCTATCAAATAATATGACATCCACACTTTTTTATATATACACACCCACATGTCCACGTACATAAACTTCCACATCTGACAGAAAACATGAGGAATTTGTCTGTGTCTAGCTTAATCATTTACTTTTCATTTGGGCATGCCAGTAACTCACAGATGGTGTTTCTATCTTCTAATCTGTCTTTCACTGTTCTCAGTAATTCAGCCTTTTAACTCACATCCTCAGACATTTTGCCCTGCTTCGTGTAGTGAGATATGTGTTTTACAAGTGGTAATTCGGGCCGGAGTCGCAGCTCACTAGACTAATCCTCCGCCTGTGGCACCGGCACCCCAGGTTCTAGTCCCAGTTGGGGCGCTGGATTCTGTCCGGGTTGCTCCTCTTCCAGTCCAGCTCTCTGCTGTGGCCCGGGAAGGCAGTGGAGGATGGCCCAGGTTCTTGGGCCCTGCACCCGCATGGGAGACCAGGAGGAAGCACCTGGCTCCTGGCTTCAGATCAGTGCAGTGTGCCAGGCATAGCAGCCATTTGGGGGGTGAATCAATGGAAGGAAGACCTCTCTCTCTCTCTCTCTCTCTCTCTCTCTCTATCCACTCTGCCTGTCCAAAAAATAAATAAATAAAGAAGTGGTAATTTGGAGCTAGTGCTGTGGCAGAGAAGGTTAAGCTTCTACTGGTTCGAGTCCCGACTATACTACTTCCTATCCAGCTCCCTGCTAGTGTGCCTGGGAAAGCTGTAGAAGATGGGACTCCCTGCACCCACATGGGAGACCCAGAAGAAGCTCCTGGCTGCTGGCTTTGGCCGGGTTCAGCCCCAGCTGTTGAAGCCTTTAGGGTAGTGAACCAGCGGATGGAAGTGCTCACTTGCTCTCCCTCTCTCACCCATTCTCTGTCTGTATCTCTGCCTCTCAAATAAATAAATAAATCTTCAAATAAAAAAAAGTGATAATTCACACTACTACTGTGAATAATAATAGTATACGTGTTAATCAAAGTATTCCATGTACATGATTAAATAAATCTATTACTACAAGCTGGTTTACCGAAAAATAAAAAAAAAGTACACAGTCTTAATCCTGCACCCACAAAGACCACACGTTTTTATTGTTTCTGCTTGAAATCTTTTATATGTTAGAAATTTCATTTGTGCATCAGAAAATACCCTATATTTTATTTATTTCATAGCAAGCATCTCTTGACTTCATTCATGGTAGGAGGAGGATGTTAATTCAC
This sequence comes from Oryctolagus cuniculus, assembly GCF_964237555.1. Lineage (NCBI taxonomy): Eukaryota > Metazoa > Chordata > Mammalia > Lagomorpha > Leporidae > Oryctolagus > Oryctolagus cuniculus. The sequence continues at coordinate 153,485,974 of NC_091433.1, forward strand.
CTAATTTTCTTTTGCCTTTATTTCTTCTCTTTAACTCCTAAATTCTGCTATCTGTATTCAAAATGTGAATGGAACATGTACATTGTGAAAAAACTAGGAATAGATTTCAAAAATTTTTATACCAAAATAATGTTATCTTTTAATTCCATTTTTTGAGGAGCTTTCTGAGGTGCCCTCAAATTTTATAGTTAACGTTGCTAGTATTTATATTCTCCTTCATAACCCTATTTCTTTAACCATGCTTTGTCTGCATATTGATGCTCAGAGTTAGAAATCATTCAGCAGCATCAAATTATTATCAGCTTGGGAAAGCTCACTGCAGAACCAATTAGTGTTCTGTGATCACATTCCCTTTCTTACAGAGCTTTTAGTTTTTCTAATTATGCTTCTCTTTTTTCTATATCGTCCCCTGTTATATCTTTAAATCCTTTCACTATCCAGCATGCCACTGAAAGTGTCCATGGGGTGTAGATTTCTGCTTCAGCTCTGTCCCTGACTAAGGGCTTCTCCCTAGGACTCATTGGTCTCTAGAACTGTCTGCCAAATGAGGAAGTATCTTTTTCACATCCATACGGTTAGTACACTCTTGCCTGGCTTCTAAATCTTTCCTGGTTTATTTTATTTTTTCTTAGTGGTGTAATCCTCAAGAAATTTCTCACTATGAAGGTATGGAAGGTAAATTTCCTGAGTCTTTTATGTCAAAATGCCTTTATTATTCCTTCAGACTTGATTGAGAGTTTAGTTGTATATTAAATTTCATTATAAATACATGGAATGATTTCCAGTAACTTTAGACAGTACTGTAAAATCAGATGGGATAAGTGTTATTCTATTTTACATTATCAGTGGTATTATATACTAAATTATGCAGTACAGAAGTAAAATTGATATTATCAAGAACCTATTTTTGTGTATTGTAGAAAAAAATTAGAAATCATATACTGTTTTAGAAGCCAAATGTTTAACATAAAAGAAAATAGATGTATAAGGAAAAATCAAATTAAATAAACCCACTGAAATATTCCATATGAATTGGAAAGACCCCAATTTTCATATCTTGTTTTCAAATATATATATACTTCTATTTTTGCAACTGAAATAAGCCTCAAACTAATAACTTAGCACCTGGGGCTTATGGAGAAACAGCTCATTCCAGGTGTGGGACTGAAATACACAGGATTAGGTTGAGATCCCTTGTAGCAAAAAGTAAGGAATTTTTCAAGAATAATGGGCCATGTCAAGAAAAGTGTAGACATATTGAAAGGCCTGCTGTGATCAAAACAAGATAGGAAATCTGAGGAATACAACTGATGAAACAATTTTCAGATCAGATGTGAAAACAGATCTGTCTCACTGGATCTCATTGGCAGTACAGAGGTGACAAATCTGAACACGGGCCAATGGCAAGAAAGATAACCAAGTGTCTCTGCTCGAAGGAAACCTGCTCCCCTGAAGAATGTCTAGAAATGAGGGAGGAAGGATAGAAGAGGAAACCTCTGTCTTCAACTCCTAATGAAATAAACAATGGATTCAGGCAATGATCATAAATTAGTGAAAGCACTAGATGAACGGTTATGAGACACTTCATCATGACAGGAGCTGTCTCCACTAATTAGTCCCAGCATCACTACAGGTGAGAGAGCAGTCTCTGTGGTCCTGAAATGTGGGGTAGTGGACACACAGCAAGACAAAACAAAAGCCTTAAACTAAATCTGATCAAGATCTGCAGCTAACTTCATTCATGGTAGAAAAGTGGGAGTTGGTTAAATGACCCTGAAATGAAACCAAAAAGAAAATCAAAGCGTGAATTACCAAGAATTCAGATTTGCAAAATGCAGTAGCATGAGAGAAAAGTCAGGCAGAAGTGGATGGGCTACACGAAGAATAAACTGCACAACACCTAAAGAACAAAAGCAATGAGGAGAAATTGTTTGAAACTTAAACCAACTAGAATAAGGCGTTTTTGAGATAAGCATAGAAATTTGGTTTTCTCAAAAATGTCTTTTTTAAGATTTATTTATTTATTGGAAAGTCAGAGTTACAGAGAGAGAGAGAGAGAGAGAGATAAAGATCTTCCATCTGCTGGTTTACTCTCCAAATGGCTGCAGTGACCAGGGCTAGGCTGAGCTGAAGCCAAGAGCTAGGAGCTTCTTCTGGGTCTCCCAGGTGGGTACAGGGGACCATATACTTGGGCCATCCTCCACTGCTTTCCCAGGCACATAAGCAGGGAGCTGGATCAGAAGTGGAGCAGCTGGGACTCGAACTGACACCCATATGGGAATGCAGGTGACTACTTTATGTCACAGCTCTGGCCCTGAAATTGGTTTTTGACTAGATATGAAATGCCACTAAGAATTGTTTTCCTTGCAGGATATGATACTGACAGTATAGCTTTTTTAAGAAAATGAGCATTAAAAATAGATTCGGCTATAAGTAAAATGAAATAACCTGCCCTCTTTGACTTGCTTTAAGATTCTTCAGGAATGAAAAAAGCATAAAAAGAGATAGATGAAGCAAACATTACAAAATTGTAATTGGTATGTAAGGCTCATTGGCATATGAAAGTTAAATATGTACCCCTTGGAAAGTTTCAAAAAACATTCATAATAAATATTTGTAGTTTTTTTTTCATAATTTCTTCTGTGCTTTCTAAATTTTGACGTGTAGTATTCAATTTTATCTTGTGCTATGTCTAAGCTTTAATGTTTATCATTTATCTCTAATAATTTTTTTTTGCTTTTTTCTTTGTTTTGGGGGAAGAGAGGTGAATAAATCTGGAGAAGGTTTAAATTGGTAAATTCGTTTTAATTCTGTCAGTATTTATTAAACACCTAATCTTTGTGAGGTATCTGAGATAGGAAGATTGATATGAAGATACAGCAGAAGTAATATCAGCTCACATGTAGTAAATGGAACTGAATGATAAACTTCTGTCAGAAAGGAATGAGCAATAGCTCCAAGCAGCATTTATAATCTGAGCTGGGCTGTAAAATGAATGAACAGGGCTGGTGCTAAGGCTTAGTGGGTTAAGCATTCACATGCTGCACCAGCATCCCATATGCGCACTTGTTCAAGTCCTAGCTGCTTGGCTTCTGATCCAGCTCTCTGCTTATGGCCTGGGAAAGCAGTGGAAGGTGGCCCAAGTGCTTGGGCACCTGCGCCCATGTGACAGACTCAAAGATGCTCCTGGCTCCTGGTTTTGGATTGGCCCAGCTCTGGCTGTTATGGCCATTTGGGAAGTGAAACAGCAGATGGAAGACTTCTGTCTCTGTCTCTGCCTCTCTCTGTCTGTAACTGCCTCTCAAGTAAATAAATAAATCTGAAAAAAAAAAAAAAAAAAAGAATGAACAAGAGCTTGTCATAGGGTGAGTGGAAAATTCCTCACAGCAGAAACACAAGGGGAAAGGCACAAATCTGTGAAAATGAACCTTACGTAACTGTGACTGATTATTCTTGGAGAGAAAAGCAACAAGGTGAAAAGCTAAGATAAAACAGTGCTACAAACCATGGAGCTGCTTCTCACATGCAGAACCTGCACTATTCCTTTTCAAAAGGGAAGTAACTGGGAGAACTGAAGGAGAGAACTGAGTGTTTTGGTAAAAGCATGGATGGCAAGGAGAAAAAGTAGTAGATGTCCTTAATAAACTAGGCAAGTACTGGCACGGACCTGAACTGAGTGTATCCTTGGGAATGGAGAAAGAAGATGAATTCAGTGGATACTTCATGTCGGATTAGAGGGAAGATGGGAGAAAATGACTTCATAAACATCCTTTGATGTTATCTTTAGATCAAGTCCTTAGGCGTTCCCTGGATTTGATCCTTGCCTGAAAGTCAACCTATTGTCAAAATGGCCATCTGGAGAGGTTGGTGGTTTTCTCGACCAGCAAGGATACACAGTTTAACAACTGGAACAGAGCAGAGGGATATAAAAAGAGACCTACACTAATGTGGTTACTTGATTTATGAATAACACTGGTGACATTTTGGTTTTGCTAATAACTGATGTTTGATTAACTGGATAATTGTTTGTTTTAAAGAGAACTTACTCATCCATCCACCCCAACACACATGCACATACCAACACATTCCCAAAAGCACCAAACACAGGGGTTGGGCATTGGGCCCCACAGTTAAGATGCCAGTTGAGATGGCTGTGTCCCATATTGAGATGCATGGATTCAACCCTCAGGCACAGCTCACGACTCCAGCATCCTGCTAAATGCAGACCCTTCGAAGCAGTGGTGATGGCTAAAGTAATTGGGTTAGCGCCACCCAAGAAAGAGTCCTGGATTGAGTTCCTGTCTGCTGGTTTTAGGCCAGTCCAGTCCTGCCCTTCATGGGTATTTGATGAATAAAGTAGCAAATGGGAGTTCTCTCTCTGGGTTTCTGTTTCAAATTAAATAAACAAATAGATAATTTTAAATTTTAAACTAAGCATAAAGGAAAATCTTGAGAAATTAGACATGAATTAAAACCTTGTTAATATATATGCATTTATAACTTATGCACTGTGTATACATTTTTGATCAAAAGTTTTGTAAAATAATTGAAATTATTTTAACTCAGGGCTTTGTTACAAAAATCAAAGGATTATTTGGAAAAATTGAATCCACGCATGAAATGAGCTATGTACTAAGTTACAAAGCAGTTAAGTCATTAGACTCATCTATCCTATATTGAAATGAAAATACATTCATAATTACTAGTGTAAACATACTTGCCCATATATACACATTTCTATACACACACCAGTAACTTTACAACGTTATAAATATTATACATCTTTCAAAGTCTATTTCATTTCAGTACTTTTTCTGACACCTTCTCCACTGTCCTAACCACTTAAATCTGCTTCTTTTCCAAATTTCTGCAGCAATTATCAATTGTATCAGTCATTGAAAAATTTAATATACACTGCCCTGAAGTATTGTTCCATATTCCACGTAGGCTAATCTTACCTTCCAGACAACACACTCCTGAAGGGGGAAAGAAATGTTTTGCATTCACCAGAACTGTATATTTGGTGTATACTCAATTAATACTTTCCAAATTAATTTATATTTTAGACAGAATGTCATTAGAAACATAATTTCATATACAGCAAATAACACCAAATGAGCACAAGTGTACAGTCATACATAAAACACTCATGTGCAAATCCAAAAACCCGTGGTTCTTCCTGTTTTCTTTTTTAGATGTTTGTTTTTTTATTTATTTGAAAGGCAAAAAGACAGAGAGACAGAAGATTCATCCTCCATCCACTTGTTCACTCTCCAAATGCCCACAGAACGGGGACAGAATGGGGTGGGCCAGATCAATCCATGAACCCAGAATCACTCTGGGTCTCTCCCAGGTAGCAGGAACCCAATCACTTGAGCCTTTGTCTGCTGCATCCTCGTTTGCCCACAGCAGTGATACTGAATCGGCAGCAGAGGTGCCAGGATTTGCACCAACTACTCCAAAAGTCGAATACGGGACACGAGCCTCCCAATCAACATCTTGACTATTGTGCCCAATGCCTGCTCTGGTTCTTCCTGGTTTTGAGGTCTAATTTGTTGTATCATAGTTTTCATCACCACAGAAATTGAAACCAAGTAGTTCTTTTCCCTTACCTCCCCAGTGACCAAGGCACAGATCCAGAATACAAGTTTGCCGATGCAAAGGTTCAAGAACAAAAGAGAATTATTTCCAGCAATGGCATTGAGAGGATTTTCAGGGGCAGTGGTGTCCGTGACTAAAGCTTCTGTAGCAGTTTTGACAGGGTTCATATTTCTTAGACTGCCTTCATTTCTGACCTTCTATCCTAGTGTCCTTCTAGGAAATCTGTGAGCCATCCAATAGCTTCTCAAGCCTCTTCTGTGTATCATAAATGTCTTTTAGTTGTAACTAGAATCCTCCAGGTTTTCATATGTGCAGGTATGTGCACAGATGTGGGCACACGTGTATGCATGTGCTTAACCTAACACATACATCCCCAAACCAATTTCCTCTTAAGGAAAAAAAATGTGTGTGCAGATGCTTCATGGGAATAACACATAGCATAGACTTTGAGTATCTAAAAAGTTGAGGCTATCAATGGGTTCTAATTTCTCAACCATCTTTACAAGGAAGCTTTGTTCTGTTGCTTCTAAGTAGAACTTACTGCTTTCACTTGCTTTTTTTTTTACATCAAAACTTTAGTAGATGTCCTAGAAATTCTATCATTTTAAAAATGACTTTTTTCCAGTGCCAAGTATATATAAATATACTTTAACTACTTTATTATTTATTTTTTTAAGTTTTATTTATTTCCCCACAGGGTGCATGGTACTAAAAAGTAGTGTAATACAAGAAATAATTTAAAATAATGAAATAATAATGAAAAATAGTATATTTTTAAATTAAACTAGTTGCTTTACACTAGTTATTGAATAACCTTTTGATTTCTAGTTGATTTTAATTGCCACCTTTATAAAGCATTAAAATTATATGTACAGTTAGGTTTCCTTCTGGACATTGTTTTTCTAATTCTATTAGTCTGTAAGCTTATTCCTGAGTTTATATGTCCCCATTTAATTATTACAAAATTATAATTTGATTTATTTTCTTGTTGAACAGATGGTATCTTATTTTCATTTAAATAAATACTTCTAGTTTTCTGGTTTTTATATACTTCTTAACTTCTAATATTTTCATATTTCTATTCTCAATTATCTTTGCAAAAGTTTTATCTACAGTATTGTTCTCAAGAAATAAGTTCTTGAATTTATTCATCAGTTTTACAGTTTCTCTATCTGAATTCAAGGTTTGTTTAATGTAGTTTATTTGAATAACATAATCACTTTCAACCAATCTTATTTACCCTCATCTCTTTGAAGATGGTTCTATTTGTTAAATGTTCTTTCCTAACTTTAGTCTTTGGTTTGCTGGTTCCATCTCCTAAATTTTCTTCTTCAAATTTCAACTGTGGAACTCGACCCTTCTTGATGGCCTTTTTACAACACCGTGAAGCCATCCTTCTCTCCTCAGGCTGAAGCCTTTTAATAAAATAACCTATTCTTACACACATGCGTTTATTTTTCAATCTGGACTTTTTTGTCTGCATCTATCTAGCTTCCTTTCTCTTGATAGAGTGAACTTGGTAAAAAACAGGAATCACATTTCAAAATAATATATTACAGTAGTCAACAAAGACTTCTATTAAACCATTGACAAAAATGTTGAATATTCTCTATTTTTTCTATTAAGTTATCTATCAACTGATACAAAAGAAACCCTATAATAAAGTTAGAAATTTGATAACAATAGGTTCAAGAAAAAAAAAAAACAAGCCAAATCCAGGAGGAAAAAAAAAATGAATGAACTTTAGAGGCCAGAGGACCTATATATTTATAAATATAAGACATCAGTTCAGCTTGGGATTTTCCATTAACCAGAGGAAAAAATTGAAGCTTGTTTGGCATGTGTGTGTGTGTGTGTGTGTGTGTGAACAATGAGTAATATATTTAGTGGGCATTGCTATGGGCGTGGAAAGGAACAAGTATATAAATTGAAATTCCTCATCTTGAGAGTCTTATAGTACAAAGTATATACTTTAGAAAAAACAATGAAATCAGTGAGGTTTGTAATAAGAGCTAGTGAGTGGCCTAAGGCAAAAGAGACAGCAAGTCGTATTTTTTCCTCCTAATTGGAATATTCTTACTATGATGTTCAACTTTTCTGAGCCTTAACCTTCCTCTGAAATCCACTGAAACTGTTCACATGACCCATGTGTTAGGAAAAGAGTCGCAGAATAGAGAGGAGGCAGTGCACGAATTTACAGCCAGACTGAATTTATTCAGAGAAAATAAATCCGTAGAGGTGGGTGACCAACTGCCCACGTGCACACTGATGGGATACGTGGCAGAAGGCCCTGACCCTAGGGGCCACGCCTTTTTATATTTTAGGAGGGCTGGGGATGGGGGTGGGGTAGAGGGCAGCAGGTAGAGGGGAATTCCTGGAACTGGTCTTTCAGGTATTCAGAGCAACTGGTCTTTCAGGTGGCTGTGGGGGGTGGGGTATGGGCAATAGGGTGTGAGACCCAACTGAGTTTCAAGGGCAGGAATACATTCCAGTGTGTATCTATTTGGGGCAGTAAGGGAGAATGGCTGCGGCTTATGTCACTGTTCCATCACCATGTGAGCGTTATGGCCACCGTGGTCACTATGACTTGGAGAGAGAATTCTGGGAGCTTTCCTTTAGGGAAGGGCTGGGACCACCTGGAAGGTTACCAGGGTCTGAGCAGGACTTTGAACTGCAAGATGCTGGGCTTCTGGGGCTTTTGCAGCAGATGTTGGTTTCTTCAGGCCCCTCTCACACAAACAGGCTAATTTTTAACTTCCTACGTAACATTTCCCCGCACCACAGAAAATACCCATAATCTTATGGGGATAAACGGTCGAAGGTCCATTTTCTGTCGCTACTTCAGGAGCTGACAAATGGGCATTGAGATGGATATGGGTATTTTTCTCTTGCTATCTGTCCTATGGAGTTTGAGAGTGGCCTAGGAAGCATTGTTCTGCTTGGTCCAGAGGGCTGGTCCTCTGGTCTGATGAGGTAGACTGGGAGCCCTGTCTTAGAACACCTGGAGCTGGATGGCTTGTTTGTGAAGCTCCCAGGAGAATTCTCTCTCCTCAGGAACACTAGGTTACCTGACTTGATAACATGGGACAGTAAAACCTTCACAGATGCTGTAAGGGAAACCCCTCTGCTTTGCCAGGCTGCAGCAAACCTGGGGAGGAATTTGCTAATTTACTCTCCATAAAACCCTTTATCCTAGAGGAGAAGATGGAGGGGGTAAAGAGATCCCTTTAAAGCCAGGGATCTACACAAAGACTGCATGCTCAGCTCTTTGCTGAGCACCTGGCCTGCCCAGGTATATTCTCTCCATTCAGCCATGTAACCTCCCTTTCCCCTAATCCAAGTGACTGGGTACTCTCTCTGTGTTTCTTCCATTCTGATGGATGCCCTGACCCTACTAAAACCTTGTACTTCACACACATACAGAAAAGATATAACTTTAACATTCATGAAAGCAAGTATGGATACATCAGTAACAGATATAGATAAGATAAGCCAAGTTAAGGCCGGTGCCGCGGCTCAATAGGCTAATCCTCCGCCTGCGGCGCCAGCACACCGGGTTCTAGTTCCAGTTGGGGCAACGGTTCTGTCCCGGTTGCCCCTCTTCCAGGCCAGCTCTCTGCTGTGGCCCGGGAAGGGAGTGGAGGATGGCCCAAGTGCTTGGGCCCTGCACCCACATAGGAGACCAGGAGAAGCACCTGGCTCCTGGCTTCGGATCAGCGCAGTGCACCGGCCACAGTGACCATTGGAGGGTGAAGCAACGGAAAAAGGAAGACCTTTCTCTCTCTCTCTCTCATTGTCCACTCTCCCTGTCAAAAAAAAGATGCTATAAAAAGATAAGCCATGTTGTAACATTATCCCTTTCTTTCTCATTCCATAAATTATAGTATAATATGGATAAAAAGCAGGATTGTTGCAGGCTTATCCTACATGGGGTATCTCAGGATATTCCATTGACTGGGAAATCTATGTAGAATTCTTAGTTTTTTGTGATCCTACTTCATATCAACCTTACAACATGCAAAACTTGTAACATTAGTTTTCCAATGTTTTCTGATGAGAAATGAAAGTGTGCGGTGGATACAGTTATGACCACATATGAGAAGAGCTTATTCTTAAAGTGTAGATCATTGATTTGGATTCAATAAAAAGTCGTAAAGCTTTACAACAAATTATGTTATGTATGTAAGTTTCCGTTAACTGCAACACTATGAAATCAGATTAAATTCAAAGGTGTTTAAGACCATGAAGTAAAATGATCTATAATATCTCCATGGAAATGCTTTTAGAACAGTCATAGAAGGCCTTTTAACAATGCAAATGTGATAACAAGATATTGAATCTAAACGACAAGGCTCTTGCTGTGTGTACTGGTTTTGTATTCTCGAATGAACTGTCTTTATGATTTTCTTCTTCTTCATGGGATGTTAAACATTTCACAACAATTTATGAAGCCATAAACCTGCAAGATTTCTTTTCCTGCCTAAATTAAGTCAAGGCATCTTTATTTTTGTTTGCCTGATCCATACCACTAAAATCAGTTTATCTTTGACTGAAGTGACCATAGTTATTCCCTCGGGATAAGATTATAATGACCCATTTTGTTGTTATTTCCTACTTTACTATTTTGCAAGAATCAATATTGGAGGCTTCATTAAATTGACAACTAAATCTGGAATGCATTTGCTGTCGTTCAAAATGCAAATGAACCTGGTACCTTTAGTTCTAAAAACAAGTCAGTGAGGTTATGTCTATATACATTTCTTTTGAAATTTTTCACTCAGCAGGTTTCTTTATACTTCCATGGTTAAGTTTTGTTATGAACATAAATCTGAAGCAATAGTCTGTGATTTAGTTTTCTACCATTAACTTTGCAAAAAGTAAGTAATAAAATTAAGGTCAATACTGATAATATATAAATTCTGTTTTTCTTACCGAGTCAGGCACATCTCTTGAATTTGTTCGCAGCTTTCCTGCCATCTATGTGATTTTGAACAAGGAACCTTAAAAATACAAGGTGAGAATTTGGCTTATTTGTCACCACACAGCTTGGGTCTGTCATTTTCCACATTAATGGGATTTTTGTGACTGAGTGACCTTGTTAATATAGCAATATGTTTTCTGCCATATCATCAGTAACAATCTTCTAAATAGGAAAAGCTAGCATTAAGAAAGAATCATGGTTGATTTCCCTCCATTTTTCTCTCTTACTTTAGCGAAAGTAAACAACTTCTATTATATCATAATGCAACCACCACCATAAAAAAGAAAGCTACTTCAAGTATTGGAAATCCAACACATTGAAATAGAAGGCTAAAAAATCTGCTGTCCAACAGCAAAATAAGATGGAGAAATCTGTATTTTTGAACAAAAGCTGTTGACAAAGTGGATAATGTTAGGAAAAATATTTTAGACATAAAAATTGGAAATTAGGAGACCTATAAAAATTACTATAAATGTGAATTATATTACAATGACTAAAAGTTATTTTATTTACTATTCAGATCTTTGAACCATATTATATATGTCAGTATCTGTTAATGCCCCAGGGGCCTGTCAATTCTGGCACTATGAATCAATAATGACAGAGGTTGTCTGTCTCGTAGCCAAAACCTGTACCTAAGCAGGGAACAGCAGTTAGCTAAAGAGATGCCAAGAAGCCCTGTATGTTCACCTCAGCAATAGGTGGCACATTTTATCTTTGAAAGAGGTAAATACTTTTTATTGGGAATATTCAACTTGTAGTTTCTAATCTCTCATTTTCCCACTTCGGACCAATCTGCATCCCTTTGATCTCTGGCAGCTTTCAACAAATACATGTATATTTTACTCTCACTACTTTCCTTTATGTGACTGCTTTCTAGGCCCCTTACCCATTTCTCCATTCCATAAGGCCCTTGTGTTCTCTGGCATCATTATATCAACCTTGGCTCCAATTTCCCCTCTTTTGATGCATTCTCACCCTTTGTACTATCTTTCTTCCACAAGTTGACTATGGAAGACACCATCTTGACTTTCAGTTAACTTATAGCCCTTTTTTATGGCAGAAATTATTCTAAAATTACCAAAATAATGGATACAATTTCCTAGGAACAGTGACATTTACAAGTACTCTTGCCTACAACAGAATAGAACAGTTTCCCAATGCTTTGACTCTACTTGCTTTTCTTTGCTCCTACAAGTTAGACTTCATGTAGCTCAGGCCAAAGGCCATCAGGTTAGCATGAATCAGTTCTACTTTATGAGATCATAAGAAAATCATTGTATTCGTTTGTTAGGGCTGTCCTAGCAAATTGCCACCAACTGGGAAACTTAAACAACATAAATCCTAGAGGGCAGAAGTCTGGAACTAAGGTGTTGGAAGCCTTGAATCTGTAGCAGAGCTTCCCTCTTTGGCTTGAAGAAGGTCTTCTTGTGTCACTGCACATCTTTTTCTTCCTATACATGCCTATGTCTGTGTCTCTTAATTAGTGTTCCCCCAAATTCATGCATTAGCACCTTCAACCCCAGTGTGACCAGATTTGGAAATAGGGCCTATTGAAACATAAGTAAGGTTAATTTAGGTCATAAGTTTGGGGTCTTAATATGATAGGACTGCTATTATTACAAAAAGAAAAGACACTCTCTATGTGCACACAGCAGAAAGGCTATATGAGGGCGAAATGAGAAGGTAGCCATTCATAACCCAGAAAGGTTTCTGGATCTTGGATTTCTAACCTCCAAAATTATAAGAAAATATATTTTTGTTTTTTAAACCACACAGTCTGTGGTGCTTTGCAATGGAAACTCTAGCAAGATAATAGTGTCCAAGTTACCCCTTTTAACAAGGACACCAGTTCTATTACATTAGTGCCCACCATAAGACCTCATATAGTTGAATTCCTCCTTAAAGACCCAATCTCTAGGCTACATCACATTTTAAAGTACTGGAGGTTGGGATTCTGACCTGTCTTTTTAACAGGATGCAATCCAGCCGTTAATACACACCAAACCTAAAAGCATTCCTCTCATTCCTTAATCACCCTCTTTTAGGAACCCTTCCTATCTCTGGAAAATGTCTGCATTTTAAAATTGATTTATAAGGCTACTGAAATGTATCCCTACATTAATTAACTTGAATCACATGAAGAGACAAGAAGAAAAACCTCATGACTAGAATTACTTGAAAAACTGCATTAGCAACACCAGTACGTGACATAGTTCTGATTTTAGAGTAAGTGTCAACATTTCGGTAACCAGGAGATAAACACCATTTTAACTTCCAGCAGAAAAGCTGATGATGGATAAGTATTAGTGCAATGAGTGGGTCTCAGGTGGGTATGGAGAGGAAACCACCTTCACTGCGGATAGCAGATTAATTCAAACTCAACCCCATACTACCAGTATAGCACCTGGTAGGTAGCACTTCCTTCCTTCTCCATATAACTGGAAAATAAAGGACGTGGGCCCTGATGTTGTTCATTCAAATAGCCCATCACTCTCGACTCCTGCCAATCCTTCGTGATCTATCGAATTCCTCTGATGCCACATCACTTTCACAATTTATCTGTTAAACAGAGTAATATCACATAGAGCATAAATTGTGCTTTGGAATAATATTACCCTCAAGGTAGAAAACATGAGTGAATGACTTAACTATTGTTACAAATAGAGCATGAAAGTACATATATATATATGTATATATATATAATTTATAGTATTAAAATGTCTTGGGGGCAGTAATTACAGAAATAAAATAGTAAGAAGGAAAAAATTGTTTGAGGAGATGATAATGCAAGAAAATTGAAAAACATTGACAGAAAGCATTGACGGTCGTCCTAGCCATGGCCCCTGTCAGTAAGCTGTCCCATCCTTTTCCCTCTTTCTGCTGCAATGTGCTTTTCTTATTTGTTCTCTATAGCTCCTCTATTAAAGCTGGATATAACAAGGGGATTAAAAATGGGAAGAATTTAAATAGAAATTCCTGTGGTATATTAGAGTGTGTGTTTATGGACAATTGAGGAAAAGTGGCAGAATAAATTAGAGGGCAAGAAAAACATCTAATATTTTAGGACACCCCTTTAATGGAATATGAATGTAGAAAGAAAATGTAGTTCTATTTCAATATTAAGAAAATGAAAAAAGAATTTGTTTTTATAAAAATATTTTATAAATATATTTTCATGACTCTAGATGCTAATTTCCTAAGCTCATATTGTTTTGTAATTACTTCAGTAACATTTGTGAGATAGAGAAGGCAAGGCTATTGGAAGCCTTCGTTAAGAATATTGCCCTGGGGCCAGTGCTGTGGTACAGTGCATTAAGCTGTGGCCTGCAAGGCCAGTATCCCATATGGGTGATGGTTCGTGTCCCAGCTGCTCCATTTCCAGTCCAGATCTCTGCTAATGCACCTGGGATAGGAGCAGAGGATGACTCAAGTCCTAGGGCCCCTGCATCCATGTGAGAGACTCAGAAGAAATTCCTGGCTTCTTGCTTTGACCTGGCCCAGGCCTGGGTCATTGCAGCCATGTGGGGTGTGAACCAGTAGGTGGAAGATCTCTTTCTCTGTTTCTCCTTCTCACTCTCTGCAGCTCTCCCTTTCAAATGAATAAATAAATCTTTTTTTTTTAAAAGAATATTATGCAAACTCAATTCACAGTACCTAAGATACAGAAGCAACCCAGATGTCATCACCTGATGACTGGATAAAGAAAATCATATATATATATATATATATATATATATATACACACATATATATATATATATGATAGAATACTATTCAGCCATAAAAAACAATGAAATCTTATTTTTTACAACAAAATAGATGCAATTGGAGATCATTATGTTTAGTGAAATAAGCCATTCCCGAAAATACAAGTATCATATGATCAAATATGATATGATTTCCTTGATTTGTGATAACTAATGTATAGAATACAGAAAATGTAATGTATGCAAGTGAAATTGACAACTTGGGGTTTGAGTATTTTTTACAGCCCTTGTCTATACTCCCCAGGAACAGTGGTCCTTCCTCTCACTAATTCTGAATTCTTCATTTAATGGAGGATTTTAATTTTGTGATTATAAAGTAAATTAAAATTATGTCATTGTAAAATTTAAAAGAAAAATAAGAAAGGGAGGGGAGGAGATGGAGGGATGGTAGGAAGTATCATTATGTTCTTAAAGCTGTATATATGAAAACTGTTCCCTTTATATAAGTAAATATTTTTAAAAGAATATTACATAAACTGATCAAATATAATTTACCATGCCATTCATTCCAAGGAAGGAAAGGAGATAAATCCAATGCCAAACAAGTAGCAATTTTACAGATTTCAGTAACAATGTAGAATTCAGAGTAAGGTCATATCCCTCCTTTAATGGATTATTTTTTTCTGAAAAGAAACCAAGAAAGCATATATCAGTGGCTTTTGAAGAATTGTTTTGCTTAGATTTTTGGTTTTGCTAGTTTTCCGTGTCTTTAAAGGAAACAAGTTTCTGACGTCATAAACAAAAGACTCAACTGCTTATAGGCAAGTGTTTGGTATAAGTGTTTGGAAATGATGTCTGTTGTCACAGTTCCAGGTTTAAGTTCCTGCTCTGCTTCTGATTCCAGCTTCCTACTGATGTGTACTCTGGAAAGGCATCAAGTAGTTGGCTCAAGTACTTGGGTCCTGGACACTTATGTAAGAGACCTGCCTAGAGTTTCTAGCTCCTGACTCCTGCCGGGCCCAGTTATGGCTATTGCAAATCTTTGAGGGAAGGAACGAGCAGATAGATGACCTCTGCCTATCTATCTCAGTGTGTTTCTCTCTTTCTCTCTGCCTTTCAAATAATTACCGGTCTTTGAGGTAGATCTAGCCCTTCCTGGTCCGTTGGATCTACGTTCAAGAGTCTTTTGATTGGTAACAGAGAGAAAATAAATATATATTTGAAATATATATATATCAAAGATTATATATTTCAAAGACTATATATATGTGTGTGTATGTATGTATGTATTTTATACATTCCTCTTCAAGATTTGGTCATTTACTATTTTGCCAAAGATTTAGTATGGGGATTCAGGTATACAGTTTTGTTATTGTTTTTATTTTTCTGATGTGTAGCTAGGCGGTTCAAATTTTTATTTTCTTTGCCAAACTATCAGTACTCCATGTTGGGGTAGGAAATCATTGGGGAGGGAATAGGATCATCTCACAGACTTACCTTTCCACTTAGAGCTGTAAATTCAATTTATCGGGACAGTCACAGGATTGATATGAAGGCATAACATCTGATAGGGAATGGTTAATAATATAGGGGTTGGGCCTGGGAGGGGGAAACAAGGCTGGTTATTGATTTTCTTAGAACATGGATTTCATTAAGATGGCCAGCACATGGATAACCCAGAGGTGAGGAGGCAGGGTCTGAGTGGGCAATCAAATCCTACTAAACCAAACTACCACTCTTTCCATTTATTTTTAATGCTTCCCTTATGGGATTCTCCCCATCACCTGAAAGCTGGTTTTACCCATGATTCCCCATTATCCCTAAGGAGAGCCATATTGTATCAAGTTCAATGCTAATAACAACATTGATAATAATAGCCGTTATGTGTTGAGCATCCACTATGTGTCAGGGACTGTTCTAAGCACTTCACACTTTGCAATTATTAATTCTCATTCTCTAAAGAGTACTGCAAAGGAGCCGTAGTGGTGCTCACTTTATATTTTAGGAATCTAAGGCTCCAGAGAAGTTAGATACATTGCTTAAGATCACAAACTCTAAGTGACAGAACTAAAGGTCAAAACCAGACTATTTAACTCCAAAGTCTGTTTAGCTCCTCTGCCACACTCTGCTCTCAGTGATGACATGTTAAAGAAACACTCTTGTTCAAAGGAGTTAACAACAAAATGTTTTATAATGATATTAAATTTGATGTCATTTAAATGTGAAACTATAAGTATTAAACAAAGCTATAGCAGATGTTCTTGATGAAATAAATGCCTATCTAACTTGGAAGATGTTTATCATGTACTATTAAATATAAAAGTCCACATAAATCCACAATTAAGTCTATACTTGATTGCTTTCAAAAATTTCCAGAATAAGTCTGAAGTCAGTGAGGCTAAACCATCAATAGTATGATTAGAGGTAATTTTTGTTTTACTATCTATCTTAAATATATTCACATTTTTAAAAAAGACAGTATTACTCATAATTATCTAAGAAACATGTTTAGGTAGCTTGTGGGTCTCTGCTGTTAGTAATAAATAAGTTCTACTCTAAAAATCATTCTCCTGTAGGACTCCATATTGCTTTCTCTCCTCTCACAACCTTTTCTTTCTGCCTCCTCACCACTGGGCTTTAAGGCCTTCCATAAGTCTCCTTTTCTCTCAGTCCTTTTCCTGGTCCCTCTTCCCTTTGCGTTTTTCATTTTTTTTTTCCTGGACCACACACTTGGCCTTATATGGGCCTTTATTTCTTCCATGCATGTTTTATTTATTAAGGTATAATTCAGTGTCTCATGAGCCTCAGCAATATTCCAAGGGCTTAGTTAATGGTAGCTCTTAATGTTCTTATTTCTAATAAAGCAGCAGTCTCATCTCTTCTTAGTCAAAAACAAAGAATTTAGTCGTTGCACTCACATGAGGAAGAAGATTCAACATTGTCTCTAAGAAATTTCTACTGAGATTAAAAACTGTTAGACACTCTGGAGAAGTGACCAAGACCGTGATGAATCTGTCAGTGGAGAGCCTTACTCATAATTTGGCTTGATAGATATAATTACACTAAATAATACCTAGAGAGTGATTTTCCATTTCAAGAATCACTTGATGCTCTTCTCCTTTAAACAAAACCACACAAAACGTTTTTGTAGTTGTTGGTTCTGCCAAAAAAAAAAAAATTGATAATGATTTGTAGGATCTAATACCTTTCTAAGTTAGTGACGGGTCTACATGAAGTAAAGAGAGCCACCTCAGAAAAGATGGTTTTGCATTAATTTTAGGTACCTTTGCGGGTCAACAGGATATTATCTGAAAACTTAGGAAGATGAGGCAATTTCAAATTGTATAATTTTTAAATGTTATTTCTTTCATTTATTTCTCCTGTGGAAGATAAAACCTTAGCTTTTTAGCCCCTCCATATATCAAAAGATGCTTGAAAATGTGAATTCTGAAGTGAAAATGAAAATTTTCATGTGTCAGTGTCCCAAGAAACTATTGTAGTGTACTTTACATAACAAATGTTGAATAAATGCTCACTGGATGCTTCAGTGAATAAATGTTTGTCTCCCACTGGTTCATGCAGGCAAACCTTGAGCCTCAGACGGAACTGGACATTTGGAGAAAAGCTTTTCTATAGGAACAGGAGATGTTGGCAGAGTCATGCTGTTTATGACAAGCTCTATCAGACACGTTCATGTCCCCTCTGTGTGACAGTCCATGGAGGCTACCACGGAAGTGTCTAATTGTTGATTGGCTGATCTTACAAAGTGACAGTTCCATTGCTGTTTCCTTATCCTTTTAGCTAATAAGGAGATATAATTTATTTAAATATCTACAGGGAAGATTGGCAAGTGTCAGAAAGGTCTTTTTTTTTTTTTTTTTCAAATCACTTAATTTAATTCTGTAATTGTTCCTGGATATGAAGTACACGGATTCTCTGAACTGTGTGGTCAAGTACACATTATATGATGTTGAGAAAACACCTTATGATATGAGTTTGTTTTCCATATTTGCTCATTCCCAGAGAAACAAATTATCCTGAAAACTATTGTTATAAACTTCAGTGAATATATTGTCCAAACAAAAACTAAAGCAACTAATTACTAAGTTTCAAATTTAGAGACAGAAGACCAGGGTTTGACAAAGGGTGATCTTATAACTTATTATCCATATTTAAGTATTTTTGTTCAGTACAAATTCTACATTGCACTGAACTGGGTAAATAAGCAAGAATGGGGACTTTCCTGAGGAAGCCACGTGTCATCCCCAGGGTCAGCCAAAATTACTGACTCCTTGAGTCTTCAGAGGCAATTGCCATTCTTTTTCTTTTAAATAATTGCCATTCTTTTTATTTATTTATTTGAGGGGTGACGTTTCCAGAGAGAGGGAGAATGAAAGAGAGGTGTTCTATCTACTGGTTTACTTCCCAAATGGCCAGAGCACTACCAATCTGAAGCCAGGAGCCAGGAGATTCTTCCAGATCTCCCAGGTGGGTGCAGGGGCCCAAGGACAAGATAGAGCACTGCTTTGCCAGGTCACAGCATTGAGCTGGATCGGAAGAGGAGAAGCTGAGACTTGAACCCAGGCACATAGGACACTGACGCTACAGGCGTAGGCTTAGTCCACTAGGCCACAGCACCAGTCTTGCAATTGTCATTCCTTATGTTTTACTTACACAGGTATAATTATTTTTTGTCAGCAAACACTTGAACACCTGCTCTGTTCAATATCATGCCTGCAGTCAAGGTGAAAACAAAAAGCATATTTCAAAAAGATGACAGTTGAATAATTGTGTAAATAAGAGTATTATGTAAATAAGAGAATGACAAGTAGAACTCTGTCATTCTTAGATAAAGTATCTGAGATTCAGTAGTTATTATATGTTAATGTTTATAGCATGGAGTAGTTTGTAATTTTTCAGGATTTGATTTATGAAATATGTTTTGGATCTATGTAGGGAGTGGAGTTGGGAGGGGAATATTTTAGAGTTCAACAGACAGACTGCTCATCAACTTAGAGTTTGTATTCAGTGGGGATTTGCTTTGCCCATGATTTCTTACATTACAAACAACTCATAGAGGTAAGAGTACAGCCCGTTAGAATTTATGAATTCAGGGACTTAAGGTCTCAAGAGAATTCCTTTCAGAAAACCAAGGTAGAGTACTTGATTCTCCTCCTGTCTCCTGCTCTCTGTAAAGCACATTATTGACTCGTTCAGTGAAGCTTGTTGATTCACTCATTTATTATAACTACAAAGTATGTGCATGTGCAAACATCTCCTATTCAAGGTAAATGCTTTAGCTTGTATTAGTTTATCAGAACAACTTCTAATACTGACTGCAAGAGGTTAAATTCCTAGAAACAGAGGTACAGAGAAAATGATGAATAAGGAGACTTAGAAAACAACAAGGACAATTTGTTTGTCACAGCAAGGGACAAGGTAAAAGAAAAATAAATAATACTAGGTATTGATGTCTAGAATTATTTCAGAGTGAGTAATAGGAAATGCCATATACTTACCTTCAACACCTGGGTTTATTGTTGCTAAGGTGAGATCAACATTTCCTTACCACATGAGAATCATGAAATACTTCTGCCAGGTTACACAAAGCCCTTCAGTATAGATGAGGCTAATATATCTTTGCTTTTTACATTTTCTTTTTGAAAAAAATCAGCATTAAAATAATTAAAATTATTTTAATTTATTTTTACATGATTAGTTCATTTAATTTGAAAGACAGAAAGAGATCTTCCATCTGCTGGTTCATTTCCCAAATGCCTGCAACAACAGCCAGGGCTGGGCCATACTAAAGCCAGGAGCCCAGAACTCAGTCTGGATCTCCCACATGGATGTCAATGACCTAAGGACTTGAGCCACCAACTGGCTCCCAGGGCATGCATGTATAGGAAGTGGATCAGAACCAAGAGTAGCTGGGACTTGAACCTGGCATTTTTGACATAGGATGATGTCCCAAGCAGCAACAGTATGCCCAATGTCCACCCCTATTTTTAATTTAATTTATTACCATGGATAAAGCTGTATGTAATTCATCTATAAGCTTGATAGTCTGCAAATAAGTATATACCCATGATGTATCACTTCCAAAAGTTTCCTCCTGCTTTGTTACTATCAAGATAAAAACACTTCAGATAGGATCTACTCTCTCAGAAGTTTTTTAGGTTACAACATCCTACCAGGTTTCTGCCTAGTTACATAAAGGGAACGAAATGGGAACAAAAATCAAACTTTTCTTGAGTTTCTGTTACATGTCCAGGACTGTGTTTGGGCTGGCTAATTGTTCTCCACACATCCTCCAGAGAAACTTGTTGATCAAGCTGAATTTCTTAAATTTACTGTGCCAAGGGAGAAAACCACATGACAAAGCCTTATTAGTCTCAAAATGTTAGGGAAGGGTGTCTTTAGGCTTTGGGGGACTGACCTCAAATGGTGTAAGGTGGGTCTTTCCAGGTGGAAACATTGTTGAGATTGAGTAAAATTCATGGCACTCATTTCAGATTGGTGGACATGTAGATATGATGCTTCCGATGGTGAAACAGTTGTCTGATTAACTAGGCACTTGCCCAAATGAAAAAGGTGTGTATTAAAAAAGCTTTTTCCCAAATGAGCAAACTGGCTGCCTGAATAATTTGCATTAAAATAATTTTATGATAAAAATTCAACAGTATTTGTCGGTCTATAGCCTTATCTTTACAGTTAACACAAGCACATGCTGTCAGTTCTCAGTTCTATGGATATAAAGTTGAATAAGATATCCCTGATCTCAAGGAACTTACTGTCTAATGTGACAATAAAAGTATGCGAATAATTTTTGTAGGAGAAGAAAGACAAAAATAAAATATTAAAAGGCCTTAATTGCTGATTGGATTTAGGCATAAGGGGGAAAGTGGAATCTTGAATATCTTATACTTCTCAGATGCTTGAGTAAATATTGACAACATTAAATAGGACAGAATAAATGGAGGAAATTAGGTGGAGGATAAATTATTAACAATGGTGTTTATCCTCTGTAGTCTGGCTTTGAGATGCCTTGGGACAGTCAAGTAGAGATGATAAGTAAGTAGTGAGCTCTAGGAGTCAGTGCTTAGAGAGATCTACAATAAGACATTACATATAAATATCATTCAGCCTCAACTGGTAGTAGAATCTGAAGTACACAGGCTTACAGGTTAAATTTGATTAGGTTTGTGAGCTGGCAGACCATGCCTTCGCCATGCTCCTGTGTGACCTCATGCCCCTACCTGGACACACCTGGGTGCCCACCAGCCAATCAGGTTAATTAACCACTCCCCTTTGAAAGTGGGTTAAAAGCCTAGGACACAGTGTGTCCGGCCCTTCTCTGCCCTGGCCTCTAGCCAGGAGGGGGCTTGCTGTAGCCCTGCGCCTCCAGGACGCGTGGCCTTAAGGCCACCCGACCTAGGCATCCTGGCCTAGATGCTCCTCCACGTGACTGGTTCCTGGCACTTGGTATGAACCTCTCCCTCTTAGATAAAGCTCTCACTCTCCTATTATTTCTCTCACTAAATAAAAGCTTAAAATGTACCATGCTGCCTTGTTTATTGATACTGGTATTTAGAATTCTTCTCTAAATATTAGGCAAGAACCCTCTTGGGCTTTTTAATATCGAGGATTTATTAATAAGCATATGGTGATATCATATGGCACCCCAAATTTTGATAGCATATGTGGCACCCCAGATGGGACTTCTGGGGAACTTTAAGGGGCCACATTTTCGTATAGATTTTAGGGGGTCATTTCTGATATCAGAATCTATGGGTACTGAAAAGATTAACTAGATAATGTGCAGAGTAATAAGAAAACCACAGATGAAACTCTAGGATTTAAGAGACAGGTAGAGAGAATCCAAAGAAATCACCAAAGGTACAACAGAAATTGAAAGGATAAAGAGTTAAAGTGTCAAATACTGCAGACAGCCTAAGATATAGGCTAGAAGTAACCATTTGATATGTGGAATATTCAGATTAACTTTAATCATTTGCAAGGAACAAAAGAATACAGGTTTTTCTACCTGGCTTCTAGTTATACTCAAAATACAGAGCTTATTGTATTAGAACATAGGAAGATTATTGTTTTCCTTTCCCTCAATGTTTTCCATGACAATAAATCTCTACCACATTCCCAAATTTCCACTGCAATATTCTAATATAATTGGACTTTCGCAGTCTTTTTCTGTGACTGGAGTCCTTTCTGTGTTATGGGAGCTTGACAGGAAGCAAGTCCAACTTCCCATTATAGAAGCAGAAATAAGCTATACTGTCTTTTCCATTCTCTCTTGTGGCTCAGGCATGATCAGACATCCCCATTTCATCAGTCAGATCCACCAGCCCTCAACTCTGGCTCAGGAGCTAATGATTCGAAGAATCAGGAGCCTCGTAAAAGCCATCGGTCTCTGGAAGCCAAGTACAGACAGATCGAGTTCCTGGCTAAGCAACTGGGCCAAAAGCAAAGTCAGTGGCTCAGTGACAGCAGCAGCAGGTGCAATTTCTAGAAATAAAAGAAACAACTGACATTTACTAAGAACTAACTATGTAGAAAGTACTGATTGATGAATTTTCTTTGCACTCACAGAGTTTCTAAATCTCAGCACTGCTGGCCTTTTGAACTGAATAATTCTTTGGGGTGTGTGTGTAGGAAAAAAAATGGGGCTTGTCCAGTGCTTTGTAAGATGTGTAGCAACATTCCTGCACTCTACTCACTAAACGCCAGCACTTCTCAGCTCTGACAACCAAATATGTCTCCAGACATTGTGCCAAACAGGCCCTGGATTGCAAAATAGTCCTAACTGGATTAACTTATTTAACAGATTCACAACCATTCTAAGAGGAGGGCACTGGGTTAAGCCACCCAGGCCTCTGGAAGATTCAGTCCAATCTCCTGTTAATAAATCCAGCAGTTAGGTCTAAGCCAGCTCCTTTTTTACTAGATAACTGGTTTCTGCTCTTAGAAAACAAACCTACCTGCTGGAATTGCTCCTCCCTCTTAATCCCTTTCTTAGGAAATCACAAAAAAGTGGCTGTTGCCCTTGGATAGAGGACCTCTGATCTTACACAATCAGATTCCTGAAGTTAAGGACACATTCCTGCATGTGAGTGAGTGGTTTGGGAAACAGAAGTTGTTTTCTTGATTTTTCCAATGCAGTAAGGTGATTTGCAAACTTAATTAGCTCTCCTGGCTGACAGGGGCGCCAGTACCTCAGCAGTCCTCATTAAAACATGATCAGGAAAGTTCTGTAGAAATCTCCGTTGGTCTCTTTTAATGAGGCAACTCACACCCCATTTTCTGAACAGTAGGTCAGAAGAAATCTCCCTGTCTCCCCCTATATGTGTGAATGACAGGAAATTGGATGGTTCGCTCATCTCCCAGCTGAGATCCCGGCTTCATTCACTCCTTCTTGCAGGGGCATCACCTTGAAAACTATCCACTTACCTCTCAGAAATAGCTTGGGAAGGGATGAAACAGGGCCTATTCCTGCTCAGAATTGGGAGGCTGAACATGAATGCCATCATTTTAAAACACGTTGCACCCTAACCTCCTCCAAGGGCTGTTATTATTTACTAGAGAGGCCGTCCCATGCAGTTAGTTAAATACATGGGCTTGCAGTCAGGCTGATCGGTTCCAGTCCTGCCGCAGGCTCCTCCAGCAGCCTGGCTTTCGATGATGGGCTTTGCTTAACCCCTGACAGTCTAATTTACCTCCTCCAAAAAACAGAAGTAACCAAGCGGGAGGTCACTGTGGGAATGAAATAAGAATACACAGTACCTAGTACATTTTTGGAGAACTATAATTCTTACTATTGCCATGCAATTGGTTCTTTCCCATAGTATTTTTTTATTTTAATTTTAATTTTTTAATTTTTCTCTGCATACATAAGCTTACCTACCTACAAGCTTCTTTGAACTATGTGATTCCAGTCCCTAGGATCAGCCAGTGGAGGATTGTAAATGTGTATGCATCATTGTCTGAGCCTCCAGCTTTTTTTTTTTTTTTTTTTTTTTTTTTTTTTTTTGTATTTTTTCTATGGTTTTCACACTTAGCAAAGAACTTTCTCAAGCACCTACTCCGGTGGTCGCTGAACTGTTTAATTCCACAGGAAAGGCTGGTATTAGAGGGGAGCTCACCACAGGGAAGGAACTGAGCAGGAACCTCCTCAAGGCTGTGAACACCTGGTTTGTCGCTCTTGGGTTGCTCTTCCCTGACCATCACAAGGTTCCCCTTGGGTCATGACTATATTTTTCACAAGCATTTATTTTTCATTAGGTGTTTAAAAGGGGAAAGTTGAACTAGAGGATCGCTTAATGTTTCTGCCACCTCTACCCTCCTGTGGACTCACACAGCAGGTTCAAGTGACAACGTAAGGAGCTTGCTTTAAGCCAGACCCGGTGAAAGAGAAGTCGCTGGCAGATGTGGGTGCTGCATGTAGAAAACCTTCAGGGATACACTGCAGGCTGCTAGCCTGACTCTGTAACCCTGTTCCTCACATCGGTGTCTCTGTCCCTGTGAGCCTAACTCAGGGTGACCATTGTGACTTAGCTTTCTGGTGTTTCTCACTGACTCAAGTCAACAGTTCATTTCCAAGTCCAGCCTTCTGTGTGTAACTCCCCAGTGTGTCTACTATTTGGAATCTTTTCGTTTGGCTGTCTTAATCCTGGACTGACTCCAACCTCACCTGCATTCTACCTCTGAACTCGCAGAAGCAAAATAACCCCAGAAACCAGCTGTTCATTCCCACAAACTGAAAGAGTTTCTCTCTCTGTGTGTTCCTAGCCTCTAGAAATTCCTTTAATAGGACCCCACATCTAAATTCTGTTTATTTCCCAGGGACTTCCTAGTATGGATTGAACTGTGCAGCCCCCAAGTTTTTCTGTAGAAATATACAGACTATAACCATGGTTATCAACAAAGTTGTAATGGCTGCAGAGATAGACTTCCCACTTAGGGGAACACAGGGCATCCCTTTGTTGAATAGTCAGGGCTTGTCGCATTCTCCAATTAGAAAGCAGGGCAACTGCCAAAGAATGCACCCTTTGCCAGAGGTGGATAAGGAGCCCCACCTACAAACAATGAAAACAGAAAATGCCAGACTGTTTATTTTAAAATTTTTTTTCTTTACTATCATTTTTATGTATTTGAAAGGCAAAGAGAGTGAGAGAAACAGAGAGGGAGATTGAGAATACCAAATGCCTGCAATAGCCAGGGCTGGGCCAGGCTGAAGCCAGGAGCCCAGAACTGTCTCTGGCTCCCTCACATGGGTAGCAGGCACCCAAGTACTTGAATCATCATCATTTGCCTTCCAGGGTGTTCCTTAGTAGGAAGCCAAATCCAAAGTGGAGGAGCCAGGACACAACAAGGCATGCCAATATAGTTACCGGTGTCCCAAGCAGCGACTTAACCACTGTGCCACAGGCCTGCTCCTGGTTATTCTTGTTTTAGGGGATCAAAGAGCCATGGATGAGAGAATACAATTGGAACCATTTTATAAAACTTCTGGAATGTTTGCGACTGTTCTGGTAATTTTATTTTTGCTATTACCATCTGTTTCCCCATAGTGATTAGCACTAAACTTCTTAAAATAAAAAGGGTCTGTGTGCTCTTCTTCAGGACACTAGGAAAGAGAAAACAGAAATTTGACTTCTCTGCAGGCAGGCTTGCTAGGCAAAGGAACCAAAAAGGCCTAGAGAGTATTAACAATTTCCAAAGGAGAAGAAAGTAGATTGAATCCTTGCATTTCATGGAAAAGGGGGAAGAAAAATAGACTCTATTAGGGACTTGGAAAGAACCTGGGACTAGATAGAGCCAAGACCCACATAGGATTTCCCCAAAACTGCCTCAGAAATTTACCTTCCCACAGTACTAGTACTAGTGGAAATGTTCTTGAAGGTGAGGCATAGGTGCTGCTCCCAGTGAGGTCCCTCAGGATGAAGGCATGTGTGTTTTTATTTGGGGAAGGTAGAGTGAGACTCTCACCCCTAGATAAGTAAGAACCTGCAGGTATTGGAGATGTAGATTCAAATCTGTACCTATCTTGCACTGGTTTTATTCTACAAATAAACGCGTATAAATCTGACTTCACTAAACTTCAGCACTGTTCCTTGGATAGCACTGTTAAAAACTATGAGGTATTCACTAAACGTAGGAATAACAAAGTCAATGAGAATTAGGGTTACACGCTTTGGTGAAACCCCTGAAGTCCAAGTTGTCTTGATATTGTGGATTGTACCCCTTCTAGTTGAGTTTCTTCTAGACTCTCCATACCTACTTGCACCCATTGAGATGACAAATGGGCCTCTACTGGGATAATTCTATTTTTTCTTCTTGTGTTTCAATTGTAAACTAACATTTACTAGAGAACATTAGCTTCAAGTAGTGCAAATGTGTATGCATTTGTTTGATTCAATTTGGTGACTTTACCAGGTTTGAATTGGAATTGCACCATTTCGTGGAACAGGAAACTGAGTATATTGCTGCACTTTTAAGTTTTTAAACTAGTATTTAAAAACTTGTACATTTTTGTTTTTTTAAACTGAGTTTAGAGAAGACTAAAACATTCTTTCAAAAGAGGCATCTAAATGTGTTCCTAATTTTGTATATGGGCTTAGGTTTTGCAACCAATAAAAGAAACTGCTATCAAATATGATTTATGAAAATAAAATGAAAAGACAAACTACAAACTGGAGGAAAAGATACAAAGGGTGTATCTGATGTAAAGAATAACTCAAATCTCAATAAGAAAAAAATCAAATTCTTAGTGAAGGGTTAAGCTTATGATTATAAACTGAAAGTATGTCATTGTAAAAATTAAAGAATAAGAAAGGAAGGAGGAGGGAGGGTGGGAGTGTGGGAGAGAAGGTAGGCTGGGAAGTATCACTAAGCTCCTAAATCTGTATATATGATATATGTGAAATTTGTTCAGCTTATATAAATTTAAAAAATTATTTAAAAAACTAAAAAATGTCAACTAACACCTACCAAAGAAGGTGTATAGATGATAAATAAGCACATGAAAAAATGCTCAACATCATTAGTCCTTAAGGAAAGACAAATTAAAACCTTAACAAAGATGCTATAACCTATCAAGATTTCTAAGATTGAGATTGATAATGCCAAGTGTTAAAAAGGGTGTGGAGAAACTGCAGTGCTCATACATTACTGACAAAAATGCACAATGGTATAACCACTTTGAAAAAAAGTCTGGTACTTAAAAAGTTGAATGTATATCCCACAGATCCTGCTGCTCCAATTCTAGGTGTTTTTCAAATGAAATGAAAACATGTGTTTAAAAAGCCTTCTATAGATAAGTTCCTAGCAGCTGTATTTGTAAAAGCTAAACCTGCCCAACAAGCCAAATATTCAACAGAGGAATAAACATATGTGCTATACCCCATAATTGGTCACTACTCAACAATAGAAACAAAGAAACAGTTGATACTGGCAAAGATATGGATGACCCTCAAAATAATTATTCTGAGCAAAAAGACTGACCAAAAAGGTACACACTCCATGAGTCCTGATCCCATTTTTATGGAATTCTAGGAAATGCAAACTCTTCAGTACTGACAGGAAATAGGTAGGTGTAAGGTGATGGGCTTCAGAAGAGGCGGAATCAGCTTGAGCAGAATGGCGGGAGGTATAAAAATATATTGTATGGTGCTCCTAAAATATATTGCTTCTTTATAATTTACTTACATAAATATGTTATATTTCAATAATTTTTTTCTAAAATAAATCAGGTGACTTCCCTAGACTGAGAGAGAACATAAAAAGCCCTGAGGTTCTATCCAACACAGCCAGATGTTTTATTCATTTCATTCTGAGTTGTTCTGTTCTAAAGCTGCCCTCTAACCAGCTGTTAAGCTTTAAGGAAAACAACTCTGCCCAACCTAAAGCTTTAACCACAAGAGCAACTTTAAAAAAATCTGGTGAGACACTTTCTGTTGAAATTTACTTCAAAACAAGATGATGAGAAAAAAGAAATCACACCTTCAACAGATTCAGATATTTATAATCCCACATCATATTGAAGATTTAGCAAAATGGCAAATGATCCAACACTGGAGGCACAATAGCAGACCCTAAAAACAAAGACTTCAGTATCAAATTTTCTGAATTCGAAACTTAGCACTGCCAGGAAGTAGCTGAGGACTTTGAGCAAGTGACATGGGCTTCGTTTGCTCATTTGTGAAAGGGGGTAGCAACATGGTCTCACAGATTACCGTGATATTGAAATGAGATGTACTTGCAGAGTATTTAAACACAAACTGGCAGATAGTTGGCTCTATAACAGCTTTTGCTAAATAAATATAATATTGTAGAAAGATGTATTCCGAACAAAATATTCACCAGTGGGGCTAGTAAAAAGCAAGGGTATTCCAGAAGGATGACATAAAATGAGAAGACTATAAAATAAGGGGCTTGTTTGAACCCACAAATGAAATCAAACGTTTGTTGACCCTTACCCATGCTGACATTAGCCAAGAGATGATAGGTTTGTTCTTTTTGTTTTGTTTTGTCTTTTAACTGAACTCTCAGAGTTCCTGGAAGCAAATATATTCGACTTAAAATGGTCAAGGATGAAGAGATTGAAAAGGGGGATAAAATGATACTTCCCACTGAATAATGACTCTGTAGACCCTGCCCCCCCCAGATCCAGAGAGCCTGCCAGTTGATCACACACACTAAGTATCAGTGAAGGGATCTCTTGTCCAGAGAAACTGAAGCAGCCCAAGATGAACTACTTGAGCCATGTCCAGTGATATCCCAGTGGCTACTGAACTTTCTTATACATCGTGTCCACTGGGGAAGACCATCCATATAGAGCTTCTGTGATAGAAATTCTAGTTCAAATCAGAGACTGTCGGAGCACTTTCAGGAGAGTGCTGAAATGCCAGAAATGGCAGGATAATAAACCTGCCAAGAATCTGGTCCAATGAGAGACTTCTTTTCAGGCTGGTACAGGGGGAGAACTCTAGAGTGCAGATTGCCCCACTGATCAATCTTTGTGGCAAGGTTCCCTTTTTAATCCCATGTCAACGATTCATTGTCTGAATTCTGATTCCTAAGCACTGGTGCATAGCCCCTTGGGAGAGGCAGCTTCTGGTTGACCAGAACAATTCTCTAGAGTAGGGGATGCTGTAACATATATATCAACCCATACCCTTACCACCTAGGGGATGGCAGCTCTGGCTGGCAAGGAGCTCACTGTCTATGTGCAATCTCCTCATTTTCTCCATGCATATGATCCTATTTCATCTTTTCCTAGCAATTTTTTTTAATTTATTTGAAAGACAGAGCAGGAGAGCGGGAGATGGAGAGAGAGAGAGAGAGAGAGAGAGAGAGAGAGATATCGGTCCACTCCTCAATGGCCACAAAGGCCAGACTGGGCCAAGCTGAAACCAGGAGGCAGGAGCTTGCTCTACATCTCCCATGTGGATGCAGAGGCCCAAGAACTTGCCATCCTCCTCCAATTTCTCAGGTGCTTTAGCAAGAAGGTGGATCAGAAGTGGAGCACCCAGGACTCGAACCGGTGCCCATATGGGATGAAGCACTGCAGGCAGTGGCTTACCCTTCTATGCTACAGTGCCAGCTCCTTCCTAGCAACTCTTAATACTCAAAATTTCCTCATGTTTGAACAAACTCACTATTAAATAATGAGCTTTTGAAACAATCTTAGTTGTTTTGTCTTTTAGCTTTTGAAAAATTTAAACAAATAATACTTAAATTTGCTTACAATATACTTCCATAGCCTTTCCAACAAATATATGCCAACCCTTCAGCTAACATCTGGCATCATTCTCCTTTCACTTCTATTTTTATGATTTGGATTATGTAACTAAGGAAGTTTCATTTAAACCTTCTCTTTTATTTTATTAATAGATGTTCTAGAAAAAAAGATAAGAGGAGAATTATCAAAGAAATTAAACAAGAAAATTTCCCAGTACTGAGAAACACATAACTCCAGATTAAAAGTACCCACTGAGTGTCCAGCAAAATGATTGAAAAAAGACCCACAAAAAGGCACATCATGAAATCTTAGAACACCAATGATAAAAAAAAAAGGTTCTAAAGGTTTCAAGACAGAAATCTGGGACTATTTTTGTAAGCCTTTTGACACTACTTGGCTTTTTCAAACTGCAAGTTCTAACAGCTATAACACAATACACACATTCCTGAGAAGCCTTGCATTCCACAAAATTGATCACTAAAAATAGTAGTGCTCATGGAGAAAAATAGGGTAGACTACTCAAAACATAGTCGATTCTTAAGTTCTCCTTCCTCAGTGACATAATTTGTTAAATAAAACACCCCAAATCCCCCCAAGCCCAATAACAACTCTAAGAAAAATGAGCATATATTTTCAAAGTTAATATAGGAAGGTAAGACAGCAGGATGTGCAGTTAGAAAAATCCCAACTAAGAGCAAAATCCAGATTTTCTATCCAAGAATTAATAGGCAGGCCATGCAATGGCAGAAGTGATGTTTGTCTAATCTTTAATCTTTTTGTTATATAACACACAAGTCATGGAATTTTAGTGAAAAGAGACTCTTATAGATACATCTCAGAATGCCAGTCTGTGAGCACGTAGTATCAGGAAAGTGTATGAATGGGTCCAGTGACACCAGGTGACACCCCACATTTCCTTGGAACAGAGGATCCTCTCTTCAAAGATTTAAAGCCATCTCTCTTTTTAAAGATTTATTTATTTGAGAGGTAGAGTTACATGTGACAGAGAGAGGGAGAGACAGAGAGGAAGGCCTTCTATCTACTGGTTCACTCACCAAATAGCCACAATGTCTGGACCTGGGCCTGTCTAGAGACAGGAGCTTCTTTCGAGTCTCCCATGTGGGTGCAGGGACTCAAGCACTTGGACCATCATCTACTGCTTTCCCAGGCCATAATCAGACCAGATGCTTGTGCCACAGGTGGAAGCTTAGCTTACTATGCTACAGTGCCAGCCCTGGCCATCTCTGTTTTTAAAATGATTTATTTATTTGAAAAGCAGAGTTAGAGAGGGAGAGACAGAGAAAGAGAAATCTTCCATCTGCTGATTAACTCCCTACTGGGCCAGGCTGAAGAGAGGAGCTTCACCTGGGTATGTGGGTATAGGGGTACAAGTATTTGGGCCATCTTCCACTGCTTTTCAAGGTGCTTTAGCAGGGAGCTGGATAGGAAGTGGAGCAGCTGGGACATGAACTGATGCCATAGTGGATGCCGGCATTGCAGGTAACAGCCTAACACACTGAGCCATAAGGCCAGCCAGGAGCCATGTCTTTTAAATAGCTATACCAGTGGCTTCTAGAGAGTCTGTGTTGGAGACAGGAAATAATAAAATTACAGAAGCCCAGATTTGAGCCCAAACTTTGTCATCAACTATCCATGTTCTCATTCTCTTAACAGTAATTCTCAACCAGGGGCAATTTTGCCCCCTCCTACTTCCCACAGTAGAGATTTTTACTGTCGTAAATGGTGGGAGCACTGATGGAAGGGTTGGGGGTGATGCTACTGGCGTCTATTGGGTAAAAGCCTGCGGTGCAACGCACAGGGCAGCCTTTCCCCCTTGCTCACGTGAAAGAATCTTACCGTCCACAATGTCAGCATTGCAGAGATTGAGAAATCCTGCTGCACAATCACCAAATTCCAGCTTCATTTCCACAGTCAGATCCCTGATGCTGGATGAGAGCTGGAAATGGCAGGAAAACTTGCCTTAACATTGAAGCCTTTCATAAATGGGCTGTAATGTCTATGAAACAGCAAGTTCTCTTTCCTTGAAAATCTTCAAGCAGAAGCTACATGATTACAGTTCAGGGCTGTAAAACGCTTAGGATTCCTTCCAACACAGATCTTTCACGACTGAAACAGAAACACCTGAGAGATGAATCTGGTCACATGCAATAAAGCTTTGCTACAACTCACAGACCCACTAGCGCTTAAATACTTAAAAAACATTGCCCATAGTAAAACCATAGGTAGCACAGAATTGCACTGTAATTTAGATCTTTTCTTGAGACATTGTGATTTCTAGCCTTTCTTATGTTAATTGTGCATCTTCCACAGCATACAGTACAAAATAGTTTTCCACTGAGGGTCTTTAACTCAAGAGGTATGGGAAGTATAGAAATTGAAGCAGACAGCCTAGCATTTAAGATGTTTGCATCCCACATTGGAGTACCTGGATTCAATTCCTGGTTCCAGCACCCAACTCTAGCCTTCCACTAACACAGAGCCTAGAATTCAGCAGGTAATGGCTGGAGCCATTGTGTTCCTGCCACCCACATAGGAAACCTGGATTGAGTCCCTGGCTCCAGCTCAGCCTTGGCCATTGCAGTGAACCACCACGTGGGGGTGCTCTTTTGCTCAAATAAATGAATATAATTTAAAGAATATACAGAAATTGGATAAGAATAAAACAAAAAAGAGAGGTAAATATAACTTTCAAATTTCCTTTGATTAAGTGCCATGAAACAGAAGGAGGCAAAGATAACGTTTATGGCTCAGACCAAAGGTTCAAACTTGCCACAGTCCTTGATTTTTGATGTAACATTTCCTTAGCTGTGAAAGACCTCCTGGGAAGTGAACAGAACCAAGAAGGTGGAATATGCAGCCAATAGCTCTAAAATTTTAAACTGTGAAGCAGGTAAGATGCTGGTTGGGAAGCCACATCCCGTATTAGAGGGTCTGGGTTCAAGTTCCTGCTCCACTCCAGCTTCCTGCTAATGCACACCTGGGGATGGGGGGAAGGTGGAGAGCAGGCAGCAGGTAACTGGGTTCCTGCCACACACATGGGAGACCCACATTGGATTACAGCTCCTGGCTTTAGCTTCACTCAGCCCTGACTATTGCAGGCACTCAGGGAGTCAGCCAGTGGATTGGAAATATCTGTCTCTGTCTCTCTGCCTTTCAAATAAGTAAATAATTTAAAATAAATTAAGCTTTGTAATCCTGTGTGTTAGAGAACATGTTTTTTTTTTAAGATTACCAATTTTATTGTCTTATAAGTGTTAACTCATGTTTATTTCATTATGGTTTTTCTTATATTTTGATACTTCTCAATTTTCTGGCATGAACATACGCTTGAGCTTTTGGCATAGAATATTGCAGGGTATGTATGTTGCCTAACACTGATGATCAAGAAATGGTTCCATTGTAACATTTTCCATGAGTGATCTTATCTTTGCTAATAGATACCACCTGCTAGGTTCAGTGACAGCTTTTCCTGATACTTAATGACATTTCTTCTAATTTAACATTTTTAATGAAACATAATGTAGAAGTTAAAATTTTGAGAAGAATACACTGGTGCCATAATTGGCAAAACCTACCAATTAAACGTATGAATTAAAATTTTATGTGTTTTTAATTGCACGTTCAATAAGTGAATGGTACATCTTGTCTGTTAAATATACAATGAATTATTTAACTATTGGATTTAGTCCTGAATTTCATGGATTTTAATTGGCTACAGAAAAAGCAGAGGATATGGAGAAAGAATGGTCAAGAAGAGTCCTCATTCGTGCTTCTCCTCAATATGAGAAAAGATCCAGCCACAGAATGGTACTTGTGTCATAATAAAGTGATTCCAAGTTTGTGATTAGTACTGATTACAGCACATGGGCTTTAGCAAGCTTTCCCCAAAAATCCAAAGTTCAGGTTCATGGCCGGTAGATTGCTGTACAGAAACATGATCCTGTTGTCTATCATTACAAAATATTTCCATAGCAAGGGTTCCAACTTGACTGAAAACAGAAAAAAAAAAATGTAGGTTGCCTAGTTTTCATGTTGCTAAATAAAAATTCCTCTCTGGAACATAACCCAATCCATATGGTAGTTGCAAAGCAGAGAGGAAATGACAAGAGGAGGACATTAACCGGCTCCCTCCCAAGTCCTGTGAAGCATAAGGGAAATGTATAATTATTCATCCATCCAACCTGCCTCCCTTTTACTGAGCAACTCTTAGATGTGCGGCACGGAGCCATGTGCTACCTGCCTATGTGTGAGATGTCAGGGCTCATTGTAAACGGAGACCACCAGTAGAGTTGGTTCAACCCTAACAAATCCCCACCTTATCTTCTACTTCACACAGAGGGTGTTGTCACAGACATCAGGAATTACCCTGGAAGAAAAACTAAAAGAGAATTTGGCTCTTGTAAGATGTAACCAGGCACCCTTCTTTTAAATCCTAGGTGTTATTTTTGATGTGATATTCATTTCACTGTGCTTGGAAAAGGGACCTTGAAATGCTTTAGACAAGCCTGGCAGCTGCAGCTTTGTTATAAAGCCACAGTGAATCCCATATCCACTGTCATTAAAGCCTACTGTGAAATGATTCAGTGGCAGGTCTTGAAAGAGGAGAGGAAAACATTGGCAGGAAGGGAGTTATGATGATATGTGATTTGGTGATCCCAAATTGTTAAACTAGATAATAAGACTACAACAATCCCTTCGATAAACTCAATTCTCTGGCTCTCCTGCTGGCTGCATTCGTTATCTCAGCTGGGAACTTTGCCTTAATGACATCTGCAAGGCTTAATACTTTGTGGACTTCACACTGTGCCCGTGGGATCATTCGTACCTTACCAGAATAGAGAACACTTTCAGAAATCGGGAGCCATGTCGACTGGGACTGGTGCTGAGGAGGCACATAGCCGCGTCAGTAGAGGCCCATCTACTTTCCTAGTTTCTCACTTTGCTGTCTGCCTCTCAGGGTTGGAGCAGTTGATCAGACATGGAGGAAGAAATTCAGGGCAGCCGTTCAAAGGAAAATCAAACCTGGTTTAGTGAGGCTGATGAGCTGCTGGATCAAAACAGTAGAAGAATCAAAACAGGAGAAGAAGAGCCTGCATCCACCTTTGCTAGTCCCTTCAGGGCAATGGGCGCATGTAGTCACCTACTGTTATTCCGATGGACCCATGCACCTTCATGTTTGATTTGTCACGATGATGTGACCGCCTTGCTCTGACTTGTCTCCTTACACACAGCACACTAGTTTATTTTTCCCACTAATGCTACACATTTCTTTGTGCATTTAAAAAGAAATCATCAGCCGGTGCCACAGCTCACTAGGCTAATCCTCCACCTTCGGCGCCGGCACACCGGGTTCTAGTCCCGGTTGGGGCGCTGGATTCTCTCCTGGTTGCCCCTCTTCCAGTCCAGCTCTCTGCTGTGGCCTGGGAGTACAGTAGAGGATGGCCCAAGTCCTTGGGCCCTGCACCCGCATGGGAGACCAGGAGAAGCACCTGGCTTCGGATCAGTGCGGTTTGCCAGCCACAGCGTGCTGGCCGCAGCGGCCATTGAGGGGTGAACCAATGGAAAAGGAAGACCTTTCTCTCACTGTCTCTCTCTCTTTCACTGTCCACTCTGCCTGTCACAAAAAAAAAAAAAAAAAAAAGAAAAGAAAGAAAAAAAAAAAAAGAAATCATCTATTAATCATCCCCTTGCTGTACCATTTCCTTTCCTTCTTGTACTTCAGTAGAGTTTCATGAAAATGTACTGACTCTTTGGGGCCTTCCAATATTCTTCTTGGCACTGTTTAGAGTAAGTAAATAATTCTTTCTTGTCCTACCCCTAGCCTACATAGGTGTGTCTTTTCCAGGTTGGAAAACTATGGCCTGTGGGCCCAATCTTGTCTACTATTTCCTTACATAAATAAACTTTCCTGGGACAGAACTTCATTGATTACTTTGTCTGTAGCTGATTTCATGTTACTACTGACTTGAGTATTTGCAGAGATTGTATGGCCCCTAACAGAAAGTCTGTGGACTTCTGCTTTATACCAAGGGTCCGAAAACAGTTCAAGGAAAGTGTATATTATGAAAAAAAATGCATAAATTTCAAAGTATTTTTGTACCCAAGTATACTTCTATTTTAATTCTATTTTCCAGGAACTTTTTGAAGTCTCCTCTTAAAAAAAAGACTTTTTAAAACATTTACTTATTTTATATCTACTTGGAAGAGAGAGAGAGAGAAGAGCTAGAGATCTTCTGACTGCTGGTTTACTCCCCCATATACCCTCAGTAGCCAGGGATGGGAAGGATTGGAACCAGGAAGTCCATGGGTGACAGGGGCACACGCACTTGAGCCATCATCTGCTGCCTTCCGCAGGATGCACAGTAGCAAGCAGCTGGATTGGAATAGGAGGAGCCAGGACTCAAATTGGCACTTCAGTTCAGATGCAGGCATCCCAATTGGTGGCTTAATCTGCCGTGCCATGATTCCCGCCCCCTGAAGGCTTTTGTGGTATTCCTATCTTTTCTTGAGTAATATTCTTAATTAAGCAAAAAACACAAGGTTAAAAAACAGAAATAGAAAATATATCAAAATGGAAAAACTGGTAGGTGTCATTTAATCTTATG
This sequence comes from Oryctolagus cuniculus, assembly GCF_964237555.1. Classification (NCBI taxonomy): domain Eukaryota; kingdom Metazoa; phylum Chordata; class Mammalia; order Lagomorpha; family Leporidae; genus Oryctolagus; species Oryctolagus cuniculus. Next base: position 153,522,649 of record NC_091433.1, read on the forward strand.
GGATCGCCCACATTCTAAGATGATTTAAAGTGAGTCTTCACTGGTTCCCAAAAGTAACCTGTCACCTCCAACTTTATCAGACTCTGAATGTAAAAGTCACTTCTCGGGGAGTAGTCATTTAGCCTAGTGGATAAGACATCTCATTCCACAACAGAGTGACTGGCTTTGATCTTGGCTCCAGCTTCTGACTCCAACTTACTGCTAATACACACTGCAGAAGGCAGTGGTAGAGTTTCAAGTAATTGGATTCTTGCCATACACATGAGAAACATGGATTGAGCTTGGCCCAACTGTTGGAGGCATTTGTGGGGAAGAACCAGCAGATGGGAGTTCTCCAATGGCCTTTCTGTCTCTTAGCGCAAGATAAATGAGTAAGTAAAAGTCACTCTTGTACTCATGTATTTAAACCCAGCTCAGGCACTGCACTTCAGTGATGCCTTTTGGATCAGTTCTGATTTCTTAGAGTACTTCCTTTTACTTTCTTTTTCCTTGTGATTTGTAGTTTAAAATAATTTTTAATTGCCTGAGAACATGCATGTAGTTTTCATATTAAGTAAGATTTTTTTTTAATGAAATACACAGGGTGCTTTACCTAAAACAGATTCTGGAAAATAAAGATGTCTCCATCTCCCCTGTGAATAAATATGCTAATCTAGCCCTTCCTAGTCTCCATGCATTCTATATTGACTCTGAAACAGCATCTCTAGCAGATCAAAGAGTCAACATTGATGAAAGAGTGTATCCTTGGGGTTTATATTTTATTTACACCGAAATAGTTCACAAAATTTAAAAATTATAAGTATTCAATTAAAATCTATATTCCTACCTTCTCTTGAAAGCTTAGATTTTTATACTGCAAGGATTTTCACATGACCCGACTCTTCTCGAGCAAGCCAGCACTCTCCCTCTTAGCAAGGCCACATGCTCACTAATTTCCAATTCCCCAGATGTCCCACATAACTGTTAGCCTATTCTGGGCTAGTTTCATCATGTAAGTGTTGTTGACTCATTCCCACAAGCAATTACCTTGCGACTCCTGATCCCAACCAATATCAAGTGGACATGAACATTTGACTAGGGAGCCATAGTACAGAGGTAGCTACCAATAATAGCTTAATAAAACCAAAAGTGGAGATGGCAGAGTAGGTAGAAATGCAATTACATAGAATGGTATCCTAGAGCCAGTATTGCTAAAATGCTTAAAAAGAAACAAACAAAAAGTATAGGTGTGTGTGTTTGTATAAATAATGCAAAAGGGTTCGTAATGGCACTTGGATTATAAGGTAAAATGGACATTATGGGATGAATTACATCCCTCCAAAATTTAAATACTGAAGATGTAACCCCCTAGTACTTCATATTGTGACAGTATTTAGAGATGAAGTCTTTAAGCAGGTGATTAAATTAAATTGATAGGCTCCAAAACCTATCTGATTTGCTCTAGTAAGAAGAGGGGATTAGTACATGAGCACACTTGGACATAAAGCAGCAGCAAGAAGTGATCATTTGTAAGCTAAGGAGAAAGGCCATGGAAGAAGTCACCTCTGACGACACCTTAATCTTGAAGTCCTAGTCTCCAGAACTATGAGAAAATTAATTTCTGTTGTTAACCCCAACACTGGTATTTTGTTATGATAGTCCTAGCACACTAATACAGAGGAGCTCCAACAAAAGTCTACTTTCAGCTTTATACAAGTCATTTCCATTCAATTTCCCATAACTCTGAAGTGCACCATGTTCATGTATCATCACCCACTTTGACACAAGTCTCTCTTATGGACCCTTTCTTCAACCTTCACCAACTTATGTCCACCTCCATCATTCTGGGAGGTGACAATTGCCAAGATGCCATGGTTTATCTAATATGTTCAATATGATCCACCTGCAGGAGAAAAAGTTTGGAAGTGTGAGAGTATTACCAGCATACATTTATTGTTCCATATTCAGCCTGAAAACACACAAAACAGGATCAGAGTTACTTCATTGCCCTACTTCAGAATTAATTTTCCTGTTGTAGTTCCTAAAATGGCACTTACTTCTCTCTTTGTAATACTCTGTTGTCCAGAAGACCCCGAGAGTAGATGATCCCTTCCTTGGCCATCACAACCTCCTTCTCTATTCCTGGAAACTGACCTGAAACTTTCCTCTTCAGTTCCACCCTTTCTTTTTTCCACATGAAGAGGTGACTCTACATTGTTGAACAAGGGTCTTTCATAGCAGGCACGTGGGGAGTTCTGGATGAATTGTCATGGTGTGTACACAGAAAAAATGTAGGCAAATAATTTAGTTTTCAGCTAATAAAAGTCACACACTTCTTTGCATTGTTGCCAACACATCACATATGAGGGGACTTCAGAAAGTTGACAGAAAATGGAATTTTATTTCCTTGTGAAATTAGGAAATTTATGCGTAGTCTTTTCATAATGTGTATTTCCATGAACTATATAGAGAACTCATGTACCTCTTTACCCTGTTGGGAGGTAACAACCAGAGTGCCAGATCTTTGGAGAATGAAGTTTTTTCTTTGTGTCATCACTGACTATGTTACTGGAATCTGTCACACCCATAGACGACCACTTATATTGATCATGACTTTGCCCTGGCTAAGGAAATTCCTTTTGAAATCTCTCAGCAAATCTTTTACCCTGCATGAAAATTAACTACAGACCATTCCTTAAAATGAGATTTCTTTTGGAGTCTGAGGATTAAAAGGAGAAGTTCCTTTTATGAAGAAGTCATACCCAAATGAGTGCCAGATATTACCAATTACCCAGGGAATAACAGAAGGGAGGGAATTGGGCCCATGATGGTGAATGCCACTGATAACAAAGATGGGAAGGAAACCAGAAATACTGTCATTTTTTCTGAGTGAGGATCCTGCATGGAATAATCATCCAGAGCTCACACATAGGCAAAGACCTAAGACATGGTTTTGCTAGCCCACTTGAGAGCATCCTCTGATGCAACTGTCCTTTGGCCTGGCCAGAGTCATTGATACGTCCACAGTTTTCTTAATTAAAAGTGAACAAGCTATAACAATTTTTTAAAAGGTGGGTTATTTGCTTTTTGAAAGAAATATTTGTTTTTGAAAGAATTTACAATAGGGTCACCTTTAAAGAATATGTATATTCATTACAATTTCAGATGTGCATGAAGTGAAACGACATTCGCAAATGTGTGCATATTATAAATAGGTCAGTACACGTATACACAAACTGCAACATAAGTGCACACATTCACACATATATGCTTACACACATGCACAGACTCATACCAACCACTTCCCTTCAGTTTTTAATTAAAGTGTCAGTTCGAAAGATTGATGATTTCCATGAGTATGTACTGCAACAAGTAAATAAAAGAGCCACTGGCATTTTTGACAGCTGACAGAGTGACAGGGATGCATTGCCTAGGTCTTACTAGAATAAATCATCTTTATGCTAGTTTGCACCTTTGACTCCATTGCTTCCCATGCCCCGAAATAGATCTAAGCAGGCTGCCTGCTTAGGCAGAGATTAGATACAGTGAATAGAGACCTAACATCCCCAAAATCTTCTCTGAGATCCTCTATAAAGCTGTAAGAACCAAAAAGTCACGCATCACCAACAATTAAACATTTAATGAAATGGCTCAAAGATTTAGTTTTCCTTTCCATATCTTATCTGTACTGTGGGCATCCAAGGCCAAGGGAGCAAGCCAGACCATTGAAACCTCGCATCTGGGAAAGAACAAAGAGAAGGCGTCCGTCAGCGTCAGCGTGCACATTTCCTTTTTGGATCCATGCTCCTGCTGGCAGCAGGATGACACAGTCTGCAGAGCTGCAGGCCGAGGCCCTTCCTCACACCCCTGCGCTCTCTCAGGGAGGATTCGTCCTCTGATAAAACCAGTTACAATTTAGAAACTTTCATTTCCTGAACAGAACCTGCCAGCCACACTAAATGTATCTGGGAGGAAGAAAGTTAAGTGATTTGAAGCATTTTGTAGATTATATCCCTTTAAATGTACTCATATAACCCCGACTACAAAGATTTATTTAGATGAAATGAAAAATGATTTTAAACTCTGTCTAGCAAACCCAAAACACATTGCAAGTTTACAAATGTGTATCTACTATTTCCCCCCCATCTTTCTTCTCATTTGGTGACTGTACTTTTCATCTACTTTCTCATTTGTGAAACAGCAAATATATCAACAATTCCTGTACCACTTTGCCGATTAGGTAGCACAGATTGCGTACATGAATTCCAGATAAGTATCCAAAATTTATGTTTAAGAAATACCAGTGTTTGAATTTAGCGCACACTAATTATAATGAATTCCACACTCTGTGCGTTCAGTATTGTACAACAAGATAACACACACACTAAATGGAAATGTCTTCTCTCATTTTCCCAGTAGTTGTTTCTCCTAGGAATATCCCTCCCTAGCAATTGACGACAATTAAGTTTTCTTGCCTGCTTGCATGTACAGCGCAAATAATAACATTTTGAAATCTTGCAAGAAAAATAAATTTTCTGAAGCTTACCATAAAAATTTAAAAAGATTATATCTAGACCTGCTCTCAATAAATAACCATATAGTCCTCCAATGATTGTGTGCCAACCTTAGGGAAACATCTGGCATAATCCTCTTTTCATTTTTATAATTATGAATTTTTCATTTTATAATTCTGAATTAAGTAGCAAAATAATTTTTGTGTAAATGCCCTTAAATTCAGTGAAAATATATGTATTTGGATTGTCCCACTAATACTTACATTTAGAATTTGCAATCATTACATATGCAGTGTTATTATCAGAATCACCATTATCTAATGATATAAATGACCCAGTATATTCCTGTATTGAATCCAGATCTTTGGATAAAAAGTAAAACATTTTATAATTACAATATCGATGTTTTTAAAATAGTCTTGGTATTGCTCCTCCCAAACACTTGCACATTAAATTAACTTGAAGGCAATAAGAACAGATAATGGATATTGACAATCTTATGGCATACACATTATTCAATATATGACCAGTGAACATGGCATGCTATAAAAATTGTGCTCAAAGTCACAAATGTCAAATAGAAGAACAGGAAGTGGATCCTCAACTTAACAGTACATGTTTTCTGAGCTTTTTCCAGTATTAGTTCATGTTTCAAGGATACCTGCTATGTGGTTTCATTTTTCTTTTTTATAAGTTCAAGAGTCACAGTGACATGCCAAAATGTCAGCAGAATAGCAGCTCATCATTAGGAAAAAAATTCCATAATATATATGATTTTGATATGAAGAACTTGCTCAAAAAGCCATGTCTATTCACTTTGGTGTGATCTTGTTTATGCTGTTCAACATGCGCTGAGGGTTACAGTTGGCTTCCAGCTGTCTGTCCAAAGGATAATATTGTATTCACTCAGGTTTCCTCTCCCCAGGACACTTACTCTTCCAAAGGACAAAGTAGGACCTGCCGAATACACAATTACTTTTTAGTACACGCCTCCAGTTTGCTGCAAAGTCCCTCAGTGCCCTGCAAGACATAGGCAGTGTTAAAAATTCTCCTTGTTAGGGTTGTACCTAGAAAAAATGTGGAAAGTGTTTCTGTGTAATGCTTTCATTTTTTCCTTTCTTGCATCAGTCTGCATTGAGCTCACCTCCAACTATTTCTTCATAAGGAATGAGAAGCAGTGTTTCAGTCACATGAGAGGGGATGCTTGTAAAAATGCACTTTGCCACATTCAAAGATTCTGATGCAACAGGATATAAGTTTGGAAATTTTTATTCCTTCCTTCTTATTATGAGATCTTGTTAACAGAAAAGCTTTCAAGATCCAAAGAAAGGAATCCCTACTTGTAGACATTTAGGCTTTACAGATCTTAAACTGCAAATTATTTTGAGGATACTTTTGACCCTATATTCAATTTCAATTATAAGCCATGACTTGTCCAATGATATATGGATATTTCAAAGCCTTTTCTGGATATCTTCCCTGTTTTTTCTCTCTATGGATCTTTGTGATTGAGTTTCTTACATAGTTTGTATGTATAGACGTTAACAGCATAGACTCATTTAGGACAATTTGGGTTCAAACACTGATATAGTCTCTTGCTCCCTCTTGATATCTCAATTAAAATGGATATTAGCAGTTATTGACCAAATAAAGGTTGAGAGAACCCATTGATATCATGGGTGTGTTACAGTACCTATCACATGGGCAGTACTCGATAAGTATTTAACAATTGTTACTTTAATAATTTATTGGGAATCTTCAAATTCTGATTTGCCCTTTGGGAAACATTCATCATCTCTAATTATTGAGATAAATAAAGGTGTTTCCAAGCCAGAAAAACTTTCTGCCCTTAGGTTTTTGTTTGTTTGTTTTGTTTTGTTTTGTTTTGTTTTGTGACAGGCAGAGTGGACAGTGAGAGAGACAGAGAGAAAGGTCTTCCTTTGCCGTTGGTTCACCCTCCAATGGCCACCGCAGCCTGCGCACTGCGCTGATCCGATGGCAGGAGCCAGGTACTTATCCTGGTCTCCCATGGGGTGCAGGGCCCAAGTACTTGGGCCATCCTCCACTGCACTCCCTGGCCACAGCAGAGAGCTGGCCTGGAAGAGGGGCAACCAGGACAGAATCCAGCACCCCGACAGGGACTAGAACCCGGTGTTCCGGCGCCGCAAGGCGGAGGATTAGCCTAGTGAGCCGCGGCGCCGGCCCCCTTAGTTTCTTTATCTGTTTGGTGTACCTTATTCCGGTCTCTTGTGGAAAGACAAAATAACACCCTGGCTAGATGTCATTATAACGTTCCCATGTTTCCTGGCTCCTAGGCACTTTGGTGTTCTAGGTGATAATTCCATCCTTATGGATTTCAGATATCAAGTGCAGCCTCCTGCTTCAGTGAATTGCCTTTCCACTCAGTCTCTCCTCTCTCCCAGCTTTAGTAGCTATTTGTGGAACAACACAGACTTTTCTGATGCCACCACCTTACTTCTCACAAACTATGTCCAAGAGATTATTTTGTACTGACAAATTATCATTTATGTTACCTTAAAAGTAATTGGAAAAAATCTATCACAACTGTCAAATATTTTATTAAATCATTTTTCTTGTGGCTTCTGCTAGAACAAAACCTTCCAGCCTCTCTGATAAACTAGATCAATGCTACCCAAAGTATGGCCTGTGAACAATAATAACCCATAACCAGAACATAAATCAACTATATCATTACACACATTGTTTAGTTTGGTTAATTGTGTTTGAATAGAAAACCATTCTTGATTTAGAATGCACTGGGTTGGTTTACATTTTGAAAAACTGATTAAAAAAAAAAAAAAAACGGTTTCTAAATCAAGTACTTTTTGTAGCACCAAGCTAGAACCTGTGCTGGGTACAAGAGCTATAGCAGTGGGCAAGATAGAAGGGTCTGTTCTCCCCTATGGACCACATTGTATCTGAGTTTGGAGTGGGAGAAGAAATGCTGAACAATTTAATAATAAATAGAAATTTTTAGAAGCAATGACTTGCTAAGAATAACGAAGGATTTACAGGGAAGAGAGAAACTGGAAGAACTGGCCAAAGAAGGCTTCTGTGAGAGAGCCTTTGTGCTGAGATGTCAGTGATATTAAGGAATCAGGCATGCAAAGATGGGGAAAATGAAAGGCATTCCTGTAGGAGGACAAGGCTAATCCAGAGCTCTAAAGTGTAACCAACTTGGTGTTGCTCAAGAAATAAGAGGTCAATGATTTTATTGGAATGAACACAACAGATAGTGATAGGAGACGACAACTGAGTGATAAGCAACAACTTCGCCACCCTGTGTAAGACCTTGAAGATCTCATAAGTTATTTGCATTTTATTCTAATTACTATGAAAAACCATGGGAGAGCTCTTAACTAAGAAGAGCTATGATCTGATTGACATATTTAAAAGTTCAGCCTAGTCTTCCTTCTATGAACATTTCATACTCCCATCATTATACCTCTGGATTTGTCTCTTGTGACTTGATTCCCCCATTCCCTCCACACACCTTCACCCCTGCCCCATACTACTCTAACCCCACTGCCCTCCTCACTGTCCTATCCCTCTTCCTCTCGTATGTGTCTGTATCTTCTACCTTCTAAACAAACCTTAAGCTCATCATCTTCAACTGATCTTTTCTAACTACTCTACTCTAGACCCCCTATCTTTTTCTTGAATTTCCATAATTCTCATCAACTTAATTTTTATATTATTACATTTTTTAAAACATAAATGTTAGTCATCTGATCCAACCGGTAGCATCTTGTAAGCCAACACCTACAGAGGCATCATCAATTTTCATGCCCTGTTTTTTGACACCATTGAATAGTATACAGAGAAGGGGTCATGAATAGAGAGTGATAAAATATAGATAAGTTTTGTAGAGACAGAAGGTGTTCTCGGTAGAAGAATAAGTGAGCAAAGGTGAGGCTATTTAAAATGTCAGGAAAAAATGAAGAACACAATCCTTAGCACATCCCCATTCACCACACTCATGAACAGGTTCACAGGTTCATTGAGTTTTGACACTGGTGAATTTCTCATAGTACCAGCCATCTAGTTTCCAAGGTTTCCACTGTTTTTACACTTCTCACCGAATCACTGTAATTTTCTCATTGTTCTTTTTTATATAAATGGAGCAAGAGTGTAATTATGAAAGACTTTAACCTTGCCTCTGATCCACATATCTTAATTTCTTATTCTAGACTATAATGTTCTAATTATATCCTCATCTGATCTCTTGAATTATGGTATAAAATACATTTGGGGCCACTGTATTTAGAATGCCCTCTCACATCTATTATCTAAGATTCTCTTTGCATTTCTGATGCCTTCTTTTCTCTCTTCTCCCATCCTGTTGTAATCTACTGACTGTTAAATTGTTAATTTCAAAAAGTTGCTCTTAGGAGGTTGAATGGCTGCTTTTGAAGCTCAATCAGTACGAATCTTTTCAGATTCCAGTACTTATCCTGAAGAGTGCTTACTGAGTAGACAATTCAAGCATTAAAGAGGTTAAAGAGCTGCTTTAGTTTCAGAGGAAAATGTTTGGGAGAGGGAAAGAGAGCGAAGATGCTGATGTTGATATGGTCTTGTGAGCTTTTCTCCTTCATTTATTTTCATTAAAAAAGATAATTGCATGAAAACAAGATTTTTTTTTCCTTGAAGGCACACCTGCTCTTTCTGTGACACATGACTTAACGAGTTTCTTCTTGTCTGTGACATCTGCTATTTCCAGACAGGCAGGAATAATGATTCTTATAGTTAAAAAGAAAAAAAAAAAAGAAAAAAAGGGCAGGTAGATGACGATTCTTCTAAGCTAAAAGGAGATGTAGTCCTCCAAATCTAACTTGTAGTTATTTTATGGTAAAGTGTATTTCATTCATTCCTGAAAAAAACACTTTCCTAAGAAAACAGCAACTTGGTGGAATGAGCTGTTTGCTCCACGCCAAGTATGAAAGTAGTATGATCAGGATGCAGGGAGTTCACATGGCAGAGTCCCTAAGATGACCACAATATTTTTGTCTTTCTAAATGCACAGGATACACACATTTGAATGTTTTTCTCCTATCTAATGAGTGAGATATTTGAATACTCCAGTCTAGATTTGTTACATGTGAGAACTAAAAACCTCTTTCTCCAGTTTTCTACTTAATTTTTAAACAATGCTAACTATGTTGCTTAAGTAAAGGGAAATGTGTCCTGGTTGGTAAGAGAGCACATCTACATTATTATTAAGCACTTTTTCCAGTTGTATGGGTGCCAACATTTCATTTTGCAGGACAGCATTATAGCACAGCAGGTTAAACTGCTGCGTGTGATGCCAGCATTCCCTATCAAGAGCCATGATGTGAATCCTGGTTGCTTTCCTTCCCACCCAGCTTCCTATTAATGCACATGGAAGATAATGGATAATGACACAAGTACACAGACCCCTATGACCCATGTGTGGAGATGGATGAAATTCCTGGGCTCCTGGCTTTGGTCTGGATTTGTAGCCATTTGGGGAGCACATGGAAGATTCCCTGCCTTTCCCTACCTCCATTTCTCCATCCCCCTCCCCCTCCCCCTCCCTCTCCCCTGCTTCTTTTCTCCATCCTTCCCTCCCTCTCTCTGTCACTCTGCTTTTCTAATAAATAAATAACAAATATTTTAATTTTCTTATTTTAGGTTCTCCAGCTAGATATGGAGATCTTATTTCTTTCATTCCCCTGCTATTTTCTATCCTGACATTTTCTGTTACTTTATTCTTCAAGCAAACTAGGAAAAACAAAAGACCATATTTCCTATAATTTCAGTGAGCTCTAGAGTTTGAGAATTTTTTTAAATATTTATTTATTTGAAATGCAGAGTTACACACAGTGAGAGGGAAAGACAGAGGGAAAGGTCTTCCATTTGCTGGTTCTCTTCCCAAATGGCCGCAATGGCCAGAGCTGGACTGATCCAAAGCTGGGAGCCAGGAGCTTCCTCTGGGTGTCCCACGCAGGTGCAGGGGCCCAGGCACTTTGGCCATCTTATCCTGCTTTCCTACGCCACAGCAGAGAGCTGGATCGGAAGAGGAGGAGTTGAGATTTGAACTGGTACACCAATGGGACGCTGGTGCTGCAGGCAGAGGATTCATCCACTGTGCCACAGCGCCGGCCCTGGGTTTGAGAAATTTATTCAGCATTTCTACTTACTTATTAGGTTCAGCAATAGAAAATACAGAGTAAAGAGAAATTAAGACTTGTTACTCTTGCATGTGGTTTAGTAAAAAAGAAAGTAAAAATTATTGAATAACCCAGAGTTGATAATAATTTAGACGTATCATTTATCTGATCTACAATGTCTAAAATGGGGAAGCATATTTTTAATTGTGTTTTCAAACTATGCCCTTTGTCTCCTTTGTGGAAATTTGGAATTTTCACTATTTGCCAAACTCAAAGAAATCGAGCAACCTTGGGGCCGCCGACTTCAGTGCCAGCATCCCACATGGGCGCCCATTCAAGTCCCGGCTACTCGACTTCTGATCCAGCTCTCTGCTATGGCCTGGGAAGCAGTATAAGATGGCCCAAGTCCTTGGGCCACTGAACCTATGTGGGAGACCTGGAAGAAGTTCCTGACTTCGGATCACAGCTCCGGCCTTGCGGCAAATTGGGGACTGACCCAGAGAATGGAAGATCTCTCTCTCTGTGTAACTCTGAATTTCAAATAAATAAATAGATCTTTAAAAAAAAAAAATAAATTGAGCAACATCAACACTATTAGTTAATCCAAAATGCTTGGCGCCATACCGGCACCACATCTGTACCCACAGATATGGTGCCATTCAATATGGCACACTTCATACAAATCATCTGAGTAAACTCTTCATTTGGTGGAGGAGGTTAGAAGGAACATAATTATTTGGGCTACGTAATAGTTCAAAATAGCATTCCATATAATAATTCACTATATCAAATATTTTTAAAACCATGGTGTATGCTTTTAAAAATATGTTAATATGACATGCTTTTGATGGTCCACATATTTGTGGTTGTTGAAAATAAATTTTACTTCCTACGGGAAATACAGGGTTATATGATTTTCTACTTTTCCCTAGTAACTTATCTTATGATAGTCATGATATAATTTGAAGGTAGAGAGATGTCTGTCATTTACAAATCCCTGCTCTTCTTTAGTGCTCTGCCATAATATCTCAGATTTCACTCTTGGAGATTAATTTCTTTTGGTCTTGAAGGCTTTTGTGCTCCAAGAGTTCTCTATTAAAATGCACATTCCCCTAGGAGTAGAAACATCTTAACCCAGTAATGAACAACCTGAGGCTCCATGTAGCTTTAAGACATGGCTAAAATCTAATTCTACATAAAAAGATTAAAAAGTTACTTTTTCATTGCTATTTCTCAGGAATACCAAGATATTCAAATTTCAGTGGATAAAAACAAGTGCCATTTTCTCATTTACAGTTCTGGGTCAATAAAGGAAAATCAGTGGTAAGAGCGTTCATTAAAGATTAGATCAAGATGAAGATGGGGTCCATAGGACATGGGAAACAAGAAAATCTAAGATGTTCTGAGAGTCTTATGACATAAAAACAGACTGATTTGGTCTGATGAAATTAAATAAAGTTCAGTGTGAAGACAATCACAGATGCAAAGAAAACCAAACTCAAAGTGAATGTACATAACCAAACAACAGAACAAAATGGGGTCCTGGAGCAGTCCATCAGCACTGTTTAAAAAGAACTATAATTACAGTAATTGTGCTGCTGGTTGACATCTACACACACACACACACAAACACACACACACAGGCAGACATGGAAGGATTTTACCCCAGGCTAAAACCTGAAGAGTTAAAGAAAACTTCTTTGGGCTAAATTTCAATTCCTTTGAGAGAGTGAGAGTGAGAGCAAGAGAGAGAGAGATGGAGAGAGGAGAGAGAGAGAGAGCAAAAGGCAGTTCTTTTGAGGAAAGAAATACATGAAATTCTCTGCTACCAGAATGAACCTCCTTGTATTTGGCAATGAGGCAATTTAAAACACAAAATTCCAGGCCTGTGCACCTGAAGTGTAGCATGTTAGTTGAAACAGCCCGAGTGCCCATCCAGGACCTGTTTGAACCCTTCCATTCAGGGTAGAAATCTGAGGAAGAAATGAATATAAGAAATCAGGGAAACACCATGCCACTCAACTGCATCAACATGTTTCGCAGTACACATGAAAAAACCACAGAGAACCACCATTCATTTGAGAAAACCAACAATAAGAAATAAAGAGAACAAGATGAACAAACACGAGACTGGTTCTAGAAAATGAACTGATAACTGAGATGTCAGAGGAGGATTTTTTTCCCCATAGAGCATGAATGAGATTAGATAGTATACTCAACAGTGTTTGAGAGCTTGTGTATATCTCTCTGTGTGTGTGTGCTTTTAAATATGCATGTATATTCTTATTTATTTAGCTTGGGGTTAAGTGCATATTTTAAAACTGACACTTCATCCTGTGTTTAGTTTTTTTTTTTGTTTGTTTTTTTTTTTAATTTTTTGACAGGTAGAGTGGACAGTGAGAGAGAGAGACAGAGAGAAAGGTCTTCCTTTGCCGTTGGTTCACCCTCCAATGGCCGCCACGGCCGGCGCGCTGCGGCCAGCGCACCGCGCTGATCCGATGGCAGGAGCCAGGAGCCAGGTGCTTTTCCTGGTCTCCCATGGGGTGCAGGGCCCAAGCACCTGGGCCATCCTCCACTGCACTCCCTGGCCATAGCAGAGAGCTGGCCTGGAAGAGGGGCAACCGGGATAGAATCCGGCGCCCCAACCGGGACTAGAACCGGGTGTGCCGGCGCCGCAAGGCAGAGGATTAGCCTAGTGAGCCGCGGCACCGGCCCATCCTGTGTTTAGTTTTAAAATTTTTGTTCTTTTCCTCTATTATATCTTTACTATCTTGCTATGTTCTCTGATTCTGGAGCTCCTATTAGACTATACCACGTTATATAACAGTATGCTAGAACAAAATACCAGAAAACCAGGAAAAATGTTTGTAAATGCAATATCTAGATATGGATAGATAATTGAACTCACTTGAATAACCACTATTAAATACATAATTGCCTGATTGCAAATATGGAACCCCCTGGAGGAAAGCCGAATCACAGAATAATTCAGAGACCAGGAACATGTATTTAAGATGGGTATCAGGCCGGCGCCGCGGCTCGCTTGGCTAATCCTCTGCCTGCAGCACCGGTACTCTAGGTTCTAGTCCCAGTTGGGGTGCTGGTTCTGTCCCGGTTGCTCCTCTTCCAGTCCAGCTCTCTGCTGTAGCCCGGGAAGGCAGCGGAGGATGACCCAAGTGCTTGGGCCCTGAACCCGCATGGGAGACCAGGAGGAAGCACCTGGCTCCTGGCTTCGGATCGGCACAGCGCACCAGCCGCAACACACCGGCCATAGCGGCCATTTGGGGAGTGAACCAACAGAAGGAAGACCTTTCTCTCTGTCTCTCTCTCTCACACAGTCTAACACTGCCTGTCAAAAAAAAAGAAGAAAAAAAAAAGATGGGTATCATGTGTTTAATAGCAGCTCCAGATTAAGAGACCAGAGGGAAGGTAGACAAGAAATAGAGAAAGGAACCATAGAGTAAAAAAGTGTTGAAACTGAAGACGGGGAATCAAATGTGAGTTTTAAAATCTGCCCTCAACATCAAGCAAGATAAATGAGAATATGCATGTGTATTTGAACACACACACACACGTATGCATGTACAAATATAACAGTCTCCTAGAAAATCCTAAAGGAAAGTCACATACGCAGACCTTCATGGAAGAAGTTACAGTCTCAGGTTGGACATTTGATGCAGGATAGAGAAGAGAAAGAGGGGGAAAGGGACTGATTGGGGATAGGGATCACAGAATGAGAACTCAGGGGCTGCTAATATTCTTCCATAACCAAATTCAAAATGAGCTTGTACACTAAATGCCCCAAATGTTTTAAAGACTAGCCCTTACTCACTTGAACTTGGAAAGAAATCAGTGCATTTTTTCCTGACCTTCTATCATACTCAGCAAACTTCTATTTTTGGATGGACAAAGACATTACTTAAAAATACATTAAATGCCTCTTTGGGGACTACAGTCCTAACATTGGCCCAGTATATTCATCTTGTTTGAATCATAGTACAATGAATAATTCTGGTGGTAATGACTGAACCTCTATATTTATAGAATACTGACATTTCTTGAACATGAAATGTTCCTGTTTCTATGTAAAAGCAACTCTGCATTTAGGTGCAGTGGCTTCTGTTCATTTTAATTGCTGTCTTATTTAAATCCAAAGATTATGTCACCAATTTTCACCCTACATTACCCTCACCCTCGAAACTGCCATACGTTCTCTGTAGGTCTTTGCTGTTGCTCAAAGAATATTTTCTTTTCCTTATGTCTCTCACCCAACATGCTTATTTTGTACTTGCTGGATTATAAGATTATAAATATCTTGTAATCAAATAAGCTGGGTATATCAACTAAAATGAAGTGGGCTATGTGTGTGTATTTTAATTTCCTTCTCTCCTACTCATCATATACAAAACATGCATTTGGAACATTTCCCTTCTTGACATGGCTCTTGCCAGTGTTTTCTGTTTGGGGCCGAATATAAACTCTGACAGGGAAGAGGCCATCTCTCCTTTCCAGATCATTTCAGTCTTAGTCAGCTCAGACTGCCATAACAAAATCCCATAGGCTGCATGGCCGGAACAACAGAAATTGACTTTCTCACAGTTAGGAAGGCTGCAGTCTGAGATGAAGGTGCCGGGGTTGGTCTGGTTTCTGGTGAGGGCTCTCCTCCTGGCTGGCAGTCAGCTCCTACTTGCCATGTGCTGGTTATTGTTCTTCAGGCCTGCAAGCAAACACAGAGCTAGCTAGCTCACTGGTGCTCTCTCTTCTCCAAAGTTACCAATCCTAATTTTTTTAAAGATTTATTTATTTGAAAATCGGAGTTACACAGAGAAGGAGAGAGAGAGGTCTTCTATCCGTTGGTTCAGTCCCCAATTAGCTGCAATGGCTGGAGCTGCACGGATCCAAAGCCAGGAGCCAGGAGCTTCTTCTGGGTCTCCCACAAAGGTGCAGGGGCCCAAGGACTTGGGCCATCTTCTACTGCTTTCCCAGGCCATAATAGAGAACTTGATAGGAAGTGGAGCAGTGGGGACTCAAACGGGCACCCATATGAGACATCGGCACTGCAGATGGCAGCCTTACCTGCTACGCCACAGCGCTGGTCCCACCAATCCTATTGTATTAGGACTCTGACCTAATGACTTCATTTAATCTTAATTATCTTCTAGAAGTCTTGTCTCCAAATATAGTCACATGGGAGTTTAGTGATTCAAGATATACATTTGGGGGACTGGAGCACAATTCAGTCCACAGAAAGTTTCTATCTGTTTAACATTACTCTATGCCTCAAAAATGGGTGTTCTTCAAGTAATTTTTGAGCATTTTGAGCATTTACAGGAAGTTTTATTGGAAATGGAGAGGCCAATTCAGTGCATGTCTCTCTCTTTTTCTGAAGATTCTAATACCTCCAGTCTGAGATTCTTATTTTTAATATTTTATTATTATTTCAAGTATGCCTTAGCCCTTTTTGACTCCAGCTCCTAGAGCATGTATTTCTGTACCCCCTCATCTAGAAATTAATCCTTTGCTGTCTCCTGACACTTGTACTCTGATTCTGAATTTTTTTTAATGTTTCTTGCTTCTCGATAGGGTTCCAAAGCACTTATAGTCAACATGACATCCCATATAGCCACAAATAGCCAGAAAATCCCTTGTAGTTTCCAAATATGATAATGCCTTTCATGAAAGCATTTAATATTTTCTTTCTTCTCTCCCTTTGCCTTCCTTAATCCACATGGATTCAATTAATGATTATATACCCAATTAAAAGAAATTTCAATAAGGTTTTGAACAGAAATAAGGCAGTGGTAGTTTTTTTAAGATACGTTTGTCTTTAAATGGCTATAAGTGAAAAAGATGCAAAGTATTTTTTTTTTTTTTTACAGGCAGAGTGGACATTGAGAGAGAGAGAGAGAGAGAGAGAGAGAGAAAGGTCTTCCTTTGCCGTTGGTTCACCCTCCAGTGGCCGCTGTGGCCGGTGCACCACGCTGATCCGAAGGCAGGAGCCAGGTGCTTCTCCTGGTCTCCCATGGGGTGCAGGACCCAAACACTTGGGCCATCCTCCACTGCACTCCCGGGCCACAGCAGAGGGCTGGCCTGGAAGAGGGGCAACCGGGACAGAATCCGGCGCCCCGACCAGGACTAGAACCCGGTGTTCCGGCGCCGCTAGGCGGAGGATTAGCCTATTGAGCCATGGCGCTGGCCCGCAAAGTATTTTTATTGTCATCTACTACAACTTTTCCCCAATCTGTGTTTTACAGAACACTTTTTGTCAAGGACAGGTTTCCTAAAGCAGAAGATGAGGGCGCATTTGGAGTCCCCGGGTAGCCCTTAGGCTCAGTGTCTGTGAAAGGAAGTGGGAGCAGCAGAAGGAGCAGAGGAAGAAGCTGGATGGTGATCCGGTTCTGCCCCAGCTCTGGTTGGCTGGAAGTCAGTGGTTATCAGAGCCCATCTTAACCACCCTGAACTTATTAGCTGGGCCTTTGCACCTCCACCACCATCATTCCTTGTCTGTGGGCTGTCCTGGGGAGGAGGCGGCTTTGGGAGAAGAGCATTCTGTGACTGCGCACACTCTGAAGGGGTTGACAGCTGATGTAAGAGGTCCTTCCTTTGAGAGAGGGTCCTGGCAACACAGATCTGTGTCTCACAATTTCTCCCTTGTGCTGCTCCTATCCATTCTCACTCAGGAATTGGATTCTTCAGTGTTATGGTAGGCCTCTCTTTCTGGATAAAATTTAAAGATGAAAGATAGTTGGGCAAACTATAGTCCCTGCCACTGTATGTATGCTGAAGGCTATAGCTCTTATTAATATCTCCATCATCTTCTCTATTCTAAAACTCCCTCACCCTCAGTATCATCTCTGCTTACTTTGAAAGGCCATTCTAACTCTATATCAACAAAGCAGTTTCTGGAAGGGATAGTATGTGAACCACCAATGGATCCCAAGTCCACAAGCCCACTCCAACATTCTCTTTGCTGTGAGATAAGCTTTGTGTTTTGAAACAATGTTGTGTAGAGGATCTCATATGAGTAGACTGACCACTCTGTAAGCCATGGAAAAAGTGGTACTGACTTATTTCGTGGTCAGAAAAGCATACCTATACCCGGAATATGTATTACCTATTACTATTAGAGGCCCTTCCAACATGGAAATGTTCCAATACAGCCAGCTTACTTTCAAGTGACTGGTGAGTCTAGCACATCAGTGGCTCAGTGTTAGACTCTTTGCTGGCAGGTGGACAGTAAGCTAAAGGAATAATCAAATCCGTCTTTGTGACCAGAAGCTTATGCAGTTGAGTCCATGAATAGCCTCATGTCCTCTCCAACCATCGCTGCTCCATTCAACTGTTCACTGTGCCAACTCAGGTGGCTGGAGACAGAGACTGATCGAAATGGTACAATCATTTTCTTCTTGGTTGTTCAGTGCTTCTTCCTTGCCCGTTACTCCCTTGCAAATATTAGCACAGGACACAAAGTTTCCACTCCACATTTATTCCCCTGTGTTCTTCCACATATCTCTAGCTCAGGTATTGTCCCTCAAATTCTAAATTTATTTTCTTTCAAATTCTTGGCCAGGTAATGCAACTTTTCAAACTTTTATGGGTCTGTACATATTCTAACCTCAAGTCATCTCTCTTCCCACACAAGATAAGAACCTAGTGCCCCACTCCAACTTTCAAGACAATTTTCCCTTGACATAGTATCTTCATGGCAAACCCTAACGCAGATGTACAGCTGCCATCATCTGGCTTTCACTCACATACTTGAGTTCTTTGCTCCTCTATCACCTGATTTTAAGGACTCCTTCTTATGGCTATAGATGTGAGCTGAAGAAGTGATGAGATGAGGAAGCAGCTTTGGACTCCACTGTGGCTGACATGGGAGTCTGAGTTACCAGTATGTTTGTCCTCCATGAATGACAAAAGTGCAACATCCCATTTATACCAAGTTTCCCTTTCATCTTATGATGGAATGCTGGGCAAAGCTCACCTTATGATTTGAGGGATCTGGCAGAACCCAACTTGTGATGGGAAATTCTAGATACAAGGTCACTTAGTATCTCATGAGTTGGTATTAAATCTCTAGTAGGACTCCGTGGCATAACTGAGTTATCAACCTGGAATTGACAAAAGTCATGTAAGTAGTTTCAGTTCCAGATGGCTTGGCCTCACTTCAGAACCTAAGAAGCCTTCATTGGGAAAAATCCTACTTGGGCTTGCTAAAAGTTCCTTATGACATAACCACGGATGCCTCTGATACGTATCTGCTAGATCATATGACCCAGGTGGTACATCATACCAGAGTCCTTTCCTATTCCGAGTTTCACTCAAAGCTGACAATGTTTCATGTCATCTGGTATTTGGTCTCCAGCTGTATTCCTGTGTATAGAAGATGTTCCTGAACAACCTTAAGGGGTTGACTGATGTTACTCTTCCTTCTTTATATTGGGGAAACAAAAGACAATAACTTGTCTTTTATTTGTATGGGGCATCGCAAATCATCCTTGAATACTCGCTAACTGAAAAGGTCACCTATGTGGCAGTCCCCTGAATCTTCATAGGTGTATTAGTGTCTTCTGGAGTTCAGGCATCTTATCAAGGCCTCCAATGTGCTAGCTACTTCTTGCTCCTCTGCTGAATTAGCGGAAAAGAGTGACATCCATCTCCCATATATTTCCCAGTGTCCTGCATGACCTTGGAGTAACAGACTTGCTTTAGTAGGACATTTAGCCTCTTTTGAAGCTTGAGCACTGTGACTATTAAGTCCTAGATATGGTCCTCAATTTTCTCTCCCTCCCATTCAGAACATGCAAACATCTTTGAGGTCAACAGGGAATCCCTCTGAGTTTTAAACTTGGCTTTCAATTGCTTGGTAGCAAATTATGGTTTTTCATTATCTTTTTGGAGGTTCCAGTGGTACTGAGAAATAGATATCCCATCATCCATATAGTTACTGTTTCCTCTAGATTTCTCATACATCTGATAAATTACACCAGTCATTGCATTCTTTCCCACCAGTGCACCATCTTGGTTTACTACCAATGGGAATTTGAACAATTCAACTGCCATCTGCTGCTAGAAGCCCTATGTGCTTCCCCTGTCACCAATAACAGGGTCTCCATTGTCTGCTGGAAAGTGAGTTATCTAGCTCCAAAACATCATCTTATTCCCTGATTTCTCAGACCACTTCCAGTAGCAAGGTCACATAGAGGATTCTCCAGAAACTGTTCTGAGATGGAGCTTGGTGTCTCAAGTATTTATTGAGACTGACCCCTGTGGAAGGAAGGGAGAGGACACAGGACAAAACAGAAGAAATCTGGAATTGCTATGCAAGCCCAATAAAACCTCATTCAACCTCATAGGCAGCTATGGACCACACGGTTAGTTAAAGCTGTCATGCATTCTGCCAGTATCACTAAGCCTTTGCACTGCTGCCTCAGTGAGCCATTGGATGTGAGCCTACTCTCCTCTTTACTGCTAGAATAGACACTTTGGTAAGGCCCTCCATGGCTGAGGCAATACCTAAAGGTGCTGAAAGCTGGGGCAGTTGAGATCTGGGTAGCACATCTTTATGTCCACCATGATTGTTCTGCAGGATATTGAAAAGCTAAAAAACAGTACTGAACTCTCAAATTGTGTTGTTCAGATAAGTAAATTTAAACTTTTTTTTATCACAGGACTTCTCAAGGCCTTTGTAATGCTGATATATGGTGATTCCCTAGAGTGGAACAAAATCTTCTAAGCTACTTTAATTCAGTTTATACCAGTTGCAAAACACTCATCTATTCTGATAGTGCTTTTTTATAATGAGTCCCAGGTAAAATCCTGTACATAAGGCAAGTGTATTTACAGTGCAATATGTCAGGAATGTATCACTTCCCAACAACATAAAGAATGGTTTTACAGTTACAGCCAGAAGCAACCTCTGGATGAAGCTATCACTCTTACGATTGCTTTGGCAATATAATTTTCTGTTAATTAGCAATTTCAGTTGAGTATTTAAAGCAGAATACTTTTAAAGATCTTGGCATACCAATAAAAAATGTTGTCTTATTTTTAAGTGCTCAGAAGGTCTTTTTATTATGCCTTGGTCTTTGAGAAAAGAGAAAAGAGTCTTTGTTTTTCTTATAAAAAATATTTAAGAGGGCATCTATTTTTGTTTGCTTTCACTCAGGTGATTGGTATTTGCAAAGAAAGTTGGAGACAACTGAATAGTATGAATACATATAATAGCTCATGGGATCATCTCTACACAGCAGCGTACAGTTTCAATTCCTTTGAATCTTCTTAAAATGAAATGCAAAGGCAGATTATGGAGAAATTTCACATAATACTTACATGAAACTTAGTAAAGGCAGTGTGCTCTTCTTAAATAATATGGATAATTTCTTAAATTTGGGAAGTATGAAGACAGAGAAAGTTGAAAGAGACAGACATAGAGACCAAAATGGCTCCCATCACTGTTTATACTTCAAATGTCCATAATTGCTGGGTCTGGGCCCCTGGCCAAATCCAGTCAGGTCCTCTACATAGGTGGCAGGGATCCAACCACTTGAGTCATCACCACTCTGGGTTTACATTGGCAGGAAGCTGAAGTCAGAAAAGGGAACTGGGAATCAAACTCAGGTTCTCTAATATGAGATGTGGTCATCTTAACTGGTATCTTCACCACTAGAGGAAACACACACTTCATTGTGGACTTTTTCATACAACTTTATATCCTGATGCTTCTAATTTGACCCTGTACAATTCACATAAAGAACCAGTGGAGCTTCAGTGTCCTCATGAGGAAAATGGAGTTTACTTGTAAGATTTAGAGTTATTTACAAGAATTGGAAGGATTGTATATGTAAAATCTTGTTCTCTACCCAACAACTAGTGGGCATATAATAAATGATGATAGTTATTATTATTGTCTAAACTGATATTGAGGTCACTATTCCTGTTCCCTTTTCCTCATATGCCCGTTTGATTTGAAAAATCAGACAAATTTAAGTAGATAGAGATTACCTAATTCTATTGGCTTCATTATGATGTGAAGTGCTACAATGACAAACAGTATTTCCTTTGGCAAAGATAGATCAATTGCATTTTGCTGAAATGACAAATAGCTATTGCACACATGACGTCAGTAAAGCTTTCAAACAAATCACTCTCTTGCAATCACAAAGAGAACACCATCCCTAATGCTACAAGTGCTTTTTTTGTTTGTAATTATTTGTAATGGAAGCAGTATAATAGAGGTCCTAATGGTGCCTTCCATAAGTGCTAATTAAATTATATGGTGAATACATGTGCAATTGATTTAAATGCCTTAAATTCTTTGCAGCATTGTTATGAATAAATGCACATATGCTTACAGATTCTAATGTGGTACTTTATTCCATTATCCTGAGTGGTTTGCTTTCTATGTTTAAGAGGAAAGACATACAAGGCAAAACATGTGGCTGTCAAATGACCAATGAAATGAGAAATCAATTATTCCAGGAAATGCCACAACAAAGGTTACTAGCTTCTGGGAATATGAGTTTTATAGCTTCATCTGTCCCAATTGCTTCTAGAAACAGTGTAGCTACTTAGACGTAGAAGACAAGGAGAAATTAGGGTTCGAAGATCTCTCAGGAAATTGATATACTCAGGACCAGCCATGTAAATTGCTTCCAACAGCAAATGTACAGATGCTACCACTTTTGACAATGTTTAAGTTTGGTAGGGCATGAGAAATATTTTAAGTATTTTGGAGTTGTATTTAAAAACTATGTGATTGTATACTTCCAACTCTGAAGGAGTATTCTAAAATGCTCTTTTCCTTATGAAAAGTAGACAGTAGTTTTCTTTTTGGTTTTATATTCATGTCTTTACTCAGTCAAATAAAACATTGATAACTCTATCTTTTGCCTAGATTGGTAGAGAAGTGAAAGGTCTCTTGAACTAAGAAAAAAAAAAAAAAGTGAGAACCATCTCTCTGTTTAATCACAGGAAACACTTCTACATTTCTTGAGAGTAAGCATAAGACAAAACAACATCTGATTCATCAGTACTGTTACCTAGTGAATTAAGAAATATTTATTTTCTTTTATTCACTATGTAGGTATTGTAGCAACAACATTGAAGTAAGATTTAAACAGGAGTTAGTTGCACTTGTTTGCCTTATCCACCCAGTCATCCACAGGAATCAGCAGTCATGTTAATTTAAGGTCTCTGAACTTGAGCTCCCTGTAAGGATAAAGAAACTGTCCTATCAGGTTATTTTCTAATAAAAAGCTAATGGTTGTGCTAATGGAGATAATTAGCATTTAAGTATGACTCCAAAATTTATAAAATATTCCTATCTTGTTGAATCACAGAATTTTATACATTTGGCTATCGATAGTCAAAAGATACAATTAAATCTTTTCTAAAAATTAGAACTAAAATCATAAGATAGGAAAAATTTTTAGAAAACAGAACACAAGCCATTAAGTTAGTATCTTGTATCCAGATTTTTTCCTTCACAAATTTATTTTACTTATTTGAAAGAGAGTTACAGAAAGAGAGGGAGTGGAAGTGATTTTGTCCATTTACTGGTTCACTACTCAAATGGCCACAATAACCAGGGCTGGCCCATCTCTGTCTCCTACATGGGTGACAGGGGGCCAAACAATTGGGCCATCTTCCGATGCTTGATCCAGCAGGGACCTGGATCAGAAGTGGAGCAGCTGGAATTCTAACCAGCACCCATATAGGGTACCAGCATTGCAGGTGGCAGCTTAATCTGTACCACAATGATGACCCCTTAAGCCCAGATTTTCAACCCAAGTTCAAAGCCTCTTCCATATATCACAGCTTTGTGGGTCCTCCTGTGTAACAATTTCTGTGTCCCCAGGATGTGGGTTAAAAGATAACTGTTCTCTTCCCTTTTCCCCTCTAAGGTGATACGCTTTAGAAAACTTGGAGAAATAATACACATCTACCTATCACCATCGTGAGTTGTCCTTGCTTTTTGAACCTCACCCAAGTTTCACTGCCCACTTCCTAGAGCCTTAACATCTTGAGTTCACCAGCCCCTTGGCAAAATTGCTGATGTTTCAGACTTGTTCTTTGTTCCTGATGTTTGATCTGTCCCCCTAGAGTTGCCACAGCCATGGTCTCTTGTCATAAGTGATTTCATCTTTGTTACTAGAGGGCAGCACAGCGGATACCTCCCAAATACTTTATTTAAGACAACTGTATCACAGTGTTCCTCATGGAGTGCATTTGTCAATGTTTTGGAGTTACATGAAGGAAACCATGCTATGGAACACTACACAGTGTGACAGGGCCAGCTGTCTGTTAAATTCTTCCTTTGGATCCAGTGAGCTTGGTTTCAAGGCTAAGTGTGGTAAAGTGCGGGACATTGCAATACACTGAATGACAGCATCCGTGGTCCCCCAACCCCCTCTCCTGCTTCCCATTTATGTGAAGCATTACCAAAATCAATTCAAGAAACAGCCCTGAGCATTCCAGAGCTTCCAAAATAAACATGCAAAACAAAATACTGACCTTGGATTCTATTCTTAAAAGACGATTAACACCAGGCCAGTGCTAATGTGCAGGACTTCAAAAGACTCTGGGAAGCTGAATGATTTAAAGCATCATTTCACTGTTTTTTTTTTTTTTCTTTAAGTGCCAGGGTTTGGATATTTCTGCAAGCAGGTTTTTGCATTTTGCACAGTCCTAAGCAGCTTGAAATTGAATTAGAACAGTCTTTAGCAAGCCATCATGAAGAATATGTATTTACCAGTTTTAAAAGCTTCCTGGAAGATTTAAGAGGCCAGGAGTATTTCAGTCACAATCCATTAACCCTATTTATCATCCATTGAAAATGTCTAAGTGTGAAACCATTTTCAATCTCCACTAATGTGCCTAGAACTGATATAGCGTATCATACTTAATTTCCACACTGCATTATGTAGTTGTGTTTTGTGTTTGTGTACCCAGAAATGGCAGATCTCACAGACTCAGAATCTCACTCCTGCACAGTCAAGCCAGCATGAGTGAGAGTTGAGTTTTTCAGCATTCAACAGCACAGGAGTCAGAGCTAGAGGAGCTGGCTCCACTTAGTCTCCTACTCTATCCACTAGAGAGCCTCTCCATCCTGGGGGGAATAAGACACAACTTCAGCTCTGAAAGCTGTGTGGGTATTCTTATTGTATCTATTTTCCTGTTTATTTTGCACAACATTTACTGAACATCTATGATAGTGGTAGTTGGTGCAATCCATAACACTCATTGAAAAATTTACTATGTCTTAGGCCCTGTGCTAAACATCTATAGGCATATTTTCATTAACTACTCAAAGCAACTCTATGACAGCGTTGTATGTGAGGGAACTAAGATTAAGAGAGTTCAAGTAACTCGCCCAAGGACAAACATCATTAAATGTGATTCAAACCCAGTATGTCTGACTGTGAAGCCCACTTCTATAAAACACACAAAGAGTGGGAGCACAAAGGTTAGAGCCTCCATCACAGAGGGACGTCTGCAAGCCATGCACCAATCGTTTGCTAAATTCAGGATATTGGGCAACTCTGTTATGAAGGCACATGCCAGTCATTAAGTGAAAGGTGGAAGCAAGTAAAGGCATCTCACAGGACTGAAAGTCAAAATGTGCTGAAAACTACAGGAATTAAGAACCACTGCTGCTGAGATGGCTCCAATTCAGGCAGGAGACTGTAGAGAGGATTGCCGGGAACGCATGACACAACTGGATGTGGCATGTAGCTGGAGAATGGTGCTCTTGACATGATGCGGAACTCAAGGTGTATTGCTCTCATCTCCACTTACATCTGTGAGCCATTGAAGTGGGCTTTCAGCCTAGCGGTTAAGATGCCACATCTCATATCAGAGTGCCTGAGTTCGATTCGCAGCTATAGCTGCTGACTCTGGCTTCTTGCCAATGCAGACTCTGGGAGACGGTGGTAATAGCTTAAGCAGTTTGGTTCCTGCCACCCATATAGGAGACCTGGACTGCATTCCCAGCTTATATTTCTGCGCACAGCTTATCCCTGGCCATTTTTTGGGAATAAACCAATGGATGGGAGTATATTCTCCCTCTCCCATGTAATATCAATTTTTAAAAAATGTATGAGCCATGCCTTACCCCAATCTCCAACTGGCTTCAGGCAAAATTAATCATATGCTGTGGTCCCAAAGTACTGGATATATGTCTCTGTGTGGCATTTACAATAGTGTGTTTCTTTTTTTTTCAATTAGTACAAAGTGAACAAATTTCATGTATCTCATATATACAAATTTAGGAGCATAGTGATACTTCCCATGCTGTCCTCCCTCCCACAAGTGCTCCCACCCTCCCTCCTCCTCCCTTTCTTATTCTTTATTTTAATATTTACAATGACATAATTTTCACTTTATTTTATAATCAAAAGTGTAGCCCTATATCTGCTAAATAAAGGATTCAACAGATAGTAAGAAGAAAATTCACTGTTCCTCAACAGTAGAGACAAGGACTGTAAACAATAATCAAATCTCAAAATGTCAATTTCACTCATATGCATTAAATTTTTTGTACTCTAGTAGTTACCATGGATTAAGGAAAATGTGATATTTGTCTTTTTGGGACTGGCTTATTTCACTAAGCATAATGGTTTCCAGTTGCATCCATTTTGTTGTGAAGATAGGATTTCATTCTTTCTGATGGCTGAGTAGTGTATATTTACCATATTTTCTTTATCTAGTCATCAATTGATAGACATCTGAGTTGATTCTATAACTCAGCTATTGTGAATTGAACTGCAATAAGCATGGGGATACAAGAGTGGGATGGCTGGGTCACATGGTAGATCTATTTTCAAATTTCTGAGGAATCTCCATACAGTCTTCTACAATGGCTATACTAGCTTACATTCCCACCAACAGTATTTTTTATTTATTTTTATTTCTATATGAGAGCCATTCTAAGTGGGGTGAGGTGAAACCTCATTTTGGTTTTGATTTGCATTTTCCTGATGGCTAGTGATCTGGTGCATTTTTTCATGTATTTGTTGGCCACTTGAATTTCCTCTTTAGAAAAATGCCTGTTAAAGTCATTTGCCCATTTCTTTTTTTTCTTTAACTTTTATTTAATAAATATAAATTTCCAAATTACAACTTTTGGGTTATAGAGGCTTCCCCCCCCCATTACTTCCCCCACACCTGCAACCCTCCCATCTCCCACCCCCTCTCCCATCCCATTCACATCAAGATTCATTTTCAATTCTCTTTATATACAGAAGATCAATTTAGTATATACTAAGTAAAGATTTCAACAGTTTGCATCCACACAGAAACACAAAGTATAAAGTACTGTTTGAGTACTAGTTATACCATTAATTCACATAGTACAACACATTAAGGACAGAGATCCTACATGGGGAGTAAGTACACAGTGACTCCTGTTGTTGACTTAACAATTTGACACTCTTGTTTATGGCGTCAGGAATCACCCTAGGCTTTTGTCACGAGTTGCCAAGGTTATGGAAGCCTCTTGAGTTTGCCAACTCACATCTTACTTAGACAAGGTCATTGTCAAAGTGGAAGTTCTCTCCTCCCTTCAGAGAAAGGTACCTCCTTCTTTGATGGCCCGTTCTTTCCACTGGGATCTCACTCACAGAGATCTTTGACTTAGGTTAAAACCAGAGTGTCTTGGCTTTCCATGCCTGAAATACTCTCATGTTGCCCATTTCTTAACTGGATTGTTTTGTCATTGTTGAGTTTCTTGAGCTCTTTATAAATTCTGGATATTAATCCCTTATCAGTTACATAATTTGCACATACTCTTTCCCATTCTGTGGGTTGCCTCTTCACTTTGTTGAGTGTTTCCTTTGTGTCACAAAAGTTGATTAGCTTGATTTAATCCCCTTTGTCTACTTTGGCTTTGGTTGCCTATGCTTCTAGAATCTTTTACAAGTCTTGCCCATGCCAATGTCTTGCAGAGTTTCTCTGATATTCTCTGCTAATAATTTGATGGTATCCGGTCATATATTTAAATCTTTGATCCACTTTGAGTTGATTTTTGTATAAGAGGTAGGGTAGGGGTCTTGTTTCATGCTTCTGCATGTGGTGATCCAATTGTCCCAGTACCATTTGTTAAAACGAATGTCCTTTCTCCAGAGATTGATGTTAGCTCCTTTGTCAAAGTTTAGTTGGTTATAGATGCATGGATAGTATTTTTAACCTACTAGTGATGAGTGTTCTTTGGATAAGGCCTTAAATATTTCCTTTAAAAACATACTCAACAATATCTATATTACCCTTAGTGGACTGTTTCAAAGGTTTCATGATTTTCTGTGCTTTGCTTTTATTTCCATTATTTCTCATATTAGAGTTGCTGGGAGGATGAAAGGGAAGATAGAGCAAGAGACAGGATAGAAGCATTAAGGAAGGAAAAACACATACAGTACATCTTGGCAAGACAAGAATCCACCCCAAAAAGAGGTGTCTTAGCACTCACAGTGGTTGCAATGAATGTGCTTAGAGCACTCTGGGAGTTTGATTGTCCCGTTGGCTCTCTGAGGGCAAGAATCCATTCTCATTTTGAAAAATATTCCATGTACTTGGGCATTTTCCACTGAACCACATACTCTGAGTTAGTCAAATTTTCAGGAATTGATGGATGTGGACACTGAGAGACACACAGGTTGGGAAGCATTCTTCTATGTGTCCCTGTTCTTAACTATGCATTCTGAGTCTGCCTTCTCATTTTTATTTCAATCACATATGAGAGTGAATAATGCAGTTCACTGTGTTAGACTCACAAATGCTCAAGCAGTTTATTAGTTCCATGTCTCGAAAATACTATGTTCAGAGGTTAGCCAAATATATGAGCTTTGCTTGCACAGGGAGTGATAGATCCTAAACAGTGACATTCCCAGAGGATGTTCTCAGTGGGAAGAGTACATGAACTGATTATTCAGTCCAGACATGACAAGGAAACTTTGCTGTTTTTATAGGTGGAAACTGTGAGGGGACAACACTTTGTGCTGGGTTCTACCTTTCACCTCTTTATTGTCCCCCCCTCCCTCACTTCGACATCTCTCCCCTCACATCTCTGTCCTAGGGAGAAATAGAATTTTTGGCTAGAATTTGAGCAGTGGAATCAGACAGATCCGAGTTGAAAGCTGACTCATCCATTTACATGCTTTGACTTTTTGCAGACTCAGTTTTGTTATCAGAAATACAATTGCTTCCTGCACTTAGTGTGTAATATATAGAAAATATTTAACAAATATTAAAAATTGGGGTATTCAATTTGGTCTTCAAATCCAAAATCAGCACTAGCCCTCAATGATTGTTTTCTTTATAGACCTGTCATGTCAGAGTCTACATCAAAGCACATAATTTTGGAATATGAACCTCAGACAATCACATATTTTTCATGTTCTTGTAGTTTGAAAAAACTAATTAATCTGAAAATTAATGATTAAATGCTTTCACATTAACATATCAATTTTGAACTTTTTTTGAAAATTTAGAAGCCCTGGCAATACTGGTCACCAGTTTTCTTATAGCAACAATTTACACAAGCTCCGCAGGCACGACCCTCCTGAGACAAGTGTGTTCTTCAGTTTGACACAAACCCAATCATTCTTTGTGGTCGCAAGGTCCATTGACATTGTCATTTTTCACTGTATCCTTGCCATGTTTTCTTTTTTCCTATTGGAAGACTTATTTATGCAGAGAAACCCATTTTTAAAAATGCTTACTGCAATTTTGACTGGGATTGTTTTGAATAGACAGATTAATTTGCGAATAACTGATATGTTAATGACATTGAGTCTTCAAATCCAGAGTGTACTTCTTTACCCTTTATGTCATCTTTAAATTAAGAAAAACTTTTAACTTGATTTTCAAATTATTGGTTCATATATGATGACTTCTCTATTCTATGACTTTATCAAATTCACTAATTTTCATACTTTAGTATTTTCTCATAGAAAAAAATTCTCATGCTCTTTATTTCTAATCTTTACAACTTTCCTTGTCTTATCTGCTAGAAACTTCAAAATAATACTAAATAAAATGGTTGTCTTTTCTCAGTCTTAGGGGAAATAATTCAATATATCCATAGATCTATTTTACTAAAATGAGGAAGAATTTTTTACAATTGTTTTCCATTAGGTTAATTTTGACTAATGATTAATATTGATTGAGTTTAAAATATTGAAATTTATTTATTATTAGAAAGAATCCACTTGATCATTCATGACATTTTCTCTATTTACAAATTGTTAGGTTCAATTTTCTAATTTAATTTTTTTTTAAATTAGCGGCATGGAATTCTTTTCATGTAATGTCAGACAATTCTTATATGATAAATACTTGGGAAAGTATTTTTTTTTTTTACATTACAGACTTTAAGATGTCTCTTATCCATTATATTGGCTGATATTCACTAATGAAATGTTATATTGACAAAATTTTTATTATAGATTCAATCACATTCCTAGGTGTAATTTCATATTTTCTGTAAATTTTTGTGAGACATGTTTCAAGTAGTTGTTTTACTACATCTGTGTTATTGAGTTTATTGATATTAACTTATTTATGATGCTCTAAATCTGCAGTGGCAGACTTCCGTTCATGGCATTTGAGAAAGTCATATTTGTCCTCCTGGCTTCCTGCTTAGTCTGGCTTTGATTTACCAATTTTATTGATCTTTGCAAGGCATCAAATTTTATATGCTGATTTTGACTATTTAGTTTTCCATTGTATTGGGTTTTGTTTTCTATCTTTATTTTCTTCATTTTGGTTGATTTAAAATTCTTTGTTTTTATTAGCTAACATGCAAACTTAGACATTAATTTTAGATTTATTTTCTTTTTAAAATAAAATATACATTTATGGCTATGAATATAGTTCTGAGAATTTCTTAACCTGTATCCCATAGGTTGTGAAAGGTTGGGTTAATGTTATTCAGTTTGAAAATGTTGTTTTTTAACTTCTCAAATGATTTCTTCTTTGACTCATGAGTTAATTAGAAGTGTTGTATAATTTCTATTTTTCTGAGGATTTTAAAATTGTCTTATTTCTATGAATTTTTAAATTGATTACATCTTGGTTAAAGAATACAGTCTGAAAGATTTAAATACCTTCAAGTATATTGAGTTTTTCTGTTTGTTTTACCAATGTGTGCTTTAAAATTATTGAGTTTAGCATTCTGTCTGTGTACACTGAGGCCACTGAGCTGATTGGTTGCCTTGATCTGCTATATCCATTGCATTCTTTTGTCCACTAATTCATCTACTAATTACCAAAAATAGGATATTGAAAGCTCCCTATGGGTATATAGGTGAAACCCACAATAATATATACCCCAATGACTAACTCAAAGAATTACTCAAAAGAAATGTACTGTGAATATTGAAACAGTTCTAAGAATACTTCAATGACTATGTTTTGCTCATATGACTATTTTCCTTCTACATACATACAAAGAGAGAAATACAATAAAAATTAATGCCTAAAGCTTCTCAAATAGCTCTGCTCTAAGCATAAAATTAAAATTGTATGCAACAACAAAAAAACCTCCGATGATGATTATGGGTTTACTTATTTCTTATATTAGTCTGATCACTTTTGCTTTTTAAATGTTGAAGCCCTATTTTTAGTTATATACCCATTCAAACTATTGTGTTTCCATTGAATGGATCTCTTTATCTTATAAAATTGTTAGCTTCATGTGTAATATTACTTTTCTTTCTTATGATATTTGCATGAGATACCATTTTCCAAACTCTTTCAAAGCATCTCTCTGTATAAATTATTTCTGTTTTGTATGTTGGGGCTTTTTTGTTTTAACCTTTTTGACAATATCTACCTTTAATTGGCATACTTACTTTATTACATATAATACAAAATTAATGTGTTTGGATAGAAGTCTAATAATTTGGTATAGTTTTTCTATTAATATTATATTTTCATTCTATTTTCTCTTTCACTGCTGTTTATGGGTTAATTAAATCTCCTTTTTATTCCAGCATATTCACTGTACTTACTGGCTTTTTAGCTGCATCTCATTTTCTTACTTTTTAGTGATTTTGCTTTAGCTTATCACAATGTACATAGAATCACTACTACACCAGTTAATATTTCCCCCTTTTCAACTCATCTTCATAGTTGACAAATGTAAGAATCTTACATTAAAGTAATTCCATTTGCACTCTCTCCCAGTCTTTGTGTTATTGTTGTCATATATTTCACTTTTACTTGAAATATAAATTCCAACTTATGCTGATGTTATTACTGCTTTAAACAGTCATTGTCTTTTAAGATGCATTTTTATGCTTCTTCACATCTCAATTTTTTTATTATATACTGGACATTGTGGACCATATTTTTTAAAGATTGATTTATTTACTTGAAAAGCAGTTATAGAGAGGGGAGGGAGGAGGTAGGAAGGAGAAAGGAAGGGAAGAAAACTTCAATCACTACCCAATGGCTGCAACATCTGGGGCTCAGACAAGCCGAAAATAGGGTCTGCAACATGGGCTCAGGGGCCCATGTTCCTGAGCTGGCCATCTTTTGCCACTTTCCCAGGCACATTAGCAGGGAGCTAGATCAGAAGTGGAGCAGTGCTCATATGGGATTCTAGCATTGCAGGTGGCAGCTTACCCTATCATGTCATAGTACCAGCCTGTGGACCATATTTTAAGGAAGTTGGATCATATTGTCTTGCTTTAAAGAGTATTGAGCTGCTTTCTATTTTGTTACTTTGTTTTCATTGGACAAGGACTTAATATTTTGTCAATACTCCATGATCCCATTGAGAATTGGTTTGGCTTCCTTTAACTTGCCCTTGTTCTATGGTGGTGTTCTCACTACAAAGGAGTAACCTTCCTTATATCTTAAGTAAATGACTGGATGTTCTCAGGGTCTTGCTATTCTGGCTGGGCCAGAGAACCTGCTTTGGTTAACACTTTCCCCTCCACGACAGGTGGTTTCTGCAAAAACTCAAAGAGCCTTACACTATTTGTGTGCTGCCCAGGTCTCAGCTGAAGTCTCACAGGAAACCCCACACATATTTCTGCTCTTTTGCTCAAATGTAGGATTTTCTCCTTCCCATACCTGCCCAGCTTCAGAAGCCAAGAGCTCCAATCTCTGCTATCTTACCTCTTCAATACTCTGCTTTTGTTTGGGCTCCACCTTTGTGCCAGAGTCGGGAAAATGGTTCCTTCTGGAGAGCCCAGGGCAAGATGAGGCACATCCTGTATTTCCTTGTTCTCAGAGATTGCAGTCCCTTCCTATCAACAATGCCTAAAAACCACTGCCTTATGTATTTTGTCCAGTGTTCAGTTAATGGCAGGAAATCAACTCCAGAACCACGTATATTGTTGGAAATTCCATACACTTCTTTTTCATCCTTGATAGAAATCATACACTGTGAATTTCTTTAGGATTTCTATATTCGTAGAGCTCCAACTTACAGTGATATTACAGTGCAATTGTGCATGAAGGTATATGTTTTTATGTATTACAACTAACTATAACAACAATCAAAAATACCTGGAGGAAAGGCTGAGTTGTCTTTTTACTCCAATAGAAAAATAATGTCATAAACTCATCAAATGAAAAGGTAAGCAAAAAGTAAGAAGCCAAAATATACAGGGGAGGAATGGTTTAAAAGAGGTGTTATGAGAAGTTAATCAAAACATTTTGCTCATATTCTGGACTTTGTAAGTTTGATGCTATTTGCTAGCTTTTCAATGTTGTATTCCTTTTCTTAATGAGGGTCTATAAGATTATGTTTCATGCTCCACAAAACCTAGATTTCAGAAGTCTGAAATATCCTGTAATGAAACTTAAATAAATTGCTAGAGATCAAGAAAATAATAGAATTTCAAATAGTTTAACTTGCTCAGAGCAGCATGCAAGGACTTTTGGAGGGGGGAATGGGAGGAATGGGTAGTGAGAAAAAGAGACAGTCTGTTCTCTATTTTCCTTCTGCACGTTGGAGAAGGCAGAGTTCAGCCTAAATCATAGAATCTCACATGAAAACAATGTGATTTTAAGTCTGTCAAAAGACTACCGGGAAAAAGCAAGTATCCAAAGTTCAAGTTCCAAGAAACCTAGTGTACACACATATATGCCCACACATACATACGTCCATATTTCCCAACTCTATTTTTAAATAAAACAGAAAAATACATCTGGGGAAATAAAACTTCCAATCAGATTTCCAGTAGCAAAGATTATTCTCTCCCACCTTCCTGAAGTTCCACACATTGCTTGTTTGGAGAAGGCCAGGGTGAAGCAACAATGCTTCCATTATCTGTTAGGCTCAATTAAGACAACAGCTGTGTTCCAAAATCAACAAGGGAAGAGGCTATTTTGCATTGGACTGTGTTAGGGGAACAGCGCTACAAAGCACAGATGGCTCTAATCAGAGACATTGGAAAATTACCATTCTCTCCACTTTCGCACTGTCTCAGTGACTTTCAGGTCTCAAGAACCACATCCCTACTCTTCCTATGCCCCATAGCCAACTAGGAATAGGAGTTTCTATCCCTGTGTGATTGTAGCTTTTTAGAGCCAGTGTTGTAGGGATGGGTGCCTGTTTCTTTTTTGGCAATTTCTAGCATGCGTGCTTGTTATGATTTGGAAAAGGGGGAAAATGGAGCCAGATTATAAAAAGATAGTTGGCAACATAGGTGTCTACGAATAAAGTACTTCTGGGCATTGGAAATGGAAATGCAAATGACATGATATGATATGTTAAGGCCCAAAGCTAACTGGCAAAGTGAAATCCTGAAATCCCTGGTTCCATTCCTGGTTCAACTGGTAACTCATTCTATAAATTTTGTCTTCATTTCCAATGTTATTAAAATGCTTCTAATGAAAATTGCCCACTCCTCAGTATCTCTCATTTCTTTAACAATTTTCTGAATAGAAGATAAGATTCTCTAAGCTCTAAGCTGAGCACATTCCAAGGATGAGAAATGAATACAAGTAGATATAGAGTTCACAATGATAAAGAGTGTGCTTGTCTGGGTGCTGACACTCAGCTTTAAGTCCTCCTGTCTGGTTGAGTAGGTGAGAGCTCTTGAGATTCTGACTGTTGTGTGGAAGTTGTTGGGCACTTACCCATGTAGAAGACCCATTGCCTTCAAATGAAGCACAACCTTGCATTTTTTTCATCACAAAACATGTACATTGACATTACATGAATTTAAAATGTTCAAATAGAGTACATCCTTGCTTTTAATGTATTTATTTATAGTCATCTGCATCTGCTTGAAAGGCAGAGAGAGAGATCTTCTATCAACTTGGTTGACTCTCCAAATGCCTGAAGAGCTAGGCCTGGGCCAGGTCAAAGCTAGGAACTAGTAACTCCATCTATATCTCCCACATGGTTGGCAGGGGCTCAAGCACCATTGCCCTCTCAGGTGCATTAGCAGGAAGCTGGATTAGAAACAAAAGAGACAGGACTCAAACTGGCACTCTGACATCGGGATACTGCCATAGCAAGCAGCAACTTAACCTGCTGTTAAGACAACGCCTGCCCCAAAACATCCTTGCTTTATTACTGTAGCTCCTTGCTGAAGATTCCCACCAGTGCAATTGAACATTCAAAGTACAATGTTCACAGGAAATTGAATTATCATAATTTTGTTCTCCTCCTTTAATTTTTTGGGGGAGAGGATGAGAATGAATATATGAACATTTCCATCTATTCATTTCACCCCACAAATGCCCACAAGAGCCAGGAATGGGTCAGGCCAAATTCAAGAGCTGGGAACTCAATCCAGATCTTCCATGTGGATGGCAGGGGCTCAAGCACTTTGGCCATCACCTACTACTGCCCAAGGTATGCATTAACTAGAAGCTGGAATCGGAAACAAAGTCAGAACTTGAACCCAGGCAATTCTGTCTGGGATCCACGTGTCCCACAAGATGTCTCAACCACTACATCAAACTCCCACTCCAAATTATTTTTAATTTACAAAAATGAGATCAACAAAATCTTAGTCAGAAATAACTTAATTCTTAAGTATAGTCTAAAAAGACACATGACTTATTCATTTAAAAACTTCACTGGAATTGACCCAAAACAGATTTAGGCAACTTATCAGATTTTTTAAATGTACTATATGTTGTTCTTTTTAGTGTGATATTTTAAGTATCAAGTGAAGAAATTTTATAAGAAAATTCAGTGTTATTTTTGACAGTGCTTAACCTTCCACCATCTTCAGTGGATTTTCTCTTCCACATTGATGTCATCCCCCTGAGCTCTCCTCTGGGTGTGTGGTTCTCTGGAGGATCTTCTTATACAGCCCTTTCAAATTGAGACCATCAGGCTGGTGAGTGGGGTTGTCATATTCCTTACTCTCTGCCCCTGCTTCCCATCCTGTAGTGAAAATTCCTGCTGCTTCAATTTCTAGGCCGTAGAGCAAGGCCACCCTCTCCTTCCTCATGTCTGATCTGTCGTGCACTTGACGATGCCCTCCTACTAGGTACAGACTTCGGTACTTGTCTCACGGCTCTTGTATGCACCCCAAGCACTGCTATGCAGCTGAGCACTTCATCATCAACGTAGGATTCCCTAGCCAGCTCCCTGCCCATTCACCTCCTTGACCCCCTCACCCTCCAGGGGCCTGATACTAACTTCATCTTTAGGACACGCTCCCTGCTGTACCGTAGCCCTCACTGGATCCTTTAACTACACCACTTTAAGAATAATTTATCTCTCCCACCACTTCATCATCATTCTATTTTTGTTTAAACATGGTCCAATGTGTCTTGTATGATCAGCAAGTAAAGAAAAAACTCCTCCATTTCCCTCCTGATTCCTCTAACACTCTCGCAAGACTCATTCAGAAACTTCCCAAGGAGTTCCAATACTCTGTATCTACAACCACCCAAGGGCACTTTCTTCTTTCATAGCTTCACATAGTTCTTCCATCTCACTGAATCCAGTGGCTGTTTCTCAAGTCTCATCTCACCTGATGCTACTAAGCACTGCCCCCTTTATAACGCTCCATCCCTTTGCTTCTGAACACCTACTTGTCCCGCTTCTCCTCCTGCTCACTGCCCGCCACCCCCACCCCACCCACTCTGACACTCTGACAGCTCGCCTTCCTTCCTCCAGGCATTACACCATGCAGTTCTCATCATGCCCAAGACCCTCTCCCCTACCCACTCAGTATCCTCCTCCTCCAAATATGTATCCATGCCTTCAGCTTTAGCTTCCACCAATGTCATTTACTCTCCAACCCTTAGCTCCAGGCAAGACTACCCTCTGCAATCTAAACAATATTTTTACTTGTTTACTTGACATATCCACTTGGATGTCTCAACAATAATTGATTTTTGAAATATTTATTTATTTATTTGAAAAGCAGATTTACAGAGAGCAGAGGCAGAGAGAGAGAGAGAGAGAGAGAGAGAGAGAAGAGTCTTCCATCTGCTGGTTCACTCCCAGATGGCTGCAATGGCTGGAGCTGTGCCAATCTGAAACCAGGAGCCAGGATCCTCTTCCTAGCCTCCCACAGGGGTTCAGGGGCCAAAGGACTTGGGCCATCCTCCACTGCTTTCCCAGGCCTTAACAGAGAGCTAGATCCAAAATGGAAAAGGTGGGACTCAAATGGGAACCCATATGGGATCCTGGCACTGCAGGCAGCAGCTTTATCCACTATGCCACAGCACTGGACCCAATTTTGATTTTGATCATATTTTTTAAAGAATTTTATTCAAAAGGAGAAAGAAAGAGAGAGAGAGAAAGACAGACCTGGAGGAAGCTCCTGGCTTCGGATTGGTCCAACTCTGGCCTTTGCCACCATTTGGGGAGTAAAGCAGTGGATGAATACTTAATTTCTCTCTCTCTCTCTCTCTCTCTCTCTCTGTCTCTCCTCTTTCTCTCTCCTCTCTTTGTCCCTCTGTCTCTGTATCTCTGTAATTCTGCCTTTCAAATAAATGAATCTTTTTAAAAAATCAAATTAATGATCTTCCTTTACCAATTCCCTGCACTTTGTACCTCAACTAACTAAATAGTAGAAACTGGTCCTCCCACAGGGTTTGATTAGATTTCTAAGTGGATTCTTACAACTTCCTTCTTCTTTATTCTGTGTTTCTATGTCCTGCCTAGATAACTACTAATTATCTCTGAAATACATCTTCTTGAGGATAGCTACCACCTTCACACTCACACAACCAGTGTCCCTCACCTGGATGATGCCCTGTGATAGCTTCCTAACTAACTCACTTTCCAAACCCTTGCATCTTTTCAATCAATTACCCATGTGGTCTTTTCCAAAGATAAATCTTAAATGGTCCCCAAATGTTGAAATGCTTAATGATTTCCCAGTGTATTGAATATAGAGACTCAGTTCCTTCCTCCTTAGTAGCCAGTTAAATTCAGCTTCTTCAGATCTCCTCAAGATGTAGCTCCTCCACCCCCAAAGCCTTCCTGGGCTGCCATGACACCTCCCCCTCTTCCCACCCCCTGCAGCCCATGCTCAGGAGAGATTCACACAGTTCTAAAATGAAGCTGGGCTCAGTTGATCAATCAGCAATGAGAAAAATCAGAAGCCTGAATCTTCTCATAAAATCTGAAAATGCTGCTGATAGAATTTTCCAGCAGAAAAATATCAAAACCTTGACTCTTTCAAATGTCATCACCCTTCTTCACCAAGAACCATCATTTGTAATTTCCAGCTTCAACAGATTGTTTTTCTATGCCTGGCAAACATAGTATTTTTATCCACTGACAATACAGCTGAGAGCAGTCAGCAAAAACAAAATGAAGAGATCTTTTTGCCTTTGGAAAGTGACAGCAAATATTAAATAGCATTTAGTGCTCCCCATTTCAATAAGCTCATTAGAGATCCCTAGTTTAACTTCTATAGAATTATGAGGCTATAATGGCAACATTCACCAAAAGTGCTAAGCCATTTTTCAGAATGATTTGGTGTCCCCAATACTGGAGAGAATCGTTTTGGAACACATTTTCACAGATCACCTTAATGCAGCTTGAACTAAATTCATTTATGAGAGCTGCCTGGCTGTACATCTCAACTTATCTCTGCCTTGAATTTGCCTACGATGGATATTGTTCAAACTGCATGGATCGTTGAGCAGAGAAGAACTCTTCTGCCCTTCCTTGTCCTTCCCAATAATCACAGGAATTTGCAACTTGTTATGGGTTTCTATAACGAGGAGTTCAGAAATGGCCAGTGCATTCAGCCTGGGAAGGCACAGTAGAACATGGCTTCTCAGTCCTCCGTGGTTATTTTTGTTTCTCTTGGGAGCCATGGAATATGTGTCTGGTAGATTGGAAGTCATCTCAGAGAAGTGTGAGTTGGGGGGTGCATTCTCTGAGCCTAAGTCACAGCTGCCAAACTTAGTCCCAACACTAGGTGTACAGAACAAGCCACTCTCAAACTACATCCTACTGCTTTTAGCCTAACAGGGAAGACTACTTTTTTGAAGGTACTTTAGCTCAAAAGAGCTATGTGTCCTTTATGAAAGAAAAGTCTCTCAGGTCTCTGTACTTGGATCTTTTCTCATTCCACATGTTCTTCGGTTGCTTTCATTATTTGCTATGTGGTAATGACTGTCAAAGCATACTTCTTGGTCAGTTCTTACTGCAAGACTCCAGATCAAGTATCTATCAACATACCATAAAAAAGGACTTGGATGCCACATATGCACTTTAAGCTTTATATATTCAAATCTGAACTCATTATCTTTCCCCCAATACCTGCACCTCTTTAGATTCCCTATGTCAATAGAAGGTATCAACTCTCTACCAAGTAGCCCAAGCCAGAGCCAAGGTATATTAGTTAGCTTTTGCCATGGTGAGCTGTAGAACAACTACATCAGAATTAATTGGCTTGCAAGCATTTCTTCATGCTCCAGTAGATGTAAAGGTTGACTTTTGTTTGGCTGATCTTGTTGAACTTGGTTGGCTAGCTCTGCTTCAAGCTGAAGATCAGATAACATGGTTTGAGTTATGAGTCAGGTCCAGATCTTCTCCATAGGTATATGTTCCAGTGTCAGGCTTAAAAGGCAAATGACATCCCTAGCAATTTTTTTTTCAGATACCAAATTATTGGAGTATAGCAGCCAAGTAAAACCACACAAGGATATATGAGGCTACTGTTCATATTGCTCTGCTTATATTCCTTTGGCCAAAATGAATCACAAGACCAAATCCAACATCAATGGAGATAGGAATACCTATTTGTCTA
This sequence comes from Oryctolagus cuniculus, assembly GCF_964237555.1. Taxonomy (NCBI): domain Eukaryota; kingdom Metazoa; phylum Chordata; class Mammalia; order Lagomorpha; family Leporidae; genus Oryctolagus; species Oryctolagus cuniculus. Next base: position 153,562,492 of record NC_091433.1, read on the forward strand.
CAAAAAAATTGAATCTGACATACTTGGACATCATTACTAACCATTCTCCCCCTTATCAAAATACTATGACACCATTGTTTCCTATCAATTACTAAGCCCCACTAATTGCACTTTGTAAGAAACCTCTATTATCCATATACAGTTCACTGTCATCTCCTGTCTGGATTTCTGCAATAGCTTCCAGCTGGCCTTTCTGACTCTAGGTCTGCTACCCATTCTATCTCCATGTTAGAGCCAGAGTGCATGTACTAAAAACATTTTTTTTTCATTTAGCAAGTACATATACACATTTATCTAATACTGTGTGCCAGGTAATGTTTTAGATTCTGGGGATATAAAATTAAACAGAAATCTCTGTCCTCATGGAGAGTATATTTCATTGGAAGCTTTTCGTGGGGTAGGTAGATAAACCAGTTATGTCTCATCACAAAATAACAAATAGTATTGAGAGGAGGGAGTCATTGTGAGAGGGATACAGGTAGAGAATGTTATGTAAGAGGATTGGTCTATAAATTGGGTCAACCAGGAGGTCTCACAGAGTCAACACCTCAGTGAAGCCTGAGGAAAGTGGAGGGATGAGTATTTAGGGTCAAGACTGATGGATTGTGAGTACATAGGTGAGAAAATACGAGTATGCCTGGTGGATGGAGGGGAAATGATAAAAGATATCAGAGACAGTTGGTTGCAGGCTCATCCCGCGAGGCCCATGCACTGTTGGCATGGGTGGGGCAATGGTGCTCCTTGATAAGAAGCACCGGAGACTCAATAGGCTAATCCTCCACCTAGCGGCGCCGGCACACCGGGTTCTAGTCCCGGTTGGGGCGCCGGATTCTGTCCCGGTTGCCCCTCTTCCAGGCCAGCTCTCTGCTATGGCCAGGGAGTGCAGTGGAGGATGGCCCAGGTGCTTGGGCCCTGCACCCCATGGGAGACCAGGAAAAGCACCTGGCTCCTGGCTCCTGCCAGGATCAGCGCGGTGCGCCGGCTGCAGCGGCGGCCATTGGAGGGTGAACCAACGGCAAAGGAAGACCTTTCTCTCTCTGTCTCTCTCTCTCACTGTCCACTCTGCCTGTCAAAAAAAAAAAAAAAAAAAAAAAAAAAAAAAAAAAAAAAAAAAAAAAAAAAAAAGCAGCACCGGAGACAAGTTTTGGTCAACATGTCTGCTTTATTCACGACCAAGCACAACTTTTAAAGGGCAGGTAGAGGCAGCAAAGGGCAGGCAGAAGGAGTGTAGCTAATTCAGGGCAATACTAATTCTATAGGATAGAGCCAATATTGGTGCCACTAGGCTTCTCCAATCAGCTTGAAGGTCACATAGGTTACAGTAGCTTTTGTGATGGGCCTGGGCAACACCTAGGAGCAGTTTACCTGATAGGCATAAGGTGGAGGTGAGAGGAAATGTGCCCAGGGCTCCCGCTGCCTGCCAGTAGTCAGGCTAACCTTCTGCATGGACTAGGCAGGTAGACTCACAGGATCACCCGTGACCATAAAAATGTACAATCTGATCCTGTTTCCCAGAGAAATACTCTGATACAAATAATGCAAAAAATTCAAACTTCTTTTTCCATTTTACGTTTCCATTTTTATATACTTTCATTTTATTTAATAGTAGAGAGAGGCAGAGATCATCCATTGGTTGGTTGACTCCTCAAATGCCCAGGTGTGAAACGCTGAAGCCAGGAGTCAAGAACTCAGTCCAGGTCTCCCACATGGGTGACAGGGACTCAAGTAACTGAGCCATCACCTGCTGCCTCCAGCAGTGCACATCAGCAGAAAACTGGATCAGAAGAAAAGGAGCTATGATTAGAACCAGGCACTCCAATTTGGGACACAGGCATCCTGTGCAGCGAATTAACTGCTGATCTAAATACCCATCTTTCATACTTCTTAATATGAATCATAAGGCCTTATTGACCTTATCTTCATTTACATTTTTGAAATTTTTATTTCTTTTATTCATTTTTTTATTTGAAAAAGAGAGATGAGAGAGGGAAAGATCTTCCATCCACTGGGTCACTCCCCAAATACTCACAACATTTGGGGATGGGTCATACTGATGGCAGGAACGTGAAACTCAATCTGGGTCTCCCAAACAGGTAACAGGGACCAAAGTACTTGGGATATAACCTGCTGCCTCTCAGGGTATATATTAACAGGAAACAGAATCAAAGCAGAGCTGGGACTGGAATCCAGACACTCTGATCTGAGATGTGGGCATCCCTAGAGTATCTTAACCCCTGTGCTAAATGGTTGCCCCTTGATTTACAGTGTAAATCAAATTTTGTTCTTAAATAATCTATGTTCAAGTCCTTTGGAACAACTTTCAGTTCCCTGAATCCACACTGCTCCATTTCAGCTTAGAAACACTCCATGTACTATTACTTTGGTCTGGAACTTCAGTCCCCTATCTCCCTCCCCAATGGTGATTTGACCCAGCTAATTCTTCCTTTTGCTTCTGTTCTTACTTTAGATGTCACTTCTGGGAAACCATCCCTGATGAGCAAAGGCAGTGCTATGTCTTCTTTATACTTGGTTTAGGAGCATTCAGTACCTGTCACCCTTTTTAACCATTGTCACTTTTAACAATAATCACCTATTCATTGTCTGAATGCCCCATTTCTTCTTGAGCACTGCCTCTCTTACTCCCCAATATATGAGCTCCGTCTGAAAGAACAGAAATGTAAGTATAATGAAAGTTTTGTACTCAAATCTGCTGTAAGAATTATAAAGATAACACTAATTGTTGACTTAGTTTGAAATTTGGCTTTCAAATGAATTAAGGCTGAGATTTAGATATAGTTTACTTGCCAAAAGTGTGTATCTCCTAGCTTCCTGTCATCCTCTTCCATTTGGTATCTAGCTTTATCTCACATAAAGCCAGTCTAATATCTGTTAGATAATCTATAAATAGTATAATAAAAGGTTCAAGAGTGATGCTTCCTATTGGTGTTTACAATATTCAAAACTTGAAAGATTTTCTCATTAATTGTGGGTTCTGAAACACTGATTTTAAAAAAAAAAATGGGAGATTGTTGTAGAAGGCAAGACCTTCTTGGGAGATTTTTAATTATACCAGATAAGTGGTCATCCACTCCATAGATAGATAGTAGAACCCAACCTCTGAAATCCTTACTGCTTTTATTTTGCATAGTATGCATAAACTCTACCTTCTTTAAATTTTCCAGTGAGAATAGTAGACCAATTTCGTGGATGGGGAAAACAAAAAGCAGATGGACAGGTATAGAAAGACAATGAGTAAAAGGAAGTCAGGATTCAAAGTGGACTTCAGAGCCTACATTTTTTCAAGAGGGGGCAGGAGACACCTGGATAATGCTAACAACCCAACCCCTTTTCTAATCAGTGGGGCAATGGGAAGGTACCCGAAATGAACTGAGCTGGGAGTTATGACTCTGACTTGCAATTCCTTAATTTGGTCTTAGCCTGTACATACCTCTATTGTGTGAGCAAGTGTTTGTGCTAAGCATGAATCTAGCCTTTTAAGATGCAGTTTGTTCTTTACTATGATTCCTAAGCACAAGCTGACCACATTGGAAAATGCTATCACAGTGATTAAAAGTATCAACTCTGGAGCCCTCAGTATAAATCCTGGCTGTAGATGGTACTCATTTGTGACACTGGGCAAGTTAAGTTCTCTGTATCTAGCTTTCTTAATCTATAAAATACATAAGCCTGTACATTTGTCTCACCATTTTTTTGTGAGGATTAAATGAGTTAATATCTTCAAGTTGCCTAAAATAGTCCCTGGTGACTTGCAAATACATATACAGTATGAACAGCTATTATCGCCTCTTGCCCAACAGAACATTAGCTGCCTGTATCAGACACTGAAGAAACTCTCTGTGTTGGAAATATCGAAAGAAGGTTGCGTTGAACCTGAGTGCAGCCCATAACTCATGGTTTGCTGTAATTTGTGGCTGTGAGGCTGCCACTGCTAAAACTGAGGGAAAACACATGATTTTTTTTTTCACTTTATGCTTTGGTCAAGAAAAATGCTTTTCAAAGATTAAAAAACATATTCTGTGGGTAGTTGTTAGTCTGGGGGGTCTTATAATTGAAGGATAAACCAGAATTTAAATATTAAATTTAGAGTTAGATCTGATTCTACCAATATTGACGGGCATATAAATGATGAAAGAATTAGTTTGTAATCGTATTTTAAGGATGAAGGGACCTTTAAACCAATGCCACTGGATGAATATTTTTGACCCTAAGTAAGTGAAAAATGATTGGAGACTAGGAAGTTCTCAAATGCCAAAGACTAGTCCAGAATGAAAAGGCTTAAATCCAATACCTCAATAGTTAATTTAGACTTCATTTCTAAGGAACAGAAGGTTCTTAATAAAGTTGCCTAGACAACAGCAGCTCAGTCCCAGGGCAGCCGCCCCTTTGATTTCTCACCATCCTGCATCAGCTCACACCAACGCCATAAACAACTTGAAGGCCATTCAGGGCCCTTTTGAAATGGCTGCTAGTTGCTATTAGTAGACCCATGTGGCTACAAACAGAAGGATCAACATACCTAATTCAGGCAAGCCAAGGTGTGGACAGGATGTAGGTCACAATGCAGCAGCTGGTGCTTATGAAGAATCTCAAATGCAAGGTCAGCCACAGATCCACTTTTCTTGCCAAGGGAAAGACAGCAACAGCTCCATGGGCAAAGGAAATGTACATGGTTCTTCAACAATTTTTCACTTTTTTCCTTATATCTTTGTGAATTTTTCTTTCCCCATTTTCCTAAAATGGGTATTAGTACATTTTATAATCAGGAACCAGCTAATATTTTCCTATATACACAGGTGCCTGGTATAGACAATAGATATTTTTGAAATAACTGAATCCTTTTGTATCCGATTCATAGCACTTTATCACAATTATATTCAATTGTTGAATTATCCACTTTATGTATCTCCTCGCATCTAGACTGCAAGTTCCATGAAGATGAAGAATAAATTATCTCTCTTGCTTTTTAAGATTTATTTATTTGAAAGAGCAAGAGAGAGGGAGAGAAGAGAGATCTACCTATTTGTTCAGCCAGGCTGAAGCCAGAAAACCTGTCCAGGTCTGCTATAGGGATGTAGGGATCCCAAGCACTTCAGCCATCTTCCTCTCTTCTACCTTCCTGGACTGGTACTTTGATATGGGCTGCTGGCATCACGAGCAACAGCTTAACCTGCTGCACACAACATGGCCCCTACATTTTTCCCTTACTCTGTTCTGCTTGACTTGGATTCTTGCAGAGGTGATGTTAACAAAATGGTGATTGAATGAAAGCACTGCCATTTTAAAAATTATAACCAACTTAAAATTAGTCTTTTGACGAGTGCTATAATTTATTTTTGAAAAAATGTTAGATCACAGCCAATCATGGGGAGGAAATAAACTGAAATAGTATAAATGATAATAATTCATACTTAGATTGTAATATTCTGCTTTAAAAAGACACTGGGTATGTCTTTCAGTAGGTTTGTGCTTGTGTCGACTATGTTGAAATAAAATAAATAGGTAAATGTAGACCTAATTGAGAATAGGTAATGAATATTCTATAATTAGTAAATTAATATATATTAAATATTTTTATATATTTTGTATTACTGTATTTAACATTTAAAATACAATATGGTTGTTAACCTATAGTTGCATTGCATATTAGCCCCAAATTTAGCAGCCTCAAATGTACAATTATCTTACAGCTTCTGTTGATCAAGAATCTGGGAGCAGTTAGGCTGGGGGTTCTATCTAAAACTTCTCATGAGATTCCAGTCAAGCTGAGGTGGGTTACAGTCTCTTTAAGGATGCTTAGGACTCAAGTATACACTTTCCAATGCACCTGGTCATGGAACCACCATAACAATCAAAATGCAGTATGTTTCCATCACCTCACAAAGTTCCCTTATCTCCTTTAGAAATCAATTCCTTCTTCCAGTCCCAAGTGCCAGCACCCACTGCCATGTTTTCTGACCTGTCCCTGTCGTTTTGCCTTTTTCAGAGGTCACTTGAATAAAATGAAAATGTCATCCAGTTCTTCATCTCAGCCTTCTTTCACTTGGCATGATATTTTTGAGATCCATCTATTTTCTTACGTATATCAGCAGTATGCTCCTTTCTATTGCCTCTTAGAATAGTTTTATTGTTATGTGTTAGCCCATGTTGGAACATACCTGGTTTTTCCCCCCCACCATTCACCAGTTGATGCACTAAAGTTGCTATTGATATTCCTATTCAGATCTCTGTGCAGATAATTTCAACTCTCTTGGTTAAATACCTCATTGTAAACTTGCTGCTATATCATAGAGTGAGTGTAGATTTAATGTCATAAAAAATGCCAAACAATTTTCCATAGTGCTTGTACCCTGTTGCATTCTTTTTTTTTTTAAATTTTTTTGACAGGCAGAGTGGACAGTGAGAGAGAGAGACAGAGAGAAAGGTCTTCCTTTACTGTTGGTTCACCCTCCAGTGGCCGCCACGGCCGGCGCACCGCGCTGATCCCCGGTGCACCACGCTGATCCGATGGCAGGAGCCAGGTACTTATCCTGGTCTCCCATGGGGTGCAGGGCCCAAGCTGGCCTGGAAGAGGGGCAACCGGGACAGAATCCGGCGCCTGGACCGGGACTAGAACCCGTTGTGTCAGCGCCGCAAGGTGGAGGATTAGCCTCGTGAGCCGCGGCGCCGGCCCTGTTGCATTCTTAGTTCTGATGCACTAGAGACCCATTGCTGTGCGTTCTTCCCAGCACTTGGTTATGTCAGGAGATAGTTACGCTTGTTTTCATCTTAGCTATGATACTTATGCTGGTTTTTAATTTGCTTTTCTTTTGCGATCAAAGTTTTTGCACATCTTTTAATGGCCTTATTTGCCACATCACTCTATTCTTTGGTAAAGAGTGCTTTTGCCCCTTTTTATTTTTATTATTAGTCTTGGTCTAGTGCAAAGAGGAAACTACAGCGAGAGGTAACTAACAGGTTGATCTTCTCTCTGCCCCTCTAGAGTAAAGATTCGGAAAAGGAGCAGATGGCCCTGAACAAGCGTGGTGTGGACTGGACAGCTGCCATTCTGTACAGGTATCGGGTAAGTCCGCATGGCTTCTCTTTGGAAACATAAACTCCCTGAAATCAAATCTCTGTGACAGTTTCCATCTGTAAACTTTTGTATTTTCCTGGTCTTGGACAGGTCGCAGTTTATAGGCTGATTCTGGTCCCTGGACCACACCTTGAATAACACTGCTGTACTGTATCTATATTCTCTCCTCCACCCTTAACTCAATTTCAACTGTCATATTTCTCTTTATTAGCTTTCGTGTTAGCAAATTTAATATGAGCTGAACATGTGCTCAAGATCAATATGCTTAACAAGTTTTGCTTCAAAAATATTTCATACAATTAAGAGAAGCAAATTCTCCTAAGCTAATAGGCTTAGGGAGTCCCTACCACATAGTAAGTGTTCAGTAAATAGCAGAGGTGAATACCATTGCTGGATTATGAGCTTTCTTGCTGCGGGGATCACAGTTTTGCTTGGCTGTGGCTTTGTTTTACATGTGTGACCCTTCACAGTTAGTATGATACTAGGCACTTAATAGGTGTCAAATATATTTGTTGAGTGAATTAATGATGTACACATAAGTTAGTGTACTGCTTGTCCTCCTAAACATAGTGCAGGTATAGTTCTACCATGGGACCAGGTGCAAGGGTGTCAGAGCACAGGGTGTTTGCAGACCCCAACCTACCCAACTCCTGTCTGAACCTTTCTTCTGCTCCAAACAAGTTCTGCTTTTTCTAAATTTAGCCTCAATGATTTGACTAAAATGAACACTTTGACAATTGGTATGAATCTCAAAATCTTAACAGGTAGTTTTATTTGATCCTTTTCTTTCTCCGAAGTGGGGTGAGATACATAGGTATTCCAAAGAAAGAGACGTGGGCCCCAGTCATCTCTGCTAAATGAGAGACTTAGAGATTATTCTGGACTCTCTTATGTGCAATTATTTTGTGTGGTTAACTAACTCGCTCTGCAGAAGGACTACATTGCCTGAAGATAAAAATTAGCTGTGTTTCTGTGCAGCGAAAAAGTAGAAAACAGCCAAGTTTTTTGATTAGAGGAAATAGATTCAATTTGTTGGTTTCCTAAGAGTTGTCAGGAAATGCTTCATGGAAACAGGGCTGATTTGACAAGTCTGATTCAAAGTTTACAGATGCCTGAGCATCTGATGTTGCTTCCTCTTCTACCTCCTCTGCCTGCCATGCATCATCATTAGAAACAAGGTGTCATTGACCATGAAATTCGACTTTAGGATGGACTTGCAAGAAATGTTGGGAACTGGACGTTTCAATTGTAACTGAGGCACCATGAAATAAAATCTGTGTTTCTCTGTAAAGGCTTTGTCATATCTAATTGATGCAGAGAATCCTAATAGGCTGTGGTGGGAGGAATGCCATGCATTAGATGGAGAAGAGCCAAGGGTTTTGTGTATAATTCATTTGTTAAAGTCATGGTTCTTAATCTCTTTGATGAAAATAAAGGGCCCTGTAGAAAGCACAAACGTTGACAAAGATATTTAAGAAGGTTTACAATCTCCAAAGCTAAAAATTTAACTTAGGTTAAGAAGTTCTTATTTGGTGGTTCTAGCAGAGTTTGGGCTGTTTTCTATGCAGGTTCCTTATTTAAAAGAGTCCACTTGAACCTTTGCTTAAGGATGATTTCTGGTTGCACACTGGGATGGGGAGGGATGGAGCAGATGCTTGGTGCCCTGAAGAACTGGGCGAGCCGGCCTCAGAGACAGTGTTTGACAGAGCCAGGAACTGTGGCGCATAGTTTTACTTTCACCCCCAGATGCTTGAGTGATGTCATAACATTCCCTTTTGGTTTAGTTATCTCATCCAAAGATAGAAGTGAATTAGATCAAACTCTTAGCTCTAAAATTCTGTCATTCAGAGATACAGGATGTGTCCAGAGTATAGGGAAGACTCATATAATGGAGAGAAATTTTATGCCAAGGAGATAAACCTTTGCAAGAGTTTGCCTGAGGCCTGAAATTTATATTCGGCACCACTGTGCTGCTGGGTTATAATGAGTTCTCCTGCTTTCTTTCCTTTCTAAAAGAACAGCACTTCTTTTTTTATTTTAAAGATTTAATTATTTATTTGAAAAGAAGAGTTACAGGGAGGGAGGGAGCGAGGAACAGAGAGAGAGAGAATTTTCTATCCATTGGCTCACTCCCCAAATGGCTGCAATGGCCATGCCTAGGCTGATCCGAAGCCAGCAGCCAGGAGCTTCTTCTGGGTCTCCCATGTGGGAGCAGGGGCCGAAGGACTTGGGCCATCTTCTACTGCTTTCCCAGGCCATAGCAGAGAGCTGGATTAGAAGTGGAGCAACCAGGACTTGAACTGGCACCCATATGGAATGCCAGCCCCCAAGGTGGCAGCTTACCCAGCTCACCACAGCACTGCCCCAAAGAGCACTTCTACCTTTCTCAGCAATCACTGTAATCTCAATCTGGGGAGATAAAAAATACCCAGCAGTAACCTCAGAAAGCACATCTAGAATTCAAACTACCTTGGATGAGACTGAGAAGTTAATATCAACTTCTCACTTTGAGAAGTCTGTATCAAGTCTGTAGCCACCATACAGGCCAGCCTGGGGAGAACCAAAGTGGTTTGTGTGATTTTGCAGTGTATAATTGGATGACCATCAATTCGTTCTTATCTAATCTGACTCTAAGATGATTCAATTTTCCAGCATAATTAGATCAGCTTTTCTGTCTGCTGATTTTTAGCTCTAGCCCAAATTTCAAATCAAAAGTTTTTACCAATGTGTCAGAAGTAGGAGTAGAAAGAAAACTATTAGGTAAATATTAACCTATCACAAAGGAAACATTATGACAATTTCAGCAAGAAAAAAAAAGATGGTTTTGAATATCTCCATAGCTATGTAAGGAATCAAACAACCTTATTCACACCTTTGGCTTCTCCTCAAGGATGACACCAGATTTAAAAACACGAAGGTACTTATATAACCAACTTCAAATTCTATCCAGCTGCAGGTATGTATAAAATTGGCTGGTATAAAAACAATTTGGGCTTGGTTTGACATTATAATTTTTTTCCTAAAAAGCTCAAACCTACCCTATACATTGCCTTAGGAGTTCAGTGAACTCAGTGGTTCAGAAAATTTAGAATAAATATGACTCATCAGTCAAATGTGTTTACCTGACACATGATCCGTACTGATCTTTAGCTACCCCTTAAGCCCTCTGAGACTGCCACTAGGATTGGCTTTTCCTACCTTTTTTTATTTCTTTATTTTTTTATTTAGTAAATATAAATTTTCAAAGTACAGTTAATGGATTACAATGGCTTCCCCCCCCCATAATTTCCCTCCAACTCACACCCCTCCCATCTCCCGCTCCCTCTCCTATTCCATTCACATCAAGATTCATTTTCAATTATCTTTATACACAGAAGATCAATTCAGTATATATTAAGTAAAGATTTCATCAGTTTGCACCCACACAGAAACACAAAGTGTAAAATACTGTTTCAGTACTAGTTATAGCATTACTTCACATTGCACAACAAACTAAGGACAGATCCCACATGAGAAGTAAGTACACAGTGACTCCTCTTGTTGACTTAACAATTTGACACTCTTGTTTATGGCGTCAGTAATCTCTCTGGCTCTAGTCATGAGTTGCCAAGGCTATGGAAGCCTTTTGAGTTCACCAACTTCGATCTTATTCTGACAGGGTCATAGTCAAAGTGGAAGTTCTCTCCTCCCTTCAGAGAAAGGTACCTCCTTCTTTGATGGCCCTGTTCTTTCCACTGGGATCTCACTCACAGAGATCTTCCATTTAGGTCTTTTTTTTTTTTTTCCCCAGGGTGTCTTGGCTTTCCATTCCTAAAATACTCTCATGGGATCTTCAGCCATATCCGAATGCCTTAAGGGCTGATTCTGAGGCCAGAGTGCTGTTTAGGACATCTGCCATTCTATGAGTCTACTGTGTATCTCGCTTCCCATGATGGATCGTTCTCTCCCTTTTTGATTCTATCAGCTAGTATTAGCAGACACTAGTCCTGTTTGTGTGATCCCTTTGACTCTTAGACCTATCAGTGTGATCAATTGTGAACTGAAATTGATCACTTGGACTAGTGAGATGGCATTGGTACATGCCACCTTGATGGGATTGTATTGGGATCCCTTGGCACCTTCTTACTGAATATCCAGTGTTCTCCTTCCCAAGTGTATTTTCTGTGTCATAGATTAGTCTTTTAGCACCACAATATGGAAGAAAATGTCCATCTCTGCTGCCATGCACATTGCTTGTTTAATGTTCACAGCATCTGCGTTAACTAGTGCCACAGTGGAAACTAAGTCTTAGTGAGATCAAATTCTTGTTCAAATTTTCTTTTTTTTTTTTTTTTTTTTAGACAGGTAGAGTGGACAGTGAGAGAGAGACAGGGAGAAAGGTCTTCCTTTTTCCCTTGGTTCACCCTCCAATGGCCGCTGCAGCTGGTGCACCACACTGATCCAAAGCCAGGAGCCAGGTGCTTCTTCTGGTCTCCCATGCGGGTGCAGGGCCCAAGCACTTGGGCCATCCTCCACTGCACTCCCAGGCCGCAGCAAAGAGCTGGTCTGGAAGAGGGGCAACTGGGACAGAATCCAGCGCCCCGACCAGGACTAGAACCCAGTGTGCTGGCGCCACAGGCAGAGGATTAGCCTAGTGAGCCATGGCGCCGGCCCAAAATTTCTTTTTATTACAAGAAGGAACTGGGATCAAACCCACATATGTGAACTCCATGAGCACACTTCTGCCTTCCAGACCCAAGTACCTTCCCATATTATCGGGCCCCTTTTTTGCATAGAGAAAGGAACTTGAGGAATATTAAAAATAGGGAACATAAGTTAAGAAATTGGAATTTAGGCCCCACCAGCTTTGGGAGCTGGTTGCTCTCTCCATCTCTCTCACAGATCCCATCATTCTTCTTGTTGCTTGTCTTCCATTTGAGTCCCAATGAGAAAATCTAACATTTTCCTCTCAAAATTCTATAAGCACATGATATAATTAGCTGACAAACAACCCAAACCATTAGTCATATCATTCTTTTTTTAAATTTTTTTGACAGGCAGAGTTAGAGAGAGAGAGAGAGAGAGAGAAGTCTTCCTTCCATTGGCTCACCCCCCAAATGGCCGCTATGGTTGGAGCTATACCAATCTGAAGCCAGGAGCCAGGTGCCTCTCCTGGTCTCCCAAGTGGGTGCAGGGGTCCAAGAACTTGGGCCATCCTCCACTGTACTCCCAGGCCACAGCAGAGAGCTGGACTGGAGGAGGAGCAACCGGGACAGAATCCAGCGCCCCAACAGGGACTACAACCTGAGGTGCTGGTGCCACTGGCGGAGGATTAGCCTAGTGAGCTGCCACAATGGCAGTCATATCATTCTTTTAATTACTTTTGCATCAGGATCCCTCTTGACTCGCAGACTAGCCTAGGGGCAGGATACCCTTGAGGGGGCGTCTACTCTTTGTCCAATTTGTGACAGCTCCTGAGCAAAGTTTCATTCTGTGCAGGAACTGTGGGTGGAATTAGTCCAGCCAAAAGCACATACAGGAAACAGAGAGGATGAATGCTATGCCTATGTGCACTAAAGCTTTCCTAAAGACAGGAGGACTCGGCTAGGGACAGACAGGGCACCTGACAATCCCGTATCCCCTGACATCAACTAACTGGCTCCATGGAGCCTTTAGGCAGCCTGTTGTCAGTGGTTAATGTATGACCTCACACCCTTGGCCTTTGCTGCATTCTGCTTTCTGTTCACCCTGGAGCCCTTCAAATCATCCTCACCCTTAATGTACACTCTCTCTACCCATCACATGACTTTTTCAAAAAAATGCATGAGCTAATTAAGCATAATATACAATGATTAATCCTAGAAATACTTGTATTGATTCATCTGTTTCCATGGGTGTCATTGTTGTTGTAACTTACATGCTTGCATAGTCTTTGCCTAAAAGCTCTTTCACTCATTCTACTCTGAGAAGTAAACCTGCTCACATAGTCTAATGAATCTCATAAATCCAAAATGCTAAGGATTAGATCTTTAACTTGGAAACTGCAGTGTTTTCAGAAATTAGATCAAAAGGTACAATTATGCTAGACAGATAAAGTTTGTATTGCCAAATGCTTACAACTAACTTACTTCTCTCTGAAATGAGGTCATTCTCTTTTTAGTTTCCCCTTTTAAAAGTGGTATTCTAACCTAGCACATGATGTGCAGCAAGTAGGTGTGCTTATGTAAGTACCACATGTCTACTGCAAACTCCACATCTTTTTCTCTACCATGAACCACAAGAAGCTGGAGTCACATATGCACCCATCCAGTCCCCTGTAAATCTTTTCTGTCTCTATAAACTCTGGAATTTGGGATTTGCTTCTGATCCCTGCATACTCTAGACACTCTATAAAAACATAAACATACTCTGCGCAGTGTCTCCTCCACACACAGACCTTCCCATAAAAACAAAGCTTTGACTGTCATAACTGTCTGTAGTAATGGGGGCTAAGTAGTTACCCAAGTGGCTTGTTGTGGCTCAGTGGCTTGTGTGTTGAGACCTTGAACTTGTTTCCACAGCACTGCCCCCAGACTTGGAAAAGGCAAAGCCCAAACACAAAACATTGCCTTTCTCAGTTACCCCTATTTCAAGTGAGGATTTTTTTTCCAAGGGGGTTTATCTTTGGTTTCCCAGAACCAAGCCCTGTGATGGAGACTTAGGTGATGTATAAAAGTGCTCCACAAAGGCAGCTAAAGCAGCTCCAGTTTGAGGCAGGTCCTTCAGAGATAACTGGAAGTGTGAGTTATTAGAACAAGAACAGCCAGCAAGGGCGATGTGCACCAATGCTAAAGGGACTCAAGGGGATGAGGGCAGAATGCCAACAAAGCCCCTCTCAGGCTTCCATTTTGCTAATACCCCAGATGTGTCCAGTCCTTGTTTCCCTGTTCACAGCTATTCCCACTGACCACCTCCTCCCTGAGGCATCTTTTCCTTTGGTTTCCCTGACACTAGCCTTTCTTGATGGACTTCCCACCTTTTAGTGACTTGCCCAACCATCGTGCAAGTTCATATCACGCTGCTCTGACAATGCCTATAGGAACTCCTCTGTACTGTTCGAAGCTCCCTTCCCTCCTAATGCCTTTTCTCATCCTATAGAACCGATTAGTACTTACAAGGAGATATTTTAAATGTTTATGTGCCCAAACCAGACCTCCACTTAAAGTTCTGGGTAGGTGGTAAATACAAATGTTCCCTGTTTCATTCTGGCACCAAAATGCAAACATGCCCCAACTCAGGACTATCTTGAGATTATGTTTCCCATTTTGTTCATGTCACCATAATTCATCAGTCTATGAATGCCTGAAATCAATGACCTTTCACTGATTCTACTCATTGGCCTTCTCAATAAATCTACAACTTGTTCTTTTCTACATCTGTAGTGCCATCATCCTCATCCCAAGTGCCCTAATCTCTTGTAGATTACTGAATGGCCTCATAATTGGTCCACCCACTTCCACTCATTCTGTCTCACTAACCGGAATGCCTTTCCCAGTAGACTATGAGCTTCATGAGGTCATGTTTCAGTTAACTGTTAATTACTTATATATTTTAAAATAGTTTTAGATATGCTAAAACATTGCATAGATAGGGCAGAAGGTTCCCATAAGCTCTGCACTTGGTTTCTACTAGTATTAACAATTTACATTAGGGTGATACATTTGTTACAATTATTAAACCAATATTGATACATTATTAACCTGTGTGCATAGTTGATTCAAATTGCCTTCGTTTTTAATAACACATTTTTCAGCACAAAAGGCAGTAGAAGGCCCCTACAAACAGCCCACAAAACAATTTTCAGGCCTTTTAAACATTCTTCTTACCTTTCCTACCTCAGTTTCCCTCCCCATATCCATAATCTACTCTCAGGAAGACTTTGAGCCCATTGAAGCCTCAGTTCCCTCACTTATGAATGAGGGGTAAAAATGGTGTCTTCCAAGGGAGATGACGGTGCCTGGGAATTGCATGCAGAAGGCACAGCACAATTCCTGCAGCACACCCATTGCTAGGACATGTTAGCTATGAATACTATTGCTGCTGATTGCTTCCTTTGTGAATACATGTCTGCAACTGGATCTGGGAGCGGAGAATGGGAAGACACTTACCTGGTGATGGGCTCTCGGATGTGCAGGGCCTTTCTCTCTGCATAGCTCACCGTACTTGGTTTGGTTTGTGTGGGCTCTTTCAGGAGCCCCCGCTACTGTAATCTGTGGCTCAGGTGTTGTGGTTCAGGTTTGGCTGTAGTCCTTCACGTGAAGCGGGATCCCTCCATACCTTTCCTCTTCACCTTTGCTGGGGAGAGTTGAGACACAGACACAGAGAGATGCCTGTCACATGGATGTCCAGTTCTCAGCTCTCTCCAGCGTGGTTCTTTGCTAACAGTTTCTCTCAGAGCCAGAGGTAGGGCTCCTGTTCTTCTCCGTTCTGCAGGAGACATGACCAAGTGCAGTGTCAAGGCAGTAAACACCACATGTCATCCTCATAGACTTCTGGCTTCTGGCTTCTCAGAGTTCGTGCTGGAATTTGGTGTCTCAAATGCTTTGTAGCCATCCAGCCTGATCTGCTAGCTCTCTACACTATTCCCAGCCTGGTGCAGGGTCAGCTCAAGATTTCGAGCGAAAGGGTAACGTTCAGGTGTGAAATTACATCCAAGACACAGAATAAGGAATTATGGAAGAAAATATAAAATCAAAAACAATAAACTCAAGGCAGAATTAGAGATAAAATGGTTCTCCTCTTGTTTTCTGCTAAAACTCATCACAATCACATGGCATTCTCTCAATTCAGTCCCATAAATCTCCACTTTATTTCCATTCCCCCACATTCCAATCATTGTTACATGCTAAAAGCCAGAGTCTAGACTAGTGCATGCCGGCAGGTTAGCAGGCTTAAAAATTAAAAATGTGGTTATATTCAGTAACTGCTCTTGCTACAGTTATTTCCCACTCAGACTGTGTTAAACATCTGTGCAACATATTAGAATTCAGCTCATCTAAAGTTTGCCACTAACTCTATGACCTTAAGCAAGTTATTTAACCATGCCTGGCCTTGCTTTCTGGGTTCCTTTAAGTTTTAAAATGCCAATGTTATGAACAAACTTTGAGAATGTCGAGAATATCTTCTAGAAATGGACTTGACTGTAGGTTACTTACACCCAAATGCAGACCCAAACTCCCTCTCTCCTGTCCTGAGACTGAACACAGGATTTTCAGAAGCTTGGCTTCCTGTTCCTATCCTCCAAATTGTCTCCAGCCACACCTTCCCTATGTATCCCTCTGGTCGAATGTTCCTTCTACACCGGAAACAGAATTTCCTCACACTCAGTGAGCTCAGGTAGATTCAAGTGTTCGAATGCCAACACAACAGATGTGAACGTGAAGTTTGAGCTCTTCAGGCAGCCAGCCACTGTGCTGATTGCCTAAAAAGCATCATGCTATATTAATCCTCCTACCAACTGTCTGATATGGATATGGCTTTAAGCATCTTTTTCAGGTGTGAAAAATTATTATATACATATACAAACCAGCCTCAGGGACTTTGGGTAAATTGCCCAGAACTTATGAGGGTATTTCTAAAAATTTATAGAAAATGGAATTAAGAGATAAGGTAATATTTGGTTAAAAAATTTTGGAAACCCATGTGTAGTTTTTTCACTTTATACACTTGTACAAATTTTTGGAAGACCCCCTCTTAGGTAGCAATCCATAATTCTTAAAACCTGACTATAAAAGCCAAGATTTTGACAGCTGAACTTTGTCCTTTAAGATAGGTGACCATCTGCATTAAGCATGGCAGTAACTAAGAGAAGAATGGAATCAAGATTATAGCGATGGTGTATGACAGGGCGAAACTTGATCTTAACTATATAGTATATATTATGTACAGTATGGAAAGTTGCTATTCATTGTTAGATTTTTTTTTCATAGGAGAAAATGAAATTTTATAAATCCAAGAGACTCTGACTCCTGCTCACGACATGTCCTATTGCCAAGACAACAAATTCTATAGCACACAGAGAGACTCATTTAAAAAAACAAGACAAAAAAAACAAATCATGATTCAGTAGACCTAAATCGCAGTGGGCCTGAAAACCTCCAGTTTTTAAAGGTCCCCAGTTGACTAGGATTTATTTCCATGTATATAGATGACAAACATAATACAAATCTAGATGTGCCTTATAGATAGGTCAGCCTCATTTATAATTCTAAAATTCCAGGCGAGTGCTGTTCCCTCAACTTAATAGCCTCTTCCAAAATACTAGCGAAGCAGATTTCTCAGGTGTCTCTTTCTTCTCACCCCTGTCCCTTCTGCAAACATGAATAACTCCCAGAACTCAGTTGCACATGGAACTGTGGAGAATGCTCTCTTCAGATAAGATCAGACTCCCCTGTTTATTCTGAGGCAACAGTGAGACAGACACACCCTGGGCCTGAGCCACCCTTGGGCTCGTTTTGTGTCATAGCTATAGGATGCTCAAAATGT
Organism: Oryctolagus cuniculus; assembly: GCF_964237555.1. NCBI lineage: Eukaryota > Metazoa > Chordata > Mammalia > Lagomorpha > Leporidae > Oryctolagus > Oryctolagus cuniculus. Next base: position 153,580,088 of record NC_091433.1, read on the forward strand.
TTCTTTCCATCTGGGGCACATTATGCAAGTGACCTGTCTTTAAACTGCCACTATCCTTTTTTTTTTTTTCATTTCATTCTTCCTCTTCTCTCATTCTTTCCCTTTCACTTCATCATTTGTGCCCTCAGAAAGCCTGCCAGAATGGTTATTTTTCTCTTTAGTCAAAATTCTCCCTACCCTAGAGGAATTCATATCATACCCTGTCTCTATTCTTAACTTTTGACTGTTTGTCTATCCAGTGAGTTATTCAAAGAGTGTATTTTGAACACCCGTTTTATGCCATGTGCCATTTTAAGAGGTGAGGAAATGAACGAGACCTTACAGTGCTGTGGTGCTTACTTCCCTACATAAACACACAACACACTGGCCTTCGCTTCCCAATAGGTAGCCACACATAAGTAGAGTCTCATTTTCTGAATCTTTCCTTAATTTCTTTCTTTCCTCTCTATCTGGGCTAATACATGTTGGATCTTATCTCCCAGTAGGAAAGAAACCCATCATCTGGATTAATTCTAGCTATGGTATCAGTTACTGATTAAGACATAGTAAGTCACTACCCACTGATAGCGTGCAGTTAATAATCAATTTCTTCCATCTAAACTCCCTGTAATGTGATGAAATGCAGGATATTTTTGGCAACCAGGGAAACTTTCAACTCTTCTCAAACCACCATAAATAACAGGCAGCCAGATCTTCCATTGCCCACACCCATGGAAAATGATGATCTGTAAGGATCTCACTCTTCTCAATCTGTAAGAATTTTGCTCTTCCCAACCTAGAAATCTACAAAGTTTGTTGCTGTGGTCTGACTCATCTCATGTAGCTTTACCTCTTTTATATCTCTGCATAACTTTGGAGCTATTTTAATGTGCCTTTTCTGCACAGTTTTCCTTACAGTTTCCCCTTATCCTTCTGGTTAGATAACTAATCCGTGTACCCAAGTGTGGATACATACACTAGAAACTGCAAAAGGGATTTGTTCTTCCTGACTCTGCATCAGGCCACATAAGCAGGGCGTGGACCTAACTCTGGAGCAAATGCAATCCGGAGAGAAACTGCATTACAGAACGACCCCTGCCAACTCTTGGGAGATGACAGCCCTCTCCCTCACTGTGTCTGTGATTTTCAGATTTAGTCCTAAGAACAAGACTACATAGGACGTCGGGTGCCACATGCAAGGGAGAGGAGAGATGCAAGGGAAGAGGGGCAGTCAGGGCACAGTGTCCTCATCTGGTTATTCCACCTCGCAGAGGGAAAACAGGAGCCGTCTGGGTGGCTACCTGCTCTGCCCTCCCCACCCCAAGTATCCATTTATTGTCTGCCTTTTTGTTACGACTCCTCCTGTCCACTTGTGTCCTGCCACATCCTCCCATTGCCTTTAGCAGAGTGGGCTTGCACCCTGTGTTTCCTGTTTCTGCTGCCTGGGACATTCTTTACCAGTGGCCACCAGGTCACCACCCAGCACCGCCATCCCCCACCCTTGCTTTATTATTTTGCATTGGGTAAATCTCCCTCTAAGCAGCTATGGATTTCACTTAGAACTCATTTATTTTCGATGTTGACTCAGGATGGGATCGTATGAGGGGAAGGATGACATCTGCTGGGTTTGCCATCGTATCTCCTGCACCTGAAAGAACATCCAGCACAGTGAAGATTAGCTGAGTAGGCTACTGCTTTGCCTGAGCTGGCCTTCAGACCACAATTACTTAAATAATACTAAGTTCAATGTTTTTCTGTTCCACTGCTAGCACATGGAAACTTTTATGAGTCACGTGGATAGGGTGGGCTCTGGCCAAGACCAACTCACACCGTGAAAAGAGAAGCAAAAGCTGTTGTCTTTACTGTTCTCTCTGATTTCATCAGACACAGAACCCTCCTTGGTCATAGCATATCGTGAATACATAGGATTTTCTTTTTGATTAAAAAAAAAGGTTAAGCTTCAGTTTGGCAGCTGGATCTGGCTGAAATTAAGAACCATTTTTATTTTGACTTGTCGCATAATTTTTTTGCCAAGTAATATAGTGACATAAGTTCTTTCTTTAAAATTCCATTTATAGAGAGGAAGGAAGGAAAAAGAAAAAAATAAAGAGAAAGGGGAAGTAAGGGAAGAGAATGAAGAAAGAAAGAGAAAGGGAAAAGAGGGATTCGTAGAGGGATGGAAGCAGAAAGTTTTAAGAATAAAAAAAAAAATGGTAAGTTAAGTGGTACAAAGCAGGTTCCCAGTCCTGTCCCTGGGAGAATGTAGGATGCCCATCCTTCAGATGCTAATCTGAGTCTCAGTAGCAGCTCAAGATCCCAGTGGCACACAAGTCTGCGGGCACTTCCTCCAAATGCATGCTCTAGGATAGTCCCTGAGTGGCACGTAGGTGCTGGGAAGATTACATGAATAGTTTCAAAAGCAGACAAAATCCTTGAGTATTGTTCGTCTCCTATTATGTGGGGATTTTGGTTCAGAAATTGGTGAGAATAGAGTAGAGCCATGTAAGCCCAGGGGGCATCTTCCAATAGGGTCCCAGGGGATGATGTGCCACTTTTTCATGCTCATCAGGGACAGTGTGGATCCCAGTGCCAATCAGGCTTTGTGGCTTGTCCCCAGTGTCATCTGTGCAAGGACACTGTTCTGCCCCTGCCCCAGCCCCTGCCTGACCCTCATTTTACCCTCAGCACGCAGCATGGCAACTTACTGGCGGCCAAGCCCTCTGGGAGACATAGGCTGACTGCATTTTGGACCATGAACACTTGTCATTATGAAAAAAGAGCCTCAGACACATTTGAACTATAAAGAAAAAACAACAAAAGCAAACCACATCATTCTTATCTTTCATTGTGCATTTGAATGCAATTTATTTGCACTTTTGTATTTTAAGGAGAAACTGTTGGAGGCTTGATGGTTAGAATAGAAATGAAATACAGAAGATCTTACTCCCAGCCCTAGAGCTGGCAGGATGAATGTCTTCGCCATCAGCCCTGAAATTTGTATTCTCTCCTATCCAGAGAGAAAATAGAAGATCATGCCCATTCCGCTGCATTGTTCCCCATTTTGTTTATCCTTGCAAAATAGAATTTTGAAGAAAAATGAAACACATTAATCTTTATCTAGGAATGCATTTCTCCCCTCCTCCTCCACTGAATGCTTTAAAGGGCATATTCTTATAAGAGATCTTGTATTTATTTCAAAAACCTGCAACCTCCTTGGTCCTTTTAAAGGTGAACAGTTCACTGAGCGTAATTCAGTCTCAAAGACTTAGTGTTTCTCTTCTCTCCAACTGCACTCCAAATAAAACCTCTGGATCTCTTGAAGAATTTCCATGAGAGAAGGACCCAGTGAGTCTGGAAGTTAGAGATCATCCCGAGATTTGACCTTCACCCATGGGATCTCTTGAAAAGGACTTCTGGAACCAAAGCAGCATCTTCCTCCATCATCAAGTCTGCAGAATGAAGGCTTGATTTTATTAAGGGGTTGTATAGTTTTCCCTACAATCACCCCAAATGCAAATTAAATCAGCTCCCCATATATACTCTGTTTTGAAAATCCAACAATATCAGAGATGAATTAGGATTGATTTATGAAAGGAAAAAAAATCATTGATTTAAAACTAAAAGAAAACAAGCGGCAATTTATGATGAGTGTGGGTATATAGTGGACCTGGCCTCTGCCTAGTCCTTCAGCCTCTTTTAACACCTCTCACTTTCAAACAACCTTGATTCCAACCAACACACTAACGGTTCCTTTAATGAACACTGCAGTCTTCATGGCCCCAGATTTTGCCTAGCGGTTGCCCACTATTTGAAATGCTTTTCTTCTGCCTAACTCCCTGTTTTATGCCTGGAAAATGGCTTCTTTCAAGGGTCATTTTAAGAAGCCATATCTTATGGTGCTAGCAATTAGAACATCTACCATTTGTTGAATATTAATGTATGACAGGGACTAGGATGATCTCTTTGCATGATTATGTCATTTAAACCTAATATTAGCCACCAGCAGATTGATATTTTGAAGCTGATTTCTCATAAAGGCACGAGTAAAAACTTCAGGCCACCTAACAGGGAATAGAGTAGAGTTTTGCATGGAGTTGCTTTTAGTCTGTTCTCTGTAGACTTTGCCCAACCATGAATCCATATATTTTCCCAATTAAATTTTTTTTCAAAATTCTCTAAAATGCTTGTTTAACTCTCTAAGTAGGAGTATTATACATTTTTTTGAGATTTGATTATACTACATTGATACTTTCATAAGTCATTATTTTTACTAAAGTTTATATTTAATTGTTGTTATATGGAGAAAGGCAAGTGCTTTCTAGATATTAATGTTGTATCTAGCAAACTCACAGAAGAATTCAATAATTAGCCAATAACTTACATAGCTAGTAAATTGCAAGGCTAGGATACAAACAGACATATGTGGAACTCCTGATTCTTCCAGTTCTCCTGGATTCTTAAGTCCTGGCTCTCTCTTCCTCTCTCTGATTATTTCAAACATTTGTTTCCCATCCTTAATTCAGCCTTCGTAATTCTCATTGTAGAGAAGTTTAATCTACAAATTGCTAATCCAGCATAGATTCATTTGTTTAAAAAATGCCAGTCCCCTAATCATAACCTTTCTGAACTATTATTAATACCATTATGTTTTCTGTGCCAATGATCATATCTTTGTTCACTTTTGTCACTGACTGGGTTTGCTTGTGAGGGATTTGGGGACAGCATTAGGAGTTCAAGGTGTTCACTGGAGAATTAGCACCTATGAAAAGAAAGAGGAAGAAGTAACAGAGAGAAGGGGGAGAAGTTAAACTGCTATGCAGACCCTGCAAAGTCTCATCCAACCAGGAAGGAATTTGAAGGCATTGTTGTCCATCAGAACTGTTTCCAGTGTTGGGTCAAAACACCCAGGCCTTTGTACACTGTCTTCTTCAGGCACCAGGTAGCAGGTGATCCAGAAAGAGCAAGATTTCAGGTGAGGAAATTCTCTACAAGTGAGTTAGACCAGGGAGGAGCAGACTACTGAATGTTATCTACCCACTGCACTGCCTGCAGCTGGTGGCAAGGCTTCTTGGAAGGGAATACAAGCAGTCCATCAGTTCATGTCTGGGTCTACCATGCCTTCTTAATTACACACACACACACACACACACACACACACACACACACAAGCAGAAAGATAGGGCAGGGTAGGGGATAGAAACTCTTAATTAGCAAGCAGTCTTACTAAATTTCTGACCTTAGAGGCACTGTGCCCAAAATTTCTTCATTAAGCATGATATTTACTGTAGGCCTTTGCGGATAACCTTTATCATGATGAGAAAATTACCTTCTATTTTTGGGTTTCTGAATATTTGAAGTTTTTTTCTTTTTTAATGATAATAGTATTGAGCTTTCAGCTGCTTTATTTGTATTGAGATAACTGTTTTTCTCTTTTAGTGATATTTAATGGATAAAATTGCATCAATACATTTTTCTGGCATGAACCATTATTTCATTCATAGGACAAATCCTTCTTGATTGTGACGTGCTTGTGAATATTTATTCTCAGCTACTTAGTATTTCCATTAGGATTTTTGAAAATTTCATGGAAAATGAATATTATGAAAAAACTGCATGGGTTTAAAAATATTTTTGCTCCAATGTAAACTTATTTTTGAATGCCATCTTCCATGAACTTTTTGAAGTGCTCTCGCGAATCTATAAAATTAGGTTTACTTTTAGGTTACTGGATTGCCTTTTTACACTTATGTAGATTGCCTATGTTTTCTAATTCTGATAACAATCTTCATTTGCAGAAGTCTTTATTTTCCTCAAAGAGTTTATAGAATTCAACAATGAAGTTATCTGGGTTTAAATCTTTCAGTAAATAAAATATTTGATTTCTACTTAAAGTCTAAAAATATTTATTGGACATACATATTTTCTTTAAATATTATAAAAATTTTATATTTCTTCTACAAGTTTATATTGATGAGTTTTCTTTTGTTCTTTTTTTCTTAAGGAATTCATTAAAACATTGAATTCTCAGGGTTACAGCAAATGCTTGATAAACACTACAACAACATTCTCATCAATTCTCATGTTAATGTGATATTAAATACAAAGAGAACAGATCCCATGTAATGCCTAGATACAATTATAAGAATTTAAAATATTTTCTTTCCTCCTTTCCTCCCCCCTTTTTCCCTTTTATTCTTTTTTAAATTTTTAGATAGCATTTTTAATTTACAGTATAGTCAAAGTTTAATCTTCACTAAATAGAATGCAACCAGATTTTCAAAACTATGACCATACAGCATTCTTTACCATTGTTTTGACAAAACTATACTTACAGCAATACTAATACACACAGGCATTTCTTTCTTGTTTTTATTTTTTAATTTAGATTCCACATAAAAGGGAGAACATACAGTATCTTTCTGTGTCGACCTTATTTCATTCAATAAGATGTCTTCCACTTGCATCCACTTTGATGCAAATAGTAGAATCTCATTCTTTTTATAGCTGAATAATTTTCTATAAATAAATATATATAATATACATATATACACCATATTTTCTTTATCCATTAATTTAATGATACACATCTTGATTGATTCCATATTTTGGTCATTGTGAGCAGTGCTGCTATAAATACAGTGGTGCCAGTATATCTTTGATCCAATATGTTCATGCCTTTTGGTTGTATACCTGGTAGTGGGATTGCTGGATCATATGCCAATTCTCTCTCCAGTTTTTCAAGAAATCTCCACACTGTTATTTACATTCCCACTTCCCTTTCTCGACATCCTCACCAGCATTTGTAGCTCTGACAGGGGTGAGGTGAAATCTCTGTTTTGTTTTGTTTTGTTTTGTTTTAAGATTTATTTGAAAGTCAGGCAGAGGAGAGAGAGAGAGAGAGAGAGAGAGAGAGAGAGAATCAATCTTCAATCTGCTGATCCTCACTCCAAATGGCCACAATGGCCAGGGCTTGACCAGACTGAAGCCAAGAACTTCAACCAGGTCTCTCACAATGGTGGCAGGAGCCCAAACACTTGAGCCATCATCCGCTGCTTTTCCAGGCCATCAGCAGGGAGCTAGATCAAAATTGGAGCAGCTGGGACACAAGCTGGTACCAATATGGGAAGCTGGTGTCACAGGCAATAGCTTTGCCTGCTAGGACACAATACTGGCTCCTCACTGTGCTTCTGAATTGCATTTTCTGATGGCCAGTGATGTTGAGTAGTTTTTTTGTATACTTGTTGGCCATTTGTATTTCTTCTTTTGAGAACTGTCTATTGAGGTCCTTTACCTATTTATTAACTGGATTGGTTGTTTTATCTTACTGAGTTTTTTGAGTTGCTCATCATTCTGGATACTATTCCTTTGCCAGATAGGTAGCTTGCAAATAGTTTTTACCATTCTGTTGGATGTTTTTCACTCTATTGATTGCTTCCTTTACAGTGCAGAAGCTTCTGAGTTTGATATAATCCCATTTGTCTAGTTTTGCTTTGTTGCCTGTGCTTTGGGCAGTCTTTGTTTTTTAAAGATTTATTTGAAAGATTTACAGATAGAGAAGGAAACACACACACACACAGATTTCCCATCTACTGGTTCACGCCACAGATGACTGCACTGGTCAGTGGTGAACCAGGCCAAAGCCAGGAGCCAGGAGCTTCAAATTGGTCTCCCACATGGTTCATGGGTCATCTTCAAACACACACTTGGGCCATCTTCCACTGCTTTTCCCAAGCCATTAGCAGGGACCTGGATTGGAAGTGGAGCATCAGGGACACAAATCAGCATCCATATGGGATGCCAGCATCTCAAGCAGTGGCTTTACGAGCTGCACCACAATGCTGGCACCTTGGGGCCTTATCTAAGAAGTGTATATGTATATACACTTCAGTTTTGCCAACACCATTTATTGATGAGATTATTCTTACTCCAATGCATGTTCTGAGCACTTTTGTCAAAAATTAGCTGGCTGTATGTGTGTGGGTTAATTTCTGAGCTCTCTATTCTGTTCGACTATCTATGTCAGGTTTCAGTGCCAGTACCAGGATGTTTTAATTACTATACCTTTGTAGTATGCTTTGAAGTCAGCTACTGTGATGCTTCCTGCTTGATTTTTTTTCCACATGATGACTTTACCTATTATGGGTTTTTTTCTGATTCCATGTGAACTTTAGAATTATTGTTTCTAATTCTGTGAAGAATATCACTGTTAATTTGATATGGTTTGCATTGAATCTGTAGATTACTTTAGATAGTATAAACTTTTTTTTTTATATATTTTGACAGGCAGAGTGGACAGTGGGAGAGAGAGACAGAGAGAAAGGTCTTCCTTTGCCATTGGTTCACCCTCCAATGGCTGCCGCGGCCAGCGCGCTGCGCTGATCTGCTGCGGCCGGCGTGCTGCGGCCAGCGCACCGCGCTGATCCAGTGGCAGGAGCCAGGTACTTCTCCTGGTCTCCCATGGGGTGCAGGGCCCAAGCACTTGGGCCATCCTCCGCTGCACTCCCGGGCCACAGCAGAGAGCTGGCCTGGAAGAGGGGCAACCGGGACAGAATCCGGCACCCCGACCGGGACTAGAACCTGGTGTGCTGGCGCCGCAAGGTGGAGGATTAGCCTAGTGAGCCATGGCACCGGCAAACATTTTCATTATGTGAATTTTTCCAGTCCATGAGCAAGGAATATGTTTCCATTTTTTGTTGTTCTTGCTGAAATCTTTCAGCACTGTTTGATAATGATCATGGTAGAGCTCCTTCACTTCTTTAAATTTGTTGCTAAATATTTAATTTATTATGTGGCTATTGGAAATGATATATCTTTCTTGATTTCTCCTTTGCTGAGATCATCATTAGTATATTAAAAGAAACTTTTTATTTTTATAACCTGCAACATTACTGAATTTGTTTATCAGTTCTAACAGCTTTTTTGGTAGAGTGTTGATGTTTCTCCACATACAACATCATGTCATCTGAAAACATGTATATTTTGACTTGCCCTTTATTTTTTTTTCCTTCACAACTGCTCTTGCTAATACTTCTACTACTGTATTGAATAAGAGTGATGAAAAAAGAAATCCTTTCAACTGTTTCCTGTGTAGCATAATATCAGCTGGTTGCATTATATCCCTTATAATTTTGAGCTATGTTCCTTATATGTCTAAGTTTTAGAGGGTGCTTATCACGAAGGGATGTTGAATTTTATCAAATGCTTTCTCCGAATCTCTGTACGACCATACGGTTTTTGTTCTTCATTCTGTTGATGTGATTTATATTTGTTGATTTGTGAATGTTCAGCCACACATCTCTGGGATAAATCTTAACTGAGTATGATATATCATCTTTTTGATGTGGTTTTGTATTCTGTTTGCTAGCATTTGGCTGAGAATTGCTGTATCTGTGTTTACCAAAACATACGTTTGTAGCTTTCTTTACATGCTGTGTCTTTGGTTTTGGTATCAGAGTGACACTTGCCTCATAAAAAAAGTTCGACAGAGTTCCATATTATTCAGTATTTTGGAATGGTTTGAAAAGTACTGTAGTTCCTCTTTAAGCATTTTATAGAATTCAGGAGTAAAGCCATCAGGTCCTGGACTTTTCCTAGTTGGAAAACTTTTAATTACCACTTCAATATTGTGCATTGTTATGGATCTGTTTAGGTTTTTCTATATTTTATTGATGTAATCTTGGTAGCCAAAATGTATACAGGAATTTGTCTATTTCTTTCAGGTTTTCCAGTTTGTTACCACATAGTTTTTTCATAACAGTATCGTATGATTATTGTAGTTCAATGGTTTTTGTTGTAATGTCCCCTTTTCCATCTTTAATTTTATTTATTCAAGTTTTTTTCTTTATTAGTCTGGCTATAGATTGTTCTCAAAATATCAGCTTTCTGCTTCATTGACCTTTTGTATTGTATTATTTTTTAGTTTCGAATTCATTTATTTCTGCTCTGATCCTTGTTATTTCTTTTTTTTAACTTTTATTTAATGAATATAAATTTCCAAAGTACAGCTTATGGATTACAATGGCTTTCCCCCCATAACATCCCTCCCACCCGCAACCCTCCCCTTTCCCACTCCCTCTCCCCTTCCATTCACATCAAGATTCATTTTCAATTCTCTTTATATACAGAAGATCAGTTTAGCATACATTAAGTAAAGATTTCAACAGTTTACTCCCACACAGAAACATAAAGTGAAAAATACTGTTTGAGTACTAGTTATAGCATTAAATCTCAATGTACAGCACACTAAGGCAAAGATCCTACATGAGGAGTAAGTGCACAGTGACTCCTGTTGTTGACTTAACAAATTGACACTCTTGTTTATGGCATCAGTAATCACCCTAGGCTCTTGTCATGAGCTGCCAAGGCTATGGAAGCCCCCTGAGTTCACCGACTCTGATCATATTTAGACAAGGCCATGGTCAAAGTGGAAGTTCTCTCCTCCCTTCAGAGAAAGGTACCTCCTTCTTTGATGACCCATTCTTTCCACTGGGATCTCACTCGTGGAGTTCTTTCATTTAGTTTTTTTTTTTTTTTTTTCCCAGAGTGTCTTGGCTTTCCATGCCTGAAATACTCTCATGGGCTTTTCAGCCGGATCCGCATCCCTTCAGGGCTGATTCTGAGGCCAGAGTGCTATTTAGGACATCTGCCATTCTATGGGTCTGCTGTGTATCTCACTTCCCATGTTGGATCATTCTCTCCCTTTTTGATTCTATCAGCTAGTATTTGCAGACATTCTCTCCCTTTTTGATTCTATCAGCTAGTATTTACAGACACTATTCTTGTTTATGTGATCCCTTTGGTTCTTAGTCCTATCATTATGATCAATTGTGAACAGAAATTGATCATTGGGACTAGTGAGATGGCATTGGTACATGCCACCTTGATGGGATTGAATTCGAATCCCCTGGTATGTTTCTAACTCTACCGTTTGAGGTAAGTCAGCTTGAGCATGTCCCGAATTGAACATCTCTTCCCTCTCTTATTCCCACTCTTATATTTAACAGTGATCACTTTTCAGTTAAGTTTCAGCACTTAAGAAGAATTGTGTATTGATTACAGTATTCAACCAAAAGTACTAAGTAGAACAAACAAAAAAAAATACTAAGAGGGATAACATATCAAGTTGCTCATCAACAGTCAGGGTGAGATCAAGTCACCATTTCTCATAGTGTTCATTTCACTTTAACAGGTTTCCTTTTTGGTGCTCAGTTAGTTGTCACCTATCAAGGAGAACAAGTGGTATTTGTCCCTTTGGGATTGGCTTATTTCACTCAGCATAATGTTTTCCAAATTCCTAACAGGGATCACTTTTCAGTTAAAATTTAAACACCTAAGAATAATTGTGTGTTAATTACAGAGTTCAACCAATGGTACTAGAACGAAAAAAATACTAAAATTGATAAAGTATTACATTGTACATCAACCATCAGGACAAGAGCTGATCAAGTCACTGTTTCTCATAGTGTCCATTTCATTTCAACAAGTTTCCCTTTTGGTGCTCAGTTAGTTGTCACCGATCAGGGAGAACATATGATATTTGTCCCTTTGGGACTGGCTTAATTCACTCAGCATGATGTTTTCCAAATTCCTCCATCTTGTTGCAAACGATCGGGTTTCGTTGTTTTTGACTGCTGTATAGTATTCTATAGAGTACATGTCCCATAATTTATTTATCCAATCTACTGTTGATGAGCATTTGGGTTGGTTCCAGGTCTTTGCTATTGTGAATTGAGCTGCAATAAACATTAATGTGCAGACAGCTTGTTTGTTTGCCAATTTCATTTCCTTTGGGTAAATTCCAAGGAGTGGGAAGTCTGGGTTGAATGGTAGGGTTATCTTCAGGTTTCTGAGGAATCTCCAGACTGACTTCCATAGTGGCTTGACCAGTTTGCATTCCCACCAACAGTGGGTTAGTGTCCCTTTTCCCCCACATCCTCTCCAGCGTCTACTGTTGGTAGATTTCTGAATGTGAGCCAATTCTCACTGGGGTGAGGTGAAACCTCATTGTGGTTTTGATTTGCATTTCCCTGATTGCTAGTGATCTTGAACATTTTTTCATGTGTCTGTTGGCCATTTGGATTTCCTCTTTTGGAAAATGTCTATTGAGGTCCTTGGCCCATCTCTTAAGTGGGTTGTTTGTTTTGATGGTGTGGAGTTTCTTGATTTCTTTGTAGATTCTGGTTATCAACCCTTTATCAGTTGCATAGTTTGCAAATATATTTTCCCATTCTGTCGGTTGTCTCTTCACTCTCCTGACTGTTTCTTTTGCAGTACAGAAACTTCTCAATTTGATGCAATCCCAAATGTTAATTTTGGCTTTGACTGCCTGTGCTTCTGGGGTGTTTTCCAAGAAGTCTTTGCCGGTACCTATATCTTGCAGGGTTTTTCCAATACTCTCTAATAATTTGATGGTGTCAGGTCGTAGATTTAAGTCTTTAATCCATGTTGAGTGAATTTTTGTGTAAGGTGAAAGGTAGGGTTCTTGCTTCATGATTCTGCACGTGGAAATCCAATTTTCCCAGCACCATTTATTGAATAGACTGCCCTTACTCCAGGGATTGGTTTTGGATCCTTGATCAAATACGAGTTGGCTGTATATGTTTGGGTTGATTTCTGGTGTTTCAATTCTGTTCCATTGGTCTATCCATCTGTTTCTGTACCAGTACCATGCTGTTTTGATTACAACTGCCCTGTAGTATGTCCTGAAATCTGGTATTGTGATGCCTCCTGCTTTGTTTTTGTTGTACAAGATTGCTTTAGCTATTCGAGGTCTCCTGTGTCTCCATATGAATTTCAGCATCATTTTTTTCAGATCTGAGAAGGTGGTCTTCGGTATCTTGATTGGTATTGCATTGAATCTATAAATTGCTTTTGGGAGAATGGACATTTTGATGATATTGATTCTTCCAATCCATTATTTCTTACCTCTTGCTAATTTAGGGTTTGGTTTGTTCTTGTTTTTCTGAATCTTCAAGATGTATCATTATGTCATTTATTTGAAATATTTCTCTCCTTTTAATGTAAACACTTAATACATAAACTTTCCTCTTAACATTGCTTTTGCTATACCCCACAGGTTTTGATGTGTTGAGTTTTCACGTTCATTTATGTCAAGAAAGTCTATGATTTCCTTTTTAATTTCTTCAATCACTCATTTGTCATTCAGTAGCATGTTATTTAATTCCTATGTATTTTTAAATATTCTATTTATTTTTAGTTTTAGCTTTATTCCTTGGTAGTCTGAGAAGATACATGGTATGCTTTCAGTATTTTTAAATTCACCGAGACTTGATTTGTGGACTAACATATGCTCTATCCTAGAAAATGTTCCATGTGCTAATAAGAAGAATGTGTATTCTGTAGCTGTAGGGTAAAGTGTGGTTCAACTGCTCTGTATATTTATTTTCTGTCTGGATGATCTGTTCATTGATGGTAATGGATCTAATAATATTTTCTGTATATTTCTGGGTGGTCTTCTTTTGGGTCCATATATATTTATGACTATTTTATCTTCTTGCTGAATTGATCCTTCTATCAATATATAACATCTTTTTCTCTTTTATACTTTTTGATGTGAAGAATGTTTTATCTGATAGGAGTATAGTTACTCCTGCTTGTTTTTGGCTTCTATTTGCCTGGAATATCTTTTTTCTTTCAGTCTATGTGTATCTTTGTTTGTGAAGTGACTTTCTTGTAGGCAGCATATAGTGGGGTCTTGGTTATTAATCCATTTTATGCGATTTTAAAAACCCTTACCACTTTTATTTAACTTTAATACTTCTTTCCTTCTGAAATATTTTGTTCTTTTTCTAGTCCTTTGAGTGGAAAACATAGCTCATTTGTTCTTACTGTTTTGTTGTGATTTTTATTTGCTGCATTTCTACTGCATAAACTCAAATCAATAACAATTGCTTTAGTTTCATTGCACAAAGTTTGACAATGCTTTAAATTGCCATTCAATTACATTTTATTTTTGATTTTCCTTTTTCTCTTAAAATAGTACTTGGTAACAGGTTCATTTGATTTCAAGAAATATGGGGTTTGTTTCTGCTTGCTGTGCTTTTGTTATCAGTGAAAAGTTTTTAAAAACTCAATCAGGTAAATATTCTCCATGTAATTAATTCTTTAAATTAATTGAGACTTACAATATGTTTTCCACTTAAAAACCTGTTAAAATATACATAATACAAAATTTACCATTTTAACCATATTCAGGTATATAGTTTACTGGCATTAATCATGCTCACAGTTTGCCAGCATCATTCATTTGCAGAACTTTTTTTTATCATCCCACTGAAACTGTATCCCCATAAATTAATCACTGCCTGTCTTCCCTTTCCCTCAGCCCTTGAAAACCATGGTCTACTTCTTATCTCAATGAACTTGACTACTTCAGGTATCTTGTAAAAGTAGAATCATATGGTTTCTTTTGTATCTGGTTTATAAAATTTAGCATAGTGACTTACATGTACATCAATGTTGTTAACATATCAGAATTTCTTTCCCTTTTTTTATTTATTTGAGAGGTGGAGAGGGAGATACAGAGAACATTTCCACCTTTTGGTTTACTCCTCAGATGTTCACAATGTTGAGGGCTGATATAGGCCAAATCCAGGAACTCAATCCTGGCTTCCCATATGGGTGGCAGTGACTCAACTACTTGAGCCATCACCATTGCTGGAAGCTGGAATTGAGAGTGAACCCAAGACTTGAACCCAGGCACTATGATATGGGATGCAGGCATAAACTGTAATGTCAAATGCCTGACACTCTTTCTTTCTTAGGTTAATAAAATTCTATTGTACATGGGAGAAGAACTTAAAGAATTCATAGGAAATTGATTAAAATTAAAAATATAGAAAATTTATTTCTTGATGTAAGCTCCATCAAGTTTAGAAACTTTTGTAGTGATAATACCAGCCAGTTAGTCCATGCTCAAAGACTATAGGATCCTGGGAATTTAACCTTATCTATGCAGCCTTTTTAAATTATAACTAACAGAAAAGGTGGTACTGTTCTTAAGATTAAGAAGCAGGGCCGGTTGCCGTGGCTCACTTGGCTAATCCTCCACCTGCGGCGCTGGCAGCCCATATGGGCGCTGGGTTCTAGTCCCAGTTGCTCCTCTTCCAGTCCAGCTCTCTGCTGTGGCCCAGGAGGGCAGTGGAGCATGGCCCAAGTGCTTGGGCCCCTGCACCCACGTGGGAGACCAGGAAGAGGCACCTGGCTCCTGGCTTCGGATCAGTGTAGCTCTGGGCATAGCAGCCATTTGAGGGGTGAACCAACAGAAGGAAGACCTTTCTTTCTGTCATTCTCACTGTCTAATGCTATCTGTAAAAAAAAATTTAAAGAAGCAAAAACAAGTCACAAGGAGCTAAATCAGAACTGTAAGGTGAATGTCTCATGATTCCCCATCAAAAATCTGGAAAATGGCCCTTCATGGATGAAAGTGTTGACTGGACCAGTGAGGAGTCATTGTTGGGATTGTGCTTAACCTTCAGGATCTTACTGACAGAGCTATATTTCACTCCTGTTCCAGTCTTTCAAAGAACTGCTTCAGGATCTTGACCCATCTAATGAAAATTTACATTAAAATCTCTATTTTTGTCTACAGCTGATCTGGTCACAACAGTTTGGATACTCACTGAGCAGAAAGTTTGCTCAAGTAAGTTTTCAGTCAGATTTGTGTAGGCTGAACCAAGTCCTATATCTGTGGTGTTGGCTATTATTTCTGCTGTTAATTATAGATTCTCTTTAATTAGGGAATGAACAAGATTAGTTTCTTTTCCTTGCAAATTGATGTGGATGCTCTGCCAGTGCCAGTTTAATTCTCAACATCATTTCATCCTTTCTTGAGTTATCCTTTATAAGCTGCTGACTTCCTTGGAGCATTGTTTTTGTGAATTTTGTCAAGCATTGATTTCATTCTCCCATCCAAGCTTCACTAGAAATTTAATGTTTGTTCTTTCTGAATTTAGCAGAATTTATATGCACTTTAGGGGATCTTTTCTTTTTTCTTTTATTTCTTTTATTTATTTTTATATATTTTTTAACTTTTATTTAATAAATTTAAAATTCCAAAGTACAACTTTTGAATTATAGCGGCTTTCTCCCCCATAACCTCCCACCCACCCACAACCATCCCATCTCCCACTCCCTCTCCCATCCCATTCATATCAAGATTCATTTTCAATTATCTTTATACACAGAAGATCAATTACTTAGTATATACTAAGTAAAGATTTCAACAGTTTGCACCCACACAGAAGAACAAAGTGTAAAATACTGTTTGAGTGCTAGTTATAGCATTAATTCACATTGCACAACACATTAATGACAGAGATCCTACATGGGGAGTAAGTACACAGTGACTCCTGTTGTTGACTTAACAATTTGACACTCTTATTTATGGCATCAGTAATCTCCCAAGGCTCTTGTCATGAGCTGCCAAGGCTATGGAAGCCTCTTGAGTTCGCCGACTCCAATCTTATTTAGACAGGGTCATAGTCAAAGTGGAAGTTCTCTCCTCCCTTCAGAGAAAGATACCTCCTCCTTTGGTGGCCTGTTCTTTCTGCTGGAATCTCACTTGCAGAGATCTTTCATTTAGGTTTTTGTTTGTTTGTTTGTTTGTTTTTTGCCACAGTGTCTTGGCTTTCCATGCCTGAAATACTCTCATGGGCTTTTTAGCCAGATCCGAATGCCTTAAGGGCTGATTCTGAGGCCAGAGTGCTGTGTATCCCGCTTCCCATATTGGATTGTTCTCTCCTTTTAAATTCTATCAGTTAGTATCTGCAGACACTAGTCTTGTTTATGTGATCCCTTTGACTCTTTTTTTTTTTTTTTTTTTTTGACAGGCAGAGTGGACAGTGAGAGAGACAGAGAGAAAGGTCTTCCTTTGCCGTTGGTTCACCCTCCAATGGCCGCCGCGCTGCAGCCGGCGCACCGTGCTGATCTGATGGCAGGAGCCAGGTGCTTATCCTGGTCTCCCATGCGGGTGCAGGGCCCAATCACTTGGGCCATCCTCCACTCCACTCCCTGGCCACAGCAGAGAGCTGGTCTGGAAGAGGGGCAACCAGGACAGAATCCGGCGCCCGACCGGGACTAGAACCCGGCGCCAGCCCCCTTTGACTCTTAATCCTATCACTATGATCAATTATGAACTGAAAGTGATCACTTGGACTAGTGAGATGGCATTGGTACATGCCACCTTGATGGGATTGAATTGGAATCCCCTGGCACATTTCTAACTCTACCATTAGGGGTAAGTCCAATTGTACAGTTCTGCACATGCTCAATCTTTTTTCTTTTTTTTAAAGATTTATTTATTTATCTATTTGAAAGACAGAGTCACAGAGAGGTAGAGACAGAGAGAGAGGCCTTCCATCCGCTGGTTCACTCCCCAACTGGCAGCAGTGGCTGGAGCTGCGCCGATCTGAAGCCAGGAGCAAAGAGCTTCTTCCAGGTCTCCCACGTGGGTACAGGGGTCCAAGGACTTGGGCCATCCTCTGCTGCTTTCCCAGGCCCTATCAGAGAGCTGAATCAGAGGAGGAACAACCAGGACTAGAACCGGCATCCATATGGGATGCCACCGCTTCAGGCCAGGGCTTTAACCTGCTGAGCCACTGCGCCGCAGCACCGGCCTCAGGGGGATCTTTTCAAACTGACATCTTATCCTTAGTTCCTCAAAACCAGATCATGTTCAGACATAATATAACATGTTAGTTATATATAACAATATAGCAATTTAGTATGAGTTTTTATACAAAAATGTAAAATGCATTCATAGTGTTTTCATAATATGTATTTTACATTAACATTTTGAAGACCCCTTGTGTGTCGCTCCCCCTCTTCGTGGAGGAACGACACAGGACCCTGCGCTGTTCTTTCTGTCTGCTCGGCCCTCCCCGGGTTTGCTGCTGGTTCTTCCCGGGTTGGCTACTATCCCTTCCACCTCCGTGGAAGGGCAGTTCCCCCTGGCCGCATTCCCCACTTCCGCAGGGGAGCGGCACACCGCCGGCCGGCTCTCTCGGGGGCTGCACGGGTGTTCCTTCAGCTAGATGTTCCCCATAGATGTTCCTGGTGCATGCCGTCTCTCTCCTCCTTTATAGTCCTCCTCCGCCAATCCCAACTCGGCTGCCCACACGCCGAGTACGCTGCTCTCCTCCAATCAGGAGCAAGTCCTACAGTTAATTGGTTGAACTGGAGGCAGCTGTGCGGAAGCTGTTTACTTCTCTCCCAGCGCCATATTGTGGGAGAGCAGATGCATAGAATAAGTCTTAATTCCAGTAACAGTCTAGTCCGAGCTGCTCCCCACACTTGTGCTTAGCAGATTTTGTTTATCCATCAGCAGGTATTTGGTTGCTTCTACATTAAGCCATTATGATAATGTTGCCATGAATAAGGGCATGAAAACATGTTTAAACTCTTGATTTGAATTTTTTGCATATATATGGAAAAGTGAACTTAATAAAGCAAATGATAATTCTATATTTAATTGTTGAGGACCAACAATATTATTTTCTATGGCAGCTGCATTATTTTATATTCCTACGAGTAATGTACAAAGTTCCAAGTTTCCAATATCCATACCAACACTTGTTATTTTCTGTTTTCTCGATGAGAGCCATCCTAATGACTATGAAGTGGTATCTTAGTTTTACTTTGGTTTGCATTTTCCTAAATATTAGTGACATTGAGCATCATTTTATTGTGTCATTGTCTGGGGAGTTCAGTATATTCTGGGTACTAATTCATCATCAGATATGTGATTTGCAAATATTTTCTACTGTTCTCTGAGGTGCTTTTTTACTCTGTTGATTTTTTTTTTTATGTAAAGCAGCTTTTACGTTTTGCTGAAGTTAAATTTTTCTATTTTTTCTTGTCTGTGCAGTGTCATACTCAAGAAATGATTGCCAGATCCATTGTTATAAGGCACTTCTCAGAAGTTTTCATCTAAGAACTTTTAACTCTTACATTGAGGTCTTTAGTCCATTTTGACTTGAGACTTTGTATAGGATGTGAAGTAAAAACCTATCCTTTAGCAGGTCCTGTTTGTCCAGTACCATTTGTTGAGAAAACTATAGTTAGTTTCCCCATTGAGTAGTTGTGGCCCCCTTGACAAAAACCACCTGTCATATCTAATGAAGATTAATTTCCAGACTCTATTCTTTGCTATATGTCTGTTTTTAAGTCACTACCATACTGGTTTTATTATTTTAGATTTTTAGTAAATGTTGAGATCTGGAAATCTGCATAATCAGACTTAGTTCTTCTTTTTCAAGATTGTTGTGTTTCTTCAAATTTCCTTAAAATTCCATATAAATTTTGTGATACATTTTTCTAGTTGTGCAGGAAAATTTTGTTGGGAATTTGACAGAAATTGCATTGAATCTATAAACGGCTTTGGGTAGTGCTGTCTTCTCAACAATATTGTCTTTCAGTTCATGAACATGGATGTCTTTCCACTTATATATGTTGTCTTTAATTTCTTACAGCAATGTAGTTTTCCATTTGTAAGACTTTCATGTCCCCAATTTCTAAGAATTTATTAATTCCAATAGCATTTTGATATTATTGTAAATTAAGTTATTTTATTAATTTCCATTTGAGAAATTAATACTGGATTTTTTCATTTTCAAAATTGACTTTTTATCTTTAGGATTCTTTAAATTTGTTGACAAAGCAGAGAAAGAGAATGAGAGACACAGTGCTCCCATTAGTTGGTTTACTCTCCAGTGGCCCACAACAGTTAGACCTGAGCCACGCTAAAGCTAGAAACCCAGATCATATCTCCCTCATGGATGGCAGGGACCCCACTATTTGAACCTCCACCTGTTGCCTCCCAGGGTGCACATTAGCAGGGAGCTGGAATTGGAAGCAGAGCCAGAACTCAAACCTAGGTACTCTGCTGTTGGGTGAGCACATCCCAAGCAGCATTTTAACTGAGCACCAAACTGCCATCCTAGAAAACACAACTGATTTTTGTGTGTTGATTTTGTATGCAGCCGCTTTTCAGAATCTAACTTTTTCTCCTGTGGAATCTTTAGGGTTTTCAATATATAAGATAATGTTATCAGAAAATAGAGACAATTTTTCTTCCATTTCAGTTTGGATGACTTTTTTTCCTGCCTCATTGCTCTATCTAGAACTTCCCCAACTATGTTGAATAGAACTGACAAAAGCAGACATTCTTCGCTTGTCCTTACTAATCTTCGAAGAAAATCTTTCTGTTTCTCCTGAACTTTACTGGTATTTATCTATTTATTTTGTTACATTGGTTGGCTGGTGATCAGTAGTTGCTGTTGTTGACTGTTTTGTTTCTGTGCCAAGTATCAGCCTAAAGTGTATACTTAACATCTTTTCAATTCTTTTTTTGAGTCTATGTCCCTTGGTATGAATGGTAGATTTCTAAATTTCCCTGTACTTAAAAATCTTAAGGCATTTAAGCACCTGGACTCACTTAAAAATTTTTTTAATTAATTAAAAAATTTTCCTACCCACCCTCCAACAAGGAAAAATTAAGGGAAAAAACCCAAAGGTACTGGCCCTTTAAGTCTTATGAGGTCTATTCAACTAGAGGGGATTGCAACAACGGCAGTCTGATTCTGTCTGCACCTCCATGCACCCAGGCAAGAATCTACAATCACAACATAGACTCACATTTTTTGGAGACTAAGATTCTCATGGCCCCTCTTGGCTCCCATGAGATCTATGTAAGCTCTTCTAGGACTGCAAATATGACTTCATCTTGAGGTCCTCTGCTAGCTTCTCATTAGTTGAGGCTGTAGTTTAAGTTTTCCTTTTTAGGTCTCTATCATCACCATTCTGCTAGGAGATTCCCTGTCCACTCCATCCAACTTCCACATGCATCTTACCTTACTGCCTGTGGTTTATACTGAACTTCTCTCTCTGTGGTAATTAGTGGGCAGGTAATGACCCACTCAAAGCAATGAAATAGATATGAAGGGGCTTGATTAGAAAGCCATTTCTGGCAACCTCCAGTGACCGCTGACACTTCTCATGCTGTAGTCTATTTTCTATTCCTGCATCCTTCTCTTGGTCTTTAGCCCCTCTCCAATTCCCTTATACCAAATACATGACTAAGGCCAAATCCTCTCATTCCCAAACTGCTTTACTGAGTTATTATTTTGTTGGGTAAACCAAAACTCCTTTGCTTCCTAATCCCAATTCTAGGGAAGAGAGCCAGCTTCTTTTCTAACTGGTATAGAATTGGACATCAGTTTATTGATTTGTGTTTTAAGGTACCTGTATTTGCTGTTAATTGATTGGGTGTGTCTTTCCTCCTAATCCATGATGACAGGAAACATTTTTCCTTCTTCACGGTGTTCCCAGTGCCTGGGCAATGTGAGCAGGCTTACTGAGTGAGGACCTGGTTTGTATTGAGTGTTGTGGCTCTTATGAAGGCTAATAACATGGAATCGCAATCATTAGGAAGCTTAAGAAGTAGTAGAGGGTGGAAAAGAAGAGACATCTGGAGTGGTCTTTCTATTGACTTTTAATGCTACAATAAATGAACACAGTTTATCAGGGTTAAACACTTAAATTATATCCATAGTTTCAGAATGCCAGGAAATGAAAGAGTGATCTATCACTTTCCAACATTACTGCATTGATGACCAAACCCTTTCCTACTGCTGGGTATTACTGTACTTAAGTGTCCCCCACAGCAATTGCTTTTTTTTTCTGCTTTTAATGTTGGGCCATTAATCCCCATGTTCTGTTTGGGGTAAGGTGATAGGTGTGAACCCAGGCTTAGGAATTATGATAGTTAAAAGCCCATATTTAAAGAGGCAGGTGTGAAATGGAATTTCATCTCTTTCTGGCATTAGGCTGTTAAGTGTCAAAAAATAATCTATAGAGAGGGAATTTTCAGTAAGAGCCACAGGTCTGATATTTGACTCACAATTGTCTCCAGATCAGCTGCAGATATGAATCTTCTTGGAGAAATGATAGGTCAAGAAAGTGATTGCATGAAATTAATTTAAATCCCTTGACAGCATGTCTACATTCTATAGTCAATAAAGAGAGTTTGATGGGCTATGAAAGCGATTGCTACAAAGCAGATATGTGTCTTCCTCAAATACAATAATGGACGATGTTATTCTCTAACATTCAGGCTGTTCCTTCCCGCATCAGGCTTGTCTGTCCACTTGAAACAGGCATATTTACACAATGTATGTGTTGGAAAAAGGTAAAGGTGAGAGACACAGGCATTTGGTATTGATTGTCATTGAAATGAGAATAGTTTTTGCTTTTATATGAAGAATTAAGACTTTTCTACCAGAAATTAGCAGGGTTTTTTTTTTTGTTTGGCGTGGCTGCTGCTTGCGGCTGTTCTCTCCACGGAAGCCCACGAGCCGGGGCAGGGATTCTGCTGCTTCCTATTCCTAAAGAGAGAGATGGCTCTGAAGAGTTGGGATGCAGGTGAAAAACCAAAGGAGAGGTTCAAGTGCTGGTCTAGACAGAAAAGCCCTTTGATGTTGTAGGGCGTGGAGAATGCCCGCAGTCCCTCAGCCTCCTCCTCTCACCATCATGGTAGCTTTTTGCCCATTCTGCTTTTACCCAGAATTCCTCCCTCCACTGTTTCCCGGTTACCGTAGGTAGACAAATCACCTCTCCACAGTTTTCAGCCTGCTGTTATTCCGTGTCCCCTCTGCATGTAGACTACAACTCCAGACTCACTGACAGGTGAAGCAATGCCCAGGTCTCCCTTCTCTGAACCTCTACTCCCACACAGTAGTTCTTAACTGGAGGGAACATTTGCTTGAGGACAATCTAAAGGGGAGGGGAGTAACTGGCATCTAGTTGGTAGAGACCAGAGATGCTGCTAAGCATCCTACAATGCCCACGACAGCCTCACACAGCAAAGAATTACACAGGCTAGAATGGCACCAGTGCTGAGGTTCAGAATCCGTGCCCTTGACACAAGGGGCTGGGAATTGCTCCCGGAGTGTCCTGTTCACAGCCTGCCCACACGGCATCCCAGCTTTCCATGTTTAATGCTTGTGTGCTGCTCCTGCCTTTATTCCTACCAACTCCCCAACGCCTGCCTAGTGAAATGTTCTCGCCCTCTTCTGAATTTTTATAGCACGAACTGGTCTCATTCCTGTGTTACTTTTCTTAAATGTTTTATTTCCCCAACTGTATTATATACTTTTGAAGTCAAAGCAATCTATCTTCTCGCCCATAGGAATCCCCAACAGTACTTATCACAGGGCTGCTCGTATGGTAGGTGCTGAAAAATATTTGTTGTTCGACTGGACAAAGAAAAACAGTTCATTTTGACTACGGCCTCCCTTTATAGCCTTGTCTCTCCACTTGCTATATAATTTGATCACTGCTACTGCAGTCACTGAATCCTAATACATGGGCTCAAGCACCAGGCCTTTGTGTGAAGATGTTGACAGTTTTACCAGGCCCACCATTCAAGGGAGCGCGATGGAGTATTGGCGATCATGTATGGCCCCGTCTGTCTGCCTCGCCTCTTGGCCTGCTATTATCCTAAGTGAGTGGTCAGGTGGAACAAATCATTAACATGAAGGACAAGGCAACATTACCAGGAAAGAAAGCATGAAATCGTCAGTGTTTTGTGTAATCTCGAAGGAGATGGAAGTGTTTCATCTGATGGCAGCCTGATGTTTAAAACAGCCTCAGCCTCATTATCCAGAACCGCTAATGTTAATGTGTCTGCAGTGGGAAGTTTGCTAAGCAGGCTAAGAGAACACACGAAAGGAATTGTGTCTGGACTGCTCTCTGCTTCTCATGTACAGAAAAGGTTCCATTTACATCAATTTAACAAACATACATAAAGCACCTGGTACATAAAATGTGCATATGGAAGTGCCTAGCATATGTACTGTGGATGATACAAAGACACCCGCAGAGAACGCCTGCTCTGGTAGGAACTAAGCTAAGAGAAGATGAAGAGTAGTTTGCTAGGTGCTCCAGGGATAGGGGAAGTGGGATAGCAGAAGCGAGTATCATTTTTAAGGCCATTCAGAAAGAGGGATGGGGAAAGGCAGGCATTTGGCACAGGGATTAAATCATTGCTTGGCAAGCCCACATTCCATATTTTAGTGCTTGGTTTGAGTACTGGCAAAAACTTCTTAGGATTTAGTTTATTTGAAAGAGAGAGGGAGGGAGAGAGAGAGAGCGCTCTTCCATCTGCTGGTTCACTTCCCAAATGGCTACAACAGCCAGAGCTGGGCTAGGCCAAAGCCAGGAGCTTCATCTGTGTCTCCCACGTGGGTTCAGGGGTACACGCATTTGGGCCATCTTCCACTGCTTCCCCAGGTGCATTAGGATTAGCATGGAGCTGGATCATCAGTGGGGCAGCTGGGACTTGAACGAGTGCCATAAGGGATGCAGCCATTGCAGGCAGTAGCTTAACTCATTCCACTACAATGCCAGCCCCTGCTTTGATTTCTATTCAGCTTCCTTTCAATGCATGCCCTGGGAGGCAGCAGATGATGGGTCAAGTGCTTGGGTCCCTGCCACCCACATGGGAGACCCTGACTGAATTCTGGACTCCCAGCTTTAGCCTGGCCCAACCCAAGCTGTTGCATTTGACCAGTGAATCAGTCAACGGCAGATCTCACTCCATCTGTTTGTCAATCTCTCTCCATCTTTCTGTACCTTTCAAATAAAATAAAAATAAGTAATTTTTAAAATAAGAGGAATCCCTCCCTCCATTTTGAGTATATTGATTTTTAGTTTGCTCCATAACAAGTTACATCAACCTCTTGGTGTCGAACACAAATATCAGGGCACTTTAGAAATTTCATGGAAAGTAGAATTAAAAGCCAAATTTATTTTGGTGCAAATTTTGAAATCCATGTATATAAGAAATCTTCAAAACATTCCTGAAAAATACTTATTATGAAAAAATGCATGGGCTTCAAAATTTGTTTGCATCAAAATAATTCCATCAAATTAATTCCATTTCTCATGTAGTTTCTGAAGTAGCCTCCTCACATATCATGTCCCAATTCTGTCGCTCAGAGGTCTGAAATGCATCTCACTGGCTGGAAGAAAGGTGTCAGTAGGGCTATAGGGAAAGAATCTGAATCTTTGCCTCTTTTAGCCTCTAAGCTTCCCTCATGCCCTCCCTCCTCCACCTTGGAAACCAGTAGGAGTGGAGTCTTCCTCTTGCCTCATCTCTGTGACCACTCTTCTTCCAGCCTCTGCAACTCTAAAGCCCCCTGTGATTAGAGTGAACCCACCTGAATATCCCAGGATCCTCTCCCCTTCCCAATGCCTTTGACTTTAATTGCATCATTAAAAATCCCCCTTTGCCAGTTAGATGACATTCTCAAAAATCCCAAAGGTTGGAGCATGGACATCTCTGCAGAGTTGTTATTCTCTGCACCACATAATATAAATAAAACTTACAGTAAGCTGCATAATTCCTAAGTATAAAACCTGACAAATTTTATATGTGTATATGTGCTTATAATCACCACAAAGGACTAGGTGCAGAATATTTCCAACAAGCTCATTTTCTGGAACATATTCTTGACTCCTCCCTATGAAAACACTTATCCAACTATAACCAGTCATTGAACAGTATCAACATTAATAATGCTTGTTTTTAAACTTTATAGAAATGCAATCAACAATTATGCTAGGCTTCTTTTTCTTAATACTCTATGAGGTTAATCCATGTTCACTATAGCAGGAATTCACCTGTTTAATTACTACAGATTATTCCATCTTGTGAATATACTTAGTCATTCTATCATTGACAGACATTTACGTTGTTTACAGTCTAGAGCTACTGTAAGCAAAGCTACCGTGAGCTAGCTTTTGTATGTTAATACCACACACTGTTCCACCATTAGCTGCATCACACTTCCATCGATGACAGACTGCATTTTTAACAGTAGTCCCATAAAGTTGTATTGCCTATTGATGCTGTAGTCATTTAAGTGTGTCTAAGTGTACTCGATGGTGTTTACCCAGTGACAAAGTTGCCTAACTGCATGCATAAATGCATGATTATGCCATCAGAGTTTTCCAAAATAGGGTACCACTGTACACTCCCACCATCCATTGTGAGCATTTCAGTTTCTCTACATCCTTCCAGCTCTTGGTATTAGCACTCTGCTGGATATGGGGTTCTAGTTATCATTTTCTTAATGGCTAATGATATTGTGCATGTTTTCTTATGTATTTTGGCCATGTATGTTGCCTTCAATATTTCATCCATTTGTGTTCAGCTATTTTTCTTTTTAGTTATTTTTGAAAATATTTGTCAGATGTAGTGTTTTAGAATATTTATCACCTGAGACTATGTTTTCAATTACATAATAGTCATTTGTTCGATGAAATTTCTAATTTTGCTAAAACAATTTTAGTGATCTGTTTTTCAGTTAATATTTTTGAGTTCTAATTTAAAAATTGTCACTTTCCCAAGGATATGAAGTTATTCTTCTAGATCATCTTCTAGATGTTATTGCTTTGCCTTTCACAATTAGTTCCATGGTTCACCCAAAATTGCTTTTGTGTATGGCACGACACAGAGGTCAATTTATATTTATTTCCCATGTAAATAAGCACATTTGTTGAAAAGGCTGTCCTTTTCTTCCTGAATTATATTGATGTCTTTATTGTGTATGAGATCACTGTAGGTAAGTGAGTATATTTTTGTGCTATTTTTTTTCTCTTGTTATTCCATCTTTGGTCCTACAGTCAATGTTATAACTTTGTAGTCAATTCTGACCAACAGTACTTTCATTGATTTCTACAATTAATAGGTTTTAATGCTAATCTTTATAGTCATTCCAGTGTTATATAAAGATGATCATATATATCATTATTTACATTCTAAGATCCTAGGAGAAACCAATTTTGTTTTGCAGATGCCCATCCTAGGTGAACACCTAATAGGTAATCAAGAATGATTAATTATTTCAAACTGTGAAGTTTGCTAATAAGTAAAAATGGAACTAGACTATTAAGGGTTGGATATTTATTGGAAAAATCTATCAAATATGAGACATACTGTAAGTAAGCAAAGTAGAAATTATCCAGTTAGACTCAAAGACCTAATCAGGGAACCTGAGATATAGCCTGGTTTGGCCAGTGAAGTTATTCTACATAACCCCAGGAAGTCACAAAATCTTTTTGTGTTCTACTGACCAATCTAACGTTTCAACTTTATAGAACTACTGTGAGACTGCATTAAAAGCTAGTTTTTAAGAGGAACAGCTTGCTATGAAAAGACTTTACCTAGGAAACAATTCTTTTCTAAAAATATGCAGCTCATTGTTAAGTCCGCATTTCTATTGTAAAATTATTGAGATGTACGGTGAAGATTCTAAGACTCTGCAAGCTACTAAGGGATATTTTAATTTGGCAACAAGAGAACAAACTAATTTTAAGATTCATTGTATTATATTCTTTAACTGAAAGCTGGTCATCAAATTATATCAAGCATACATAGTAACTGTATTAACTAGAGCCCCTTCTACATTAATTTGAGCAGGACAGTGAATGTTTATAATAGCCATAAATGCTTGGGAAATTGTCAAACATTTCTTTGGTTTTGTCTGGGTTAATCGAGCACACATATGAATTCAGAATCAAAGGTAGCAGTTAGAAAAGGTAGAATTTTAAAAAATACTTATATGATAGAGCACAGAGATCAAAAGATTTCTCTTACTATTTCTTCCTGAGAAAAGTAACAATTTCACAAGGGGGGAAAAGCCAGACTATATGCCTTTCTTACCTTTGATCTTTTCATTTATTTTTCATGTTCCTTCTCACCATCACACTATGCCTGTCTAGCCTGTACTTAGTGCTCAATAAATGCGTGAATGAATGAAAAAATCACTCCTTTGTCTGTGCTCCCAGAGCCCTGTGTACTACTAGTTGCACATTGTCCTGTGATCATTTATTTATCTGCATTTCCTTCTGGGCCACGAAGTCCTGGAGAGTAGAAACTGTCCTTTAATCATCTGCTATCCCCAGCACTTGGCACACAGTAGACTTTTAGTCTATGTCTCCGAATTAATCCTGTTAGATTTCTCACAGTAACCTCATGGAGATCCAACAAAAACATGACTTTCTTCAAGGCTTTGATAATCACACCCTAGGCTGTATGGGAGTTTTAATTATCACAGCGTTCCGGACAATGCAGGTTTACATGCAGTTTGAAAGGAATTGATGAAGAGGAGGACTTTTCCTGCAAAAGCAGGAAGACTAAGGAGAAATTAATACACAAAACTGTCAGCTTCCCATCATCACCAGTTAACCCTAATGCCTCTGGATATTTAGTTCTGAAGTTAAAAAAAATATTTTTTTTGAGAGGCAAAAAGATAGAGAAAAATACACAGAGGAAGAAAGGGTAGCAGAGAGATGTCTCATCCAGTGGCTCAGTCCCCAAATGCACACAATGGCTAGGGTTGGGCAGGGGCTGAAACTGGGAATGCAATCCAGGTCTCTTGCATGCGTGGTAGGAATTCAGTCGTAGGAATTCAATCACTTGAGCTATCACCTGTTTTTTTCCAGGGTCTGCACTGGCAGGAAGCTGGAGTCAGGAGACAGAGCCAAGGATCAAGTCCAGGTACTCCAATGTGGAATATATGCATTTCAACCATTAGACTACACTTTAACATGGCTTGTCTTTGTTTTGATAATGAGTTTCTATCTTTCAAGCACTCCACTTGTTAGGAAACCAGAGTAGTAACAGTGCAGAGGTTGAGAGCCCCTGGATTTAGAGATGAGGAGGATTAGCCTACGCACTTGAGGGTCTCCATTCTCAGAAGAATCAGGCAGGGACTTGAGCAGAAAGAGCTGGCGCTCGGTCGGAGGCCGAGGTGTAATGTGAGGCTGGCGTCTCAGAAGCAAACATGGACTGATGGGTGGGGAGTGGAGCACATTCTGAGGCCAGGCCCCCTGCATGCCTGTGCCACTCCTCTCACCCAGAGGAAAGCGAGTTCCTTGGATGCAGAGGTTAGAGAAGGGCCAACCCTGCTGGTCAGGCAACTTTCAACCTTGGGGAGAAAGGTGTGCAGAGACACAGAGGCAGGCGAGGCCTGACAAAGCTAACACATGAGATCAATGCTCTGATTTTTTTCCACAAAAGTCTGGACAGTCAGCTCTCGCTTATGTCAGGGCTCAGAGCACAGTCCCTTCAACCAAATAATACAAATTGGATTTATGAAAAAGAGAATTGGCTGTGTGACTTAAACCAGTATTTTCCGGAGACGCTTTATTGGTTTCAATAGACCTTCATTATACATTTTAGAACACATTTCAAGTCAAAGAGACAGCTAGGTTGGTGTTGAAGACTGAACTGCAGCAGCAACATTTGAAATCTGTGATGTGTGCATATTAAACCACAGAGGCCCTCGCATCGGCGGATGAAATGATTAAATTCTGCCTCCGTGCCTGAGATTCAGCACTAGGAGGGAGGGTGTGTGTACTATAAACAGAGTTTATTTTTAGCCTGGGTTTTCTCTCAGTGTGCTCCTTTGTAGAGTCTGTCTCTGGGTTTTCTTTTTTATCACATTGGTGTGGCTCTGGTAATAAATGCTAGGAAAGTGGGTCATAGCAGAGCATTCCCGGGGCTCAGGTGACCTCAGGGAGTCCCCGGGATCCCGCTGGGCCCCTTTACTGCCCACCTGTGCTCATGCCTGCTCTTATGAGCAAGCTGGGACACACTCAGCGTGGGCGGCAAGGACACTCCGTTGCTCCCTCAGGGAGTCTGTGTGTGTAACAGAAGGAACCAAGGGGGAATACATGTGTCTTGCTCTGTACTGGCTAATGTAATAAATTGCCAAACCTGGGTGGCTTGTAAACAATGAAAATTCACTTCGTACTGTCCTGAAGGCTGGAAAATCCAAGGTCAAAGCACCTACAGATGGGGCATCCATGAGAGCCTGCTTCCCAGTTCTCAGACAGCCGTCTTTTTGCTGGATCCCCACAAGGCACAGGGCTCAGTGAGCTTTCTGGGGTCTCCCACAGGAGGGCACTCAGCACACTGACAAGCCCCCTCTTCCAAGATCACAAATGTAACATATCACGTTTGAAGAGGCAACGCACTTTAATTCCTGCTGCTACAGACTGAAAGAGAAACGAATGCAGCCTGTGGGATTAGAAAGATCTAGGCTTCTTCGCAAAGCTGAGTGAGCATGAGAGAGTGATGCAACACCCTCAACTGGTGATGCAGTGTGCCTCAATTCCAGGACAGCGGAGTGGCCATGCTGAGTTCACAGGACAAAGAATGATGCGTGTTCACTGCCTGGATTCCAGGGCCACAGCACCTGGGCTTCAATCTTGCATTCACCACTTACTTTCTGTGTGACCTTGCTCTACTTTCTTAACAGCCTGATTCTCTCTTTTTTAAAAAAAATTTCAGAATTACAGAGAGAAAAAGAGATTCCATCCACTGCTTCACTCACCCAAGCAGCTAGGGCTGTGCCAGGCTGAAGCCAGGTGGCAGGGGCCAAAAGTCTTGGGCCATCTTCTACCACTCTCCCAGGCACATAAGCAGGAACTTGGATTGGAAGTGGAGCAGCCAGGTCTCCAACCAGTGCCCATATGGGATGCCAGCCTCGCAGACTGTGGCTTAACCCACTATGACATAACGTAGGCCCACATTTCTGATTCTGTAAAATGGCAAAAAATAATAGTCCCTACCTACCATGGTAACGTGAAGACTGAGTTGTGAGTGATAAACAACAGTGAGTTCTCTGGTCCTGTGTTACAGCATCATTTCCTCTGGTGCAGACCACAGGCAACACAGATGTGGGGGAACAGGCACTCAGACATAACAGCATAGCGGAGTGGGCAGAGCCCTGGGATGGTGCCCTTACTATGTTATCGTTTTAGTGTTTGATTTTGTTTTTTTCAATAATAACTTACCTTGAGGGCTTCTCTTCACATCTTGGTTAAGGAATGCTGCTCCTGGACTAGCCCTGTGAGTGTTAGAATCCTGGGCCTAAGCACTCCTTTGATTGTAGAATCCTCAAAGAAATCTGAGCTTTCATTCTTTCCCATCTTTGTGGGATGAGGCTCTAAGGTGGATTTAGTCGGACTGAAAGGAAATACAAAAGGCAGCACCCCCAAAGTTGAGTGGATTAGTTTGCCACAGAAGCGTGGAGCAGTGATAACTGATCCTCTATAACGCAACTTCTACCCCATTCACTAGCAAAATTACCCAGATTCCTCAAAGGGAAATAAAAAAGAACTTACAATGAACACATAAAATGCAGACTGATAGCCTGGCAGGTGTAGGAGACTGGAGGTAGAAGGCTGGGGGAATTCAGAGAAGGGCTCATCCCCAGGTCATGTTTTCAGGAGAGGAAAACCAACTGCAGGCGAAACGATGGCATCACAAGGAAATGGCAGGAGCAGCACTAAGGCAGGTGGAGTGAGGCAAGGACCCCCTGGCGAAGCTGAGAAAGAACTGGAAGAGGCAGGAGTGGTGCTGTGCTGGCTCTGACACTGTGGAGTTAGGAAATGCGACCCTGTGACAGCACATTATAGGTACACCATTATATTTTGGTGTGATTTAACTTCCATCCTGACTAAGTAGAATGAGCAAGATGTATGTGTAGACAACACTTTTATGTGTAAGAAATAGAAACAGAAGTTCCTTTGAGTTCACGAAGTTTTCACCTGTGTCTATCCTGACTGCTTGGCCTGACAAGGGAGGTGGTGAGAAGGGTACCGTGTACAGGTGAGGTAGTTTATTCACATGTGGACACTGTATTCAAATAATCTGCAGTCAAGAAAACAGACCGAGGAAAAAATACTTAAATAGTAACAAGAAAAATGTCTTTGGTACTTTCATCCTTCCACAATAGTCCATTTCCCTCTGCTGTAATGCTGATCTATATTCTGCATTTCACCAAAATCATTCATGTCCTCACCTTGAGCACTAGCGGAGATTCTGCAAGAGTCACGGACCTGGTAAATATCTGAGTCGGTAGAGAGATCACCTAGACTGGAGTCCTCTTCTCATAATGAATGAAGGCCAAGATACGTTACCCAGAAAGGTGCTCCAGGTGACCTAACAGAGATAGAACAAGCAACCAAAAAACCCTTATAGTAGAAAGAGTATCTTAATTCCCATAGACCCAGGTCAAAGTGCTAGTACTGCTACTTAATAACTGTAAGGCTAATAAAACCTTTCTCATCATGGAGAGGCCACAGAATTTAGGATAATAACCCTTACTTTGTAGTATTATGAAGAAGTTAGCATTTTTTTTTTTTGCATTAAGAATAGCAAGTGTAAAGTTTGGTGTTGGAAAAGTGCTGAGAGGTTGAGGAACTACAAGAAAGATCATGCTGGAGGAGAATGTGCAAGGGTAGAAGGCAAGGTCATTGTGGAAATCTCCATGGTTAAGGCCTTTGGATCATGAGGAAGGCTTTGCTCAGTCTGAGTGTGACACGTTACTGCTAAGGAAAATATTAAGTAGAAAACTGACACAAGCTGACTCTTGACTTATACATTACCCATCTGATTTCATCCTGAATAATAGACTACAGGGAGAGGCAGAGAGCCCAGGAAAGCAGATACTGCAATAATTCTGGCAAGGGATGACCATAGCTTGGACCAAAGCATAAGGAGCAGAGATATTGTGATTTGGTTGGATTCCAGAAATTTTTTTAAATGTAAAATTTCTAGGATTTGCTGATGGAATAGATTGTGGTGTGAAAGAGAAAGAAGATTTAAGGATTATTACAAGATTTTTGGTCTGTTCACCTGGGAAGAAAAGAATATTTTAGAAGTAACCATTAATTCAGTTTTGTGGAAAATAATTTTTAGCATAGTTGGGCATAAGAGCCTGGAGTATATGGAAGAGAATCTGCTTTGAGACATAAAAATGTGGTCAACATTATGCTTTAGATGGTTTTTAAAGCCCTGTCTCTTAATGAAATCATCTAGAAAATGAGTATGGAAAGAGTGCTGAAGATGGCATACTAGCAAGCCATGGGACACTTGGAACATGAACACCGATCAGGGAAATGAGAAAGAATGTGCAAGGGGGACAAAGCAGAAACAACCACAGATGTAGAAAGAACACCTTAGAAGGATATACCTAAAACAAGTACCCATATTTACTAGGGATGAACTATGCAACTACAACAATTGTTACTGGCTGATATAGTTAGGTGAGAACTGAAAATCAGTCTTGTCTTAATAGTGTAGAGTCCCTGGGGAATCTGGCGAACAGCAGTATAGATAAAATAGAAGGGTTGGCGGTATTAATCAGTTAGTCCACCAGAAAAAAATAAAGTGAAATTAACTAAGCTTTCCACATTTTAAAACATTATTGCAAAACTTCAAAAATTAAGACATATTTCTATTGCAACATGAGTAGAAAAACAGGCCAATAAACAGAATAAACTTTCCAGAAATAGATCCAAATATATATGAGAATTGAGTGTATCATAAAGGTAACATTTCAAGAATAAATGGTGTTGAAATAAAGTATGTGCCATCTGGAAAAAGATATAGTTGGATCTAACTTCATCCTTCCAAGATTTCCAATGAACTGCTTGATAAAGAAAGAAAAAAGGTTCTTGAAGAAGACATGGGTGAAGTACTTTCTACACTTGGAATAGAGAAAACTTTGCTAACTATGACTCAAATTCCAGGAGCCACACAAAAGGTTAATAAATAAAGAAAAATTTAGCTAAGTAATACTTCAAAAGACAAGTGATGTACTGGAAACTCTATTTGCAATATATTCCACAAAGAACTAAATCCTCCAGTATAATTACAAGCTGAAACAAAACGCAATAACCAAACAGAAAAGTATGCCAAAAGATAGAGAATTCGTCAAAAAAGATAACAGACTTTAAATATATAATAAAATACATACTCATAAAACAGAAAATAGAAACTAGGACTCTATGAGGTAGCATCGTTCTTACCTATCAGATGGACAACATTCCAGGTTGGTAAAGCTAGAGGATAGCAATCCTTGCTGTGATTGCTACTAAGGGGGTAGCATGGCCCTGGATGGTAACCCAGAACTGTGTCTCACATTTACAAATGCATTTTAGTAGTTGCCGAGGGCTGCTATTACAAGGTGCTATGGACTTAGTGTCTCAACACAACAGAAATGCATTCTCTCACAGTTGTGGAGACCAGAAGTCCTTAATCAAGTTACTGGCAAGCCATGGGGAAGGCTCTGCAGAAGACTCCTCCCTTGCCTCTTGCTAGCTTCTGGTGGTTCCTGGCAATCATTGGCATTCCTTGGTTTGTAGCTGCATCACTCCGATCTCTGCCTCCAACTTCACATGACATCCTTTCTTCTGTTTCTGTCCACATTTCTCTCATCTTGTAAGGGCGCTAATCACTAGATTAGGGCCCACCGTAATCCAACATGATCTCATCTGAACTTGATTATATCTACA
Source organism: Oryctolagus cuniculus (assembly GCF_964237555.1). Lineage (NCBI taxonomy): Eukaryota > Metazoa > Chordata > Mammalia > Lagomorpha > Leporidae > Oryctolagus > Oryctolagus cuniculus. The sequence goes on from NC_091433.1 coordinate 153,614,459, forward strand.
AGAATCCTCTTTCCTGCTAACGTCACATTTGTAGGTTCTAAAGATTGGGAGTTGAACATATCTTTCTAGGAACACAGTTCAACTTACAAAATGCATGTCCTCTTTGACATAGCAAGTGCACTGGGTCAAATATCCATATGATATTATGTTTGCTTAAAGTCATTGCAGCATTTTCATAACAACAATTGTTTGAAAATAATCCAGGTGGCATTTAGACAAACCATGGAATAACTGCTTAGTGGAAGGTCTACAACTGAAGACATCATGAAGGAAACGCTAAGCACTAATAAGCAATGACCTCTAGTATCTATTGTTATGTGGAGAAACCAGAGTTTAATGACACTCTTTTAGTAAGAATGAAAAAAAAGTAATATCTGCTTACTTTGGATTATATTTGCATAAATAATCATTAGGAAGATACATATACTTAATAAAATGGATTGGCTCTTAGGGGAGAGAGAAGAGGCTAGAAGATGGGACAGAAATGGAAGCAGTACTTCTCGCTGCAAACTTTTCAATTGTTTTGATTTTTGAACTATATGAATATATTACTTATTCCAAACATTTTGTTAAGATCTCCATGGAAACAATTAGAGAATGAGAAGAGGGGACTGTAGAGTGCGAATACAGACGCCCTTTCTGCAAGTTAGATGTTTTTCTATCAGAAAGTGTTAATGGAAGATTTTCAAATCAGAAACAAGACTCAGAATCTTTCTTCAAATGGGCCTTACATGGTTTCTGAATGAAAACTAAAGCGGTTGTCTTTCAATTGAGCCATACTCTTCAGGAATAATATCAGATAGAGGTTGCCACTGATTGTCAATTACATCTTCATTTCAAAGATATTTAAATCTGAAAAACTATGAGTCTTAGAACAGTTAAATGTGTTAGCATTATTAATAAGGCTGAACCAAAGTCCCATTTGAAGTTTATGATCGTGGGTTTAAGGTGGAACCAGATGGCCAATTTGTGTCTCTCTATTCCAATTCATGTACCTCAGTTCAGGCTAAGAGTAGGTGGACACTTGGATTTATCCAGCACTAGAGTTCCACCTGAGGATAATAGCTGGAAGGAAAGGTGGCCAAGGGAGCTGAGGAATATACAGATGGATATTATCATGATCATGGAATCTAAGCTGGGTACAGAGGGAAGTGAGGGCGTATGAAATCTCAGTGACACACTTCTCTTTGCCTGTGGCATATTTGCATGTATTTATTTGAATATTTACTGAGTACACTTGAATGTGCCATGCACCATTATAAGCACTAATGAAATGATATTAAGATGGAAGATTTCTCTCTTTTCATTGAGTTCCATCATGTTTAGAGAGAAACTAATTCTTCATGAACAAATATAAACAAAAAACAAATACATAAGAACAAATGAAATAATGCTCTAAGCCATAAAAAGAATCAAAATTGGATGCTACGACAAAGATGAAAAGCATAGATAATACATTTAGCGTGGTCAAGAAAAGCCTCTGCTATGAAATGCTATTTACACTGAAAACTGAATGACGATATCAAGGAGAGTAAGGTGTCCCAGGCCATGTGCAAAGGTCACAACATGGCAGACTTCATTTGTTACAAATACAGAAAAGAAGGCAGCATGGCAGCACTGAGGTAGCTGAGGTGAAAAGGGGAGAGAAGACATGGGAGAGGTACATGGGAGCCAGATCCCGTAGAGCTTTGTTACACGGCCAAGATAGGGTGTTTGGATTTTGCTCTGAGTGTACATTTTGTGATATGATCTGGCTCGTATTCATAAAAGTGCAACACAGAAGCTGTAGAGTGGATTGTGGAACAGCAACAATGCAAGCAGGTAGACAAAATAGGAAATTATAGCAACATTATGGGTGAGAAATGCAGGTGCTTGGGTTATAGAGATTGACAGAAATAGATCTAAGATTCAATATTTTACACTTTTATATTGCTCATTGCTTCATCCTTACAAACAAGTGCATATGATTGATAAAAGAAAAATCAGTTATGATAATTTATGGAGATAACATCTAACATTTGATGATTGCCCCTTATTATACAACACATATATACACCTTTATCTGTGAGTTCTATAGGAGACTTCCATTCTATCAAAAATTTGTCGAACTGCTATTAGGAAATGTGCTCACTTGGAAGGTTAGAAAGAAGAGAAAAGGAAGGAGAGTAGAAAGGTTAGTTAGTTTAAAGAAAAGATCCCCACGTATGGATACAGTGGCTACACAGCTCTGTGGTGGCAGTTGGGGATCTGGATTTTTAACATTCAGAATGTCCTTCTCAGAGATGCATTTGAGAACAGTAGCAAATCCATTTCTCTGGAAAATTATCAAACACACACTTGTCCTATTTTTCTCAGCCTACATGTGCTGGTATGCCAACCCATCTCTGCCGTACCCGATAACAAACATTGTAGGTCTTAGAGCTCGTGAAAATCACTGCACTGCCTTGGCAATTACTGGATTTCATAATCCAAATTAAGATAAGTGATAAATTTGTCTTTGCATAAGATAGGAGCAGAGAAAAAACAAGAACTCTAAAGATATTTGGGGCACCAACAAGCCATTCATGCCATCGATAATGACTCTCTTGGTGGGGAGTGACATTGCAGAAGAGCCTATATAGTAATACCCTGGGAAAAACAGCTCAAAACCACAGGTATGCTATAAGGAATAAAAACCCAGGTCAGCACAGTGAAGTCCAGTGGAAATAGTCTGCGCAGGGGAGTATGCCTTTACACATTCTCCTGCTGGGAGCGGGGCCAGCAGCACTGTGTGAACCCAGCTTAAGCCACACTTGCCATGCCTGCAGCCAATATCTTAGCAGGGGTTCCAGTGTGAGCTGCCCCCTCTTCCACTCCAGCTCCCCATTCATGTGCCTGGGAAAACAGCAGAGGATGGCCTGAAGACTTGCACCCTGCCAACCGTTTGTGAGACCAGGATAGAATCCTCAGCTCCTGGCTGACCAGCTCAGGCCATTGCAGACATTTAGAGTGAACCAGTGAATGGAAGATCAAGCTCTCCTTCCCTCTGCCTCTCCCTCCTTCTCTGTGTGTGTTTGTATGTCACTCTGCCTTTCAACTAAATAAATAAATCTCTTATTAAACATTTTCCTATAAACATTCTCTTGCTGGAAAACCAATTTTGGACTTCCAGCCCCAATGTTGCGCTGCATTTTTTTTAATATTTATTTATTTAGTTGAAAGTCAGAGTTACATAGAGAGAGAAGGAGAGGCAGATAGAGAGAGTTCTTCTAACCGCTGGTTCACTCCCCAATTGGCCACAATGACCGGAGCTGTGCTGACCCGAAGCCTGGAGCCAGGAGCCTGGAACCTCCTCCAAGTCTCCCACTCAAGTGCAGGGGCCCCAGGACTTGGGCCATCTTCTACTGCTTTCCCAGGCCATACCGGAGAGCAGGAAGGGAAGTGGAGCAGCCGGATTTTGAACTGGCGCCCGTATGGGATGCCAGCACTGCAGGTGGCAGCTTTACCTGCTAAGTCACAGCTCCACAGCGTGGGCCCCAAGCTGCATTATTTTGAAGAGTATTCTGGGAGCAAATACAGAGGTAACTGACCCTGGAGAACAATGCTTACATTAATTCGCTGTGCTTGGACAGCCACACCTGTGCAGCCATGTTTGTTTGATTTTTTTCATTCCAATTTTAGTTATTAGAACTAACTCTGCCTTCAGCAGGATACGGTTGCTTTAGAACAGCTTCAAAAACTTCTTACATTTTGTCCTAAGTTATTCATGAGTTACAGAATGAGATACAGCATTATAAAAAGTATCAACATGGACAAATGATGTCCTCACAATCCCACATTTATTCATTTACATATAGAATTCAGAGATGATCCTGGGGAGGATGCATTTTGATGGCTTAAACTGGAACCACAGTTAATCATTAAGCAAAGTTGGGATGCTGGTGAACTGACCAAATCTCCATGCAGGCATTTGTTTCAGGAACTGAAAGCCCATCAGAGTACCCTGTGAAACCAGGGCCAGAATGGTGATATTTTACTTAGTGCTTAATCATGTGCCTGCCTGTGAAATACAGCATTCATTTTAAAACTGCTGATGCCGAGTAGCTGAAACGTGAGCCCAGAAATGTTATTGGAAACTGCTGTGACGAGATTAAAGCAGGCAGGATTGAGGGGTGTTCTAGAACCAAATTAAAATGGCTCCAGTGGAGACAGGTCTATGCTGGAAAATTGAAGCCGAAAATTCCTCCTTTACAATGCAAGAAGCTGCAGGCAGAAAGCAGGACAAAGGGCTGTTCAGCATATCGCCATCGATGTTTTAAAAAAAAAAAAACACTATCTTCAGAAAACACAAATGCCACCTTCAGCTAATTCACTGTGACAAAGATGTTTTTACTTGAGCAAACTTTAGTCAGGCTCCTGAACCTTCTCCTAGGCCCATTTGTGTACTTCCTTATATGATCCAGTCTTAGCAAGAATCTAGCTAAGTCACTTTAGCGAGAACCCCCTGCTATGGTGGTCTGATCAATCAACATCTGACTGTTAAACTTTCAGGAAGTTTGAGAGTCAGTTGTTAGACACCATAATTATTTAAAATTAAATTAATTTATAGCTCGATAAATTATATTTAAAACAAATCCTCAAAATTCAGCACTTCCTAATTATTAATTTACTGCATTTTGCCATTCCTCAAATTGACCATGGTGGGAATGCCTATGTAACAGAAATCAGCCTATGCTACAAAGAGGGTTTGACTTGCTATCTTATTTTTCTTGACTTTTAAAAGTCTTGAAAAATCATAACAATGAATAAAATCAACTTATTTCTGTAATTCTGTAGTTTTCACATTGCTACCAACACAAAATTTAAGGAGATATTCTAATTCAGCAAAAAGCTTTCTCACGCCATTGATAAATAAATTACTGATACACATTTTTATTGTTTTTACTTTCATCTTTCCAATATAAAGAAAAGGGACTTTCTTTTTCATCAATTGCAGCCATAGATTACCTACAGATAAAAGAACTCAAATATCAACAAAGATTATATGGTAATCATTTGGCTTTCTGGAATTTACCATAAATAGTATTGTTGTATGTTGCTATTATTTGTAAGTTTGTACTACATATTCTTTATATCATTAAGGTTCATAATAAGCTGTGTGTGTGTGTATTTTACAGGAGAGCCAGTTGTTGAACACCTAGCACAAAACCCACTAAGAATAGGACACACATTACGAAAAATGAAACCCCCAAAGATACAGAAAATGAAAGCTGATATGACCAAATTTCCTTTTTTAAAAAGTACAAATACAAATGTAAATCTGGATCACAGTGAACTAAATATAAAGGAATTCACGGAAGATGATGAAAGCAGACAGAGTTTACCTGTGCTTTATATATTTTTAGAATGCCTGAATATACTTTTTTCTCTTCCAAGAAGAAGTAATTAACGCAATTAGCATTGATTCCACAATTACCGCATATCAGAGACTATGGTGCAATATCACTTGGAACATGTATTCAGTGACCACCAGAACCCAAGCAGGCCTGTAAGTCATCCTCATTTTCTCAGAGACTACAGTATGTGATGGGAGACAGCTGGCTTCAAGACACAGCTACGAAGCCTCTCTCCATTGCTCCAGCTTTTAAACTCCGTGCAAGTCATTGTTCTTGAAGGAGTTTTTTATGACTTGAATGAGGAAGTGCTTATCATTTATACTGTAAAAAATGAAAAAGGGTCCCTTCATCCAGGTCAAGTCTTTCAGAATTGTAATCTACTTCTTCTGTTCTTATCCACCATTATTGACTGTGCTACAAGCTTTTCTTTCTACTCTTTGATTTTATTTTCAGGTGCCTTTCTTCTAAACACCCTGCCCTCACAAATCCCAATTCTAAAATCTACCTATCCTCTCAAGTTCAATTTAAACACAATCTCCTCGATAGAGTCCTTCATTTTCCCAGTTCGAAAGTAACCCTCCACTCACTCAACCCACACTATTTGCTTCTCTATTGTACCACTTAACCGCTTTCCACATTGGTAAGACAGCCTTTCTCAAGATAAAATCTGGGGGATTTCAGTGGTCCTACCACCACTTATCCACTACCATATAAACATTTTGTGAAGTGCTATGGGGAAACAACATTATTTACCTTTATTTTTCCCAGTGTTGTGCCATTTTTCTAAACGTGAATCCCATTTTTTCTCAATTACTCATTAATACCACATGGCTCTATTATTCCAAAGTGACCACAGTTTAGGGAACACTGAAATATTTTCTCTCTCCTACTAGAAGGTAAGGACTTAACCATGGATATAAAGACACAAGACAAGATTTTTGTTATCTTTGTATCATTTAGTGGAAGATATCCCCGTTCCTCATTGCCTTGCCTATAGGAATTGATGAATATCAATTGGGGGCCAGCGCTGTGGCATAGCTGGCTAAGCCTCTACCTGGAGCAATGACATCCCATATGGGCATCGGTTCGAGTCTCCACTGCTCCTCTTCTGATCCAGCTCTCTGCTATGGTCTGGGAAAGCAGAAGATGGCCCCTGCACCCACATGGGAAGACCCAGTTGAAGCTCCTGGCTCTTGGCTTTGGATTGTCCCAGCTCCAGCTATTTGAGGAGTGACCCAGTGGATGGAAGACCTTTCTTTCTGCCTCTCCCCCTCTCTCTGTAACTCTGTTTCTCAAATAAATAATACAAATCTTAAAGAAAATCAGCTGAATGACCAAGCTTCATAATTGAGTAAGGAGGATGTGAATGACCACTGGCAGATGTAAGCCCTTAGTCCCCTTCCACAAAGTTTTGGAAGCACTCTCCAACAACAGGATCCAATCCCTGTCACAAAATTAGGCCTGAGAGTAGCCTGAACAGCAGCTGACAAAAAAATGTCACAAGGTATGTGACCGGTTCCCCCCCAGATAACTTCACCAGCAGGAAACAATAACAGCAAACATTTACAAAACAACAGTAGGAGCTGCTGTCAGTCCAAAAGTGTCTCCATCACTGGACTGACAGAAGACTGAACTGCTGCCAGAGCTTTTCCCTTTCGGTTTAGGCTTCCTCCTAATTGTAATCTTTCTTGGTAGAAGGCTCTCATTCTGCACTGAATCATGTTATTCTACAATCCTTTTATTTCCATATTGGAAAAAAACAGTGGGAGGGCTGCAAGAGACAAAACTCTCCCAAGGAAAAAAAAAGGACATTTAAAAGAGATTAGAAAAGGACCAATGAAACTGAGCCCTGGAACCATGCCTTGGATGAGATGCTGGATTTCACCAGGTCCTACTTTCCCGTGGTCTACCAGCTCCCCTCCTTTGGCTTAAAGTTCCTTTGCCTTGCTTTTATGATTGCAAATCAATCTCTTTTTAAAATTGGCTCATTTGAGTTAAAGGAAGGGTACAGCTGGTCCTAACTGGGTCCCTGAACAGGAAACTCATGAGGTCATTTATCTTCCCTATAGACAGCACCTTGTTCTTCAGTCTTGCCTTGAGGAGTTTCCATTCCAAGAACACCAGACCCCAAGCAAGAGATAATGACCACCAGCATGTAGCCCCCAGCCTGACTGGACCCGAGTTTCCCATCATCAAAATTCCCTACTGCCGACCAACTAAGAGCTTGGACCCAGGCTGAGCGTGGACCTTTCATGCCCAACTTCAATCTATAAAAACCTTCATCCTAACTCCTCTTGGAGTCTGAAGATTACGTGAAAAGCTACCTGGTTTCTTGTTCTGTGCTTTGCAATGAATACCTACTTCTGCTCATCACCACAGTGTCACTTATCCACTGGCTACGTGCATGAGAACAGAATCAGTTTGGGGAAGATTCTATAGTAACCCCTGCATCCAATTTTGCAGTGTTCTGTAACACTAAGTACAAGTTTCCCAAATGTTTGAGTATCTTTGTTTTTCTTAATATCAAAATTATTTCCCTTTCACATTGACCCAGAGATTGCAGGAGAAAAGCTCAGTGGAAAACTGTGAAAACTGCAGACACAGTGAAGTTCTGCGGAGTCTAGCTAGCGTAATGATGGAAAGATGAATCTTCATTACCAATTACAGGCTACCTGCTGTGCTCCCAGAAAAATGATCAGATCTGTAACCTCCTGAAAGCAAGTCACTGATGCATGCACCTCCCCTGCCCACCCACCTGGGACTGTACCACTCCCATCTAGTGTCCAAACAGTGTCTCCCCAGCCGTGATTTATGGTTTCAATAGAAAAGAGTTGCTGCATGAGTTGCATACATGAGCCAAAGGGAACTGAGACAAACCCAAAAAGGGGGACGGGATAAATAGGGAAATAAAATTGCAGCAACTATTAAATAATTCAGGACAATTGCCCAAAGGAAAACAGACACTGAATGGGAATGGAGGAAATAAATAGATCAAGGTATATAGAAGAAGGGGAAAAGAAAGTGGCAAGAAGTAAGAGAGAAAAGAGCTCACCCAAGGGAGAAAAGCAAGAAAGCATTGCTAGTCCTGGCAAGAATATTAATAACTAGGTATAGAATAAAGAGGAAACAGCTCACAAGTCCCCGACATCCTCTGAAAAAGCCCTTGGCGGTAGCTCCTTGTGATTCATACAAACGGGAATGCTTTCAGAAAGCTGATTTCCATGGTCCAGTTATAGGCCCTTTGGAGCTGTTAATCAATGTGGCTATAGGACAAACATGAATTTCTAAAAGGAGCAGCCACTGGCTAAGGATAGACAGGAATTTTAGTCACCTTTCTAGACTTGAGCTACCCTACACTCTAAAGTTAACAGTCAAGCCTGAGAATATGGAGTGTATCCCAGATAAACTTTTTAACCCAGCCAGATTTGAGTGAGTGTTATTTATCTCATGCTGTGGATGTCATGCCATTGTCCAAGAAAGTATTCAGCTAGGGCTGTTTTATTTCACTTGAGTAATAAATGTAATGACCATGAGACAGTCAATGAGAATGCAAATTTTACATGACAGGCAGCAATCTGTACAGAAAAGATGTCCTGTGGTGGTCTTGAGGGGAAAAAGTTAGAGGAGCAATCAATCATTCAGCTAAGGGGTGGGCACTGACTGTATCCGTGAAAATGCTAGATTGTGATGCCTGCATCCCACATTAGCGTACCTGGGTTCAGATACCTGCTCTGGTTCCAGATCACAGCTTCCGGCTGATGCTTGGGGGCTGCCGTGATGAATCAGCTGGGTTTCTGCCACACATGCTCACAATCTGCGTTGCTGTCCTAGATCTCAGCTTTGGTCTGGCCTAGCCCAAGCTGTTGCAGGCAGGGGGTAAGCTTGCTATGTCTGACATAGTCATGCATTCCTGTTTTCTCTCTCTCTCCCCCCTAACAAAATTTTATTTTTTTTTTAATTATCAGCTTATCTTTATTGAATACCTGCTATTTGCAAGTCACCTTCCCTTCAAAGTGAGGACACAGGAAATCTAGACTTGAGTCTGTAGCCTCTATTTTTCCACAAATACATTCCAGAGCAGTTTTTTGATCTTTTTTCAATTGTCATCACCCAAAGGGCTGTTCAGATATCTATTTTTACTCATCATATTACCCATGACATTATGGTATCACAGATCTGTCGTATGCCTGTTTATGGGCTGTAGCCCTTTGGAAGGACAGGACATGACCATTTTAATGTCTACATTTTTTTTCACCCTGTAAGTGTCCACATTCAATGTCTTGGCAGGAGGACATTCTACTTCTCTTGAGGTATCACCCATATTCTTGGGGTTCAAGGACAGAAGAGCCCCCCATACGCAGCTCAGTAGGGTTCAACAAATACTCTCGGAGCACAAATCTATCAGGCCTTGTGGCATGAAGCACATACATGAGTGACAACATCCCCTTCTGCATTCACTGGAGGACAGATGTAAACAGTTTTAACAGGACATCAGAGCACCAGAATCAAGGAAAGGGAAAGGGTTTCCAGCCCACATGGCAGGTAAAGAGAAGCATCCTAAAGAGGGCATACAAGCTGAAAAATGTCAACCAGAGAAAAATGGGTACATGAATATCAAAGAAGGACGTGGACTGGGAGTGGTTCTAAAATTCTGCCTGGTGTTTGAACAGATACCTCTTTAATATTTGTCAGCTACGTACTAGGAAGTACACTTGGGACTGGGAAAGCTTGTCTCTTTTGCAGAAATAATTGTCTCATGCATACAGTAAGGGATTTTCTACAAGCCCACTTTTATAAATTGAATAGAGTTGTGTGTGTGCAGGTATGTACATACATTCTCCATAGTATTAGACACCTACTGGATCCTACATAGATATGGCCTTTTAGATTCATTTATTATGATTATGAACAATGTGGATGAACAGACCCCTCCCTGCCCTCAAGTGTGTCAAGCCAACAGGACTGCTTGCCTTTTGTTTCCACCTGTTAGGAAACAGCCAGGTGGTGAACAGCAAAAACCCCAGTGGGGGATATGACAGAGCTGTCCGGAGAAGAGATCCCTTCCCCTCTCTTTGATGTCAGAGAGATCGAGCTTCTAGGGTGAAGAGTTTCACAATCACAAACCCATTTCTTGTGAGAAGGCTCTTCAATGTCTGCCTCACCTCAGAAAACCAGAGATAAACTGAAAGAATACATGGTCCTTTTGGTAGGCTTCCCCTCACCCCACAACCCAATGCTCTACTCAGAGTTCAAAACTTTGTAATGTGAGAGTGAACACAGAAATTTTGCCCTATTTGGTAAAGTTTCTACTGAAAAACAGTATCATAGTGCCTGTTTGTTTGGGAGGGTGGTTTCAGTTTTTTGCCCTTATTCAGTTTTAATCAACACTCGCTGATAGAGAGTCTAACATGTGCCCGGCAAGGTGCCGGGGAAAGATAGAGGCTAAGGTACAGCGCTTCAGAGTCCACTTTCTTGTTGGCCAGCTATATAAAAATGGAACACAAGAAAATGCATGAGAGTCAGCATTCACCCAAGTGTTAAAAAGCATTACCTAAGTAGAATTACAAGGCACTATGCTTAAATAAGTGTGAGAACACTGGGTTAAACAAAGTTCAATAGCCTCTTCAAGTCTTTAAAATGTTACTGTGAATTATTGGGCTGTGAATCTCTAACGGTAGAATGAGCATCCAATGTGTTATCCAACCTGGGATCCATATTAGAGGAAAGGGGAAAGCTAGCATCCATATGCCAAAAAGATAGAAAAAAGAACTAGCCAAGGCATCCTGGGGTATAGGGTTGGTCACCCAATCTGGAAAAGGCAGTAGCGTATCTGTGTTTCCAACCCTCATTCTGTGTAATAATACTATGTGAGAGGAGAGAGTGTGGTATAGCAGAAAGGGCACAGTTATGCCAGAAAAATAGACTTGGGTTCAATTCTCAGCTCCACCAGATACTAACACTACAGCAATGCCTCTCAGAGTGTCATCCCCAGACTAGCAAATTAGGGTCATCTGGAAACTTGTTAGAATTACGGATTCCACCTCCTCACCCCCAACCTACTGAATCAGAAAGTCTCAAGGTAGAAATCAACAATCCATGCTTACTAAGGCTCCTGGAGGATTTGAAACACACTGAAGCAGACAATCTCCTTGCCCCCTTGAAGTCCCAGTCCACCTATTTGTGATACAGGACTGATAACCTGACTTGTGGATTACCCAGCACTTAAGGTAGACAACTTGTTTCCTACTTGTAGCAGCCTGAAGGTTCTTGCACAGTTACAGATAGCTCAATGTTAAATTTGAAAAGGAATGCAATGAAGACACTGGCATGGGCACAGTTAACAAAGCTCACTTCCAAAACAGGTGGAATGTACACCCTTGTGCTCTGTGTATTTGTTACAGCATCAACACTGTAACAAAAAATTATGTGTGTATATAGATACGAAGATATGTGTATGTGTACATATATACACATATATATGTTGATATACATGTATATGTGTGTCTCCATATCCCCCTCTCTGGACTGTGAGTTCCTCTAAGGCAGAGACTATGTCAAACAGAATTTTTTTATTTTCCATCTCTAGTACACGGTAGGTTCTCAACTCATGTTTGGATAGAGGATCATATAAGTTGGGAAAAAAAGTCTGAGTTATCTTGACACATCAGAAAAGAGAGAGGAGAGAGCTGACAATGAGATAGCAGCTCCTTTTGCCACAAAACAGCCCACAGGATTTGTCACCAGCCCAGAGCAAATTGTTCCAGTTCCCTCCTTAGATTTCTGCCTCTTTTAAAACAAAGGCATAATGTGTGAGGCTAAAGATGGAATCTCTGCAGCACCTCTTCTCTGAATTTGCTATTTCAGGCTTCCTTCTGCTGCACCCTCAGATCTGCTGTAGTTTATATATGCAGCATCGGAAACAATCTCTGCTTTGGGCTTGGTCAGTTTGATAGTTATAGTTCCTTAGGCAGGTCAGGATAAAAACAAGAAAGGAAATGGCTTCCTCTGACTTACTGAGCAAATTATCCCTCAATTTACCTATGAGTATACGGAGGCTCAGAATTCATTAGTTGGTCCATGGCAACACTGCACTTGAGGATCTAATTATAATTCAGAAGAGGGTGCTACTCTCCTGCTCTACTTAATGAGAATCCTTTACTTAATCTCTCTTATCTCTCCATGTGACACTGAAAGCCTGAACAAGGTAGGGTTGTGGTCAGCTAAGGAGATTATGTGCATTACATCTATTAGTTCTACTTTGCGACAAAACCCTTTCACAGAGTCCAGTTGTAATCCATTGAATTTCTCACCACCCCAAGACTTTCCTCTCCCTTTTCCTTCATAACTCTCTCTCCCTGAAGTTCTTTCACTAATCTAACTTTAAGCTCCTCATTATTTGATGAGCAAAGGCCAGCATATGTTCAAGAAGGATTTAGTTGTAGTTCTAGTCCCTGCCTGAACTCCTATTTGGTTCTGTTCTCTGCCTGTCTGAAAGGCTCAGTGAGTATTAATATGCTTGTGGAAACAGCTTTATCTTTTCCCTCCGGGTTGTACAGAATTTTTGTCCTATGAAGTTCATGGTCCTTCTTTTCCCGTAAGTAGTAGTCAGTCCATTGAACAGATCCAGTGAAGCCATGGACTCAAGCTCAATGAAGTGAGACCTTAATCCTTAAAGACATTGCCTTGTGCTGATCTGGCCTTGAGTATCCCTGTGCTTGAGCATCTTACAGACATACATGAAGAGGTGATTGTTCTGTATTCTCAAGAGAATGATAAGAACTATTCTAACCTTATCAGGGAAACAGTCTGTGGAATGGCAGAGGGCATCCTTCCAGTGCTAGAGAGCCCAAGGCTGGCATCCTTGAGCAGGACTTCAGTTTTCTTTACAAATCATATAAACCCAAGAAATGCTCATGCAGCTTTTTCCCCTCCTGATGTCCTCTAACCATGTTTCTATTTGCCAAGATATACTGGCTAATTTCTTTGAAAGAGCCTTACTCATTTATTTGGTAACATGTAGGGCATCCTGCAAATCTGCCCGACGTTATGCTAGTTAAAGAGACAATAGAGGGGCCAGCACTGTGGCACAGTGGGTTACAGCCTTGGCCTACACTGCCGGCATCCCTTGTGGGTGCCGGTTCCAGTCCCAGCTGCTCTACTTCCAATCCAGCTCCCTGCTGATGCACCTGGGAGGGCAAAGGAGGATGGCCCAAGCCTTCAGGCCCCTGCACACACATAGGAGACCTGGAGGAGAATCCTGGCTCATGGCTTCAGATCTGTTCAGCTCAGCCTATTGCAGTCATTTAGGGAGTGAACCAGCGAATGGAAGACCTCTCTATCTCTGCCTCTCTCTAACTCTTTCAAATGGATAAAATAAACCTTTAAAAAATAAGAGACAATAGGGATGAAGAAGGGTTCCTAATTCTTGTATGTGTGTGTGGTGTGTGTGTGTGTGTTGTGTGCCAGGGAAAATGAAGTCAGCAGCCTAAGACAGAGAAGTAATAACATTAGTGAATACATCGATGTTTGTGAGAGCACAAAGTAACAGCACCTATACCAGAGTGGAGTGCACCGAAAGACTCAGAAGACGTGATCCTGAGCTGCTTGTTGTGGAGCTAGGGGGCAGTAACAAACAAGCTCCGAAGTTCTAGCGTGAGCTTGTGCTGAGGCACAGAGCGAGCGCACACAGGCATTCTGGGTGCCCCCTGCGGATGGCGTGCTTACCTACGACTGTACCACCTCCACTGGACTGTGCTGCCTGTGAACATCATGAGCCCAACTTTCTTGGTGGCCATCTCGGAGTTTTTAAAATGACCAGAAACATAATTTCAGTGAGTAGATTAAAGAAAAGGACAAGAAACGACCATGAAAAAAACACTTTAGAAAAATAGTAGAAGTTTTGAGGATTCTGTAATTCATCAGAACTCATACAGCGTTAACAGAGAAAATATAAAGAGAATCTTTTCTTGTTTTTTGAGAAGATAGGATGTTAAATAGTGCCTAACATTAGTCAACGTCCTCTAGTCCTCTAGGCAAACAGAACCAACAGGAGCAGAGGGTTGGGGGAAGGAAGGTGGGAGGGGGAGGGGAAGGGGAGGAGAGAGAGAGAGAGAAAGGGAGGGAGGGAAGGAGAGAGGGACGGAAGGAGGGAAGAGTTATTGAAATTCGCTCATAATATTATGGGACAAAAGAAATTTCACAATACGCTGTCAGCAAGCTGAAGAACCAGAAAAGCCAGTGGTATAATTCATTCAGAATTTGGATGACTAAGAACCAGACCTCCCTGGTAAAGTCCTAAAGTTCAAAGGTCCATGAACCAGAAGCTCTGGATGTCTGAGGACAAGAGAAGATGGATGTTCTAGATCAGGGGGAAAGAAAGAGAATGTACCCTTTCTCTGTCATTTATTTCTATCCAGGCCCTCAATAGATGATTGAATGAGCTCTGTCCACATTGGTGGCCATGGATCTTCTTAACTTTGTCTACTGATTCAAAAGCCAATGTCTTTCTGAAACAACCTCATACACCCTGACCCTGAAACAACATTTTATCAACTATCTGGGTATCCCTTAGCAAAGTTGATGCATAAAAATTAACCATAATAGTAGTCTTACTTTTTATGGTGATTCACTCAGTCTATACATTTCTTTATGAACTCAGAGTCTAAAACCACAGTATCAACCCCTATTAGGCATGAAAAGACTTTCTCAGTTCAAGAAACACATATTATAGGTTTCCTTTGGCTCAGCCACAGTTCTCAGCACTACAGGGACAAAACCAAAGAATTCATTGTGTGAACCGTCCGGACAGGACAACTCATCTTTGTATTTCACAGACACCCTCATGACCAGTATCAGTAAGAAGAGCTGCTCAGAGCCTGCGCTGTGGCATGGTGGTTTAAGATGGTCTACAGCACCAGCATCCCACCTGGGTGCCGGTTTCACTCCAGCTGCTGCACTTCCAACCCAGCTCCCTGCTAACGTACCTGGGAAAATAAAGGAGGGACAGCCCAAGTCTGTGGGCCCCTGCAACCAGGTGGGAGACTTGGAAGAAGCTCCTGGCTCCTTGGTTCAGCCTGGCCCAGCTGTAGCTACTGTGGCTACTTGGGGAGGGAACCAGAGGATGGAAGATTCTCTCTCTCTCTCTCTCTCTCTCTGCCTCTCCCCCATATCTGTAACTCTGCCTTTCAAGTAAATAAATGAATCTTTTAAAAAAAGATAGCAGCACTGCCCAAGTTTGTAGGCTGGGAAGTGCTCTTGATCCAAGCCTTATGAGGAGTATGTATAGTCCCAAGGCACTTTGATTCCTGAAGTTTTATAATTAAAAACAAATAACACCAAACTCACCTAATAATTGTTGCAGGCCCAAGAAAATGAATGGAATTTTCCTGAAATTTGCTGCTGCCTGTGCATTTCTGGAGCTGCCTGTTATATTGTGTCCCTTATCACTGGGAAGTGGGGATGCCAGCTTTCTAAGTGACATAAATAAATTTCTTTTCCACCCCACCCATCCGCATTTTTTGTGTATTTTGAATTTATGGCTGCATTTCTATTCGTTCCCAACAGTATTCACTAGATTAAAGCTGCATCAGAAATTGGATTTTTTTCTACCTTTTGCCCCTGAAGAGTGTAATAAAAAATAACTCAATAAATCTGGCAAATTAGCAATAAGATCCTCAAATTTTAAGGTAGTGTGCAACTGTGCAGTCAGAGGAAAAATGTAAACCTATTCATGGCTGAACCAATCAGATTACATATTACTATTTAGAAGTAGGAAGGACGAAAGACAATTCTTCATTTAAATTGAACTATCCATACCACAAGGGGAAAAAAAGTCTCATGGGTAGATAATATCCTTCTTTTATTTCCTATGCATATACCATAATCTTATGTGAAACAGAATGTCTTGAAAGGTAATTTTAGATTTTTTTTAATTCAAAAATTGGAACTTGGACAGCTATGGGTTTTGGGCCATTTCCCCTCCTAGACTCATTGGCTATGGTATTGTGCTAGAATTGAACAAATCACCTTTTCCTGATTTATAGTCCTTTGATTGTAATAAAAGAAATATTAATTCCAAGTTCATGAGCACTTCTTGAAAAAGCAATGTTAGGATCTTATTCATTGAAAACCTTGTAAGCCTCCAAACTAGAAGGATCCACTTTATTTGAAAGGAGAACCAGAGACCTTGGGTGCCACAAGGGGGCTTCTTGTTTAGAAGACTCTCATCTGGTATGTTATGAGAAATCAACCCTCCTGGTCATCATCAAACCCACCTTTCCCTGAAATGCCCGTGGCTTATAGTCTCTGTCTACAGTGGTCCTTATAAGCTTAAACATCACAGCAAAGCAAAGCAAATAAAATAAAATACTTTGCTCCTGAAATCTTCCATATCGGAAGATACAGCCTTGGGTACAGGAGCTAAGTGCGGATGCCTTTGAGGCTTTGTTCAGAATTTCCCCCTTGCACTCAGCATGTGCTCAGCCTGTGCAACAAGCTCCTAGGTCTATCCCTCTGCTGGACACTCGGTGGTAAAAGGCACCCCCCTCCCTTCCTCTAAAGAGGTCACAGGCAGATCCTCCCAAACAGGAAAAAGCTCGGGAGACTTCTCCTTCCCACCCACACTATGTCCCTGGATCCCAAACCTGTCTTTTCATTAAAGCTCTATTACAGTCCTACTGCTGATTCTTTCCCTTCTGAGCACATCCACTTTGCATTGTTCTTTTAGCATTTAATGGCTCCTACTCTAACTTGTGATATAAACTATATTATTATTATCATTATTATTAGCCATTTTACATTTCCTGTGCTTTTGCTCATTTTCCCAGGCTACAATATCCTTGAGGGCAAAGACATCTTCATCTATGCTTTTTATATTTTGAAAAACTCACATAATATAATATGTATAATAAGCAATGAATTTTTTTTTTTGCAGTGACTATTTTTTTAAAGGAAGGAAGCGAGGGACAGAGGGACCAAACACTTCTAGATTCTTATCTTCTAATCAAGTGCCCGATCCTGGCAGTAGGTTTCACAAAGGGCTATAAGCCCAGTGAGAATCAGGATGGACGCCAGGTAGCTAAGGAAGAACTCTGTGGTAACACTGAATTTGTGTGCTGGAAAGGTGGCTCTAGTGGCCTGTATGATGACAGGATTTGATATTATTTATGTTTGACTCGGGGGGGAGGCATAAATACAATGGACATGGAAAATATGAGGAGTCTTCAAAAAGTTCATGGAAAATTCATATTACAAAAAGACTATGAATAGAAATAGAGCCCTTCCGTGACCGTTCTGGAGTGCCCTCCCACAATCCAGAAAACCTGCTTCTTCAGTGCTCAGTCATTGCAGTTGCGGCAGTTTTCTTTTTCCATAATTTCAGAATCACATTTTTCCCGCACTCTCCCAGCGTCACTCCTCCTTTTCTCCCAGCGCCTACTTCTTCCTAATGAACCAGGTCATGCACTCTGAGTGACTACCAGTGAGAATTGTCAGCTGTCGGGAAAGTGCTGCTAGCTGCTCTGTGTGCCTGTGGGACTTTGGTCAGGATCCCAGCTCAGCTGGTGAGAGGGGATCTTGGAAGTTACAGAGACAGCTGTCCTGCCCAATAAAGGTTAGGAAAGACGATTTGGGACCCCTTCCAAGTGGCATGCCCCAAGCAAGGAACGAGGTTGACAGAAATGAATTGGCAATTCCACTGCTGTTTGGGAAATCTGCTCAATATATATAGCTGAGCGAGCTTACTGGACTGCTGATGGACTTCCAAGCCTGGAGCAGGCAAGAGCACTGAAAAACCGCTTGCCCCACTTGTTGTCAGGCTCCAGAATTTTGCAAAACACAAAAGAATAGGAGCAACATGCCTTTGGCCATAAGGGGCCGATATACACTCTACTTCAGTGAGAGTCTGAGATGGAGGGGTGCTGTGCAGGTGGGAAAAATAAAATTCTGTCGAATCTTACGAGAATGTTTCAGAGATATAAGTGGTTGATAATCAGTTTTATAGGAACACAGATGCTTTCTCATTTTCCAAATATTTGAGAAATTGGTAGTTCCAAGTTCTAAAGTCTCAATTGATAAGGATCACAAATATTTAAATAAACTTAAACAATTTGATGGCTTTGAACTTCTGGGCAACTAACAAAAGTAGACTCCTCTGTACAATGGGGCAGCCAGCAAAGACTGAGCCAACCATATTTTCAGGGTGAAAAAAAATTCCTTTATAGCAAAGTTTAACTAATTTTCCACTTCTGGGTTTTTCTTTAAGGAAGGGGACCCCCTTTGTTCCAGGAGGGAAAGCCCATGTGATTACACAGATGCCAAGCATGCAGTAGCCACGTGCTTGGGGTCAGCTACAGCTCTCCTTCTGGATCAGGGAATTTTTTCTGTCTCAATTCTAATGAGTAGAGCGCCTTAGAGATTTTAGCCATTGGATGAAAACGAGGATAACGTAAGCTGGTTCCTGCCATGTGCTGAACAACAGGGAACCAGGCAAGGAGTCATTCATCAGTGCACCCTGAAGTCCATTTTTTAGGAATCACATCCTTTTGCAACCACTGGGGACCTGGTCCATACTTGAGAGGAAGTAACTCAGGATAAAGCAGAAGTCCCCTTCAAATGCCAGGGCAGATACCTTGGCAAGGTCCACCAGAATAGTGATTTGAAAAGGGCTCCTTGCCTGGAGATTGTGCAACAGAGAGCAGAGGCAAAGCAAAGGGAAGTCACACTCAAAGAGACAGGAAAGGAGAGGCAGATGCTCCAACAGCCAGGAGCTAGAAGCTGGCTGAGGCAGGACGAGGACACCAGGCTGATCTGCAGAGGATCCAAGTGTTCCATGGGTATTAGCAGCCTCGGGGAAAGAGAAACGTGGTAAAAAGACTAGACTTCCTGCAGGGCAGGAGCTCTCCATGGTGAACTGGATGGCAATATAATTGTGCTGTGACTTTGAACACTCACACTCTGTGAGTTATATCTGTAATGATGCCACCTGCTGCAATATAAAGACTTTTTTTAAAAAAATTTTTACCCAGCTAAGAATGTGATGTACAGTCACATAGGCTACAAGAAAAGTATGAACAAAGTATATAAAAAGATAAAGACAGAAACATTTCTCTAAAGTCACATGGAAATAAGGGTTTCACCAATATTCTGTTAAGAAGAGGTTGCTGGAGGCCGAGGTCATGGCATAGCAGGTCAACCTGCAATGCCAGCGTCCCATATGAGCACCAGTTTGAGTCCTGGCTGACCCACTTCCAATCCTGCTTGCAGTTAATATGCCTGGGAAAGCAGTGGAAAATGGCCCAAGTGCTTGTACCCCTGCACCCATGTGGGAAATTCAGATGGAATCCCAGGCTCCTGGCTTCTGCCTGGCCCATCCCTGGCTGTTGGAGCCATTTGAGAGGTGAACTATCAGATCAAAGATGTCTCTCTCTGTGTCTCTCCCCTTCTCTGTAACTCTGACTTTCAAGTAAATAAATAAATCTTAAAAAAAAAATAAAAATAAAAGAAGACGGTGTTAGCACTGGATCACAGTGTACAATAAGGAAGCTTTATATTATAATTAATCCTAAGATACTTAGTTAACAAGATAGAATTCACCCCACAGTGAAGAATCCATTGAAGAATATTTGTTGGTTAATTTAAGATGGTTAAATTAAACCCACAGTCACAACGTGCCTAGAAATCCACATATACAAAAAAGAGTCAAATCAAGGTTTATACCTCTTTTTACATATTGCATATTCAGAAACAGCATATAACTCCCAGGACAATATAGAGGTATCGTGATTACCTCTTAAAAAATACCGGTACTTTAGGGGCTCAAATTCACAAATCAAGAAGTAACAAAAGGAGCCGGCACTATGGCACAGCAGGTTAAAGCCCAGGCCTGAAGTGCCAGCATCCTATATGGGCGCCAGTGTGATTCCCCGATGCTCCACTTCTGATCCAGCTCCCTGCTAATGTGCCTGGGAAGGCAGCAGAGGATGGTCCGAGTCCTTGGGCCCCTGCACCCACATGGGAGACCAAGAAGAAGCTCCTGGCTCCTGACTTCAGATCAGCTAAGCTCTGGCCATTGCAGCATTTGGAGAGTAAACCATTGGATCGAAGACTTCTCTGTCTCTACTTCTCCCTGTTAACTCTCTCAAATAAAATAAATCTTTATAAAAAGAGAGAGAGAGGTAACAAAACAGAAATCTGGAAGTCCGAAGACTGATGGGGCGCTTATGTCCAATAAGTGTCCCTGCCATCAATGGATAATTTTCTATGATTTTTATTTTTTCGCCATGACACCGACTTTCAGAAGTAGGGCAAAATTGAACTACCTCCTGATTTTGAGAGCTGGACAAGTAAAGGGATAGATGCCCTGAAGGAATCCTTAGGAAAAAAAACTTTAAAATAAAACCAAGAAAATCTCACAGTTCCAGAAAGCTTGCTCAGACCCATTTCTTATCTGGCCAAAGGCAGCATGGTAGAAGATTAGGAGTTGAAAGTCAAGCCTCATGTTGGCTGTTTAAGATACGTACATGACTTTACACAAGCAACTTTACCTCTCTTCAACTCTTTCAACTTCTCCAAATTTCAACTGAAAATATTCACACTTGCTTATGAGTTTTTCCCTGAATATTAAGCAAAAGTATAGTTTGGAAAGCACTTTGTATCTATACTTTTTATAATAAACCATAATCTTACAGGAGCCCATTTTGGGGCTAGGGTTGTGGCACAGTGGGTTAAGCCACCTCCTGGGATGCCAGCTTGAGACACTGGCATCCTATATTGGAGCACTAGTTCGAGTCCCTGCTACTCCACTTCCCATCCAGCTCCCTGCTAATAAGCCTGGGAATGCGGCAGAGGATGGCCAAATTCCTTGGGCTCCTGTATCGATGTGGGAGACCTGGAAGAAGCTCCTGGCTCCTACATTAGGCCTCGCCCAGTCCTGGCCATAGCTACCATTTGGGGAGTGAACCAATGGATGAAAGACTTCTCCCTGCCTCTTTCTTTCTGTAACTCTTCCTTTCAAAGAAACAAATCTTTAAACAAAAGGCAGGGGCATGATTTGGAGAATCAGAAATAAACAACATAAACCACCCAGCGTTTACAGGTGTAGACGAGATAGGAGCGGTGAAGCCTGCTTTAGGAAGGAAGGAGAGTGAGCGACATGTGGAAGATCCGAATCTGAGAGAGCACCTCTGTAAAAAACCCCTGCATCAGAGCTGAGGGTGCCACAGAGAGTATCTCAGTCACATCAGATCCAGGTGCCACCGCACAGCTGAGCGTTTCTCAGCACCAAG
This sequence comes from Oryctolagus cuniculus, assembly GCF_964237555.1. Taxonomy (NCBI): domain Eukaryota; kingdom Metazoa; phylum Chordata; class Mammalia; order Lagomorpha; family Leporidae; genus Oryctolagus; species Oryctolagus cuniculus. The sequence continues at coordinate 153,636,117 of NC_091433.1, forward strand.
TCTTGTATCCTGTCAAGGGTCAACAATGTTGGATAGGTGAGGAATTAAGCTCTTAGGAAATCTATTCAACCAAACATAAGGTTGAAAAGAGAGAGAGAAAAAAAAACTCTCATGTAAGAACTCTTTATAAGCAATGGAGGGCATAAGCTGTGGAGGAGAGATATTTTATTTTGCAGTACTCCGTCTGCAAAGCAATCTCTTCTCTTAGAAAATGGTATTTTTATTGGACTTTGAGCTATTTGTCATTCTGAGCCCCAAACAAAATATTTTTCATAAGAACATCAGAAACTCCATGCTGGATCAAACCAGTGGTCCCTCTGGTCCCATGTTTTGCCTCTGAAACTGGTACTAAGAGGTTTCACAAGAGGACACCAATACTCTATTTTAGTGGCTTTAAAACACTCTGAGTGTGGTTCACAGTTAGAGTCTGCATTGCTAACCAGGACACATGCTTACACAAATGTGCAAAACACCCCTACATGCTTATGTCTATAAAACTAACACTCGGTGTTCTACTCTGTTCTGTTTTTAAACGCACCGACCTCAACCCACTAAACTGATTTCTTGATCCATTAATAGAATCACAACTCACAGCTTGAAAAACCTTGTTCTATTTGCTGTTAGCATCAAAGGCTAAGGATACATCTCTAACATCCCTCTTTTTCTGTAACCCAGTGAGTATCGATTGTTCATGAATTTTCCCAAAGCCACCTTGTGGAGAAATGAGTTGCACAACTCATTTGTGTTTTTGCAAGAGTAAACACACATACTCTGAAGCGGAACTGACCCTGTGATTCTGTAGTACATTAGATATAATAAATGCAATCAAAATATGTAGGTGAAGGACAGGTACACTTGAGGTTTTCTTTCTGTGGCTGTGTCTCTATAGCAAAGAGGCTACAAAAATAAGCTTCTACTGGATTATGCTTTATCACAGTGAGAGACATGGGGCATTTCTGGAGTGTTAATCGGCTTTCATGACAAGGCCCATTAGGCACGGATTTTTCAGATGTATGTTCTACTTTACATACTGTTCCTTAGTGTGGTCTTGTCACATACTGTTAAGAGATGGTTATTTCTTCACCCTATACAATCAGGCTGGGTTCTTTTATTGCTTTGACCAGTAGGGTGTGGAGGAAGTGGCCAGCAGCAGTCACAGGGACAGCCCTAAACTGACCCAGCATGAACTTTCCCCGGCTGTCAGAGGTCAACTACCAGATAGAAACTGTTCAGCGACCCTCATGGGAAAGCCCAAGCTATGTGAAGAGGCCCTGTAGGATAAGATGTTGTGGAGAGAGAGAGATACCAAGGACAGCAAATGCCCATGTGTAAAGCAACAGTCTTAGAGGGGTGACCCATCCAGTCAAGTCCTTCCTGAATTCCTGGCCCACAGAGTTTTGACACATAACATTTTTTTAAGCATCAAGGCTTTAGGATGGATTGTTAGGCAGAAATAAAACAATTATCTGTATCATGTACATCTGAATGTCTAGCGCTAACAAAAATATTGTACTTTGTGATTAATTTTTTTAAAAAATTAACATAAAAATGTTCATTCTATACTTATAGGATACTGCATGCTATTTTGTTACATGCATCCATTGTGTAATGTCCAATTAGGGTAAATGTATTCATCCTTTAAAACACTTGGCATTTGTTTATATGAAAACATCCTCAAATCCCATCTTCTAGCATTTATAGAGAAATATACCATTAACTAATATTACCTATCATCATTCTACCATGTCATAAAACCCCAAAACAACTTACGAGTTATACTCTAGTACCCATCAGTCAACCTCTCCTAATCCCTCCCTCCCTACTCCTTTTCCCAGCCTCTGATAACTACAATTATATTTTTAATTTCTATGAAAGCACCTTTCTTATGGATGCCACATGAGTGAGATCATTTGATGTGTCTGTGCTTGACTTATTTCATTTAACATAATGACCTCCAGTTCCATCAATGTTGCAAATAATATTTTATCCTTTTTATGGCTGAGTAGTATTCCATTATGTACATGTATCAAATTTTCTTTATCCATTCACCAGTTGATGGACATTGGGCTTCCCTTCCTTTCATCAGTAGTGCTACAACAAACATAGGAGTGCAGATGTCTCTCTAACAGATGGAGTTCATTTCCAGTGGCCATATAGTCAGTAGTGAGATTGATGGATTATATAGTAATTCTATTTTTAGTCTTTGAGGAACTGCCATACTGGTTTTCGCCATGGTTGTACAAATTTACATTCCCAACAACAGTATGCCAGTGTTCCCTTTTCTCCATACTCTCATCAGTACTCATTATCTTCAGTGTTTTTGATAACAATGAGTCTTATTAGAGTAAAGTGATATCTCATTATGATTTCGATTTGCATTTCTTTGATGATTAGTGAGGATTAACATTTTTTTCACCTATCTGTTGGCCAAGTGTATGTCTTTCTTTGAGAAATATCTGTTTAGATTTATTGCCAATTTTAATTGGATTGTTTGCATCTGTATTTTAGCTGTTTTGCATTTGAGTTATTTAATTATTCCAAATATTGGCCCCTATCCGATTTAAAGCTTGCAAATATAGTTTGCCCATTTTGTAGGTTGTATCTACACTGTTCTTTCCTTTGCTGTTCAAAAGTTATTTAGTTTGATGAAAACTGTATTTGTCTATTTTTGCTTTTGTTCTTGTGCTTCAGGGTCAGATCCAGAAAACCCTTGCCCATTCCACTGTCCTGAAGTGTTTCCTTACGTTTTCTTCTAATAATCTCAAAGTTTCAAGTGTCATATTTAGGACTTTAATCCATTTGGGGCTGCTATTTGTAAATGGTGAGTTACAGGGGCTTAGTTTCATTGTTCTCTGTGTGTACATCCAGTTTTCCATCATCATTTATTGAAACAACTATCTTTCTTCCAATACCTGTTCTTAGAATGTGTGTCAAATATTCTTTGGCTGTATATGTGTATGTTTACTTCTAGGGTGTCAATTCTGTTCATCAGTTTATAGATAATTTTATGCCAATATCATGTTATTTTAATTATTGGAGCTTTGTAAAAAATATATTTTAAATCTTATAATACAATGCCTTCTGCTCTGTCTTTCATGCTCAAGATTACTTTGGCCATTCAGAGTCTTTCATGGTTCCACACAAATGTTAGTATTGTTTTTTCCTTATTCTGTAAAAAATGTCATGGGATTTTTTTTATTAAAAATTAAATTCAAACAGTTTATTTTAGTGTGAAAAATTGTTTGAAATCTATGAATTTTATCATGTATTTTTAATTAACTATTTAATTTTTTTATTTATATAAAGGGAACAAATTTCATATATATCCGACTGACACTTTTAAGAACATAATGATTCTTCCCACTCCATCCTCCCTCCCTCCCTCACTCCCACATTTCCTATTTCCTTTCTTATTCTTCTTTTCATCTTTGTGATAATATACTTTGTTTTCTTTGGGAACAAGATTTATCATTAATTGAAGAAGCACCTAACGAAACAAGCAATAGATTTGGGCACTTAGACTTATCTAAAACTTACGAGATATTAGAATATCCTCCAGTTAATACACTAAAATGAAGTAAATCTTTGAGAACATGTTTTACTATTAACTCTCATAATATAACTCTTTGAGAACAGAGGTTCTTCATGGGAAGTTAGCTCACAGTGACTCTTGTTGTTAATTTAACAATTAATACCCTTATGTATGATGTCAATGATCACCCAAGGCTCTTGACATGAGCTGCCTAGGCTATGGAAACCTTTTGAATCCAGAAATTCCTTTAGTCCTTTAGTATTTAGACAAAGCCATAAGAAAATTAGAAGTTTTCTCTCCTTTCAGAGAAAAGTAAATCCTTTTTTGACTACCACTTCTTTCCAGCGGGTTCTCTCTCACAGAGGTCCTTTATGTAGGATACGTTTTACCATAGTATCTTGGTTTTCCATGCCTGAAATGCTCTTGGGCTTTTCAGCCAGACCAGAATGACTTAAGGGCTGATTCTGAGGTCAGAATGCTACTTTAAGCCATTATCATTCTATGAGTCTGCTGTGTGGACTGCGTCCCATGTTGGAGCATTCACTCCTTTTTAATTCTATCTATAATTATTGTTACCAACACTTAATTCTATTTGTATGATAGTTTTAACACTTAATCGTAGCTATATGATCATTTTAACACTTAATCCTATCCCTTTGATGACTTTAACAATTAAAATGGTTTTTTTTTTTAACCACACCACTTACGGGGATTTGGCATCTGTCCTGGGTATTTGAGAGGGATTACACTAAGTCTATAAATCACTTTAAGTAGTACACACATTTTTATAACTTTGATTATTCTGATCCATGAACATGGAATGTCTTTCCATTCTTTTTGTGGGCCCTCATCAATTTTCTTCAACAATGATTTATAAATAATCATTGCAGGGATCTTTCATCTGTTTCGTTAAATTTATACCCAGGGTATTTTTTTTAAGATTTACTTATTTGAAAGAGTTAGAGAGGCAGAGGCAAAGGCAGAGGCAGAGGTGGAAAGAGAGAGAGAGAGAGAGAGAGAGAGAGAGAGATCTTTGATCTGCTGGTTCACTCCCCAAATGGCAGCAATAGCCAGAGCTGGGCTGATCCAAAACCAGGAGCCAGGAGCTTCTTCTGGTCTCCCATGTGAGTTCAGGGGCCCAAGGATTTGCACCATCTTCCACTGCTTTCTCAGGCACGATAGCAGGGACTGGATCAGAAGTGGAGCAGCCAGTACTCAAACCAGCACCAGTATGGGATGCCAGCACTGCAGGCAGTGGCTTTACCCAGTATGCCACAGGGCCGGCCCCTCTCAGGGTGTTTTCTGGAAGCTATTTGAAATAGGATTGCCTGCTTGATTTCTTTTTGATATGATTCACTATTGGTATATAACAACACTACTGATTTTTGTATATTAACTTTGTATTCTGAAACTTTGAATTTCTTCATTAATTCTAAAAGCTTTTTGGTGAAGTATTTAGCATTTTCTATGTATAAGATCATGTCATCTATAAGCAGTGACAGTTTGATTCCCTCCTTTCCAATTCTGATGCCATTTCTTTCTTTCTTTTGTCCAATTGCTCTAGCTATGCTCTTCCATTCTATGTTGAATCAAAGTGGTGAAAGTGTGCATCCTTGTTTTTTTCCAGATTTTAGGAAGCCTTCAGCTTTTTCCCATTCAATATAATGGTAGCTGTTAACTTGTTATATATGGACTTTATAATGCTGTGGTATGTTCCTTCTATACATAATTTCCTTAGAATTTTTATCATGAAGCAATTTTGAACTTTATCAAATGCATTTTCTGCATCTATTGAAATGATCATGAAGTGGTTTATCATATTTATTTGAATATGTTAATACATCCTTGCATCCCTAGAGTGAATCCCACTTGATCATGGTAAATGATCCTTTTAACATGTTGTTAGATTAGATTTGCTAATATTTTGTTGAGGATTTTTGCATCTATGTTTATCAAGGATAGTGGCCTGTGGCTTTCTTTACTTACTGTATCCTTTCTGATTTTGATATCAAGGTAATGATGGCTTTAGATTATTTGAAAAAATTCCTTTTCTTCTGTTTATTGAAATAATTTAAGGAGGATTGGTTTTAATTCTCCTTTAAATGAGAGAATTTAGTAGTGAAGCTATCTAGTCCTGGGCTTTTCTTTGATTAGAGTTTTATTCTTATTATTGATTCAATGTCACTACTTATTATTGTTCTATGTGGATATTCTAACTCCTATGAGCATCTGAGTAAGGTGTGCATGTATAAAAATTTATTCACTTATTTTAGGTTATCATAGTTGTTCATAGTAATCTTTAATGATCGATCAAATATCATGGTGCAAGTGGTAATGTCTTCATTTTCATCTTTAGCTATATATAAACATTTTTTTTCTTGGCTAATCTATCCAAGTTTTATCAATTTGGCTTGCTTCCAAAAAACAGCTCTTTTAGTGATTTTTTTAGTCTCTATGTCATTTATGTATGCTCTGAGCTTTATTATTTCTTTCCCCCTCCCAGTTTTGAATTTGATTTGTTATTGTTTTTCTAATTCCCAGAGGTGCAGAGATAACTTGTTTATTTGAAATCTTTCTGTTTTTTCAATGCAGGAATTTATCACTATAAACGTCCCTCATAGTACTTCTTTTCTTGTGTCCCATATATTATGGTATGTTGTGTTTCCATTTTCTTTCATTTCAGAAATGTTTTTTATTTCCTCCTTGATCCATTGGTTATTCAGCAGTAAGTTGCTTAATTTCCATTTGTGTAGTTGATGACATTTTCCTTTTTGCTGATTTCTAGTTTTATTGTACTGTGGTCAGAAAAGATACTCAGTATGATTTCTACTTTTGTAAGTTTATTGAGACTTATGTGGTGAGCTACTCTAGGATCCATCATGGAAAACATTCCATGTGCTGTGGAGAAGCAGGTGTATTCTGTAGTTGCAAGGAAAGCCCATTAGAGGTTTATTATGTCCAGTTTATCTAAGGTACAACTTAACTCCTCTGTTTCTTTATGGATTTTCTGTCTGCAATATCTCTTCATTTCTGAAAGTAGGGTGTTAATATTGTCTACTATTATGGTATTGGAGTCTCTCCCTTTGTGTCCATTAGCATTTTCTTTATGCTTCTGTTATTTCTTCTTGCTGGATTAAACACTCTTTCATTAGGTAATGACCTTCCTGGTCTCCTTTTATTGTTTTTGATATAAAAAACTTTTATCTTATAATAGTATAGCCACTCCTGCTTACTTTTGGGTTCTATTGGCAGGAAATATCTTGTTCTATCATTTCACTTTCAGTCAAGTGCGTCTCAGAGATGGAGTTCCTTATAACCAGGATATAGTTGGGTCCTGTTTTTAATCCTTTCAGACATTTAATAATTTTTCACTGAAGAATGTAGCCCATTGTCATGTAACAGTTATTAATGTTAAAAAATTATTTTGTATTTTTATGTAGTTACTTTTATAATTTCTTCATAAATTATAATCTTCATTTGTGGTTAAGTGGTTTTCTCTGGTGGTATTCTTGCTTATTATTTTTTGGTAAGGCTTATAACTACAGATGTTGTTTTGTGTTTACCTTGAGGCTTTCAAAAACCTTTTTCCTAAAGATTTATTTATTTGACACACAGAGTTAAAAGAGGGGTAGAGACAGAAAGAGATTGTCCATCCATTGGTTCACTCTCCACATGACCACAATGGCCAGGGCTGGGCCAGACCAAAGCCAGTAGTTCCATCCAGCTGTCCTACGTGGGCGCAGGGGACTTGGGACTAAGGGCTTGGGCCCAGGTACATTAGAGGGAGCTGGATCAGAAGTGGAGCAGCTCAAACCGGCACTTGTATGGGATGCCAGCCTACAGGCAGCAGCATAACCTACTGTGCTGCAATGCCAGCCAAAAAAAACTTTTGGCTATAACAAGCTATCTTTAGATGATAAGGATTTAACCTTGATTATAGAAGCAGGAGAAGACAAAATAAAAACAAATAGAAAAAATCCTAACAAAGCATCCTATATTTGTGCTTCATTCCTCCCACATTTTGAATTTTTGATGTTACAACTGGCCTCTTTCCATACTGCCTGTATCTTAACATTTTAGTATAGTTACATTTTTTTAGCCTTCATCGTAAAGACCTAAATAATTTACACATCATGTTAACAATTTTAGAGTATCATGAATTTGTTGGTATTTTAATTTACCAGTCAGTTTTCTACCCTCTGATATTTTTTTAATACCGTAAAAGCCTCTCCTACTTTACTGGTTCACTCTCCACTGGCCTGCCAAATTTCTTTTGAGAACTCTTCAGTCACATAAATTGGGACCTCTTTGTGTGTTCTTTGCTTTTTATCTCTTACATTTTTGAGAATCCTCTCTTTATGCTTAGGCTTGGTGAACTTGATTATAACAGATTTTAGGCTAACTATGACAGATGATCTTTGACCTTCCTGTACCTGGACAGCTGTATATTTCTCTAGGTATGGGGAGTTTTCTATCATTTTATCTTTGAATACACTTTCTACACCTTTGAAATTCTTAAGTCCCTCTTGAATCCCAATAACTAGAATATTTACTCTTTTCACTATCCTCTGTTTTCCAGAAGGTTTTTTTATTCCTCTTGATTATTCTCCCTCCACACACACCAAACCGTGTATTTTCAAATAAGTTGTCTTCAAAGTCACTGGCTCTTCTGTTTGATATATTTTGCAATTGATGCCTATCATATTTTTAAATGTATTTATTATATAAGGAGAAAACATCTCATAGTTCATAGATTCAATTTTAAGACTATAACAATACCTTTCCTCTTTCTCCTCTTTTTAAAATTTTTACAATACTTTCATTTTACTTTGTAATTATAGGCTTAGTGTTCCACTAAATAAAGAGTTTAATAAGTAAATGTAGGCAGACCATATGTACCATATTTTTAATTTCCATTGGTGCATTTTTCATTTGAAGGATTTCTGTTTGATTTTATTTTCTTCTATCAGATCTCAGAATACTGAATTTTTTGTTTTCTCTGGAATTTTCTTTTTTCCTTAAAGTAGCTATTTTGAAGTCTCCACTTAAGTATTCCACTCTTTTTTTTTTTTTTTTTTTGACAGGCAGAGTGGACAGTGAGAGAGAGAGACAGAGAGAGAGGTCTTCCTTTGCCGTTGGTTCACCCTCCAATGGCCGCCGCGGCCGGCGCGCTGCGGCCGGCGCACCGTGCTGATCCGATGGCAGGAGCCAGGAGCCAGGTGCTTTTTCCTGGTCTCCCATGGGGTGCAGGGCCCAAGCACCTGGGCCATCCTCCACTGCACTCCCTGGCCACAGCAGAGAGCTGGCCTGGAAGAGGGGCAACCGGGACAGAATCCGGCGCCCCAACTGGGACTAGAACCCGGTGTGCCGGCGCCGCTAGGCGGAGGATTAGCCTAGTGAGCCGCGGCGCCGGCCAAGTATTCCACTCTTTAGGTGACATCTCGGTTCCCTGGAATTTTCTGATCCTTGTTGAAGTATGTCATCATCTGTGCACTGAAGGATTAGCTTTAGTAATCTGACTTCATTGTAGATGCCCTTCTAGAAATTCTAAGCAGTCTTTTCTGCTTCCAAGTGGACTATATTCTGTCTGCTGCTCAGGTTGTCTCATTGCCTGGTGCTGCACCTTTCAACTCTGGTGATGCTGGCTGCAACATAAGACTATTCAACCATGACCATGGAACTCCCTTGGGCACAGATAGACCAGAGGCTCTATCTGCAGGCGATGGCCTAGAGACAGGGACATTTAGAGTCCGCTCAATGCTGGGTTTTGTCAGCATGGCACTGAGTTTCAAAACTAACCTTTGATTCCTAGCTTTCTGCCCAAGGTTGTAGGAAGGATGAGAGGGGTAGCACCTTGGCTGTTCAGGCAGACCCTATATGAGGCTCCCCTGGAGTTCACATTCACCAGATCTGGTGCAATCTTGGGGTTGGACACCAGTTCTGAGATAGGCTGGTGGTGCTATACATCAAACAAATCTGCCAAGGTTGTGGGTCTCTACCTGATACTAGAGCAAACACAGAGACTCCATCCACAGGTATGGCATAGGGATGAAAACTGTTAAGATCTTCCCAGCACTGTTAAGGTGGAAACCGCTAAGATCTTATCAGCCCAGAAGTGATTTACAAGACAGTCCCTTGGTCTCTTGCTGTCACTCAGGGTTGTAAGATAGTGATAAAGGCAACCCCTTAGCCACCAGATTGGAAACAGGTTGGTCACAACTGGGTCCCAGAGTCCCTGGCCTCTCAAAGTCCTGGGAGTGCCCTCCTGGCCCACCTGAGCCTGGCAGTGGCACATTCTGAAATGAGTCCAACCCATCAGAGTGCACCCGATGCTGGGCAAAGCTAGATGCTCAGTTGGTGAGCCCCAGCTGGGTGGTAGGGCCTTTATCAGTTTCTATGTCTCAGCACAGTTTGCCAAGCTTTGAGCTCCAAGGCACACCATGAGCTCCCTCTCACAGCCTCTCCATGAGGCTGGAGCATTCATTGTTTTTACAGGGGGCCTGGCACTGAGACTCAGTTTGCCCTCCCTCTTCCAAGTAGGAAGCAATCCTCTCCACTGAGCTCCTAGGGGCTGGTGGAAGGGTAATATAGGCTTATCTTTCCTTTTTATTTTCTTCAATTTGACTTTTCTTATGATTTTAACAAGATTAGGCACAGGGTCCCTCTCCTGGCTTTTCTTGAAAAATCAGAATAATGACATTCCAATCAGAGAAGACAAAGCATTTGAAGGCAAGAAAAAACAAAAACATGCAGGTGGACTGGGTGCAATTCTAGGAATGAGTGATCCGTAGACAGAGAAGAATACCAAGGCTTAGCATGGCTGGGGTCACATTACAATGGCTTCAGATACCATGCTAAAAAATAAATCTATACTCAAACTAGCAAGTGAAGAGGAAATAAGGTATTGCTTTTGAGTACAATGTGTCCTTGGCACTTTCATGTTGAGAAAGCACTCCAGAAGAAGACTGTGCATGCATGAGCCCAGGCTTCCACGATTCCCTTTCCTACAGACTCTGGACTCTGCTACAACAGATAAAAGCACAACACCAATAGGATTCCCTTCCATCGTGTTTCCCTCGCCAAGATCAAGAGAAAGCAGGCATCTCCTAGACGCGTGACTGACCTATTAGTGTCATTCAACAAGAAACACAGGTTGTTTTTTTTTTTTTCAAAAAGAAAAGAAAAAAAAAAAAGAGTTAACCAAATTTTAGTACCTTGGAGTGGGGACACTTGCACAGAGGATATATATATATTTAATAAATATAAATTTCAAAAGTACAACTTTTGGATTATAGTGGTTTTCCCCCTATAACCTTCCTCCCACCCACAACCATCCCATTTCCCACTCCCTCTCCCATCCCATTCTTCATCAAGATTCATTTGTAATTATCTTTATATACAGAAGATCAACTTGGTATAAACTAAGTAAAGATTTCAATAGTTTCACCCACACAGATACACAAAGTATAAAGTACTGTTTGAGTACTAGTTATACCATTAATTCACATAGTACAACACATTAAGGACAGAGATCCTACATGGGGTGTAAGTTCACAGTGACTCCCGTTGTTGATTTAACAATTGACACTCTTATTTATGACATCAGTAATCACCTGAGGCTCTTGTCATGAACTTCCAAAGCTATGGGAGCCTCTTGAGTTCATAGAGGATATATATTTTGAACACCAAAATATCGCACTTTATCTTCATATCTAAAACCATATTTTTTTTTCACAGAAGAGCAGCCTGAAAATTAATTTCCAAAAGTCCTCAGACTCTTGGCTTGTGTTTATCAAGCACTGCAAAGCAAGGACACAGCTCTGGGAAACACTTTTTTTTTTTTTTTTTTTTGACAGGCAGAGTTAGTGAGAGAGAGAGAGACAGAGAGAAAGGTTTTCCTTCCATTGGTTCAGCCCCTAAATGGCCTCTATGGCTGGTGCTGCGCTGATCTGAAGCCAGGAGCCAGGTGCTTCTCCTGGTCTCCCATGCGGGGTGCAGGGCCCAAGTACTTGGGCCATCCTCCACTGCACTCCCGGGCCACAGCAGAGAGCGGGACTGGAAGAGGAGCAACTGGGACAGAATCTGGCACCCCAACCGGGACTAGAACAGGGAGTGCCGGCACCACAGGCAGAGGATTAGCCTAGTGAGCCGCAGCGCCAGCCAAACCATATTTGTATCACAGCTTACAAAGCAGAACCATAAATCACTAAGCAGAGATATAACTTTCTGAGGTTTGCTTGGGATATTTTCCCCTGTAGCACAGGATTTAGCTTTGGAATTTATACTTCCCTAACATTAGAGAATAAAATTCAGGAAAAAAAAGAGTCAAAATTTTTGATTTTTTGTATTACTCATTATTATTTTAGTAGAACATCTAAGTAAAAAGAAACCAGACAACCAGACCAGATTGCCCATGGCTAGATACTTTAACATAAATGGACATCATATCCCAAGGAATTCTGCCACTAGAAACAAGAGGGGAGAAAGTATCTTAACCTTTTTCCACAGGCAAACCTCATGGGAGTGACACAGGAAATAAAATCCTCCTTGTTGTTGTGTAATACTTTATCATTATGACCCAGTCTCCAGGGCTATTTAAATTCTAAACTCAGGTTTCCTGAGTTCTGATTCCCTTCTCATCAAAATCACTATCCCAATTTTAACAACACTTCCCTGGAGGCAGAAAACATCAACTCACCATATTTATAGCTGGTGCATAATTACTATATGCAATATTTATCTGGCTATTCATCTGTTTTCATGTCTTCTGTCTAGCTGATGAAATTGTCAATAGACAAGGTTTTCAGCATCTTGTGCAAGGTTACATCACTCAATGGATATTTCATCCATTTGATATGCTTGGCTGATTCCTTTGGTTTCTTAAAAGGGTGACCCATGTTTGCCAGCCCTTCTTGAAAAGTTTCTCTCACTCCCTGGTGAGAATTTGGCACTTATTAGATCTTTACTTCCTTCTAATTGTTCTGATCACTGAGGCAGACCAAGATCCCAAGTTGTATTTTGAGCTATTCTGTTGCCTTATTTACTCAGAACGTCTTACCTCATATAATCACATTGTAATTTCAGGCTATTTGAACTGATAGATAAGTGATTAGCTATCCTCTAAGCATTCTATAATTACGCATTTCATAGAAATATTCCAAACTGCATAAGTATCATTTCAATGCTGCCTAGAGCTTCCCATCTCTGTATATATAGAGATGCAGAAAAGTCATACAAGACTCCCCTAGGTTTCATCCCTGTTATTCACCAAGCCAATTAGAACAGCTAGCTTGTGAGAAGAGCTGTATGATGTCCAGGGAGATAGCCACTTCTTAGCTCTCCAGTTTTGTCACCTCTTTCAACTTTGGCAAGTTGAATTCCAAGCATTTAAATAGCAAGTATTTGTCTCAAGACTGGCAGGCAGAAATGATGGCTAAAGCTATTCTGGTTAACTCATTACCATGTCAGAAATGTAAAACTTGTTCTTCAAACTTTGTTTTCCAAAATCTTTGACCAGGGGCATTTTGACATCCTAGAATACTCCCGATTCAGCACTAGTTTAGACAGCACGTGTGACTGCATTCTCAAGGACTAATTGGCCTCTCCCACATTACAACATTTCATCCAACAGGGATGAACTAGTATTGAATGGACAAGCTTTATTTCGACTTTCTAGCTTTCTTTTACCCATTGTAAATTTTTGAAGGAAGAAATATTGAAGCTTTTTGTCATCACTGTGCCAAGCAGAATACTGAAAATATGGCAGATAATCACTAATTTTTCATTCATCAATCTCATAAGATTTGCCATCAGATTTTACTGATATATGTTTTCTCCTTGAATAAAGTAGTCTTGAATTTCTTCCACTCCATGTGTTGTCTACATATCCATCTTTTTTCCCACCTTTCTTTCCATTCTTGTTTCAGTTTTATAGGAGTCTCAGATGTTGTTTCTATTCTCCCTCCACATTTAAACCTGAGAAACAGGAATGGCTTCTGAACATGGTGATTATTGAGGAGCAGGAGGTGACAGTGGAGTAGGAGGTCCATTTATCTAAATGGAGAAAGCCCTCTTTCTCAGGCCAGCCTTGGTCTCTGGTCACACAGTTCCCCTGTTCACTCTTGCTTGGCTCCTCTACTGTGGATTCTGCAGAGATGGTTCCCCCGAAGTACCAGAGATTGCCCTCATGCATTCCCCTCATAGCTCTCAGCAGCCACCTCTTCTCTGCTCCACCCACTCCCTTCGCTATTTACTAAAAACATAAAACCCCTAGCTTTTTCTTCTCTGCTGTTTGCAATCATTTTAGGATACACAGTTTCCCCAACTACCTTGACATTGAATGAACAAGTGCTAACAGCTGTGTGGGGGCCAGACACTAACTAATGAGCCATAGGTTCCTTTGAGTATCCCCCCCAACCCTTCTTAGGCTGATCACAACTTACATTATAATATCCACAGAGAGGGACGGTACATCTTTAGTTCTCTTCTACCACTCACATCTGGGGGGAGGTGGGTGCGAGGAGAAGGCTAATGTCCTGGATTTTATTACTGTAAAGCTTGATTTGCTAAGTGATTAAGCAGACAGGTGGAGGATAAGCACCCCAGAGCACTCATGCTATTTATTGATAACCCATGGCAGGGTATTATGTATTACTATTGCCATCTTCTCAGATCCACTTAAACGACCTGTAAATTGTGAATGATGTCCACGGAAACAAACTAGCAAAAATGAAGGATGCACTTAAAATAAATAAATAAATAAACAAAGTACAAAAAGGACCTTATATATAAAAAAAAAACAGTTTCCTTTCTAAAATCACACATATGTCACTGTCATTACACTTAGGATTTCCAAAGACAGAAATCACTACCAATTTTTCTCCTAGTGCATGCATTACTCCTTTGTGGAAACAGGGCAAGACCTGGGGGACAAACTCCTAAGATCTAGATTTTTTGCCCTGGGTGTTCCTTCTTTCCATTTTTCTGCTTAGTGTCCCTTTTTCTTTCTCTCTTATTCCCAGTCTGTCATCAAGGGTTCACATTCTCCCCAGAGACAAGTTTCCTGATAAGCTACTTTTTGGGAGAGATTAGGTTAGTAACCTTTAGTGATGGATACTGGAAAGAGATTCCTGAACACTAACAACAACAACAACAACAACAAAAGAAAGTTTTTGAGCTTTAAGTTTTATTCTGAGCACCTTTGATTTGTTAGAAGTGTCACTAACATGTTAAGGATTTAATACATTGCCCCTCTGATATTCCTGTAACTTTAGAAATCTTTGGAGGACAATATTTATAAAACTCATTCAAATAGCACTGTGCCTATGTGCTTTATGTTCAAACCTATGCGAATCCAAGGACACGCCAATAAAGCAGACTACATAAAATCAGCTAGGTAGGAGTGAGGAAAATTCACTAATTTATACTTTCCATATGACTTTATTTGATCTCCTCTGTGCCGTGTAAGAGAAAGTTGGGTGGGTGGATAAAGAGTGGCAGGACACAAAAAGATTAAGAATAAATAGATACTTCCTATGCATGTTTTCTAACACATCCCAATCATCATACTAATAGCTCAGATTTACCATGAATATTTTCATGTGTCAGACACACGTCTAAGTGCTTTACAATATTAACTCATTTAATACCCACAACAACATGTACCACTTCTCAGAGTCACATGAACAAGCTGCAAATTTTCAGTGGTTTCTATGGGAACAAACTGGCAAAACGGACAGTGCACTACAGAAAAAAAAAAACTCAAGCTAGAGAATGAAGACACAAAAATAAAATCACTTTCATTTCTATAATCACAAATAATTTGTAGTCAAATTTGTATTTCAAGGGAGAAATCAGGACCCGTGTTCCATCCAGCACATAGATTCCCCCTTCCCTAGGAAAAGTGGACAGACAAAACAGGCCTGCATGCAGACTCACAAGGTCCATCCTGTTCATCTTGGTTGTCCCTGGTTTCTCTGTCCTCTGGGCCTTCCCCCTCTTTTCATATCTCTTTCATTTCTACTCCAGTGAGTTTTATGCTTCACATTTTAGAAAGGAGGAAACTGGGACACCGGCGATGGAGGAATTTTTCCAAGGTGACACAGATTGTATATGGCAGAGCTAGCTACAATTTGAACCCAGGAAACTTGGCACCAGACTCTCCACGATTAACCATGCTAACACCTTCCCTAGAAGTCCCAAGTCACACCATGTTATAGAGACACTCGTGAAGTGCCACAGCAGCCCTAAGGCAAAAGCATTTAGTTCTGCCTTGTAGGGTATGGAAGCACATTAGAAAATATGTGGCTTTTCAGCCGAGCAGGGGAGACATGTAGATGTTCACTAGGAGGGAAAGAGCATTTCACAGAAAACCAACACAACATCTTAGGCCAATGACAGGTACTGCGAGGTAGTTGAATGTTCATGTGTGCAGGCTGGAAGGCAGGCATACTGTGACAAGTGGTAAAGCTGGAAAATGTAGCAGTGATGAAGTTAGGAAAGAATTATTACTGTTCTTCCTGCACTTGATTGGTTAGATGCCTCTTTTGAGGTTCTACTTATGTGTAACTTCTTTGAAAAAGTCTCCCCTCACCCTCTGCTTTCCACGGCTGAGCTGTGCACCCCTGGCGTGTTCTAGGTGTTCGTGTATTTTACCAGCATACATTGCCATAATTGTTAGTTTGTTCATCTTTCTCCTCCCTTCCTGTGTGTCCTTCAGGAAAGAAAATGAATTTTGTCAGTAAACACCTAGCTCTTTGAACCACGCCTACCCCATAGTATGTGCTCACTACAACCCACCTGTGTTTGATAGTCAGGACTTCATCACTGGAAGCCTTTCCTCTTGCTTCCGCATCATTGTTTTCTTTCCCCGGACACCTGTCTTGTCTCTTCCTTATTAACAAATAAAAGGCTTTTTTATCCCATCTCTCTATTTTCAGTTTCCCAGTAAACCATCCTAAAAGTGTTTTCAATTCTCCATTTCTTAACTTCCTGACTCCCATTGTCTCTTCGCTCCACTTCAGTAAGTTTCTATGCCTACCTTCCCCTCCAGCAAAACTGTTTTTATTAATATTATCAAATCATCCTCTTAATGAACCAAAAGTCATTTCTGTCTTCAACTTGGTCAACCAGTTCCTCCTCTTTGCAATACTTTTTATCATTGGTATCATGACAACAGCTTTTCCAGAATGCCCCAAGATTTGGTCCTGGTCCCATTGTCATCATCTTTGTACTCTAAAAATGAACTGTTCATTTCTCTCTTTAAAATTGTTCCTCCTTTGTTCTCAATCACAATCAATGGTCCTATCATCTGCATATGCAACCCCACAACCAAAATGCTATTCTTCATTCTGCTTATCACAAGATGTGGGGCTCAGTCTGCACATACACTCCATGAACATGTCCCATTGATTCTATCCCCAAACTATACCTGTAATCTATCCACCACTGTTTGATTCCCTGCTATAACACTGATCCTTACTACTACCATCAAAAGACTATGGAAAGTGCATCCTATCTCCTGGTTTTCTTTCTTACAACTTCAAAGTCATTTTCCACAGAGCATCCATGGTAATCATTTTCTCTTCTTTCATAAACATTTCTTTTTTCCTGAAAGGAAATTCATGTACAGTTTGGCACATGCTCAATCAGACTTACCCCTAATGGTAGAGTTGGAAACATGCCAGGGGATTCCAACTCAGTCTCATCAAGGTGGTATGTACCAATGCCATCTCACTAGTCAAAGTGATCAGTTCAGTTCATAATTTATCATAATGATATGATTAAGTGTCAAAGGGATCCCATAAACAAGGATAGTGTCTGCTAATAATAACTAATAGAATTAAAAAGGAGAGAATGATCCAACATGGGAAGCGGGATACACAGCAGACTCATGGAATGGCAGATGTCCTAAACAGCACTCTGGCCTCAGAATCAGCCCTTAAGGCATTCAGATCCAGCTAAAAAGCCCATGAGAGTATTTCAGGCATGGAAAGTGAAGACACCGTGACAAAAAAAATTTTTTTTTTGACCTAAATGAAAGATATCTGTGAGTGGGATCCCAGCAGAAAGAACGGGCCATCAAAGAAGGAGGTATCTTTCTCTGAAGTGGGGGGAGAACTTCCACTTTGACTATAGACTTGTCTAAAGAAGATCAGAGTTGGCAAACTCAAGAGGCTTCTATAGCCTTGGAAGTTCATGACAAGAGTCTCGGGTGATTACTGATGTCATAAATAAGAGTGTCAATTGTTAAATCAACAACAGGAGTCACTGTGAACTTACACGCCATGTAGGATCTCTATCCTTAATGTGTTGTACTATGTGAATTAATGGTATAACTAGTACTCAAACAGTACTTTATACTTTGTGTATCTGTGTGGGTGCAAACAGTTGAAATCTTTACTTAGTAAATACTAAATTGATCTTCTGTACATAAAGATAATTACAAATGAATCTTGATGAAGAATGGGATGGGAGAGGGAGTGGGAAATGGGATGGTTGTGGGTGGGAGGGTGGTTATGGGGGGGAAAAGCCGCTATAACCCAAAAGCTTTACTTTGGAAATTTATATTTCTTAAATAAAAGTTTAAAAAAAAAGAAAGTGCATAAAACATGTCAGACAGTAGATTTAGTATAAAGCAAATATTCATAGAATCACTCTCAGGTCAAAGTTTAGATTTTACCAACATGTAAATCTTGAAAAAAAAAAGATTCCTCCCCAGTTCTAACCAACTCCACTGCTCCTACAGGCAACTGCTAACTTGACTATGCAATAATAGAGGACTAGTTTTATTTATCCTTATAACACTTAATTATGCATCCATCAACTGAAATAGAATTTTACAATATGCATTCTTTTAGTTGTAGATTCTTTATTATATTTATAAGATTGAGGAATATTTTTGTCTGTAGTTATAGTTTATCTCCATTGCTTAATAATATTCTTTTTTAAAAGATTTATTTATTTATTTATTTGAAAGAGTTACACAGAGAAGGAGAGGCAGAGAGAGAGACAGGCAGACAGACAGACTGACTGACTGACTTTCATCCATTGGTTCACTCCCCAGATGGCCGCAATGGCTGGAGCTATGCCAATCTGAACCCAGGAGCTTCCTCCTGGTCTTCCCACACGGGTGCAGGGGCCCACGGGCTTGGACCATCTTCTGCTGCTTTCCCAGGCCATAGCAGAGAGCCAGATCAAAAGTGAAACAGCTGGAACTTGAACCAGCATCCATATGGGATGCTGACACTGCAGGTGGCAGCTTCACCGGCTATGCCACAGTGCCAGCCCCATGAATAATAATCTATAGTGTTCTGATATGACAATTTTTTCATTGCATTGTTGATGAGAATTTGTTTCTAGTTTTGGATTATTATAAGTAATGCTGCTTTGAATATTCTTGTGTTTCTTGTATGTAGACATGTGCAAATATTTATTTTATTGCACATCTAGCAGTGGAGTTGTCAATTGTAAGAATCTTTGATCTTAATTTATATTCTTCCAAAGTTGTTTTTCCAAATAGCCAAAATAGTACAATAAACACCTTTCTTTTCATCAATATTATACAATAAACATTTTCTCTTTGCCAGTTATAAGCATGTTCCTACATTTTCACCCTTATCATTGTTACTATAGTTTACCTATTGTTATTCATCATTTTGATGCACTTTCAGATTAAGTTGTAAATATCATGACCCTTCATTTCTAAATACTTTATGCATCTCAAGAGAACTTTTTCCAACATAGCATGTGGTTTTATTTATTAAATCCATGAAATTTATCAAATTCACAAAATCTCATTTAGTACTGTAACACTAGCCCAACTTTAATGTACAAGCAGATCAGTTGTCAAGATTCAAATGTGATTCATGAGGCCCAGGACAGTACCTATGATTACACAATTTAATAGTTGCAAAGCTAAGGCTGCCATCCTATTCAGTACTATAAGTGGTAAGTATCTAATACACATATCCATAAATTTCCAATGGCTGGGGTATTATGCTTTCCATCATATTTTCCCTGATCCAGACTTAGTCCAAAACCAACTGTTGCAGTCAGTTTTCACGTTCAGTGTTACGATTGGAGAATATATCACTGGGCTGAAATGCTGGATGGGCTGCTGTATTCTTTCAACATTCTGAAAATAATCTCTCATTGCTTTATCGTAACTTTCAAAAGCAATAGTGCTTTTCAGAGACCATATTTCAGTCTAAATATAGTTCTTTTAAAAAGAATCCCCCCCATACACACTGATTATTTTTTGGATAATGTCTCCTTTTGTTCCTGTGACATCACTGTGTTTTAGCTATTTATTTGTTTTTTATTTTGCCATGGTTTTGTTAAGCTTTTTTAATTTATAAATTAAGATCATTCATCAGTTTTGAAGTTAGCATGTAAAATATGTGGCGGCCCATTTTCACTCTTCCCTTTATAGTTAGTATATATTATAGACTGTACTGAGTCATCTTTCTCTTCCTACTCAACTAAATTTCCCCTTCTTTTCTTTCTCTGTAGCTCCTTATGCATATTTTCTTCCAACCTATATCTCAGCCCATTACCTTTCTCTTTGGTTAGGCTAGGTCTAACATGCTGTTAAACAAATCTACTGAATTTGCAATATTGCTCCTTTCGCTCTCAATTTGAGAATTTATATCGGTTCCTTATCAAATTTTCTGTGTCATCTTTCAAATTTTCAAGTTTTCTGCCAACATTTTGTGTCTTGTCGTCTTTGAAGATGGTATGCAAAAGTGTCTTAAATTACATACTTTTGGGGGCTGGCACTGTGGCAAAGCATGTAAAGCCGCCACCTGCAATGCCAACATCCTATGTGAGTGCCAGTTCAAGTCCCGGCTGCTCCATTTCTGATCCAGCTCTCTGCTGTGGCCTGGGAAAGCAGAATATGGTCCAGGTTCTTGGGCCCCTACACTGGCGTGGGTGACCCAGAGGAAGCTCCTAGCTCCTGGCTTCCCATCAGCGCAGCTCCGACCATTGCGGCCAACTGGGGAGTAGACCAACGGATGAAAGACCTCTCTGTCTCTCCTCTGCCTCTGTAATTCTTTCAAATAAACAAATAAATCTTTAAAAAGATACATGCTTCTGTGAGTCTGTTTTCTATTTTTCATGTGTCTACTGTTTCTCCTGTATGTGTTTTAAGTCTGTGTTTACCTGGTTCTTTGACACTGTACCAGTTTTTTTTGTTTTTTTTTGTTTGTTTGTTTGTTTTTTAATATTTGCCGAATTAATTTGGGCCTTGAATGTTGTTAATTTCCTTGTTTCTTCGAGTAGTCTGTGGAATCTACAGTCAGGGAACCACTTAATATAATTTTAGGGACTGAAAACTCCTGAATCACTGAGCAGTCACAGAACAGATCTTCCATCCACACAAGGGCTCCATGATAAGAAGAACGCCCCTTCTCCAGCTCCTAGGGGCAAGCTCTCCAGGAGCGTTACAGGAAAACTCCGGGACTCGACTGGCCCATCTCACCTGTTAAAGGGTCTCCTCACCTTTCGAATGTCTCTTTCAGTTGATAAATGGCTCCCGGGCAAAAGCACACCCCCAAATCTGCACTTTCCAAGTACATGGAATTGGATTACTCAGTAGCTCCAGTGCCTTCTAGCAGATTAGAAAATAAAAGTGACTGTATATTCTGTCTTTAGTTGGATGGCTAGCCTGAATTACCTAGTATACTAGTTCTAAACATTGAACTCCAAACACCCTTTTAAAAATATAGGGCACATTGTGATTTAAATTTGGATATCAGAAAATCAGAATTAGATGCAAAAGTAAGATGTCAAAGAAGTAGGTTTTTCCCAGTAGGTTTCAGAGAACTTGCTTCCCGGCGGCCCACAGGAAGATAAGACATGCTGAGAAAAATACAACAAAGCAGTAGATTTCTTTTAGGAGGGAGCCTTAATCTCTAGACTATAAAAGAGGTTTCTGAAATCACTTTGAGAATTTGAGAAACATTCTCTGCAGTGAGAGAGCACAGAAGGGCTGCACAGACTTGGTCTAGAAGAATCCAAAGATGAGACTGCAGCTCAAGCATCTGCTGAGAGCGGAGTAAAAATTTTCATCTAAGAACAAACTCTTCCCTCCACCCCAGTGATGATAAAGAGCATCATTGCGGAGGACCCATGGTAGGAATATGTGCACAGGATCAAAGTTAACACCATTTGTAGTCTACAGATTAGCCCCAAAGGCAATGAAAATCCAACAGAGTCTATGTGAAGTGCACTGCCAACAGCTAAAAATGAGGGACAACAAGTTAAAGAAGCAGTGAGGGAACCTCTGAACAATGTCTAGAACACATTGAAGTGTTAGGTTTCCACATATTTCTGTGTTAATGAAAGCAACATGGTCTTCTAATACCAGTCAAATAAGAACTTTTTCTTCTTCCACCTCTATTCTTCCCAAGCACTACAACCCTTTACAGGTCAGTATCAGCATCTAGGGCTTGGAGAACAGGTGAGCAAGGAAGAAAGCTGGACTGAGTGTACTCTGCTCCTTGAAATCTTACAGCTAAGCTGCAGGTGAGGAGAAAAGCTTTCCCCCTAATTTGAAGATTAAAGTCTTGCTTAATGCATTGCAATGGACATCCTGGTTTCTGTATTGATTTTATATATATGACTTGGGAAGGCATAAGGTTTTCTATTACCTGCAAGAAGTCAGAGGATTCATGGAGGTCACTAAAGTGTTCAGTCAAAAGAGGAGAAGAAAATTTTTGATGAATTAATTTCAAAAGATTAGCAGAAGCTAAAAATATAGTTCAGATTTTTTTTTAAATGACATCCCACTTTTCTAAGTGGGAAAAAAAAAGAATGTGTAGTTTCAGTAAGATGATTCCAGAAGTGTATAGAATAGGCTATGGAATAGACAAGAGGTTGAGGTTAGAAAGGCCAGCAAGCCCCTAGTACAATAATTCCTCAGGACAGAGTGAGAATATCAAAGACTTTTGGGCTCCTAGACATCTGGAAGCAAAATTTGTCATCCCCAAGGACTACTGTTAGGATGTAAAAAAAAAAAAAATAGAAATTAGTCAAAAGCTTTCCATGTTTATTTTACCCCTCTAGTTTATTTTCAGTGCTATTTTGAAATAATTGTTCACTTTCTTAAATACCACTCATTTTGCTCAATTATTAAATGGACAGCAACTGAGAACTAAATGTAATAAAATATATACTGATGTGTGAGTTCATCATCAGTGAAATAAATGATAATTAATTTAAGAGAATGAATGAACAGAAACAAATGAATGAATGAAGTGAATACTACCTCAGGGGTAGGAAGAATAGGTTCTACATCCCCAAAACACCATCCAGATGCTTCTTCAGAACTGAACAGTCCCATGTAAACATTGTTTTGTGTGTGTTTTCTTTTCCTAATCAAAGTGGTATTTAAATATTAACTAGATGGTTTTCCGCCTCAAGGACTAGACTGGAGAAACCAGCTCGAGTGGCACAAGCCTACTGGGGTGAGCGATCCTCCTTGCTGTTCAGTTTAGTGTTTATCAGCACGCGTTCAGCCAGAGCCTTGTGCGAAAGGCTGCTGGCAAGTCTTCCCACGATGGCTGAGTTGAAATGAATACCAAGGCAGTGTCAGCTGCTGGCTTTCATTACATTCTCTTTGACTGAGTAGAATATTAAAACAAGGCCACCTGATAGAGTCATCTTGGATTCCTGCAGCAAGGGACTGAAGGTGCTGGAAGCAAAATGAGGTGCAGGTGGGATAGTATAATAAGTTCTGTAATTTACAAGTGTTAATATGAAAAATCAGAACATGAACCTCACTGGAAAGACTCTATAGGCTATTTATCTACTCAAAGTGACCTTGTAATCCATCAGTCATTAAAATGATAGCAAAGAACATGAATGCCACCCTGTGGCTACCAGCAGAAATTATACATAATATGACATAATTTTACATAATTAGAGGGTAATGGGAATGTGATTAACAGAAATCCTGTGGATGCCAAGAGAAAGAGGGGCAGCCCAGATAAACAGTTATCTCTACTGAGAAATGACTAAGGAGGCATTACTCAACATGTTAAGGAAAAAAAAATCCCTAATCCTGCCTCTAAAAAGTAAATAAAAGCAATTCTGATTACAGATACACAATGCAATAGACAGAGACACAAATAGATTACTAGCAATGACACAAGATTCAAGAATGCAGAGGAAAATTCATGTTCATGGTATTCTTGTCACTGGTAACACCAAGATTATGTGAGACCTTCACATATACACAAAAAATGCTCACTCCTGCAGGCTCTGGTGCACGTACCTAAATACAATGTGCATGTTCAAATTTACATATAGATTGCTTTTTAAAGCTTTTATTTAATTAATGCATTTTTCATAGGCACAACTTTAGGAATATAGTGGTTCTTTCCTCCATATCACCATCCCACCCCAACCCCCATCCCACCTCCTACTCCCTCTTCCATTCCCTTCTTCATTATGGTTCATTTTTAGTTTAATTTTATATACAGAGGACCAATTCTATGCTAAGTACAGATTTCAACAGTTTGCATCTTATGTGGGATTTGTCTACATTTGACCACTACAAAACAATTATTGATTCCATTCATTTATTCAATAGATTTTTACAGAAAACCAGCATTGAGCCACGTGCCCTTCTAAGTCCCAGGGCTACAATAGTAGAAGTCTCTTCCTTCATTAAACTTCCATTTTAGGGGATCAGCAGGCAATCAACAAATGAGCAAATATATGTCAGGTGATGAACACTGTTATGGAGAAAAATGAAGCAATATACTGTAACTGAAACAGTGAGAGAAGGAAGTCTTCCTCCTAACATGACATTTGGATGCCGGAGGACACTGGGAAAGAGCAAGCCATGTACATACAGAGGAAGGAAACTTCCAGGAAATGAGCACTGTGCAAAGCCCTGAGGCAAAGGAGATGAGTGCATGGGAGGAACAATGAGAACGTAGCAAGTGAGTGAAGGCATGTTTGAGGATGAAAAAGTGATGGCCGTGGGCAGAGGTGCTGAGCAAGTAGAGCCTTGTGAGCAACCCTGAAGCCTGTGGGTGTTTCTCAGAGCGTCCTGCCATGCTGTGACTCCTGTTAAATCCACCTGACTTCGAGATGGGGAAGGGGCTATGGCAACTATGGAGATGAAGGAAAGGAGGATCCACTGGGCAGCAGATGGTGGCAGTGTTTGGGTCCAAGGCGGTAGCAATGGACACAGAGACAGGGATTAGACAATAAAAGTAGAATCAAAAGCATTTACAATTGGACAGAGTAAAATACGCAGAGATGACAAGATGTCAGGGTTTTGGCCTGAGTCATCAGAAAAACAAAGTTGTCATTTACTGATCTGAGAAAAACCTTCAGAGAGTATGTTTAGGTAAGGAAATTTGGAAGTTCCACTGTGGACATGATAAACTGGGGCATTTGCTCATTATTCAAATAAAGGTGCAGGGTGAAGGAAGAAGGTTACCAGAATTAGGAAATGAAATATAAGACACCCAGTTAAACTTGAATTTCAAAATAAAAGCTTTTAGCATAAATAAATATAATATTTGGGGTATACTTATGCTAAAAATAATTCATTGTTTATCTTAAATTCAATTTTAACTGGGCATCCTATTTTTCATCTGACAAAACTTTGGCATTTGTATTTAAAGTCCAAAGTTCAGGTGAGAGTTTTAGAGGGGAATATAAATGTGGGGACCACTGTGACATAGATATTTTAAACCAAGACTGATGGAGATAGCTTACAGATGCACATAGACAAAAAAGGGACAACTCCTGTGAGTATGGTTTGGGGCACCCATAAATAAATAGCTCAATGCAGCTCTCAGCATCTGAGCCCTTCAAGACCTCATTAGCCTTTGAACATGAGCTACAGAATTACTTGTACCTGGCCTTACAGAGCAGAGACCAGTTCCAAACTGCATTTCCCCCAGTGCATCTGAAATTATACTTCTTCCCACACAGTACCCCTTTTATGACACCAAGAGCTTCTGTAAAAGGCAAGGAAAAAACAGGCAGACTTCTCAATATCAACATATGAAGGGACAAATCTTACACTCCATTCTGGGTCACCATAGTAACCTCGGTTCAGAAATTATTTAATCTACTTTCAGATTCTATCTCCAAGGTGAGCCAAATCAATGTAAGAGAAGAAATATTAGGCCAGTGGAATATTTAAGTTCTAATGTCAGTGTTTGCCACTTTAAGAGATAGATGGTTTATATCGATCTCCATTTTATTTAATTTGACAATATTTTAGATTTCTAAGTGGAAAAGCAGACAATCACACGGAGATGACCAGGCAGTCAATTTGGAATACATAGCAGACCACCTGATAATGACTGCAGGGCAGTTTGTTCCATCATACAGACACCAAGAGAACACAGCAATTTCACCAGCCCTGCCCGCTCTTACACACAGCTCTCATTCTGCTTTCAGAAGTCACCAAAGTGTCCAGCTAGTCTCCGCCCCTACCCGTTTACAAGCTCATCAAAATGGGATAAGCTGCAGAGTCATTTCAAATAACCTGCCTCGGCTGCCAGACTGCTTAGGAGTCTTGGTCCTGCCCTTCCTACCTGTGTAATTTGGGACTTGGGAATTAACTTCTATGGATCAATTTTTTTTTCCATCTGCAAAACAGGGGTATTAGTGGTCTGTTTCCTGCAATCATTGTGAGGATTAAATAAGATAAGCATGCTAGTCTTTTAGTAGAGAGTTCATCACATATTGCTCCATAAACGTTTGATATCATTGTTGTCAACACTAATGCTCTAGGTACATGCAGGGCCTGTGAATGAAAAACAGCGCGAAGTGTATTCAAAGCATAGTAAACTGAGAGAAGGAAAAAAAAAAAAAAAAGCAGAGAGAAAGTGGATCACCTATCCTTCCATCTTACTGCCTCCCAAGCGCGTGGCAAATTCACCTCCCATAGAGCGATTGACTGAAGCAAAGCATGACCACCTTTCCAGATGTGACAGCCACTGCTCTGGACCTCTGCCATGATTTCAGAGGCACTGCACTCCTCACAGCACGGAGTCACCGACACAACTAGAAATGTCACCCTACTGGGCTTTCCAAGGTTGTACTTGAGAGTGAAATTAAAGAACGGTATCTATTAATGAAACCACAGACCACATTTAAATTTTAGACTGGAGAATCACTAGTATCTGTTTTCATCATGAAAATCGTACTACTGGGAGTAAGTAATACAGTGAGATTTGGAGCAGAGACCCTATCATTCACACAGCAGGAGCTTCCCTACGCTATAGATACCTTCTCCATAGTCAGAACTCCATTTATAAAACAAACACATTTGGCTGGCACTGTGGCGTGGAGGATTAAAGCCCTGGCCTGAAGCGCCGGCATCCCATATGGGCGCTGGTTCTAGTCCCGGCTGCTCTACTTCCGATCCAGCTCTGCTATTGCCTGGGATAGCATTGGAAGATGGCCAAGTCTTGGGCCCTGCACCCATGCGGGAGACCCAGAGGAAGCTCCTGGCTCCTGGCTTCAGATTGGCACAGCTCCCGCCGTTGTGGCCATTTGGGGAGTGAGCCAGCAGATGGAAGACCTCTCTCTGTATCTCTACCTCTCTCTGTAACTCTTTCAAATAAATAAAATAAATCTTAAAAATAAATAAATAAGGATTTATTTAAACACACACACACACACACATTCCACAGAGCAAAGGCCCTGGGATGCTCCTTGAACCAATCTTTCACTCCTACCTGGCTTTGGTCACAATATCCTTTCCTCACCCTTTTCTCTTTATTCCTAGATGTATTCCACATTTCCTCCCTTTCACAGAGTTCTGAAATGCCACAAGAAGTCCACTGGAGAAAATGGGGAATTAGTATTTACTCATGACTGTTGGCATCTCCTACGTCAAGCTGCTGAGCTGTGCCATACCCATCATATCTATTAACAGAAAAACAAGAAGGTATTATTTCTCCCTGGGGCATCGGGGTGAATATGGGCTTATTCACATACTAAAAGGTAATCATGTACGTATAAAAAGGAATCATTTGATATACTAACTTGAGCTATGTGAAATTGCTGACCATTTTGCACTAAAAACACAGAGACAGCATATGGCTCAATGTATCAGAAACATTACATCGTTTTCCTAAGTGAATATTGCCTCCAGAGGCAAACAGTGTTCTAAGTACTAGAACACTGAACTAGCATTTGCTATTTCAAAAAGGCACAGTAGATAACCAGTGTTGTGTGGAAGCACTCACGGGCGTTTCAAACAGGATTTCAACATCCCTATAGTACAGAAATATCCCTATAGTACAGAAAATGAATTGACCAAACATAATACAAGCCAATGACCGAAAGATTCCTCATCAATTAGTATCCAATTCTTTCTTTAAAAGTGTTGTTTATTTTCATCCACTTTAAAGGCAGGGAGAAAAAGAGGGAGGGGGAAAGAGAAAGGAACAGGGAGGGAGAAAGGGAAGGATGAATGGAGGGAGAGAAAAGAAATAGGAGAGAGAGGGATTGAGAGAGAATCTTCCATCCTCTGGTTCACTCTCCAGATATCTACAGTAGCCAGGGCTAGGCCAGGCTAGGTCAGACACCCAGAATTCCATCTAGGCCTCCTGTATGTGTAACAGGGGCCCAAGCACTTAAGCCACCTTCTGCTGCACCCTCAGTGTGCATTGGCAGGAAGCTGGGTCAAAAATGGAGTAGCCAGAACTTGTACCAGCACTCCAACTGGCACTCCTGTGTGGGATGTGGGCCAGCTTCAGCTTGACCCACTGTACCACAATGCCCACCACACTGGTGTTAAGTTGTTGATACACAAGTTTCCATTTTAGAATGTAAAATGAGAAAACAGCATGGAAATTGTTTCAGAGACAGAAGAGCTATAAAAGGAAAGGTCTAGAACCTAAGTATTTAGAGGATAGTCGGGAGAGGGAATAGTGACTCACCAAACCCACACACACGTAAGTCAGTCATTGAAATAGCACATACTAAAAGAAATTTCCAAGTGTAGAAATCATCCAGTTCATCTCAGCTCTTCTCTCACCAGGTTCAATTCTATCTGACTGTCACTTTTTCTCCCCTCAAAAACTGTTCTTGTAGACTGGGTGTTTACCTAGCAGTGGAGATGTCTGTGTCCCAAATCAGAGGGCCTGGGTTCAATTCCTGGCTCCGGCTCTGGACTCCAGTTTCCTGCTAATGCAGACCCTGGAAGGCAGCAGTGAGGACTCAAGTAGTTAGCTTCCCGCCACCCATGTGGGAGACCTGGGTTGTTCCTAGCTCCAGTGTTGGCCCCCGTCCAGCCCCAACTATTGTTCCAAACCTGTTCTTGGTGAGTGGATCTCAGTTTTGTTACAAGAGTTTAAAAAATATCCCAAAGACTGCTTTGAGACAGATCAATGAGTCACCATGAAAAAGAGGACCAGAGGACTCAGTTCAAAGGAACATTCTGAAGTTCCTCCCCCTTCTCACTTCTGGAGATGGCTAAGAAGCCTCTGCCTTTCGTGGGCTCAACCATTACAGTATTTAAATTCATTCAGAACCTGGGGCTTCAGACAATAGATTTCTCCAAGGTGCTGCAATGTTTCAAACTTAGCCCCACCCATTATTAACCAATAATAATCACATATATAGTAAAGGTAATGTTACCCCTATGATTAGGTAGAAAAGATACTTTCTCCCTTATTGTCAACAAGGAAATTGAGGCCCAGGTATTTGTTCAAGAATCTAAGCTTGAATCTAAGCTTTCTGATGGGTTTATTTCAGATCTAACATGCTTCAAATCTAAGAGATCCGAATGCTAGCTCTGCAGTTCCTCCCTAATCCAATGAACATCAGTTTTGTTGGATTTAAAATGGGAAGAACAGTGTATTTTTTGCATACTGCACTCAGAGAATTGGTGGTCTCTTTCCTAGTGATCCTTTCTCCTACTCTGGGACCCGCCTCCAAAAGGGGAGAATGACTTGTGAAGTAAGATGAGTGTTCAGAACAGCTAATCATGGAAAACAATGAAATCAGTTTCCAGGGCCAAAGTCTGAAACCGCAGGGCAAGGCTGTCTTTTGAAGTTTGGTGCCACCTAAACATTGTTACCCAAGTAGCTTTGTACTGTGATCTAAGTCTGAAGCTGATATCCTTAAGGCTGCTCATTTTCTCCACTGAACATGAATATGCTTTAAAATATGCTTAAAACATTAGGGTGCAGACCTCTTTTTTGTTTGCCAATTTAAATTCCTTTGGGTAAATTCCAAGGAGTGGGATGGCTGGGTCGAACGGTAGGGTTATCTTCAGGTTTCTGAGGAATCTCCAGACTGACTTCCATAGTGGCTTGACCAGTTTGCATTCCCACCAACAGTGGGTTAGTGTCCCTTTTTCCCCACATCCTCGCCAGCATCTGTTGTTGGTAGATTTCTGCATGTGAGCCATTCTAACCGGGGTGAGGTGAAACCTCATTGTGGTTTTGATTTGCATTTCCCTGATTGCTAATGACCTTGAACATTTTTTCATGTGCCTGTTGGCCATTTGGATTTCCTCTTTTGAAAAATGTCTATTGAGGTCCTTGGCCCATCTCTTAAGTGGGTTGTTGGTTTTGTTTTTGTGGAGTTTCTTGATCTCTTTGTAGATTCTGGTTATTAACCCTTTATCTGTTGCATAGTTTGCAAATATTTTTTCCCATTCTGTCGGTTGTCTTTTCACTCTCCTGACTGTTTCTTTTGCAGTACAGAAACTTCTCAATTTGATGCAATCCCAATAGTTGATTTTGGCTTTGACTGCCTGTGCCTCCCGGGTCTTTTCCAGAAATTCTTTGCCTGTGCCAATATCTTGAAGGGTTTCTCCAATGTTCTCTAGTGACTTGATGCTGTCAGGTCGTAGATTTAGGTCTTTAATCCATGTTGAGTGGATTTTTGTGTAAGGTGTAAGGTAGGGGTCTTGCTTCATGATTCTGCACGTGGAAATCCATATGGAAGTCAGTCTGGAGATTCCTCAGAAACCTGAAGATAACCCTACCGTTCGACCCAGCCATCCCACTCCTTGGAATTTACCCAAAGGAATTTAAATTGGCAAACAAAAAAGCGGTCTGCACCCTAATGTTTATTGCAGCTCAATTCACAATAGCTAAGACCTGGAACCAACCTAAATGCCCATCAACGATAGACTGGATAAAGAAATTATGGGATATGTACTCTTTAGAATACTATACCGCAGTAAGAAACAACGAAATCCAGTCATTTGCAAAAAAATGGAGGAATCTGGAACACATCATGCTGAGTGAAATAAGCCAGTCCCAAAGGGACAAATACCATATGTTCTCCCTGATCGGTGACGACTGACTGAACACCAAGAGGGAAACCTGTTGGAGTGAGGTGGACACTCTGGGAAACGGTGGCTTGATCAGCATAGCCCTGACTGTTAATGAACAACTTAATACATTATCCCTCTTAGTAGTTTTTTTATCTGTTCTACTTAATATGACTGGTTTAGATCTGTAATTGATGCACAGTTATTCTTAAGTGTTGAAAATTAACTGAAATGCGATCCCTGTTGAACATGGGAGTGGGAATGGGAGAGGGAAGAGATGTATAATTTGGGACATGCTCAGGCTGACTTGCCCCAAGTGGTGGAGTTGGAAGCATACCAGGGGATTCCAATTCAATCCCATCGAGGTGGCATGTACCAATGCCATCTCACTGTTCCAGGTGATCAGTTTCAGTTCACAGTTGGTCATGGTGGAGGGACTGGGAGTCAAAGGGAGCACATAGACAAGTCTAGTACCTGCTAACGCTAACTGATGGAGTAAATAAAGGGGAGAGTGATCCAACATGGGAAGTGAGATACTCAGCAGACTCATAGAATGGCAGATGTCCTAAATAGCACTCTGGCCTCAGAATCAGCCCTAAAGGCATTCGGAGCTGGCTGAAAAGCTCATGAGAGTATTTCAGGCATGGAAAGCCAAGACACTCTGGCAAAAGATCTCTGCGAGTGAGATCCCAGTGGAAAGAACAGGTCATCAAAGAAGGAGGTACCTTTCTCTGAAGGGAGGAGAGAACCTCCACTTTGACTATGACCTTGTCTAAACAAGATAAGAGTCGGAGAACTCAGAGGGCTTCCATAGCCTTGGAAACTCATGACTGGAGCATAGGGAGATTACTGATGCCATAGACAGGAGTGTCAATTGGTAAAGTCAACAACAGGAGTCACTGTGCACTTACTCCTCATGTAGGATCTCTGTCCTTAATGTGCTGTACATTGAGATTTAATGCTATAACGAGTACTCAAACAATATATTTCACTTTGTGTTTCTATGGGGGTGCAAACTGTTGAAATCTTTACTTAATGCATACTAAACTGATCCTCTGTAAAAAAAAAAAAAAAAAAAAAGAAATTATCAATTCCCAACTTGACTCTCACTGGGATTAAACATGACAATAGGTCTGCTCTGATTTCATCATCATTTAAAAAAAATCATCTATTATTTTTCACTTTATGTTTCTGTGTGGGAGCAAACTGTTGAAATCCATACTTAATGTATACTAAGCTGATCTTCTGTATATTAAGATAATCGAAAATGAATCTTGATGTGAATGGAAGGGGAGAGGGAGTGGGAAAGGGGAGGGTTGTGGGTGGGAGGGACGGTATGGGGGGGGGGAAGCCATTGTAATCCATAAGTCGTACTTTGGAAATTTATATGCATTAAATAAAAGTTTAAAAAAAATATGCTTAAAAACTAATTTAAAATGAAAATTACAATGTACTTTCCCTTATCCAAAAGAATCAAAATATAAAAGAAGTTTTCCTCGAAGTTAATAGGGAAAAGCATTGTGATCATTATTCTTTGATCTTTTTAAAACATGTCAATTGAATATTGAATTATCTTAAATGACAGATGGCAATTTATGAGTATTCAAAAATACAAGGTGGCCATTTCTGAATCATCTCTATTTACAGAGTAAACCAAAGGGTGGGGAACCCTAAAACAGTAGATTGCCTCAGAATATTTT
The DNA here is from genome assembly GCF_964237555.1 of Oryctolagus cuniculus. NCBI lineage: Eukaryota > Metazoa > Chordata > Mammalia > Lagomorpha > Leporidae > Oryctolagus > Oryctolagus cuniculus. The sequence goes on from NC_091433.1 coordinate 153,668,623, forward strand.
CTTGTTATTAAGATCAGAATATGGGTAAGTGCAGTTATAATTTGAGGAATCCCTATCACTTTGTTCATCAGGTTAGCTCTAGTAGGACTTTGAGAGCATGAAAACAACAGGTTTTGGTGTAGCAACACTTAATTCAATGGAAATACTCATTTCTAAGCGTCTGTAGACAACAGGAAAGTATGAGGTAAGTGAGCCTACCAATACCAAGCTTTTTCCATATGCTTTTGCCTGAAATGACACTGTATTGAGATCTTTAGACTATTAAACGCTAATTTTCCAACATATCTATAAAGCATTGTTTTCATTCAAAAACATTTTGAACACTGACAGTTTGCTATGCACAATGCAAGAGCTTAAGGGGAAAAATGTTTATTAATTAATGGCTACTATTGTCAATGAGGTTAGAATGCAATGACATATAAATTTGTTTTAAAATAGTTTGCATTCCCTGAACCACATGTAGTAGAAGTGGCACTGGGGAGTCACCAATTGAGCATTAAAAATTAATTGTAAGCAAGTCAAACAAGAAGATATTAGTTGAATGTGTTATGGTACATGTTGTAATGGAATATAGTGAACACTTAGGTTCTTGGATTCTGTTTAAGAACATAAGAAGTTATTCACAGTATACTAAATTAAAAATCAGGCTTACAACATTGTTGTCAGTTGTACACAACACCAAGTAGCCTAAAATAACAATATGTTATATCTCAAAACTGTGGGATTGGCTAAGGAGCCCTTCTGCTTCATTCTCCTTGTATAATGTCTGCAGCAAGGTTATGTGATGAGACACAGGGCCATCTGAGGCTTGGTTCATCTGGAATAACTGGGTTTTGTGAACACTCATATTTGTGGTCCAAGTACTACTTAGAGTTGTTGATCGTTGCCTCAACTTGGGGTGAAATTTCTAACACTGCTGTCCTTATTTTTTCACTACGCAAAACTGTACCCATCCATTTAGAAAATTAGATATGAGGCAAGTGTTATTCATCACAAATTACAGTAATATTAGCATGCTTTCAGAAAGTAATTAAATACATAGACTCATAGTCAAATCAAATCATACTCATGAGGGTCACCTCATTCTTCAGTAACCATGTCATCTCTAAAGCTTTTCTAATACAGTGTCTTTCTTCAGGATTGTCTTTAACCCATCCTGGCTGATCATTTTCCCTAGGCCCACTAGGTTCCGGAGCCTTACTTATCTACCTCTGCCCACTAGGATACCTCCTCTTAGCACAGTTCGTCTGATCACCTGGTTATGTCCTGTTTCATATGGTCAAAGAGTTCATGTCTGTCCAAGCCCTCAGTGAACACAGTGGCTACTCAGATGTTGGAAATCTCTCAGAATCTCTGAACATTTTATATAATATTAGAGCATAAAACTTACTGTTTTCAAATTATAGTTAGTTTACATGTGCAGAAGAACAATCCCAGCACTGTAGTATGAGTAGCATTTTTCACCCCAAACCTCATGCAGCTACTCGAACTTACATCTTAATGCTAGTGAGTGATTAAAGGTGCATACTTGATGTAATATGAGAAGTTGCTCCTGTTGGAGGTGTTTAGTTCACTGAAGTCAAGTCCTAAGAATGTGGTTCTTGGGAGAGGTTTGACCATTGGAATTTAATTTCAGCCTAGGCTCTCTTATTCTTGAGCAACCAAGGGATCCTGCCTCCATACCTAACATTACCAGCCCCCACCAGATGCCAGACTATGAGAACACCCAATCCTGTAACCTCAAACTATAAACCAAGATGGCCAGTGATCCAAGATGAACTGGGGCCCAGAAAGATACTAGAAAGACAAAGGAAGCACCATGCTCCCAGGTGACAGAGAGAAACCTTCAATGGAGAACAGGCAGAACAGAGCAGAGATGGCATGGTGCAGTGAGGAGTGAGGACATACACACCACCACCAGCCACTGCTGCATCTCCATGGCTGGCTCCCAACTGGGTAGTGCCAGCTTCCCAAGGCAAGGTGAGAAGAGGCTGCCACTTTTTTTTAACTGAGGTAGGATTCCAAAGTCCCTATTGGCTTTGTGTGTGGCCTGACAAGCTGGCAGCAGTCTAAGCAACTACTTTGTTCCTTCAAGGAAGGTCAGGTTGCCTCTCTCCCCTCCCCCAACAAAGTACCAGCCTCCATCTGCTGAGGTGGAGATACAGCAGAACCTTGTCCTGACTCAGGGAATAGCAGGCAGTTCTACCACACCTCGTGGCCTCTGGGGCCAGGAATAGACCAGCTTGCAGGGTGCACAGTGAATCCCCTGTACCCTGTGACTGCTGGATGCATGCAGACTGAAAGTGAAAGGTTGGAAAAAGATATTCCATGAAAACAGAAACCAAAAAAGAGCTGACATAGCCATCTTAATGTCAGATAAAATAGACTTTAACACAAAAACTGTTAAAAGAAACAAAGAAGGGTACTATATAATGATTAAGGGATCAATTCAACAGAAAAATGTAACTATTATAAACGTATATGCACCTAATTACAGAGCATCAGTTTATTTAAAAGATATGTTAAAGGACTTAAAGGGAGATTTAGACTCCAAAACAATAGTACTGGGGGACTTCAATACTCCACGTTCAGCAATAGACAGATCAATCAGACAGAAGATCAACAAGTAAACAGCAGATTTAACCGACATTAGAGAACAAATGGATCTAACAGATATCTACAGAACTTTTCATCCTACACTTGAAGAATACACATTCTTCTCAGCAGTACATGGAAACTTCTCTAGGAATGACCACATACAAGGCCATAAAGCAAGCCTCAGCAGATTCAAAAGAATTAGAATCATACCATGCAGCTTCTCAGACCACAGTGGAATGAAGCTGGAAATTAGCAACTCAGGAATCCCTAGAGCATATGCAAAAACATGGAGACTTAACAACATGCTCCTGAATCAACACTGGGTCATAGAAGAAATCAAAAGAGAAATCAAAAACTTTCTGGAAGTAAATGAGGATAACAGTGCAACATACCAAAACTTATGGGATACAGCAAAAGCAGTGTTTAGAGGAAAGTTTATAGCAATAGGTGCCTACATCAAGAAATTGGAAAGGCACCAAATAAATGACCTATCAATGCATCTCAAGGATCTAGAAAAACTTCAGCAAAACAGACCCAAAACTAGTAGGAGAAGAGAAATAATTAAAATCAGAGAAGAAATCAACCAGATTGAATGCAAAAAAAATTACAAAAGATCAGCCAAACGAAGAGCTAGTTTTTTGAAAAAATAAACAAAATTGATACACGATTGGCCCAACTAACTAAAAACAGAGAGAAGACCCAAATCAATTAAATCATAGATGAAAAATAAAATGTAACAACAGACACCACAGAAATAAAAAGAATCATCAGAAATTACTACAAAGAGTTGTATGCCAGCAAACAGGGAGATCTATCAGAAATGGATAGATTCCTGGACACATGCAACCTACCTAAATTGAACCAGGAAGACATAGAAAACCTAAACAGACCCATAATTGAGACAGAAATTGAAACAGTAATAAAGGCCCTCCCAACAAAGAAAAGCCCAGGACCAGATGGATTCACTGCTGAATTCTACCAGACATTTAAAGAAGAACTAACTCCAGTTCTTCTCAAACTATTCAGAACAATCGAAAGAGAGGGAATCCTCCCAAATTCTTTCTATGAAGTCAGCATCACCTTAATCCCTAAACCTGAAAAAGATGCAGCATTGAAAGAGAATTACAGACCAATATCCCTGATGAACATAGATGCAAAAATCCTCAACAAAATTCTGGCCAATAGAGTACAACAACACATCAGAAAGATCATCTACCCAGACCAAGTGGGATTTATTCCTGGTATGCAGGGATGGTTAAACCTTTGCAAATGAATCAATGTGATAAACTACATTAAGAAACTGCAGAAGAAAAAACATATAATTATCTCAATAGATGCAGAGAAAGCATTTGATAAAATTCAACACCCTTTCATGATGAAAAATCTAAGCAAATTAGGCATAGAAGGAACATTCCTCAATACAATGAAAGCAATTTATGAAAAACCCAAGGCCAGCATCCTATTGAATGGGGGAAAAGTTGGAATCATTTCCACTGAGATCTGGTACCAGACAGGGATGCCCACTCTCACCACTGCTATTCAATATAGTTCTGCAAGATTTAGCCAGAGCCATTAGGCAAGAAAAAGAAATTAAAGGGATACAAATCGGGAAGGAAGAACTCAAACTATCCCTCTTTGCAGATGATATGATTCTTTATTTAGGGGATCCAAAGAACTCTACTAAGAGACTATTGTAACTCATAGAAAAGTTTGGCAAAGTAGCAGGATATAAAATCAATGCACAAAAATCAACAGCCTTCGTATACACAGGCAATGCCACAGCTGAGAAAGAACCGCTAAGATCAATCCCATTCACAATAGCCACAAAAACAATCAAATACCTTGGAATAAACTTAACCAAGAATGTAAAAGATTTCTCCAATGAGAATTATAAAATCTTAAAGAAAGAAATAGAAGAGGATACCGAAAAATGGAAAATCTTCCATGCTCATGGATTGGAAGAATCAATATCATCAAAATGTCCATGCTCCCAAAAGGAACTTATAGATTAAATGTGATACCAATCAAAATACCAAAGACATTCTTCTCAGATCTGGAAAAAATGATGCTGAAATTCATATGGAGACACAGGAGACCTCGAATAGCTGAAGCAATCTTGTACAACAAAAACAAAGCCAGAGGCATCACAATACCAGATTTCAGGACATACTACAGGGCAGTTGTAATCAAAACAGCATGGTACTGGTACAGAAACAGATGGATAGACCAATGGAACAGAATTGAAACACCAGGAATCAATCCAAATATCTACAGCCAACTTATATTTGATCAAGTATCTAAAACCAATTCCTGGGGTAAGGACAGTCTATTCAATAAATGGTGCTGGGAAAATTTGATTTCCATATGCAGAATCATGAAGCAAGACCCCTACCTTACACCTTACACAAAAATTCACTCAACATGGATTAAAGACTTAAATCTACGACCTGACACCATCAAATTATTAGAGAGCATTGGAAAAACCCTGCAAGATATAGGTACCGGCAATGACTTCTTGGAAAACACACCAGAAGCACAGGCAGTCAAAGCCAAAATCAACTATTGGGATTGCATCAAATTGAGAAGTTTCTGTACTGCAAAAGAAACAGTCAGGAAAGTGAAGAGGCAACAGACAGAATGAGAAAATATATTTGCAAACTATGCAACTGATAAAGGGTTGATAACCAGAATCTACAAAGAAATCAAGAAACTCCACAACATCAAAACAAACAACCCACTGAAGAGATGGGCCAAGGACTTCAATAGACATTTTACAAAAGAGGAAATCCAAATGGCCAACGGACACATGAAAAAATGTTCAAGATCACTAGCAAACAGGGAAATGCAAATCAAAACCACAATGAGGTTTCACCTCACCCCAGTTAGAATGGCTCACATTCAGAAACCTACCAACAACAGATGCTGGAGAGGATGTGAGGAAAAGGGGTCACTAACCCACTCTTGGTGGGAATGTAAACTGGTCAAGCCACTATGGAAGTCAGTCTGGAGATTCCTCAGAAACCTGAATATACCCCTACCATACAACCCAGCCATACCACTCCTTGGAATTACACAAAGGAAATTAAATTGGCAAATAAAAAATGCTGTCTGCACATTAATGTTTATTGCAGCTCAATTCACAATAGCTAAGACCTGGAATTAACCCAAATGCCCATCAACAGTAGACTGGATAAAGAAAATATGGGACATGTACTCTATAGAAAACTATACAGCAGTAAAAAACAATGAAATACAGTCATTTGCAATAAAATGGAGGAATCTAGAAAACATCATGCTGAGTGAAATAAGCCAGTCCCAAAGGGACAAATATCATATGTTCTCCCTGATCGGTGACAACTAACTGAGCACCAAAAAGGAAACCTGTTGAAGTGAAATGGACACTATGAAAAACAGTGACTTGATCAGCCCTTGTCCTGACTGTTGATGAACAACTTAATACTTTATCCCTTTTAGTATTTTTTTGTTCTACTTAATACTATTGGTTGAACTCTGTAATTAACACACAATTATTCTTAGGTGTTTAAATTTAACTTAAAAATGATCCCTGTTAAATATAAGAGTGGGGATAAGAGAGGGAGGAGATGTACAATTTGGGACATGCTCAATTGGACTTGCCCCAAATGGTAGAGTTAGAAACGTGCCGGGGTATTCCAATTCAATCCCATCAAAGTGGCATGCACCAATGCCATCTCTCTAGCCTAAGTGATCAGTTTCAGTTCACAATTGATCATAACAATAGAATTAAGGGTCAAAGGTATCACATAAACAAAACTAGTGTCTGCTAATACTAACTGATAGAATTTAAAAGGAGAGAATGATCCAACATGGGAAGCAGGATACACAGCAGACTCATGGAATGGCAAATGTACTAAACAGCACTCTGGCCTCAGAATCAGCCCTTAAGGCATTTGGATCTGGCTGAAGAGCCCATGAGAGTATTTTAGGCATGGAAAGCCAAGACACTGTGGCAAAAAATAAATAAATAAAAAACCCTAAATGAAAGATCTCTGCAAGTGAGATCCCAGTGGAAAGAATGGGGCCTTCAAAGAAGGAGATACCTTTCTCTGAAGGGAGGAGAGAACTTCCACTTTGACTATGACCTTGTCCAAATAAGATTGGAACTGACGAACTCAAAATGCTTCCATAGTTTTGGCAACTCATGACTAGAGCCTAGGGAGATTACTGATTTTGTAAACAAGAGTGTCAAATTGTTAAGTCAACAACAGGAGTTACTGTGTACTTCCCATGTGGGATCTGTCCTTAATATGTTGTCCAATGTGAAGTAATGTTATACCTAGTACCTAAACAGTAGTTTACACTTTGTGTTTCTGTGTGGCTGCAAACTGTTGAAATCTTTACTAAATATATACTAAATTGATCTTCTGTATATAAAGATAATTGAAATGAATCTTGATGTGAATGGAATAGGAGAGGGAGTGGGAGATGGGAGGGGTGCGGTGGGAGGGAAGTTTTTTTTGGGGGGGGAGTCACTGTAATCCAAAAGCTTTACTTTGGAAATTTATGTTTATTAAATAAAAGTTAAAAAATAGAAAAAAAAGTACTACCCACAAAAGAATCAAATTATATATATATATATATATAATGTATGTATGTATATATATATATATATATATATATAAAGAATAATTTGTCAGATGGTACAAAAAAGAACTAGTGGGCAGCCCTATCAAATCACCACTCCTACTTAAATTATTTTACCAATATTACTTTTCTCTAACCTGCCTTTCTGTTTGTAGCTATTGCAGTGTTCTTGTAGAATGAGGTCAGGGATCATACTTTATTTCTGTATTATGAAGAGTAATGAGGTATCAGACAAATCAATCAGCAAAATAAATTATTTAGGACTCACAAAATCTAAATAAATATTAGAACTTAGAATTCAACTACTTAAAAAATATGTGGTTGAAAGCCTTAAGAGCAGGCTTGATGAGGCAGAAGAATATCTGATGTGTCTTCTAAGATAGATATTTTGAAATATCTCAGTCACACCAAAGTAGAAGAAACTAAAAAAGATTGAAAACAGTGTTCGGGATCTATGAGATACCATTAAACAAATATACAAATCTTAGTAGGTCCTGAAATTATCTATAGGAAAAAAGAATGGATTAGAAAACCTATTCACTGAAATAATAGTAGAAAGTTTCCCCCATTTGGAAGACATATGGACATCCAAAACCAGGAGGTACTTAGAAGCCCAAATAGGTATTATCAGAAAAGGTCTTCACCACAACACATAATAGTCAAACTTTTAAATGTAAAATGTAAAGAGAATATTCTAAAATTTTCAATACAGAAATACCAAATGCCTCAAAAGTAGTTCCCATAAGATTCAGAGCAGATTTCTCAATAGAAACCCTACAGGATAGAGTAGATAAATATAATTCAATTTCAAAAAAAAAAAAAAAACACACACACAAAAAAAACAACTACCAACCTAGAATAGGGTGAGGTGATATCCAATTGTGATTCTGACTTGCATTGCCCTGATGGCTTGTGATGTTGAGTCTTTTTAAAATATATTTGTTTCCCACTTGTGTTTGTTCTTTTGAGAACTGTCTATGGAAGTATTTTGTCCATTTCTTAACTGCATTGGTTGTTTTTTGTTGTTGAGTTCTTTTCAATTGCTGATATATTCTGATATTAATCATTTGTTGAATAGGTATGTGCACAAATATTTTTCTCATTTTGTTGGAAGTCTCTTCACTCTATTGATCATTTCTTTTGTTGTACAAAAGTTTCTAAGTTTGATATAGTCCCATTTGTTTAGTTTTTCTTTTTCGCTTAGCTTTGAAGAGTCTTAATAAGGAAGTCATCCTATACACCACAGTCTTGGAGTGTTTCCCCTACATTTTTTTCCAGCAACTTCATAGTTTCAGGTCTTAAATTTAGGTCTTTGATTCATGTTGAATTTTTTTAATGTGATGAAATAAATGGGTCTAATTTCATTCTTTTACATACATACATCCAGTTTTGTCAGCTCACTCTGTCAGAATGGCTAAAATCCAAAAGACAGAGTAACAAATGCTGTCGAGGATGTGGGCAAATGAGACCACTTATATACTATTGGTGGGAATGTAAATTAGTGCAGCCAATATTGAACACAGTATGGAGATTTCTTTAAAAAATAGAAATAGACTTGTCATATGATCCAGCAATCCCACTACTATGTATATACCCAAAAGACATGAACATGTTGTATCAGAGAGACAGGTGCACAACCACATTTATAGAAGCACTGTTCTATAAACATGTTGTTGAAGAGATTATATTTACTACACTGTATGGTCTGAACACCTTTGTCAAAAATCAGTTGGCTGCATATATGAGGATTAATTTCTGGGCAGTTTGTTCTGTTCCATTGATCTATGTGTCAGGTTTTATGCCCGCACCATGCTGTTTTAATTACTATAGCTTTGTAGTATGCTTTGAAGTCATATATTGTGATGTCTCAAGCTTGATATTTCTTGCTCAGGATCACCTTGACTATTCTGGGTCTTTAGTGACTCAACTTTAGGATTGTTTTCCTAATTCTTTAAAGAATTTCATTGGTCTTTTGATAGGGATTGCATTTAATCTGTACATTATTTTAGGTAGTATAGACATTTTAATGATATAGATTCTTCCAATCCATGAGCAAGGAATATATTTCCATTTTTTGTGTGTCTCTATGATCCCTTTCATCACTGTTTGATGATTTTCATTGTACAGATTTTTCACATCTTTCATAAAATTTATTCCTAAATAATTGATTTTTTGTGGCTATTGTGAATGGGATTTCTTTCTTGATTTTTCTTGCAGTGTAATAGAGCTTCAGTTAAAAGACGGGTTTGGAATGAATGGAAAGAAGGTGACAGGACCGAGTGGAGGTGAGAAAGAGAAGACTGCAGAGCTTCTTCCTGTTGGGGAGGACCTGCCTGTGATCTTTTTGGAGCAAGGAGGATGCAGTGTATCTTCAGCGATAACAGGGATGAGAGAAGAAGGTTTGGCAGACAGAAGATTTAAACATTATTTCCTGGAGCCAGAGCGAATGGAGATGGCTCTTATTTCACCATGGAGATGGAAGGAAATGAGGCTGTTTCAAAGGCAGTAAACGTTTCCATTATGATCTCTTCTTTACATACTTGTTCAAATGTGAGTACTTCCTAGCTTTTTGCAGATGATAAAATATGTAGAAAGAAATGTTTATCTAATAAAATGCATGTTATTAAACAAGATGCATTATCATTTTTTGCTACCTGCATCCAAAATAGGATCTAGGAGGCTTTTCTTTTTTCTTTATAAAATCTCTGCCATCCCTTCAGGGTTCAGCACTCATGTCTATCGCCTGCCCCTGCTACGGGAACATGAGAGGATCTCAGCATTGCTCTTTCTTTGTCATGCTCCTCTTTCCCTGCGATTTCTACAGAGGACAGACTCCTTACGCAGGTCAAAAGGAATTTGCTGGATTCCAGAGTCGAGTGTGTTCAGTGCCTTCAGTGTGGAAAGCTCCACAATCTGGAATATCCCCTTTTTAGTTCCCAAGCCAGCCTGTCTGTCTCCACACTTCTCTTCTCCCTTCAGCAGAGAGGTTATGGCCTGTGCATTTACTGCATGTGAGAATAGAAATTGTCTGTACATCTCAATAGTCATTTCCAGCAATAGGAACGTGGGAATCTGTCTGTCTTCTGAATAATTAAGGCACAGAAGGGGCTTCTTACCCCAGCCTAAGTTCTAACTGTGCTCTTACAGGAGTGGGCCTCATCTGAGAGTCACTGCCCCTCTAGCTGTTCAACTTATGCAGTAATCACACACATTTAGTATAGAGCAAGGATTAACAGCTAAGCCCCCAGCATCAGATCGCTATATTCAAAGTCTGACTCTACCAGTTTCTAAATAGGTGAACTTGAGCAAGTTGTTTTACTTCTTTGAGCTGGAACTTAAAAAATTATAAAGCAAGAATAATTAAACCTACCTCATAAGCTTGCTATGAAGATTAAATGAACTAATACCTGGAAGACACTTTAAAAATTGTTTATCACATTGCAAGCCCTCAAGAAATATTATTTTTACTTTTATATTCATTTCCTCAACTTATTCAGAGTAGGCTACTCATCCAATGTCTCTCCTCCAATATCTAATTTAAAGGGGCCCATACCCTCCATGAAAGGAACAGTTAAGCCAGGCAAAGAAATAAGAATAGATCTACAAAAGGAAACAAAGATGGATTTCAAGTACTTAAGTAATGTAGCAAAAGCTTATATGTCATAAAACTGAAAGTAAGTCAAAGATTAGAAGTTAGAAAATCAACAAAATATCATTGAGAAAGACGTAGGGAGTTTAAACGTGCATGCCATTATCCCTAACATGTCACACACACACACACACACACACACACACACACACCCTCAGCTCCTCCATTTGTCTCATCCAACATTTACTAAATATTAACCACAGATTCTTAAAGAAGATTCCTTGAAGACCCTAAGTACGTGTAGTTTGAAAACTAGTTTGAAACATCGCTACCTGCCCTTTGCCCACTAGGGGCTATACATCCTATAATAGTCTGTTTATGGGAGAGCAAAATGAGGCCGAGAGAGGAGAAATGGCTCAGAAATGAGGCCAGGTGGTTAGAGAACTGTGAGGTGCTGGAGTGGTGGGAAAGAGCATGAATGGAGACTAGAGAAGTCAGCAGCTAGCTCACTGCTGCTCTGCCTCGCAAGCCACAGAGTTTGTCTGCACGGACAAGCGCTTCTCTGTCAGCCTCATCCTACTAGCTTTGGGTCACCTGCCTCTTGTGAGATATACCTGTTCCCAAATAAAGTGCTGTACTGGAATCCTCAGGGGATTTCTTACATATGCTCAGGATCAGACTGTCCTAACAGCCCCTGCATGGTTTCTCCAGTCCTCTGCTCCCTCTCTTGGTCCACTGTTTCAGGTCCTGACTGATATTCCTGGGACACCTGGGTCCATGGCACCTCCAGGTCCTATGGTCTCATTTACTTCGCGATGGTGCTTCTGCTGATGCTGCTGCGTGTGTTGGGTACGGCTGCCTCTCGTATCAGCACTGCCATCTCTCATGGTACTGCACCGCCTCCCACTGGGCACCTTATTCCCACTGATGCTCCAGATCTTTAACATACCACAGATGAGTGCCATGTAGTCCTTTCTTCTGTTATACAGAAAATCAATACACTACAGCATGTACTTCAGCCTGCCACCAAGTGTTAGCTGAATAATTTTTTCAACTTATTTATGGCTCCTGTTTTCTTCCCTGTGTCTCTGGCTGGCATAGCATTTGGAAATGAGCAGCCCAACAGGACTAAACCAGAAATATGAACTCAAACAATGAAGGGTTTATACCCATTTTCATTTGGATTTTTAAACTTTTATTTAATTAATTATTTAATTAAGAGACAAAGAGAATGACACAGAGAACTCACATCCACTGGTTCATGCCCCAGATGCCTTCAACGGTCAGGGCTGGACAGAGCCAAAGTTGAGAACTGAGGACACAGTCCAGGTCTCCCACCTAGGTAGCAAGGAACCAACTACCTAAGCCATTACCCTCCTCCCAGGGTACTCATTTGCAGAAAGCAAGAGTCAGGAGCCAGAGCTGGAGACAGAACCCAGGTACACTGACGTGACACACAGACAGCCTAACCAGCGACTTAACCACAAGGCCAAATGCCCACATCTACATTGGCTTTCTGATGCTCTCTTTCTGATAGGAAAAGCACTCTTAACATGAACTCATAAGTGAAAATTAATACTAAAAATAAAAACCACATTTTGAGTATTTGCCCTGTGCATGTCATGGTGCTAGGCATGTTGCCTATATTAATATTTATAAGCATCCTGTGACAAAGGTAATGCCATTATTCTCATTTATAGATGAAATGAGAAGCATCTAGTCACTTGCCCAAGGGCTCACAATTCATCATGAGCAGAGCAGATATTCCAAACAAGTATGCTGCCTCCAAAATCCGAGATCCTAACCCTCTTACCCTATTGCCTGTAGTTAGGCTACAGAGAGTTTGCAAACTCACCAAAATTAAATGTAAAACATTGCCTAAGTGTGAATTTTTCTTTCTGGGGAGAAATGTTAGATGCTCAAGAAACCAAAAGAGGTCTTTGCATTATGTTGTCCTTTCCTGAAGGAAGCTCTACATTCTCTTATGAAAATGGACTCCAGCCACATCTCCCCATTGGGTCACCGGTCTAGTCCAAACATATCTGAGCCTCAGAAATGGGTCAGATCAGATTCTCACTGCGACTTGCTACAAGGAGCAGAGCCGAGACCGTGTGTTTATCTGTGCTAAGCTGATTCAGGCAATAAGATCAAGTGCCTCTCCATTCCTACCTTCATCTGCTTTGTGCCTGAAGCCCCTGGTTTACTGAAGACCCCAGGGGGATGGAAGACCTCCCTGACTGGGGAGATAGAAACTGAAAGGATCAAGTCCTCAGGGATGGTGAGAAGATTAGAGGTCCAACTGGTGGAAGCCAGCTTCCTGGGGGCCGCAGGCAAGAGCACCCTCCCCACCTGGGTCTGATGAGGCAGCACCCATGGGGTGACTTAGCCTGCTGCAGCTGTGCAAATTCCCATCTCTGATAAAACTTTGCCCGAGAGGTATTTGCTGATGATTGTCAACAATCAAATGAATTATAGATGATGTTGGTAAACAAAACGCTGCCTTGATGAATGATGAGTTGGCTCTATTCTGACATGACTGCTAAGTCATTCAAAGCACTGATTAAACCCATTACTGTAAAATAATCACCATCCATTACCTTTAATGTCGTGAACTGACAACCTAGTTAAGGCAGCTGATGGTGTCAGCAAAGTGATTTGTTGTACTGCATGTCCATCGACAATAAATCACTTCGATAAATCAATGAACAGTAGCAATAAAACAATATATTTTCATATTTCTTGACATTCAATTACAGGGTGTGTATACTGACTTATTCTTAAACACAAACACTGATATGTAAGGATCCAGCATTCACCAGGAACCAACACAGGATTAATTCTATCTGGGCCCAGACTGGAGGAGGTTCATACATATATTTGTATATATATGTGTGTGTGTGCATGTGTGTGTACTTTCACTACTAGCCTAGTAGTGAACACATTACACAAGCATAATGTTGCTATGCCCTGGACTAAGGTGTTCCTTAGGTAATGAAAGGCAATAACATATAAGGAACAGCAGAGAATTTAGAACTCAGTTTTTTTTGTTGTTGTTTGTTTGTTTGTTTTTTTTGTTGTTGTTGTTGTTTTTTGTTTGTTTTTTGTTTTTTTGGTTTTTTTTGACAGGCAGAGTGGATAGTGAGAGAGAGAGACAGAGAGAAAGGTCTTCCTTTTCCGTTGGTTCACCCTCCAATGGCCGCCACGGCTGGCGTGCTACAGCCGGCACACCGTGCTGATCCAATGGCAGGAGCCAGGTGCTTCTCCTGGTCTCCCATGGAGTGCAGGGCCCAAGCACTTGGGCCATCCTCCACTGCACTCCTGGGCCACAGCAGAGAGCTGGCCTGGAAGAGGGGCAACCGGGACAGACTCTGGTGCCCCAACCGGGACTAGAACCCGGTGTGCCGGCGCCACTAGGTGGAGGATTAGCCTATTGAGCCGCGGCACCAGCCAGAACTCAGTTTTTAGTAAGCTCTTTGACCTTACACAAAACACTTAACCTCTCTGGGATTTAGCTGCTTCATCTGTAAAGAGGGTAATATCTAATCCTTTACAAAACATAACAACTTCAAAACTTAGTTACCATTCCCTTATTCTGAAGCCCCTATGTGCTCTAAAGTCTCTCATTTGATATGTCAGTGCTTCTTTCCAGCTCTAGAAGTCTTCCAAACAATAAATGTTAGCTAACTCAATTTTTAATACAGTAATAGTTTGTGTGCTAAATTGTTTTTTATTCAGTGACATATTATCTAAACTTAATTTTGTGCCAAGAAATATTAGGTCCTAAAAAGAGTTCACTATTTTGTTATGGAAATGGAAAGGAAATAGGAAACTAACAAAATATGTGTAAAAATTCATCATACAAATGTTAGTTCTCCAACTACCTACAGCATATTTTCTTTTAGCCATTATGGTACAAATATTTTTAAGTTATGTTGCACACCCTGAGCCTTCAACTGTTCCACCATTGTTTTTTGGAAAACTATTAGTTGCAAGGGCTTGTGAAGGTTAGTCATGTTAGTGACTCATGATTCAGACTTACTCAAAGTCCTGCTTTCCAATAAAAAGGGAAAATAGGTACAGCAATAACTATGAGGCGAGACAGAATTTGCAAAGAGCAATCAAAGGAGTAACTACCAGCTCCCTTACAATTAAAAGGCAGAAAAAGGTGCATGTGATTGGGTAAAGAGAAGGAAGTAGACAGGGTTAGCATTAGGGCTCTTCTGGAAGGATGAGAAAGCTGTCAGTAAGTTGAGTGATGTGGAGGGGTGAGGCGCAGGAATTGATTGTTCAGAGAAGAGTGCTCCCAATGGAGAGATACACAAAAGCAGAGGGAAGAGTATGGGAAGGCACAAAGTGGTACGGGAATTGGTGAGTTCACCAACTCCTGTTGATTTATTAGATTAGAGAAGCTAGATCATGTGTTGTAACAAATTCACTTCCAAGTCCCTGTGGCTCAACATAACAACATCCTAGCACATCAAAGGTTTGCTTCTTGCTCACAGCATGCATTCGTCACAGGTCAATAGGGTCTCAGATCCCACCACTTTGTGGAATGGTCTGAAATGTGCCACTCTCCTTGTTCTTTCGGGGGGGGTGGGGGGAGTAAAAGCAGCATGGAAAACCCCCATCTGGTCTTCTATGGTCTGGCACAGAAGTGACACACATCATGTCTGTTACCAGCTAATTAACCAGAACTGGCCACGTGGCCTGCCCAACACCCAGGAGGGGACAGAACATTATTTAGAAAGCATTACAATGGCTTTCATGGCTACACTGTGAAACATATACAATAGAGAGTGAAAGATGAGAAATGTCAGCACTTCTAGTTGCGAATGTCAGGATGAGGTTTTTGCTCTTCATAGGAACTGGGGTGACATTAAAAGGGCAGTAAGGGGAATGATCTGATTTGCTTTGGTTGGAATCCAGCTGTTAACTGAAAGATGTGAAGGTGCTCTCCCGCATAAAGTGTGAAGGTGTAGAGAGATGAGTGGTGCCTTTCTCAAAGAGAGACAGAAGGAGGCTGGGCTAATAACAAAAAGGAGAGGGACATATGTGAGAAAATTATGAAGATAAATCTAATATAGGTGGCCACTAATTGCACGTCGGACCTGAGGAGTAGAGAGTACAGAAAAAAGGGATCAGTGGTTTGAATAATGTAGTGTCTTTGCACGGGTGGTCCAGAGAAGTCACCCTGCAGATTTCATACTTAGAAGACAAAGGTTATCATTACAAGAATCAGGTGACCTGAAGCACAGCCATTACAGCAGAAGCCAAAGAAATGAGTTAAATGTGACTTGCAATCCATTTAAAATTCCTCTGAAATTTCTAATAGCCCACCAATACAATGGCCAAGCAAATCATCACTAAAAAGACATCATGTGTCTTACACAGCAGATAAGTGTCTCACCCTGTTACTCGTATATTCCTTGAGATTTGAATTGTTTCTCACTATGGTCCACAGTATAATATCTCTGTACATGTAATCCTGCATGTTTCTCATATTAGTATGTTCTTAAAAGAGGAATTCATACGTAAAAGCCTACGAGGCTTTTTTTTTTACAATTAAATTGATTTTTGCTAAATTGTCTCTGAGAACAGCATTATCAATTTATATGTCCCTTAAATAGATATAGCTAAGAATGAAGAAAAGTAAGATTATGGCATCCAAAGTACATGCTGGATCCAAATTACAGCTTACCTACCTCTGGTTGAAGTTTCTGGGCAAGTTTCCTGCATCCCTGCGGATCTTAGATTCAGCATCTAAAATATAGGTAAAATAGAATTTATTTAATTGGAATGTTTTGAAAATTAAATGCAAAAATATACATAAAATGTAAACTTAGATCTGGCATATGGTATGTATTCAATAAAATGTTACCATTTTAAAAATTTGATTAATAGTTCTCCTTGTATGCTTTTCTGAGACACAGTATGATACTTCAACACATGTATACAGCATGTACTGATCAAATAGGTAATTTGCAATTCCACTTCCTCAAGATTTCTTTATGTTTGGAGTCTGAGTTCTTCTCCTCTAGTTTTAATGAACTATAAGAGTATAATGTTATTGTGATCTCTAACCACTGTTCTGAGCAATGGGAAACCATAATTTAGTCCTATTAAATTGTATTTTGGCATCCCAATCCATCCAGCATCTAGTAATCACTATTCTACATTTGTAATGACTTTTTCTAGCTTCCACATATGAGAGAGAACATGTGATATTTCTCTTTCTGTGCCTGGCTTATTTCACATCATAAAATGTTCTCCAGTTCCATACATTGTGCTGTAAGTGTCAAGATTTTGTTCTTTTTATGACTGAATAATATCCCACTATGAATATATAGCTTATTTTCTTTATTCATTTACTCATCAGTTGTCACCCACATTGATTCCATATCTTGACTACTGTTAACACTGCTAAAATAAACACAGAAATTCAGGTATGCTTTTGACATTGGTGATTTCTTTTTAATGGGATATATTCCAGAAGTGGGACAGATGAAACATGATTTACCTAATTTTAGTTTTGAAGAATCTCCATACTGTTTTATATAATGGCTGTCATAATTTATATTTCTACCAACAGTGTATAAAGTTTCTCTTTTCTCCACAGCCCCATCAGCATGTTATTTTTCGTCTTTGTGATGAGTCATTTTAATTAGGATGAGATGATATTTTATTTAAGTTTAGGTATTTGTTTTCCTACTGGCCAAAGATATTTAACATTTTTTCACTGGTCATTTTTATTTCTTCTTGAGATATATCAATTTAGAAAATTTTCAGATTAATTAATTGGCTTTTTGTTTGTTTTTGAAGTTCCTCATATGTTCTGGACATCAATTCTTTGTTGGATGCATAATTTGCAAGTATTTTCTCCCATTCTGAAGGTTGTCTCTACATTATGTTGATAGTTTCTTTGCTGTCCAGAGGCTTTGAAGTTGGATACATTCCCTTTTGTCCTTGTTAGCTTCTGTTGTCTGTGCCTTTGGGGTTGTAACCCAAAAATCATTGCCTCATTGCTTATGTTGATGTCTTAAAATGTTTCCCCTATGTTTTCCTATGAATCCCCTGTGGTTTCATACTTCCATCTCTTACATTTAGGTCTTTGACCTATTTTTGTATTGAGTGAGGTGGCATAGGAGTAAGAAGTCAAGTTTCAGTCATCTACATAATGGAGATCCAATTTTTTCAGCACCATTTCTCAAAAAGGCTGTTCTTTCTCCAATGTATGTTTTCAGTTCCTTTGTCAAGAACTAGTAGATGTGTGGGTTGAATTCTGGGACCTCTAATCTGTTTCCTTGGCCTATGTATCTGTTTTGTACGCCACTACCATGCTGTTGTGGTTAGTACATCTGCATAGTATGCCTCGCAAATAGGTACTGTGACACCTCAAACTTTCTTCTTTTTGCTCGATTGCTTAGGCTATTCACAGTCTTTTGTGTTGCCATAAAAATTTTAGGATTTTTTTTCCTAGCTCTGTGGACAATATCATCAGTATTTTGTGAGGGATTGTGGGGAATCTGTAGATCACTTTGGGTAGTATGGATTTTAACAATATTAATTATCCCAACATATGGACAGAGGAAGTGTTCCGTGTGTGTGTGTGTGTGTGTGTGTGTGTGAGTTTTCTTTAACTTTTTTCAAGAGTGTTTTGTAATTCTTGCTTTAAAGGTCTTTCACATCCTTGGTTAAATTTATTCCTAGTTTTTTTTTTTTTTAAACTATTGTGAATGTAGCAGCTTTTTCTTTCTCAGAAAGTTATTGGTTTTTTGCATGTTGATTTTGTTTCTTACTATTTTATTGAATTTATGTACATGTTCTAATAGCCTTGCTGTAAAATACAGGTTTTTATAGAGAGAGAGTCATCATTGTCTATAAACAAGGGTAATATGACTTCCTCCTTCCCTATTTGTATGCCTTATATTTCTCTCTTCCCTAATTGCTTTGGCTAAGACTTCCAGTACTATGTCAAATAAGAATGTTGAGAGTAGACATTTTTATCTCATTCCAGCTCATAGGGGAAATGCTTTTTCACTTTTCCCCATTAAATATAGTGCACATGTGGGTTCTTTTTAAATATAGCTTTTAGTATTTTGAAATATGTTCATTCTAAAATTTATTCAGAGGCCTGCATTGTGGCACAACAGATTAAACCACCTCCTGCAGGCCACCATCCCTATATCAGAGTGCTGGTTTGAGCCCCAACTGCCCCATTTCTTATCTAGCTCTCTGCTAATGCACCACGGAAAGCAGAGGAGGATGGCCCAAAACTTGGGCCCCTGCTACCACATGGGAGATCAGGATGGAGCTCCAGGTCCCTGGCTTAGGTCTAGACCAGCCCCAGACACTACAGTCATCGGGGGAGTGAAGTGGCACATGAAATATCTCTCTCTGCATCTGCCACTGTCAGTCTGCCTCTCGAGTAATAAATCCTTAAAAACACTAAATTATCATGAATGGATATTTTTATTGAATACTATCTGCATTTATTGAGATGATTACATGATTTTAATCCCTGATTCTGTTCATGTGATGTATTTTTTAAAAGATTCATTTATTTGAAAGTCAAAGTCACAAAGAGAGAGAGAGAGGAAGAGAGACCTTCCATCTATTGTTCACTCCCCAAGGGACCACAAAGGCCAGGACTGAGCCAAGAGCTTCATCCAGTTCTTCCGTGCGGGTGGCAGGGGCCTAAGCACGTGGGCTATCTTCCTCTGCTTTTCCTAGGCCATTTGCAGGGAGCTGGATCAGAAATGGAGCAGTCAGGACATGAACTGACACCCATACAAGATGCCTGCATTACAAGCAGCAGTTTTACCTGCTTTGCCACAATGATGTGTTATACTTATTGATTTGAGTATACTGAAAAATCCTAGCATGACTAGGATAAATTTTCCTTGATCCTGGAGAGTGATCTTTTTGATATTCTGTTAGATTTGATTTCCTGACATTTTCTTGAGAATTTTACATCTGTGTTTATCAGAGATATTGGTGCACAATTTTCTTGTCTTCTTTTTTTTGTTGTTGTGCCCTTGTTTTGTTTTGGTATCCGGGTAATTCTGGCCTTGTAGAATGAATTTGGGAGACTTCTCTCACTTTCAATTTTCTTGAAATTATTTGAGAAGAATTGGTGTTAGTTTTTTTTGTTTGTTTGTTTGTTTGTTTGTTTTTAATAAGTTTGGTAGAATTCAGCAGTGAGACCATCTGGATCCCAAGCTTTTTTTATTGGTATACTTTTGAGTGATGATTCAATCTCATAACTAATTATGACATGTTAAGATTCTCTGAGTCTTCAAGGATTAATTTTGGTATGTTATATCTGTCTAGGAAAGTGTCTATTTCATTTAGGCTTTCCAATTTTTTGACCTTAGCTGTTCATAATAGTCTTTAATGATCCTTTATATTTCTGTGATATCAGTTGCAAAATCTCCTTTTATATCTGATTTGAGTCTTCTTTCTTTTCCCCTTGGTTGGTCTAGCTGAAGATTTATGGATTTTGTTTAATTTTCACAAAATAAATCATTGATTTTTATATCACAGTCTAGTAGTTATCATTTATTTCAAGTTTGGTCTTTTTTATTTCTTTCCTTCTACTAATTTTGGGTTTGGTTCATTCTTGCTTTTCTCAGCCCATGAGATACGTTGTTTACATGATCTATTTGAATCTTTTTTTATGTAGATACTTATTACCATAAATTTCCCTCTTAACGTTGCTTATTCAATAACCCATAAGTTTTTGTATGTTGTTTCCATTGTCATTTGTTTCAAGAAAGTTTTCTTCTTTGACCCACTGTTCTTTCAGCAGCATGCTGTTCAGGTCCTTGTATCTGCATAAATCCTAAAGTATCTTTTGTTGCTGATTTCTAGTTTTATTCCGTCATGGTCAAAAATGGTACGTGGTATGATTTTGATTTTTTTTAATTTGTTGAGACTAACTAATAGATGGTCTATTGTGGAGAGTATCCCCATGTACTGGTAGACAAAACATACATTTTGGAACTATTGAATACAATGTTCCGTAAACATCTGTTAGATCCATTTGGTGTATAGAATTTAACACTAAATTTATTGGTTGATGTTTTGTCTGAATGCTCCATCCATGAATGAATGTAATATGGAAGTTCCCCACTATTACTGTAGTGAAGCCTCTCTCTCCCTTTAGATATAATAATTTATTTTACAAAACAGATACTGCAGCTTTAGGTGCAAACACAACAATTATATCTTCATGGAATCCAGCCCTTGGTCATTATGAAATGACAATCTGGTCTCTCTCTTTCATTTTTGTCTTGAAGTCCCTTTTTTCTAAATTGAATACTACTATTCCTGCTCACTTTTGCTGTTAGCTTGGAATATCTTTTTCTATCCTTTCATTTTTAATCTGTGTGTGTATCTTTACTGATGAAGTGAATTCCTTATAGACAGAAAATTGTTGGTTTTTTTTTAATCTATTAAGTTCATCTGTATCTTTCATTTGAAGAATTCAATCCATTTTATATTCCAAGTTATCAGTGTAAAGTAAAGACGTAATCCTGTTTCTTTGCTGCCATGTCAGGTCTCTGCATTTTACAGGGTTCCTGTGTCTCCGTGTTAACTCCCAGTGTTTCCTCTTGGACTCCCACCTTGAAATGCAACTATTTGATATGGGTTGAGTTCTTCTCTTTGGAGGATAAGGTGAATGTTGAGCACTTCTCAGCCAACTTGGAATCCAAAATTTAACCACTTTTTAAAATTTCAGTATATGGGATTATTTTTTCCCTATGTGCTTATTAAACTGAATTTTTTAAGATAATCTCAAACCCAAAATATGGTTTTTATTATTAACTGAATTAGCATTTATTTGATCACTAGTAGCAATAAATACTATTTCTTATCGTCTTTCTTTTAATTTTTTTCCATTGGGGTTGTCACCTCTAACTGACATGTAACTGTTCTTTAAATATTAAGGAAATTAATCCCTTACCTCTACCTTATATATTTTAAGAAATATGTATTAATATTAAAGATATCAATCTCTTTATAATAAAGGCTTTTTGAGACTGTGGAAATACCAATTGTGTCTGTTTACTTCCCTTGCCAAATATAAAATTTTTATTTTATCAAATCTATGAGCTTTGTTTAGGGGATATGCCTAGGCAGTTTTCTTTTACAAAATAAAATAATAATTTCTTCTAGCGCACTCAGGTTTCTGTTATTTAAAGTTTCAGACCATCTGGAATTTATTTTTGTTTCAAAGACGCAGCAAAGATCTAGAGGTTTTTTTCATGCTAATTCAATTGTTGATTAAAAAAATGGAGATATGAAATTTTCAAGGAACTTTTCAAAGTTCATATACTTAGTAACAAGCATAGGAGAAGCTGACACTAAAACAATTTAGATCCAGTCGTCTCCAGAATGAGACCAGGGCCCTCTCAACTGTGACTCATTGTCTGTAATTTCCATAAAGTCAAAAAAAATTTAAATTACTGAAAACAAAGTCTACCTAAGAAGAAGACATATAGACATTAAGCAATAGCAATGCTTATTGTCTCACATTTTGTGCCCTATTGTCTGCACAGCAGGTTAAGCCATCACTTGTGACACCAGCATCCATATCAGAGGCCATTTGAGTTCCAGATACTCTACTTCAGGTCCAGCTCCCTGCTATTATACCTGAAGAGGCAGCCAAAGATGGCCCAAGCACTGAGCCCCTGCACTTTGTGTGGGAGACCTGGATGGAGTTTCAGGCTCATGGCTTCAACTCTGTCCCAGCCCAGTCAGTACAGATATTTGGGGAGTAAACAAGCAGGTGCAATTTCTCCGTCTCTCTCTCCCTCTGTTTCTCTGTGTCTCTTCTCTTCCTCTACCTTTGAAATAAACATGTCTTTAAAAAAAATTATAGAATTCAAGGCTATGATTTTACTCATTTACTCATTTTTTTTTCTCCCTCAGGATTAACAATTCCCTTACTTGAACCAATCTTTTAACTAGCTGGCATTCTTATTTTTCTGTCAGAGGTATTTCAATTCCATTTTTACAGAATTAGAACCAAGGATTGTGTTTGAAATGAGTTGGGGAGCTATGGTGGCAAGTGCACTATGGCCACTTGCAAAATGCAATTAAGCTCTGGGCTGGTGGCCAAGAACCCTGGCAGGCAGAGACTTAAAACCAGGGGAGAGATTATATTGGAGCCATATTAGTGCCATCTAATTGCTGTTTTAACTTGCTCCTTTCAGCCACACTGGTTGTCCTGGCAGGGATGTGTCGGTTCCAACACAAGAGCATGAGCCAAAGAGAATTTATCATCAGTTTGATTTTGTTTGTATTTGAATTAGTCTGAGACCTGGCCATGACAAATTGTTTCCTTTACACTTCTGATGTTTCTCCAGATGTTCCAGCTGCTTACAGGTCATTAAGCTGTGGATTCAGCCCTGGCCCTAGCACTGCAAAATGATAGCTGTTCCACATTTGCTAGCCCATTCCCAAGTCAATTGTTAATAGACTTGTATGTATTCCAGAGACTGAGGCATTGGAAAAAAAAGACTTGGATATTACATTGAAAGAAATGAGAAATGAACATTTAAGTGCCTTTTGGTGCTAAAGGAGTGTGAAAGACCAGCATATAAGATGTGGTAGTTATTTGCAGGTGAAAACTCTCTTAAATGTACTCTCCACTGTTACCTGCAGTTCTGCATTAATTTGGTAGAAAGTATCATTCACTCCAGATTCCTTTGAAATGCAAATTCCCTTGGCCTGGGGAACATGTTAGCCCTGATATGTCAGTATAGATGAGCAAGGGTAAATATGGAAAAGAGAGGTTGTACCAGCTGACGCAAATCTTGTGCTGCAACCGAAACTTTCTTCCAAAGTAGAAAGCATTAACATGCAGCAAATACCTTGTTAAGAAAACACTCCTCAGGAAGTGTGGTCTGATCCAGTAGATGAAATGCAGACACCAAATGCAATACTCAGATAGATACTCAACTTGAGAATACTTCCTGTTCTTGAAATTCACTATTTTAAAACTTTCTCAGTAAAGATACTTACTTCCTTTGGGTTACCCTTCAAATGTTTGTCCATGTATTTCTCTTACTGTTTGCATTTCTATTTGCAAGATGCTAGAATTCCATCTAAATGTTTTGGTTTTTGCTTGTCAGTATAGCTTCAAAACATTCAACATTCTGCATTTTGCCTGTGCTGCTACTGAACTGAGAGAACAGTAACTTCCATTTCATTTTCAGAGTCCAACTTTCAAAAAAATTATCCAAGGAAATTGGATACTGTGATACATCCTGCACAACAGCCTGAAAAGCTTTCCATGGCCGTACCAACTCTGTATTTCCCCCCTCACCATTTCCCTTCTAAGTCATGTAGGCCATACAAATAGGACTCGAGATAAGAGAAAAATCATTGTTTGTGTTCCTCCATCAACTCTAGCCCTTTCTGTCCCACCAACTCATTGCCTAAGACCATCACCATGCACTCCAACATTGTCTAGAAGATGAAAAAGGGACCAAGAGGAGATAACAGAAGGTGGGACCTTATTTAGAAGGGAAATAGAAAAGGAGAAAATCTGTTCTACTAATTCCACTCACAAGCCACCATCCCCTCTGAAATCTGCTTTGCTCTCTCCTCGATGACATCTCTTTCCCCTCCATTCCACAATGTCAGTGAGTCAGAACAGAAGGAGATGCTGGACTGAGAGTCCAGCAAGCAAATGCCTAGTTCCAGGAGTTCAACATGTTTGCAGCAAAAACGGACAAGACAGTCAGTCATTTAGATGCTGTCTCTTTATAACACTATACACAGGTGTGCTCATTTCAGCTAGAAGGGCTCTGGGCAGATCCAGTCTTGCTATCTGGTCATGTCTCCACTGATTACAGGCCAATGGGATTAAAGAGCTTTACAAAGAGAATGTTTAGTCACTACATTTTCTTTTTTTTTCTTTTTTTTCTTTTTTTTCTTTTTTTTTTTTTTTTTTTTTTTTTGACAGGCAGAGTGGACAGAGAGAGAGAGAGAGGCAGAGAGAAAGGTCTTCCTTTGCCGTTCGTTTACCCTCCAATGGCCACCGCGGCCAGCGCACTGCGGCCAGCACACCGCACCGATCAGATGGCAGGAGCCAGGTACTTATCCTGGTCTCCCATGGGGTGCAGGGCCCAAGCACTTGGGCCATCCTCCACTGCACTCCCTGGCTACAGCAGAGAGCTGGCCTGGAAGAAGGGCAACCGGGACAGAATCCAGCACCCTGACCGGGACTAGAACCCGGTGTGCTGGCGCCGCTAGGTGGAGGATTGGCCTAGTGAGCCGTGGCGCCGGCTCTAGTCACTACATTTTCATCTCTACTAAGGAATTACCAAGAAATCTTTCTGGATAGTTTTCCTCAGTTGATGTAATAAGAAATTATTCATTTATTGATATGTGAAAAGAAAAATGCTGCAGGGGGAAGTACCTAAAATCTCACCATTTGATTTTTCCTTTGGATTATTTTCCTTGTTCACATTCTCTGTGTTTCTTAAAATAAAAATACTCATAATATGAATCAAAATAATTAGGCCTCAACTCCATCTCTTAGCCCTTAATACTGGAAAGTGCTACATACCATCACCACTGTGGTAGGCTGAATAATGAAGCCTCCAAAGATGTCTCCATCCCAATCCCCAGAACATGAAAACGTTACATTATATGACAAAAGGGACTTCATAAATGTGATCAAGCATTTTTTTTTTTTTTTTGGACAGGCAGAGTTACAGACAGTGAGTGAGTGAGTGAGAGAGGGGTCTTCCATCTGCTGGTTCACCCCCCAAAAGGCCACAACGGCTGGCGCTCTGCCAATCCGAAGCCAGGAGCCAGGTGCTTCCTTCTGGTCTCCCATGGGGTGCAGGGCCCAAGCACTTGGGCCATCCTCCACTGCACTCCCGGGCCACAGCAGAGAGCTGGACTGGAAGAGGAGCATCTGGAACTAGAACCTGGCACCCATGTGGGATGCTGGGGCCACAGGCGGAGGATTAAACAAGTGAGCCACAGTGCCAGCCCCATCAAGCATTTTTAAATCGGGAGATTATCCTGGACTATCCAGGGTGGGCCCAAGCAATCACAAAGTTTTGTTTAAGAGAAAAGTATGAGGGTCAGTAGCGGAAAGATTAGAAGATGCTCTGATGACATTGAAGATGGAGGACTGTAAATCAAAGGAGGCAGGTGGTGTCTAAAAGCTATAATTGTCAAGAGAACAGGTTCTCTCCCAGAATCTCCAAAAGGAATGCATCCCTGCCAACTTCCATAACCGTAATATAATAAATTTGTGTTCTTTTAAGCCACTATGTGATAGTTAACACCAGCAATAGGATACTAATACAGCTACCCAATTTACATATGGTATTTGTTTAATTCTATTTATTTACGTACCTGTAATTATCATTAGAATGGATGATTTACTAAATCAGAATATCTGTCTAAGGCTGTGAGAAGAAATGCATTCCAAGTTGAGGCTTGAAGATTTAAGTAGACTTGGGTTCCTGTCAGAATCATAGATACTGCTCTGGGGAATGCAGGCTTTGGGGTGAAAACTTGGGCTTGCCATTTAGTAGCTGTATCACCATCTCAGGTGAGGAGCTTCACCTCTCTGAGTCTCAGTTTCTTCAAATAAAAATTGTGTAACAATACCCACCTCATAGGATCATTGTGAGAATTAAATAGAATTATGCGTGTGAAGCTTGGGGACAGCTTGGCACAGAATGCAACTGACAGCAAACACAAAGCTGTGGGGCATGTTTTCATAACAGGTGAACTGGCACTCTGTGGTGGAGCCAGCACACAGAAGGAGAAGAGGGGAAAACACTAGGCGTCCCTTGAAGGCAGCATGGAGGGAGCCCTGAATTCCTGGCTACGATTTCCTGGAAGTGAATTTTTACAACAGGAGTCATCCTCTAAGTCAGGGAGAGTTTTATGTAACGTTATAAATTCCTGTTAGTTTGCTCCTAATGCAAATGATAGAGTTTATAAAGAGGCACTGCTGGGTGATTCTATAGATCAAATGTTTTTAAAGTTTCTTAGCAATGGGATACCCATATTCCAATACAAGTAAAGAGTTAAAATATGACTGCAGAAATATATAATATACAAAATGGATTTTGATACAACTTGATATTATATTTGAAATTTAAACAAATCCATTATGCAGATAAGTGCTGAGAACCTATCATTTGAACACCTAAACATAAAATAATCAGCAAAGGACTCAGCCATTGCATTTCCAGAGCCTGGTCTCATGGGAGAGAGAGACATAAATATGCAATTTTCTAATTAAATTTATATTTCATATAATTTAAATGCATTTTCATACTGATGCAGCTTTTTATAAACCAAATTATGTCCCCTAACTACTTTGTATTGAAATCCTAATCCTCAATATGTTGGTAGCTGGAACTGGGACCCACAAGAGATAATTAGGTTGACAAAAGGTCATGAGGGTGAGGCTGTCAGGATGGGGTTCTCGCCCTCACAAGGAGAGACACTAAGAGCTTGCTCACTGTCTGTCCTAGGAGGACACAGCAATAGGGTAGACATCAACAAGCCAGGAAGAGAGCCTATCCTGTCAGCCTGATCTGGACTTCCATCCTAAAGAACTGTCACAATACCGAGTTCTGTTGTGTAAGTCACACAGGCTTCAATGTTCAGTAACGACAGCCCAAGCCAAGGACATCTAGGGAGGCTGTGTCCTGACATCCATTCTTCTCTCCCACCCTGGATGCATGCCTTTAAGGGAGAGTACAATTCACTGCTCCACTCACAGGCCCCTGATCAGATCCTGCCAATTCAAGGTCAGCGCTCCTGCCTGTAGCAACTGCCTTCTCTGACCTTTCAGTTCACAAAATCACTAACCCTTCTACTAGCAATCAAAACTCTCATCACTTAGTTATTGCCACATACATGCTGTTAAATGATGAATGTACTACAACCTCCTTGATCATTTAAGAAACACTTCTCTTGCTGTGTACTTACTGTGTACATACTGAGAATGTACCACATGTACTTAGTACATACTGTGAACGGTACCTACTTTTTTATTTGAGTGGGATGACTGAGACTATGAGAAGGTCCTTGTTTGACATGGAATGTGTGGTGGTATATATGGCAAGAGATAACAAATATTGCCTGGAGGAATCAAGAAGGACTAGAAAAATAACAGTAAAAAAAACAATAAAGAGAAGGAAGAGGAGGAGAGGAAAAGCTATTCACAGAAGAAAGACCCCAATGTGGGTTAAACTTGGCTCTGAATGTTTATTGAGCCAGGGGGATCCCCATAGAAAAGTCCTGGCAATCATTCTGTTGATTGAATATCTCTAAGCTAAAAGAAGAGTTAAGTGCTTCCGACAATTGGAATGCAAGTTAGCGTTACAGACTAATCTATGATCTGTTACTTATGCCAAGTGAAAAGTTCACGATGCAGGGCTGGCGCCGTGGCTCACTTGGTTAATCCTCCGCCTGTGGCGCCAGCATCCCATATGGGTGCTGGGTTCTAGTCCCGGTTGCTCCTCTTCCAATCCAGTTCTCTGCTGTGGCCCAGGAAGGCAGTGGAGGATGGCCCAAGTGCTTGGGCCCCTGCACCCACCTTGGAGACCAGGAGGAAGCACCTGGCTCATGGCTTCGGATCAGCACAGCTCCAGCCATTTGGGGAGTGAACAAACGGAAGGAAGATCTTTCTCTCTCTCTCTCTCTCTACTCTGTCAAAAAAAAAAAAAGTTTATGATGTCTCCCCCAGTTTATAGCTGAAGGCTTGAAATAATTTTTCCTCACTCTCTTCCCTTTCCAATTCATTCACCATATAGTAGCCAGAATATCTGTAAATGTAAGTTGTGTATTTGCAAACAGAAATGAGGACCACTTCCCGTGTTCTTCTCAGTCACTTATTTTGCAATTAGAATAAAACTCAAGCCCTTTACCATGGCTTCCAAGGTTCTGGTGGTCTGGGCTGTCTAGCTTTCCAACTTGCTATGACTGCCACCCTCACTCCAATGCATCCACCACCATGCACTTGTTTCCATTCTTAACGATGCCAATCTCATTTTCCCCTCCAGTCCCTATGAAGGTCAAAAGCTGAGCCTGAATGTTCTTTCAGTTCTTCATTTAGCTTCCCCTTTCATGTGTCAGATTAGAAGGACAAAGCCAGCTCCTAAGAGAGGTCTTCCAATAGGTATCTGTCACACAACTGTGATATTTTCCTTTTATAGCATTTTGTAGCATGTCAACCTTACCAAGAGGTTCTACCCTTTGGTTCATCATACATAGGTTCATCATTTCATAGCTTCAATAACCTATTGGCCTGTATAAAGTCAGCACTCAATTATTTATTGAATGAATGAATAGAAATGTAGATGCATGGATGATAGAATAGAAGAGGGGAGAGGATGGAAGATTGGACGGTAGCAAGCTGATAAACCTGGGCAGAAGGATGTGAGCACAAGACCATAATTTTAGAGAATGAGTTTTTGAAAGTCAATTTCAACCCCTTCAGGAAATTAAAAGCATCCTCTTTGGGGCCAAATACAAACTTCTCCAAACACTGTGTTGACCCCTGATTTCCCATCGCCCTGCATTCCTGTAGTACTAGGAATGTGTATACTACATCTAGCCCCTTTTTTTTTAATCCCACATGACTCTTTTTCACTGCTCTATCTCTAACCTCCTGACTTCTACCCCACATCAAATAGGTACTTGATAAATATTTGTTGAATAAACAAAAGTAGCAATCTTTGATGGCAAGAATCATGCCAAACATCTCTTGGAATTTTTTTTTTAATCCAGCAACATGTCAAAGCATGAGTTGACATTAATGGATTTAGGCACCAATGCTTAGAGAAATAAACACAGTAAAAATCTTTGTGAAATATAGGATGCATATTTTACTTCATTAAATATAAGCCAAAAAATACAATTTGACATTTTCTTGATGTCTCAAGGTTATTAATATGAACATCAATTATTGTTTGTTTTTGTCTCTAAGGATGTAGCTCAATCTGACATTTATAGGAAGGATAAGAAAATGTGGTTCCTCCTTTCCCTGAGCCATCTATGCCAAGTGGCCTGGAGCATGTAGGACAGAAATTCTAACACAATCAAACAATTTTCTTTGGGAAAGAGGAAGTTGGACCCAAATGTGAGTAACCATTTTTTTTTTTTTTTTTACTCTCTAAAGATAGTAAGAAACATTTCACTTCTGGAGTGGTAGGTCTCCCTCATTCTCACTTCAAACTTAATAAGTAGCCAACTCCATTTCTGTGGCTCTCCATCTTTACTTTCAGAACTATTCTGAGAAGACGTGGTTAGAAGAGCGTTGTCTTTGGAATCACACAGAGCTGAACCCAAACCCCAGCCTCGCCATGTCCAGCCATACAACAGACATGTGGAAATTGGACTTAAAGTGTATCCATAAGACTTTACTTAGGATCTGACACACAGGTAAATGTCCGGCTTGCAGGGGATTCTCATTTCCCTCTAGCGCTCAACCTGCCCTCCTAAAGACCTACTGTCCTGTGATCCCCACTCTCCACTGCCTGGGGAAGGTAATCAGCTTCGTGCCCTTAACCTCCTGCCATTTTTCAAGAACAATCCTACAGAAAGAGTTTGATAGACCCAAAGATACTTGGTCCTGAAAATTACTTACTTGTCTGTGCTCCTTTTCAAAAACATTTGTGTTTGGAAAGCGGGCAATACATTCATTCATAGGAGTGGCTCCTGAATTGATATAATATCAATCACACACAAAAAAATGAAGAAAACACACAAGAATATCAATCATTGCAGTGAAACCAGAAGGGCAGCTGCTTGGTGTGCCCTTTGCTCATTCAATTATACTGCTCAGGTGCTTCAGTCTCTGCTTCCATGGAAGCAAAGACTTGCACCTATTTTTTTAATTAAAACTTCTGTGCTGATCTCTCTAATTTGTATAAAAACTTTTCTCCCCGAATGTCATACAGTACACTGTAGCCAATGTATTTCCTACCTGGAAAATCATATATTGCCATATCTTTATATAGCTGCATCTCATTCTAACTTATTGAAAGATTTCAGCTTTTCATAGAGAGGGTTTTAAAGAAGCCACTTTAAGCCCTTTTGAGATTTGAAATGATAAAAGCAATGGCGGGACTTGTAAGAAATAGCCCAGGGGTTGCCATGTGAACCTCTGTAACAGCGGAAACCTGCCCCCATCCAAAACCAGCACTTTGCTCTTTATCAGGATCGAAGGAAGAGGCTGAAGTGCAAGCATGATGTAATTCTGAAAGATCCCTTTAAAGCAGACGTTTCCACACCCGGTGGAAATGTAGATCGGGTTATCTGAAAGTCTGCAGGTGGCACATTTTCCATTTCTGTGACCATTAGAGGATGATTCCCAGAGTGGAGTTGCATTTGAAGATTCTAAAGTTCCCTTATTTAACTTAAAAAAAAAAAAAAGCCTATCAGATAAACCTGTAATAGAAGGTGCTAAGGTGATAGCTAAGGTGACTCATTTATGATTTTATAAATTATGCAAGTAAACATTAATAATGTTTTAATTCCAACCTCAAATTTATTTTCTTGGGCAAAAAAGGGAGGTAGCTTAATTTGTTTGGCTACCTACTATTACTGTTTACATGTTTATTTGTATAGTCACTGAAACTAAATAATTAGACTATCTCTATACCACATAAAATCCCAACTTCCATTAATATTTTATGAACATTGAAGCAGAAAACAAGACATAAGAAAATAATGCAGTTGGCACCTTCTGAAACAGCTCCAGATGATCTCCGCTCCCACTATGGACAAGCTTGTATGACTGCTATCCCCCACGATATGGAGCACACAAAGTGATTTTTGTCTACCAAACAATATGAAATAAAGAGAGGATGCCACTTCCAAGGTTGGGTTATACAGAACTACTCCCATCTCTGTTTCCCTCTCTCTTCTCTCTTGCTTTCTACAATGAAATCAGCTATGTTAGCTTCGCGTGGAGAAACTCATGTGGCAAGAAACTGAGGGAACTCTCTGAATAATAACCAGCGAGGAAACAAAGCCCATGAATGACTGCTGCCCACCAGTGACCAAAGGAGCGAACCTGGAAGCAGATCCTCTACAAAGTGAGCCTGCAGATGAGATCACAGCCCCAGTCAATGCCTTCATTTGTCTTGACAGAGACCTGAAGACAGAGAGATCCAACTAGACCATGTCTATTTGTATCAGATAAATGTTTTGGGCCGTGTAAGTTTGGGAGTAATTTGTTATACTGCAATAGGTAGCTAAACAAAAAATTTTAAAATGTAACATTTCACATGGTAGCAGAGTAAATAAAGTGCTTGTATCTACATAATATAAAATAGGATAAGATTGAACACAATTTGATTACATAGAAATAATAACTATATGGTTATACATATGAGAATAATTTCCAAATGAGACTAAGTCAGAATAATACTAAGAGCCAGCGAAACAAGATCATCAGACCAACATAAAGAAATTATAGGACACTTTACCAAAACATTTAAGAAAAATCCAACTTTATTTTTAAGGAACTATGTTCTTTATCGGTGAGTGTCTAGAGAGGCAAACAGAAAAAACTCCACATAGCCTGGCAAGGTGGAGATTTCATGATCAGCAGAGATCAGTTAGAAAAGTTTTAGAAGTTCTGGGGAAACAAAAGATAGGTGTGGTGTTACCTAAAGACCAAGAAGCAAATGTCCCCTTGCAAGCTGAAGAGACTGAACTGGCTGCCAGTGACACTGAGCAGGAGCCCCAACCCTACTGCTGTCACCTCTGGCTCTTCTGTGAAAGGTACAGCAGAAGCAGAAGGGCTTCTAAAACCCTCTGCTATGTAATACCCCATGAAGATCTCCCACTGGCAGTTTGTCCCCTGCAATCAATTGAAAAGGATTCTGAGAAATGTGGCAGCAGAAGAACACTGGGCATATGACTAAGGACTAATAAACAGTGTCAGCCACACTAGTTCAACCAGTTTAAAGATTTTCATTTGACAGATGGCATATATTTTTTTGAGACTGAAATTAACACCAAAGGATGCATGGTACAAAATTTTGAGTATTGAACAGTAGTTCTGTAAATTAAGCACAAAATCACCACTGTATTCCTTTAGTAACTAGATAAACACACTGATTTCATTATATATGAAACTAAGGGACTCCAATTTTAAAAAGTCAACATATTTGTAGAAGTACTTTGTCTGTATAATTTAATTAATCTTATAAAAATAGTTCATTTTAAAAAGATTTATATACAATTCTTTATATGGGATTTATATAGATTTATACAAAGTGATATAGATTTATATCCCCATTTCACTGAGAAACAAAAGAAAAAAAACTGCATAAATATACCTTGTCCTTGTCCATTCCTAAATGCAGCTCAGTCATCTCCAGTTACACTAGACAATCTTTAGCACCTTGAATATTTTCCAAACCATTTTTATAGGTAATTATTTACTCTCCTCCCAACTTGGCCAAATAGTTTAGCCATTCATGGGAAGTAATTCAGGTTATCAATTAATTTTTATCTAATTATTATACTAGTTTGCAAAACTATCATTACCCTTCTTTCTTTATGTGTTCTCTCTAAAGGACGTTGCTGCACCGTAGAATACACTACTTCAGAGCATTGAAAATGTCTTCAGTTTAGTAAATATTTAGCGAGGGCCAAGATGTCCCAATAACTGATAGGTGCTACCCCACTTTTTTTTTTAAAGATTTATTTATTTATTTAAAAGTCAGAGTTGCACAGAGAAGGAGAGGCAGAGAGAGAGAGAGAGAGAGAGAGAGAGAGAGAGATGTCTTCTATCTGCTGGTTCACTCCCTAGATGGTCGCGATGGGCTGGTCTAACCCAGGAGCCAGGAGCTCCCTCCAGGTCTCCCATGTGGGTGCAGGGGCACAAGGATTTGGGCCACCTCCCATTGCTTTCCCAGGCCATATCAGAGAGCTGGGTCAGAAGAGGAACAGCCGGGTCTCAAACCGGTGCCCATATGGGATGCTGACAGTGCAGGCAGTAGCTTTACCCGCTATGCCACAGCACCCCCCCCCCATATGCTTTTTTTTTTTTTTTTTAACTTTTATTTCATGAATATAAATTTCCAAAGTACAGCTTATGGATTACAATGGCTTCCCCCCCCATAACGTCCCTCCCCTTATCCACTCCCTCTCCCCTTCCATTCACATCAAGATTCATTTTCGATTCTCTTTATATACAGAAGATCAGTTTAGCATACATTAAGTAAAGATTTCAACAGTTTACTCCCACACAGAAACATAAAGTGAAAAATACTGTTTGAGTACTAGTTATAGCATTAAATCTCAATGTACAGCACACTAAGGACAGAGATCCTACATGAGGAGTAAGTGCACAGTGACTCCTGTTGTTGACTTAACAAATTGACACTCTTGTTGATGGCATCAGTAATCACCCGAGGCTCTTGTCATGAGCTGCCAAAGCTATGGAAGCCCCCTGAGTTCACTGACTCTGATCATTTTTAGACAAGGCCATGGTCAAAGTGGAAGTTCTCTCCTCCCTTCAGAGAAAGGTACCTCCTTCTTTGATGACCTGTTCTTTCCACTGGGATCTCACTCGCAGAGATCTTTCATTTAGGTTTTTAATTCTAGCACCATGAGGCTCTTTTTCTGCCTGGGCAGAAGCTAGTGCTTAACAAGTAGTTATCAAATGACTGATCAGCTCAAAAAAACAGTACAGATTCAGAGAACTAAGTATTTTCTACTAAAACACAGTCTACCACCTATTATTTAAGAGATTTATTTCTAATCTGCCTTCAGAAACCTTGATAACTTCTCAACAGCATGGTTACTACAGAGAAGCGAAGCCTTGGCTATCATGCTTTAATGCTAGGATTTGTACAGGTAATTGGATTTCCTGCTTCTGGAGGAGACACAATTAGAAGATCATGTCTCTGATCCTCTTCCTTAAAGAGCCTAGAGAACACTTGACCACAGCTTCGCACTTCTATGAGCTTTTGCTAAACTCGGATGAATGGTAGCTTTGTAGCTGCTTCTGAAGGCTATTGATGGGAAGGGAGTGCAAGTGTTGATATTTGCATCTGAAAGTCTGTACTCCACACCAGTGCATTCCATGATGGCCTGGAGCAAGCAAGGGCTTTTCTGATTGCCCTTACCCTTGATCCTTATTTGTTCATCTGAATGAACAATTCAAACTGCCAGTATGGACTGCCCAGAGCCTGAAAGGACAAAAGCACCAGGATCAATAAAGCAATGGACTTGGGTGCCAGTGGAGGATGGCAGGTGGCAGAGTGAGCCCAAGTGTTTACCTCTGCTCCTTTCAAGCCCGACTGAGATGAGAGCAAAGGGATTTTCAAAAGTCATAAACTGACAATGACAGGGAAGGAGGCAATGGCATCATTGTGACAGCTGGAAAGCCGGTGCAGCAGAGCAAACTCCGAAAGTTGAACCCTAATGAGGAGAATGCTGAGTAGCAGCAGATTCGGACAGCAGAACCCAAGGTGGCTCACAAAGGGGCATCCCCAATCGCCTGTAGGAATAGGGTTAAAGATGGGGCTGCAAACCAGTTCGAAGTCTGCTTACCCGACACTGGGATCCCAAGACCACCCCTTCAACTTCGCAACTGCTGCTCCCTATCAGCAGAGGAAAGACTTTTCATCCAGACTTGAAGGCACAGGTTCAGAGCTGGGGAACAGCAGGTGCAGGGAAGGATGAGCAGGAACGTGGTGATGAAGGGGAGGGAGGGAGATGTGACAGGCTGCCTATGCAACTTCGAGATAGCCCCGTAGGCCTCCATGTACCTTCCTTTCCTGACCCAGTCCTCACAATGCCTTTAGAAAGGCTTATCCTCCCAGAAGGAAGCCTGCAAAGTGCTGCTCTTGGCAATCTGGCCAGTTCCAAAGGAAAGGCCTAAACGTATCACAATGGTAAGTCCCATATTAACGCTTTGCAGGGAAGCCCATAATTAACCAGTGCACGTGAATAGAGCTTCCATTTTCTTAGATATGTTCAAAGAGCCAAAATCCAGCAGAAAATGAGGAAAAAGCTCAAATTGAAAAGCAGAAACCAAAACAAACATAAAACCAACCTAAGGAAAAAATAATAAAGCACAAATATATCAATATCTTCAGAGAAGGGGAGACCAAATTACTATGCAAAAAAGAACATTTAGAGGAGAAAAGCTAAGTCTTAAAAATTAAACTATCATAGCATGCATTTAAAAATTTCAATAGAATTTTTTGGAAAAAAAAACATTGAGAGAATTGTCCCAAAAGAAGACCAAAATGACAAAATAGAAAAATGGCAGTGTTGCTTTATCAGAAGTGAGGTGAGGCAGATGATAGTTAAATACTCATATTCCCTAGGGAGGAAGAAATACACAAATGCTAAAACTGAAAAATCAAGAAATAATGGTACAAGCATGTTAGATGGAGTGAATGGAGGTAGCCAATAACTGGAAGCAGTTGCTTTAAGAGCTGAAAATAGGGGTGGCATTGGAAGACCACTAGACCACTTGATGACAACTCTTATAGTAGCTTTCAAATGTTTTCACATGTAACTTTAATAAGTGCTATCTTTGCCCCTAAACCACTGGATTTGCTTCTGATTTTTAAAATATTGGCTGTGGGCATTTGTTCTAGCAGTTAAAGTGCCAGCTGGGATGTCCACTCAGATACCCTCATCTGGTATCACAATGCCTATGTTCAAGTCTCAGCTTCACTTGCACACTTGTAGCTTGCTGCTAATGTTCACCCTGGGAGGCTGCAGGTGCCAGCTTTGACCAGGTACAAGTCACTGCTACTGCAGTCATTTGGGAGGTAAACCAGCAGATGCTCTCTCCTAGGCATGTGCCCTCTCAGATAGATACATAAATTTTTTTTTAAAGAATATTCTTAGCTCTCCTACTTGTAAGTGTGGGGCATATTACTGAACTTCTTTAGTGCCTCCATATTTGCATACTAGTGGAAATAATATCCAACTTACAGAGTTGTTGTCAATGTCAGATATGACAAAATACATGAAAGGGTCATCAACAAGGCTAGTGAATACTATAGGTACAATGTCATCTATTACGTTTAATCCCTATGTTAAGGACAACCAATGTCTGTCATATACCAGAGGATTCTCTCATTCCCTCCAGGTTTATGATGACACAGAGGCAAAACATTGTGAAGGGAAACTTTATTTCTGTCCCTGGCCTTTATAAGAAACATTGCCCAACAATGGCTGCTATAAAGTAACCCTTGAAATTGGTTACGCATTTTAATTCTCCCCCCTGTATCAGGCAGAATCTGGGACGGAGTGCTCATGTGGCTGATGCAGGAGGTAATTTGAAGATCCTTGCTCCTTGATAAAGTTACTCACATATTATCATTTAATTAGTCTTATCTAATAAGTTTTAAGCGATCAAGAAATAAAAAAATAATTTTAATAAGTTTTGAAAGTTGTTTTAATTTTTTACTTATTTGAATGGCAGAAACACACACACACACACACACACGGAGACAGAGAGAGAGAGAGGGAGAGAGAGACGGATTTCCATCTGTTGATTCACCCACCAAATGCCTTCAACAGCTGGGGCTGGGCCAGGCTAAAGCCAGGAGACAGGAACTCCATCCAGGTCTCCCATTTGGATGGCAGAGACCCAAGTACTTGAGCCATCACCTGAAGCCTTTTAGGAAGTGCATTACCAGGAAGCTGGATCAGAAAAGAAGTACGGACTAGATCCTGGGCACTTTAATATGGGACACAGGCATCCCAAATGGGGTCTTCATTGCGGTGACACATGCCAGCTCCAGTTACAATTGTCATGCTAGGCAGACTAGTATTCCAAAGATACCCACATCTTAATCCTTAGAATCTTAAGATAATACAGGGTTTGGAAAACTTTGAAAACACAATTAAGGTGACTAACATTAGAACAGAGAGATTTTAGGGCTAGTGTTGTAACATAGCTTGTGAATCCACTGCTTGTGACACCAGCATCCCTTATGGGTGCCAGTTTGTGTCCTGGCTGCTCCACTTCTGATCCAGTTCCCTGATAACGGCCTGTGAAAAGCAACAGAAGGTGGCCCAAGTGCTTCGGCTCCTGCCATTCATGTGGGAAACCCAGATGAAGTTCCTGGCTTCTGGCTTTGGTCTTGCCAAGCCCTGGCCATTGCAGCTTTTGGGGGAGTGAACCAGTGGATGGAAGATCTATCCCTCTTTCTGCCTCCTCCTCTCTCTTTGTAACTCTGATTTTTCTACTCAGTAAATCTTTTTTTTTTTTTTAAAAAAAGTAAAAACAAAACAGATTTTGCAGGATTACCTGGGTGGTCAGATCTACTCACAGAAGCAGAGAACTTTCTCTGGCTGAAAGCAAGAGAGAAGTAGAGTAAGGGGAGGGCATACAGACAGAAGCAGGAGATGCACTCCACCTGCCCTATTTGGGGCCCCTTAGAGAGCATGAAAAGGAATTCGGGCAACTTCTAGCAGCAGTTGGCATCCTCAGCCAAAACCATCAAGGGCTCAAGGACCTCAGCTCTACAACTTCAAGAAGCTGAATGCAGGCAACAACCTGAATGAACTGGAAACAGATTGATTCTCCCTTACAGATGCGAACGAGAAACGCAGGTCTGCAAACACCTGGAGATTGGCCTTCTTAGTCCTCAGCAAAGAATCCAGCCATGCCCACCCAGACTCTGGACCACCAGAAATTGTGACACATGAATTCATAGTTTTTCTCTACTAAGTATGTGGCATCATGCAAAAGTAATATAACATCTGTATGGGTCCTATTTCTCATAAGCATCGTCCAGTTAGGAAAGAATAACCTGACCCTGGACTCAGCCTGTTTTCACAGAGCATTTACAACATAAAAACAGACTATTGTAGCAGCTTGTATTTTTAAAAAAGGACCTTTATGATAAAAATATGCAGTACTTTCATCTTCAAGAAATCAATGAGGCTTGAGAGTCTGCCTGCTTCTGTGTATAAGGCTTCAAGAACAATATAAAAAGCCAGAAAACCCATGATATTTCTCAGTATTAACTGCCTTTCAAAGGTGATTTGGTCATTCATTAACTGTACAAATAGCTATAGACATTCATATAAACCAAAGAGTATAATTTGACAATGTTTTTCTGTCATTGCTATTAGACTACACTTTAGCCTTCATTGAAAGGTAGTGAAATGGCATAGGAAATTACTTAATTCATTTCTAAAAGAGGATGTTTAAGTACAAAATGGATAATTACACATGATGTTAAAATCCAGTGAATTAAGATGTTGTCCTTTATGATATATTATAGCACTCTAAAAATGCCTACATTCGAGGAAAGGTGCCTGGGTTGAACTCTTTACTTAGTGTAGGGTTAATCTCATGAATGTAAAGTAAACTCAGAGTATATCATTGTAAAAACTGAGAGGAAATGAGAGAGGAAGGAGGAAGACGGGTGGGAGCGCGGGCGGGAGGGAACGTAGGGTGGGAGGAATCCCTATGTTCCTAAATCTGTATATAGGAAATACATGACTTTTTTTTTACCTTAAATTTAAAAAAAAAAACTAGAAAATTAAACCAAAGAAAACAAGTTATGTCCCAAGAAAGGCACTGTGGTTCAGTGCAAATTGCAGACAATGGAAAATAATGGATGGTCACCATGGGCCAGACCAGAGAGGTGAAAGAAGTAAGTGCAAGATCTGGGCAGAGGGCTCCAACAGCACTGGAGTTGTTAAACCTCCTCAGATCTCTTCCTTAGAAACAGATCATCAGAAACTAAAAACTTGCCAACAGCTCCAACTACAAAATGAGGTGGCAAGATATCACCTGGAACCCCACAACACCAGTGAGTTTGAACTATTAATGATAGCACCTGTGTGTTAGTGACCATGCAGGAGTAAGCAAGGGGAAGGAAAAGGTACTCCTGAAACATGCTTCAAAATGATCCGGGGATACTGGCTGCAAGTCGCAGCAAGCTTTCATAACAGCCAGGTCAAAACTGGAGTTTACAAAGCTCTAGTCATGGGTGAATTCAACTAGGGCCAAATCTCAGACCCATCACTGTTCTTGATGATTTGGAAGGTGATACTAGGATGTTCACAGGGACATGGTTTTTTGGAACAGGAAGTATAAGAGTCCTATGAGTTGGTTTCAAGGATATGAAAGGGTTCCCAAATTCAGGATTGAACAGTCTTTCCCAAGTACAGCCAGGGTTAAGAGTCATGCTATCAGAGTAGGAAAATATATGGCAAGTCCAAGAACAAACAAACAGTTTCTTGTGGCAGAAACAAAGGATGGGGAAGAAAATAGAGTAGGAGTAATTAGGCATCTGGGAAGCCAAGAGGGTTCAGGCTGTGTAGACCACCGGTTTACCTATAGACCAAATCTGGCCTGCCACTCATCTCACAGGGGCTAGGAACTAAGAATTTATATGTATAAGTATATTTATATATTTATCTTGATGTTATTGAACTTTTATATAAATATAACAAAATTATAAACGTTTATATATTTAACTTGATTTAAAAATCCAAAGAAGAGTAATAGTGACAAATGCAAATTCAATGAAAGTCAAATATCAGTGCCCATAAGTAAGATTTTATTGGAACACAATCATGCCCATTTGTTTCTGTATTATCTATGGCTGCTTTTGTACTATAAAGGCAAAATTGAATAGCAGTAACAGAGACTCTATGGCCCACAAAGCTTAAAATATTTACTGACTTTTTTTTTTAGTTTGTAATTCATGTTTTTAATTTTCTTTTTTTCATTTTTTTAAACTTTCATTTAGTAAATATAAATTTCCAAAGTACAGTTTATGGATTATAATGGCTTCCCCCCCCCCATAAATTCCCTCCAACTCACACCCCTCCCATCTCCCACTCCCTCTCCCATTCCATTCACATCAAGATTCATTTTCAATTATCTTTATATACAGAAGATCGATTTAGTATATACTAAGATTTCATCAGTTTGCACCCACACAGAACCACAAAGTGTAAAATACTGTTTCAATACTAGTTATAGTATTATTTCACATTGGACAACACATTAAGGACAGATCCTACATGAGAAGTAAGTACACAGTGACTCCTGTTGTTGACTTAACAATTTGACACCCTTCTTTTTGGTGTCAGTAATCTCCCTAGGCTCTACTCATGAGTTGCCAAGGCTATGGAAGCCTTTTGAGTTCGCCAACTTCAATATTATTTAGACAAGGTCATAGTCAAAGTGGAAGTTCTCCCCTCCCTTCAGAGAAAGGTACCTCCTTCTTTGATGGCCCTGTTCTTTCCACTGGGATCTCACTCGCAGAGATCTTTCATTTAGGTCTTTTTTTTTTTTCCCCAGAGTGTCTTGGCTTTCCATGCCTAAAATACTCTCATGGGCTCTTCAGCCAGATCCAAATGCCTTAAGGGCTGATTCTGAGGCCAGAGTGCTGTTTAGGACAACTGCCATTCTATGAGTCTGCTGTGTATCCCGCTTCCCATGTTGCATCATTCTCTCTCTTTTTTATTCTATCAGTTAGTATTAACAGACACTGGTCTTGTTTGTGTGATCCCTTTGACTCTTAGACCTATCAGTGTGATCAATTGTGAACTGAAATTGATCCCTTGGACTAGTGAGGTGGCATTGATACATGCAACCTTGATGGGATTGTATTGGAATCCCCTGGCATGTTTCTAACTCCACCATTTGGGGCAAATCCAATCGAGCATGTCCCAAATTGTACATCTCCTCCCTCGCTTATTCCCACTCTTATATTTAACAGGGATCACTTTTCCATTAAAATTTAAACACCTAAGAATAATTGTGTGTTAATTACAGACAAAATTTACATTTTAGAGTTTTGAGCTCACAGCCAAATTTGAGAAGGTACAGGAATTTCCCATGTAACTCTTGCCTCTATGCATGCACAGCCTCTCACATTTTCAGTATCACCCACCAGAGTGGTACAATTATTCAAATGAATGAGCCTACATTGACACATCATTATCATAACCCTAGGTCCACAGTTTACATTAAGGTTCACTCTTGTTGCTGTGCCTGAATTTTTTTTTTTTACAGAAAAATGCTACTAACTGTTGGTATAAGTCCTCCTATGCCATGCTTACTTATTTGAACACTTTTGTATGATCATTGAAAGAACTAAAACACCCAATGAAATAAGAATTGTAATGTTCGCACCATGTAGAGGATGAATTAGATGAAGAAGCAATTATACAGATCAATCATTTAGAAATCATTGTAAAAACACAAACTGCAGAAGAAAATACAATGCACTTGAAAAAGAAGAAGGGGGCAATGCAGAAAAGGAGGGGGTTATATTTGGAGACATTGATCACATGGAACTGAGAACATCTGGTTAGAAGGTGAAGATAAAGGAGAGGGGAGGAGAAGAAGGATACTTTAGTTCTACTGCTTTGATTGACACTGTTTGAGGAAGACAAAAGGAGGAGTAAATTGGGGGTAGGAGAAAAAATTAAAAGCAAAGTAAGCTTAGCATTACACACTAAAATTTGGGCATATGTGCAAGACAGCCTAGGCAGTTCTTGCCTCTGGGCACTTATTAGACATCCTGTGTGATTATTGCACAGGGCAATGTATTGTGCTTTGTATAGATTAATCTTACTATATTATGATCCTTCTTAGCCCACACCTTATTAATTTAATGTGCTGCATAGAACGGGGAGCCCACACATATTCTTGAATGGACCCATTAGAAGGTAAACTCTTTAGGGAGAAGTAGTTTCAAGCTGCTCTGGGGCCCCTCAGGACCCAAGCAAGGCAGAATGGGAAACACTGTAGTAGAACCAAGAGACTTGTGACAGATACCAAAGGCAGAGGTACTCCAATGCACGCTGGCTATCAAACTTCCCCCTGTCTAATGAGCACAAATTCTTGAACTTCATTTTAGATCAAGATGTGGTCTGGTTAACACCTCCCACAGCATCTCCATGCTGTGGGAACAGAAAATTTGCTTTTTGCATTTCTGTCCTCAGGGGACAACAGAAAGACAATGGTTGCTATTTTAAAATATAGGTGATTGGGAAAGTTGATGGTTCAGATGAATGGGAAAGCAGTTTGGCAATAAAGGGAAGGAACATGAGGGTGTTATGAGAACCATCAGGAGATGCCATCCCCAGAGGCTGAATAACCCCATCTGTCAGTGACATTATTCAAAACCACAGTCCCAACTGCAATTGTCTGGCAAATAGACTGTTACACCATTAGGTGAAAAAGATAGGTAGTGACAGGTGAAACTGAATGAAGCCTGCCCTGTTAGTGTATTGAATGCCTGAGGGTCACTTCTGGATGTGTGGATTACCTTTCCATGATAAACCACCTACCAGTATTCGCCAGAGAAAACATGAGAATAAGGAAATGCTGGGCAGAAGTCAGGTGCATGTGTGGCTGCTGGTAATCAACTGTTGATGCTAATGAGGCAACTGACAGAGGCCAGAGCCACAGAGAGTGAGGTCTACAAATAGGACAAAGGAGGGCAGCTGATGACCCAAAAGGACTTTGGCCTTGTGGTGAACAGCCCTAAATTTGGACTTTTTGTTCTTACCTCTCCCATGTCACAGCCACTACCATCTTATTACAAATTAGGGTACATTTTCAAGGCACAGTACCCAAGCGATACTATGCAAGACTTAACTAAAAAATAGAATAGAATCCCTCTTTTCCTTCCCTAAGATCTGTAGGTGCTCAGCCCCAAATAGCCTTCCTACTAGTCTCCCATACCACCACAAATCATGAAGTATTCTCATTCCCTTTTTTCTTTTTAGTATTTATTTACTTCAAAGTCAAAGAGAGAGAGAGAGAGAGAATATCTTCATCTACTGGTTCACTCCCCAGATGGCCACAATGGCCAGGGCTGGAGCAGGCTGAAACCAGGAGCTTCATCTGGGTCTCCCAAGTGGGTGGTAGGGGCTTGAGCCCCTGTGCAATCTTCCACTGCCTTCCCAGGGCATTAGCAGAGAGCTGTATCAGAAGTGCAGCAGCCAGGACACAAACTGGCACCCATATGGGATGTATGGGATGCCAGCATTGCAGGCAGCAACTTCACCGGCTATGCCCCAGGCATTCTCACTCTGAAGGAGTAAAGGCCTATGCCTC
Source organism: Oryctolagus cuniculus (assembly GCF_964237555.1). Classification (NCBI taxonomy): domain Eukaryota; kingdom Metazoa; phylum Chordata; class Mammalia; order Lagomorpha; family Leporidae; genus Oryctolagus; species Oryctolagus cuniculus. Next base: position 153,712,518 of record NC_091433.1, read on the forward strand.
ATAAAGCCGCCTTCTTTTGACAGGCAGAGTTACACAGTGAGAGAGAGAGACAGAGAGAAAGGTCTTCCTTCCGGTGGTTCACCCCCAAAATGGCCGATCTGAAGCCAGGAGCCAGGTGCTTCCTCCTGGTCTCCCATGTGGGTGCAGGGCCTATGTACTTGGGCCATCCTCCACTGCCTTCCTGGGCCACAGCAGAGAACTGAACTGGAAGAGGAGTAACCAGAACAGAATCCAGCGCCCCAACCAGGACTGGAACCCGGGGTGCCAGCGCTGCAGGCAGAGGATTAGCCTAGTGAGCCGCGGTGCAGGCCATCATAAAGCCTTCTTATAAAGTAGGTATACCCTGGACAAAAGCATTCCTATTGACAGGAATGTCACCTCTTGAAGCCCTCAAGAGAAAAAATGGTCATGCTCACTAAGATCTGAAAGAGAGAAAAACAAATGACACTGGAAGACAGGGAAGCCCTTGATCTGAGACTCAGGTCATTGCTGTCCACGCATCACCCAGAGGGGTAGCTGTCAGCATCTGTAAGTTTGTGACATGGCAGAGAAAAATCTGTCTTCATTCAGTTTGGGCCATAACAGCCCCTCAGCCCCATTTTCATGCTTGTCAATCAGCATGCAGAATTCAGTCACTAACTATATAAGATAAAGTGTCCTTTATACCTTGCGAGTAACTTTTAACTGAATAAAGTTAAAATAATAAAAGCTGGTTCAAAGTGCCAAATTCTCACATCTTTCTCTAGAGAACCATAATGCACAAAGTTCTTTTTAATTTCATCATGATTTTTCTATTGATTGGAAACTGTTCATAGAAAAAAAAAAGAATCAAAGGTTCACAGCGACTTCCTATGGAAGACTTGGCTATCAATGAAGCAGAAAATTGTGACTGACCATATACTTTTGCCAAACATGGGATAAGTCTTGATCCATAAAAAATGGGGAAAAAATCTCTGCTTTGAGGAGCATGGTAGAAAGTAAAAGGAAAGGAAACACACACGTTTGGGGTTCAGCAGATCTGTGTTGGATACCCTCTCTATTTCTGCGTGACCTTAGGCAAATGTCTGAACTCTCTGAGTCTGATTTATAAAAATAAGGATGCAGGATTATCTCAGAGGGCACTCGCAACAAATGTGGCTTGTACATAGTACATGTGGCATGAGGCTTCCATAGCTAGATAGGGTCTGTTCAAGTCTCTCCGACCATCTTAATTCCTTTTACTAGAATTTAATTACTAAACTGTATAAAATTATGAGCACTTTTTTGGGGCATGTATTAGGTTCTCTTTTAAAAGACAAATTTCATTTCTGGATAGTTTTAATTTTACGAAACAAAAATTGTAGAGTGGTACAAAGAGTTTCCAAAATCATGTGCACTTTTAGGAGGGGTACAGTGAACACAAAATGACCATGTTGGACTTGGGAACCTGGAAAATTTCACTCATCATCAGAGTCTTGCACTGTATCCTGAGGCATAGGTAGGGAAGACCAAACACAGGAGACATTTGGGGGTGGGGGAGAGTTCTCAAATGACACTTAAAATCTAAGCAAAGTTAGGCAATGAGAACTGAGATATGCAAGGATGATACAGAATAATGTAAATGAGGCAAATAAGAGCATTGAAATAACATATGAAGGCCAGAACTTCTGCATTTGGAGACATTGCAAAGTCTGAGAAGAGAGTAGCTAGTGTAAGAAAAAGAAGCTACTAAACTTCTCGTGTGATTAACCTTTCTCTGAACACCACTTACTTATTTTGCTTCCATTTTTTTATCTTTCCAAATAGATTCCAAACAAAATTTATGTTCTGTCCTCTGTTCTAGAAAGCCCAGAGTAGACATTCAAAGATACATATGGATTGGTTGAGTAGTTAAAATTAATACATTTTTTATTATGCTATGATACACATGACTTGGCACCAGAATGGTTTTGCAGTCAGAAGAAGATAATCCAATCACCAACATAATATAAAATTAGTACTTCTCCCATCCTTATTTTTCTCTAACCCCTACCATAATGAAAAGGACTTTAACCAACAGCAACACTTCTTAAAATTGTTCAATAAAAGCTTCCCTCTTTAGTATGAACTTTACATATTGCACCAGCTTTCGGGCCTCTCCTTAATACTACTTTGAGCCTCCCCAAAACTCCCTTTCCCTGCCCCACCCAATTCTTCATCTTGCTAACACAACAAGAATTCAGGGAGAAGTGAAGATTCTGAATAGAGCAACACAGAATCCTTCAGTGGGGGAAAGAGGGAAATCTTGTATTCAGTGTGAGGAGGAGGAGGAGGAGGGAGATTTTACAGACATTCACACAGTACCCATTCTCACACACATTTCCAGCATCAGCTCTATATTGAGTCAAAGAATCTAGTCCCATAGTCTTAACAAGCAGCTCAACTTTGTTCAGCATTATGTCTCCAGGGATGGCAAGCTCAATACCCGAGAAGGCACATTTGCTTTACACCTGGACTGTGCCAGAGCCAGGACAATGCGGGTAGAACGGAGAAGGCAGGCATTTGCGCAGCCCTGATTGCGTCCATCACAAACTCCAAAGTTCCCGAGTACAATTTTGAGGTTCCCGTTTGCCTAATCTCAAGGGAACTAGTCTTCCCAGGCCTCAGAAAGCTAACCTTCCCCAGTCACTGGCTACTGCTCCCTCCATCAAAAGTCAAAATACCACTTTTGTCTTCAGTTTCTGCTGAAACTGAGAGCAAAAGGAATCCTGCTGAGCTAAAGGAGCCCTGCCTGTTGGGTCTTGGGGCAGAGTTCCTGCTACTCTTCAAGCAGCCTGGGGAGAATAAAGCACAAAGGCTTGTGTCTCCAGGGCATGCAAGTGTAGTCATTCCAATAAGGCTTTTCCTTTCTCCTCACTTAGCTCATACTTCCCTTCCAATTAACCCAGGGCAACCTGCACCTGATTTACATATCCCCCCATTAGCAAGTCCTCATCTGCTTTTTCCCAGTAGCCTATGCCCACCTACAGACCTCTCCCAGAGTATATGATGAAAAATCCAATTCTTGAGAACTGTGTTCCTGCAAGTCAGAACGATGCCCTACATACTTTTTAACTCATCCGTCTAAAAACAGCTTCAGCCAATTTAAGCCAGTTCTCATAAAATATCATTTGCATCAGGTCTGACAGCCCGCCTGGTGCTTTTCCACCCTATTATGACATGAAATAGCTGAGCTACCAACTCTGGGGAAAAGTAACTTTCTGCTGAAAACAGCAACCAACAGTAAGGGCCCTGGCCTGGAAGCTGGCCTTGACCCCTAAGATAGAGCTCATCAGTCTGGGAAGACCAGAAGTCAAGTCGATCTGAAGAAGGCAAAGTAACAACTAATCCTTCTGTGTTGTCTAATGGAGAGAAAGACATTGGTGCTGCAGCACTCTGTGGGGCCTCAGATGATGGTGCCGAAGCCCCTCATGGCTTTGCTAGGGGCTCTATTGGTGGCAGAGGCTCTGTCACTGAGAAATGCTCAGCCAGTGACCTACCAAACACGCTTTCCGGCCCTGGCAAACAGTCATGAACTAGAAAACACAGTTTACAAGGTCCCTTGGAATTCAGTCTCAGACATAGGACTCTGCTTTGACTTCTGTCTGCTCTTTGTCTTGCTTTGCTCAACTACCCGTCCCACCTCTAAAACAACCTTGTGACCTGGACAACTTCGACAACTGCACGAAGGCAAGTGAAATGTCCTTCTAACTCTTGCCCCAGATGGTTTGGAGAAACACTTCCATTCAGAAGCTGGAACCTGAATTTGAGGGCTGAAGTCCACAGTACTAACTGTTGGGATGCAGGGTGTCATGCACTTGAGCCCAGGTCCCACTGGTTGTGCTCAAAGGGCTTTGATATCCAGGTAGCCAGGCTGTGGGCTCTCCAAGGCAAGGTAGAGCATCCTTGGGAAAGATTCATAGGCCCTGAGCCCTGGGTGGGAGCAGCCCTAATGGCCTGAGAGCCACTCATTTACCTCAAATTGTGCACTTGACCTGCACTTTTCTCTCCAGGCTGCTTTCAATCCAGATTCTCCCAAGACATCTCCCTCACCGACTCCCTCTGCTGTTGATAATTATTTTTTTTCATCCCCAGGCTACCCATCAGACTACAAGATGATTCTTCCACATCCTAAGCACGCTTTGGGGAGTTTAATCTCTGCTCACTTTCATCAGCACATTCCAATCCCGCCTCAGCTAGTGACCAGTTCAGAAGAGGATTCATTCTTTAATTCATTCATGCATTCACCAACACTGAGGGGGCACTTGCCACCTGCGCAGACCTGGAATGCAGCCCTGACAGTCTAAGAAGCAGGAGTTAGCTGGTGATTTTGAACTCTTGGAGAATTTCACCAAAAATCTTCTCCCTCATCGTTTACCTTTCCCTGCAACCACCCCTACTCGCTATTATTTGTTTCCCCACATGTTTTTATCTAAGTATAATACTTGATATTCTTCTAGGCATTTTCAAATATTATTGAATAAGCTCTTTAAACAACTTTGAGATGCATCTGAAATTTTGTTTTCACTTTGACAATATTTTAGATGTATAGAAAAGCCACAAAGATAGCTCATAGAACTCACATGCAAAATATAAGGAGGTGTATGGTATCCATGCGACTTATTACTGGTGATATTAACTCTGATATCTTGGTTAACAAGGTGGCTGCCAGGTTTCTCCTCTGAAATGTGATTTTTTTTTTGCTCCCCATTTTCTTTATTAAGAGAAGTTTGAGCCCACCCAAAATTCAAAGTGTGGGCAATGAAGCCCCACATCTTGGAAGGAGAAATCTCAGAATTTGCAGACATGTTACAGCTATCTCTCTACAATTTCTGGTGTCTGACTGCATAGTAAGGGAACCATAAATCATGATAATGTACAGTATATTTCAACAATAATGAAAAAAAGGATTTTGAATGTTTTCACTGCAAAGAAATAAAAAACTTTGAGTTGATAGATAAGTTTACTCTGATTTAAACATTACACATGTGTACCTGTATTGAAGCAGCACACCATGTGCATAAATAATAATTTTTATCTGTCAATTTAAAAAAAATACCCTACATAATAAATATTTGGAAGGACATACTTTGAGGCTATATAAATACCCCAGTTGAAGTTTTACCCACCGGTTTTAGCACTTAACTGTGGATGTTTGTGGCAACAATCTGATAGTCATTTTTTTCTAATTCCTTGTACCTTTATTGCTTGGATATCTCTCATCTTTTCTTTTCCATCTATTTATTTGACCATTTATTTACATCATTTTGCACCTATTTCACTTATGCTCCTGATCCTTGTAATTGTGAGGTACATATTATAATATCCATTCTACCAAAAAATTGGTATTTGGAGCATTTTCATAATTCACTCAGGATCATATAGTCACTCGGTTGTAAAGCAGGATCTGTAATTCAAGTTTCTTCACCCTCAGCCTCTGGTTTCACCTGGCATACAACTTGCTACATAGCATGGGTTTAATAAATGTTTCATGAATAAATGAATAAGTCAAATAATAAATTTACAAATTCATATTATGATTGGAGTTCATCCATGGTGATTTTATTTTATAAGCACAGAAAAGAAATATGGAGTAGAAAGATTTGAATACCAATCCCATAAGAAACTTTATTAAATGGTAAAAAGGCATCATCCTATTCACAAGATGATTTTGAAGCTTTGGCATTTGCCCAGAAGTTCAGAATACATCATTGTTTCCTTTGGCCTGATTTGATTTTAGAAGAGAATGAAAACACAAGCCCTTTGAAGGGAAACTCAGCTGTTGGGAAAACCTGGGGATTCACCATGATCACATTCTGAATGTTCTCAGGTATCTTTGAACCCCCTCAAGGGCAAAATCATGGTAACTTTGCATTGTAGACATTCAAGTGGTGTTGCTAAGTGGTATTGGATCCTATGTACATACCATATAGCCTGCATTTCCTTAAGTGTTACCATAGATTTAGGGTTCTCAGTTACGTTTTAAAATAGAATCATCAGTAAGTAAGCTGAATAATTAACAAATAATGTCTTAGATGTAGATTCAGTAGAGACATCTGGCGTGTTGCCCAATTTCTGGGACACAGTAAGTCCTAAATAAACATTTGTAGAATGAAGTCATGTGGAAATGAATGAATCTCCTGTAGTAGATGCAGAAATCTTCATGCAAGAGGTGCAGCTTAAACAGGACCAGGAATAATGCTGGTGATGGATGAAAAAGATTTATGGTACCAACACAATTTTCTCCAGGTAAAAGTCTTACTTCATGCTTCTGAAGGTGATGATCCAGTTTTCCGAGCACCATTTGATGAAGAGACTGTCCTTGCTCCAGGAACTGATTTCAGCTCCTTGGTCAAAGATAAGTTGGTTGTAGATACTTGGGTTGATTTTGGATGTTTCTATTCTGTTCCGTTGGTCTATCCATCTGTTTTTGTACCAGTATCAGGTGTACTGTAGTACATTTTGAAAACTGGTATTTGATGCCTCTGGATTTGATTTTTTGATTTATAAGATTGCTTTAACTATTCAGGGTCTCTCGTGTTCCTGTATGAATTTCAACATCATTTTTCTATATTTAAGAAGAGTATCTTTGATATTTTGATTGGTATTGCATTGAATATGTAAATTGCTTTTGGGGGGCTGGCGCCATGGCTCACTTGGTTAATCCTCCACCTGCGGCACCGGCATCCCATATGAGTGCTGAGTTCTAGTCCCAGTTGCTCCTTTTCCAGTCCAGCTCTCCGCTGTGGCCTGGGAGGTCAGTAGAGGATGGCCCAAGTGCTTGGGCCCCTGCACCCGCATGGGAGACCAGGAAGGAGCACCTGGCTCCTGGCTTTGGATCGGCATAGTTCCTGCTGTAACAGCCATTTAGAGGGTGAACCCACGGAAGGAAGACCTTTCTCTCTGTGTCTCTCTTTCACTGTCTGTAACTCTACCTGTCAAATAAAAAAAATTCCTTTGGTAGTATGCACATTTTGATGATGTTGATTCTTCCAATCCATGAACATGGAAGTTGTTTCCATTTTTTTTGTCTCTTCTTCTATTTCTTTCTTTAATGCTTTGTAATTCTCATTGTACAGAATTTGATATGCTTGGTTAAATTTACTTTAAGGTATTTGATTTTTTTGGTAGCTATTATAAATGGGATTGATCTTAGAATCTCTTTCTCAGCTGTGGTGTTGTCTGCATATACAAAGGCTGTTGATTTTTTTGTGTTGATTTTGTGTCCTGATACCTTTTCAAACTCTTCTATGAGTTCCAATAGTCTCTTAGTGGAGTCTTTTGGGTCCCCTATGTATAGGATCAGGTCATCTGCAAACAGGGATAGTTTGACTTCCTCTTTCCTGATTTGTATTCCTTTTATTTCTTTTTCTTATCTAATGGCTCTGGCTAGAACTTCCAGGGCTACACTGAAAAGCAGTGGTGAGAGTGGACACCCTTATCTGGTTCCGGATCTCAGTGGGATTGCTTCCAACTTTCCTCCATTCAACAGGATACTAGCAGTGGGTTTGTTATAAATTACCTTTATTGTGTTGAGAAATGTTCCTTCTATTCCCAGTTAGGCAAGTATTTAACCACCTGCTATGGGACCACAGAATAATTCAATTTTCTCAGTCCCAATATAAGCAATCTCATCAATCACAGTCTACCTAAAATCAACCAGTTCTGAAGCCTAGGGCCTGATAACATCCCATTTCAAATGATGAATATCTGCCTTATCAGAAATCTATAAAAACATAATTTAACAAAAAGCAGGTTACATTAAAAGGGTTTCATTGTTCCATGTAATTGAATAGATTTCTTCTAATCCATGAACTCATAGGCAGGGCCCTTCCATCTCCAGTTCAACCAGGTACTATAGATATTATAGAGAAAAAGATGGCAATTGCTGATCTTTGTCACATGTCCATCCCAATGGCTGGTGAGGCTCAGTGATAGAAAGCCCCACTAGATCATAGCATATAGCCAGGAAAATAAAACTGACCCCAAATAGAGGCCATTAGAGCAATCTAACACACTCCACCTACCTACTCTCAACCCCAGCCCCATCAAACAATTCTTTTTCTGGACTACACAGAGCATGGAGGAACAGACTTGTACTGGGGCCTGTATACCTAACATCTACAACCTTTACATCTGATGAGTTTAGCTTATAGAACTCCAAGGTTCTATTTAACCTGGACTCCACAGTCTTACCCTAAATTCCTTATTGATCAGGTAGAGAAAGAGAGCAATGAAAGTGAACTTTTTGATAATCTTATGGCAGCTAGAAGATAAGGAAGAAATGCAATAATGGGGTAATAACCTTTTCTTGTTAAGATCAACTCCCAGCCTGGCTTGTAATTGGCTATGGCAGTCAGTGGCTGATAATACTCTGAATAGTTAAGACTGTGTCTTGGACAGAGGACTCATAGGTCAGAATAGGTGCACAGTAGAATTCAAGTATGGCAAGTATCAATCTGAGGTGATATAATCCGTGCTTTGGAGCTACTAATAATTTACTTGACCCTTTGTTATCTTCTACAAGAAATACCATTGCTGTTTCATCCTTTTGACCTATGACCAATACAAATATTCCATGTACTCTAATTAGATCTACCATACCTCATAAGATGCTAATTTATCACTATCCATACTCAACACAAAAATGAGTTCCCTCTGTGACTCACAAGTTATTTGTTCACCTTTATCTATAATTAGTCTCATCTCTGCCTTATGTCTTTATTTTATTCCCATAATTAAGAACTGACTTTTCTTACAAAAAAAGGGAAAAAATTAAACATGTGATGTTTTCAGATATTTCTTCTACTAAAACATTCTGGTACTGGATAACTGAGGAAGGAGAGGCACAGGCACAAATAAAACAAGGCAGGGAACTCAGCAAATTCCTCTATTCTTCTGTCTCCAGGAGCTAGGATATCTACTGCCACAATACTAATCTGAGTGTTGATTATTCAATGAACCTCTGACTCTTTAACTCTCAAATAAATCCTGAGAGTTTTTCTTCTGTAAGTTTAAAAGTAGCTCTGGAGATGCAAACAATCCCTCCATGTTGAAGCTGGGCATTGATTTCCTACACAATCTTACGTACCTCCTTGTTCCACACAATTAAGACTGGGAAAATAATTCTCAAATGAGTTCAGTGATCACTAGGAATTGTCTAGTGACTGACAAAAACAAATTCGAAACTATCCCAGGAGTGATACATCTTCAACTGAAGTCACACAGGATTTCTACAGATAACCGCCTCTAGGTTGAGTTTAAATTTCCCAAATTATAGGATAAATGAGTGAATAATCTACCAATAATAAAAGTCAGCCAAATGGGGAGAACCCACTCACAATCAAAACTTCAAGTAATTGAAATATTATATATATGCTAAAATTAAGTATTTCCAAATGCTTATAGAAATAGGAGGAGGTATAAGAATTGAGTAAGATAGACTTGAAAAAAAAAAAAACTAAAATTTAACAAATAGCTACAGAAATTAAATTTCCCTGACATAGGACATTTCCTTAAATTCAAGTTCTACATCCATGATAATCTGCCTTATGTGTTGGAACTCTTATGTCTTTTGCCATTTTCTGTGGCCTTTGCAGCTATAAACTGCTACATTTGATCGGAAAAACTGGAGCTAATCTTTTGAGAACCACAGTAAAACACTAAAACCGCAGTAAGTATAGCTCAATACCTTAATACAGTACTAACAACTAGACGACGCTAACCAACAGTTTTATGTATGATTTTCTAAGGATTCTGGCTTTTCCTCTGCTTCTGAAGAGAGGTCTCAGATATCCTAGATATAGGAGTACGTTCTCTACCTTGTCTTAGATTCAGGGACTTCCGTGGCCTGTTTTCTGATGTATTGGCTACTTTTCTTGCTGTGATCAATGGCCAAATCAACCATCACAGTATTGGTTCAGTATTGGCCCCAGGCCTCTACTCCATTCATCTCAAGAAATTAAACTCTAGACAAATATGATAGGATGCTTACTAAGTTCCAGTGGTGTTCTTCAACCAAAATTTTTAAAAAATCCATGCCTATATGATAGCTTCCAACAGTAAGTTCTAAGAGGCTTTAAAAAGATTAATTTCAGAAGATACTATGAAGCAATGAAATATGAGTTTTGTGACAGTCTTTTGATGCTCATTATACATTCCCTGCTGGGCTTTATATTTAGATGAATGACACAGGGGCTTAACCACACACATACAAGTTGCCACAAAATAAGCAACTTAGCTCCCAATGGAGAAAACAACCCACGTGGTGGGTCTCCCACAGTGTTGGTTGCTATGACATTATAATCTAGCAAGCTTTTACATCAACAAGAATTATAAGGGTCATGGCTTGGGGCTGGCACTGTGGCAGAGTGGGTTAAAGCCCTGGCCTGAAGTGCTGGCATCCCATATGGGCGCCGGTTCTAGTCTCTTCCGATCCAGCTCTCTGCTATGGTCTGGGAAAGCATTAGAAGATGGCCCAAATCCTTGGGCCCCTGCACCCGTGTGGGAGACCTGGAAGAAGCTCCTGGCTTGTTGCTTCGGATCGGCGTAGCTACGGCTGTTGCGGCCACCTGGGGAGTGAACCAGCGGATGGAAGAACTCTCTGTCTCGACCTCTCTCTGCAACTCTCTCTTTCAAATAATAAAAAAGGGTCATGGCTTAACTCTAGGTGCCCTATCACACTCCACGGTGAGCCACACAGGGATGCCTTGTGCAGTCGCAGGAACTTTGTTGGGTTGTTAGAAGTGACCAGAGCAGTGATTAATGTTATCTAAGAGTCCAAAAGACAGAACTGAGTGAAAACTTTAAACAGTCTGATCTAGCCTCCATGAGCTTGTGATCACAGACAAGGTTATTTGCCTTGCTCTTCTCTTGAGTGATAGCAGTAAGTTTCCAGGAAAACATATCAAGAAATATTGTGCCACAATGTATTTTCCACCAGTGTAGGGATCTTTTAAAATCCATGCTCACAAGAAAACAAGTTTATTCTTCTCTAGTCAGAAAAAAAGTGAGAACATGAGCCTAATGAGGTAAGCAGGTACTGTATCTGCAAAATACACAAGACTCAGGTAGGGATGCATTCAGCCACAGCATCACCAGATAGGCAGCTTAAGGAAGCCTCAGGAGTGTGCAGAACAGGGCCACCTGCACAAGGATTCAGGAAGAGGCATATATGGTTGATCAGAAGAAACAGCCCTCACCCCAGTAGAGGCAAATAGACAAGGATCAGCCTTGTCCTTAGTTCTAGATCCCCTGAGATCACTTGAGTTTCAGTCTCCACTTACACTTCTTTCCCAAGTGAAAAAAAAAAAAACACTTTTTTTTAAATGAAGAAAAAAATGGAAATGTGAGATGAAATAGGATGGGAAAGAGAAGGGTTATCAATTTCAGAGAGGTAAGCCCTGGTAAACCTCACTGAGAAACGTTTGATAGACCATATGGAGATGGTGGGAGGGAAAATTTAGTAACTGTTAGTTAATAAGTATTGCAGGAAAATGGGACAGGAAATTAAAACACCTGAGGTTGATGTGTGCCTAGATTGTTCCACCAAGCTGGACCATATGGTGGGAACCTAGAGCAGGATGAGCCTGGGAAAAGTTGGAGGAGATAAGATCTGAGAGATAAGGATGCATGATGGAGTAACACCTCAAAATTTTTATAAGAAACATCAGCTTTTATAAGAGTGAAAAAGGACGATATTGAGAGAGGAATTAATCTAATTTGTATTTTAGTAATACCACTTTAATTTTTATTATCTGGATAGAGTGAAGGGCAAAACACATGCATGGAGACAAGTAATGGGATTGTAATGAAAACTAAGTGAAATATCAGAATGGCTTCAAACTTGGTGATTTCAGTGAAATAATAAAACATGGCTGGATTATGAGTCTATTATTTGTGAAGTGGAGACAGTGAGATTTGCTATCAGGTTAGATGCAGGTTGTTAAAGTCAAGCAAGACTTCAAAGATTTTTGGTCTGAACAATTAGAAAGATGGCAACACCATTTTCTAAAAGAGGAGGCTATAACAGGAGTAGAAACTCTGTTTTAAACAGGTCAGTCTTTAAATGTCACTCAGACATTCTGAAAACACCACATAAAAAGTTGGATGTGAGTCAAGTTCAGAGAAGTTGAACTGTCTACAGATACACATTTCACAGTTTCCCATTGAGAGGTGTTTTGCTTTGTTTTGTTTTTTAAGCCATAAAATTGGGTGAGATCATCAATATGGTGAATGTAAATAGAAAATGGGAGAAATCCAAGTACCAACTTTTGGGCCAACACACAATTAGAGTTACAAAGCTAAGAAGGAAAGAACAATGATGACTGTGGAGTTATCAGACATGTCTGAAGAAAACATGAATGGCTGAACGCATAAAATGAGGTTGACAGGCAAAGTAAGATCAAGACTGGACAACGAAACATACATGCTCATTCTATCTGATTGCTCTGGTAAATTCCAACCTGCAATGCTGGTCTCAATGGGTCACTTCCCGCAACAATGGAGCAACACCAAATCACAATCAACAGTTTTAGCAAATGAAATTATATTTGATATAATTGGATTTATCACCAGACTAAAAGACTATCATAGCACTAGAAAATCTTTTAGGGTATTTACCATATCAACATTAAAAGGAAAATCAAATAACTGTATTAAGGATACATAAAATATTTTATATATTTCAACATCTGCATATGTTAAAAATTTCTAGCTAACCTATAAAGGACTACTTAAACTGATTAAGTGTGTCCACTAAGGATCCAAGACAGTTGTATAGGGAAAAGATATACGAATTTTTTTTTATAAAGATTATTTTTAATTATGATAATATAATGGACTAGTTTTATTTTCTTTTTTTTTTTTCTGTCAGTCTTCAGCTTTTAAAAATTTATTCATCATTATTTTAGTTTTGGAAAATAATAATATTTGGATATAATGGAAACTTCAAATAAAATAAAAGAAAATAGAAGAACAATTTATACAGTTCTTTTAAAATTTTTTCATTGGCAACGATTGTACATATTCGTGGACGACATTGTGAAATTTCAATACATTCAGAAAACATGGCCTGAAAAACTGGAAAGAGACTTGCCATGTGAGCCAGCATTTCCACTAACTGGATACAGACCCAAAAGATGTGAACACATTGCATCAAAGTAATAGCTGCACCACCATGTTTAGAGCAGCATTGTCCACAACAGCCAAAATATGGAATCAATCAAGGTGTCTAGCATCAGATGAATGGATAAACAAAATGTGCATATATATAAATGAAATATTCAGTTTTAGAGAATAATGATATACGAATTTTTTTAAAAGATGTATATATTTATTAAAGGCAGAGTTACAGAGAAGCAGAGGCAGAGAGAGAGAGGGAGAGGGAGGGAGAGAGAATCTTCACCCACTGGTTCACTCCCCAAATGTCTGCAGTGGCCAGTGCTGGGCCAATCCAAGCCCAAGAGCTTCTTTCAGGTCACCCACATAGGTGCAGGGGCCTTCTTACACTGCTGTCCCAAGCACAGCAGCAGGTAGATAGATCAGAAGTGGAGCATCCATGACTTGAACTGGTACCCATATGGAATATTGGCACCACAGGTGGTGGCTTTTCCTGCTATGCCACAACGCTGGCCTGATGTGCTGATTTTGACCATGGGAATATATCTAAAGAAGAGGAAGAAATCCCATTCCCAAGGGACAGTGGGAGCGATGTTTGCAGTACAGGGTCTACAGAAAGAGGAGAGAATATCTGGAGCAGTGGGTAGTGTACAAACACATAGCAGCTGGTGAGGACACCTTATTCTCAGAGCAGGGAGAGGAACCTGTAGCCCATGCATCACTTCTGATATTGTTTGAGGGAGAACCTTGCAGTCCCTACTGACTTTGAGTCCACCCTTAAGTTCGGGTGAAGGGCAGGGTGTCCATCTTACCTTGTGAAGGAAGAGCATATTGCTTTCCCCTCTTCTTCCACCAAGGAGCCCAGCAACCAGCAGGAAAAAAGCATCATCTTAACAAACTGAGTGGAGGTTGCTGTGGCCTGCTCACTACTGAGGGGTTTTGTCAGAGGGATAAATCAGTGGTCCCCACTGACTTTGTCTCTGGGCTGAAGCTGAAGGCAGCATACCCACTTAGGTCCATGATGTGAGGGCAAGTTGTTCTCCATTCCTGTCCATACCAAAGTGCCAGACTCAGCTTGCAAAGGTAGAATATCAACCAACTAGTGTAGTCCAGGAAGCTGGCTCTTGGAATGGGGTGTCTCTCTCTGTGGATGGGGAGGCTCATGGGGCAGGGAGTGATTACCCTGCTCCCTGTGATTACAGGAAAACTTTGTGCAATAGGGCATGGGATGAGACTAGATTTTTGGGCAATCACTAGGTCTGGCTCCAGAGGCGCCAAGTTCCCTGAGCAGTTGGGAGGGTCATCAAAGAGGGCTCCAGAGTCACACTGAGGAATACACAGATCCTGTGTATGATTCATGTCCCTGAGTGGGTGGGACATGCAGGCACTGGGGGCTCACTGGGAAGTTGGCTTACCTTGGTGAGAGGGACTGGATCTGTGAATAGGCCAGCCAGTGTTATCACACCCTCCCCACGGCTGAGAATAGAGGAGATCTACATGCCCAATCTGGGTATCTCGATACTCTTACCCGACACTTGAACACTTGCCAAAGCTCCCTGGCACCATTCAACACACACCTCTGGATATCTGCTGCAGAAGTAAGCACTTCATTAAGCCACAGTGGTATATAACAAAGAACAAAGCCTTCAGAGGTGAAAATCAGCAAGTGTTTCCACAGATGCCTAAAAATAGACATAGAAATACAGGAAACATGAACAAGGAAGAAAATGAAATTCCCTAGAAGCAACATAACAACTCCTCAATATTAAAAAGTGTGAAGACAAAAAGATCAATTACATGCCTGAAAAGGAACCCAAAAGAATGAAGATAAGATTACCCAAAACCACAAATAAGTAAATAACATGAGTTAAAGAAATATTAATGAAAACTTAGAGATGAAGAATTCAATTTGTCAAATAAAAATACAGTGGAAAGCCTTAGCAACTGACTCAGAGAGGCAGAAAGAATATCTGAGGTAGGAGACATAACTTTGGAAATATCTCAGACAGATAAAAAAGAAAAAGAAGAAAAAATTACAAAAATCTGAAATAGTGAAAATAGTTTTTGATATTCATGAGATACTATCAAATGATTTAATGCCTGTGTCTTATGAAGACCTGAAGGTATGGAAAGACAGAATGGATTGGAAGATCTATTCAGTGAAATAGAAAATTTCTCTAATTTTGAGAAAGATATGGACATCCAAGTACAGGGAATACATAGAATCCTATTGAAAATAATCAGAAAAAATCTTCACCACAAGACATTATAAACTTTCAAAAATAAAAAGAAAATATCCTAAAATGTACAAGAGAGAAACACCAGATTACCTTCAAAAGATCTCCAATTATGTTGACATCTGATTTTTCATCAGGAATCCCATAGGATAGGAGAGAATGGGAGAGAATGGAGAAATACAGCCCAGGACCTCAAAGAAAAAACTGTCAACTCAGAGTAGTTTGCCCAGCAAAGCTCTCATTTATAAATGAAGGTGAAATAAAGACCTTCCAAAAGAAACAACAGAAATTGAAAGAGTTTGTATCCAGTCAACCTTACAAGTGATACATAAGGATGTGTTACATCCGGAAATAAAGAAATCTAAGAACATCATGAAAGAATGTGAAGGTAGAAAAGCTCCTAGTAAAAGTACAAAGAAAAAATTTTAAAAAGAATATGAATATTTATATAAAAACTACTGGAACAAGATATTACTTAACAATAGTAACCCTGAAAGTGGACTCATTTTTTTCAATTAAAAGATACAGATGACTGAATGGATTAAAAAATATGACCCATCTGTTTGCTGCCTACAAGAAACACATGTTACCAAAAAGATATGGACTTAAAATTAAACAATGGAAAAAGTTATTCTATGAAAACAGAAATAAAAAGCAAAAGAAGCCATCCTAATATCAGAAAACAGACTAACACAAAAACTGTTCAAATACACAAAAAGGCTTATGTAATGATTAAGCAATCAATTCAATAGAAAGATGTGACTATTATAAATGTATATGAACTCAATGTTAGGGCACCTGGCTATTTAAAACAAATGTTAATGAATCAAAAGGGAGACATAGGTTCCAACAGAATAATAATAGGAGACTTAACACCTTACTTTCATCAGTAGATCAACTAGACAAAAAAGTCAAACAACAGAGCTAATCTACACTATGGACCAAATATACCTAATTGATATCAATAGAACATTTCAACTCACAGCTGCAGAATATCTATTCTTTTCATCAGTACATGCAACATTCTTGGACAGACCAAATGCTACACCATAAAACAAGTCTCAACAAATTCAAAAAAAATAAAATAAAATCGTACCATGTTCTTTTCTAACTAGAGTGGAATAAAACTGGAAATTAACAACATAAAAAATTCTAGAAAATATGCAAACACAGAGACTAAACAACATGGAGTCATAAAAGAAATCAAGAGATAAATTTTAAAAAAATCCCTAGAGAAAAAAATGAAGATGACAACACAACATATCAAAACCTATGAGATACTGGAAAGCACTATTAAGAGAAAGGTTTATAGCAATTACTGCCTATATCAAGAAATTGAAAAGGCATTAAATAAATTATCTCACAATGCAACTCAAGGATTTAGGGATATTAAAAAAAAAAGCAAAAATAGAAGGAGATAAACAATAAAAATTAGAAAAGAAATAAACAGAATTAAATTAAGATACAAAACACCAGTGAAATTAAGGGCTGGTTTTTTGAAAAATAAAAAAATGATAAACCATTGGAACAACTAACCAAGAAAAGAAGACACAAATTATTAAGATCAGATATAGTAAAGGAGATATTACAATGGATACCATAGAAATAAAAAGAATTGTCAGGAATTACTACACACAGCTATTTGCCAACAAATTGGAAAATATCAAAGAAACTGAAAGATATCTGGACACATAAAATTTACCAAAATTGAGGCACAACAACATAGAAAACCTAAGTAGACCAATAACCAAGATGGAGATTGAATCAGTAATAAAGACCCTCCAAACAGAGAAAAATCCAGGACTGGGTGGTTTATCTGCTGATTTCTACCAAACTTTTTAAGAACTAACCCCAATTCTTCAACTATTCAAAACAACTGAAAGAGACGAAGTTCCCCAAACTCCTTCTATGAGGCCAGCATCACTCTGTTTCAAAAGAAAAAAGAAAAAAGAACCAGAGAATGAGAACAACAGATCATATCCCTGATGAACATAGATGTAAACATCCACAACAAAATACTAGCTAATTGAATCCAACAACACAACAAGAAGAGCACCCATATAGACTAAATGAGATTTACACATGGGATACAGGAATGGTTCAACATACACATATTAATAAATACGATACATCACATTAACAAAATGTAATAAAAATAAAAATCCTATGATTATCTCAATAGATTCAGTGAAAGCTTTGAAAAAATACAGCAAACTTTCATGATAAAAACCTTAAACAAATTGGGTATATAAGGAACACACCTCAACACAATCAAGGCAACAAGACAAACCCACAGTAAGTATTATATTGAATGAGGAAAAGCTAGAAGCATTTCCACTAAGACCTAGAACCAAACAAGCACGGCAACTCTCACCATTACTATTCAATACAGTTCTGGAAGTTTTAGCCAGAGCCATTAAACAAGAAAAGCTATCAAAGGGATACAAATGGGAAAGGAGGATGTCAAACTACTCCCATTTACAAATGACATGATCCTATGTATAGAATCAAGAGGCTCCACCAAGAGACTATTGGAAGTCATAAAAGAATTTGGCAAAGTTGCAGGATATAAAATTGACACACAAAAATCACTAGCATTTGTATACACAACTTTATGGCTGAGAAATAACTTTTAAGATCAGGTGCATTAACAATAGCTACAGAAAAACTTAAATAGATGGGGATAAATTGAACCAAGGACATGAAAGATCTCTATGATTAAAATTACAAAACATTAAGGAAAGAAACAGAAGATGAAAAATTTTAGAAAAAATCTTCCATGTTCATGGATGGGAAAAATTTACTGCCTGAAACATAGGAAATAAAAGCAAAAATAAACAAATGGTATTACACCAAGCTAAGAAGCTTCTGCACAACAAAAGAAACACAGCAAAGTGAAGAGGCAACCAACAGAATGAGAGATAATATTTGCAAACAATACATCTGATAAAGGATCAATATCCAGAATTTATAAAGCACTCAAGAAACTCAACAACAAAAAACAATCCAGTTCAGAAATGGGGTAAGGATATAAACAGGTATTTTTCAAAGCATGAAATACAAATGGCTGACAGACACATGAAGAGATGCTCAGGATCACAAGTCATCAGAGAAATGCAAATGAAAACCACAATGAGGTTTTACCTTAGTCCATTCAGAATAAACTATCACCCAGCAGTCAAAAATTATCATATACTAACAAAGATGCAAAGAGAAAGGTATACTACTACACTGTTGGTGGGAATGTAAACCAGTACAACCATTATGGATGACAGTAGAGATTTCTTCAGAAAGCTGAAAATAGATCTACCAAATAGCCCAGCCATCCCACTCTTGGGAATTTACCCAAAGGAAATAAAAGCAGCATATGAAAGAGTTTTCTGTTCTCTCATGTTTATAGTAGCTCAAATCACAATAACCAAGATATAGAATCAACCCAGATGCTCATGAACTGTTCTAGATAAATTTGATATATACACACTATGGAATACTACTCAGCTATTAAAAAAAAAAACCTTAAATCCTATCTTTTGCAACAAAATGGATACAACTGGAAACCATAATACTTAGTGAAGTAAGCCAGTTCCAAAAAGCCAGATACCATGTGTTTTCCCTGATCTGTAGTAACTAATACATAGAGCACAAAAAATGTAAGGTATTATGAGTGAAACTGACATTTTGAGATTTGTTTATAGCCCTTGTCTAAACTTCTGAGAATCAGTGGTTTTCCTACTATTACTTAAATTCTTATTTAGTGGCATACTAGGCTTATGATTATAATGTAAATTAAAAGTATGTCATTGGAAAAATATAAAGAAAACTAAAGAAAGAAGGTGGGAGAGAGAACAAATGAGGTGGAGAAGATATGGTGGAAAGTATCAGTATGTTCTTAAAACTGCATATGTGAAATACATAAAATGTATTCCTTTTCATAAAGTCCACCTTTAAACTGGGTTAAAGAAAAAGAGTGTCCACCAAACATTCTAGGCATAATCCATTAGATATTCAAATAATATAACTGTCTTTTTAAAATAAATAAGGCAAAGAGGGGCTGGTACGGTGGTGTAGTGGGTTCAAGTCCCAGCCTGCAGCGCCAGTATCCTATATGGGCACCAGTTCGAGTCCCAGCTGCTCTACTTCTGATCTAGCTCTCTGCTGTGGCCTGGGAAAGCAGAAGATGGACCAAAGCCTGTGGGCCCCTGCACCCACATAGGAGACCTAGAGGAAGCTCCTGGCTCCTGGCTTCAGATCAGCTCAGCTTAGGTCTTTGGGGTTATCTGGGGAGTAAACCAGTGGATGGAAGACCTCTCTCTCTCTCTCTCTCTCTCTGGCTGTACCTCTATAACTTTTTCTAATAAATAAAATAAAAACCTTTAAAAAAGAAGGCAAAGGTTAGTGAATTCCAGAATGCACTGAATTGAAGGTTTTTGTGTTCATGATAAGAACAAAAAGTAGGCCTGGCATTGTGGCACTGTGGGTTAAGGAGCCACCCACAATACCAGAATCTCCTGTGAATGCCAGCTCAAATCCTGGCTGCTCCACTTCCAATCCAGCTCCTTGCTAATGTGCCTGGTAGGGCAGTGGAAGATGGCCACCCATTTGAAAGACCTGGATGAAATTATGTGCCCTTGCTAGGAGTGGCCCAGTCCAAGCAGGTGTGCCCATTTTGGAGGGAATCAACAGATGAAAACTCTTTTCCCTCTGGCTCTCCCTCTAACCCTTCCTTTCAAATAAATATTTTTTTTTAATTTGACAGAGTTAGATAGTGAGAGAGAGAGAGACAGAGAGAAAGGTCTTCCTTCCATTGTTTCACTCCCCAAATGGCTGCTACAGCCAGTGCGCTGCACCGATCCAAAGTCAGGAGCCAGGTGCCTCCTCCTGGTCTCCCATGTGGGTGCAGGCACCCAAGCACTTGGGCCATCCTCCACTGCCTTCCTGGGCCACAGCAGAGAGCTGGACTGGAAGAGGGGCAACCGGGACTAGAACCCAGTGCCCATATGGGATGCTGGCGCAGCGAGGCAGAGGATTAACCAAGTGAGCCACTGTGCTGGCTCTCAAATAAATATTTTTTTTAAAAAAAGATAAAAACATAAAGAATTGGTATGGATGATAAAATGTCATTGTTAAAGAATTTTATCATTGTCTATATTGAAAATCAAAATCTTAGCAATAGTAAAAATATTGAAATGTCATTAGGTAAAATATTTATATATAAAATTAATCACATTTCTCTATACCAACAGAAAATGAAATTTTTCTTACCTAGAAATCTTTTATTTAAAGTACACAAACTTCATGCTTTTCATATATACAACCTTAGGAACATAGTCTTTCTTTCCACCCTACCCTCCCTCTCGCTTCTTCCTCCTCCCTCTCCTATTTCCATTCTTATTTTTTACAAAGATCTACTTTCAATTAACTTTATTCACATAAGATTAATCCTACTAAGTAAAGATTTCAACAAATAGTATGAATTAAAAAAAAAAAAAACTGTTCCTCAACAGTTCAAACGGTTGACTGCCAAGGAACAGATTATTTTTCTTAATGGAGAATGGGATTGGGGATGAGAGAGGGAGGAGGAAGTGGGGTGGGAGTAGGGGTGGGAGAGTGGGTATCATGGGAAACATCACTATATTCCTAAAGTTGAACTTGTGAAATTTGTACTCATTAAATAAATGGTTTCTAATAAACAAAGAAAATGCAATTTTAGAGGAAGACTTGGGGCACGAGTATGCTGTAGTGGTCAAGACACTGCCTGGGATGATAATATCCTAAATTGGAGTGCTTGGGTTTGAATGCTGGCTCATTTGTTGAGAAAATTGTAAAACTAGACTTGAAGACACCAAAGAACTAAATGAAAGGTCTTTGATGTCAATGATGTACAATGATTGTAGACTGGAAGATTCAGTATCATGAAGACACATAAGCAATCCCTAAGTTGACTTAAAGTTTGAGTGCAATTTCATCAAAAGCCCAAGAAGTCTTTGAATTATAACAAGCTGGTTCTCAAATCTGTGCAATAGATTCAAGTCCATGAAGAGCCAATACACTTTTTGAAATAGTTTCATTGTGGAGCAGCGGGTTAAGTTGCCGCTTGTGACACAACCCACATTGGAGCTCCAGTTCCAGCACTGGCTGTTCCACATCTGGCCCAGCTTCCTGTTAGTGTGCCTCAGAAGGCACTGGAGGATGGACCGGGTCCCTGCTACCCAAATGGGAGACTCAGATGAAGTTCTGGGCTCCTCGAATTGGCCTGGACCACCCCTGATGCGTGCAACCATTTGGGGAGTGAAACAGAGAGTGAAAGACCTCTCTTCCTCCCTCCCTTTCACTGTCTCTGTCTCACATTCTCTGTCACTCTGCCTGTCAAATAAATAATCTTTTTTAAAAAGAAAGTAATAAAAGGCTCTTGATCTACCAGAGGAAAATATTTATCATATAGCTATAATAATGACACAGTGAGAATTGGCTCAATGATAAGCAAACACAGCACTAGAACACAGATCTAAGAATCAAAGTGTTTCATACCAGTTTATGTAATTTACTATCCTGAAACTGCATATGTGAAACACATAAAATAAAGCACTGCATGGGAGAAATAAGGAATTATTTAATAAATGATGCTGAGAAAATTGGTTATCCATATAGAAAAATTGAAATTATACCTTTAAGGGCAACACACACAAAGCAATTCCTAATATGTTGCAGACTTAAATATAAAAGGCAAAACTTTGAAATATATCTCTCTGACTTCAGGGCAGAGAAATAAGCATTGACCAAAAAAGGAAAATAGTTTACTGGATTAGAAAAGTGACTACATTAACCTTAAGGACTCATATTTGTTGAAGTACATGAGGGAGAAAATGAAAGCATACATCATAAAATATGAGAAGGATTAGAACAAAGATTACATCTTTATACCATCAAAAAATCAAGTAAAAGGCAAGCAAGCCCACATAAAATTGTTCAAAATATGTTAACAAGCATGTCCAAGAAGAAAAACAAAGACTAATATGTGAGAAAAATATTCATTTTAAGTAATAATCAGAAAACTGCAAAACAAGATAAGAAAATGCTATTTATCATCAGTAATATGCCAAAAATTTTAAATCTGAAAGTACCAAACATGAGAAAAATGTGAAGCAATGAGGATTATACACTAAGATGCGGATTCTGCGAAGTAAACCATTTGGAAGTACAGCTGACATCATCCTGGAAAGCTGTGTCCCAGAGACTTCCACTCCTAAGAATATATAATTAGCTATATAGTAAACCAGCACCGGCCAACAGAAACTTAACCCTAGACATATGCAACTCGAAACTTTTCAATAGCCAAATGGAACACAGTAGAAAAGTGAAACTATCCTAAATAGACTTAATATAGTTCATTTAACACAACATAACCATAATATTATTTCAACATCTAATCTATATAAAATGCTAATTAGATTTTTTTAATTTTTGTACTAAGGCTTTAAAATCTGATGAATATTTTATACTTTTGGCACAAAGCAATTCTAACTAGCTTCATTTTAAGTGCCAAGTAGCTAAATGTGGCTATTGGCTCCCATATGGGACAGCATAAATTAAAGAATCCCAGGAAACACATCAAGCACCATTTATATTCACATATTGTTTAAAATAGAAAAAAGAAATAATCATTGACAAGACAATAAGCACCCATTGACAAGAGAATGGTTGACTTAATTACAGATTGCTTATATAGTGGAATATTACTTAGCAATAAAAAGGAAACAATCACAGCCACAAATAGCATAGCATGAATGAATCTTAGAAACAATGGTGGCATGAGAGAAGTTTCACAGGAGTATACACAGTGTTAACAGCATTTTTATGAAGCCCACAAGGAAAAGAACAATATATGTTGCTGAGGGATACATACACATGTGGCAACAACGTGAAGAAAAGCAAGTGAATGAAGAAAAGATATTCTTACTTCTGAAGGAAGGCAAGGAAATGGAATTGGGAAAAATCAGAAAATTCAAGGGTTTCATAAATTTTTCATTCTTACAGGTGTTTCCATTGGTGACCTTTTTGTCATTCTGATTCATAGCTTCCATTGTATTTATTATTTTACCTATTAAATTATTAATAAAGTGATAAAAATGAAGAGTTTGCTCTGGAAAACACCAGGTCACTTTGCCTATGGCCATTGCCCTTTTCCCTTCACATGGTTTTCAAATTACCCTACAGCCGTGTCGAAAACCCAGAAAGCCCAGATTTAGTATAGGGAAGTTGCAGTTTAAAATAAACATTTAGGGGCCAGCATGGTGGCATAGTGGGTTAAGCCTCTGCCTGCAGCATTAGCATCTCACATGGGCTCCAGTTCGATTCCCAGCTGTTCCTCTTCCAATCCAGCCCTCTGCTGTGGCCTGGGAAAGCAGTGGAAGATGGCCCAAGTCCTTGGGCCTCTGTACCCGCGTGGGAGACCCACAAGAAGCTCCTGGCTTTGGATAGGCCCAACTCGTGGTTGAGGCCATTTGGGGAGTGAACCAGTGGATGGAAGATCTGTCTCTTCCTCCCTCTATCTCTGCCCTTCAAATAAAATAAATCTTTAAAAAAAACTTTATCATGTGTCAAGTACTAAAACTTTGTATCCAGCATCATATTGAAATCACCACCAAGAACAGTGTGGGTAGCACTTCCATGGTGCCCCCGCTTTCACACATGAGGAAATATGCTGAGAGAGGTGAAATCATTCGAAGTTTAAATAGATCACCTGAAGTCACAGGGCTAAGTGGCCAAGACAAAATTTCATGTCCAACAGAAAGAGCATGTCACACCCGAGGTAGAGAGTTTCTATTTAAGTCACTGTTATCCCTGGGTCTTTTAGGATCTTCATAGCAAATACACAGAACTGTTGCAAACAGAAAGCTCAAATGTTTTTATTATGGGAGGGCTAAGAGCAAAGATGTCATCAGCTTGGACTATGGGTAATAAAAAACTGTCACTGGTTATGTCAGTTACACCATTAATTCAGTGTTTTCTCTCTGCTGGGTGCTACAACGCATCATGTCTCTAACCTTCACCAGCTGCTGTGAGCCTCTTTTGCAAATGAGAAAACAGGTTCAGGAAGGGTCCATCATTGGTCTACATTCATATGTCTACTTAGTAGCAATGTGGGTGCTTCCTGGGTCTTAATAAATGCTGGGGTCATCAATACTTTGTGTCAGCAGAATTTGTAGCTGACCTGACATTATGTGAGAGAAATGGTTCATCTCACTGTGTGTGATCATGAAGGCCTTTAAAATGAAAATGATGCTATTTGCAAGGAATGTGACTGTGTGTGTACATTTCACTCTTGGACCAAGGCAAGACAGGATGAACCCCTGCTGTATTACTGGGGTGTAGGGCCTGCTGTATTACTGGGGTGTAGGGGAGTGTTAACGAAGGAGAGTTGACCCAACAGAAAGATGGCCAGGAAAGAAGGTGTCAAATGATTTGCAAAATGCTGTCCAGTTAATGGAAACAAAGACAGAGGCAGAGTACCTGGTGGTTTAGGCAGTTTTACTTTTCTAAAACACACTTTGAAGCTTGATGCTCTATACAGTGAATAATTCATGTTCTTTGGGATCACAGAAAGGCTTTAAGATGCTCTAGGAAAAAGAAGAAGGAGAAAAATCTGTCCAGAGGGGTTTGTGGGTTTAGAAAGAGAAGGGTATGTGTACTACATGTTAATGCAACTCCAACCAGGTGTCCGGATCAGCAAATCTCGCCACAGACCAGGTGATGAGAAATCAGGCTTGCTTTCGGCAGGAGTTCAACCAGTGTTGCAAACTTGTTTTCTTCAAAATCATCACAGAGCAAACATTCTGTGCAGTCTGCAAGGCTGACATGGCCTATCCTTTTTCTCCTCCCTTGATTGTCTTCTGAGGTTTCTGTCTCCAGGTCAGCTGTACCCATTAATGCTCTCCCCAGTCTACCTCCTCCATGCACTGGGTGGTTGTTCTGAGATGCCCAAAACAAGTCTGAGAAACCCGTGAGCCAACTGCTGCAGGAGGGAAGCTCGGATGCTGATCAGGACTGCTCCTCATTCCAGGAGAAATGCTGCAGAGGTGTATCCTAACAAACCCCATGGCATCACAGGAACAGAGTAACGAGAGAAAATAACTTACACTACGAAATCCTCCCCGTGGCCATCTCACTCAATAGAAATTCTCTGGCCTCCCTAATTTAGAGCTGGGCCCCGGGGTTGGTATGGGGTGGGGGTAGGGGGAAAGGGGCCAAGGAAGGGAGCTGCCAGGCTACACAAGGGAGGCTGTCCCTTGAATAACCACACCAGTCATCACCGGGGAAAAATAAGACCAAAATCAGGAAAACTTCTAAGGATGTTTCAAAAAGTTCATGGCAAAAATAGAATTAAAGTATATCTGGAGCAAAATTTTTGAAATCCATGGATTTTTTTCATTACACATATTTTTAATGATTTTTTAAAAAAAGATTTTAAAAGTGACAGAGCAAGAGAGAGAGAGAGTGTGAGATCAATCTGCTGGTTCACTCCACAAATGGCTGCAACAGCCAGGGCTAAGCCAGACAGCAGCCAGGAGCCTGGAACTCCATTTGGGTCTGCCATATAGCTGGCAGAGACCTAAGAACTTGTTGTTTTTTTTTGTTTTTTTGTTTTTTTTCTACCTTCCCCAGGAAGTCACATCTAAAGCAGAGCAGCCAAGACACCAAGCACCGTGCTGATATGGGATGCTGGCATTGGAAGTGGTGACTTTATGCACTGTAGCACAATGCCAGCTCCCTGCATGAACTTTATGAAGACCTCTCTTTATGCCTGGATTTCAAACACTGGGCACTCTAAGGAAGTTTTGGAAGTAGCAGTCAACAAGGGCTAAACTATTGCTTTCCTCCTCAAAGGTGAGCCATACATAAGGCTGCTGGAGATGGATGGGGCCCTCAAAGACTGACAGCCTCAGCTGCCTCCAGAGCTGGTGGTCATTTCTGCAGCTGCTCCAGGCGCACAACCCTCAGAATAAAGTCTCCTGTTGGAAGCAGTGGCACCTACTGCCATCTCCTTGTTTGGCTTTGCTAACTCTTGGGTGTCTCAGATCAAAGTTTAATAAATGATAATGATGACCACCATGATAATGGGTTACTTCTACCAAGTACTTAGCATGTGCCACAAATTCTTGTACTGAAAAGCCATTATTTCGCTTCTTCCTCACAGTAACTCCATAATACAGGTGATGTGATTAGGATGATGATGATCACAATATCCATTTTAGTAAGTCAGGAAAATGAGGCACAATTCAGCTAAATAACATGTTCAAATTTATATCATTTTTAAATGTGGGAGCTCACATTCAAACCTAAGTCTGATTTTATATTCTATGTCCTTAAACCCTGAAGCAGTACCTCTCAAATTTGGATCATGCGTAGATACCTTTCAAGGAGAGAGAACAGCAGAAGATGGTCCAGGCATTTGGGTTCCTGCCACCCACATGGGAGACCCAGATGGAATTCCAGGATCCTGGCTTTGGCCCCGCCCAGCCTTAGGCACTGTAGCCATTTGGCCAGTGAACAAGTGAATGGTTGATCTCTTTCTTTGCCTCGCCCTATCTCTGTCGCTCTTTCAAGTAAATAAAATCTCTAAAAAAGAGGAAAAAAATTTCTATGGACCTTCAGTATTTGATTAAAGCTATAAACTCTTTTGAAAGTGATTAAACTAAAACCAAACGTATACACTGAAAAACTTAATAACTAAATTATGATACACAAAGATTCAAATTAAAATTGTTAATTTACTGCAAAGAAGGATGTCCTTCTGCTGAAACTAGATCATCAGTATCGGTTTGAACTGGAAAAGATGAGCCCCAGGTCAGGTTCTGTATGGAATAGTGGTGCGTGTGTGTTGGCTTCAGTAATTCAGATAATGCCAGTTAGCATAAGTATGTTATTAATTATTTCAAGGCTTTGCGTGCTGGTTGACAGTAAATAGACCTCACATTTTTCCAAAACACTGCCACAAATAATCTTCAAGTGTCAATTTTCATTAAGCGTTATTTGATAACTCTGTAATGCCATCTTGTTTACTTGAGAAGAAGGTTATGATTGCAGCTCTGTTGAAATTTTCAGTAAATAAACTGATTGCCAGAAACAGGTCTCATTTCCAGTCCCTGCCCGCGCTTACGGTGAGTGGACAGGGACAGCGCGGGTTATTCAAGATGGAATCTGGGCGGGGGGGGGGGGGGGGGCTGTGCAGTGTGGGAAGGCTTGCTAAGGAGTCTATCACTGGAGTCTGATGTGCTTGGAAGCCTTGGCACCCACTGAAGCGTCTCCTCTCCCAGTTCTCCCGAGGATAATTCCATTAGTGCATCACTATCAGAAGCCATTCAACTTTGCTGAATGAAAACCTCATTTACAAAACCAAACATGGAAATGGTGTGGTGTGGCAGCTCTTGCAATGAGTCATCATGAGAATGACCCAGAATGCCTCTAATTAATTAGCTGGTCACTGAAAGGCAACATGTATTGTGGATGATCCCTTGGTGATACATTTGGACTAGAAAATTTGTCCCTGGGTTCCAGTTTGAGAGACGGGAACTATGTCTGCTGATTTCCTAGCTCCCAGTAAGCAGGGAGTGGCTCAGCTCTTTCAAGGACTGTCCCCAGTTGAAAAGTCTCTGGACTGCTCTCTCAGACCGAGGCTCCAGGCTCAGCCCCTTTCTCGGGAACCCTGCACACAGACCTGCATTCCTGTTTCTTTGTGCTTCACCCGCAGAGGTACAAACTCCTGTTTCTCAGCACTCAGATTTTCCCAAGCGAGTAAAGGTTCTGTGCCTTTGCCTTTGAAGGAGAAACGCCTTATGATCTCCTCCGAGATGAGGAAATAGTGGCCCAAAAACCACCGAGAGAAATGACAGATTTCCTGGTTCATGCTCATTGGGACCCCCTGCCTCAGCTGAGAGACAAAGGCAGAAGAAGCGCACTCCCGAGTAACTGGCCTGATCAGACAGGGAAGAAGATGCCTGAGAACAAAGGGAGACCCAAGCATTACATTGCACCTCTATTTGGATTTAACACTGGTATCTCCTGTTCTAGAAGTAACAATAGCAACAATAATAATACCGATGATGATGATGCAGAATTTTGAATTAGTTTCTCTCTTGGCCATTTGGTTGACAATTAATTGTTAAGGGAAATTTTTCTATCAAAGGACCTTAAAATCCATTATTAATTCACCGACTACTTATGGTATTGGAGTACTGATAAAGATAAACTGCAAATGTTTTAGGTCAATTTTAATGGGGTAACAGCTATTTGGAAATCATTGGAATCTTTTGAGACAGACTTCCTTAATTTAGCATAAATCACAGGGAAGGATGCTTCAGTTACATATAAGTAATGTAAATGCCAACAATTGTTCTTAAACTATAATTTGCCCATATACATAGATGGTATAGGTGTAAGGTTTGGGTTTGTTGTTGTTGTTGAACTTCAGTAAGTCAGACATACCCATGGTAATCTAGTCTGGGCCTTTGAAGATTTAGATAACTATTGTAGACAGTAGGCTTAATAATTAATGTTCCTTAAAAGGCATTATCTAAATAAAAATATCCCAGGTTTCAGGAAATATATTGACTACTGCAACTATCTTTTCTAGAGTTACCCTGAAACAAATGATGTTCACATCAGAGAAGAATTAAAACAAGCTCCAGGCTCAGAGGTTAGTGGCTGCAGGCCCCAGAAGCCACCACTGCTGTGACACAGAGACAGCCAGCTAGCCAGCAGCCTGGAGAAGCGAGTTCCAACAGAACAAGATAAGGTGGCCTTGAGGGAAAGCAGTGGTTTGGAGCTGAGTGGGTGGATGCAGTATCAAGTGAAAACAAGGTTCACTTGAAGAATCGCTAAGCGCTCTTTGGGGAACCCCTTGGAGAAGAAATCTGGAAAAAAACATTCAATTTCTTAACATTTCAGCCATAAAATGTTTTGTACCCATTTTAGAAGCAAAGTAAGTGGGACGTCCAGTCATGTTCATCATTTCTATGTGGCACACACAGTGCCTGGAATAGGAGATGCAGAGGTGAATAAAAAGTAGCCCCCGCCCTCACAGCACTCAAGCTCTCTCATGGGCGTGGGTGTCATAGGGGTGGAGGGAGTGGGGGGCAGATGTCTAACTGTGAGCAACCCCTTCCAGGTTTGACAGTTGTCTAATAGGAAACCATTTGGTGCCTCAAAATGCTCCTTCATGATGAGAACCCACTGATGACCCTGGAACTAGGGGCAAAGACAGAACATGAGGGCATGCAGACTCCTTTTCTCAGCCACAGGCTTCTGGGGGAACGAGACCATTCCCTGGGAGCTGTGTTTAGCCCCTAGCACAGACAGCCTTAAAAATAAAAGGCTGAGGCCGGCACTGTGGCTCACTAGGCTAATCCTCCACCTGTGGCGCCGGCACCCTGGGTTCTAGTCCCGGTCGGGGTGCCGGATTCTGTCCCTGTTGCCCCTCTTCCAGGCCAGCCCTCTGCTATGGCCTGGGAGTGCAGTAGAGGATGGCCGAAGTCCTTGGGCCCTGAACCCACATGGGAGACCAGGAAAAGCTCCTGGCTTCGGATCAGCATGGTGCACTGGCCGCAGCGCGCCTGCCATGGTGGCCATTGGGGGGTGAACCAACGGAAAAAGGAAGACCTTTCTCTCTCTCTCTGTCTCACTGTCCACTCTGTCAAAAAAAAAAAAATAAGTAAAAAATAAAAGGCCGAGTAACATGTAATAAAATATCAGTAAGAAGCAAATGGAAAAAAAATATGAAGCTCTGTGAACTGGATGCCAAAATGGAGCCGAGTGCTATGTAATTAAATTTGTCTCCTACTAAGTAAGAGGATGAGTGTCCTCTGGGTTTCCAGCCTCTCTGGTCTTTCCCATCCACGTGGCTCCAGCTTCTTCCTTGTGTTCAGGCTGCAGGCAGCAGTTATGGCTCTGACAGCCAAGAACAACAGGGACTCTCCCCAGGGAACTGTGTCTCCTGGAGAATGACAATGGCTCACTCAGCTAAATCTGAAAATGTGATTTCCAATAGATGAGGCAAAGACAGACATACAATCAGATTTAGCAAAGGCATGTCTCTTCCTACCTCTCTCCCATCATCATTCAATTCATTGACAAGTTATCGAGAGGTTCTGAATGGCTATCCTATATATGAGTCAGAATTAAGTTCTCTTGATGAGGGGGAGGCTTCTGAAAACTGGATCAGCACACAGTTTTCTGTTTGGAAGTGGTAGACTCTGCATAAAGGAAAGTAGCTAGTTGCCAGAGCTAAGGCTGCTTTTTTGTCTTAAATGCACAAATCCACTGTATACCAATCTCAAGAGTTTCTATGACCAGAAGGTGAGTAAAAGAATCCCAATAAAAATACAAGGGAAGTACTCCACCTAGGGTCACCTATGCTATCTGCACAACTGAAAACAGAACAGGCGAATTTCTGACCCCCTCATATCCTTACACCATGGACCACTTCCCTCTTTCATTGCTCTCCTTCCCTTTGTCCCACCCCTTTTCGGATTCTGACCCTTATTGTTTCGATTGCTTTTTGTATCAACGTGGACTGATGCAGCAGGATCTCTCCAAGTCCCTCTGCCTTTCTTGTTTCTCTGCAATTCAGCTTCTACCCAACTGCTAAAGTAAACCTCATCAATTTCTTCATTTCAAAGCACTTCGGGTCACCTTGTCCAAAAGACAGACTCCTTGGCTAGCAGGCATACAATAATTTCATGATGTGGCTCATTCCCAACGTCTCCAAACTTCCTTTTCACTACACCTCTTATGATCTGATCATCCAGGATTATTTGCAGCTCCAAAATATCGCATAGCATCTCTCAGGATGCCTTTCCCCAATTTTCCCAGGCCAAGATCAACAAGTTGGAAAAACCTTCCTGGCCTTGCCATAGCACCTTCGAATCTGAGATGCCATTCCTTTCTGATCTTTCTTTGTGCCTGTCCACTATTCAGCCTTCCTTACAACATCCTCTTGTAGAGGTTAGGATAGGATTCAGCCAGCAAAGCTGACTCACTATATTGTCGGTGGAAAGTAAGGTTTTATTACATGAGTTAAACCTTGTACGAATTTGGGGGAAGCTGAGAAAGAGGAAGGCAAAGTCGCAGGGTCTGGAAAACAGTCATTAGCCATGCACCTTGCAGCAAACGTTTGGATGGACCAGTGGGAGTGTGGAGAGACAGCTGAGAAGACACCGAGGTGATCCCACAAAAGGAAAGCCCATGAAGAAGTCTATGCAACTGTCCCTTCTGGGGAAGAATTTGCCTCTACAGAGCTGCAGCACTGTTGCATGCCCAGCCAAGCTCCTGTTTGACGGGCAAGGGGAGGAGGAGTGGAGGAGAGGACACGGTGGAGCTCAACAGGTACCTCTGTACCTTTCTGTTTCCCTAGTTAATGACGACACTCATGACAGCAATGGAGGTTGCTACATTTCTGTCAGCCAAATTTCAAGCATGTTTTTCCTCTGAAAACCAGTCAGAGAAGATTGTCCCAGGAAATATAGATCCCAGTTTGGCCAAGTTCACATAACACAGTCCAGCACCGCTTAGCCGCCTCTATCAACTCTAAACTGAGACAAGGAGTGTTTCTCATCCATTTTGGGCCGCCCACCATTAAACACAGTGTCTAAGATACAGAGAGTCTCAACAGAGGTCAGGGCAAAGAACCAAGAGCATCAGCATAGCTGATATGACAATTGTGCTATCACTGGAAAAGGTTACCACATTTAAACTCTTGGGATCACAATCTCTCAGGTATCAAGACTAGATGTTGGTAGCTAAACAAATGTAGAAGGATGTGGGGCCACCATTGTGGCATACCAAGTAAAGGTGCCTCCTTCAAAGGGGGCATCCCATGTGTACGCCAGTTCATGTTCCAGCTGTTCCACTTCCAATCTAGCTCAACGCTTACAGTCTGGGAAAAGCAATGGAAGACGGCCCCAGTGCTTGGGAGGCCCAGATAAAGTTCCTGGCTCCTTGCTTCAGCCTTGTCCAGCACCGGCCATTGCAGCCATCTTGGGAGTGAACCAGCAGATGGAAGATTGATCTCTCTCTGTTTCTCCCTCTCTGTAACTCCAACTTTCAAATAAATAATTGTATCTTAAAAAACTATAGAAGGGTTCCACTGTAGAAAATAAATGTAATTACTCATATCAATATGTTTACTTGAAATTCAAAGAAAATAGAAAAATGTTTCCAAAATATAGTCTTTGTCCTTTAATGCCTTCAACATCTTTAGTTTTTTTGTTCTGATCTCTGGGTGGCCACTGTTTTCTGTTGGCTGCGGCTATTAGGATGCTGACATTTACAGACAATGAAGGACCATACAAAGTCAACAGATTCATCCCAAGTTGAATTGTTTTTTATCAGAAAATCAAATAAATTTGAAAGAACATCTCCTTTAAGTCTGCTCCAAGGATGCCAATATTTATACTCAGCTGTACTGGTCTCAGATAAGGAAAAACAAGTCTCCATCAACAGAAAGAGGGAAAATCAGAGTGATTAAGAGTCCTCACATAGGGGCTGGCACTGTGGTGCATCAGGTTAAGCCACTGTCTGCAGTGCCAGCATGCCATATGGGTGCCAGTTCGACTCGCAACTGTTCCACTTCCCATCTAGCTCCCTGCTAATGCACCCGAGAAAGCAGCAGAGGGTGGTGCAAGTCCTCAGGAGCCTGCACCTATGTGGGAGACCCAGAAGAAGCTCCAGGCTTCAGACTGACCCAGCTCCAGCCATTGTGGCCATTTGGGGAGTGAACAAGCAGATGGAAGATCTCTCTATGTAACATTTTCAAATAAATATTAAAAAAAAAAAAGACATGTCACATTAAACCTTATGGCTTTATTTTAATTCTCCAATAACCTGAAATTCTAAATTGTAAATTACCTTCCTGATAAAAATCAAAGAAACACTTTTAAAATTTATTTGAAAGAGTTACAGCGAGAGAGGGGGCATTGGAGAGGAAGAGAGGGAGAGAGATAGAAAAATAGAGATATGGGGGAGGGATTTCAATCTTCCATCTGCTTGCTGGTTCACTCTTCATCCACCGATTCACTCGCCAGATGAATGCAATGATCAGGGCTGGCCCAGGCTGAAGCCAGGAACAACTTCTGGGTCTCTCATGTGAGCTCAGGGGCCCAAGCACTTGGGCCATCTTCCACTGCCTTCCCAGGCACATTAGCAGGGGGCTGGATTGGAAGTGGAGCAGCTGAGACATGAATCAGCAACAATACAGGATGCTGGCACTGCAGATGACAGCTTAAATGACTACACCACAGTGCAACCACCAAAGAGACACTTGGAGATGACGGGGCTATTTGGGAGAAAAGACTCACTACTGGTTTTCTTGTAATAATACAAGACTTCCACAGGATGTCTCTCTCCCTGTGTCCTCTCCTTGGCTTCCTTGTAGGCCAGTATTATGTACAATAATGTCAAAGTCTTCAGCTGGTCTCATATTTCTGTTTAATGAAATATTCAAAAGAAAAGTTTTGAAATAGAATTATATTTTCCAGATTTCTACTTGACTTTTGTATTAACATTTTATGCCTCTAACTCTGCAAATATGTAATTCTTCCCTGTGTCAGCTGCTCTGGGAGGTTTGAGCCCCACATTCTCAAAATGGAGGAGGTGGCATCATGCCAAAGAGAAACACGAAGCTGCAGAACAAAAATGAAGTATTTTCTTGGCATGTAACTCTCATGAAAAAATATTTTAAGAAATTTGATAGTAAACATGACTACATTATAAAATACAATGTAAAATTCACATAAAGGTATAATATAAAATAAGAGACCACAAAGAAAGGTTGACCTTATTGGGGATCCCTGTGGGAAACTCCTCCCTCATTAGGGGTATCTTAATGAAGTTACTGATGAGCCTTGTCTCGGAGCAAGTGTTAAGTTTGGCATCAGTGATGGAAAGCATTCAAGTTTCAGATAAGGGGAATTTGTTGTCAATCCCAGAGATATTTAGAAATGGACACTACTATCTAAATTGAAACTGTCAAGTTAATTCAAGAAACATATTCGTGTCCCTTTATTACCATAACACAAAACAATGTGTCATTTGATCAATGAAGCTGTCATAATCAATATCTGTTTATCAACTCAAAAAGAACCAATGACAAGACTCCTGTTGGTGCGAAGCCTCTAGGACCATCCTCCTCAGACCCTCTTCCACCTCTCCCCTTCCTGAGCTCTCCTTTGGGAGGCAGCTTGGCAGGATATGCAGTTCTCCAGACTCTTGCCAGATTATCTGTTAAGAGACACTTGAGCATTTTTGCTTGTGATCCAACTCGTAAAGTTTAAGCAAAAAACAGGATCAAAAGGGCTTTTAGAATAAGTTTAAATCATATAAATTGGAACAGTCCAAAGTCCTAACTTTGGCAGTATGCAAGAGATTTCCATATAACAATGTCACCCTGACACAGTAAATCAGAGCTGCCTTGGCTTACAAGGGGTGTGTGAAGGTTGAGGGACTATGTTGGCCAAATCTATGCCCTGACATCAGACAGGAGATAATCGTTGCTGCAATAGATGGAGTTTCTTCCATTGGCTGCTTCTTGTCCTAAACATAGTCTTGTCTAAATAATGTGGGTCTCATTTCCATATGAGCTATATTCCTTGGTCCCAAAAAGGTAAGACAGTGCTAAGTCCCAGTTGCCTGTAACAGTCTTGGCATTATTACTAACAGAGACTCTTCTCACTCTCAAAGTTGTCTTGGTTCACATGGTAAGTGCAATCATTTAAAAAAAAAAAACAAAAAAAAAAAAAAAACTTCACACTAAGAACTGTCAAGAAAGCTGAGCTGCTTCTGGCTAAGTCAGGGTCACAAGCATAAAAATAGGGCATCACGCAGGTAATTTGGCCACACTGATGATGGAGTGACTCAGCAGGACTAGCTGGCAGAATCAAATAAGGAACCAATGCCTCTCAAGGCCACCAAAAGGAGTGCCCCTCTCCCAGGAGTGGCAGCTGAGTACAGGCCTATGGAAGTCATTATGTCAACCCACCAATCAACCAGCCACAGCCACTGCTTCCGGTCCCTTGACTTGGGCTGCCCTTTCTCCAACAGCCAGGCCCACAGTGCTTGAGCATGGGCTGTAGAGTCATCCGACCTGTGCTTGCCTTCTGGGCTTATCACTCAGCACATGCAATACTTAGGACAAACTCTTCTGAACTCTATAAACCTCAGTCTTTCCATCCACAAAATGACAGTAATCAGAGCTGCCTTGAAAAGTCAGTGTAAGGATCACAGATTTTTTCCTGCAGTTTATCCCACCATTAACACAAAATGAGAGCCAGCACCATAGCTCACTTGGTTAATCCTCTGCCTGTGGCACCAGCATCCCATATGGGCACCGGTTCTAGTCCTGGTAGCTCCTTTTCCAGTCCAGCTCTCTGCTGTGGCCCAGGAAGGCAGTGGAGGATGGCCCAAGTGCTTGGGCCCTGCACCCACATGGGAGACCAGGAGGAAACACCTGGCTCCCGGCTTCGGATCCGTGCAGCACACCTGCTGTAGCAGCCATTTGGGGGCTGAACCAAGGAAGAAAGACCTTTCCGTCTACCTGTCAAATTTAAAACACACACACACACACACACACACACAAAATGAGAAGCTGTTCCATAGTCTGAATCATAATTCTGAACAATTGACTATGTGGCCATCCATATCGTATAAACATTTCCTCGTTTTAAAGGCCTTACTCTCATCTCCTCTGTGCTTTGATAAATCCCTTAAGGACAAGGTCTCCATTTTTTTCTTTGTTTTGCCTGCAGCACCCAGTGCTTCATATTGCAAGACACTAAACATCCCTTCAGCATATTCTGATCAATTAATCAGTTGCCTCCCACACCCAGCTGAGGCTGACAGCCAGGCCCTCCAGCTCTCTCTCCCCTGCCCCAGCAGGGGCCAGGATACCACAGCATCAGGGTTGCCTGAGGTATCCACAGTGAAGGGAAGATTGTTGTGAGGAAAGTCAAAAGGCTCTACATGGAAGCCAAATACATTTTTCTTTGAAAGCAGTGAAATTTGCCTGTTTTTCTTTTCTTTAACGATGTTCATAAATAAGGAACCTCAGTATTATTTTTCTTCATTCCAAAGTGTGAAAATAGAAACTAGGCCTTGGGGTTTGAGCTTGTAGTACCATGTTGCTGACGACTGACACTGGTGCTTCTATAAACAATGATCAGACCCTAAGAGGCTGTCTAAGCTGCATGCACATCTACACATCTACAATGTTTTGTTAACTAGTGGTTTGACTGTGGGATCTCAGTGGGTGCAAGAAACAGATAAGCTAAAAAATTGAAAATCTATCACCACTCCTACAGAGAACATGCATAAAACCATGTTTCCTCAAGGACTACAGCATACACAGTTTGCAACTGTAGTGCTGCTCTTTAGTTGGATTGTTCCTGTCAAGCATGTCTGCCATGTTTCTGGAATGTTATCATCTTCAGTATAGATGTATTTGATTACTCACTTTGCTCAAGCATTTTCTAAAGATTTATTTATTTATTTGAAAGGCAGAGTTACACAGAGAGGAAGAGACGAGGGAGAAAGGGAGAGACGAGGGAGGGAGAGACGACGGAGGGAGGGAGGGAGAGACGACGGAGAGAGGGAGAGAGGGAGAGAGGGAGGGAGGGAGGGATCTTCCATCCAGTTTTTCACTCTCCAAATGGTCCTATCAGCCGGAGCTGAGCCAGTCTGAAGCCAGGAGCTTCTTCTGGGTCTCCTACATGGGTAGTAGGGGCCCAAGTACTTGAGCCTTCTTCTACTGCTTTCCCAGGTGCATTAGCAGTGAGCTGGATTGGAAGCGGAGTAGCCAGATCACAAACTATGGAGTGGCTTTAACCTTGACAACACAATGCTGTCCCTACTCAAGCATTCTTGACAGCATTCGCTTGTCTTCAATGTCTCATGAAACTGTCCATGACCAAACCAAAGACTAGGGCTCCAGCCTCCTCCCCCTGGCCCCTGATGTCAGAGCAAATGAAGCATATGACCTTCCTATCAGGACATCTAGATTACCAAACAAGCTTCCTTTCAATGTCTGCTTCATCTGAAACCTGGACATGTTGAAAGTGAAAACATTGAACATTTTGATATTCGGATTCACTCCATTTCATTTTTAAATGTGCCAACACTGAGACTAGATATTTTCTGTGAGAGATTAAACTAAATGCAAGAACTGCAAAACCCATTTCATTCACTCAAGAGCAGCACCAAAGTTCCCAACCAACTTCCAAAAACGCCTCCCCTCCTCTGTCTATCACTAGTTTTCACAGTAACATTTTTGTTGATGCAAATTTGTCCATACAACTTTTATCCAAAGTGGTCAAGGACAAGTCAAGGGAAGGCTATCTTCACTCTAACCAAAACAGGTCAGCCTTGCCCTCCTCAAGTCCTGGGAGAGAAAATGGGTCCCAAAGGAGAAACAAAGGCCAACAAAGGCACATGTTGGCACAGGCGTAGCCTACTTCTGAACAAGTTAGCATGCGGCAGGTGCATGCTGACAACCAGCATAACTTGGACAGGCTCAGTCAAGGTTAGTGGCATGGAGAGCCAAACAACCATGTGACCAGAATTACCTCTACACCTATTTACCACATGAGCACACCGAAAAATTGCCATTAAAAAGAATCACTTCTGCAGTGCTGAGTAACTGCCTTCTCCCTTTCTGGGCAACAGCTGCGAGGAGATAGCTTACATTCTCCACAGGCTTGCTCACAGGGCCTTTGCATGTGCATCTCATTCTGTCTTCACAAGGGCCTTGAAAGTTAAGTGTTCACAGCCCCATTGTACAGGGTAGAAACTGCCTTCCAGATGACCACAAGTGTCCCAGGATCCCACGGGTGTGCACAGCTATGACCAAAACCATAAGCCTTCCAACTCTAGCACGCTTCTTGTTGCTTTGCTGGCTTTAAGACGGTCATGCAGGGGATAGCGCTGTGGCACAGTGGGTTATGCCACAGCCTGTGATACCAGTATCCCATATGTGTGCCAGTTCGTGCCCCCACTTCTGACCCAGCTCCCTGATAATGTGCCTGGGAATTCAGCAGAAGATGGCCAAATGCTTGGTCATCTGTACCTATATGGGAGACCCAGAAGAAGTTCCTGGCTCTGGCCTGGCTCACCACTGGCCATTGCAGCCATTTCTGGAATGAATCAGTTGATGAATCCCTCTCTGTAACTCTGCCTTTCAAATAACTTAACAAATGTTTTTTGTTATTTGTTTTTTATTTAAGGAATAAATAAGCCAGTCACTTGCATAGCTTTTCAAAGGTGTTACTCTTGACCAGCTCCCAACACTGAGTACCCTATCAGATACCCCTTCTCAGTCTCAGCTGCCAGCATCCAATGAACTTACTTTCCCTAGCTTTTGGCATCCATCCAGAGCTCCCAGTGCAGGGTCACCAAATGTAGTTGAATTGTATGTGCACTGCTCAGCCCAAGAGAGTTCATTAACAGTAGGACTTACTCGATCACCCTGCTTCAATATGAGAAAAGTGTGCCCATTGTCCATCAGATCAGCTGTGGCTGGTTGTAGAGCTGGTACACTAGGCTAAAAATCCCATCTAATCTTTACATTATATGAAAAAGCAAAAAATTCAATAAATGAAACTTAGGCTGGCGCTGTGGCTCACTAGGCTAATTCTATGCCCGCGGCACCGGCACCCCAGGTTCTAGTCCCGGTTGGGGTGCCGGATTCTGTCCTGGTTGCTCCTTTTCCAGTCCAGCTCTCTGCTGTGGCCCAGGAAGGCAGTGGAGGATGGCCCAAGTGCTTGAGCCCTGCACCCGCATGGGAGACCAGGAGGAAGCACCTGGCTCCTGGCTTTGGATCAGCACAGCACATTGGCCGTAGCGGCCATTTGGTGGGTAAACCAACGGAAGGAAGACCTTTCTCTCTCTCTCATTACCTAACTCTGCCTGTCAAAAAAAAAAAGAAACCTCATATATAAAGATCTCTATATAAATACAAATCTTGAATTAATATTACTAGTAATAATGTGAATTCAATATTAACCTTAAAGATAATAGTGTTTAAAGACAGTTGCTTTAGCAAGTCATAAATTATAAGCTATACCTTTATACTGTTATCCTATTTCAAGGAACTCTTACTCTTGCTGTAAGCCTTATAGTACTTCACTAAGACCTGTAATACCATAGTAAGTCTATTTGAGATTCACATGAGCAATTGAACAACTGAAACTATAAAAGCTATGTATAAATACAGAAAATATTTTTATAAAAATGAATCTCCCAAATAAGAATTTCAGAATGAAAAAGATGTCTCTGCTCATATTTTGATGTGACACTTTTTTAAAAGATAGATTTATTTATTTATTTATTTATTAAAGAGTTACACAGAAAGGAGAGGCAGAGAGGTCCTCCATCCGATGGTTCATTCCCCAGTTGGCTGCAATGGCTGGAGCTGTGCTGATCCAAAGCCAGGAGCCAGGAGCCTCCTCCGGGTCTCCCATGCAAGTGCAGGGGCCCAAGAACATAGGCCATCTTCCACTGCTTTCCCAGGCCATAGCAGAGAGCTAGATCGGAAGTAGAGCAGCTGGGTTTTGAACTGGCGCCATATGGGATGTCAGCACTTCAGGCCAGGCCGTTAACCCACTGTGCCACAGCGCCAGCTCCAATTGGAAGCTTTCAAGGTGTGGGTAGGCAGGCACTTCGACCTTGCTAAAGCTTTTTTTTTGTAAGATTTATTTGAAACTCAGAGTTACAGAGAGGCAGAGGCAGAGAGAGCGTGAGAGAGCAATGTGATACTTTTAAAGAACTTAATATTATATTCTTTCCTGTGATAGCAGTAGGCTTGGCTAGCAATTGAGCAAACTACTAAAGGCTAAAGATGATTCTTCAACACTATGGTTGCCAGCATCTCTATCAGCTGGCCTAACTTGTACATTGAAAGATAGTAAGAAACAAAGTAAATGTAAATATTACCAGTTTCCTATTATGAACACCAAAGCCCTCTCCATTCTTATGTTCTGTAACAAATTGTTGTAAATAGGGGCTATCCTTTTTGCATACCACATTGTAGAGTGACATCCAAAAGAAAAAAAAGAAAAAAATCTGTTTCCCTAGTCCTTGAATCTTGAATCATGTCTGGTCCTGTGACTTTGCATGATGAATAGACCAAGCAAAAGCTGGGGTATGGCGATTCTAAGCCTCTTGGGGTACCACTACATGAATGCCACAAATGTAGCCTGCTGAATAAGAAACAGAGCTAAGTTATCCCTGTGGAAGCTACCATGATCCAGCCAGATCCAACCAACTGAATAGCTGATTACAGACACAAGACTGGCTACATCCACGTCTACAGCTATTCACCTAAACCCAAACCAAAGTGTTAACCTCCAGAATCATGAAAGAAACTTAAGTTATGCTGATTTGGGGTAGTTACATATCAAAACGTGTCTCACAGAAGAAAGGAAACAGCTTCTAATCTTCAGGTCTAGTTTTCCAATGGCACAACAGTCTGTGGCACAAATGTTTCTTCCTCAATTTTTTTTTTTTTGGACAGAGTGGAGAATGAGAG
Source organism: Oryctolagus cuniculus (assembly GCF_964237555.1). Taxonomy (NCBI): domain Eukaryota; kingdom Metazoa; phylum Chordata; class Mammalia; order Lagomorpha; family Leporidae; genus Oryctolagus; species Oryctolagus cuniculus. Next base: position 153,753,438 of record NC_091433.1, read on the forward strand.
AGAGAGAGAGAGAAAGAGAGAGAAAGGTCTTCCTTTGCCGTTGGTTCACCCTCCAATGGCTGCCACGGCTGGCGCGCTGTGGCCGGTGCACGGTGCTGATCCGAAGGCAGGAGCCAGGTGCTTCTCCTGGTCTCCCATGGGGTGCAGGGCCCAAGCACTTGGGCCATCCTCCACTGCCTTCCCGGGCGACAGCAGAGAGCTGGCCTGGAAGAGGGGCAACCGGGACAGAATCCGGCAACCCGACCGGGACTAGTACCTGGTGTGCCGGCGCCGCTAGGTGGACGATTTGCCTAGTGAGCCGCCACGCCAGCCCTTCAATTCATTTTATTAGCCTACTTCTAGGCTTTGACTCTTTATACGGCCACATTGCTCACCATCAGGAAACCTTTTTAAAATAAACACACACCTGTTCCTGCACTCACTCCGGAGACCTTACCTTCACAGGACGGCTGCCTGGGAAAGCAAATTGTGTTGGAAATTAATGCTGCAGATTTATCTAGAAGCCATCTGAAATTCTGACCTGTGGCAAGCCTTCCTTGATGAAGAATGATTTCCATGTCCATGAGGCCATCAGAGTCCCGGAACAAAAGCTGCCTAAAGAAGCTGTATGGAGGTCTCTGGTAACACGGTGCACAGCTATGCTACCAGCAGATCACGGGGACTGGAGATTCTTCATACCAGTGGAACTAAGATGTGAATCTGAAGTGGAAATAGCCTTGCCTGTCTGGTAGCGTTGTAGGAACAGAGATTCCTAAGACAACAATCAGTGATAATCACTGTTGTCACCTGAGGTTTGCAAAGGTCTTGCTCTCCAAGAAATCTACATAAAGTCTCAGCAATCTGGAGGAAATGTCAATCCAAAGTATCCTCTGGCACAAGGGAGAACTGCTCATGAGCTCAAATGAAAGCTCCTTTTGAAATGGAATAAATGAGAGAAAAGACAAAGAAAGCTATGAAGGGGATAAACACAGATAAAAAGTTCAGAGGGGAGATTTATAGAAGTGGGGGGAGAACTGTACTCCACATAATTTTTCAGAATTGAACACTCCGTAATAAAACATTGATTCAGGTTTATCACCACTAGTGTACTTTTAAGCTGTTAAAGCTTCATTTTCCACATATGATTCCATTTTATATTGGAAAAGGTATCTTTCCCCCCACTGACATCCAATACTACTGCCAAACACTGCTGTCACCATTGTTCCGCCCAGTTCTCTGATCACAGTGGGAGTAGCCTTTCTCCTCATTCTAGTAGAAGAATGCCAACTCCAGATTGCTGTTTCTAAGAGCAGGTCACACAGCTAAACTCACACTCCCAAACATTTTTATTCTGATCAGATTCTCATAAAGCTCACAGAACTCATGATGGAGCTAAACAACCCAGAGCAACATAATACGCTCCATTCCCTGAGCTGAAGCAGCCCAGTTAGGAGGTTATTCTAATGGGAAGATGGAGAAAAACTGCAACCCATTCAGAGCTATGTGAGGCAAGGAATGGGAAGGAATTGGAAATTAACTCGATTCAAGAAACACAAAATAGCCAGTGAGGGGTTGGAACCAGCTCCTTATCAGCTCATAAGAGCAGGTTGGTAAATGTTGAGTACTTTTGCAAGCCGGTTGACTTCACATTGATAGCTTGATTTAAGCTATAGAGGGAGAATTTGTACTGGTTAATGACACAAACAGGACTTTCTTTCAGGAGAGATGATGTCTAAACATTTACTAGCATATTACCGAAATTAGCTGTCTTCAATTATTTTAAGGCTTTTCTTCAGAAAGAGATTATATTTAATTATAATCAATGCTTCTTAAAGATTTCCAACACATTACCTGCAAAAGTAATTGAAATACAACAAACTCTCAGGCACTCCAAGGACATGTTCCAAAGTGGCAGTGGGGGATGTGAGAGGAAGGGGTAGGAGGGAAGTTGGCACAGCAGTTGATATGCCACTCAGGATGCCCACGTCCCATACTGGAGTGCCTTGTTCAGATCCCAGCTCCACTTCTAATCCAGTGTCAAGCTGATGTGTATCTGGAAGATAGCAGGTGACTGCTCAACACTTGAGTTCCTGCCACCCACATGGGAGAACTAGATTGAGTTCCTGGGTCCTGGCTTCAATATGAACCAGCCCAGCTATGGGAAGCACTTAAGGAGTGGACCACTAGATGTAAGATCTCTTTCTTCCTCTGTCTTTCAAATAAAATGAAAGTAAGTAAACTTTAAAGTACTCAAAATGGCAGGGAAGGTAAGCAAATATTAAATGTATATATTAAAAAGAGGATATGTACCAAGGACAGAAATAAAATAATTGAAAATAAATGAATATTTTCTACACAAAAAGTAGGTTCGCAAGTTTAAAGCCCATGTATTTTTGAGGAGGGGAGTTAAAACATTGATAAAATTAAACTATTGAGTAAAACCATAAGAATGTGGTAAAAGTATAAATAAAATGTAAATAGAAAATTTGAGGACAATCATGAAAATATGTAAGGAGAGTATATGAAATGCAAAAGAGTAGATGAAACAAAATGGAATAACAAAAATATGATGAAGGAAATCAACATAAAAATTCAATAAATACAAATAGGAAAAGAGCAAAATGAGTCATTTGAAATGAGAAAAAATAGAAAGCAGCTCCATGGTAGAAGAAAAGCATCTACACAGATAATTACAATAAAATATAAATTACCAAGCTCACCTGTGCGAAGAATGAGATTTAAAAACCGAGTAAAACAAAATCTGAGACTGGCATTGTGGCATGGCAGGTTAAGTTGCTGCTTGTAATGAAGCCTCTCACGTGGGAGTGCCAGTTAGAGTCCCACTGTTCTGCTTCTGAACCAGCTTCCCACTAATTTGCCTGGAAAAGCTGCAGCAAAAATTGCCCCAAGCATTTGGGCCCCTGCTCCCACATGTGGGAGACCCAGATGGAGTCCCTGGTTTGTGGCTTAGACATAACCCAGACCTGGCTGCTGTGGCCATTTGGGAAGTAAACCAGCAGATGAAAGATATTTTCTCTCTCTCTCTCCCTCATAAATAAAAAAAGATAAATATTTTTAAAAACATACAAAAAAACTAATTAAATAGGTAGTTATCAAAGACATGCCTAAAATCCAAAGACATAGAAAGATTGAAAGCACAAACTAGAAAAAATAATGTTCAGAAAATATTTATCAAATAATGTATCTATATAAATCAGAATAAGTCTAAGGTAAAAGATGATATCATAGATTAAGATGCCACAGAGCATAGATGGGTAATTGACAAAGCATACATTTATTTTAAATATGTATGCCCCGAATAAAACATCCTGTAAATACATAAAGAAACATTCATAGGACCCTCAGGACAATTTGTGTCACCCTGATAAATGGAAATTTCAATAGAAATCTCTCAACAAGTGTAGGGAAAACAAAATACTAGAAAATATATCAAAGATTTTAAGAAAATGGTAAGAGATTTGTTGGGCAAATAGAGCACCTAGAAACAAGTAAATAGAAAATATTCATTCTTCTCAAGCTCACTTTGAATATTTATAAAAATTAGCTATGTACTAAGCCCTTAAACACTCTCAATATGTACAAAAAGCATCATCGTTAAGAAATTAAACTAGAAGTAAACAAGGTGAAGAACTTGAATATCTCTTAAGTCTGTAAATTTCAAAAGCACACAAATCAATTGCTTGAGCACCAGAGTAATATAAAATTAAGAAATACTTACAAATCAGCTATAATTTACCCACTGATATTTGTAGAATAGTGCCAAGACAGAGATTACAGGGAAATTGAGTATATATGTATATATTACAAAGAAAGGAAGGTTGAAACATAATGAGCTGACATTGAAACCAGAGATTTGTTCTTTAAAAAAATAAGAACAAAGTGAAATAGAGAAAATATTTCAAAAATTGTAGCAAGAAAACAAAGATAAAATAGGATCAGCAAACGCAAAAGTTGACTCTCTGTAAGGAAAAATACAATTTTAATTTAATTCAGCAAAGATAATCAAAGAAATTCAACACTATGAACTGTTTAGCAGAGATTTTAAGGGATCACTGTTGTGGTACAACAGGTTGGATTGCCATCTGCAACACTTGAGTGTTGGTTGGAGTTCCAGCTGCTTCACTTCCAATCCAGCTCCCTGCTAATGCACCTGGGAAAGCAGCAGAAGATAGCCCAAGTGCTTGGGTCCCTGCACCCATGTGGGAGACCCATATGGAGTTCTTGGCTCCTGGTTTCGGCCTGGCCCAGTCCTGGTTGTTGTGGTTATTTGGAGTGTAAAGTAGCAGTTCAAAGATCCTTCTCTGTTTCTCCCCTTCTCTCTGCAATTCTACCTTTCAAATAAATAAATGAGTCTTTAAAAAAACTTTTGATGACACTAACAACATCTGTGACAAATTTAAAAACTTGAATAAAATGGAAAATCTCTAGGAAAATTAGTACAAATTTAAGCAGAAATGGAAAACCTGAATAGTCCAATAACTATCAAAGAAATTGAGTCAATATTTTTAGATCTTCATACACACACACACACACACAAACATAAAACATCAATTTTGTAGGTAAGTATACTCACACTTTCAAGAAGACTATTCTGTTCTGAAACTGTTTTGTTTTCCCTAAGAGCAAATTAGAAGGATATCCCTTGACTCCATCTATGAGGCAAATATTACCTTGATACCAAAGAGTACAAGGACAACATGAGAAGTGGAAATTAGATGTCAAATTATTCATTAAAAATCAATTATTAAATTACAGGTTACTTAAGAATGTAGATACAAAAATCTTAAACAAAATATTAGACAACCAAATTTCCCAGTCTATAAAATGATAGTAACTCATAACCGAGTTTGCCAATCCCAGGAATGTGAGTATTTTAATACTATAATATTATCATGGTAAAGAAATGGGGAGGAGATAAAAAGGAAAGGGAATGGGAGAAGAAGTGGGAGAGGGAAAAGTAATAGAAGGATGGAGGAAGGAATTGAAAATGAATAAATTTACTATACACACACATATATGGAATCATTAAGATGTAGATGATGGTCTATATGAGAAATGTAGCAGTGTCATTAAAATGCAACTTTGAGAGTATTTATAGTTATAAATGAAATGAAAAAACAAAATATGACTGACTTCAAATATTGATATTATGTATAATAGCACAAGACATAGGACATAAATTTAAGATATTAAAATGCTTGTGTAGTAAAGTATAAGACTTTATTGAAATATTCAAATAATGTCTTTTAAAACATGGTGATGGGGCTAGCATTGTGACTCAGTGCTGCCTGCGATGTGACCCTATATGAGCAATGATTTGAGTCCCATCTGCTCTACTTCCCATACAGCTCTCTGCTAATGCACCTAGGAAAGATGAGGAAGATGGCTCAAGTAATTGGACCCCTGCCAACCAGTTCTAATTTCTGGATTTGGCCTAGTCCAGCCCCAGCTATTGTGGCCAGCTGGGCTGTGAACCAGTGAATCAAAGATCTTTGTCTCTCCCTCTCTCTGTAACTCTGCTTTTCAAATCTTTAAAAAAACAGTAATAATACCATATTCATGGATAGAAGTGTTTTTTTGAAAAGATTTATTTTACTTGAAAGAGTTAGAGAAGGAGAGGCAGAGAGAGAGAGGCAGAGAGAGAGAGGTCTTCCATCTGCTGGTTCATTCCCCAATTGGCCGCAACGGCTAGAGCTGCACTGATCCGGAGCCAGGAGCCAGGAGCCTCCTCTGGGTCTTGTGTGGGCGGGTGTAGGGGCCCAAGGACTTGGGCCATCTTCTACTGCTTTCCCAGGCCATAGCAGAGAGCTGGATCAGAAGTGAAGCAGCCGGGATATGAACCAGCACCCACATGGGATGCCAGCACTGCAGCAGAGGCTTTACCCACTATGCCATAGCACCGGCCCCAGGATAGGAAGTCTTAATCTCTTAGGTGATGATATTAATCTATACAATTAACATAATTAATTAACTAGAAATTTTAATTTCTACATTCAATGTATTTCCAAAGAAAATTAGACCAGGGTTTTATTTCCCAAGGAGTTTAAAAAGTTGATTCTAAAAGTCAGTCATAGAAGTCTAAACTAGACAAGATATTCCTATAACTCAGAAAGCTGAAAACAGATCTACCATTTGACCCAGCCATCCCACTCCTGGGAATTTAGCCAATGGAAATGAAATCAGCATATAAAAGAGTAATCTGTACCCCCATGGTTATTACAGCTTAATTCACAATAGCTAAGATATGAAATCAACCCAGATGTCTTAATTAATGAGCTCATATATATATGAGCATAATTTCTTTATATATTATATACATATATAATGTATATATGAGATATTCCATTGAGGAACAGTGTTTTGTTTGTTTTGTCTTTTTCTTCACACTATTTGTTGAACTCTTTTACTACGTGCAGGATTAACTATACAAATAATTAAGTAAACTGCAAATAGAACTCTGTATAAATTAAGAGTGGGAATGTGAAGGGGAGGAGGAAGGGATGGGGCATGGATGGCGAGGTGTCACTATGTTCCTAAATCTATCTATATATATACATGAAGTATGTGAAACTTGTACCACTTAAATAAAATTTAATAAAAGAAATGTTAAGTTTGTGTGAAATAGCAAGTATCAAAAGAGTAATTAAAGAATTATACACTTTGTGTGAAATCTAAAACAAGCAAAAATCAAACAATATATTGTTTGGATATATACACGTTCATGATAATATTTTAAAATAAACGAAAGGAGGGGTAGGCATTTGGCCAAGTGGTATAGCCACCTGCTAGGAAGCCCAGTCCCATACTGGAGCTCCTGGGTTTGAGTCTCAGATCCATGCCTAGTTCTAGTTCCCAGCTAATGCAGAGCCCAGGAGGCAGCAGAGATGGCTCAAGTACTTGGCTTCCTGCCACCCATACTGGAGACCTGGATTGAGTTCCTGGTTCTCAGCTTCAGACTGGCCCCATCCCAACTGTTATGGACACTTGGGGAGTAAACCAACAGATGAGAGAATTCTATCTATCTCACTCACCCTTTCTCTAAAATTAATAAGTAAAAATGTTTGTAAATAAAATAAAAACAAAAGGAATAAACACAAAATTCAGATGATGGGTCATCTCTGAGCATAGGAACCATAAGAGAAGAAAAGGGAGGGTCTAATAAATAGATATAATGGCACTAAGGACGACCTTTTTTCTACATCCCGTAACTGCCTATTATTATACTTAAAATTATACTTATATTACATATATTATCTATAAATTATGAATGTAGCAGAGCTTTATAAATCAAAGTTTAAGCCAAAGCCATTATGCAAGAAAAAGAAATCAAAGGGATAAAAATTGGAAAGGCAGAAGTCAAATTATCCTTTTCAGATGACATGATCAAAGGTTACCCACAAAAATAAATACAGGGGAATATCAAAAGATTCCATGAAGGCAATATTGGAGTTTATAAGAGAGTTTGGTAAAGTTGCTGGATATAAAATAACACTAAAAAATCAATAGCCTTTGTATACACAGACAATGCCACAGCTGAGAAAGAATTTCTAAGTCCAATCCCATCCACAATAACTACAAATATTTAAATATCTTGCAATAAATTTAACCAAGGAGGTGAAAGATCTATACAATGAAAATTATAAAACATTAAAGAATTAGAAGACACAATAAAATGGAAAAATTTTCCGTGTTTGTGCATTGGAAGAAGTAATATCATTAAAATATCTGTATTACTTACTGAAAGCAGTTTATAGATTCATTGTGATTCTAATCAAAATATCAACTTTATCCTCAGATCTAGAAAATGTGATGCTAATATTCATATGAAAACACTAGAGAACCTGAATAGATGAAGCAATATTATACAACAAGAACAAAGCTGGAGGCATCACTATACCAGATCTCAAGACATACTACAGGGCAGCTATAATCAAAACTGCATGGTAATGGTGCAGAATTAGACATAGATATGTGGGAGCCAGTGCTGTGGTGAAGCAGGCTAAGCCTCTGCCTGCGGCGCTGGCATCCCATTTGAGCACCAGTTAGAGTCCCAGCTGCTCCTCTTCTGATCCATCTCTCTGCTATGGCTGAGGAAAGCAGCAAAAGATGGTCCAAGTTCTTGGGCCCCTACACCAGTGTGGGAGACCCAGAAAAAGCTCCTGGCTCCTGGCTTCGGATTGGCTCAGGTCCGGCTGTTGGGGCTATTTGGAAAGTGAACAGTGAATGGAATATCTTTTTCTCTGTCTCTCCCTCTTTCTGCCTGTAACTCTACCTCCCAAATAAATAAAATCTTAAAAAAATACAAATGTAGGCCAATGGAACATAACACAAACCCTAGAAATTAATCCATGCATCTACAACCAACTAATCTTTGATAAACAAGCTGAAATCCATTCCTGGAGTAAGGACAGTCTCTTTCACTGGCCATCAGAGAAATGCAAATAAAGTCCACAATGAGGTTTCACCCTACCCCTGTTAGAACTGCTGTCATCCAAAAAATCAACAGACAATAAATGCTGGTGAGAATGAATCCACTAATGGTAGGAGAGCAAACGAGTACAGCCACTGTAGAAGACAGTATGGAGATTCCTCAGAAAGCTGAAAATAGATCATATGACCTAGCCTTCCCACTCCTGGAAATTTACCCAAAGGAAATGAAATAAGTATATAAAAGTTATAGAGTTATTTGTACCCCCATGTTTATTGCAGCTCAGTTTACAATAGCTACGATTTGGAATCAATCCATATGTCCATCAACTGATGACTAGGTAAAGAAAATGTGGTATACATACACTATGGAATACTACTCAGCCATAAGACAGGATAAATTCTGTCTTTTGCCACAAAATGATGCAAATGCTTAGTGAAATAAGCCAGTTCCAAAAAGACAAATATCATGTTTTCTCTGATATGTGACAGCTAATATAGAATACAAAAATGTCTAGGAATGAAATGGTCACTTTGGGAAATGATTGTCATTTTTAGTTCGTGTTTATACTGTTGTAGTACTATGGTGTTCCTACTTTTTGCTTGTTGAATATTATGATTAGTGATGAATTAAGCCTGTGAATACAGAATGGATTAAAATTATGTCCTTGCAAAAACTGATGAAGTTAGGGAAGGGAAGGAGAGGGACTGGAGGGGAGCAAGGGAATGAGAAAGTCTGGTTAGCTTCTTAGAATTATACCAGTGCAATGCATAAAATCTGTTCTCTTTATATTAATCAAAAAATTTAAAGGATTATTGATTCCTGCAAGATTAACTTTGTCATAATTGAAGTTGTCCAAAATCTAAGTGGGGACTTCTGAAGTGGAGGGATTGGTGGGAGGTTCAAGTAGCGATTAGCTTGTCACTAGAGTTATTCAAGCACAGATTAGAAGTCTTTCAGATTAATATCAATATTATAAAGTAAACTTAAACATTAATTGATTGATAAAGTTCCTTCTATATCCAAAAAACTATAATTCACTTGATTAAGTGTTGAGTAAATTAATTATTCACATGAGCCAAAATTATTAACAATATAAAGTCCATATACATCCTGACAATCTTCCAATCCTTGAATTAGAAATGCTCCCAGGAAAAGCCAGGGAATAGCTTCACCACCAAACTCAATTGCTTTCTGTTTTCCTCTTGATCTTTAAACCCATTCATTAAATGACGAGGTCAGGGAGAAGGAAGGAGAGATGGGTTAGATACATATTTTTAGCATTTTTATGAAAGTTGATTTTATGCAACTCATTATCTAAACATGGTATTAAAGCTAATTTTAGCAAGTAATAAGTTGTAGGCAGAATCTTTGAGAATAGCCTGCCTTTAAATCTTCATAGATTCTGTAGTTGAAAGTAGAAAGCTACTTTACTAAAATTGTTGCCAAATGTTCCTCAGATCCCTTACATAATACGAGTTCAGGAATGCCAACTAAAGTGCAAAGGTTACCTATAAAATAAATTAAAAGCACACATTAAATAAGTTCATGTGTGCCAACTCCAAAAGACAAGGTCCCTCTTCAGAGACTGGAAATGAATGGAGTCAGAAAGGATGTGCAGGAGGGGTTGCTGAAACATGCTCCAGTCCTTAGATCACTCAGCGTGGTCAGTCCTCTCGGCAGACAACAGTCAGAAGTGTCTCCCACCTTCAGAGATCAGCCCGTGGCTTGCTAACTCACCTACCTGTTTCTGACTCATACCATTCTAGATTATGAACTACAGTGAGAAAGAGGATCAGAGAAAGCAACCCAGTAGGTCTGGTTGTAAATCAGATGGGCTGTAGGAAGAAGTTGATGTTGAAGAAGGAAAACAAGTCCCATCCCTTCTATTTGTGCTGCATCACATTATGGGTTGTCTTTTTCTAAAAAAAAAACACTCTATTCTGATAAGAAAATGGTGACCAGCAAGAACTTCTGCAGTGAAGTAATGCAAACCATTCCACATACACTTCAAGGTTTCCGTTCCTTGGGTCAGGGTCTAAGAAATTCAAATTTGAAGTTTCTTGCAGTAGCTTATCTTGTCCTAGCAGTCACTGAATTTTGCTATTTGGCTGGAAGAGAAAAAAAAAAAAAAAAAAAGGCATCCCTTGGTGCATCACGTGGCTCAATCAGTTCTCAAGGCAGAACTCTTCTCATAAGGGCACCGTGTGGCGTCTCTGAAATCCGTGCAAGTTTTCCTCTCCCAAGGCAGGGAGAACGCAGGTGCATGGAGAAATAAACATGGCCTTGCTCCTGGTGTCTCTGCTGGCATTCATGAGCTTGGGCTCCGGATGTCATCATCGGCTCTGTCACTGCTCTAACAGAGTTTTTCTCTGCCAAGAAAGCAAGGTGACAGAGATTCCCTCCGACCTCCCCAGGAATGCAGTCGAACTGTGAGTATCAGAGGGAGTGGGGACAGCTGTGGCTGCTGTTTGTATATTGAGAACTCTTAGTATTTTCATATTAGGTTGATATGTGTTGGCTGCAATATTTGTGTCTTGAAAGACAGTTTGAATAAAACAAACTCTCCCAGCCCAACATTCCTGTCCTATGGCTTTCCCAGGATCCTAGGTGAGAGTCTGTATCAGCATTTGTCGGGGAAGGGTACTGTGCAAGCTGAGTCCAAACGCACCAAAAGCAAAAGGCTTTCAGTCTTTTCAGCACATTTGCTCTTGGGTTCCATCCCAAGGAACCAGGAAAATCAAGGGAAAGCCAAGTGGAAATTTAGGAGACTTAGAATTGAAGGCAGGAAGACAGCCTTGATGGAAGCACAATGCACAGTGTGTGTCTCCTGTGGGCACTGAAGCCAAGAATGCCTCATAGCTTTGAAGGCACCAGCAAATAGTTCCTAAATTGACACTCTGCTTCCTGGGGCAGAAGAGAGGGCAAAAGGAGTGCAGAATATAAAGGAAGAAGGGAAGCTGAGGTGCAGAGAGAAGTATAGGATCATCTTTCACACAACTGGGGAAATGGGATTCTGACTTTAGATGTCTGTTAAACTATCTTAATAGAAAATAAACTCCTAGAACTTAGATATCATCTCATTTTCTCTCCTCATGTTACAGATTAGGAATATGAAGTCTAAACAGCATAGAACCTTGCCGAATTCTCCCAGTGAGCTGAGGCAGAGCTAAAACTGGAAATGAGGTGTCGGGACTGCCAGTCTACTGTGTTCCCCAAGCCCTCTGTGCCCGACCGCATCAGAGCAGCAGCGAGGTCGAGCTAATTGTCCAGTTACTACTTAACTGGCAACTCGTGACGCAGACACTGTAGAGATCTTTAGTGTTTTCATTCCAAGGATTTTAACCAGAAGTCACTATTCTGGATGCAGACATGTCTCAACCTTTGTGCCCTAGATCCATCCATGACTTTCACTGTCCTGCAGAAGGTGGTCACCTTTTCAGATCACCCGCTGCCATACCAGCACTCCAGCATGTTGGTATTGCATTTTAGATGTTCACTCAGGGACAGACGGTTATGTCTGGGTTAGTCCACTTGCCGCTTTGCCCCCTCAACACCTCAAGTCTTCATTTCCTATTCAGAGACAGCTGCAGAGTAGGGAAAATAACAGGTAGCTCTGTGTTTTGGCTATACCGCCTTGGACGAGACAGTTACTCCTGATTAAGCTGAAGAATGCGATTATGCACAGTCTGCCTTTGTTAAGTCATTATAAATACAGGCAGCCGATGGACCCGACCTCCTCTAAGAACTCACCCTAAATGAGGAAGAACTGTTACTTAAGCCCTCCTGAGTCACAGGTTTCTCACTTCCAAGATGGTTTTAGTACAATCTGCTTGGTCTGATAGCTGCAGGCACTGAAACTTCAGCCGTCTAACCCCACACTACTCCTGATTTCTACCTCTGCTGGACTTACCCCCACTTCTCCCAGGATCTCCCTTGGATCAAGCAGTGCCATCCAGTTGGTAAAGCCAACAGCCCCTCACAAAGTTTATTTTTTTGGATGATACTGCTCAACCCCTCAAAACTCCCTTCCACCTTAGGCCTCTCTGCTTTTTGAAACCTCCTCATCACAAGAAAAAGGTTTTTTATTTCACTCAATTTGCATAGAAATATAGGCAAAAAAGGGAGCAATAAAGGAAGGAAGGGGAGGGAGAGGGAGGAGAGGAAAGAGAAAGAGAGGAAGAGAGGGAGGGAGGAAGGGAGGCAGAGAGAGAGATGGAAGGAGGGGAAAGAACAGAGGGAGAGAGGAAGAAAGCAAAGAAGAAAAACCATTCCTATTTCCGAAGCCCCAGGGAGTGTACGTGTATGCATTAGAATGGGAGAAACATGAGGATGATTGTATTGCCATCATAATAAGCTGCAATAAACCAGAACACATCTTTTCCCAAGAGCATTTTGCAACTGAGGAAAGAGAGCCCCAGCACTGAGACATGAGGCAAAGAGACTGTGGGATAGAGTATGGTGGACAGAGCACCAGAAAGGAATTCCAGCCCTGAGAAAGCAGAGGGCTGCCTCAACCCCTTACTTAAATGTATGTAATAGAGGCCATTGCCATCCTTGCATAAAATTAAAAAGGGGAAAGAAACCGCTGCTAGTTATTGGCATTTCCCCTTGAGGAATGACAACTTTGGGAACTTGAAGTTTTTTCAGATTCCTAATGTGGAGAAGATTCTTGTTACTGTACACTTGTTCAGAAGACCTGACCTGGACCATCATACAGAAGGGTGTTGCAATCTAATCTTCTTGGCAAGGTGTATTGAGGAAAAGAAGAGACTATTTGATGACTTAAAAAGGAAAGTTATTTAAGGGTATATTTTAGGTTGTGTGTTAATCACCAAAGTACAAATCAAATATGAAATGAATGAGAATTCAAATATTCTGCTAGAATGAAAGAGCAAATATTTTCCTTCCTTACAATGTATGGATCAAAGTTATCTGGAAAATTGGTAGAAGGAAGGTGAAATAACTTTTTCAATCTAGCATTTCTAATTCACCATGCAGTCTTTCAAGTTTGGGTATTGACTTAAATGATGATCACATCAGGTGTAGGTGGATGAAACAGCTAGGTTTCATTGACTGCAATTGCTTAATCCATCAACATGTCAAAGCTTCATTGTTACTCAGGCTCACCTGGGGGGAAACGACTCATGTTTCATCATGTATATTTTTATCCTATTATTCCATCCCCCTTGCAACAATGTCATTTCATTTCATATATGAGTATCATATATCATTTCATATGAGTATATGACATATGACAACTATCACCAAAGATGGCTAATTCCCTATGATCTGCACGTGCAGATATGAATGGCAAAGGAACACAGAAGCATCATCAACAGGCAGTTAGATTCCCTTTAGTAAGGATGTTACTATTTGCCTTACGCTTTATCCACACTACTTCATTAAAACTTCTCAGTAGAGCCACAGCTCTGGTGCTAGTGTTCCATTTTTCAAATTAGACAAACTAAAACACAGAAAAGTTTTAAATGCTTGGGTGAAGTCACCCCTGCAGTTCCTGGGTCACAGAGCTGGGGTCTGTATGTGGGGACTTCAAATAGTTCATGGAAAAAATGGAATTAAAGGATTTTTGTTTGGCACAAAAAAAATAATATAATCCATTACATTCACTTTCCATGAAATTTTTGAAGACTTCTTATATGCATGGACCTCAAAATTTTTGTACCAAAATTATTTTTAATTCTATTTTTCTATGAGATTTTTGCAATGCCCTCATAGCTCCTCTATGTTGTATAGAATGAACACTTTGATTCCTTTCCTTTATTCTTTAAAAATAACATCCTTTATTCCTTATGGACTTTATAGTTTATTTTGCAACTACTAACCTTTCTCATAGTAGCAGGAAAGCAGTCATAGACATAAGGGAAATAAATGAGCATGGACGTGTTCCAATAAAACTGACTCTGAAATGTATATAGTTTTCACATCACACAAATTATCCTATTGATTTTTTTCAATTGTATAAAATGGTGAAAAGTATTCTTAGTTTATAGGACATAGAAAATGTGGAACAAGCCAGATAGAATCCATAAGGTATATAGTGTCCTCTTGCGATTTAGACTATAGCTAAGGGAGTGAGTTAAGTGTAACTGGTTATGCAGCCTAAAAGGACTTGGCAGCATGGGACAAGTGCTAGACAGGGTGAACGGGGACAGGAGGGGCACTTGTGAGGTGGTGGTTACAGACCAGACATGAACAGGCTCTGACAAGTCAGAGATGGTAGAGTACAGCGTCCAGACTCAGAGACCCAATTTCAAACCTGGACTGTGCCATTGTATTTTAGCTGTGTTCTCTGGATTCTTGATTGTATGATGGAAATTACAACTCACAATACCTCTGCTGTGGGAACTAACGGACTAAATGAGACAATGTAAGCAAAATATTTAACCCGGTATCTCTCACGTTGTTATTGTTGGTGATGATTTGACAATGGTGACATTGTTCTCTCTGCACAATGCCAGGCAAAAACACTATAGTGAACTTTCCTGAAGAGTGAATCAGTCAGCAGCTCTGAAAATGCTTCAGAAAACTGATGAAACAATTTGTGTACCTCAAGATAGTTTCTCAATCTCCCACTCATTTTGTCTTCTTCCCCCAGGGGCCGTGGCACTTCATCTCCACTCACTTTCTGGGTAGGAAAATATACACTTAAGGCTGTCAGGATTTGCCAGGGGATCAATTCATTCCGACCATTGTCAGAGGAATTTTTATTTCCCACTTGTCCCAGAAACTCAGCTTCAGTGCAGACATTGACATACTCCAGAAAGGTCCCTTTGATCTTGCTTTATTCCTCCTGGAGCTGGAATTCCTAAGGAGAATGCAAACACCTGAGCTAAGTCTTCAGGTTTACTAGTTGCAGTATCTAAGTGACACTGTATCTAAGTGACAGCCTTTCTTCAGCAGATAAGATGACCATAATAGTAAAGAGGGGTCCACTGGTGACCAACATGGATTAGGGAGACCAGACTGAGGTTACATTACAGGCTGCCTCTGTGGAACCTTCTTGTCACAAGTTCCTGTTCATCACTGCAATTTCATTTGCCTAATCTAGAACTTACTTTTAATTATCTAAGTATTTTTCCCTTTTCATTTTCTTTCTTTGCCTTATTTTCCTTATTTCATTGTCTCACTTTACATCATTCTCCATACCCTGTAAAGCACGTCTAGTGTAGTCTTTGCTCAGCAAGCCCTTGGTTCTGAGGAGTATTTCAGTGTTCTATGCAAAAAGGAAAGCATTTGCTCTGCTAGTAAATTCTGTCATCTCCAGGAGTGAGAAAGATACACACACACAAACACACACACACACACACACACACTGGATTATAAAGCTACTACAACTACTACTAACTTCCTAATCTGTTATCATTGGTTGTTTCATCCTCCCCTTCATGTAGGTTTCAAACTTTCCCAATCATATTTATCAGTTATAGAAATCTGTTTGTAAACTCCTCCATAGCTGTGAACAAAAATTCTTCATTGCCTCATCCTTCCTTGAACTCTGATCCTCTAGAGTAGGGAGTATATAGTTACTTCCCAATTGATCCCTTTCCTGTCAATCCCTCTGTTATCCAAAAAAGCCTTCGACTGTCATTCCATTTATCTAGAAAACAGGACTGTTCAGATTTCCCAACTCTAAAATCACTCAGTTGCTCACTTTTCTGCCGTTACCTCTCACCACTATCCTACAGAACCCTACTTCCCAAGGTTGACACAGACTTGATGTCATAGTCTATGCTTTTCTACCTCTCTGTGCCTGTGGGTTATGCCTCTTGTTTGTGCCAGCACCAGTTTCTTCTTTGCCTCTGGAAAGCCAACCTACTTATCACACTCAAAGTCGCCCTTTCATGAAGTCTTTCCTTATCGTGTCATCTTTATTTAATCTTGCTTTCATCTGAACCTCAGTGCCATTCATTGCACACTTAATCTGGCTTTGCACTTCATTTTTCATGTGTGTCTTACTTCTTCAACTGCAAGGAAAATTTCCTGTGTATTCCTCATAGTGCCTCGTTCAATGCAATGTATGCTCTGGGCCCTCAATTACATATAGAACAAATGATTCAATAAATCAGAGGGAATTACATCTGTTTATTTGCTCTGCTCGTCAGTATAGAGGGAAAGATTCTTGTAAAAGATGATTATTGTTCTCTCCTGCAGGGAACTACTGGCTTTGATAGTTTTGTTTTCCTTGCTTTTTTATGTGTTTGTTTTAAGAAAATGCCTGCACATGATTCCAGAATCAATTAATTTATTTCAAAACAGAGACACATGGGTCTCAAGTTAGAAGTTGAACATTCTGTACTCCAGGCTCATCATTCAATTCTCTTGACTTAAATAACAATACGTGCCTCCCTATAAGTAACAAGAATATTGAATACATGAATTAAATTGTCTCAACAAAATCACTTTAAGCCACATGGAAATTTTCAAAGAAATGTAATTTTTACCAATTAGGATAAGATCCCAACCCCTGAATGCTATTTTCCCGTGTCTCCCAGATGTACTTTAATTGTCGTAGCTCTATCTAGTTATCAAACCAACCACCCCACTGTGAAGATCGCCCTGGGTGTTCACGTCTGGAGATGAATACAGCCTTGTTTGGATACTCCTTTGAAAGAAACAAACAGCACCATGCTCACAATTAGTGCATACATAATGCTATCTCTTCACACAAAATCCTGCACCCACTTTAGTGAGAAATGGTACCTCTCTGCTCAACATTTGTTTAATTGGGTTGGGGGGAGCAGAGGATCGTATTCCCTGCAGAGGAAGCAGAAAAAGGACAACAGGCACAGCTACCTGGAGCATGCAGCACCTTGAAAGAGGAAAAGTAGAAATCACATCGCAGGAAAAGAATGCCCGAAAGTAGAAGATGAACTCTACTCTGAGAACTGCCTAAGAGCTATCATTTACAGAGTCATTATCAGCCATTGAAGAGCAGGGGTTTGACAGCAGAGAGCTACACTCACTTGTGATGAGAAAATCCCCTTGTTTACCTAAAGTGGCACACTGTCCTCTCTCACCCAAGTTCTCTCCTAAAAAAGCATAAGCTGCAGAAGTGGGATATCTTAGCAACAAAAGGGGAATTCATTTAACTTCTGATTATCCTTCTCCAAAGCCACTAATTGGGTTACCTAGTCACTGTGGTTGATTGGACTATACTTTTTTAAGCTGTTAGATTTAGACTCTCCAATTGAGCTTATTTAGACTAGATTCTAGCTTACATATCCCACAAGGTCAGCTAGGAAAGAGTAATTATTTTTAATTGCCTAGGATCTGATTATAATGAGATTGGGATGTTTGTTCTTAATCTGACCTTTCCGTGAAGGATCACAGAGGGTGTTTTGTATCTGACCTGAACATGCCATTACCTTGTTCTTTCATATGGAATATGCCAGATGATCTGAAAGATCTTCAAGGGGTATGCAAAATAATACTTGAATAAAGCAATCAAACCTTTGCCATGGGCTTGAACTTAGTTATAATTTTAGTCTTTGCAGTGGCTTGAGTCCAGTCCCTGCCATCTCTTCTCCCACACCTTATTCAGTAAGAGCCAATAAAAAGCCATCACAGAAGCCCGTGTCTGAAATCCTGGGAAATGGACAGCATGGTTCAATTTTTGTATCTCCCAAATGCCATGCTTGGTGGAAAGCCTCTGAGAAGTAGGCTCCTCCAAAGTGAAGCTAAGATTCCATGAAATAGAAAAATCAACTAATTATGGATCTCAGAGAGAAAACTCTTCAGTAAACTGATTGAGCTAAAATGATGCTGAGGTGGTTTTTTTTTTTTTTTTCAATTCTATAAAGCCTGGTTTTACAAATGTCTTCAGGTGCCAAGCATCTCCAACCAACAGGCTTTCCCTAGGCCTCAGAATCTAGGAGCTACGCAATCTCTAAACTGCACTCATCTCAGCTGCAGGACATGGGGGTGAGAATGCCTCCTTTGGCCTTAACAGCTCTGTTATTTTTGAAATGCATCATGGAAAGCCCCCATGCAAATACCTCTCCTGATATTTTCAAGTTGGTGAGCAGCTTTAAACAAATAAATTCGCAAGGGATCTCAGTTCCAACAGTGATTTTCTAACTAAATAAACCAATATCCCTAGTATTGTAAATCTCTCAAGTCCTTCTGGAACAGGTAGGTCATGAGAAAACAAATCACCATATATGGAAGTGTCATAGCCATGAACAAGAGACTTCCAGGAGTGGGCTCACTGTAGAATTTTCTATGATTTCTAAGACATTCTATTAAGTTTTGCCTCAGAAGATATGTGCACACCCCAGTAGAGAGTGTTGCCTCTACCTGAGCTTTCCTCATCATGGTAACAGCCTCTGTATTCCTCTCCGAGCCTCCCATCTCCTCCCCTCTAAAGTTCTTTCTTTGAGTTCCTGCCCTGCTCCAACACCCAGCCCAGGACAAAAATCCAAAGTCATAATTTGACATTAAGATACTCTGTATTTTGGCCTTAGTTGAACTTTCCTCTCTTATCTTCCATCCTCCTAGCCATTTGTCCAATGTCCTATTTTTCAATTGCCCATCTCCCAGTTTTTTTTTATTTGACAGGTAGAGTTACAGACAGTGAGAGAGAGACAGAGAGAAAGGTCTTCCTTCCACTGGTTCACCCCCCAAAGGGCTGCCTCAGCCGGCGCTGCACCAATCCGAAGACAGGAGCCAGGTGCTTCCTCCTGGTCTCCCAGGCGGGTGCAGGGGCCCAAGCACTTGGACCATCCTCCACTGCCCTCCTGGGCCATAGCAGAGAGCTGGACTGGAAGAGGGGCAACCGGGACAGAATCCGGTGCCCCAACCAGAAATAGAACCTGGGGTGCCAGCACTGCAGGTGGAGGATTAACCAAGTGAGCCATGGTGCCGGCCCCAAATTTCTTTTTATATTCTCCTTCTAAATACTATTATTTTCCCCACTCCGGTATATTCTCCTACTTCAGTATATGCACTTTGAAACCATGAGAAAGGTGCTCATTTTTCATAAAGCTTCCTTTCAACAGCAAGCATTTGCCAACTAAGTATGTGCAAGGCACTCTACTAGGTCCTTGGAAGAAAACAATAGGAGAGGCAAGGCCCCTGCTCCCTAGACTTGCTAAAAGAGAAAAACATCCGACAAGCAATGACAATAATATTTTCCCTCATTCTTAGCCATTAGCATCAAAATACCCTTAGAACCCAGAGTAGTCATTGTCAAAACTGCTAATTGGACAATTAATTGCACGCTGCTTTGTGCAATCTCAAATCACAGATTGTGACAGCTGGGAAAAACACGTGCCTAGCGAGAGCCCATGAGAAGATGGCCACTTGCCTGATGCTAGAACAAAGTTGATGAGAAGATGGACGCCCGCCTGTCAGATCTAGATCTTCCCTCCAACTATCCTAGGGTTATTTCAGGAGCTGTGCAGACCCACTTCCCATGTACCCCATTATTTACAAGACTACCAAATCCTTGCTTCTTAACACAGACCTGAAGTCAAACAGAATGACAAATGAACACCAGCCCATGACCGATAGGCCTTACCTGGTAGATATCTAAGTATTTAAGTCCGATTAGAAGTTTCCAAATTGTGAAAATACAAGGGACTGGATCCTCTCAGTTTAGGTACAAATGGGTGCTACAGAAAGCACAGAAAAGTACAGAAAGGGTGCTGGTTACTTTGCCAACCTCATCATTGTCCCTAAAGCTGCTACATTCATAACTATTGTTGTGTGCATATTAGATGAAAGTTTACCCATCAATGGGCTGTGTATGCCACCATTTTCCCAAATATCTGACTGAAATCTGGTCACTACTCATAGTTACACTTAACAAAGCTCAACTGCTTCCAAAAATGACATACCTTCAAAATGCCTTGGCATAGGAGATGCACTATCAAGTATTATGAAATATTCTTGAGCATAAACTTCACTTTCTCCTAAACTTCAAACTAACTTGTAGGACTCTTTTAACTTTAAAGTGGAAAACAAGTTAAATACAGAAAAAGGACTGCTCTCCATCATCAGAATAGAGCAAGAGCACATGCCAACAGTCAGACCCAAACCTTTGCCACGGCTATGTGCCCACCAACGCTAGTTTCTTCACAGGGAAAAAAAGGGAAGAGACCCTCCATCAGTTGGTGTTTGTTTTTATGGACAAGCAGCAGACAATGCAACAAGAAACACTGTTTGAAACTAGAAAACAAACTGGAAAGAAAACAAAATAGGAAAATCATGATAAACAGCAAAGACGTCATCAGGAATCCTGTATATAGTAGCAGAACTGCTTATCATGCCCCGATTATAAAAATCTGAACTCCTTCAATAAGAACACAGAGTCTTGGAATGGCATCTAATTCTCCCAAACACCAGAGACGTGTACAAAGAGAACAAACAGTTACGATAGATAGGAAAACTACAAAGTGGCTCTGCAGCTGCTCTCCCGGGGAAGCTTTGGGATGAAGAAGAGCAATGGCATCAACAGAAGCTACAGGAAGCCCAGTGAAACAAACACTGGGCCATTAAGTGGGAACCACTGCACCAATATCTTCGGGTCTTAACTCTTGCATTGATCAAATTCACTGAAGAACAGTTTTCCAAACTCTAACCTGAAGGATGATGCTCTAACTGCCAGCACTCTGGTAGCTGGGGGTTCGGGGAAGGGTGTCTCAGCAGCTAGCTGTCTTAAGTAGAACCTGGCCTCCTTAAGTCCATTAACTCTCTACTCTCTGTAAAGATGACCCCTTTGGCAGTTCCCTCAGGGGGATAGGAGCACTCACCTGGCTGATAGGACTGGAAAGGCTGCCTGCCTCTTAAACCTTCCACCAGTCCCCTTGATTTCATCTAAATCCTCCTGTCTAGTTCCTGCCTGAATACCAGAGACACCCAGAGCCTTAGGGATTTTGCAGTGTTAATCACGTTGGCCTAGGATTCCATTTTCTAGAGTCTGTCAGGTTAGCACTTTTGAAATGGTAATCTGCATGCAAATGTGTAAAATGTTTCATAAAATGCAGATTCTGATTCAGTAACTGCACTAGGGGCTGGAATTCTCTTTCTCTTCAGCCACCAGGAAATGCTTAGTAGTATAGTTGCAGACCCACATTCAACTTCTTTACAATCCTAAAATTTGTTGCTCTTGTGCTTCTGTCGTAGTGGTTGTGCGCCTTTTACAAAAAATCCCTTTAACTCTCTTTATGGATGAATTTCAAGAGGAAACATAGTTATTTGTTTAACATGCCATTTCTACCCAGGAATCCCCATTTACTATTTATCCCATTCAATCTAGCTCTGTCTCCATGGTTCCAATCAAAATTCTTGTTGAAACAGGTACTGATAAACTCAAAACCAAGAAGGACAAATTGGTACACTTGATCATCTTTCCCTAAGCTCCACAGAACTTCTTCAGTCCCAGTGTTCACTCTCTGCATAAATGCATACATCATGACACCTTTACCCTCAAATCCAACCCATCACCAGGTGCTGGAGATTTGATCCCTACAATCTACCTCTAAAGTCTCCACTTCCCCATACTCATATACAGCCAACCCCAGCTCAAACTACCATCATCTCTCACCTGGTCTACCACAATAGCCCCTACCACGACCACATAGCCCAGCTTCACTGGAACCTCCAGTACACCCCCTACAGCAGCTAGAGAGGCTTTTCCAAGGGTATGGAATAAGATGACTTAGAATAATATTTTTCCAGTCCCCTTTCATAACTCCCTATAAGGGCAGGCATTGTTCTAGGTGCTGGACAGCCAACAGGGAGCAAAACCAAATCCTTTCCCATGTGGAGCTTACATCCTTCACCAGGTTTACAAGGCGCCGTGGTCTGACCTTTCCCCGTTATTCCATAGGCACAGTGCATCATGGCCTGCCTGCCCATCACCAGCCACCTTAGATCCCTTTCTAGGCATCTCAGCTTTCTTCACTTGCTCTTCTTTCTGCCTGGAATGTTTCTCTCTCTCCTCTTCACAGGGCTCCTCATCTTTCCAGTCTCTACCCAAATGCCACCTCCTCAATGGCATCTTCCCTGACCACACCCCTTTAGTAGCATTCCCCACTGCCCTAACACAGGATTCTCTCACTTCTGTCATAAACTTACTGCAGTTTGAATGTATCCACTTGTTTATCTCCCTCCCCAACGCTATTAGAAATTAGTTAAAGTAGCATTAATGGCAAGGATTCCAATATATTGATAGGGACAGGGTAGATGCTAAACACATATAGCAATGAAATGAATCAATGGAAAGTCCCGTCAAGCAAATACAAACTAGAAGCAAAGACTGAATGTAACATCTACTAAGTTCTAACAAGTCGCTGTGCTCCATGCCTCTCAGAACACCAACAGTATTAACTGGAGCTATTACTGTCCCCACTTTGGAAATCATGAAAATGAAATCAAAGAAAGCAGCAACCCAAAGTCACTCAGTTTTTCAGGTTCACAGTTGACATCAACATCTTTGAGTTTAAAATGCCCATTCGTTGTACTAACCATGAATAAAGAACAGAAAAATGTGCCTCTACTCTGAACTCCTAAAGCAAACATCTACACTCCATATGTACAATGCTGGAGTCATCTGTCATACGAAATTTATATATTGTCTCCCAAATATAAGAAACTCCCTGAAAGCTAGAACACTACAGCTCCCCTGCCCCCAGCTGGGTGTGGGCACTCAATCACTACCTAATAAGCAGGAGAAAGAACAAATAAATGATATCATCAGTGGGGTCATGAACAAATAGAAGGACGACAGAAAAGTAAATGTCAATAGCCATTTCCAGTGATGAACTGCAAACTAATCAGAAGCTGTCTGGTGCTAAGGAGCTGTTGGAGCCATATGTATGCCTAAGAAGGAGGTAGTTGACAGGGCTGGCTGCAACTTTCTGTAGCCTTTTACATGTCTCCTGTGAAGACAGTTTTGCAGAAATAATTAACTCTCAGCAGGTTCAGTAGCTGATGTGCTGCAGGTGTAGAGGCTTAGCAGACTCAAATGCCACGTGAAAATAGAGTGGTTGATGAAGGCTCACGAATCACTGTAAATGGTCCTCATTGAATTAGATGAACCTAGATGATAATGTTTCAAAAACTCCATTGCGTTCAGGGAAGAAATTTTCTATTGATCTAATATGACCTCCAAGTCTCTTGTCTGAGATTTATTTCTAGATTTGGGAAACGGTGCCTCTGTTTTCTCATTTTCAATGTGATTTAACGTCTAGGCCAAGGCTGCTCTAATAGGATTTGAGTGGCACCAAGCTGGCTCGGTTGGCCACAAGAATCTCCTCTGCTACTTGTCACAAAACCATCATTAATAAATCAATCCTCGAAGCCTTGAAGCCTTCCCTAATTTCTAGGGGTCTGCAATTGAAATATAAAATCCTCTTGAAGGATAAAAATCTTAAGCTTTTAAAGGCTACCCTTCACGCTAGCATTTTTCAGAATATTCCTCACTACTCCAGTTCAGAACACACCCCAAAAATAAAATTTTTAAGCAATTTCCATGACCAAATTGAACACTTTGGAAAATGCTGCACACTATATCCCCATGGCAGAGATCCACATGCATGCAACCTATCAGTGGCTCTCAGAGGCAGCCTGGCTTTTTGCACACCCTGTCATACAGAACATATTTCAGGAACTCTGAGATGTGCTTTACCAAGAATATGCTTTGGTAGATGGGCCTCCATATACATGTATACCCAAAGAATCTGAAGGGTTGAGAAAGGGCAAATATACTTAAAATTCTATGTGCCAAGTCTTCTGTGCCTTGTTCTTCAAATCAGAGCACAATTCCCTAGATAAACTTGAAACCAAATATATCACCTCCCTACCCTTGTTTTAGGAATTAAAAAAAAAAAAGCTAGTAGAATTAAATGACTTGTCTAGGGTCAGAGAGGTACATAGGGATATTGTCTATCCTGTTTCCAAAGCCTGCTATCTTTAAGCTTCTGTGAAACTTGGTGACAAAACATAATCTCTCTATACCCATACATAACAGACAACCCCTCATTACCACCTCCACCTCTTATCCCCTCTCACTCAAGGGAGTACAATCATTAAAATTCTACTGGCATCTTATTTTACTTTCGCCCACTTTTTTAAAAAAAAAAAATAGCTCTATTAAGAAATAATTCACGTACCATATAATCCACCCATTTGAAGTATGGTTTTTGGGTATACAACGATACTTCAAAAAGTTTACAGAAAAAGGCAATTAAAAGTTTTGGTGCAAAATAATTTTGAATTCCTTGCATTTTCTTAATTAATCACATTTCCATGAACTTTTTGAAGACCCCTCCACTGTCACAGATACATACAGTCATCACAATTTTAAAACATTTGTATAATCTCAAGACTCATACACTTTTTCATCACTTTAACCCAGCACCAGGAAAACTATTTCCTTTCTATAGATTCCTCTGTTCTGAACATTCGTATGAAAGGAATCATACAAATTGAGGCCTTTTATTACTAGCTTCTTTCAATTAGCATAATATATATATAAGGTTTACCGGAGAGTTTAAACTTCACTAATTGTGGGCAGACTGTGCAATTGTTTTCAACAATTCCCTGGGGCACAAGTTAATCCAACAAATTATGGCTCCTTCAGAGAAATCATTTTAGACAGCAGCATTTGATATTTGTTCTGACCCTCGCAGGACTCCTTCCCGCTGTCTTGCTTCCCCAGCCCTCCCCTACAAACTTGCTAATCCACATTAGAGCATCAGTAGATCCATGAATTTCCCAAATGCCTTTTGTATAGCTCTTGAGAGTGTCCTTACATTTCAGCTTCTCCATTGCTGTATTGCAAATGAAGTCCGTTCCTTTGAGAACAAAGTTCTAGCTACCTGTCTTACAACCCACTTCTCCACCAAAACAAAAATCTCTGATCCAGGGCTCTACAGCTGGATGTGTGTTCGGTGGCATGCTGCTGAGATCCCTACTGCTCAGCTGGGAGTGAAAGAGAACTGTAGCCCAAGATTCTCCTGGCCTGATGCTTCTGGCACGGAAGAATCGTCTCTACAACCTGGGGCAAGAGTTACCAGGACCCCAGTGTTCTCAGTAGACCATGCACAAGGTAGAGTCTTTATTGGCCGATTCAACAGGCAGTAGCAGGAAAGCCCCGCCTCCCCACCACACCTCTCAACTGTACTTGCCCGGGTCTTAGCCTCAACATCAGGAGTAGATACACAAGGAGTGCTGAAATCCTGCTCCCCTTGGAAAGGAAGTCCATCAGTTCAGAGTCGGGGCTTAGGGTTGGAGAGAGAGGAAATCCTAGGTTCTTGACAACAGCAACCTGGGGTGGGGGGAGTCTCCACCTCCCCGATACAGGAGGGCAGAGGAAGTGGTCTTGATTCAAATGCCGCACAGTCCTATTTTCATTTGGATTTTCATAAATTCTCTTGAAAAGAGGCTTCCTTCTTTTCTTTGTGTGCTTAAGACTCTGAATAGGTTTTTTGCTGTTGGTTTATTTTATGTCTTTCATCACCATAGAGGAGGCTAGCAGATCTTCTCTCAGCGTCATGCTAGAAGTTAATGCCCCCACTATGGCCCTGATCAAGCAGAGTAGAGAGCAAGCAGGTTGTTGGTGAAAACAGCAACGCAATCCAGCACCCAGAATTACCATCTTGGAGGTTCTCAGAGTGCCCCTGAACCAACGAGCAGAGTTGGCATGCCAGGAGGCAATAAATGTTATCTCAGTGAAGTTATTTATCCCATTTGTTGCTTTAATGTTTTCCATGTGCATTGTTAGTTTTTAATAATTCAGTATACATGTCCTAAATATTGGTCTGGTGAATGGTAATGGCTCTATCACCTACAAAATAAGGCCACTAACTGCTCTGGGTGGCAGGCCTAACAGTTTCGTAAACAGTGCGATATGGTAAGCAAAATATGTGGAAATGGAATTACAACTGAAAGGACGCATTCCAGGACCACTGCAATTTTTTAGATCAAAAGAAAAAAAAGATTTATTTTCTCCTGAGAAAGATAGGACAGAATGACCTTCTCTCTTTGTATTTACAACCCTGACCATGTGTGAAGTAACTTCAGCAACAGAGACCATGTAGCTGCACTAGGGGGAAAACAAGGCAAAAGTTACATCAAAGTCCTGAGTTCAGCATCTTCATAACAAGTCATTGAGACCCTAACAAAGCCACACATCATGGAAGACCTGGAACGAGGGGCAAAACATCTTATTGAATACTTAACAGCACGCACATTCACTGGGATGTGAGAGCCAAAGGGGGATAGCTCAAGTAATTGAGTCTCTGCTACCCTGTGGGAAACCCAGATTGAGTTCTAGGTGCCTGGCTTCACCTGGCTCAGTCATGGCTGTCGTAGGCATTTGGGGAGTTAATCAGCAAATCAACTCCATCAATCAACCTCTCTCCCTCTTCCTCTCTCCCTCCCTCCCTCCCTCCTTCTCTTTCTCTGTCTCCTTTCTCTCCCCACACGCTAAATAAATCACATATTTCTTAAACATTCAAGGAAGCAAGCCCTGACACACATACCCTTGCAATGCAGCTAAAGCAAATAGAAACAGAGACGCACTGACACAGCAGAAGAGAACAAGGCCTTTCAAGTTACCACGTGATAGCTTAGGGATAAGAGGAGTTGGAGAGTCCTGGGAAGGAAGTCTACACCAGAATAAGCATCGTCCAGGGCACTTTCTCCAAAAAGTGAGATACGCACCAAGTACAAAAATCGTTAAATATATGGCAGGGAGGGAGATTACAGAGTAGGTAGAATGCAGGTCTGCAGAGTGAGTCAAACAGCAGCAAACCAAAGCAACAGCTTTTCCCCTAAAGGAAATAGGGTTGCCTCTGAATTAACAATTTCTTTTCTAGAAATATGCCAAGTACAGCACTTGGGTGGAAGTGAGGGAAGTTGAAGCATTTCCACTCTAGATCTTTAAACTCAGTTTTATCCTATTATCCACCAGGAAATAATGCAGTTTTTTTTGTTTTTTGTTTTGACAGGCAAAGTGGACAGTGAGAGAGAGAGAGACAGAGAGAAAGGTCTTCCTTTTGCCATTGGTTCACCCCACAATGGCCGCTGCGGCCGGGGCACCATGCTGATCTGAAGCCAGGAGCCAGGTGCTTCTCCTGGTCTCCCATGCGGTGCAGGGCCCAAGCACTTGGGCCATCCTCCACTGCACTCCCGGGCCACAGCAGAGAGCTGGACTGGAAGGGGAGCAACGGGGACAGAATCTGGCACTCGGACTGGGACTAGGACCCGGTGTGCCGGCGCCACAGGCAGAGGATTAGCCTATTGAGCCGCGGCGCCGCCAATGCAGTTCTCTTTTAGTAACTTGTGGGAAGTTTGGGTTCAAAGAACCAAGGTAGGATTCAGAGACACATATAGGGTACAATAAATGACTTTAAAAATCTCTATGGCTGAACATACAACAGATTAGACCCTGCCTTGGTTTGCAATTGAGAAATACAAATCAGTTCAGTCACTAGAAGTCTTCCAACATGGAAGTGAGTTTTTATTCATTTGCACGTTTCAGTTGCCTGGAGCAGGGACTGGCTAAGGTCATAATGTGCCTAGCAGATTTTTGGATCCAAAGCAACATGTTTCTGAAATAAGGAGTCCTTCAGAGAAACTTAAACAGGAAAGCCAACAGGCTCCAGTTAGCTAGATAACTTTCTTCAGAATGAATTTGAATGTACCATTTTTTTGTTGATCCCCAACTTGCCTGCTTTAAGGAAAAAAGTAAAGTTAAAAAAAAATGAAGTAATACTAAAAATATCAAGGAACTGTGTCAAATATCACAACCCCCCTTTTCTTTTTCTCCCTCTGCCTTCAAGGCAAGCAGTGAAGATCAGCTACTGATCTGCAACCCTGCTCATTTTATTTTTGCATCACTTTGTTGTCCCCCTTCCAATAATCATTATGGCATAAGTGACACTCCAGGGGAAGTCAATTCCTTTTGACTAAATAGAAAAGCCTGTCTACCTCCCTCGAATCATAATTGGGGCTTTGTTTATTTTGCTGTTGTTTGAACCCTGAGACAGACACCCTCTTGTTTTCACTGAAGTTGGGTAGCTTGTCTGTGGCCGCCTCCAGGGAAAATTTGCCAGCTTTTAGGAACTTCCCCTTTGAGCAGAAATAATTAGAACCACTTAGTTACCAAACGTGCATTTCCCAACAACCAGCTAGGTGTTTCCTCCTAGATTGTTTAAAGGAAAAGTCTTTTAAGTCTCTAAGGGGATCAGGTCTTTCTTAAATTCTTTCCACTAAGAAAATTGTAAAGCTACATATAGGATTCATATTTGCAAGACGTTAACAAACAAGGATGCCCATGCTGCCTCATTTCTGTCTTAGGTCTGGCCAATATTATGCATAGCTTAGACGTCACGAGTTATTTTATAATAAATGTAATGAATAACTTGCACTAAATTGAAATCATGTGTTGAATTGAATTGAATTTTCCCTGCAGTGACAAGGTGGCTATCCTGAGAGTGAAAGTATGGCCAGAGTGTTCCATTCACACGCCAATCAAGACCAGAACTTTGATCAGGGAGTCCAGACACTCCTGGACATTGAGGAAGTTGAGATTAAGTGACTTACTCAAGGACAGATAGCAAAATGGAGCAGAGCTGAGTCTCCAGACATGATAACAGGGCAGACAAATAATTGGATTCACACATATTAAGTATGCACTGTGTGTCAGGCACACCTCTGAGGGCTTCGCTCTGTCACCCACCGATTCCTCCTAGCAACCTGTCGGGGCAGGCTGCTCTATTATCCTCATTTTCAGATCCAGCAACTGAGGCATGAAGTCATTAACTGGCCTGAGTGCTATATCCAGGATTTGAATCCAGGAGGCAGGACCACAAGACATTTCTCTTAACCATTTCAAGACATCATGGACAGCTGAGGAAGAGTTTATAGTGTGGCTTAAGTAAGAACTTTAAAACAACGGCAAATAACAAAATTTTAAGGAAATGGAGACCTAGAATGAGGATCATTTCTCTTTTGAGAACTTGAAATTATAAGCTGTTCCCATTTCCTGAACTTAAATGCTTTAAAATGGTCAGGTTTTACAACTGTTTCCTGAAGTTTGGCCTCAATTGAGTTTGCCAGACCTTATCATATAGAACCTTGAAGGGTATCAGAGTTCTGATTTCTGGGAATATCACAAAGTGAAGGGTTTTTTCAAAGATAATAAATCATC
This sequence comes from Oryctolagus cuniculus, assembly GCF_964237555.1. NCBI lineage: Eukaryota > Metazoa > Chordata > Mammalia > Lagomorpha > Leporidae > Oryctolagus > Oryctolagus cuniculus. The sequence continues at coordinate 153,783,050 of NC_091433.1, forward strand.
TCATGTTTATTTATCCTTGCATTCCTAAGCAAAGCCCCAGGATGTTGAAAACATTCATTTACTATCTTAAGACTCATATGCATGCCCCAAGCAGGCTAGACACCTTGCTGGATGCTAACACTCCAGAATGACCAGGCATCCTGACATGGAGTTATGTCCCAGCCTATGGCACTAAAAGGTCTTTCTGCCTCTGGATCTGCTGTTCCCAGTAGCGAACTACTTGAGGGGCTCTACTGAGCCCAGCATATACAGGGGTTCTAATCTAATCAGCATACTGGACCTGCGACCACACAAGTCACTCTAATTATTGCTAATTCTAATTCTAAAGAGCCAAGCTCCTTAAAGTTCTGAGGACATAGAAGTCATTCCCTATGTTCAGGAACCTGAAAGGAATCAGCTATCTGGCCTGGCTGTGGGAGGAGGAAGGCGAGTGATAGCCCTGAATTCTCAGTGATTGACAACGTATGTTGTGAGGCATGACAAAGAAGTCAGTTACAAGGATGACACCCTACTGTCATGAGCAATCGAATGAATGCCAGTGTCATCTACTGCTTGTACAATGGGCCTACTGGCAGGGGAAGAAGAGGGTGGAAACCGAAGAATAGGTTGGGCCATAAGACTGAGATGAACTTGAAAGAGATGAGCAGAAACAACTAAGAAACAGATAAATGATCTGAAAGATTCACATGCTTTTAACCACCCTCTGAGATTACAACGCAAAATTAGGGATGGGACTACATTATTACTAGGATGGATGTTAGGTTTTCTGGTCCATAGTTTCCAGAATTTGTTTTCTCCCTCTCTGAAAAACTGAGCCATTCCACGTTACTCTCCAGTCTTCTGAGAGGCATCTCCTGTTTACTTACTTGGCTCTGTCTTGAGTCTTGAGACGCCACTTGCCTGTCTAGAAGTAGACGACCGTTTCCCTTCCTCTCCCCACCTCTGTATTGCACTTCATTTCCTATGTGAAAACAGAAGAGCTATTCAACACTTTCCAGGTCAATTCTCCTTGATTAAGAGGGTAGAAATAAAATGGAAGACAGGTGCTTCAGTGTTCTCATATTCTGGGAGGCTTACAATTACAGCAAACTTATTAGCTTTTGCTTTTCTTCTTGAACTGAATGTAGACAAAAAAGTCCCGGTAGTCTTGAACATTTTTTCCCAAGTTCTTTCTCCAGTTTTTAAATCCCCACTACTCTTTGGTCTTTATCGTTGTTATTGTGTTCCCTTTTCTGTGCACTGTGTAACTCTGCACATTATTTTTCAAGTTCTTTTTCATCATTGTCCCAGTGTTTCACATTTGTGTAGTACCAATCATGAATATCCTATGATTTTATCTTTACTAAGAAAATTCATTCACTCATCCTTCAACCAATGTCTATTGAAGCTGCACCGAGCTAGTCACTGTGAAACCTGGAAAGGTTACCCAGACAGTAGTGTGAGTTAGGGAGTAAGCCAAGCACCACGGAGATGTCCTTGTCCTAAGGGGGATTCAGAGAAGGCACACACAAGAGGCAGCACAGACAGTGCATTCAAGAAGGAAGTTTTCACGGTACAGATGCCTGTGGGTCTGTGGCTTGAATAATGTAGGTAAGGGAATACAAAAGGGACTGTGTGTGTGTGTGTCCGCGCCTGTGCTGTAGTGGGGGGGGGGGGGTCACTGAAGAGGAAACAGGAGGAGGAATGAAAGATTACCAAGTACCAGTACTTCCTGAACACAGAAAACTTACCTGCATATATTTGTCCCAATCCATGTCTCATCCTTTCTTTTTCTCCATATGTACTTTTTCTTGCTACTTCTTATCTCAACCCTTTTATATGCTCAGATATTTTAATTCTTTCACCACCCTGGGATCTTTACCTCCAGGATCATTACTGTCTGCATTTCTAACCCCTCCCTTTCATCACATGAAGTTTGCCCTGCCTGGTTGCCTGTTTGCTCACCCTTTCTCTACCAGCTTGACAGAAGTTAGCAGGCTAAATTCTGAGCAAATGCAGACATTAGGTGTACGCCTCCTTAGAAAGGATGCTACTGCCCATCTCGGTCAATTCACACTGAGAGGTTAATTCCTTAACTCCTGAGAGGTGTGATCTATGGCAAAGAGCCCAAGCATCTTAGTGAAATGAGCCCAGGACCGGGAGCAAGAAGACCTTGGTGTAGTTCCAGGAAAACCATCTGTGTCACAGGTCTCATTGTATTCCTCTATAAAATGTTAGAACTGAACACAATGATCCCCAAGTCCCTTCCATTCCCATTCAACAGAAGGAAAATAGAGCCCGGTAATGAATTATGACTGAGGTCTTTCAACTACATATTATTAGAACCAGCTTCCTCTCTAGCTCACTATCCCACCCAGCTTACCACATCCAGAGTCCATGGTTCTAGAAATCCCACGTGGGAGTGAAAATCCTCTCCAACCAGTGTCTCTCTTCCGGCTCATTACGGTCAAGTGACAGCAAGAATGCGCTAAAGGGCACGATGCCTGTATTGACAGCTTGTCCTCTAGACCCTGCTCAGACATCAGGAAAAGCGGAAGTTAACTAGGCTCATCAGCTAGCCACAGTCTCCCAGTGTTTAGGTCTGTTAGCAACTGACATTTCATCTGCACCACTGATGCTGCAGGACAGACTGGGGCGTGAGGGCCACTTCCAGTCCAGCGTACGACCGCTCCTGCATTTCCTGATCAAGTCTGATTTTTAAAACCAGCAGTCCTGTCAATTTGAGGCAGCAGTGGCCTTCAAATTCCTAAGAGAATCAGATGTCATTTCTTAAGCAAAGAAGAAAGCAGAGACTGCTTAGCACAAATTCATTGATTCATTCCCCAAACAGTAAAGAACGCCTACTGTGTGCCAGATAGCCATGTATTCTGGAGATACAGCAGGAACAAACGGACTGCAGGAAGAGATGCCAAATTCTCAAGGAGCTTACGCTTTATGAGATGACTGGTAATGAACATGAACAAGAGCTTAAATAAGCTACGTGGTGATGAATGCTACCAAAAATAATAAAAGAGAAAAGGACAAAACCTGTTGGAGGAATAATCACTCGAGGGAAGACCTCAAGACGATGAGGACTGAGCCATCTGCCACAAGAATGTTTCAAGAAAGGGACCAGCAAGAGCAACAGTTGGAGGCAGGAACACACCTGCACGCACCAGAACCAGCCAAGAAGGGCGTGCCTGGCACGGATGTGGGACAAGAGCATGGTGTGAGATCAGGCAGAGAGTAACGGGAAGGCTGCACGTGAGGAAGATCCCAGCTTTTCTTCCGGTGACATGGGAAGACACAGTGATCCGATTTGAGCTTCAATGGAATTACTGCTAAGAACAGACTGAAGGAGGTCAGGGCAGGAACAGAGAGATTGTTTAGGAGGCTATTAAAATAATCCATTTGACAGGAGGTGACGGATCCCATGAAAGTGCTAGCAGTGGAGGTAACGAGAGGGGGTCAGCTTCCAGGCATGCTTCAAAGGTAGAAACAAGATCGCTGACAAATTCAAAGTTAGTGTGAGGCAAGATAGTGTCAAAAATGGCTGTCAGGCTGTACAGCTAAACTAGAAAAATGGAGCTGCCCTCTTCTGGGATGGGGAAGAAGCAGGAGAAACAGGGTGGGGAGGGTAAAGATGATGGAAGAGACTGGACCCCAGAGAAGACAGATCTGTATGTTTTTAGAATTAATTCCAAAGGCTAAAGATCGTGATTTGTAATCACAATATGTAATATCGTGTGGTATGTAATCACACTGTCACTTTGCAACCCGGACTAAACGTTTGTCCATTCCTTGTCCCTTCCTTGTTACACCAGAAATTTCCACTTAAAAAAATGAAACCCCAAGGAATTCTGTTTGTCATAACTCAGTAGCAGCTTTAAAAATTACTTCCTGAAAGCTCAACAGTTCCGCTCTAGCTTCAAACTTCAGCTGTGTGGTGTGGGAGTGCACACCTCGTAACCTTGCGAGGTCCGCCTCTCCCCTGCTGGTAACTGCTGAATCTCTCCTCTTATCAAATGCCCCGCCCTTCCTCCTTGCTGCCCCTTCTCTTTGGCATAACCCCAGTGCCTCTACTGATGCCCATCTCCCCTCCCTGCCCCCTTCCCCAGAAAGCAACTCTGGATGGAAGCCTCTGCCATCTGAACCTTGCTTAGAAGGCGTGATTACTGTCAGGCTGGGGCTTACGAACAAAATGTGGGAAGACGGACTCTACATGACTCAGGGGAGATACTCAACTTCCTTATATCATGGTCTTTTATTTCTTATATCAAAATAGAGAGAAAAGGAAGTAGGGAGGAAAGTAGGGTGGGCAGAAGGGAGGGAAGTGAGGAGACAAGAATATTACAGTTCTTACAGCCCATGAGCTAGGCAGTTAGACCCCAAAGTATCGACTACCCCACTCATTTTCCAGAAACAGATTTAGGGGCGAGGTGACCTTCCCAAAGACGCAGAACCAAAATTGACAAGGGTAAAAGTAGAGTTCAAGATAGACCTTAAGCTTTAGGAGAGGGGAGCCTTCTTCACCAAGAAGAAATTTTAAACCAAGACAGAGGATCGCAGATTCAATGCCACAGATAGTGGAAAGCCATTGCCAGCCCTGGGGCAGGAGCAGGAATCATGTTTCTCAATCTCCTGGAGGTAAGCATTGGGGAAAAATTAGAAATATAAGAGACTGGTGAAATGGAGACTGACCAGCAGCCAAGATAAGTAGTCGGTCATGAAGCCAACAAGATTCCTGGCCAGAATAAAACTAGACATGGAGAAGACAGAAATGATCCAAGACCTTCTTTTCCAAGGAAGAAGCAATCAGATTTGGGGGTAATAAGGGTTGAGAGGAGGAGGCAAATCAAAGAAGAGTCCTATTGTTCTAAGCAAGGAAGCCAACTCACTGTTTCCCAAGTTGATTGTTACCTTGTGGGTCGGTTCCTGAAGAAAGCTAGAGCCGTCCCCGACCCGTGCATGACAAGGCTGACAGTTCCATCCGCAAAGGCAGTAAGGCACCAGCTCCTTTCCGTGTAAGCCGAGCACATGCCCGGGTGGGTCTGTCAGTCTGTTGTCAGCTCTTTCTTTCCACCTTGAAGGTACAAAGGAAAGTGCTCAGAGCGAGCTTTTGGCAACACATATTTTATTCCAAAGCTGAGAAAGAAAAAAGTCACCTCTCATGCCATCAATGCTATGATGTTGAAAGAACCAAAAAGTGGATAAAAGAAAATAAGCTACAGCAAGGGCTCCGATTCTGTAGTTATGAGCAATTTGCAGCGGCATGCACGTTGCCTAACTGGGCAGGCATCAGGGAGGGAAATACAAAAAGATTTGATTGAAGTGCTTTGGTGACAATCTTCTCAAATAAATAAATAACTGGAAAAACACCATGTTCAAGGAGAAAAGTGTTCATTTTTGTCCTATCGACAAAGGATGTGGCAGAAAAGAGGTGCTACCTTAAGGATATTTTTAAGAAAAAACAAACCTGGTTATTAATAGTGAAGGGTACGCATTTAGCCTAGTGGTTAAGAACCCAGGCAGGACATCTGCGTCTCAAGAGCATTTGGGTCTGATACGCAGCTCCAGTTCCTGCTAATATGCAGATCCCGAGAGGCAGCAGTTATGGTACAACTAACCAAGTTTCTGCCACTAATGTGGGAGACTTGGTTTGAGTTCCCAGGTCCTGGCTTCAGCCTAGCCCAGTCCTTCGTGGGCATTTGGGAAGTGAACCAGAGCTGAGAGTGCTCTTGCTTGCATGTTCTTTCTCCCTCTCCCTCCCCGCCTCTCAAATAAGCAAAAAATAAAACTGAAAGACTTGGAGACTCATGCAGTGACCACCAGTCTTCCTGTAAGACTCCAATGCTATCATGTAGCGCTTCCATGAGCTACTTTTTTTCACTTGCACCAAGCCATTCAGGAGGACAATTTCACAGCAAAGGAAGTGATCAAGTTACATAGAAGTCTGCTACTGGCCAGCGCCCCGGCTCACTAGGCTAATCCTCCGCCTTGCGGCGCCGGCACACCGGGTTCTCGCCCCGGTCGGGGCGCTGGATTCTGTCCCGGTTGCCCCTCTTCCAGGCCAGCTCTCTGCTGTGGCCAGGGAGTGCAGTGGAGGATGGCCCAAGTCCTTGGGCCCTGCACCCCATGGGAGACCAGGAGAAGTACCTGGCTCCTACCATCAGATCGGCGCAGTGCGCCGGCCACGGTGGCCATTGGAGGGTGAACCAATGGCAAAGGAAGACCTTTCTCTCTGTCTCTCTCTCTCACTGTCCACTTTGCCTGTCAAAAAAAAAAAAAAAAAAAAAAAGTCTGCTACTGACACCTAGAACGTTGTCCAGGTGTGTAAAAGCCCTCACAGAATATCTGGAATATAACAGATATTCAATTAAAAAAAAAAAAAAACAGCAGGGCTTTTGGAGACACCAGCATAGGCCACATTTCTTTTCCTGAAAGTTCTTTTAATTCGTACCAGCAGCTAACACCACAGAGTACCTTGGAGTTTACAAAGCACCTTGGCTTTATTTCATTTGGTTCTCAGAATGTATAAGGCAGAGTTTATGATTCTGTCCTGATGGGAATGCAGCAAGTTCAGAGAGTTCACCCAAATAATAAGTGATGAAATATATTCTGAATCCAAGGTTTCCCTGAAGACCATGGACAGGTCACGGAAATCACTCAGCAGTATCTGGCACAGAGGAGCTGCTGGCTAAATGGCAGCACCTCATTCCCCAACACCCAGCCATTCTATCAACCACTTATTACCCAAACTTCTCAAGCACTTTAGCAATTCTTCCTTTGAAGAACAACCCTGTAAAGTTGGAATGATTTGCTTCATTATCACTGGATGACTTAAAGGGGCAGGCACCTGACACAGTGGTTAAGGTATCACTTGGGATGCCCACATATCAAATACCTGGGTCTAAGTCCCAACTCTACTTCCGATTTGAGCGGGGAAACAGCGGATGATAGCTCAGGTAGTTGGGTCCCTGCCACCCATGTGGGAAACCCAGATTCAGTTCCCATCTCCGGCTTTGGCTTTGTCCAGTCCCAGTCACTGCAGCCATCTGGGGAGTAAATCAGCTGATGGACAATCTGTGTGTGTGTGTGTGTGTGTACTTCTCCAATAAAATGAAATTTCCAATAAAATGAAAATTAAAAAAGAGAAGAACTTATATTTCTTGATAATTGGCCACAAAGAAAAATCCAAATTCACTATTGTTCTTTAAGTATATCTTATTCTCATATTCTAATATCTGGTTAGTGCATCTTGTTCTCATATGCTAATATCTAATTTAAGCTAAGTGTAATGTTGGTTTCAAATGTAAAATATGGAAGCACAGTGGAAAGGAAATAAAGATGTATTCAGCTCTGCTACTGGTCAGCAATTGTGGTGACCCCACTTACAGAAGCCCTGTTAGGCACAGGGCATTGTACCCTCTTCGTACAGAGGAGAGCAAGGCTCTACAAGGTGGTGTAACTGCTTTGTTACCCAGCCTGAATCTGACCACAGGAAATGTTTCTGGCTCCATGCTCATCCTGTTTCAACTACATAACAGCATGTTTTGATTCTAGAGGGTACCAGAATGCTATGGAGTGTTACCAAATTCTAGCTCTTTCAAGGATATACAAAAATCCAAAGTACTAGATTCTCCCAGACTTATTTTAAAATCTCAGCTACCTACAAAAGATCAGCCTAATCAGCAGGGAAACCAGAATGCATCAGTATTCATCCACAGGGGACTTTCTTGCAAAATCTTGATTCATGAGGAACTGCATGACCATTCTGACCTGGGAGATGAAATGCCCTTCCTAGAGCACAGGGCTCTGACGATTTCCATCTGCATTAAGGAGCCCCCATTGAGTCGCACTATTTGCGCATGGCTGCCATGTGCAGGAACCAGTTTTCCCACTTCATCCTCACAGCAACCCTATGGTAAAGGCTACTATTGGCCCCATCTGTAGGTGGGCAAACTGAGACTCAAGAGAAGCAGTGCCATGGGTCACTTCACCCAGACCCAGATGTAACTGTAAAATGGGACACACATCCTGATCTGGAATCCACTTCATTTTCACATGGCCCACCACTTGATTTAGGGTGAAAGTCACCTCTTACAATAACAACCACAAAGGAACAGATGTGCAGTCTGCAAGTCCTTGGGCCCCTGCACCCATGTGGGAGACCTGGAAGAAGCTCCTGGCTTTGGCTTGGTCCAGCCCTGGCCCTTGTACCCATTTGAGCAGCGAACCAACAGATGGAAGATCTTTCTCTCTCTCTCTTCCTCCCTCCTTCCCTCCCTCCTTCCCCGTTTTTCTTTTCAAATAAATTTTTTTTAAAACTCAGGCTGCACCCCCACACTTGTACTTCAGCCTCTTTCCTAGTACAGTGCTCAGCAATATTCGCTAAGTGATTAAATCGTGGTGCCACTTCATTGTTCCCTAAAGTAATCCTAAACCTTTGTTTTCTATCGGGCTTTCTATCTCCTTGCTGTAACGGGCAAGTGCGGCTATGATGCAAAATAGAGCCCATGGGGGCACATCAAAATGATGACAAGAGATCAGGTGAAAACGTTAAGATGCATAACTCACTTTTAAGAACGGTCAAGCAAAATCAAACAGCAGAAGTAAAGATAGGAGCACATTTGGAAAGAAATTTGAAAGCCAGAGTGCCAGGAGTGAGGAGCTTAAGATGTTTCTCCTGGGTGCTGTCTGCACTCTCACTCATCGGAGTTTATTTATTGGGCTCTTGATGTCGTTGAGCTTTCTTTCTTCCTCTTCAGCTGCACTGCTCAGGGCTTCCAGTAAGGACACTCCGTTTCTTCGGAATAAAACCAGACTCTTTTTCAACTCTCACCGGTTCTCTTCAGCATACATAAGCAGGAGCAGCTGTTAGTTTTTATGAGTCCATGTGAATTCCAGGGAACGGAAAGGTACCTTGACAATCCATTTCAGAGCTAGCTTTTCTTTGTTCACACCCAGTCAATAAGCCATTCTTAGGCAGATACCCAGCAGGACAGGAGCAAGCCGATCAGAAGGAAGGCAACAGTCGGTATGCCTCACTCACTGGAGGGGTCTCCCCGACTGACAGGCCAGAGATGCGAAGGTGCCTGTGTGGTGGGGACTGAACAGGTTGCTTGGATTAGGAAAAAGCATCCTGGCAGACCAGACGGACGGATACTAAACACAAAGGTGGACAGTCCATAGTTGCACTCAACGATTTTTATTCTCATTTCAGTAAGAAAGAAGCCCCTCCTGTAAGTCTTTTCTCTGGGCCTGCTTTTGGGCTAGCAGCCTCCGAATTCCCACTGGGCCAACAACAGCCCTAGCTAACACCGACTGGGTGCCCACCAAGTGCCCGGGGCCATGTACCACACCAAAGCAGATGATGAAGGCAAACCACCCCGTCCCTCTCCCAGGCTGGGCTTTCTCTTGTTTTTCTTTCCCCCTGGAGCTAGCTACAGGACAATATTTCCACCCTTATCAAAGATGAACAGAAATAGAACAGGGCAGGGGTGTCTGCTCCCTTGTTTTCTGTTTGCCTTCCAACTGAGCCAGGAAAGCAGTCAGCAGGGAGGGAGGCTGGAATCTGGAACTGAGAGCACTGCTCCAAGAAGGACACAAAATGGGGGTGTATGCAAAGCTATTGCTGACACAGCTGGAAGCTGTTAAAATTCCAGCTGATGCTTTTGTCTATCCTCCAATCCAGTGCTTACCTGTGACCCCCCCGCCCCCCCCCACTTACGTAACCTCACTTAATCCACAGGACAGCCCTCCTAGGAACCACTATTTTACAAGGGGGATAACTGAGGGTCAGAGGACGTGGGCTCTCCAAGTAGCATAGTGAGAGAGCTAAGGCCCCGCTCTAATGCCACAGCACACGTCCACCTCGCCGTATTGCTTCTAGGTAACAGCAGGCATCGAGCCGTCAAACTCCACGCTCCCTGTGTCTCCCTCTCCCACGCCTCTCGCTGCACATAGCCCAGGGTTCCCTTTTGGCTCTTCATGGAGAGGTGATGTCCATATTCCCCAGCCTGGTTTACTAACAGCCTGCCCACCTTGGCTCACATATCAGACTTACTTCTCACAAACTGCCCCCCTCCAGCCGCACCCAGGAGGATTTTGCTACAATCATTGGGAAACCCCAGGATGCCTCTTATATGTAGATCCTGGTACAAGAGGCTCCCCTTCCCAAGAATAACCTCTTCTCTGTCTCTGAACCCAGATAACTGGCTTCACCCTAGCAGAAATGCACCTGCAGGGCTGGGCACAGATTCTCCTTCTCATGGGACACTTTGAGATCCCATGAGGCTCAGCTCACTGCCCCTTTTGTTCTGGGCTGCTCCAGTCACCTCTTCTCCTGTGTCTTTGCATACAGCATAGCCAAGGGCAGTTTTCCCTCATACCCCTGGTCTGAGGTTCTCGAAGGCAGTCATCATGCTCTATTCATTCTCAGCCCCAGGACCCAATGCCGTGCTTGGCATAAACCAGCCCTCCGGGAGTCAGCCCCGGGAGTGAAGACACAGGGGCACTACAATGGTTCTCAGCAATAAGGCAACAAGGCCGGAAGATGATGAGAGCCTGATTTCCGCACCCTTTCCATGACACAGTGTGACGCAATCAAAGGGGTGTATCTCACGTGGCACGTGGCCTCCAGGTTCAAATCTCAGCTCCAAGAAGCCACCTCCAGGAACAGGTTCTCCTCAACTCTCTGCCATCCCAGAAACAGCCCCGTGTTTGTTTCCACCCTCAAATTTCATCCCAATTATCACTATCACTTCACCTGATTGCACCGGCATTAAAAATCAGAACCACGCTGGCCCTGTTTTTATTTTCCCAAAAGGCTCTTAGAAGAGCGTCTCTGGCACAGAGCAGGTGCTCAGTCTGCACGTATGAAATGAGCTTGGCCTCAGTTTGAGAGCAGCCTGAGCACCAGAGCAGCTGGTCCTGTTTCGCATGTTTAAGACCCTGGGTTCACAGTTGGTTTCAAGACATTGCTGGAAGCATTAAAAGGTTACGTCTGGTTACCAGGCTCCCTCTCTGCTCTTGTCCCTCCAAGTCTCCTGGCTGGACCCTGCGAAGGGTCATGCAGTGGCCAGATCTATATACCCTTCCTCCTGAAACCAGGTCTTCTCTCCATGCCGCACCGTAGGGACCGAGGGACCCAAGTGCTCTCTGTGCACAACCTGTCTGCTGGAACTGGACTGATAATGAGCCATTCTTTAAGGTCAGGGATGCAAAGGGTTTAGACCAAATTTTAGTCTTTTTTTTTTTTTTTTTTTTTTTTTTTAGTGTTAGCAATGTTGCCTTTTCTGTTTCTCTTCTGTTTCTCTTTTTACTTTTTCAAGGATCCTTATGCCCACATCACAATTCTTTTACCACAATCAACAGCTGATGCCATCATTGTAACAAAATTCAACTTTCAGCCTGATATATCTTTGACATTCCATCTTCTCTGAAAGATTTCTGCTTTTGTTTGAATTCAGCACACTGAAAGTTTCCACAAGGCAGAGTGAGAAACCATCCCAATTTCTGAATTCAATAATATATAAGTATATTGTATTATATATAATACATATTATAATCTATGTAACTTATGTTTATTACATTTCTTTAAGGTATTCGCCCATGTATTGTCCCTTGTGAGTACTTCAGTCACCCCAAAAAGGTTAGTTCTCCTGTTGAATTCTTAGTGTTGTGGCAACTGAGAGGAGACCCAGAATGAGTAACTTGTGTACTAAAGGCCACGCAGCTATTAACCATTAGAAACACTGTCGCTCCCCGTCTTCGTGGAGGAATGACACAGGACCCTGCGCTGTTCTTTCATCTGCTCGGCCCTCCCCGGGTTTGCCGCTGGTTCTTCCCGGGTTGGCTACCGACCCTTCCACCTCCGTGGAAGGGCGGTTCCCCCTGGCCACTTTCCCCACTTCCGCGGGGCCGGCTCTCTTGGGGGCTGCACAGGTGTTCCTCTTAGATGTTCCCCTTAGATGTTCCTCGTGCGTGTTGTCTCTCTCCTCCTTTATAGTCCTCCTCCACCAATCCCAACTCTGCTACCCACACGCCGAGTACGCTGCTCTCCTCCAATCAGGAGCAAGATCAGCTCCTGTAGCTCCGTCAATCAAATTGGCGAGAGGCAGCTGCGTAGAAGCTGTTTCTCCCTTCTCAGCGCCATATTGTGGGAGAGCAGATGCATAGAATAAGTCTTAATTCCAGTAACAGTCTAGTCCGAGTTGCTCCCCACAAAACACAGCTTGAAGACAGGACTCCTCATTAATATGCAAACCTCCTCACTCATTCTTTTTCTCTAAAACACTTTCCCAAAGTCAAGAGCATGAACAAAGAAAAGCATGGTAGGCTGGTTCTGATGCATCATGGTAAAGCAATGAACCAGAACACTGTCTAGCTCTAGAATGAACAGACTCCACAGAGGTTCCCGGGGTGCAGTGATGAACCTGCTCCCATCACTGCATTTCCCATTTATCTAACACCCAGCCCTGGGATGGGAAATAGTGCAGCTTCCGAAAGAGCAGGTGGTTACACTGGCAATGTGGTGTTGCTGGGGTTCTACAGTTACTCATTCACACAGTGCTCCCTGCGTCGTCCTTTGGTAACCAAGTAGGGGAATAAGACGGATTTGCTGGCGAGTGAGACAAAAGAGAAGAGCCATCCTGCTGAGAGGAATAGCAGTGTGCTTTTTGGGTGTGGCCTGGGCCCTGTGGCAATGAGCTCTTAACTGCCACCTCTGTAAGCCTTAATTATTCCATCTTCTAAATGGGGGGTTTATAAGGCTCACTAGAGACAACCACACCTGCAGATGGCAGGGTACTGGGTGTGAAAACATTTAAGGCATTTTGCATGCAATCCACAGAGCGGCATGTACCTAGAAGCAAGGCCTCTCTCAGATTGTTCTGGGGGTATTTTATTGTATGGTTTTAGTTCGGAAACCAGCTCCCACCCAACATCACTGTCAACGTAGCAGAATAGAAGCTATGTCGCTAATGAGACTATTCCATTCAATTAAACGCAGTTGTTGGGGAGGATGAACAAATAGTCATATTCTCACAGGTTACAGGGGGAAAAAAGAACTGGAAAAAAAAAAGCCTTGAACAGGCTTTGACTTTAATCTTGTCTCCTAACCTGCTGAGCTAACATCAGTGCTTTCCCCGCCTGTGTAAATCCACGGCTTCTCAAACAGAAGGTGTGGATATTACTCTATGGATGGCTTTCATACATAATCATCCTTTTCGATTCTAGCACTGAGGAGACAAGAAATCATAGAAGCTTAGGACGTAGCTTTTTCGGGGCTTGGCATCTCACCCCAGTGCCCACCAGACTCACCCAGAACCACGTAAGCACAGCTGCATAGAAATGTCCAAGCTGTGTTTTGCCAGCAGGATAAGCCATGTATTAAAATGGCTTAGCCTTGTCTGGCAGCGTTGGCACTGGGAGCTTGGAGTCCCACACATCTGCAGGCACTGGCATCTTCTCAAGGCCACTGGTAGTTGCGGCTGGTGGTGAAGGAGGCCCTGAACGGAACATCTGCCTCTCCCTGTTTGTTCATAGCTTCCCAAGCCCTGCCCTGCCTCCCACCCTTCCTGCTACTCGAATATGGTCTCACCCTCTCGCCTCCCCAGAGACTTCTCCTTATATTCACAATGCTTTCCCCCAATGCAGCATGTGGGACTTGTCTCAGGAATAAGGTTCTCGGGGTTGGGTCTTTAATGGTCCATTTCCATTAATTCACCTTTCAAATATGCAGCAAATGGACTGGCACTGTGGTATGGTGGGCAAAGACACTGCCTGCAGTGCCAGCATCTCATACGGGCGCCGGTTCACGTTCTGGCTGCTCCACTTCCAATCCAGCTCTCTGCTGTGACCTGGGAAAGCAGTGAAGATGTCCCCAGTCCCTGGATTCCTGCACCTGCATCAGATACCCAGAGGCGGCTCCTGGCTCCAAATCGGCCCAGCTCCCGCCATTGCAGCCATTTGGGGAGTGAACCAGCAAATGGAAGACCTCCCCCTCTAACTCTGCCTTTCAAATAAAAAAAAAAATCTTTAAAAAAATATGCAGCAAAGTCAGCTCATCAAAATACCCTGGTGCCACTTAAAAACTGAAATCAAATGTTGCTTTCACCAAGAAAAACATGTGGGAGCAAGAAGAACTTGATTTCCCCTTTCCTTAGTAAGTATTGAGAAGTTTCTCTCCCCCAAATAAAAATGACGATGAGCCTTTGACTGTAGTGGCTAGAGGAACTCTCTCCTGCAGTGTTGTCCTTAACATGCTCGCCAAATGTTGGCATTTCTCCTTCAAGAGTCATAAGATAGGGCTTCCCCACACATGAATCCATCTTTACATGCTTAGCATTTTATTTTGAACTTTAAGGTTTATTTATCTATTTGAAAATCAGAGATACATGGGGTGGGGGAGGGTCTTCCATCTGTTGGTTCACTCCCCAGTTGGCCACAACGGCCAGAACTGTGCCAATCCGAAGCAGGAGCTTCTTCCTGGTCTCCCACGTGGGTGCAGGGGCCCAAGAACTTGGGTCGTCTTCTACTGCTTTCCCAGGCCAGAGCAGAGCTGGATCAGAAGTGGAGCAGCCATATGGGATGCCGGCACTTCAGGCCAGGGTGTTAACCTGCTGCACCACAGTGCCAGTCCCTTGAACATTTTAAAATACTTAATGATGTGCAGAAAGCAATAACTCCAATGCAGCTAAGACCCAACTTCAACAATTCTCAATACATGACCAATTTTGTTTAATCCATGTCTATTACCTTCTCCCATAACCTCTTCTACTCTGTAATTATAATTTAAAATTTTATTTTGTTTTTATTTATTTGAAAGGAAAATCTTTTATCTGCTGGTTCACTCCCAAAATATTTGCAACAGCCAGAGCTGGGCCAGGCCAAAGCCAAGAACCAGAAACTAAATCTAGAGCTCCAACATGGGGGACAGGGACCCAAGTACTTGAGCCATCATCTGCCATCTTCCTTGGGTACACATTAACAGGAGGCTAGAATCAGAAATGAAGCCAGGACTTGAACCCAGGCCCTCCCATACAGAATACAGGTACCCAAGTGGCATCTTAACTGCTGTGCCAATCTCCTGCCCTTACTGTATAATTTTAAGGCGGAACCTAGACATTACTTCCTCCATAAATATTTGTGTGTGTGTCCAACTAGGGGACAAAATGACAGTCCCCTTACTCAATGTCCCTTTAACACAACAAATGTGCATTCCCCTGAAGCACTCAGTCCATGCCGTATTGCAGTTTTGTGAATAGAAATGCAATGATTAGAATGGGGTTGTTTGCTGAGTTTGAGGACTGCAACTAAAGGAAGCTCACACATTTAACCAAAGCATTGATCTCATTTTCTATGAGAAATGACACCAGTAAGTGTCTCTAAGAGAGTCTAGCTGTTACTCTATCTCTTGGCTGTGGTTTTACCTTAAGGAAATTTATCTTTCTTATGTTTCCTCTTCCTAAGTTGGAGGAAATAGGAGGGATCTTCAAAAAGTTCACAGAAAAATTCACATTATGAAAAAACAACGCATGAATTTCAAAAAATTCCCTGCACCCAAAGAAACCTCTTCTCACCCCATTTCCCAAGGACCTTTTGACGGGTCCTTGTGTTGCTTGCGCTACTGGCTTCACCATAATTCTGCGAGATTCCCACAGGCTGTTCCGCGTGGATTCCCTTTGTAAAGACAATGTTCTGAGGACAATCATAACTACAGGGGACACAAAGAGGACTCACTGTAGAAGCAGCACTCAGCAGGAGTGCGTGGAGGACATGGAGGTTTCCCTGCCAGCTCTGCGGTTGTGGGTCCCACAGCTGAGGAGCCTCGGTGAGCACCAGCTGCAGAGCTGTGTCCGGAGAGGCCTCCTCCTCCATGATCTCAATCAATAAACCCACCATTCTGGCGACAACTGCTTCCTCCTCCACCTCGTGGGGCGTGCAGACACAAAAGCCACCGGAAAAAAAGTCTATTTTTCACCTTCTTTTGAGACCCGACCAGAGGAAGAAATCACTGCTCTTTCCCCTCAGAGAGAAGAAAAATTGTCTAATAACAATACTTCCCTCTTACTGCTGGAGCAATGAAGGGACCAGCTGAGCTGCAAGGAGATGATTCTTCCCCTGCAAAAACCAAGAGCAGCCCGAATTCAAAGACCAAATGCATTTTAAAGGGGAAAACACCCATGGGGAAGAATGGATGGTGGATTTCAACAAAAAATCCACTCATCTGTTTCCCTCGTGGGGCCAGCCAGCAAAGAGCAGGAGGCCGAATGGGCACCAGGAAGGAATGAAATAATGGTTGCTTATACAATGGCCTTTTGTCTGTCAGAGAAGCGATCTGGGGAGGCCCCTCTGACACTCAGAACACACGCTCACGTTCTCTTTCGCTCGCGCTCTCTCAGCCTAACAGCCTGGGGAGGACAAGATGGTGACAACTGACCTAGTCAGGACAAAGACAAGTCCCCAGGGGAGTCTCTGCTTCCAGTCAACGTACATGGCCACAGCCTATATGTGAAGCAAGACTCTAGTTTTTTAATTTCAAGAAATTACTGTGTTTTCCTAAGTGTAGACTAGTTTACTGTAACAAGTAACCTCCTCAAATCACAGAGGCTTACTTTCCTTCTAGCAAAGTCTCCATTTGTCTCAATTCCGTTGGCAGGAATTGAACAACCCCACCAGGGGGAGTTGCAAAGATGGGTAGGAGGGTGGGAGTGCTGGCAATGGCCTTGGCCTGTGAAGCTATCTCCAGCAACAAATCCATAGATCCAAGAGGGGGCACAAGGAGCAGCTTTCAGGCTCCCACAAACCCTGGCTGTGATTAGGATTAAGTTGGGAGAGGCGAGTTGTGGGGAACTGTTGGGTAGTTTACGAACACGTGTGTCGTGTGAAGACCTACGCCCACCATTCTAAGGGAGACAGAGAAATCGAACCCCTGGGCCCTCCAAAGGCTGAAAACCCAGTGAGGTGACAAACACGATGTCTACTAACAGCGCACTAGATACTGAGCCTCCAGCATTCCATTTTCCTCGAGTTGTGCCAGCTCATTTCCTTTCATGGAATATTGATGAACAGTGAATTCCCACTTAGACATAACCGATTTACAATTCAAGTGCTCCTCACAGAGTTCTACTGTGCAGGGGCAGTGTGCTACATGGCTAGGAGAGCCAGCATGGGGCCCGACTGCCTGGGTTCAAAGCCTGAGACTTTAACTTCTCAGATGCTATCTGTTCTGAGCCAGTTTTCTGACCTGCAAAATGAGAATCAGCTTATTCCTACCTCCTGGATTAGGAAGAGAGCTAAATAAGTTAATAACGATAATGCACTTAGGAGCTGGCATTTAGCCTGGCAGTTAAGACACCTGCGTCCCTCACCAGAGTGCCTGGGTTGAATTCCTGGCTCTATTTTCTGACTTAAGCTTCTGGCTAATATATACCCTGGGAGACAAAGGTAATGGCCCAAGAGTTAGGTTTCTGCTACTGACGTAGAGACCTGGATTGTATTCCCAGCTGTTGGCTCTAGTCCTGCCCCAACCTCAGTTGTTGTAGGCATTTGAGGTATGAACCAGTGGGTGGGAACTCTTTCTACCTCTATTTCTCAAGTAAATGTATTCTTTAAAAATTTTTAAAAAGATAAAATGCTTAAAAGATGATATGGGGTAAGAACTTTAAGTTGTATAAACAAACATGAGAATTCTCGTATGACTCAATTTGCAAAATATCAGCATGACTCCCAAATGCAGCTTTCTAAAGACTTGTTAATTTGAAAGGCAGAGTGACAGAGACACAGGAAAAGAGAGAAAGATCTTCTGTCTGCTCGTTCAAGTGGCCAAATGGCCACAATAGCCAAGGCTGGTCCTGGCTGAAGCCAGGATCCTGGAACTCTACCAGGGGTTCCCACGTAGTGGCAGGGGGCCTCGCACTTGTTCCATCTTCTGCTGCTTTCCCTGGCATGTTAGTAGGCAGCTGGATCAGAGGCAGAGCAGCTGGGACTCAAACCCAGCACTCATAGGGGATGCTGTGCCACAATGCTGGAAACTTCCCTGACCCTGTCCCTCAGGCGCTCTCATATGAACAGCTACCTGTATGGTCCATGCCCTCATTCCAGATTATTTTCCTTACCTTTTAACTCTGGCCCCACCTGAATGGATTTGCCTAGAGACGTGGCAAGAATTTGATCTTTTTTTCACTGAGGGCTAGCTCATCCTGTTCCTAGTTGGAAATTCTGTTTTTATCTTCCTAATGTGGCAGAGTGGCTTCCCCTCTCGCCATCACGGTTCCTTTCTGAGGGACGGGACTGCGTTTTAGAAGCAGTGATTTGGAGCTGTGCAGGATGGAGACAGGTGCAGGGAGCTTTCCACAGCAGGTGGCTGCCTCTCGACGGGCTCTCGTTGGTCTGGTGCACATAGCTGAAATTGGATTTGCTCTATTTCACTGCAGCCTTTTCCCCCAGGCCCACCTCTTGCTGGGCAAAGAACAACCACACTGTCCTCCATGTGCATGACCTCAGGGCATGCTCTTATCCTGCTTCTGCCAGTTCCAGTCTATTCCTGCACTGTGGCCAGAGTTCTCTTTCTCAATTCTGGCCATGACATCTCTGCCGCCACCAAGAAAACCCCTAAGACTCCTCCCTTTGCTCTGTTCCCCACCCGGAACTCACTCCTCACCCAGACAAGATTAAGCTACTCATTCTCCCCATCCATCTGAAATTTGCCTTTGACCAGGGACATGGTGGTCATGTGTTTGGATAGAGAATTTCTGCTCATCCTTGTATACACAACCCTATGTATTCACCCCATCCATGGAACTCTCTAGAGTATTTCCTGCACACCTTCCCCTAACTCAGCACCAGAACACCAGGAAGATTTGCTTCCCTTGCTCTCCCTTCCTTCCATCTTGGTAAGGAAGTCTCCTTTGACATGTTTAAAACCAGCAAGTATATTCAATGCCATCTATTCTAGTCAATTATGAGCATCACAAAAGCAGGAATTTAGCCTTAATTGTCTCTTTGAAGATTCCCCTCCTGACACATAGTTATCATGTTTGCAGAATGAATATATGAAGGACTCTCCAACACCTGATATCTCAAACTTTTGGCTTTTTAACTATCTCTGAAACATATCGTCTCTCCCCCACTCTCGCCATTGTAGATTCTTTACCCTCAGACAAGAATTCACCCCTCCATCCCAGCTCAGTCTCAGCATTCCCAAAAGCATGCTGAGAGTTGGGCAGGTCTCTGCTCTCCCCTCCACTGCAGCTTGTTCTGTCTTGCTCCGTTTCTGAAATCCACGCTCGGGTTTTCCGTGAGAGGGTCTCAGCAAGGGAGACAGACATGGGACATGGTGGACATCTCAAAGTGCCAAGCTGGGCTTGGTTAACTGGAGTATCATAGAGCAAGGAAACGATGCGTAAAACTCAGAGGCAAATACACCCGGGTGTGGATACATTCTGTATAGGAGAACCCAGAGAGTTGAGCCAACAGAATAAGCTCATATGTATACAAGAAAAGGAATATGAAGATTTACTCACATGATCATGAAGTTGGAAGAGTCCAGCAATCTGCCATCAGGAGGCTAGAGCCCAGAAAATCCACTCTAATTCTGTTCTGAATTGGAGGTCTGAGCACCAGAGCTGTCAGTCTCAGTCCAAGGGTCAGAGAAAACCAATGTCCCAGTTCAAGCAGGGCGACAGGAAGCGAAAGGGGCGCATCCTTCCTCCGCCTTTTGATTCTGTTCAAAAGGCTACATTACATAACAGAGGGCAATCTATGGAGTCCATGGAGCCAGGTGCTAATTTTATCCAGAAATACCCTCATTTAACCTGGGCACCCCTTGGCACAGCCCAATTGGCATAGTACTTTCATGTCTAGGTAAGAAATAGGTTCTCAGGGCCAGCGCTGTGGCATAGCAGGTAAAAGTCACTGCCTGTGGTGCC
This sequence comes from Oryctolagus cuniculus, assembly GCF_964237555.1. Lineage (NCBI taxonomy): Eukaryota > Metazoa > Chordata > Mammalia > Lagomorpha > Leporidae > Oryctolagus > Oryctolagus cuniculus. The sequence goes on from NC_091433.1 coordinate 153,802,963, forward strand.
GCCTTCCCACACGAGTGTTGGTTCCTGTCCTAGTGGCTCCACTTCCAATCCAGCTCCTTGCTAATGCTCCTGGGAAAGCAGGGGAAGATGGCTCAAGTGTTTGGGCCCCTGCACCCACGTGGGAGACCCGGAGGAAGCTCCTGGCTCCTGGCTTGAGATCTGCCCAGCTCTGGCCGTTGCAGCCATTTAGGGAGTGAACTGGCAGATGAAGACCTCTCTCTGCATCTGTCCTTCTTTCTCTCTCTCTGTAACTCTGCTTTTCAAATAAAATAAACAGAACTTTCAAAAAACCAAAAAGAAATACGTACTCAAAGCACACCTCAATGAGTTCGGAAGCCATGGTCAGGGAGAAGAAAGGCCTCAGCCCTGGCATCGGAAATCACCTTCCTGAAATTTACCTCTGCTTCTGAGAAATTATATGAACCTGGGAAAGTCACATGGCCGCTGTTAATCTCATTGGCCTCATCTGTAGAACAGAGGCAGCCCTTCTTACTTGATAAGGTTATTCCGAGAATTATAAAGTTAGCACAAAAAGCCCTCCCAATAGTTCTTGTCACATGGCAGATAACCAAGAAAAAGTGGTGATTATTAGTAATATCTTTATAATTAATAATTTCACATCAGTTTCATTTTATAACCAAAGAGTTTCCTTTTGCCATCATAGATTGATTGTTCTCCAGTAAGTTATTAGAAACCTGTAATTTTCACAACACAAGATGAGTGTAACGAGCTCACCCTCCTACAGCTAATTATAATGGAATAAAACACCCAAGCCAACAAACAACTGACCAATAAGATAAGTGCTAGACCTTCTTTTTTTAAGGTTTATATTTATTTGAAAGTTAGAAAGAGAGAGAGAAGGAGAAACAGAGAGAGATAGATCTTCTATCTGCTGGTTCACCCTCCAAATGGCCATGACAACCAGGGCTGTGCCAGGCTGATGCCAGGAGCCAGGAGGTTCTTCCAAGTCCCCCCACATGGGTGCAAGGGCCCAGGGACTTGGGCCATCTGCTGCTGCTTTCCCAGGTGCATTAGCAGGGAGCTGGATCAGAAGTGCAGCGGCCTGGGACTCAAACCAGTGCCCTTATCTGGTGCTGGCAATACAGGCCATGGCTTATCCTGCTGTGCCATAGCACTGGCCCCAAGTGCTAGGTCTTACAGGACTTGCTCCTGAGTGTCATGCTGAGGGGTTTGGACATTATTCTCCAAGCCATAAGGAGCCATTGAAAGACAATGATGAGACAGGATTTGCATTTATATTCTTTAGGTATTGTAGGAAATGGACTAGCACAATGCTTTCCATCTTTTTCCATATCATAGCTCATGCAAACTAGGATAATCAAGAGGCTGCCCTTGGTGGGCAGCAGCAAGACAGCTTAAGGGGAGGGGTTGCTCCAGGCCCCAGACAATTGCCCAGTAGACTGAAGAGATCACTGTTTTGCACAAACGTAGGCCTTGTAGACCACCAATGTGAGATGGTGTGTGGGTTACAAGGCTCCGAATTAGAGGGAAGTGAAATCATCAGGTAAGAAATGTCTTGGAGAATTAGCGACCCTGGGGTTGTTTGGGTGAACTCTAATGCACAAAACACAAGTAATAGCCAATGACATAGATTTAGTGTTTCTCCATGCCCATGGGCCTGGGTTTTGGTAAAATTTAATAAGATCTAAAAAGCAGGATGGTGTAAAATATATCTTTCTTCTTCCTTATTTGATTTCAAGCTGTATTTTGGAACAAAAGATCTAAATGGCATTATCAGTCCCCAACCAAACTATAAAATTCATGCACCTCATCCTAGGAATCTTGTGCACCCTATCTTCATCCTGCCCCAAGCACCTACCTCCTCCTGTGTGCCAACTACAGGATCTCTCTCTCTCTCTCTCTCTCTCTCTCTCTCTCTCTCTGTCTCTCCACCTAGCATACCTGTCTCCAGGAGGCATCTCCAATCCTAGTCATCCACCCCATGCAAATCTGCCACTGCTCATCTTCTCCCTGAAGTATCAGCACTTCGGAGGGCATCCCATGGGTAAACAGTCAGGCTTGCCTCCCGCCAAGGGTATTTCAGCCTGCGAGCTCAGGAAGGAGGCGCGAGCAGGTCCAGAGCCTTCTCCTCACACTACTGCATCTCCTGTTCCTAATAGCTGCCAAACACTGCCTCCACTGGCCTTGCTCATAACCTGCTCGGAAGGCAGGCTGATCATATGCCCATTTCACAGAGGAGAAAACAGACCTAGAGAGGTCACATGATTTGCTTAAGGCCACATGGTTCACTTTGGGTGTCAGGTTTAGCTTGCCCATTGCCGATGAGGGGCAGCACCCTCCACTCGCCAGGAAACTCCTGCGTCGGAGTCTGCATTCTCTGATTTCCATTTCACTTGGAAAATCCAGCCAGTCCCACAGAGTAGAGCAAGGTCAACATGTCCAGACACACCCCCTTGCAGAGCTGTGTCTGTCTGCCCAGTGGCCTTGAGTAGGGCAGCTCCCAGCTGGCTGGCAGGGGAGTGCAGCCGAGAAGGACAGCAATGCTTTGTCCAGAAAGACCGAGTGTATCAGTGTAGAGATTGTGGTGGGCACTCTGGCCATCAGCAGGTTCCTTGATCAGAGTCTGCATCCAGGGCCTGATCTTTCTAAGAAAGCCAAAAATTCTGTTTTTCTCATTTGAATCTTTTCTGTTTATTTTTTCCCTTCTGTCTCCTGACTCTCTTAGTTGAATCACCAATTTCTGTTTTCTAAAGCATACAAGGGGAAGTGTCGGGCTCTCTAAAGCATGAAACGACTTAGAGTGAGGTTTCTGGGAACCTTAGCTTTGCTGTTGAACTTGAGAAACTGAGCGTTTGGTCTCATGGTGGTGGCAGAAGCTCGGGAGGGGAGTTTGCAGACACAGCTCCATTGAATCATAGAAATGCAGCCACACCCCTCAGCGCAGGAAGGCAGAGGAGGAAGCTGCCCTGGCGCTCCATCCAGGCTGCCAGTCTTGCAGTTGCTGATATTGACATGAACCAGATTCCACCAGTGAAAACACGGCCAACAGTTGGCTTTGTGTTAACAGTTCCTTATAAAGTGCGACATGTGATTGGTTCCAAATACTCTGTCCGGGACAGATGGCTTGAGCCTTTCCCCCCAGTGTTTTTGTACCTATGCATTTCTCGACTCAAATATTCTTGTTACCTGGATTTTCTTACCTGTAATTCCCAGGCCTCCATTGTCAAACCCTTCTCACCACAGTAAGTTTTAGGAGATTGCTCTCCTGTCTGTTCATACAAAGAGGAAGCCCCTTGAGGCTAAGCAATGCTAGCCCAGGTGAACCACGGATCTGGGGTGGGAGGGAGCTTTACTGAGGATGAGATGGCAGTTAGGAGGAGACTGGGACAAAAAGACACATTGTAGCAACTTTGGACCTCCACGGTCCTCCACAACTTCCAGCCCCTTGTTCATGCCTTGCCACCCACCTGCTCTTGGAAAGCCCGCTGGGACACAGTATCTTTCTACCACCCATTATCCCCCTATTAACTTCACTTGACCTTAGCCAGAGGGCTGAGAAGTGATAGCCTTACTAACTTTGCAAATCAGTCTGCTTCTGTCAAGATACAACTTGACTCGAATGTGAAGAAAAGGACTGAACAGAAACATTTTCCCCTTCTTAGACTTCTCCCCTTTTTCTATGTAAAAGAAAAGGCTTGATGGCTATGAAACAGCAGAGAAGCCAAGACAGTGTTCAGAACAACGTTCCATGGTCAATTGTTTTGAACTGGAGCAGAGAGTTCTGGCTCAGGTGATCTCTGTCCAGCAGCACCTGCTCCTACTCCACACCTAGCAATTCTCTGCCTGGGCTGGAAGAAATGGCCATGGCTGGCCAGGAAGTCAGGGTGTGCCCGTTCATCTCATCAGCCAGCTGGGATGCTGGAGAAAGGCAACTGGTCAGCCTCAAGGAGCATCTCTTGGAGGGGTCACCAGGCCCAGGACCAGCATTCTGTCAAGATTACATGTACACAACGCTGCCTTTGGAGGAGGTTTGCTAGATAATGGCCTCTTCCTGCTCTCCTGCTTGGCATGATAACCGATACCATCATCTCCCCCAAGGTTTTACAAACTGAAATTGCAGAGATGCCACTGATTCTTTCAACAGGGGCTAAGCAGAGCACAGCCTGCCAAGTCACAGAATCACGTGGGCTTTGGGGAAATCAAGGAGAATTTGGTCACGATGAATCAAAAACAAAAAACAAAGCAGCTGTCATCCCTGGCGCAGTGTACAATAAACAGAGCTGTCTGTATTCTAAATCTCATCCTAGAGATTGAATGGTGAGTCTGAGCTCTGCTGGGCCTGGTCTGTGACACCACAAGCGAGAAACCTGACCCCTCTGTTTCAGTAAGACCAAGAGACTTGCACAAAATGCTCAGAGACCTTACCAACCCCCGCCTTCACTCCTATTTAACAAGACACTCTTCCGATTAGCCAGTCATTAGAGGCAAGCCACCAGGTCTCTGGGGACGCCACCTTAGCATGTGCCTTTTGTCCTGACATGTCAGGTACAGCTGGCCCCTGCCCCTGGAGTCAGGCAGGCTGAGGTCCACTTTTATTCACAACGGGCTCTGCAAAGCAAAGTGTGAGCTCCCAGCTTGAGAGAAAATGAGGTGGGGCCTTGTATGGTCTTACCCTAACAAGCCTTACCTTTATTTCAAAATCTTATTGTAACCCTGCCATGAGAAATTTGCCAATGCTCCTTCTTGACCTGTGCCCAAATTGATGCATAATCCTTTAATTTCTGCAGATGGTAGGATATAACAAATTATTAGAGGAGCCACACCAACATTTCAGTATCAGTCCTTCCCTAAATATCCTCAGGGCTCTCATTCCCTCCCAAGTAAAATCCAGACTCTTTGACCTGGGACATTTCTTCTCAGTGGAGTGATATGCACACAAAGAGGCACACATTAACTTAAGGTTGGGGGAAGACAGTTCTTAGTCTTGTAGGAAGAACAGATATACAAACTGTACATAGACAGGTATACAGTATGGCTGTGGTATTACAATTTGATGGGGACAGCTTACGGGGCAAAAGTGTCTGTTTTAGAAAGACTGTTTAGAGAAACAATAATGAACTTCATTGCATGCCCACCCTAACTCAGGGATGCATTTTCCAAGTTGTTTCTTGGATTTGTACAGTCAGTTGCTCATTAGATGCTTTATTAGTTGCCCAGAGCTGACACAAGTACCACAGAAACCACAAACTGGGTGAATTAGAGTAATAAAAATGTAATGTCTCACAGTTCTGGAGGTTAGAAGTCTGAAATTAGAATGTCACCAGCACAGATTCTTCCTGCAAACTCTAAGGGAGCATCAATTCCATGCCTCTTTCTTAGCTCCTGATAATAGCCAGCAATTTTTGTAATTCTTGGCTCATAGACACATCACTCCAATCTCCACTTCCATCTTCCTAGGGCTGCCCTCTCCCTCAATGTTCCTGTGTTTTCACATAGCATTGCCTTCCCTGTGTCTCCTCTTCTGAGTACATCAGTCAAGTGGAATTAGGGCTCACCTTAATCAAGTGTAACCAATCTTGGCTAAATTGCATCTGCAAAGACCTTATTGTCAAAGATGGTCTCATTTACAGGTAAGGAGATTAGGACTTCAACATATTTTGGGGAAACACATTTCAACCCACAACAGACTCCCACCACAGACCTCATAGAGGTACTTGACATGTAGTACTAGATATCCATCATTCTTCTGTCTCCCACACTGGCATATTTAAATAAATTGCCAAGTCCTGCTGGTTCCAGTGTGTGTGCGAGTGTGCATGAGTGTGTGGGTTGGCAGGCTGTATATAATAGATCTACATGTGTATATATATATATGTGTGTGTGTGTGTGTGTGTATAATATGCAGGGATCTGTGTACACACATATACAGCATACTCTATTTCCTCCTCCATACATAATTTCCTCCTCTCAGTCCCTTATACTTTTGCTCCACTCTATCTCTAGTCCTCCTCATTATTCAAATGGCAAAATGGTCTTTCCATTTGAACAATGAGTGCCAGTGAATAATACCTCAGATAGCTGAGTCCATGCCACAGTGTGAGACACATGGATTGAGTCCAAGGCTCACTGGGCCCAGTCTTCAATGTTGTGGGCATTTGGGGAGTGAACCAGCAGGTAAAAGCTATCTCCCCTTTCTCTTTCTTTCTTTCTCTCTCTCCACTGCCCACTCATCAAATAAAATGAAAATGAATATATTTCTTTAAAAAACTAAATTTCAACAGTTTGCTGAAATTTAGTTTTTTAAAGAAATGTTGAAATCTTTACTTAATGTATGCTAAACTGATCTTCTGTATATAAAGAGCATCAAAAATGAATCTTGATGTGAATGGAAGGGGAGAGGGAGTGGGAAAGGGGAGGGTTGCGGGTGGGAGGGACGTTATGGGGGGGAAGCCATTGTAATCCATAAGCTGTACTTTGGAAATTTATATTCATTAAATAAAAGTTAAAAAAAAAAGCAAAAAAAAAAAAAAAAACTAAATTTATTGGCCGGCACCGTGGCTCAATAGGCTAATCCTCTGCCTTGTAGCGCCGGCACACTGGGTTCCAGTCCTGGTCGGGGCACCGGATTCTGTCCCAGTTGCCCCTCTTCCAGGCCAGCTCTCTGCTGTGGCCAGGGAGTGCAGTGGAGGATGGCCCAAGTCCTTGGGCCCTGCACCCCATGGGAGACCAGGAGAAGCACCTGGCTCCTGGCTTCAGATCAGCACGATGCGCTGTCTCTCTCTCTCTCACTGTCCACTCTGCCTGTCAAAAAAATAAATAAATAAATAAAATAAATTTATTCTGTATTATGAATTTCCAGTCTATCTTCAAATAGCTAAATCCAGGAATTTTTCAAATATTTTCTAGTTCATTTACTCCCCCAAATACTCACAACAACCATGGCTGGCCTAGACTGAAACTCTATCAGGTGTCCCACTTGAGTGGCAGGAACCCGAATATTTGAGCCATAACTGGCTATCATCCAGAAAGTACATCATCAGGAAGCTGGATTGGAAGTGGGGTAGAGACTCAAACCCAGACACTCTGATTTGGGTTATGGGTGTTTTAACCACGGAGCCAAGTGCCCCTCAATTTTATAGTTTCCCACATCGTAAGTTTAACATCAATTTTATTGAATTTATTCTCAATTATTTTATTCTTTTTCATTTTAAGTGAAACTATTTTCTGTTTTAAATTTCTTGTTCAAAATGTATAGAGATATAATTGATTTTTTTGTATTGATCTTATATTCTGCAACCTTGCTGGATTTGCTTATTAGCTCTGATATTGTGTGTGTGTGTGGGGGGGGGGGGTGTTCCTTAGGATTTTCTTTACTCAAGATTATGTTATCTGCAAATAGAGATCATTTTACTTCTTCCTTTCCAAGCTGGATACCTTTAAGTTATTTTCCTTGGCCAATTGCTCTGGCTAGAATCTCTAGTGTTAAGTTGAAATGGTGAAGGTGGACATCCTTGTCTTGTTTCCGATCTGAAGTGGAAAGCTTCTGTCTTGTAGCATGAAGCATCCATTAGCTGTGGAGTGGTGATGGAAGCCTCCAAGGGGTTGAGGAAATATGCTGTTATTCCTAATTTGTTCAGTACTTTTTAATCATAAAATCTTGTTAGATGCTTTCTAATATTTTTTCAGTGTCTATTGAGATAATGCTTTTTGTCCTCTAGTGCATCTAGTCAGCATACTGACTGATATTCACATGTAAACCAATGTATTCATGAGATAAATACCATGAATCACAGTATATAGTATTTTGTATATGTTGCTGAATTTGGTTTTCTAGTATTATTTTGTTAAGAATTTTTTCATCTTTATTCATAAGGGTACTCTTTCTTGTGATATCCTTGCCTGCTTTTGTTATAAAGCATAATACTCATCTCATAGGATAAGTTGGGAACTACTCACTTCTTTTCTATATTCTAGAAGACTTTGTGAAGGATTTATGCTACTTCTTTAAACATTTATCAATGAAGCCACTAGTTCTGGGCTTTTGTGTGTGTATGAGAAGTTTTGTTACTATTATCAGTTCAGCTGCTTTGCCTATATTTTCTATTCGTAGTTTTTACTTTTTTCAGTTTGCTCTAGGAATCTGTCCATTTCATATAGGTTATATAATTTTTGATATACAGTACTACAATAATTATAATCCTTTTGATATCATTAAGCATAATGTCTCCCGTTTGTTGCTTATTTTTAGCAATATGAATCTTCTCTCTCTTTTTCTTAGTCATACAAACTAAAATTTTGTCAAATTGTATACTTTTTTTCAAAGAAACAACTTTTGGTGTTGTTGATGTTGATTTTTCTATTCTCTGTCTCCTTTATTACTACCCTAATCTTTACTATGTGCCATTTTTTCTACTCTTTCTTTAATTTGTTAACATGGAAAATTAGGTTATTGAGTGGAGATCTTTCCTCTTTTTTCACAAAGGGATTTATCACTAGAAAAGATCTTCCAACTCAGCATTCTGTGACAACAGTCTTCAAGAATAGAAGGGAAGACATTCTCAGAAGAAAGTACACTAAGAATTTGTTGCCAGAGCAATCCTGAAAAAAATTCATCAGATGGAAAGGAAGTGACATTAAAAGGAAACTTAGAACACTAATAATTAAAAAGGAGTAGGTAAAATGTTAAATGTCCAAAATAACTGGTTAAATGCAACAGACTATTCTTATACCCTCTTAAAGTCTTTAAATGTAAACATAGCATTTGAAAGAAAAAAATATAACCTTATCTGATGAGATTTTCAATGTTTATCTGTGAAATACATGTGAAAATTAAAACATGAAGGGAGAAGAGGGAGAGAGTTATTAGGATTATCTGATGGCAAGATTTCTGCATTCCTATAGAGATAATAAATTATTAATCTTAAGTGGATTCTGAAAATTAAAGTAATGTATATTTACTGCAAATAGAGATCATTTTACTTCTTCCTTTCCAAACTGATTGCCTTGAGCAATCACTTAAAAATGTGTGCAAAGACATATAGTCAAACACAATTTGAAAAAAAAATTTAAAGCAACCTAAAAGGAGGAAGAAAATGAGGATCAGAGAAATGAAGTAGAAGAAACAGAAAACAAATTAGAAAGTGATAGACATAAACTTATTAATGATTATTTAATCTGTAAACATGATCTAAACAAGCCATTTAAAATAAAAACACCCGTCTATATTCTATCTAAAATCAACCCACTTTAAATACAATGCTACAGGAATCTTGAAAATTAAAGGTTGAAAAAAGATCATGCAAAAACTAATCAAAAGAATGCCAGAGTGCCTATATTAAATTAAAGTGACTTCAGGGCAAGAAAAGTTATCAGAAGGAAAAAGGAATATTCATTATGACAAAAAAGTCAAGAAGACTAACTTTAAATGTGTATCCACCTAATAACATTACTTCACATGAACAAAGACTGATCAAAGAAATAGACAAAATCTACACCTACATTTTTACGTTTTACTACTCCTCCTCCAACAATCAAAAAGACATTGATATTTCCCAAGTCACTGTATAAAGCCAGTATTACTCCAAAAGCAAAAGAAGACCAGGAGAATACAACAAATCAATACCAAGAACAGGTATCTTTCATGAACACGAGTGAAAAATTCTCGGTGACATGCTAGGAAATCAAATACAACAATCAATGATAAGACTTACACATAATAACAAATTAACATTTATCCAAAGAATGTAAGATTGCTTTAATAGTCGAAAATTAGACAATGCAATCCACAGAATGTAGTTAAAAAATCAAGAAAGTAAAGACACATGATGATATTAATTAATGAATGAAAACAATCCAACATCAATTCATAGTAAAGCACTTATAAAACTAGGAATAGAAGAAAATTTTGGTAATTTAAAAAAGGATATTTACAAAAATACCTACCATGGATACTGTGCTTAATCATGAAAGATGGAAAGATTTCCCTCACTTTGAGAAATAAAACAAGACTGCACATTTTACTACTTAACTCCGCATAAAACTGGGAACTATCACTAGTGCAATAGAGCTAAAAAGAAAAAATATAAAACATTCAAATTGGAAAAAAGAAATAAAATTGCCCCTATTGATAATTAACATGATTATCTACATAGAAAATCCATGTAATCTCTAAGAAAAAGCTCCTAGAACAAGCAAGTTAAAATTGTAGGATGTACATAAAAAGTTTTATTTCTAAATTAGCAAAAAAGTATTAGAAACCAAAAATAAAATTTAATATAATTTGCAGTTGCTCAAAAAATTGACATACATAGATATAAGTCTAATAAAGTACGGGATGTGTACACAGAAAGCTACAAAATGTTGATGAAAGAAATTTCAAAGATCTAAATAAAGGGAGAGACAAACTCTGTTGTGTTTATAATTTGAAAATTCACTATAGTTAAGATGTGAATTCTGCCCAAATTGATCTATAATTTTAAAAGTTCCAATTAAAATCCCAACAGAATTTTTGTACATATGGATGAACTGATTATAAAATGTATATGGAAAGGGAAGGAATTAAAACAGCCAAGACAGTTTTGACAAAGAATGAAGTCAGAGAACTCACATTAGCAAATGTTAAGACTTAGTAGAAAACAATAACCAAGAACATATGGTTTTGGCAAAGGAATAGACACGTCAATCAGTGTAAAAAAACAGAGGGTCACAAGTAGACCAGTGTAGCTGATTGAATTGCAATTCAATAGCAAAAAAAAAAAAAAAAAAGTCTTTTGAATAAATGATGTTGGGGCACACGTAAAAAAAATGACTAAACCTCAAAACCTACATAAAAGTTAGCCCAAAATGGATCATTAATCTAAATATAAAGCATAATATGGCCGGCACCGCAGCTCAATAGGCTAATCCTCCGCCTGCAGCACCGGCACACTGGGTTCTAGTCCCGGTTGGGGCGCCGGATTCTGTCCCGGTTGCTCCTCTTCCAGGCCAGCTCTCTGCTATGGCCTGTGAGTGCAGTGGAGGATGGCCCAAGTCCTTGGGTCCTGCACCCGAATGGGAGACCAGGAGAAGCACCTGGCTCCTGCCTTCGGATCAGACAGTGTGCCAGCCTCAGTGGCCATTGGAGGGTGAACCAACGGCAAAGGAAAACTTTTCTCTCTGTCTCTCTCTCTCTCACTGTCCACTCTGCCTGTCAAAAAAAAAAAAAGCGTAATATTATAAAACTTTTGAAAGAAAATCTCTGTGACCTTGAATAAAGCAAACAGTTTAAAGATACGACATCAAAACACAATTCATGAAAGAAAAATAACTGACAAATATGACTTTATCGAAATTAGAAATTTTTGCACTGTGTAAGGTACAGTTAAGAGAATGGAAGACAAATCATAAGTCAGGAGAAAATATTTGTAAACTCTATGTCTAAGAAAAAGACTTGCATCCAGAATTTATAAAGAGCTCACAAAACTCAACAGAAAGAAAACAAGAAAATGTATTTTTCAATCAGAAAATAGATTTAAGCAAACATTTCATGATATGGGATACAAGAATGACAAGTAAGCCTATAAGAAAATCCTCAACACATGTAGCCATGAAACTAAAGCCGCAAGGTACAATACCATTTATACAAATGAAGAGTGATGAGAGAAAAGGCAAATGTGTAGTGATAAGAGAACAGGTAAACGCAGGGGACCATGTTTCTTCAATAGAGCAGCACAGGAGCAGGGTATTAGCCTAGCAGTTAAGGTAGTCACATCCCGCATTGGAATGCCTGAACTCCATTCCCTCCTGTGGCTCCTGACTCCAGCTTCCTGCTAATATGCACCCAGAGAGGCAGCACTGGATGGCTCGAGTAGTCAGGTCCCTGGCACCCATGTGAAAGACCTGAATGAGCTCCTGGCTCCCAGTTTCAGGTCAACTTCAGCAACTGGAATGTAAACCAGCAGGTGCTGAAGGTTACAAAAGTCTTTAAATGTGTTCAAACACATAGAACAGTATGACTGTATACAGTCTCACACACTCAAACCTACATACCTAAACTTTCCATTTCACTGTATGCTAGTTTCAACAAAATGCCTCTGTTACACTGCAGTGAGAACCAAAGATGAGGTCATGTGGAGAACAACTTCAGACAATGAGTGTTCGTGACTGGCACTCAATGAATGTTAGTTCATTCCCCCTGTTCTTTCCTCCTTGTAGCCAAGAGTAAGGCCTGGACAGTATCTCCACCAGCTAGAATGGGTAGGCTTTGTCCTGTTAAGAGCTGGAAAAAGCCCAATGGAGACTTTTGGCGATCTTTGTCCCCACCAGTGGCAACTCAGCTCCTCACCACCGCCTTTGAGAGCTAAGTTAGTGCAAAGACCCCTTTTTAACAGGAACATTTATTTCCTAGATTGATGGGTGTTGTCAAAATAGGAAATGTCAACAGTTAAGATATCTGTCTCATTCTTGAAGTGACCTGAAAGGTTTCCCTGTTTTCTGGAAATTGGAGACATGTTGTCTTTATTAAATGCAAGGTATCGATAGCTTTATATCACTGTCACATCGCAATCTGAAAGAGCTCCTGCTTTGTCACACACACACATGCAAGAGATGACCATTTATAGAGTTCAGCTGTTTTAATGACAACTACTTCTGTTTCTGTCAATCACTGTTTCTGTCAATCACTATTTTGGCCAATTAAGCATTATAAGAGACTCACATGGATTTTCCTCTGTTTCAACATGAGTGTTAATTATTCAGAACTTGTTCCACGCTGTCCATTGATATCCAGAGAAACAGAATGTGTGCTTAATATTATTTTATGTTCTTCTAATGAAAAGCAGAGTTATTTACCTTGGTTTCTGATAAAAATTCTAGTCCATATTCCCAAGACACGATGCTAAAATTGCTTTCATTTCATCCCCACAGGGGAAATGAAATTTTTCAGGGAATCTCTCCCCATCAGAATACTTGTTGCTCTTCAGGGTTAGGTATAGTCAGCAGGTTATCACCACAAGATTAAAAATTAAACAACTCAGCCTTCCTCAAAGTCCTATAATAAATGATATATTTATTATCTTAGAAGTGAATCTGAATACAGGATTACGTACTGAGCAGTAAGTCTTGTTTGTTTGTATCCGAATCAATTTTAAATAGTTTTATGCATTTGTTCTTGTGTCTGAGTTCATTCGAACATTCAACATTTGCACTTTACAGTCAGTAAAAGATAATTATTTGATGCATATGCTTTCTGATTAACTGTGTGAAACATCTAAACAGAAGAAGGAAATTGGTTTTAAGTGCATTATGAAAGAACTAAATTTATCCTCGGTTCATGGAGCAGTCATCAGCTCTCCTTTTGGTTTCCTGTTCAGTGACTGACATGGATTGTAGACAGGAGTTTAGCCTCAGTTAATCCTCCTGTATGTGAGCAGAAGTCTCCCCTCGACTGACCTTTCATTATTGCATCTTGAGCTAAATGTTGTCAATACAAATCACACTTGAATCAGGCTGACATTCAGCGAGGGGACCAAGAGAACTGCTGCGGAGGCATAATATATTCGCCACTTTGTCACAGCCTGTCCGAGTCTATGGCGAGTCATTAAAGAGGAATTCTGTGGATTCACCCTGACAGAATAGGGAGGGGCAGCCCTGAATTCCACTCAGACCAACACCTGGCATCCACATTAGCGACACAGTTCTGAATTAATTGAATAACAGAATGGGCCTGTGAGAAATTTCTTATAAATTCTTTCACCTTCCTTTTTCGTAAATGTATATAAAAGAACAAATTTCATGAATTTCATAGATAAGGTTTTAAGAAGATAATGATGCTTCCCACACTTCCTTCCTTTTTTCTTGCTCCCACCCTCCCTCCTCTTTCCTTTCTTACTTTTCTTTTAATTTTTATGACATACTTTAATTTACTTTACAATCACAAACTTAATCTGCCATTCAGTAAAGAACTCAACAAGTAGTAAGTAGAAAAGCCACTGCTCCTCAAGAGCCTAGACAAGGGCTATAAACATAATCAAATCTCAGGATGTCAGTTTCACTCACATGTATTACATTTTTATGCTCTGTATATTAGCTACCATATATCATAGAAAACATACGCTATTTGTGCTTTGGGAACTAGCTTATTTCACTTAAGCATACTGATCTCCAATTTCATCCATTTTGTTGGAAAAGACATGATTTTATTTCTTTTTATGGTGGAATAGTATTCTGTCAATATACCACAATTTCTTTATCCAGTCATTGGTTGATGGACTTTTGGGTTGATTCCATATCTTAGCTATTGTGAGTTGAACTGCTATAAACATGTAAACATGGGGGTACAGATAAGATAACTCTTCCATATGCTCATTTCTTTTTTTTTTTTTTTTTTTTTTTTTTTTTTTTTTTGGACAGGCAGAGTGGACAGTGAGAGAGAGAGACAGAGAGAAAGGTCTTCCTTTTGCCGTTGGTTCACCCTCCAATGGCCGCCACGGCTGGCGTGCTGCGGCAAGCGCACCGCACTGATCCGGTGGCAGGAGCCAGGTGCTTCTCCTGGTCTCCCATGGGGTGCAGGGTCCAAGGACTTGGGCCATCCTCCACTGCCTTCCCGGGCCCCAGCAGAGAGCTGGCCTGGAAGAGGGGCAACCGGGACAGAATCCGGCGCCCCGACCGGGACTAGAACCCGGTGTGCCGGCGCTGCTAGGTGGAGGATTAGCCTAGTGAGCTGCGGCGCCGGCCACCATATGCTCATTTTATTGTAGCATCTTTTTGTTTCCCCAGATTTCCAGTACAACCTCATATGACTGCTGTCCCCATTTTGCCTGGTCCTGCTTCTGAAAGACACGTATAAGCTGTGGACCTGTGTTGTCATTCATCCCAGTTGCCCTCACTGAAACTTCACCTGTCCTACATTGCATACTCATTCCTCTGTACCATGCGTGTGCACACTTGCATGCCAACTGGTGAGCAGTGATTTGGGACCAGACTTGGCTTGAGAATCAGATCTGCCACTAACCCGCTCTTTGTTTTCTAATATTTTATTTATTTATTTATTTGAGAGGCAGAGTTACAGAGAGAAGGAGAAACAGAGAGTGGTCTTCCATCTGCTGGTTCACCCCACAAATGGCCACAAAGACTGGAGCTGGGCCAACCCAAAGCCATGAGCCAGAAACTTTTCCCAGGTCTCCCTCATGGGTGCTTGGGCCATCCTCCATTGCCTTCCCAGGCCATTAGCAGAGATCCGAATGGGAAGTGGAACAGCTGGGACATGAACTGGTGCCCGGATGTGTTTCAGGAGGAGGCTTAACCTACTATACCACAGAACCAGGGCCTACGAACCCACTCTTAACTCAACACCATCATGCCTAAGTGGACACAGTAGTCATTTATTTCACAGAATGATTTTAAGGATCAGGCATTGCAAGTAAAATATTTAGCATAGGGGCCTAACATAGCAAGCACTATAAAGCACCATTTAGAGCATCATCATATACTCTGTACTATAATTTTATATGTCCCTATAATGTGTATGTATATATTTATGTACGAGTTGACTTTTCTTACTTTACCTAAAATACCCGAAAACAGCTTTTAGGGGAAGAAAGGGTTTATTTCCGCTTACAATTGGAGTTACACTGTTAGGGGGGATCAGACAGAGGCTGGTTAATGGTGGGTGCACCAGCAGTGATCACACCATGAGGCAGGAAGCTGAGAACCTAGGCTGAATATGGACTAAAACACTCAAACTGCAAGAGGACCACCCTCTGAGGGCACACCCCCAAAAACCCCTACTGGCTCCACCTCTCAGATTCCATTATTAGATCAAGTCTCCGCCCTTAATCAACCACTTACATTAAGCTGTTAAACAATTACATGAGTTCTGGGGAGACAAATCTTACTCATAACATAGATGATGGATAAACAGATAGACAAACTCAGCAGGAAAGAAGTATATCTGGCTCATCACCGTTTTCCTTAGAACATCAGATAAGGTATTTAAAGTAGTCAACACTCAGTAAATATTTTGTAAGTGAAAAACTATATATATTAGGTCTCCTACCTTCTCCTTCCCATCCTCCCTCCCTTCCTCATCCATCACTGCACTTGTATGTATGCAATTTTTAAAGGAATTTGTCTTCTCTGTCCCTGTTACTTTATACATGAATTGGAATTTCATTCCAAGTTATAATCCTATGACTACACCTACTTTTTAAAGAACATTTCTCATTGCTTATTTCCTTGGATAAATCATAAGCTCATTAGGGCAGACACTTGTCTTTTTTCACTCTTATGTCATCAGGGTTTAGAATGGGAATACAGTAAATATCCATCAAATGGACACTCAGTTTTCAGTGTCTGCTTCCAGGACTCTATCTTGAATTCTCACTTCTGGCTTACTTGTTCTACTTCTACCACTCTTCTCCTTCATTACTATGATATCCACTACCCTGATTCAATGCACCAGACACGTCAGGCAGCTCCTTCTCCATCCTGACCCAGCCCCAGTTATCCAAAAACTTAAGTTTCATCTATCAAAGAATGCAGTATTCAAGGCAGTGTGCATGTATACTATTTCCTTGTGCATTTTTAAAAGATTTATCTGTTTATTTTGAAAGTCAGAGTTAGAGAGAGAGAGAGAGAGAGAGAGGGAAATGGAGAGGGAGAGGGAGAGAGAGAGGGAGAAGAGAGAGAGAGAAAGAGAGAATCTGCTAGTTCACTCCCCCAAATGGCTGCAATAACAGGGCTGGACCAGGGTGAAGCCAGGAACCACTGTCTTCCATGTGGGTAGCAGGGGTCCAAACACTTGGGCCATCTTCTGACGCTTTTCCCTGACCATTAGCAGGGATCTGGATCAGAAGTGGAACAGCCAGCCCATAAACTGGCACCCGAATTGGATGCCTAAATTATAGGCATCGGCTTCACCAGCCATGCCACAATGCCAGCCCCACTTTTGTATTTCTGCAATGACTCATAGTAATTCATTAATCTAGTTCTCCCCCCACCCTCAGATTCTATGGAATTGCTTAGATCAGGCCCTCACCATGCACTGAAAGGAGAGGGATTTGGGATAGGAGCAGCTTTGTAAAAATCTTTGTTTGTGCTCACAGATGGCTGCCAGCTCTCCACACATGATCAGAGCAGATTGCTGCTGATTCTTTGTCCATCATACTAAAGCAGGTGTTCTCAACTTTGACTATGCATGAAATTGACCTAAGGAGCTTTTAAAACAAGGACACCTGGTAGGACACGCCCCTCTGGGCAGAGTCTCAAGCTTGTATAGTATGTGTCTCCCCAGAGAGTTTTCTATATCATTATAGGAAGATAGTATCAAGATCCATTGGATTTTAGTCCAGATACAACACAGGCCAACAAGTGGTGACAGCCTGGCCAGAACTGAGTTCATATGCAATAAGCAGTAGAACTTTCAGACGAAAGTGGAGGCAAATTGTGGAGTGCCTCCAGTGGATGAGAAATGGGTTAAAGTTCCCAGCAGCAATGTGAGCCACCAAAGGGGCTCTGCATGTTTTTTATTGCTGTTGGATTTTGTTTTGTCTTACTTTTGAGTGGGAGAGTGTTATGGCAATCAGTGTTTAGGGGAAGCACACTGATCAAGGCAGATAAGAGAGATTGGACACTGGACACCAGAGGAGCAAGGCTGTAGACATGAGAGGAGGAGTGTCTGTCCTGGCTGATGACAGAGAGATGGAAAGGAAGGGGCTCAAGAGTCGTTGATTGTAACCAGAACAATATTACCCTTGCTATTATTATTCAATAATCCCCTAGGATGGGCTTCATTCTTTGCCAAACATTTAACATAAAATTATCTCTTTGATTTTAAACATAGTAAGATTGAAATGGGAGAGCACTTGTAGGGAATTCTACTATATGACCACATTGTGCTCTTTGTCTTAACCTTAGAAATCATGTGGGCCAACCCGTGCAATTTACAGGTGGGACTTGACACTGCCCAGTCACTTGTGTGTCGCACAGCAGAACAAGCACAGAGCTCAGACTTCTCCTTTTTGACCCTAGTATCCTTTTCTCTTCAACATGTTGCTTCTTCATCCAGAGTTTTCATGTAGAAATGGGTTATAAATCAGGTAGCTGATTCAGGTAAGAAGACGAAACTGAGCAGGTGATAAAATGCAAAGAGCAATCCCATGGCCAGCAGGTCAATGCAAACTGGGCGGGGGGAGTCAGGAAGAAACATCTCACAACCTTGATGTAAAGGTTGTATGAAGGAGGAGATAAAGTCTGGAGTGATATATAGGAAGCAATAGTGCCTACATCCTTTTATCAGCCTAGCACAGATGTTGAGATAAATGGAAATAAAAGGAAAGCAGATTCAAAACAGCTATTAGAAAGCACTTGTTCACTGGGAGATGATAAAAGTAAAGGATTGCCACTCTGGAAAGCTTGTTGAGGGAAGTCACGGAGATTCAGGGCACAGTGCAGTGGGACTGGAGCAGGCCTTGGAGTGGTGCCTGCCTCGTGAGTTTATATGTCATAAGCATAAACTTTATCCTAAACAAAACATCCTGGCACTGTAAGTTGACACATTGGCCTCTGGCGGTGTCTACCTGAGACAGATCACCTGGAATTCTGGTTGAACAAGTGGTCTCCTGGGGACTGAACATCTAGACAATGGATGTCCTCTCCTTCAGCCAACCCTCTGTTATTACATGCACAATCCTTGGGGCTGAGTCCTGACTTGCATATGTTCTTGGCTATTTTAACCCATGTCAAAAGATAAAGCCAAATTGTCCTTTCTACCTGGTATTTTTCATCAACAGCCCATGTACATCAAAGCTAAAACAGGAGACAGGGGTGGGAGGGCAGGAACAAAGATGTTTTCCCTGCTTTTCCATTCCTTGTCCCCCAGATGAAGCATGGCAGAGGATGACTTGGAGAAGGTTTGCACCAACTCAAAACTTATAAAGCACTATCAAGATGAAGGGAAATCCACTCTGTTGGCTCATTTTTTCCAATCCCATGGATGAAACTATGGGCAGGTGTCATACCTGGCCTAGTCTCATAATTACAATAAAAGCCCACACTGTCTAATATTAAAACTCCACTTTCCATCCTACCTAAAACATCTCTACACCACCTAGTAGTCCTCCCTCAGGCCTGGAACCCCACAACTGGGGGAGAAGAATGGCCTCCTTCTCTCCTTCTCCTCCAATGGTTTGGGTCCAGGAAGCAGAAAGATGGAAGGCAAAGGAGGTGGACTGGACAGTATCGATCGGGGTGACCACTGAGCTTGGGAACCCTCTGGGTGTGGCAGAGAGCCAAATGCTAATTCTTATTCTCATGGGAGCTCTTGTGGGTTGGGCAGGACTCTTCCTGCTGGGGAACTCCTTCCATGAGTACTTCCTGTTAAGAGCAACGCTGCCCCCACTGGCTTCCAGCAGTCCACTCACACGGCCTCTCTTTTGCTGCCAGGTCCATTTTCCTAAGAATGAGCAGCTCCCATTAGCTGGTCCCAAGCTGGTGCCCTGGGAAATCCATAATCTGCCACTCTCTCCCAAAGCACTGGGCTACTTTTCACCTTCAGAGGTCACATCCTGCACCCCCCAAATTGCACCAATGTGCATTAACCCCTTTAATTAGTTCACTCAATACCCATCATATCTGCATCCATTGCATGCCATGGAGAGAGACCATAGAGAACACCTGACACTTCTCTCTCAAGAAACCCTCACAGAGAGACTTTGAAACCCCACTAGAATCCTTCTCATTTACTCACTACACTGAATGAAGCTGGGACATGGGCTGATGCCGGATGACCTAATTCGTCTGTACGTCACTCAGCACCATGACACTCATATTTGGGACACTCATATTTATTCGATTGTACCAGGCAGGACAGATTACAAAATTGCAAAAAAAATTTGTAACAATTTAATTGAAGAACCAGTTATATATGAAGCCTACCTCTTCCTACCTAACAATTGCTCTTCCCTGCCTCTACCTGGCTTCAAGACTCATGTGTAGCAACATGAGACAAGCAACCCATTAGACACCCAAATGATTTTGAAAGTGGGATTGTCATCTGCAAGGTGGTAGTAAATAGCTAATTCTAGTTAGACTCTGTTTTTGCAGAATCACTGGCTTATTTAGTTCAATCCTCCTTGGATGCTTTTCCTATATACATTCCCAGAAAGTTAAGGAGGGTAGGAGTTAGACCTAAAGAGTGTGAATCACAAAACTTCTTGGCATTTTGAGGTCAGGAAGGTGGTCAGTTTCTTTACTTTATATCCTTTCCCAAGCTGTTCTCACTTTAATTTTTAAACTTGTGTGAATTTCAAAGAACACAGAGCCCAGTGTCATTTACACTTGGGCCATCATAAAAAGGCAGCTTTCTCAAAAAGAATATTGGCTATTTTCCAGGCTGCCAGAAAGCTTTTTATGGAATCTTTTTAAAACATTCTCCTTTAAGCCAGAAAGGGAAATTAAATTTGGCCAAGGGTGAATGGACTGCCCAAGATATGAATTGCTTCTAACAGTGATGGAGTTCAAGGGAATCCTAAAGCTTTCCAATTTCAGGGAAGAAAAAGGGTGAATCCCACCCACCCCATTTATTATGGAAGGAACATTAAGTAACTTGCAATATAGTCAAGAAAATTTTCCTTTTTGGAGCCATCTTGGTGAATTATGCATCCTTACAGAAATCATTCAGGCACTTTATTGTCCTTGCAGAGAGGGGTGAAAGTTGCCATCTGACAAGAAGGTTGTGATACTTTTAAGAAACTCTGTTTAAAAACAAACAAACAAATAAATAAATGATGCTTGAGATAGAGCCTGGTGAGAATTTCAATCTTAAAAAATTAATAATGACATAGTTCAAGCATGATGTGTACAGAATAATAGAATACTTAGAAGACACCACTCAACCTTGCCAAAATTAACATTTGTTCATAATTGTTCAGTTCCTTTTAAAAAATGTAGGCATGTACCAATCCTTTTCATCTTGTCATAGATGTAAATACTACACTGATTTTAGTGTCAGTCATTTCTTTTGCTTTTATAAATATATACTCATCTCTTAATTTGTTTCTAACATACAGACATAATTTGGGTTTGGTGAGGCCTACAGATCAGGAGACAACTGCCCCTGAAAAAGTAGCGTGAGATTCACTCCCAGATCCCAAGAGGGAAGCACCAGGGTCAGTCAAGAGATGGAGGAAACGAGGGGAAATGCAGCCCAGAGCCTTTACTATGGTTTCCACAGGCATGAATGGTAAGCAGGCTAAGATAGACTGCTTTGAATCACTTCAGCAGACCCTGAAGAGTATCTGAGCCATCCCTAGTTGTCTAGTAAATGGCCCTAGAGCCAGAGAATAGTTGCCCTAGCCTAAGAGCTGTGCAAAGAAGATGGTCAGGAGCAAGGACCTTTGATGGGTCGGTTTGCTATGAAAGATGCAAAGCCCAGGGGTTGGCTGTCTACAGGACTTAGCTACCCTTGGGTGGTTCAGTCCCTGCAGGGCCTGCAGAGCTCCAAGATATCAAAGCATCAAAAACCCAAGATAAAATGACTTGATTAACACAAAACAATATACTGCATTATTTTGCATGTTGTTAACCTTTATAAAAATTATACCCTACTTTTCATGTGTATATTTATCTCCCAAACTTTCCCCCTCTCTCATCATTATGCTTTAGGGGGTTATTTAGATGTTGCAGGCAGCTGTACTCAGTTCATTCCTTTTTATTGCTTTATAGTTTGGCATTGTGACAGTATAGCACAGTACATTAATACTCCTTCACGCCTTTGTTCATAGACATAGGAGTTGTGTCCAGAATGATAACTGCAGTGATTAACTTTTTTAAAAGATATTTATTTATTTATTTATTTAAAAGGTACAGTTATAGAGAGGGAGAGAGAGAGAGAAAGGTCTTCCTTCTGCTGGTTCATTCCCCAAAATGGTGGCAGCAGCAGCCAGAGCAGGGCTGATCCAAAGCCAGGAACCAGGAGCCTCCCCCGGGGTCCCCTGTGTGGATGCTGGGGCCCACATGCTTGGGCCACCTTCCACTGCCTTCCCAGGCCATTAGGAGAGAGCTGGATTAGAAGAGGAGCAGCTGGGACTCGAACTGGTGCCCATAATGGGATGCTGGCCACAGGAGGAGGATTCACCTAGTGCACCACAGCACCAGCCCCTAGTGATTAATCTTTTACCTGTCTCCGGGTGCATGTATGGCTAGAGACGTGGAATAACTGGCTCAAAAGGCATTTGTATCTTCATCCTTAATAGACATTGCCAAATGGCTCTTGAAATTGTTTGCAGCAAATTATTCTTCCATCAACAGAAAACGTCTTATTGTTCTACTGTGAGATGTTTACTAATATGGTGGTATGAAATGGTATCTAATTATTGTGGAGTTAAGCATCCTTTCATATGTTTATTAGGTGTTTGCATTTTTTAAAGAATTTCATCAAGTGACAACACACTGAGGATTTTTTTTTTTTTAAGATTTATTTATTTATTTGAAAGAGCCACAGAGGGAGAGAGGGAGAGACAGAGATCTTCCATCTGCTGGTTCACTCCCCATATTGCCAAGGCTGGGCCAGACTGAAGCCAGGTGCTAGGAGTTTCATTTGGGTCTCCCACGAGGGTGGCAGGGCCATTAGCAGGGAGCTGAATTGGAAGTGCAGGAGCCAGGACCCAAACCAGTGCCGATATGGGACACCAGCATTGCAGGCAGAGGCTTTACCTACTACACCACAATGCCGTCCCTCATGCATTTTTAACAATACCTTCTAATTATCATTTTCTTTCATTACTGGTCTATACATGTGTTCTTCATTTCCATCTATTGGTCCATTGTCTAATTCCTGCCAATACCAGAGCTTTTAAATCACTATAACCTTATAAAAACCATGTTGCCTGATATGCCGCTTTCCCCAATCTTGTTCTACTTTTTAAAAATTGTTTTGGTTATTCATTAAAAGTTACCCTTCCTTATGAATATTAATCAGTTAGTGAATTTCCACACATGCTTGCCAAAACCATCTGAAAATTACTGTGCCAGAGATATTTCTTGAATCAAACTTATATATTAATGTAGATTAAAATGTATCTTCACTGGGCTAGTGTTGTGGCATAGCA
This sequence comes from Oryctolagus cuniculus, assembly GCF_964237555.1. Lineage (NCBI taxonomy): Eukaryota > Metazoa > Chordata > Mammalia > Lagomorpha > Leporidae > Oryctolagus > Oryctolagus cuniculus. The sequence continues at coordinate 153,826,029 of NC_091433.1, forward strand.
GGTAAAGCCACTGTCTGCAGTGGACACCTGTTTGTGTACCAGCTGTACCATTGGGAAAAGCAGGAGATGGCCCAAATGTCTGGGCCCCTTTTATTCACATGGCAGACTTGGAAGATTCTGGTTCCCAGCTTTGCAACCATCTTGGGAGTAAGCAGCCAATGGAAGATCTTTCTCTGTCTCTCCCTCTCTGTAACTTTGAATTTCAAAATAAATCAATAAGTTTTTGAAAAATCATAATATTGAGACTTCCCATTTATGAACATGCTACTTTCAGTTGTTCAAGGTAGGCATTATTTCATTTCTTTCAATTAAGCAATTGGTTATTCTCCTTAAATCCAAGTCTTTTTTTTCTTAAGTTAATTTCCTGACATTATATCAACTTTATAGCCATTTTAATTAGTATACCTTAAAATAATTGAGAAACATTAGTATATAGGAATGTAAATTATCTTATGCATTAATAATATACCCAATTATCTTTCTAGACTTTCTCTTTAATTCTAATAGTAATCTCTTAGATTGGTTATAGAGTGTTTTTATGTGCATATATACAATAACTTCATATTTTTTCTTTTACATTAATAAGTTAAAATTGGCCTACATTTGTTCATTCTTTTATTGTCTCTGTCTGATTTGTTACCAGTGCTACAATAGCCCCATAAAATTGGCTGGAGAACATTTCCTCTTTTACTATTCCTTGAAGAGGTAGAATTTATTTCTTATAAAAGAATGCCACTGACCTTGTCAATGTGTATTTTTTAAACTGCCAACTTGATTTGTTAATACTTACAGATCCATTCAGTTTTCTATATCTTCCAACCTGTCCTAAGACAGCTTTATAATTATATTTCAGTGAAAATAATCCATGTTGTCTCATTTTTCAAATCTAACTTTATGAAATCATTCTTAGAGTTTTAAAATTTGAAATCTTTTATACGTGTAGTTAAGTCCCACTTTTCACGCCTCTCATTGTTTCTCTCTCTCTCTTGTTCAAAGTGAACATATGTTCTTTCTATTTATTAATCTTTTCCAAAAGTTAGCTTTTGGCTTTGTTGATCCTCTCTGTTCTTACTTGAATCCATCTCTGCTCTTTTCTTTGTTATTTCCTTCCCTTTGTCCCATCAGTTTCCTCTCTCAAGGTAGGCTGAAATGTTGCCCTGTGTTTTAATCTACTAATAGACACTTATTTACTTTCTTTCTATAACAAAAGTTCACTGAGAATTTACCTGTTGCTCATTTAAAGGCAGTCTGGATTATCATGTTGTCAGAATAAAACTTTTGTGATAAAGCTTACAATGTTAAGTAGAAATTCAGTTTTCTTGAATAAATACTCAAGTAAATGTAATTTTCTATAATAGTCATATTAATGCTAAAAGTATGAGTCATTGAAACTATAATAAGTCTTTCAATGTCACAAGAAAACATCCATTTTATCCATAAATTTAGGCAGATAATTGATCTTATAATTGTGAAATACCAAGTTGGTATAGATTAAGCCTAAACTTTATCTATACTGACACTTCTCAACTTATGATGCTGTAAATGCCCCCCAATAAGTCCATCATAAGCTGAAAATATCATTAAGTTGAAAATGCATTTAATACAGCTAATCTACCAAATAGCAAAATTTAGACTAGCCTACCTTAAATATGTTCAGAACAGTAGTTGGGCAAAATCATTCAACACAAAGCCTAATTTATAATCAAGTGTTGAATATTTCATTTATTATCTTAATATCTCACTTTGTTTCCTTTTCTGATATAATAATTTAAAGATATAAATTTCTCTATAAGTAGCAGTTTAGAAATCTCACAGGTCTGATACGTTCTTTTTGCATTATAATTCAATCCTAGCAAAATTTCTAATTGTAATTACGATTTCTTTTCCAATTTGTGTATGACTTAAAGGGGTACTTTTATTTTGTTTGGCTTTGGTTTGTTTTGCTTTGCTTCTAGTTTTCCAGATGGTTGTTTGTGTATTGGTAGAAGGGTTAATTATCTTACCACAGATTTCTAAGTAATTTGATTGCATCACTGTCAAAAACCGTTTACTGGAGGCAGGCATTGTAGACTAGTGAGTTAAGGCTCTGCTTGTGACACCTGTGATACCTGCACCCCATATTGGAGTGCGTGGTTTGAGTCCTGTGCTCCCAATCTGGTTTCCTGCTAATGGGCTTGGGAGGCAAGCCCAAGTACTCGGGTTTCTGCTATGTGGGAGACCTGGCTGGAATTACTGGCTCCTGGCTTTAGCCTGGAATATCACGGGCTGTTGCGGACACTTGGATAACGAACCACTAGATTGAATATACCTCCATCTCTATCACCTCTATCTCTATCTGTATCTCTCACTTGCTTTTCAAATAAATCAATGTCTTCTAAAACATTTATGGAATATCTATATCCAAAAAAACAAAAACACAATGTAGTTATAGATTTGATCAACTGTGGATTAAAAGTATTTGAGAAAAAAAAAAAGAAAATTGTATCTTTAGTTTACTGAACATATACAATCTTTTTTTTTTTTTTGTCATTAATTCCTATACAACACAATCCATCTGTATAGCATTCACACTATGTTAGGTATTGCAAGGAATCTGGAATTGGTTTAAGGTAAATGGAAAGACTGCATGGACTGCAGGCACATACTAGTTCATTTTCCAGAGGGGACTTGAGTATCTGTGGTTTTGCATCCTCTACCTGTCATGTACCAGGTACTATTCTGAGCATTTGGTCTATAGCAATAACAAGTCAAACAAAGAATTCCTGCCTGGTGGAACTTTCATTTTATAAAGGGGGAAATAAACAAATACGCACACAGATAAATAAACAGAATGTACAACCTGTCGAAAGCTTTAAGTGGGAGAGGAGACCGGGAAACAAGCTAGGGAGATGGTCATTTTAAATAGGGTGACTAGGGAAAGCCTCGCTGGGAAAGTGACTCATCTGGGCAAATGGTGCTGAGGGAGCAGGCCAGGAGGGAACTGGGAGAGGAACATTCCAGAGAGGGAACCGATGATGTGGAAACATTAGGCAAGAAGGAACCCAGCTTTTCTGACAGATAGCAAGAGGCTACGTCACACAGTGGCTGAGCAAAGGGGAGAGCGGTTGAAACTGGGGTTCCTGGGTCTCTGAGGACAGAGGGCAGGCAGTTCCTGTGAGGTACTGAGAGGCTTGGGAAACAACCTGCATTTTTCCTTGACTGAGATCACGAGCCATTGACAGGAATGTTGAGGCCGGTGTGAGACACGCATGTCAAACAGAAGGAAACAGGAAAAGCTGAAGACCAGGGGTAAGGGAAGGCATGTTAGATGGGACGATTGATGGTACATTTTTATACAGATGGGCAGAATCCCACAGAGAAGGCAAAATGAGCAAAGGACATGTGTGAAAGCAAAGGTGGAATCACCGCACTGGCGTCGGGGACTGGACGAGAGGGGAAGAGATCCAGGGTGAACTGGAGAGGCTGCTCTCAGAGAGGAGCCCGGAGAGTTCACCTGCGTTACCAGGAGGGACGGCAGTGTGGCTCAAGCAAAGGTGCAGCGGGTGGACAGTGCGAGCCGGGGGAGAGCATCAGGAAGCTTTCTTCTGTTGGTTTCATTTTCCTGTGGAATAGGAAGCAAGGTCCGCTGAGCATTGCAATCAGGGACGAGGTGCGAGAGTTGGGGTAAAGGGAAGTGGGGACTGCAGGCCTAGATGAGCAGCAGAGAGTTAATAGAGACAAGCACAGTGCCTATCCAGCTCTGCCATGTCCGAGCCACGCGGCCCAGGGTAAGTTCGTTATCCTCTCCAAATTCCAGTATCTTCCTAGTGCCAATATTGCTGTTCTGTGGCGAGGATGAAGACAGAGAAAGGGAAAGCAAGTTGAGCTGTTACTAATATGGCAAGCAGTTGGTATTACACTGGCTCTTCATTGATATTATACCTTAGGCACTAATTCCTCATTACTGGGTAGGTTGTGATATTTTATGTCCACTCTCTTTTCAGGAGGTTTGTCCTCACCAGGCTTCGAGTCATCCCAAAAGGAGCGTTTTCGGGATTTGGGGAGCTGGAGAAAATGTATGTACTGACACTGCTGTGTGTGAATGCCTCAAGTGAGCTAGTCACAGACAGACTACCCCTATAGGGTTGATCTACAACTAGAAGCCAGAATGATGCATGGAGCAAATTTTGTTTCTTTTCCTCCTTTCACTTTCTGGCCACGTTTCTGAAACAATAACGTGGAATCTTCCAGAGCGTGGCTGTTGAAATGAGCAAAGGTCAATCCAGGTAATCCTCACTCTTTCTGTGTGTGTTTAAGTAGTTTTTCCCCAAGTCCCCGTGAGCGGAGTTTTCATCAGCCAGCATCTCTGTTTTACTGCCGATAGCTGTTCTCTTTCAGAAATCATTTCTACTCTACCTGATTAATTTTTAATTGACAGCAGGTCCTCATATTTGTACCTCAGAGACTTTCTAGAGTGCTTGTTCATGATCCAAGCAGGCAGACAAGTGGTAATGGATACATAAACATTTTACAGTGTTAGGAATGCGTATAGCCTTGACCGAGAATTCCTTGGAAAAGAGAAGAGTCCTGTGTTACTACAACCACTCGCTTCTGGTTGGGTGGGTTTTTCCCCAGGTAGGGTTTTCTCAAAGAGGGATGCAGTGGGGAAAAAAAGAACAGCAAGTTCTCCCATGCTTAACATAACCTGCTCTCCCTTGGAGGCTTTTGGGACTCACTCCCCAGGCCCTCACGGAGATGTGGTCTCCTCACTGGCAGCACAGCAGGTGACAGAACCTAACTGCCAGGAAGCACAGCAACAGATAGAGCACACAGTGGCAACCACCTTTTCCTTCTACAAAGAAAGCAACCCTCCAGTTCCTGTGTTCCTCGTTCCTGAAACCATTCAATTTTCACTCTTGGTTCCCATCTTAGAGATGGAGTTCCCAGCTCCTGGCATCAGCCTGGTCTAGACCTAGCCAAACAATCAGGTGAAAAGGTTTTTCTCTCTCTCTCTCCACCCCCTCCTCCCTCCCTCGCTCCCTTCACTTAACCCCCAACACTCTGCCTTTCAAATATGTGTGTGTGTGTGTGTGTTTTATAACCAAAGATTATTTGCTAATGTCTAAACAGAAAGTAATTTATTAACAAAAGAAAGCAATGTGTTTCAACAATTAAACTACCTGCTTAGATAAGATGTGATCAGAACCCTAGGTTTCAGTGCTAATTTTAATATAAATTTGCCATGTAGCCTTGATCAAATTACATTCTCTCCTCTCAGGGCCTTGGTTTCCTCACTTGTGCATCAATAGGAAAGTTATAAATGAGGTCTTCCGTGACCTCAAATCTCTAACTTCAAGTGGATGAAAGGCCATTTTAAGACTGTAGTCTTCCAGGGCTTACCTTCTTAGGGCATTCAACACTCACAGGGATTAGAAGGTGAGAGTTCCCACCTGAACAGACCTCACCAGGGAAACCAGAGGAACAATAGGATTGAAGAACTCCGTGCTCAAGGTGTATTCCCAAGTGGATTTCTCATTCCCCTGCCTGGAGCTAACATAGACTAGAGAACTATTGGATACTCCTGTTTGCCCAAACATTCTTATAATTGCTTAGGAATAAATTCTAAAGACAGAAATGTTTGCTATCACAATTTACTTTAGTCAGATTCCATTTAGCAGGTTAGCCTGGCCCCTGCCCGAATCCTCAGCATGGATAAAACCTTCTGCATGGTGATGTGAATGGTTGGGCTGAATCAACACAGCAATAATCTCAGAGACAGAACAGCTCAGAGGCAGGTAGCTTAGAAACTCAACTTTCTCAGCTACACCTTGTCCATTTGTGCCTTCTCTTTACCAATCACCGTGTACTGACACAGTGAGACATTAAAAATAAAGTGAAGGTCATCTTAACTTTTCATCATTTTTACGTCCTAAGTTGTAAAAATATTGCCTAGCAGAGAGCCTGGCCCTGATTCAAAGTATGAAGAGACTATGTCACCCGTATGTCTCCTGCCCACCTCATCCTCTGTCTCACTTCCCAGTCACGCTCACATTGCCGGTCCTGAACCATCCCATCCACTACGCTCTTCCTGCAGCCCTTAGCCAGTGTCTTTTTTTTTTTTTTTTTTTTTTTTTTTTTTTTTTTTTTTTTTTTGACAGGCAGAGTGGACAGTGAGAGAGAGAGAGACAGAGAGAAAGGTCTTCCTTTGCCGTTGGTTCACCTCCAATGGCCGCCATGGCTGGCGTGCTGCGGCCAGCACACTGCGCTGATCCGAAGGCAGGAGCCAGGTACTTCTCCTGGTTTCCCATGGGGTGCAGGGCCCAAGCACTTGGGCCATCCTCCACTGCACTCCCTGGCCACAGCAGAGAGCTGGCCTGGAAGAGGGGCAACCGGGACAGAATCCAGCGCCCCGACCGGGACTCGAACCCAGTGTGCCGGCGCCACAAGGCAGAGGATTAGCCTAGTGAGCCGCAGCGCCGGCCAGCCAATGTCTTGAAATTAAAAAATGTTGGGGTCCTCTTCCGTGTCTCCCTCTCCACAAAGGAGAGTGTCTTTCACTCATTCTGCTCACGTGACCAAGTTTTGCCCAGTCTTTTTAAAAAAAGAAGACAAACGAAAGCTCTCTCTATAAAGCCTGCCTCTCTACCATGCTATTTTTTCTCCCTTTCCCACCATGACCACTGATTTCAAAGAGCAGACTCTATTCACTGCCACCCTGTCCTTTCCTTTCAATCACTTCTCAGCCTACACACTTCTCTTTGGCCACAAATTCTTCAAAACAATTAAATATTCTATCAAAGGACCCCAAAATATCATATCTGCCAGATCCAATGGCCTCTACTTTGTCTTCTTGATACTTATTGGTGCCATAGCTTTGGATCGCATGGAGCAGTTAGTGTGTTCTTTTCCACAGTTTTTCCCCTTTTAAATTCTAGGATATCCATACTTCTCTCCTCCCCCTTAGCCACCCAGAATATTCCATGTCCAGTTCTCTCCATCTGTCTTGTTTCTCCACTGCCTCTCAAAAGTTCGGATGTTTTTAGAACTCCATTTTTGGCCATCTTCTTTTTTCATAGCCCCATCCCCAAACCATTACTCATCAAGTGATGTCTTAATACCATGGCTCCTAAACCTGCATCTGCAACCCCACCTGTCGTCTCAGGCTCTCAGGCTATAGCTCTTGCTTTGAGTTGGAGAGGTGCCAAAACATCCACACCTAAGTCAATGACAAGCACATGATCTAGCAAATCCAGAATGATCTCGTTACCTTTATCTTTAAATGTCTCATCTTCTCACAGGGTCCAGTTCCCACCATTTGCCCAGATTTCTAAGCAAGAAAATACAAAGTCTCCCTTGACCCAGATGTTCTTCCAGTCTTACTGACTTTCCATGAAAAATACTCTGAAATCCAGTGATCTTCTCGCTCTGACTGCTGTTGAGTCCAAGGTCTCATTAGCACTTATATATCCTATTATGTGAGGCTGCTATGCTGTCCCAGCTCCAACCTCATTGTCACTCTGCTGCCAGACCCACACTACTCACATTCCCTTGCAGAAGAATCTCTAAGGGACACTCATTTCTAGAAATTTAGTATTAATTCCCTGGCACAGAAATCAAAGCCCTTTATCTACCACCATATGCACTGTGTACCCCACATGCTCACCAAGGGAGACAATTTTCCATTCCCTGAACTCTCATTACCAGACGTCACATTGCTTATTTAGAATGTGACAGCTGGTCCTTTGGACAATGCCTAGCACATTGAGTGATCAAAAAATAGCTGCAGGTGAATGAATACATAAGTAAACAAATGAGCAAAATATACTTTGACAATGTTCTTATGTAAATGCTATCCTTCTGCTGAAAATTGGTAGGATCTATAGAATCCTCCTTGTCCTCCAGGGTCCAGATGAAATGTTTACACCTCTGACTTTCTAGAACTTTTCCACATCTTCCAAACCATAACCCTGTGCACATTGCATTAATAATTGCATTGATAATACATTTATCAGATTCTTTTTAGAATTTACAGGTTTGGGGAAGGTGTCTGGAGCAACAGCTAAAATGCCACTTGGGTCACTCGCATTGCATATCAGAGTGCATGGGTTCAAGTCCGAGTTCTGTTCCTGATTCCAGCTTCCTTATAAGGCACACCCTGAGATGCAGCAGTGATGGATCAAGTAATTGAATCCCTGCCACCCATGTGTGAGACTCAGACTGAGTTACTAGTCCCTGGCTTTGGTCTGACCCAGCCCTAACCACTGAGAACATTTAGGGAGTGAATCAGTAGATGAAAAAGATCAGTCTGACTATCTGTTTGTCTTCCTGCCAAGTAAATTTTAAAGATAAATTAAAATTTTAAATAAGGAATCTATAAGTTTTCCCAGATTCCTTAATTGTACATTAAAGGAAAGTTCAGAATGTGATTTAATTTTGAATGAAACAGAACTAAATCCTGTGTACTTAGCTCACTGTTAGACCTCTAACCTCTTCACTTAGCTCTTTTACTAGCCACCATAATCTCTCCTTGGTGTCTTATTCCAATTGTGCTACTAACACAGAATACCACAGACTGGATTCTTTATAAAGAACAGACATCTATTTTCCCTCACAGTTCTGGAAACTGGGAAGCCCAAGATCAAGTGATGGCCTCTGGTAAGGGCCTTCTGGCCGTGTCTTCACATGGTAAAAGGGAAAGGGGGATGAATGTGGTGTCCTTACATGGCAGAAGAGCAAGGAACAGTGAATGAACTCAAGAAAACACTTTGTATAGTGGCATTAATCCACTCTTAAGTGTGGACTCCTCATTACAGAACCACCTCCCAGAAGACCCCACCTCTAACTACTGTTGCCGTGGGGTTAAGCGTCAACATGACATTTGGAGGACACAAAACCACTCAAACCATAGCTCGTGGATGATTGCAAAAGCAGAAACATGGGCTACCCCATCCACTGATACACACTCCCCTCAACCACATCCATGTCCAACACAGAAACAAGAGTGATATTTTCTAAATTCATATCTGATTATGTCACCTTCCATGCCTGTCCCACCACCCACATCCTCATAAACACACTAAAAAGCTCTCCATGCCATACCACTGGTCTTGACATAAAAAGGAGACTCGTTAATACAACCAGGAGAGCCACTCTCCACAGCCAGACCCCTGGCAGTCTTCCCTTGGCTCAACTAGCTCCTCTCATAAAATGGACTGGGTCATGCAGCCCACCGTGGCCTTGGCACATGCTCTTCCTTCTGACTGGAATCTTTTTTCTACTCCGTTCCATGATTTAGCTGGTTGCTCTCTGCCCTTCAGTGTCAGTGACAATGTCACTTCTTCAAAAACCTCCTCTGACTTCTTCAGTTCAGACAGAGCTGCCCACTCTATACACTCTCAAATCACCACTAGTCTCTACGGGTGACTATCATCTTAGAAAAGTCACATTTTATTATGGGATAATTTAATCATGAGGTGATCTGATTAATGTTGATTTAATTTCACGTGAGATGATTTAATTAATTGTGACTTACTGTCTATAGGACAGTAAGTTCCATGAGCATGTTTGTTTTATCCAGAATAAGATCTCTGTGCCTCACACCGATTCAGGTACCTATGATAAATATCTGATAAATGCATGAATAAAAATGAATGGATAAATATAATTAGCAGAGTAGATAAGAGATCCAGGTTTGAAAGGAAAATACTAAACCATGAATGATAATAACCAACAATGTATGAGTTGATAGGCACACAAACAATAGAATCTACTATGACACAGGCAATTGTAGTTATGACTTAAAATGAAAGCCAAGATAAAAATACACAAGACAGTATTGGAAAATAAGGGATATGAACATCTATTTGCTAGGATTCTTGCTACTGTGAGAGGCAAAAGAAAATAAACTTCAAACAGGCTTAAGGAAAATAAGGAAATTTAATGGCTCATTTAACTTGATGGTCAGAGAGGGAGAGTGACTTCAGAAACAGCTCTATTAAAGTCACAGTGTCCTTAGAACTTGGGCTCTCTCCCTCTCAGAGTCTCTTTCCGTTGTGTTAAGTTTCAGCCCTCATCCCACCCCTGGTGGCAAGATAGCAACAGCATATCTTTTTGGGGTTCATATATCCTTGGAGTCCTTTTCAAAAGGAGAGAGTTGACCTTTTTTTTTTTTTTCCAGCCAAAGTCTTATGATTTAGTCAGGTTTGCTTAGGTCACATAACCATCCCTGGAACAACCACTCTGGCTAAGGTATTATAACACTCTCCACTTGTCTTTGGCCTGCACAGTGGGCTCCATCCTTAGAACTGGATATACCTACCACTACCACAGAGAAGTGGAATGAGGTAGGAATCATCAATAAACACTAACTGAAGTCCTTTCTTGGGGTGTGGGCTAAATACTGATAGTTGTGCAAACAACTAATAGCTAAAAAGAAAATTATTCCTATTGTTGTCTAGAGGAGAAAGGTCACTGTGACCAGGATGGTTAAGGAAGGCATCTGGAATTTAGCTGATTTTGAAAGATAAGCAGAGGTTTTATTATTATGTTGATACTTACTAAATTATTATCATAGTATCCAACGTCATTGAGGACTTAACGTGTCCCAGGCATTAGTTGAAGCTTGTTATATTACCATCTTTTGCATCTTCCCAGTCACATAGGAGGTAGATACCACCATTAGTGGCATTTTACAAATGAGACAACAGGCTTAAAGAGATCAAGTCCCTGTCTAAGGTAGCACAGTGGCTAAGCATAAAACATATATATATTTCACAGTGGAATGTACCTCATATGCATGGAACTAGACTGAGTAGACCAACTTGCAGAGATTCTGAATCCACACATCTTCATTTCCTTCGTCCATTAGATCTGTGCACATGTTGAACAGATGTTTCAACCTCTCAGAGCCTCATCTCCCTCACTGAAGAATGTCACTGAGATCTATTTCATAGGATCGTTAAGACCCTTAACTAGTCAGTCTTGGTGTCTGATAAAACTTGAGTATTTGACAAATTTTCTTCTTCTGCCCTTTCTGCTTTTAGAGTGATGGGAATTTCACATCCTAACCCTTCTAGGTGATTCTTCCTCATTCAGCAGCCAAGCTTAACCCAGCCCCATCTACTTCTGTCAGAGGTCAACAGGGAAAACAGTTTATTTCTTTTTTTCCTTTGGTAAAACATGCAACAGAAGCTTCTACATTAGAAATGAAATGGCCCCTGCTCACACCTGAGCTTTCATCAGCACCACCACCTTGAATCTCCCTACTCTTCCTTGTGTTGGGACTTGCTGGAGGGAAGAGGAAGTGATTAAACTCTCGGCAATGTGAAGTGGCCTTATAAAGTGCACTGTAAACTGTTTACATTGTCTTTAATTACTTCGGAGCCATATGTCAGCTCCGTATAAAGTGTGAGGATTACACTGAACAGGGTGGGGGGAGTAGGTGACAATGTGGTGATTTATGGTAACCAGAAAAATTATGTATGGAAATGAGTGCATTTTAAAAATACATCTATGTGCTATTATAACACTGGAAGGGGAAGAAAAGCCAGTTTATAACAAAATATCTTTGAAAATAGGAGCATGATGAATATGTAAATGAGACCAATCAACATCAGCTGAGATATGGTATATGCAGATGAGGCGGCAATGAGCCAAAATGTGAAATAGCTCCCAAACCATAAATATGAACCATATAAAATTCATTTGAAATATTCATGATAACATAAGGACAAAAAATATAATCAAGTGATTTATTTGCATATAAAAATGAGAACACTAGTCTGACACTCCAGCCTCCACTCCCAGATCACCAGGGAAAGCAAAGTTAACTTAATGGAAGGACTTGTAGAAAAAGAGATTTATTGAACGAGGACTGTTGTGAGCACATTTAAAAACTTCAAGATCTTTGGAATTCTCATTCTTAAGGCCCACTCACCACAGATGAAAGAATGGGGAAAAGGTATCTAAAATACTGTAACTGCCGCTGCTTGAAAATCTGAGTTCCAATCAGCTTTGCTTCCCTGTTAGATGACTTGGGTCTCTTCTAGCTCAACTTTCTGGGTCTCTAGGAGATGATGAGCAAAGGACTCTTGAGTTTCACTTACTGAAATAAAGCAAAAAAGGAAGACTGGTGCTCCAAAGGGTCTCAGTTTAAAAAATAAAATAGGAAGTGAATGTGGGACTAGTTGGAATGGGAAGTGGGGACTAGAGTCCCTGGGCATAACAAAATGAGGATAAGCGCTCAGTGTCAAGATGAGGACAAGGGTTCAGGGGTTCTCATCTCAGATTGCACATTGGAATCCCCTGGGGAGTTTCCACATAGTCCATAGGCTCGAAAAGCAAGAGATTTTTTATTCTACTTTTCTAGGGTACGGTCCAAGCAGTAATCATTTTGTAAAGCTTCCTGATGATTTTAATATATACCTAGAGTTAACGGCCACTAAGGTAGATGATAATCAGGCCTGAATCCAATTTGATCAATGCACATTCATGAGCACGTAAAAGTGGGTCTCTATATTGTGGCAAGAGCATATTAAACAAAGCTGGTAGGACATACGCTCAAAGAAGAAGCCTGGGAGAGGGGATATCATACAGCACCTTAGATGACACAGAGACAAGTTTGGGTATCAGTGTTACGGAATTAAATGGGATGTTTTGAGTAACCAAGTGCAATTATCCGACATGTATTTGTTAAAGGTTGTTCTCACATGCAGATTTCCATTTGCTAATATTTTCTCAAGGATTCTGTTTCTATATTTCTAAGGATATTAACTTGTATATTTCTTTTCTTGTTAATTTCTTTGGTTTGGCTCTACTGATTTCATGAGTTGGGAAATGTTATTTTATCATCTATGTCCTAAAAATGTTTGTTTTACAGAATTCCATAGGGAAAAATAATTTTTTCCACAAGTGGTACTGAATAAACTTGGTAGGCAAAAGAGAAAAGAATAGACCTTAGCTTTTACCTCATGTATTACACAAAATTTACTCTAATTCATAGGCTTAAATGTAAAAGACAAAACTTTAAAACTTTAAGAAACCAGGAGAAACTTTTCACAGTCTTGGGATAGGCAACAATTTCTTCAACAGGATATTAATAAAAAATAAACACGTTGTTTTGAACTTCATCAAAACGTAAGACTTGGGACTGAAGTTATGGAGTAGCAGATAAAGCTGCCACATGTGACACCAGCATCCCATATGGGCACTGGTCCATGTCCCAACTGCTCCACTTCTTTTTTTTTTTTTAAAGATTTATTTATTTATATGAAAGTCAGAGTTACACAGAGAGAGGAGAGGCAGATAGAGAGAGAGAGAGAGAGAGCGAGGTCTTCCATCCGATGGTTCACTCCCCAGTTGGCAGCAACGGCCGGAGCTACGCCAATCTGAAGCCAGGAGCCAGGAGCTTCTTCCAAGTCTCCCACATGGGTGCAGGGGACCAAGGACTTGGGCCATCTTCCACTGCTTTCCCAGGCCGTAGCAGAGAGCTGGATTGGAAATGGAGCAGCTGGGTCTCAAACCAGCACCCATATGGGATGCCAGCACTGCAGGCAGTGGCTTTACCCACTATGCCACAGCTCAGGCCCCCCCACTTCTAATATAGTTCCCTGCTACTGGCTTGGGGAAAGCAGCAGATAATCTCTCAATTTTTTGGGCCCTTACCACCTACGTGGGAGATGTGGATGAAGCTCCTGGTTTCAACTTGGCCCATTGTTGATGTTTTGACCATCTGGGGAATGAACCAGCAGGTGGAAGAATATCTATCATTTTTCCGAACTTATCTACTAAAGTAAAACAAGGATGAAAAGGGAAGATTAAGACTGTTAAATCTCCCTTTGGTGTAATTTATAATTAGAAGATTTCTTTGCCTATGTATTATGAACTGCCATGGATCAGAACCTAGAGTCATTTGATACTGGGACAATCCCAAAGGGGAAAAAAAACCTCTCCTTGGAACTTTTCTTACCACACAAGTCCCAGTGCTCAGACACATTTCTGGGTAAAACTCCTGCTGAGAGTAGCTTTAGTCCAAGAAGGTTTGTAAATTGAGCTGTCTGTTAAGTTGCAAATTAACTTAGTCAGCAGTTGGAAAATGGAAGAGTTGAGTCAATTAAGTTGTCATTATTTGCCCAGGTCAAACATGGGTTAGTGACTAGAAGGTGAAAGTCCTTATCTCATTTCCTGTTCTCAATAAATATTCTGAAAATAAGTATTTTTATTGTATTTATTGCTTCAATCAAGAATGTAAGATGCTCTTTTCTTGTCATTTTTTGAGCTAATGTGGTTTTAGTGTTTCCATTAAGACTTCTTATTTTCAACTGTTTCTAGGTAGGTCCTTAAAATAAACTCTGCAATACCTAAGAGCTGCCTAGCTCAGAAAGGGAATAATTTATTAGCTTTGAATTTATATGCTTGAGGTTTTTGTTTGTTTTGTTTTCATTTCACTTTGATTTCATCTTATGCATTGGCGTGACAGGGTATGAGTCTGACAGGGAAACAGAGCTCTTGAGATCTATAATTTTATAGATGCCCCCTTAAGCCTCTATTCATCTTAACTCTCCACATCTTGGTGATTTTCACTGAATCTGCGAGGATAGAGTCAAGTTTCCTTGGATAGAAATGATGACAAGAAAGAGAACAGAGGAAAAATTCAGGTGAGAGCCCCATGGTGCACTAGCAAACTTGAAGTAATAAAACAGTGCATTGGGGAAGCCCCCTTGCTTGGGATACACCCTCACTAGCATCCTCCATCTTCAAGACCCTCTATCCTCCTGATCACGTGCTGCTCCAAGGGAATCATGGTGCTTGGGACCTCTGCTTGGCACCTTTCACTCAGCAGCTAAGACTTCCAGGTGGCGAGGGGTTACTCAACATTTTTCTGATTTGGCATCAAACACAATCTTCCATTTACACTAATCAATAACCAAGTGAGGTCATCTTCTCCATCTTTTAGAGGCAAGATTCACACTTGCCCTTCTGACCTTTCTTGACAAGGGAAACTGTGGAGAAACCTTCCAATGTATTACGTTTGTTGGAGCTCACAGATATACCAGAAAATGAGCTGGATTTTTTCTTCCATGCCAGTAACTCAAAAATGCTTGTATCTACCCAGAGAAAATACAATTAAAGCAGCATAATACTCAAGTTAAAAATATCCTCATGGCTCTGCTCTGGGAACTCCTGATAGTTTTTTTTTTTTTAATAGAATGGTATTAAAATAAAAAGATGCAATCTAAAGGCAAGCTTCAATCGATGCACAAACGATTTATTTTTATTTCCTCATTTAGCTCATGCCCATCACACCGCATCCATCTGGGCTGCTTATGACTTAATAAGATGCTTTAAACAATAAAAGACTCAGATGGTGGATACCCCTTGCTTGCCCACACCCAACACAGAAACTCCCTTAATCTTATATTTCACAGACCCCCACTGCAGAGTTCACATCCATGCTGGCCAGCCCACCCAGGTCAAAAGATCAAATGTGTTTTTTATTATTATTATTATTTATTTGACAGATAGAGTTAGACAGTGAGAGAGAGAGAGACAGAGAGAAAGGTGTTCCTTCTGTTGGTTCACCCCCCAAATGGCTGCTACGGCCGGAACTACACTGATCTGAAGCCAGGAGCCAGATAGTTCCTCCCAGTCTCCCATGCGGGTGCAGGCACCCAAGCACTTGGGCCATCCTCCACTGCACTCCCGGGCCACAGAAGAGAGCTGGACTGGAAGAGGAGCAACCGGGACTAGAACCCGGTGCCCATATGGGATGCCAACGCCACAGGCAGAGGATTAACCAAGTGAGCCATGGCGCCGGCCCCAAATGTGTTTTTATAGTTCAGAGCACGCCAAAGTCAGATGGGCAGACAGAAGTATAAGAATAAGGGATAAATGCTGGAAGAACCTAAATGAATAATGCGGAAGTTAACCATTCCAATGAGTCTGAGGTTCTGAGACAGTCTGGGCATGCAGACAGCAATTGTTGATGCCAATGGTTTTATAAACATGTCACTTTCACTTGGAGATGAACGTGCTCTGAAAAGTTATATAGGCATAAATAATAAAGAAAAACATCTGCTCCTTTTCTCATTTATGGTGTCCCAGCTCAACCACACTCTGACTACCGATGCTGCCTTTCCCTCTTCTCATATTCCTCCAAGGCAACCAGCACAGAGCTGGGCACATGAGGATGATACTGGCAGACACACCTGTGAATTTCTTATCTCCACCTCTTGGTTCCTTTCCCAACCTTTCAGAATCCTCCTTTTTTCCTATAAGAAAACCACTTTTTAAAAACTATTAGTATCACCCCAAACCTATTTTTTCCAGCCTTCCTGAGATATGATTGATTTATGAAATTATTGATATTTTTATATACATACACATTGTGAAATTACTACCACAAACTAATTAATATATCCATCATCTTATTTTTCTTAATCTGGACTCTCATTTTTTTTTTTTTTTTACTTTGTTCTTAACTATTCTTTCCTAGCTCCTAGAAAGGGTAACATTGTTTAAAAAAACTTGACACCCGGGCCGGCGCCGCGGCTCACTAGGCTAATCCTCCGCCTAGCGGCGCCGGCACACCGGGTTCTAGTCCCGGTCAGGGCGCCGGATTCTGTCCCGGTTGCCCCTCTTCCAGGCCAGCTCTCTGCTGTGGCCCGGGAGTGCAGTGGAGGATGGCCCAAGTGCTTGGGCCCTGCACCCCATGGGAGACCAGGAGAAGCACCTGGCTCCTGCCATCGGATCAGCGCGGTGTGCCGGCCGCAGCACGCCAGCCATGGCGGCCATTGGAGGGTGAACCAACGGCAAAGGAAGACCTTTCTCTCTGTCTCTCTCTCTCACTGTCCACTCTGCCTGTCAAAAAAAAAAAAAAAAAAAAAAAAAAAAAAAAAAAAACAACTTGACACCCAAAGTCTAAGGTGTTCATGAACCAGCTCTTCCAAAACAATTGGCCTTTGAAAAAACCGTAAGGGACTAGTACTGTGGATTAAGTAATAGGTTAAGGGCAGGACTCTGCAGTGGAGGTCTGGGAAGTGTAAGATTAAGGGAGTTCCTGCACTGGGAGGTGGGCAGGCAATGGGCATCCACATTCTGGGTCTTTTATTGTTTAAAGCATCTTATTAAGTCAGAGGCAGCCCAGATGGATGTGGTTGTGATGAGCATGAGCTAAACGAGGAAATAAATAAATAATAGGTTAAGCCTCTGCCTGTGGCACCGACATCCCATGTAGGTGTCAGTTCAAGTCCTGGCTGCTCCGTGTCCAAGCCAGCTCCCTGTTAATGGTCTGGGAAAGGACTAGATGATGGCCCAAGAGCTTGGGCTGCTGACCCAATGTGGGAGATCCGCAAGAAGCTCCTATTTCCTGGCTTCGGATCTGCCCAGCTGCAGGCATTGTAACCATTTGGAGAGTGAATCGGGATGGAAGATCTCTCTCTGTGTGTGTCTCTCCCTCTCTCTTTCTGTAACTCTATGTCTCAAGTTAATAAATAAATCTTTTTAAAAAACATAAAGTGGGCACTGCACGATCAGGACTAATTTGTACATGATGTAATTTTAGTCCATGTGGAACGTGTGCATAAGATGATTTGCTTATTTCATGAAAAGTCTTTTCTTGACTGACTTGTTTGGATGGACTGCCATGCCCATGTATACATGCACCTCCGTGTTAGTGAAGGCTGGTCCTGTAACTGCACTGAGAATAGTGCCTCAGAGAGCCTCCCGCTAAATAAGGGGCTCCTCCCTGCCTGAATGACCAAGTCAAGAAACTCAGCTGGTTTTCCTTTCACTATTATTATTATCATTTACTAAATGCTAAAAATTGAGGTGCCAGTCTTCAGGCATTTGCTAAAAATGTACTCTCCTCACACCCCTGTATCTTCCCTTAAATTTCCTCCCTGGCTTCTCTTCACATGTACACAAAACACCCCAGTCTGATCAAGTCAGCCTATTAAGACCTGATTTTCCACTTAGTAAAGCAGATCTTTGCCCTGGAGGAATTCTACATGGTTTACTCCTGTGCAAAGTTCCATAACAACTACAAATTCTGCATAGACAGTAAATTCCATGCTAACTTCAAGAAAATGAGGTCAAATCAGAGATCACTGGTTGAGACTTTTTAAAAGGAGGAGATTTATAGACTTCAGTCAACTACCCAAGACAAGTGCAGGATGATGGATGACACCAGCTCATCCATCAAGTGATTTATCAGGGATCATGGAGTAAATGATGGCAACTTCCATCACTCCCTGTATAACTGCGAGGATGAGGCTCGTAGAGCTAATGAGCTTCCTCAAGCTGAGGACTCCTCCTTCTGACTCTCATATATGCTGTTGCGTGTGTTCTCCTGTACTGGCAAGCAAGTGCAAGAGACACCAGGGAATCCTCACCTTGCTTAGCAATAACAACCATCACAGTTGCCTTTAGTGGAGTGATTATTTTGCCAGACACCGAGATGTACTTTACACACATTTTTTCAGTTAATTATCATAAAAATCTTATTGTCATCCCAATTTTACAGTGAGGAAGTTGAAGACTAGGTGCCCAACATCAAATATTTAGTAAGTGGCAGAGTCAGTTTTGAACCCAGGCATTCTAACTTCAAATCTCATGTAATAATTTGCTTATATTAAACAGGTTTCTGTGACTTCAATGAAAAATCCATGGCAACTAACTTTATAAAGAGAAGAGTTTTCTTTATTTCACAGTTTTGGAGGTTCAAGTTGAAGATCAAGTGGCCCCAGTGGTTTGGCCACTGGTGGGGACAGTGGATGGCAATGGCAGAGCATGTACAGAGGAAGGATCACAGGGTGGGCCAGGAAGCAGAGAGAGTGGTTGGGCCCAAACCTGGGCTTTTATACAACCATCTTGGGAGAAATACCTGCTGAGGTCACACCCATCAGGCCCCACTTCCTAAATTTATACCAGCTCTCAATAACACAACCCTGGGGACCATGACTTTAACATGATCCTGTAGGGGACACTCAACATCCAAACTAATATCCAAACCATAGCACTATTATAAACAGCTGTAAATTCAACATGTGAACCCCAGATAATATATGTTATAGAAGACTGATAACCTTCTCTCCAAGAGAGAGAAGTAGGACATGCATAAACACAAACTAACAGAGATCTCATTCATTTTACTCATAGTAGCAGCTTGACTATCTTTGGATGGTAATCTGTGACTTCAAAAATTCCTCATATACCTATTGGCACATTAACCTCCCACACCAACCTTTGAATGGAAGCTACAGCAATTATGTGTGCCCCCATCACAGGTGAGGATGTGAAGGTTTTGGCAAATGGCCTGAGGTTGACAGTGCAGAATCACACTGAGAGTGGTGCCTTAGACAGCAGTTAGAGAGGAGGGTTTCCCATGACACCACATCCTGTGCACTTTCTCTGTATAATACTTTGCTCTTGCCATGTCACCTCTCTTCTGTTGAAGAGGAATTAGACGTCAGGAGTCTGAGTCACATCAGAATGGAATAAGAGTGGACCCAAGTCAGAGGACAAAAGTTAACCTTTCTATTTCTGCCAGATTTGTAACCTTCACATGCAAGTGTTTCTACTTAGCCTTTGTCATACTTGCACTCTCACATGTCCATGAGAGTTTTAAGCACTTGGCAGAGGGGGACAGGGATGCCCTAGAAGTGAATGTGTATCTGATTCAAACACTGAAAACCCAAGTGCAAAGTGGGCCTTTTTATGTCTGGGGGAAATGTTTCAAAAGGGCCTACCCATTATTTAACTTTGGCCTATGCAGTCCCAGAAAAATGTCATTTTTTTAAAAGAAAATTTCCTAAGTCAAGTGGATCTATTGCCTTTCTTTTCTTTCGTTTTTGCCTATTTCTGTCTGCCTCTTTTTGGCATTAATATTCAAGTGACAGGTAGATTCAACCAGAACCTCTTAGCCAAGACACAGGATTTCATCTCTGCAAGAAAGGATTTTTCTTTTAGTTAAACTCAATGAGTTTTTCATGAGCTCCTGCTCAGTGTCACGTACATCCAGACACCTCAAATCTTAGCATGCCTACAAATCACCTGGAGATGGAACTCCAGGGAGGGTCTGATTGAGTAGGTCTGGGTGGACCTGAGGCTCAGAAGTAACGAGCATCTCCCAGGAGAAGACAATGCTGTCACTCCACGGTCCACACTGAGTAATAAGGTCTAGCAATAGACTAGTCCTCTCTTAGGAACCGCGCCGTGGAGAATCCAGGAGAACTGGCACACATCCTCCACTGCGGTGTCGTTGTCAATAAAACACACAATAAACAACTAGAGAAAAGCACACAGAAAATACAAACAGGCATGCTTTGTTGCCAGTAGCTATATGACAGATTATAGCAAAAAGTTTTCTTATTCTTCGAGTGACTATCTGATCGCATTTAGCAGTTTCAACGGTATTCAGCTTTTAGGATCACTAGTTACTTATGTCTCTAGTTACATCGTTTCTGGAAGCCTCTCTACAAACACAGCTTTGTTATGAAAATACAACAGGACACTGAAAAACACGCAATCCACAAATCATTGTTCCGGGGCACACCCATTGTAGGGTTCTTTGGGGACAAATAGAGCCCTGCCCCTCCCTCTTGTGGCAGAAATGTGTATCTCAGGCAAGGAGCCAGAGACGGAACATGTCCATGTCCTCGAACTCTCTGGTGGGAGAAGACCAGAGGGAATGTGCTAAAATTCTGAGTGAGGTGGGCTGGGGAGACATTAGATAGAAGACACTGGGAATGCTAGAAAGAAATAAACAGGCCTGATGTGCCCTTTCCCCTTTAGCCAAGACCCAGTAACTGCCTGCCCACCTGAGGAGGCCCCCAGGAAACCTAGAGCAGAATGAAATCCACACCAGCCTGCATGAGTTCCAGGGGAGGAATGCCGCAGAGCTAATCACCGGACTGAGATTGCCATTGAATGCCCTCCCTCCACTAGACATTCATCACGTTTATAGCAGCAACAGGAGTTCATTACCATGTACCTGTTTTGCACATTCTCAAGCAAGGTTATGCCTCTGGTTTTAAGTGTGGTATATAAAAGGAATGAGGGAAGGTGGGAGGGTGAGAGGGTTCCTGGAGGGAACAGTAATAAACAGAATAGGTGCTCCTTGCCAACTGAAAGTGTGAGTCTCCCCCACCTGTTTATGACTTCGTATAATAAGAAGGAGCAGCACATCACTTACACTCTCAGATTTATTCTTATTAGGAGCTCCTAAGCCACTTTTATGAATCTGTCTATCCATCATCTCTCAGTCTTCCATATTAGGAACCAAAAGACAAGACAGGATGAAGTTCTACTCCCAAGAAGTGTCTGATGTAGTTATAGGAGTAGGGATTCACATGAACAGGAAACAAACCAGAAATAAGCAGCCTTTAAATGTCGCTGTCCAGACCTTGGACGCTGAAGCAGTTCAAAGAGATGAGAATCACTGTGAGGCAGAGAAACAAAAGATTTTGTGGACCTCTTAGGATTCCCAGAATCAAAGGGGAAAAGAGAAGGCACTCTGAGTGCAGATATTAATGAAACAGATTCAAAGTCATAATAGGGATCTGGTCTCCTCAAAGTCTAGCAGGCTCCCACAATCCTTGCATTTGATGACATCATACACAGTGGGTTCCCAACGAGCTTCAAAGGTTCACACAGAAATAGGAAAATGAAGCTCCAAGAACTGGGATAACTGTATCTGAATTCACCAGGATTATATCCCACTTTTGATCCTGTACATAAGATAGTAGGAATTTGGTCTTCAAGAGTTTTAAAAGTATTGTGCTCTGAATAGAATAGACAGACTCAAATTATACCTAAAAAACTGCTTAGTGTCACTGATTTAGGGAAGCTTCTATGATGCCCCTTAGCTTGGGCTTATGCAAAAGAAAAACAAATGGGAGATGTATACATGAGTATACATCAATATCTAATCAGGCCTTGTTCTTATTCAAAATAACACTTAAAGAGAGGGGGTGGCCAACCACCTTTGAGCCATGGTTAAATGCATCAGAACCAGACCACTGGGCAAAATTGGGAAGGCAAGGTTTGAAAGCAGTTTTAGGGTCTACCCTATGAAATGTGAAGTGGGAGAATATGCATTTGCCTTGCCAGGATGACTGTGTACATAGTGGCACAGTGGTTAAGCTACCATGAGCTACTATTATTGCACCATTTCTCCTGTGTACTTCCTTCTTCATTATTTTTTATTTATTTTTTATTTATTTATTTTTTGACAGGCAGAGTTAGACAGTGAGAGAGAGAGAAACAGAGAGAAAGGTCTTCCTTTTCTGTTGGTTCACCCCCAAAATGGCCGCCATGGCCAGTGCACTGCAGCCTGCGCACTGTGCGGATCCGAAGCCAGGAGCCAGGTACTTCCTCCTAGTCTCCCATGCGGGTGCAGGGCCCAAGGACTTGGGCCATCCTCCACTGCACTCCCGGGCCACAGCAGAGAGCTGGACTGGAAGAGGAGCAACCGAGACAGAACCAGTGCCCCAACCGGGACTAGAAACCAGAGTGCTGACACCGCAGGCAGAGGATTAGCCTAGTGAGCTGCGGTGCCAGCCCCTTCTTCACTTCAGAAAAGTAGTTTCCCAGGCTGAGATAGGAAGGAAGCTCTCTTGGAGACCAGGAAAGTCTACCTTCTTCCCTTTAGGCAAGGATGGCAGGAGACAGTCTCAAGAAAACAATGCATTGCCTTCTCAGACTCCCTTTCAATTCTAGCATATTGCATGCAATGTTTCCAGTTCTCAATTAAACAGCATGAGGACTGGAATAATTTGTCATGCAGCTTGGAAATCTTATAACAGATATGCACACATCTGGAAAGAAGACAAGGTCTCGGTTCTGCCCGTCCTAATTACAATTTCTATTTTCTAGTATAATTCATGATTTCTGCATGGCAGGAGGAGCTCCCTGACATGTCACCCTGAGAAGCTGGACTAAGCAAAAAGGTGTGCTGTCTCTTTTCAGAAACAGCAAAGGCGTGCTCACTGTAGCGTGTAAACATTTTATACTGAGTGAATTCCATTTCTATCCATACTCATCACAAATGAGCAACACCAAAATGCTCAAATACATATTCACAGTGTGCCTCCCCAGCGCACTGTATGAAGAGAATCGGAGCTAAGCATGAGACACAGATCCATTTCATTTAATTAGAGTTTCAGAGAAGCCGAAAGGAAAAGGGCCGTACCTCATTATGTGTTCTGTGTCGGCATGGGGATAGCTGTCTTGCATTGGCAGGTGATTTGAATTGAAAATGGTTTCTAATGCAAAGCCTTTAAACCTTAAACGTTTGACTCATGCAAAATTATCACAAACAATAGAAGAAATCATCTAGCCTATCCCTATTCCAAATTCGGTACCAATGTACACTTTTCCTTTACAGTAAGTCAGGGTGAGGTTCTGTCACTTGAATATCAATGCTGGAACCCCAACTTGGGGCCATGTCAGGAAATCTCACATGGCTCTCAGCCTATGCCCTGAGCATGCACAACCTGAATCTGCTTCTCTCATTTTATCTTCAAGCCCCGTCATCTCCTCTTCCTTGCTCAACCACCTAACTTCATTGCAACTCCTCATCTCCAAGGACCCTCCCCACCAGCCATGTCAGATTCCTCTTAGCCCCACATCCATGCTGTTCCCTTTCTTAGTTTCTCATCTCTACTCATGCTGTTCACCTGCGGAGTGCAACATGGCTCTCTCCTTCCATATCGACAAAACTACGCCACATGTATAACTTCCTCCAATACGTACTCACTCAGCGCCTACTGCAGGTCAGATGCTGCTGAGGGAACACTCACAGATCCTGACCCTCACAGCTTCAGATTAGTGGAGCAGCAAACAGACAATGAACAATGCACCTTCTTTTAAAATCAATTGACTTCAATAGAGACAAGATGATTCATTCTGGGGGAAAGATTAGAGCAGAGTAGGGGGGATAAGATATGCCTCTTCTACAAGGGTTGGTTTCCCTGGTTTTATGTATGCAGGCTGCACGACACTCAAATTCCAGCTGCTCTTGCATGTCATGGTGTGTCCATTGTCACCTCTGTAGGAGCCTACTGGACCTTTTCCTGATATAAACCTAATTCCAATTGAACAGGCAAAACAAAGTGGTCAGCAACTTGACTTTTCAAGTAATTCCCCAAACTACAGTATATAATGCTTCACAAAATACCATCTACTTAGGCGCCAGTGCTGTGGTGTAGCAGGTAAAGCCTCTGCCTTCAGTGCCAGCATCCCATATGGGTGCCAGTTCAAGTCCCAGCTGCTCTACTTCTGATCCAGTTCTCTGCTATGGCCTGGGAAAGTAGTAGAAGATGGCCCAAGTCCTTGGGCCCCTGTACCCACTAGGGACCCAGAATAAGCTCCTGGCTCCTGGCTTCAGCTCAGCACATCTCCAGCCACTGCGGCCACCTAGGGAGTAAATCATCAGATGGAAGACTCTCTCATTCTCTCTTTGCCTTTGCCTTTCTATAACTCTGCCTTTCAAATCAGTCAATCAATCTTTAAAAAAAAAAAAAGAAGTAGTAGTAATGAACGCTTGCTGTGGAAGAAAAGTCAAACATCGAAAGCTTTTGAAACAATAATTTTAAGTAATTTATGACCATGTCATAAACACGCTTCCTCTGATTTCCTTCTGTTTGCACACATACAGACACCACACACACACATTTGAGAAAAAAAATAAAAATGGGATTGTATTATGTATACTTCATTGTAACCTACTTTTTTCACCTAACTGTATGTTGACAAAATATTTTAGAGGATGCTCGTGGCCCTCAACGAGTTAATAAAGATAGGGAGAAAAACAACTACAAATCATCCATAGCTGTGATAAAGTGGAAGGGGGGTAGATACTAATCTGGAGAAAGGAGGAGATGGCAAGGCACACATCACGCCTAGTCTCAACCGGAATCTCTGTAGAATGCCAACACAAACAGGCTATCAAGCAAGAGCCCTGGGCAGACCCTTTGTGAGGAAAGCACATTTGGAAGAATGACAAAGAAGGAGGGCGCCTTCGCCATTTGTTCCTGTGCTGCTCTAGGCCCTCATCAGTGAAGCCTGAGTCTGGACAGCACTGCGGATCGAGGCCTCCCCATGAGGGGTGCTGTGATTTGTTAACTTGATCGCCAAACGATGTTGATTAGCATTAGAGGGAAGTCAATGGTAAAGTCCTTAGGTCTCCAGAACACGCACCAGACAGCACAGGGAAAAAGGAGACCTCGGGCTCCTTCCAAAACGGACCAGAGAACAGGATGTAAAAGGCCACCAAGGGGCCCCGGCAGCCTGGTTTTCCAGAGTAAGAACTGGACTTCAGCAGCACGCACAGCTGTGCTTGCCACAGCAGAGCAATGCGGGCACAGGGCCACCGCGGATCTACACGTTATGTTAAAACCCTGCTTTATTCCGCCTTGCGGCGCCCGGCACACCGGGTTCTAGTCCCGGTTGGGGCGCCGGATTCTGTGCCGGTTGCCCCTCTTCCAGGCCAGCTCTCTGCTGTGGCCAGAGAGTGCAGTGGAGGATGGCCCAGGTGCTTGGGCCCTGCACCCCATGGGAGACCAGGAGAAGCACCTGGCTCCTGCCATCGGATCAGCGCGGTGCGCCGGCCGCAGCACGCCAGCCGCAGTGGCCATTGGAGGGTGAACCAACGGCAAAGGAAGACCTTTCTCTCTGTCTCTCTTTCTCACTGTCTACTCTGCCTGTCAAAAAAAAAAAAAACAAAAAAAAAACCTTGCTTTAGATTTACAACTAAGGCGTATGCAGGGCCTCGTGGAAAATTGTGAGCAATCAGAAGACAGCCCACATCCAGCACATAGGCACAGGTGTCCACACATACACAGACAGACCGTCAAACCTTCCCTGCTGGTGCTGGAAACACCACCACTCCTACTGTTCCAGAAGTTGGGGTTCTAGTCCTGTTATTTTGTGCTTTCTTTCTAAGTCTTTAAAAGATGAGTATCTAACCCCAAATTAATCAGCATCACCCTGGTCTACCTGAAGTCCACAGGAACCTTCAGTGCTTTAACTCCAGTCTCCCACTTGCCATTTTCTGGGCTCATTTTTGTGTAGAACTTGAGTTCTGTCTTGCTTTTCGATTCCTCCAACTGAATAACTACTTAGGATTACTGTCTTTGCCAGGGATTTTGCTTCTTAAACTCTACTTATTTCTTCTGAGTTGTGTTTTCTTCTTACTGGAGAAAACTGTTTAATTGCCCTTTCAATTAAGATTTGTGAGTGCTAAGCTCTCTTCAGTCTTCGTAGCTCTCAAATGCTTTCCCTGTCCCTCCTGAACTATTAATAATGGACTACGTGAATTTATAAATCTTATTTCCAGTCAGCAGGTAACTATTATCTACTGCTATCTACAAGAGTGAGTCAAAGAGCTTATGGAACTAAAAATAGCTTAGTTTGGTGGAAAAAATTTGAAATACATGCATTTCAAATATGAGGGGTCTTCAAAAAGTTCATAAAGTAATATTTTGAAAAGCTATACATAAAGAAATTTCACACCAAAGGAATCTTTTAATTCCATTTCCCACAAAGTTTTTCAAAAAATTTTATTTATTTATTTGAAAGACTGAGAGAGAGAGAAATCTTCCATCCACTCATTCACTCCTCAAATGCTGAGTCAGCAAGGATGGGCCAGACTAAAGCCAAGAGCGAGGAACCTCATCCAAGTCTCTTGCATTAGTGGCAGGAACCCAGCTCCTGGGCCATCACCTGCTGCTTCCCACCTACAGCAGCAGAAGGCTGGTCACCCTCTGTTGCCTCCCAGGCATAGCAACAGGAGGCTGGATGGGAAACAGAGGCAGGGCTTGGACTCAGGCCCTCAGACAGAGAGTGAGAGCATCCAAGCAGTACCTGCCCCCCACCAACTTCCTGAACTACCTCCATGCTGTCCTTGTGTGAAGTCAGCTGTCAGCCTAATATTTTGGAAATCTGTCTTTCCTTTCGGAAAGGTTTTCAGATGTTTCCCCTTGTCTACAATTTCATTATTGCTTATGGATTCATTTGTATTGTTTTATTTTTGTGGTTTAATGCCTTCCCCAAACTGAAGCAATCTTTCCTTCATTCTGCAGGAGTTTTTTTTTATTATTATCTCCACCCTCTCCATCCTTTCTTCTCTCCTTCTGGACCTCCTGTTTCTCATACTATGTCTTTTCACGTGTCTTTCCTAGTTCCCACCTTTTGTCTGTGAGCTGTGTTACAAGTGATGGTCTCTTCTATTTTCCAATCCATTCATTTAATTTTTCATTCTATTTTATTATTCAGTCCATTTTTTGAGTTTTTAAGTACTTTGACTGCATATTCCTATATGAGGATGTCCCATTAATTCTTTTCTCAAATCTGTCCTGTTTCACTTTCCCTCTATTGTGATTTTTATATTTTTAATTCTTTTAGCACTTTTAAAATCCCTTGTAGTTTTATTTTACTCCCCAGTTATTGGGGCTTAAGCACTCTCTCGAGTAGGGTACTTTGCCCTCCTTCCATCTTAGGAGGGATGGACTGTACCCAGCGGGAGTCCCACGTTCTGGGTATGGAAACATCCCACAGTTCCTCATTTGCTGCCAACAAGCATTTTCACTCTCCCTAGCTCAGGGGCAACCTTCTTACTTTCTTGGCTGGACTTCACTGCTTGCAGTGGATGCTGTAGGTCTCACCCAACCTAAGTCATGTGTCACTGGCCCGGTGTTATAAACTCTTCCAGGAGAATAGTTCCACTCAGGGCCTCCGACGCCTTCCCAGGTTAAGAGTCCCCAGTCTCACTAATGGGAAGCCTTTCCTTGGCTGCTGACTTCCCCCAGGAGTTCAGCTCTAGCTCCTTTCATACAAAGGACGGGGTGGGAGCAGGGGGGGTTGCAACTGGGGCTTATCTTCCCAGGTGGGTTTTAAAGCTCCCAAACCCAGCCATTATGCTAACCAACATTTTTCCTTGCTTCTCTGGCTTCAGTGTGCACTCACCATTCTGATCATGCTGGCAATGGGGTCATTTTCACATTCTTGAAATTCATCATTTATTAAATACTTGATGTATTTTATCCAGCATTTCTATGTATCTAACGTAGAGATGCCTCATCTCAGATCCATGTCAATCAGGACTCCCAGCATCATTGCTTCATCCTTTGTGAAGGACTTCCCTTCTCCTGTCTCTCCTTTGAAAATTAGAGGCAGGTGGCCAATATCTCAGTAGAAGATACAGCTTAGACTGCCATCTACCTTGACAAGTTGGCTGCATGATGGTATAAAGAAGAATGGAGTGGGTAGAAGTTGTAGCAACCACCAAAAGCTAACATGTCCCAGGTTCCAGCCCTGTCTCCTGTGTATTCATATATATAAACATAGACAGAGACAGATACAGAGACATATAACATATAGCAATTAGTTATATATTACATCAATGTATAAACATATATAATTAGCCATTATATAAATTTATAAATATAGGTGTTATATAATATGTAATATAAATATATAAAAATACCTTTAAAATAACTACATAAATGAAATTAACATATATTTTATATATATAATATTCATGTTATATATAAATATTTATGAAGACAAAGCTTCCATATAAGCAATATCTAAACATCAAATGATGTACCAAGCTAGTCTGTCATTCATATGTGAGATTAGTTGAGAATTTAACTCACAGGCCAGAGAAATATCTTCAAAATAGGGGAAGATAAAGTAGGATTGGGAAAATTGACTGAGACTGAGAACTGTGTAAGTCTGATCACAAATGAAATAATTCACACCACCATCAGAGCTCCACCGCCAGGTCATAACATCACACTTGCATGAGTTACATACATTGCTTTGTAAAAATGTGGTGAACTTTTCAAAGCTCTTTCCTACCTACTGGTCTATTTATCTAGTCAGCACATGTTGCTAAGTTTATCCTCAGATTATCCTGTAAAAGTGTTGAAAGAGGTATTAACATCTTCATGTAAATCACTGGACCACTTACATCCCTTCCCCTTTGCTGCCATGGCCCATGAACCAACAGCTACTTTGTAGAAAAGGAATGACCAGACATGTTTCTTCTGACTTAGCCCTGTCTAGCACTTAGCATTAAATTGTCTTCTCCATTTTTTCTACATAGGCATCATTGCAGAGAAGTGCATTCAAAGACTGGGACAGACATGTGTTCATCTGGCACATGGTTGCTTCCTTTCCAATCTTGGTCTTTGGGCTGATGCATCCTTCCCCAGCCTCAACCCTGTTCCTGCTTGTCCTACTCACTAGCTCCAAAGGCATTACATTTATGATATGTTTATGTTTTAGGAAGAGAAGCAGGAAGAATCATATTTTTTCCTTTTATAAATGGTTTTATTTTCTTTAAGTACATATAATGTATTCAGAATGATTTTGGTCACAAACCTATCTGTTTTATTTTAAAAATATTATCTATTTTAAATTTTAGTTTTTTAACTATCAGCTGACACACCATTAGGACTTAAAAACTTAAAAACATATGAAAATGCAATAAAAATTCTAAATATTCAAATAAAACTGACTTACTTTTAAAAGAGAGTTTAATTATTATTTGTGTTGTAAAAGCTTTTGAGAAACCGAGGTATCAAAGTACAATAATGTAGCACAGAAAGCCAGAAGCAATAATCCTTAGGAAGAGCATCTATCAAAATTTTCAGGGACATCCATTGCTTTGACATGGTATGACATTTTAAGTGTAGGTCAAGGTGTAAATAAGTAAACAAAAAATGAGTATATAGGAAGGATGACTGGAGATTATGAAACAGATAGTAAAGATAACAGATCTATTTCTTCCTTGGCAATAATAAATTTCAGAACCCAAGAGGGAAAAATAATTTCCTTAAGCACCAAAATATTAACCACTATTCCTCACATAAGAGTTTTGGGACGTGGTTCTAAAGGGAAACATGAACAATAATCAACCTTGTTGAGTTTTCATGTAGAATAAACAGTCATGGCTAAAGTGTAGGTCAATGTCCACAGCCAGGAATCTAAGATGTATGGTACGTACATCTACCTTTATTTGTTAGAATCTAGCGCACAAAGTGTCCATGTCTTCCTCCCCACGTATCAGCCATGGGATGGCAAGAAAAAAGTGAGAAAGGAAGTGCTGCTCAGCTTTTCAAATGCAATCTACTTGCTAATAAAGACAGCAAGCTCCACATCCATGATCTAAGGAATATATTACTAAAGCCTTATTTCCTTCAAAATCTCTCCCCCTGCTGGCCTGCCAGAGCGCTTGAAATTCTCTTTATTCTCTTATAAGACTAAAGGATTGCTGCCCTCTGTTAAAAAGCAATGCCATTGCCTAGAAAGCATACCCTCTCTATAATTCTCAGTGACTCATCCATCCAGCAGCATTGAAGGATGCAGTTTATCATTAACACAATTATCTCGGATTCCAAAAGAAGCAATGCTTTCTATGAAGCATGTAAAGACCAGCCTTGTTGTTTAAGGACAAGGAGACTCGTAGAATGCGACTGTGGGTGGCCAATTGTGTAAGCACAGGAAGAGTCATCATGTGAGGTCACTGGCAGGGGCCATAACCACAGGACAGAATTTTAAAATAAAACATTTTCTCTGGTTTATCCCTCATGCCAATTTCTAAGTCCCCAAGACCATCTTGAGGGAGAACTTGCCCTCTACCTCACATCACCCTTCAATCTATTTCTCTAGGGAGGAGAAATGCTAGCCTACAGTAACAGAATCTATCAAGCTGCTCATGAGTTTCATCTCAAAAATGGGTGACCAGAGGAATGGCACAATGGAAAGAAGGGAAAGAAGTGCAGAATAGGGCATTGTTTCAAAGGAAAGCACTGGTACTATTGCCCACCCCCTTATCTGAGATTTCCCTTTCCACAGTTTCAGCTAACCACAATCAACTGGGTCTGAAATATTAAATGGAAGCGTCTAGAAATAAACCACTTAAAAGTTTTAAATTGTGTCCCATTCTGAGTAGTGCAATAAAAATCTCACACAAGCCCATTCCGGCCCTCCTGAGAAATGAGCGAGCCCATCGTCCAGTGTATCCACCTTGTGTATACTGCCCTGCCCAGCAGTCACTTGGGGGCTTTCTCAGATCAGATCCAGTACCTAAAGAAATAGGGAGAGAGGGAGAGAGGGGGAGAGAGAGAGAGAGACAGAGAGAGAGAGAGACATGGACCATATTCACATGACTTTTATTACAGTATGTTTTTAAAATGATTATGTTAATTTCTTTTTAATCTCTTACCATGTCTAATTTATGAATTAACTTTTATATACAGGAGAAAAAATAGTACATGAGGGGGCTTCAAAAAGTACATGGAAATGGAAAGGAATTAAAAGCAGCTTATTTTGGTGCAAAATTTGGAAATCTGTACATAATATTTTCATAATATTCATTTTCATTAACTTTTTCAAGATCCCCATGCTATCTGCAGTTTTGGACATCCACTGGGGTCTTGGACAAAATGCCCTGGAGATAATAGGATGTGATAATGACCATCTTACTCGTTCCTAAAATGTGTCTGTATTTAATGATTTACAGTTTCCCAAATGCTTTCACAGAAATCATGTCACTTTTATTTTGATCATGTGAAGTAGATAGAACAGAGTGGTTTATTCATTTTACACACAAGTCTGGGACAATCAAAGAATCTTCTCATAGCTGCACTACTGCGAGCAGAAAGGGAAGACCGGAAGCCAGCCTGTGACTCCCACACACTAGCGCCCAAGGGCCACAGAGACTCTCCCACAGAGAGAGATTTGGGGGTGTGGAGCACAGACTTAGCAAGTCAGACTCTTCTGAACTACTCGGAACCTTGTTGATAGCCCAAGGCCTTCACTCACAGCTTTCAGGAGCTTCAGCTCTCGTCCCCTCCTGTGTCAGATCTGGCTTCCCCTAACCCAGTCCTCAAGTTCAGGATAACTGGGAAATGAGGGTGGGAATGGGGCGGGGGGTACCAGGCAGAAAGTCAACCTCTCTAGGTTCTCCCACTAGGTATTGAACACTTGAGTCCTCCAGCCTCATCTTCTCAACACTGGCATGCCCAGAAAGCATGGCTCTGTGTTTGCTTCCCACAGTGTGGCGCTGTGCTGGGAGGAATCTACAGTTCTGCCACTACAACAATTCCCTCCCTTCATCTTGCTTTCCTGTGTGAGGAACCTACACTCATTTATCCAGGCTGCCATGAAATCACAGGAGGTCACAGATGTTAGTATAAAGGCTCCAGAAAGACCCAAAGACTCGAAATAAAATACCTCTACCACCTGCTCTTTTGTGACTCTCTTATTAAAGCTTTGCTCCCTATTAAAATGCCATTCTTCCCCTCCAGTCGGGCTTTCATCAGCTACCAGACAGTGGCTCTTTGGTGAGGATGAGTTTTTCTTCTTCAGAGCAGTGACTGATAGAGGGAAGGAGGCATGAAGAGCACACTGAATGGGGCCCAGGTAATGCAGAGTGCAAGGCCAACCAGGGTTCCCATGATCCCTTGAGCCAGGCTCTGGCTTGCACACAGCCCCCAGTCCAGGCAAGCTTGGGGCGAACCCTTCCACTTCCTCTCAGATCTCCTCCTTCCCCACCTAGGCTGAAAGCAGCCCTGCTATGTTTGCCCCTTCAATAACTCCCCCTTCAGTATTTATCCACACTTTCAGCTTGGTCATTTCCCATGTTCAGCTGTGTAAAGTGCTTAGGGAATAGAAGTCAGAAAACCAACCTTGACCAAACATCTTCCTGCCTCCATTCCTGGGTACTTTCTGGCGAGTTATACACTATTGCTACTCTAAGACACAGTTTCAGGTTCTACGAGCAGCAAGCAATAAAGGAACCCCACACAACACTGGGGAGAGATTTCCAACAGTTTTCTCATTTCCTCATTGTCCCTGCACATCCCCAGCTCTCTTTAAATACTACCGGGCTTACTCAGTCACTGACCTTGTCTCATCATATTGATTGTCAGCAACTGCACTCTAATTGGAAAGCAAGTTGCTATGGTAATTCCTGGGTCTTATATCTTACATTTAAAGACACAATGATCCTAAAAGGAGGAAAATTGCTTGTGGTTGGTGACAGAGAAAAACATAATTAGATATGCAAATTGTAAAAGTAATGTATTCAAATGAATTCTGAAACCTAAATCAGGATTTCATGTAATAAATTGGTCCCAGAATTTCTACCAAAGGCACATTTGGTCAGAATATATTTCTTTTCCTCCCTATACTTATATTCTTAGAAAAAAAAGAGAAAGAAAGTATATCATGGGAAGCAGGAAAGGTGTGACTATTCATAGCTGAAAAGTAGGTACGCAATCCATTACATTGATAGGTTGAAAGAACACCAGGTTGGGAGTTGGCCAATCCAGACTGTGTTCTGCCCTCTATTTTTAAATAGCTGTGTGACTGTGTGAAAAATCACATAACTTCTGCAAGCTTTACTGTTCATCGGGGTAAACAAGATAAACAACTGTTGCTTTTTTCATTCATTTAATTTATCAACAATAACTTCCTGAGCACCTACTATGTTCCAGAACCATTGCAAGAAGTCTTGAAAATCAGTCTTTCTGGTCACTAACCATTGCAGAAGAGAGTGTGATTTCCTGTTAGACTCTAGAAGTTCCATGAAGGCAGAAACTCTATTCTCTCAATCATATCTGCAGAAGCAGAGTGCACAAGAAATTTGAGATTTAATGCCCAAAATACTCTCCAACTCAACAAATATTGAGAGCCTGCCACGTGTAACTCAAAGGACCTGGTACAAAAGAGTGACAGGTGCTGCAGCTCCAGCACTCGGGGGCCAGCAAGCAGAGCCTAGGTGGCATGACAGCAAGTCCAGCTGTGGAAGATCACTCCGACAAAGGCACAAGCAATTTGCCAGGGAAGCTCCGAGGAGAGGAAATGTCCTAATTCAGGATTCAAGAAGACTTCCTTGAGGAAACGTTAAAGGTTAGACTTTAAAATTGAAATTGGGTTTCCTTCCCACACCACCATTCAGGTGTGAGAGCAAAGTGTGTGTTTGCTTTGCCCGGCCTGAGGCAAAGGTGTTCAGGCCTTGCAGACGCCAACTGTCCATTCAGCACCCATGTATGGAGCATGTGCCGAGTGCAGAGGCAAAAGCTACACATTTAACAAAATCCTTGACCCTAAGAGATTTGCAGTCACTAGACTAGAATTCTGTTTCTTTAGCACTTCCTAAACTTCAGATACTTAACATGTGGCTATTTCATCCATGATCCTCACAAGATTTTCTTAGGTAAATGCTATTATCTCCATTTTTCAAGGATGAGGAAACCAAGGCTCAGGAAACCTAAGTAACTTTACCAGCTCCATGGAGCTAGGCAGTACTTACAGCAGTCTACAATGCCACCTCCACTGCCAAGGTCATAACCTAGCTACCCCTTTCCTGGGGACGAATGGCCTTGACTCATTAGTTCTATAGCTCCAACAAGGAAGCCATGTAAGAGAACTTGAGTGCATGAGTAAAAATATATCCTTTTCGCTCTAGGTGAAGAACTTTCTAACCTAGACCAGCTCAGTTATTAATTAGCCATGTCATTACAACTTCTTGTATTACCACATCTGTTTAATAAAAGGGGAGGGAGTTGTGTAGAACAATAAAAGTAGAATGTAGCTGATAAAGTCCCTGGTCCCTTTGCTGATTACTCTGACATTCTAATTTCAATGACACTGAAGAACAAAAGCAAAACAAATTCCTAAAAGCTGTTTTCCTATCAACATCTCTATTACATGAAATTATTTTACTAAAGAGCAGATGCGTTTTTCACAATTCAGTTATGCACACCCACAGAAGTATGGAAAAGCCCTCAGCTGCTAGCTCGAAGAAGGGAATCAGTTCCTTCCCATGCCCTACACAGTCAGCACCCTGCAGCCTCCACAGGAACAAGCCACTACTTGTTTTACTACCCTCCAAGCCTTCACTTAAATGAAAGGTTCCAAGGGACAGAAAAGGTTTGAACATCTACTGACCTAGGTCAATGATGTCCAACATGTCAGATGGCCTTCACTGGCTGCATCCAAAGACTCACATGAAATGGAAAGTCATCCCTCCCTAGAATGATAGCATTTTTCTGCAGGCAATGGCATCATCTCACAAAAAAGAAAGCTTTAAAAGACCTTGATTTCTTTTTCTTGAGCATGTGGATCCCTTTGCTACAAAAATATGGAAATTCTCAGGACCAACAAGAAGTAAAGCAGGTGCAGAGTTAGGACTTTTGACTGGCATCTGGACATGGGATGGGGGCAATCTATCTCTCAGAAACAGAAACAAAACCAATCTACAACGGAGGCAGTGATCAGAGTCCCCTGCATTTCTGAAAGGTCATCAAAGAGCAGGATGGATAACAGCTTTGCATACACGGAGCTTAGAAGGGTGCTACAACCAAGCATTCCAAAGAGGAAAATACAAGTACCAATGTGTCTCAAAAATTCAGAAGTGGCCAAATGGGATCTCCTTGTTGTTCTTTCACTGCAACTCATAAAGGAAGCATTTTGTGCCAAGAATAAGAGTTAATGAGGTGGAAAATGGTGGGGCATAAAAGATAGAGTAATTATGAATTTCAGAGTGAAAACAGAGGCTGGAAGGAGGAGGAAAACCTGGTGGGGGAAGGGTTAGACGGCAAGGGTAATAGATACACTAAAACCTACAGAGAATTACTGAAGGGATTTTGGGATGCTGTGGCATGACAGCAGTAGATAGGACAGCCTGACATAACAACAACTACTACTACTACTACTACTACTACTACTACTACTACTGCTGCTGCTACACATGTATACATTTCTTTGGTGCATTATCTCTGAGTGTATGTCAAGGAGATCAACATTGGCTTTGAGGGGGTATCGGTGGAGCCCTCTGTGAGCTGACAATAAAACATGCACTGTCTTCAAGAGAATACTATCTCAGGCTATCGCTTCTTTCCCACCTTGTCCAGGGCTCAGACAGAATGGCACTTGCTGGCTCTCCTGCTGCTGCTGCTCCCCCATGGATCTGCCAGGGGACTGCTCCCGCAGGAACAGCTGTGGGGTCTTGAATAGGATGCTTCACTGAACTCCACTCCAACTTATTAGAAATGGAAGGGGCCTTTCAAGGAGGACTGCTGCTGATGTGGTTGGCTGCCTTTTAATAACAGAATCACAGAAACAATTAAAATCAAAGAATTCTAGGGATGGAAGAGACCCTGGAGATCAGTTGGATCAACAATATTGTTTTATAGATGAGAACAAAGGCCCAGAGAAGGTAACTGATTTGACTCAAGGAGAGTGGTTAATTAGCAGCAGAGTCGGGATTGGAACCTAGGTCTCCTGACTCCAGTGAAGTAATAAAAATAATAGTAAGCAGCATGACCTTTGAATAACACTATATGCTTTTCTCCTAGTGTATGACATGCATTATTCATAGGATCTTCAACAGCCTGGCCAACTACAAAGGATTGAGTATAAAATGTACTAAGGGACAGAGGACCTTAGCAACATCTTTCAGAGGAAAATGGATCTCAGAGAGCACCAGTAATTTGCCAAAGTGATGAAGGGCTTCCTCTTGCCCACTCAAGAGACCCTGCCTCATGCAGCACTGCATTTCTGGAGCTGAGAGAGCTGAGGGTTCAAACTTCTTAACCTGAACACTCTCCCAGGCAGTGTGCTAATGCATTCAGCAGTCCCTCTTGTTATAAAAAAAAAAAAAAGTTATTCTTTACAGCATGCTGGAATTTTTTTCATGAAACAATTGAAAATGAGAGAAGAGTCCATAATTCAATAAATGGCAGTTACCTGGTGTGCTCACCACAAGAAGCCAGGAAAATTGATCAAAGCTACTAAATACTGTATCACTAAGGAAGAGAAGTCTCTGGCTAAAATCAAGTCAAAGATTTAGTTTTAAGGGGAAATTTTTAACTTGCCTATTTGTTTTCTTCTAATTGGTTAAGCAATACTCCTGCATGATTTCTTTTTTTTTTTTTTTTCAAGATTTACTTATTTATTTGAAAGGCCGAATGACAGAGACAGGCAGAGAAAGAGAGAGAAGTCTTCCATGTACTGGTTCACTCACCAAAATACCACAACAGTCAGGTCTGGGCCAGGCCAAAGCCAGGAGCCAGAAACTTCATCCTAGTCTCCCATGCTGCCTTCTCAACAGCATTAGTAGGAAGCTGGATCAGAAGTGGAGTAGCTAGAACTTGACCAGCCTTCTGATATGGGATGCTGGCATCACATCCAGCAGCTTAATCTGCCATGCCACAATACCAGCCCCGTTACATGACTTCCAATTAATCAGCCAATAAATTTTTTTCTGGCAATTACTGTATGTACCCATTTGTTACCACAAAGCAGACACAAAAGTCTTATCCTGCTGTTATTGGAGGAGAATTTACTGACCAAGTACTAGGTACCATGTAGGGTGCTAGATTCTTACTTTAGGTACTAGAATGTCATAGATGACAACAACAACTCCAAAATGTCAGAAATCTCAAGAACAAAATGTATGTCTTTGTATTCACCAAATAGTCCAGAGTGATTCCTTGGGTATTTATTTAGGATTGTAGGGCAAAAGCAGCTTTTCCCTCTTCACTTGTGGTTTTCAGGTTGTTTTAGGGAGGACAGAATTTGGGGGAGCACATATATGAGGTTATTGGCCAGGCCTAGGATAAGCATATCACTTCTGTTTCCATTCCATGAGAAGAGCTTTCATCTCACAATGTTACAATTAACAGAAGACTGCCTGGTAATGTAATCTAGCTATACATTCAGGGCAAGAAAGAGAAAATAGATTTTAGAAGACAAGTAAATATCTATTGCATGTCATATATTATCTCCCTAATTCCCACAAAAATCCTGAAAGTAGGTATAATTATCCCCCACTGAAATAAATATCATGGGTGTTCATCAACTTGTCCAAGGTCACACAACTAGGCAATGATAAAGCTACAATTTTAATTCATGTCTGTCTGGATTCCAGGTTCATGTTGCTACTCACATGTGTATAAAAACTAAGACCAAGACAAATCAACAGAGCCCTGATAAGAATAGTGAAAGTACCCATGTCAAGCATTTAGCACTGTGCCTGCTACACAGCAAATGTCTCATAAAGGTTAATTATTATCACTATCACCATTATTCCTGTAGCCTTACATCACACAGCTCAAATATAACAAGTATGCTGAGCCTGCAGGCAGTTGACCACCCTTTGTGCATCAGGGAAACTCCAATCACTACATCACTTGGCCTCTGCTTAGCTGGCAGGCAACCCCAAAACCAAGTGACTCAATCAATGTCCTTTTCCTTTCTCCTCCACACACAACATGTACTCCTTACTGTCCCCCATACCCCTTGTCTTTCACGACTAGAGCTCCATGACAAGAATCCAGACTAATAAAATCTACCTTTTCTAGCTTTCAGCACAAACATTTCTTTCTCCCTCCTTCACTTTGTATCATTCTCTTTTAATTCCATTTGTTGTCTCAGACAACAATCTAATGGATGGTTGCCAAGGGTTAATTAAGCACCAGCCATACTTCTGTATCAGGGAGACACGGACTCAGAGACCACCAGCCCCTCTTCATTTTTACTTCCTTGCATATTATGTGTGTATATGTGTGTGTGTGTGTGTGTGTGTGTCTGTGTGTAAAACCTGGAGTCTACTCTGTAACTTTACATAAATCATTGGACATTTAATTTTTTTCACAAATGATGACCTGTGAACCACATCAGACCATTCCTGTGTCACACATGACCATTAAGGACTGCTGGTCTGGTGGAAATTTCAAAGAACCCTAATTATAAAATGATGGTGAAAAATGAAGGAACTCTGCAAGAAATACTGTAAAAAAGTAATTAAGAGGATTTTCACAGTTAATGGTGAAGAGAAGTCAGAGATGACTCTAGGATTAAACACTTGGATTGGTCCAATAGACTGATAGGGAAGTCAGGCAGAGCTGTTGCCTTGGGGCAATGTCGAGAAGGGACAAAGAATTGGGAGAGGAAAATAATCCACTTGCTCTAGAGTAGCTGTCTATGAAGAAATCACAGAACATACAATTGAATATACCTTGGGCAGTCACAGATATGGGACCTGGTCCAAGAGGGGAGCTCATTCCAATTATGTGTGGTTTATCAGAAGAGAGGTTCAAACTGGGACAGGCATATACCAACAGAGCTCCAACAGGAAAAGCTTTTGGGATGCCAAAACAGGGCTTGAGAAATGCTGGGCACCCATCTCTCCACTCCTCAACCTTCTCAACACTTTCTTTAACTTCTCTTCTACTGACTTTGCACACTCAATTTTTCATGCAGGTTATGTGATTTTATCCACATAAATTACAGGTTCTTGGAGGGGACAGATGTTACTTTTTATTTTCTTCTTTGCTTAATACTTGCATAGAAAATGTACTTTCAAAAGCGCCTATATGAGTGGCTGTTGCTGTGGATTTGCTCTGGGAGGAGAAGCACAGTGGGGGGAAGAGTAGCGGTGTCACCACACAGACACCGGGAGTCGAGTGAAAGCAGGCTAGAGATGAGCTGCTTGCAGACTCGTTTATTACAGTTGGTGCAGCAGCTTATATAGCTGAGGCAGCCAATCCGGTCAAGGGGCAGTTTATGCCATAACCAATCACTGCCTGTTGCCAGGCAGGCTCCTTTGCCAGGTGGATTCCGCAGTCATTTCCTGAGTAACTGATGCTCGCTCACCAGTGCCATCTTGGCATGGCCTTCTCATTCCATCACAAGTGGCTGCATAGAACTTTGATTTATGTACAGTATTGGATAAATCAGTCAATCTCTATGTGCTTCTTTTTCCTCTTCTATGAAAAGGGCTAAGAATGGTGCTACCTAATAGGCTTATTGTGAGGATTAAGCCACTTAAGGAAAGTGAAGTACAGAAAAATGACCTGACATATAGTTAAGTGATGAACAAATGTTAGCTGTTATGAAGGTGATTCTTGGTCTACTTTCTCATCTTATGAGGGAAGCAGGGAAAATATGTTACAACAAAAAGTAGACTACTTAATATGTAAATTAAGATAAAACTAACCATGAGCACAACCATTTGCTGTTGTTGTATTTGAAAGTGAAAGTGTTGAATTCCACTGGCTAAATGAGGCAAGCCACGCACATGATTTTTCTCTCTCTCATTCTGGGGGCATCATTAGAGTTCCTGTAGCAAAACCATGTTGGGAAAAGAAGGCATCTTGCTGCAGCCCTCTGAGAGGTGACAGGCGTCCTGTGGCTATGTCCTCACCACACTCTGACAACATCAGACTCATGTACAGACACTCCCTCAAAGGGAAGAGTATGGTTCTAGGCCATGGCTTCAGTGGTGAGAACAATCTGTTCTGAGCCACTGGCATGGTATAATTTATTTTTTTCTAATTCAGAATTAATGTGAAATATCCATACATTTTATTGGATATAGTGCAAGATTCCAACAGACATATCCAGCATAAACCAATCATACCAGGAAATTAGCCATTCCATTTCCTTTATCCCAGACTCTAGTTACCCTATTTTTACATGAAACACTAGAATCTTGAAAATATATAATCGTTTTAAACCTCACCTGTGAAAGAAAGTATGTGGTATTTGTCTTCAACTCTTTTTCATTCCATAAATCTTCAGTAAAGCTGCTTGAAATAGTCCAGCATTTGGCAAATGAGTACCTGGTACTCATTTGAAATTTTTGCCCAACCTGAATAAATTCTAAATGCTCAGTCACTCCCTTCAGTTCCCCCTACCAGAAAACACCTCACATCATTGACCAAAAGGGCACAAAAATGAAAGAAAAGAATTTGATAGTGGCTCTGAGAGCCATTCCAGAGACAATGCTCTGATATGAGTCCCAGTTCCTTATGCAAGCATATTTCTCCTTCCTATACACAAACATAGAATGTGATGCACAGAAGGGAACTTTAAAAGTCACCATCTCTAAGCCCCAATCAAATGCCTTATGAACTCCTAGAATCCCAGTCTTCTATCCTTCTTCGTCCTCCTTAGGTATTTTGTCAAAACAAGGACATGATCTAGTAACAAGATAAGTCTTGGGGAAGGCCACTGTGACCCAGGCAGGTAGGGATATATAGATCTAATGCTATTGGTAAAGCAGATCAAATACTTGTACAAACATGTATGTTCTTTGTATGTTGTATATTAGAATAACAGAGAAAAAGCCTAAGTCATAGACAATCTAGGCTTGGCTGTCATTTGCCAGACTTGGGCATGTTGAAGAGAGAATAGGGGCAAAAGAAAAACAGAAAAACTTCAGTCTACAGCTTAGCAGACACCATTCATAAACCCAAGGACTTCTTTTCCTTCATCTCTATCCACTCATTCATCTAGTCATGATCATTTACATATCACTTACTAGATATTAACTCTCTACTTAATACTGGAGATGAAAACAGATAAATAAGATACTATCTAGGAACCCAAAGAGGTTGTGAATTTAAACATTGGCGCCAAAAAGGCAATATCAGAACAGTATGATATTTCCTTAAACTGAGAAACAAGGAAAGTCTTATAAGAGCTTAGGTGATGTGAAAACTTCAACAGAGGAAAAGAAGGCTTTTCATAGGGGATGCAAATCTAAAAGCAAGCCCTTCTCTTCCCCTAAGCTGATGCCGCTTGGGCTCCTCTATCACACTTTTCATATCCACCCAATTGTTGTAGAGCAAAGAAAAAAGTCTGGAAGGGGGTTATTATCATCACCCCAGGGAACCCTGAAATCCAAAGCACAGTCTGGGGACCAGCACCAGTCAGTGCCTGAGCTATTAGAAACAAAGAAACTCAGGTGCCACTGAAGACCTTCCCAAGAGAGTCTGCATTTTAATGAGACTCCTAGGTAATCTGTGTGTTAACATTTAAGAAGACTTGTCCTTGAAGATGAGGAGTGCCTTGTTTCTAAACAAAAGCCTTCTGTAGAGTGTTTTGCTTGGGGGGTGGGGGGGTGGGGGGGGAGGCCATTGCCCAGTTCTGGAAAGGACTTGACAATCATGTCATTGAACCTCTTGTTTTGTAATGAAGAATCCCAGGTTCAGGGAGGTACCCAACAGGGACTGGGAGGAAGGGCTTGCGGAAGAAAGAGTGTGAAACTCTGTTGTCAGCCACAGTTGGTTCTCCAGAAAGGCAGGGCCATTTATTAACTTGAAGACCAAAATCCAACTTTACAGGCATGTCAGAAAGGTTGACAAGAATGCATGTACTGGGGCTGAAATACAGTAACTATCCAAAAAAGCAACAATTGAAAAAACTAGAGACAGCACTGGGTTAGACTGAAATAAGATCTGTGAATTTCTCAGGGAAGTACTTTCCCATTGCCCCACAACATTCGCCTTTCCACCACCCTCATCTGGCCAAAGGTGGTCCCCTGCTCAGCCCTAGCATTGTCTCTTATCTTTGAAGTTGAGCCTTAAATATGAACTACCTTACAAAACAATTAATTTAGAAGTGTTTCTGGGGTTTGCTGTTCCAATAATTTCTAGTTCTTTCTGACAAAAAAATCCAGATTAGCAAATTCTTAATGCATAAACTTAAGTAGGAAGATATGTCTTAGGCTGACAGTAGCATGAGTGGTGATCAGATCTATTGCTAACTGTTAGTGAACTTGGAGATAGCTCTGAGAGGACATGGCCCAAGTTGCATTGAAACCCTCCATGTTATCTCCTCCTTTCTCCCATGCCTTATTCTCCACCTGTGAGACTCTTCCACTTAACTCCTTTAAGTGTTCATATAAATGTCTTCTTCTTCCAAGTCTACCACCTCATTTCCCCTCCTTATTCCTTTACCTCCCAGAACTCCCTTCATTTGCAAAACAGAAAGCAAAAAGAAAAAATGGCCAATGACTCACAAAAAATAGAAATACACACACCCACACACCACCCTCAACCATGTTCAACTGTGAAAACTGTGAAGATTTAAATTTACCAAATGAATCATGAAGATGCTACCCTAGAGTAAGAGGAGATTTTTCTCACATGAAATCTCTCTCCACTCATGGGGGCTTGTTGACCATGCCCCAGATGTCACCAGCTCCCTTCTCAGGACAGCTACTGCTCACATCACTCTCCCTTTTCCCTTACCCAAGCTTCCTTTCTTGTCTGCCCTCCAGGGTTTTCCCTTGATCCGAAACCTTTCTAGAACTCTTCAGCTAAATCTCAGGCCAGCAGATAGTGCCTCTGCCTCAGCCAATTTGAATGCATGTGCCTGTGAG
The DNA here is from genome assembly GCF_964237555.1 of Oryctolagus cuniculus. NCBI lineage: Eukaryota > Metazoa > Chordata > Mammalia > Lagomorpha > Leporidae > Oryctolagus > Oryctolagus cuniculus. The sequence goes on from NC_091433.1 coordinate 153,869,194, forward strand.
ATTTCCTGAGACACTCTGAGCTGCTGCATTAAAACTTCATGAGAGCCTTCCTCCGGAGGCCTAATAATAGCACGTTTCATCTCTGAGCCACTTTATAAACATTCACTGATTAAGCTGCCCTTCATCCCGTAAGTTCTGGGTTTCTGTGCAGTGGACTTCATTCTCCACTGCCTTCAAATTACTCCAGGAGGAAAAATGCTAATACCTGCAGGATCTTTTCTGGATATTTTAGGACAAGACATCATTAATGCCAAAGGCCTTGCAATAACAACCTCCACTTGGGTAATGGCTTGGAGGGATAGAGGATTTAACTCTGCATTTCTATTCAGAGACTGAAATGGCATTTTCATCTCCATAAGCCACATTAGCTGAAAGAACTTGACTCCATGGCCTATGGCAGGGTCATTGAACTACTATCCAGGGGCCAAATCCAGCATACCATTTGTTTCCATAAGTGAATTTTATTGGAACACAGGTTCATTCATTGTGAGTTATATATGGTTACTTCTGCCTTAAAACATCAGTTGAGTAGTTGTGACACACATCAACTAACCCACAACGCCAAAAAATATTGACTATCTGACCCAGTACTGAAAATCTGTTGACCACTGCTCCAAGGAACTTAAAATTTGTTCTCATCCTGCATATTCTCTAAATATCTTTAAACAACACTCCCTCTCTGGGCCTCCGTTTCTCCATCTGTAGACTGAATGATCTCTAAATTGAGCCATTCCTTTGTGTTTATTCACCCAGTGTTCAGTAAGTACTAGCTTCTAGTGTGGTAGTTTTAACTCAGTCCCATTGCTGGCTTCTCTGAAGCCAGGAAAGGAGCTTTGAGTTCTCACGAATCTTCCTAGGCATCAGGCTCTGTACTGAGCCCTAGAAACACCTGTGGAGTATAACTGAACTAACTGAGTTGTATTTCTTTCTTTTCAGAGAGATCTCTCAGAATGATGTCTTAGAAGTGATAGAGGCAGATGTGTTCTCCAACCTACCCAAGTTACATGAAATGTAAGCAAGAAACCCAGAGGTGGGAGACAGTTGCTTGTGACTATTTTTGGCAACAACCTTAAAATTCTCTTCTGTTCCTTGGAGGCCTTGGCTCTGCTCTGTACCCAGATCCCTAGAATGCCAAAACAGGATGTTAAAGTCAGCATAAAAGGCACTGTCATGTGTCTCTGCCTGGTGAATCTGGCATTAGCCCAGAGCCCAGTCTCATCCTGCTCTCTGTATTCCTTTGTTCTCTGCATCACAGGCCCAAAGACCTTGGCCCACGGCTGTGAGCACTTGTACCTCCAGCCCATCCTCACTTTCAAAGTTATTCCACACAAAGAAAGTGAATTCTATCTGAGGTAACTGAAGGTGTGGAATCCTGTTCTAAATAAGAAACAGAACCATCAGAGCCTAAGTTTTCTTGTCTACAAAACTGTAATAATAGATTGGGTGCATCATAGGATTACTGTGATGAAGACAGGAGATTATAAATGCAAATTAAATCCAGCCTATCAATGGGTTTAAAGTACATGTGGCCATCCTTGGTTCCTCTACTACTCCAACCAAATGTACTTACCTTTGTTGACAATGTAACTTTTTCCTATTTTTGTAATATATCAATATAGAGAAGATATTTCATGAATTTCAAAATGACTACAAAAATATCATGATACTTTTCTCCATCCTTCTCTCCTCTTTCCTTTCTTTCTTCTTTCTCTTATTTTTTGGTGATAACATAGCAGTTTAACACGCATTTCAAAATCTCATACAGACCTGTTTTATGCCAGTGCATAATCAGCAGTTATTAGCTCACGGAATCATGGAAGTGTTAAGTCCACTAAAGACTTTGGAGGCTGTCTGACTGAAGTTTCTAAAGGATATTCTGTGACCACTAAGAATTTAGGAAATCATTAGGTGTTTAAAAAAAGAAAAAGAATCTATGTTCAGACAAGATTAGGGAACATTTCAGCAAATAAAGTTAGACAGGATTCTGTACTATGGGAAAACTTCTTAGAGCCTGTAACCTGCTGGTCTCACACATTTGGAATTCAAGCCAGGTTTGTATTGGTTCTCAACTAAAGTCACTGGAAAGGTTTCTTCCATAGAGCACTGGTGAGCATATCAGATTCCTGTGGACACAATTAGGAAGGCCCATGAACCATCCTCCTAATTTTAAAATTAGGAATGAAAGATACAACAGAGAAGTCAAAAGGCTTAACCAAAATCACCCAGACAAATCTACAGCAGGATAAGGACATCACCATAAATCCCTTGACCCTTTTGTATATTTTTTAAAAAGTAAGGTTGTGGGGAGCAGCCCGGACTGGACTGAGTTACTGGAATTAAGACTTATTCTATGCATCTGCTCTCCCACAGTATGGCGCTGGGAGAGAAGTAAACAGCTTCTACACAGCTGCCTCCAGTTCAACCAATAAACTGTAGGACTTGCTCCTGATTGGAGAGCGGCGTGCTCGGCGTGTGGGCAGCCGAGTTGGGATTGGCAGAGGAGGACTATAAAGGAGGAGAGAGACGGCATGCACCAGGGAACATCTAAGGGGAACATCTAGCTGAAGGAACACCTGTGCAGCCCCCGAGAAGAGCCGGCCGGCGGTGTGCCGCTCCCCTGCGGAAGTGGGGAATGTGGCCAGGGGGAACTGCCCTTCCACGGAGGTGGAAGGGATAGTAGCCAACCCGGGAAGAACCAGCAGCGAACCCGGGGAGGGCCGAGCAGACGAAAGAACAGCGCAGGGTCCTGTGTCGTTCCTCCACGAAGACGGGGAGCGACAAAGGTTTTTTTTTTTTTTTTATCATTTGCCAAGTATCAGTAGGGGCCAAGCACAATACATCTATATTGGGGAATTTGTTCAGGAAGGAGAGTCTCCTCCATGGCAGCACACTCCCCCTCCCTTGTCCTTCCTTCCACCCACTCTGCCTCCCACCCTCATTGCTCCTTGTCGTCATGCCTCCCCGCCATTAGCCTCATGCTCCTTCCTTTTTTCTCCCTCTGCTACATCTCTTCTAATCCTAGTTGGGAAGACAGCCCTGACCAAAGTCTCAGAACCCATAGAGAATATCAGGGAAATGAACCACAGGGCAGCCAGCTTTCTGGGTAGAGTCAGGCAGGCATCCGTTGATGCAGCTCAGTTGGTAGGAGAGCTAACAGAACAGCTCTCTCACCTCTTCCTGGAAGGGAGAGTTGGTCACCCCCATGCCACACTGACTACACTTAAGATGATTAATTACCTCGTACCTGGATCTGGGGAGCTGCAGGTTACTGAAACAAAAAGCTAGCAAGACAGGAAGGAAGTAATTCACAAAGGATCTCTGCAAATATGCGCTGATCCAAGGAGCCAAGGAAAGGACAACGCTTCGCTGGAATCCAAAGCTGATGTGCTCAACTCCAGACTCTTGATCAGCACGTAGTGCAGGTCAACCTGGGGCAGAAGTCACCAGGGGAACTCACCCATGAGCGGTGGGTCCACAGGATGAAGGGAATTCCTAGCCTATCCCCAGTTGCTCTCTGCAGGGGACTTCATGGTTGAAAACAAAGAGATATTGGTTGTTTTTCAGAATTCCTATCTTTATTTTCCTTTGTCCCTCACTCTTTGCTTCTCTGATCTCCTTTTGTACACTCACCCTTTTTTTCCTTCCTTCTCATCTTCTTTCCACACTCTTGTGCTGTTGTTCTCTACCCCCTTATCTCCAAACCAGACACAAACTCAATTCCCCAGATTGGTCTCCCACCTCCTTTGTCTCCTCAGACCCTGGGAGATCCTTACTGGTTAAACACCCATCTCTCACCCAGCCAATGCTTTGTTTGCCACTAAAGTACAGGCCCCGCGTGATAAGAGTTAAATAGGGCAGAGTTAACATATAGTTTGCACCATTTAGTATAATAAGTCACCGCATGCTTGCTCAATATTTGTTGAAATGATAGGTGGACGTATAGACAAGTGGATGGGTAACTGGACGGATGATTTATTGATGTAGTCTGCATAAAGTAAAAATTCTCCAGCATTCCTTGCTGTTTAGATCATTTGTATATGCATTCTTCTTTTACAGTAGAATTGAAAAGGCCAACAACCTGCTGTACATCAACCCTGAGGCCTTCCGGAACCTTCCCAACCTCCGATATCTGTAAGAACTCGCATATTCTGGTGCCACATCTAATATCAAATTCTACTTTTCCATTGTAGTGAAATACCCAGTTTTATTCTGAGGAGTGATTACTTTTTATCAAGGAAGTCGGGGGTGGCTCAAGTGGAGTTAGGAGACTCTAGTGGAAGATTCTAGTTTAATGAGCAAATTTCCCTAACATAATTGCATTTTGTTTTCATTTACAAAAACAGGCATAATGGGTGCCATTTGCATTAATGGGACTGTCATGCGGACCTCTTAGAAAACTCAGTCATAATTTAGGGTTAATGAGATGACACCAAAATTTCAGCTAGCATTAACTGTGACCTTGACCTCAAAGACACTGTCTCTCTTGTTATGCATATATGCATTATTTCTTTGATACACTGCAGTGTTTTATTTTGTAAATTTGGGTTAATAATAGACATGGTGTTTTACCAGCACAGAGATTCCTGGTGCTTTGAGCTCCATCCTTTGGGCTTGCCCCCAACCACTTCTCCACTCAAATGGCTTTCAGATTTGCTAAGGGCTTACGGAGTGACACAAAGTAGTAGACAGAATTTTGATTGTGAGGTTAAAAGTGTCTGGGTCCATTTACCAGTGACCAATCACAGGCATTAGCCTCTCATAACTTGTCTCCTCACCAAGAGAATGGAAATAACAGTAATACATGCGTGTACATTGTCTTTTAGCACACCAACAATACAGAGCCAGCCTTCCAAACAGAAAGTCTTAAAACAACCATTTCTCACTTTTCACCTGTTTGCGAGTTGATCAGCAGAATGGTTCTGCAGATCTGGACTAAGATTGCCTCAGCTAAACTCAACCATACACCTGTCGTTAGTTGGCAGGTCAGCTCAGGGCTGGTGGCTCTGAATGATCTCAGATGGGATGACTCAGCCATCCTCCACGTGGTGCCCATTTCCAGCAGGTGAGCATAGGCTGGTTGTCATGGCAATCCCAAGGTTCCAGGGAGACAGCTGAAGATCACAAGTATCTTACAGCTTAAACCATGCACCAGCATACCACCTTCTCTGATTCTCTTTACTAGCTAGGGCAGTTCACAGAACCAGCCCAGTTTCAAGAGACATAGTTTTTTTCATAACGAACATTTCAATTAATTATTTTGATTGATTTGAAAGTCTGAGAAAGCAAGAGACACGGAACCAAACAGAGATCTTCCATTCACTGATTTACTCCCCCAGTGACAACCACAGCCAGGGTTCAGCCGGATTGAAGCCAGGAGCCCAGAATTCAAACCAGGTCTCTCACATGGGTGGTAGGGACCTACCCCAGCACTAGAGCCATCACCCCCTGCCTCCCAGGGTGTATATCAGCAGGAGACTGAAATCAGAAGCAGGGCTGGGACTCAATCCCTGGCCCCTCAAAATGGGATGTGGACATCCCAAGTGGCATCTTAACCACTGTGCCAAACACCCACACCAATAACACAATTTTTCACAAGGCAGTATGCATAGTTTTCCAAAAGACTTTTCACAAGGATAAACTGATCTTTAATTTCAATTTCCATGAACTTTTTGAAGTCCCCTCATAGATGTCATTCCTTGATGGGTGAAACTGCGAAGTTATAATAGTGATGACAGTGTGGATACAGGAAAGTATATCAAAGCCACTTTTGCAATCAATTAATTTTAAAAGTTTTTGTACAGCACCTGCATCGCATATGTTCAATAACTATTAGCTATTATGATTCTATCCCTAGATTTTGGCTCATAAGAATTAGAGTTAGCAGGTCCAATAAGGAACACTGCACCACTGCATGCTTCAGCAATCTGAGTGGGGATTGAGAGAGTAAGAGACTTAACAGAAAAGAATCCATAGGACCTAGAGGTTCAGCTCTCTGATAGGCATCCCAGAAAATGTCTGAAAAAGATACAAGGACATCTTGTCTCTGAGCTGTGTCAGAGGCAGAGGCTGGGTTCAGGGTCACAAAAGCCATGTAGTTACACAAGATTCAATCCTTACAAAGAAACCCCCCCCCCACACACACACACACACTAGCTTAATTTCCTGCTGTCACCACCTTGAAATCCTTTAACATTTGTAAACAAGAGGCTCTGTAATTTCATTTTACACTGCATCCTGCAAATTACATGGTCAGCCCTTGTCAGGTGCTCATGTTAAGATCTCTGCTAGTTTCAAGTGTGGGTAGCTTGACCCCCTAAGATGACTTTGTTCCTTAGGAGCAGAGACTTTGCCATGCTCTCTGCAGAGGCTAACCCGACTAGGCAGGTGAGAGCAGATGAAATATGTGGTAACAGAAGAGCACGGACCTTAGAGTCAGAAAACCCCAAGGGCTTCTTGCTGACTCCACCATTTACTAATGGAGAACGCCTGGGCCAAGCACTGGACTCCTGCCGTGCTCATGGCTTATACCAGCCTCCAGTGAGACATACATGAAAACATCTTACATACTACAAACTGCTCAGAAACAGTACTGCATATATGACTATTAGTAGAATGATTATTCTGGTCCACCAAAGTGTGCTGGTCTACTCTCCACAAGATTCCAACAACTGCTGACTGGAGACAAGCTCACCACCAAGACCTCCAGCTGTTACCTAGAGTGTTTGACATGGATTCAAAACCAGGAGGTGAGAGGTGCTTTTGCATTTAAGGGAGAAATATAGAAAAGAAAGGGAAAAATACAATATGTGACAGGGCCAGCATTATGGTATAGCAGATAAAGCCATCACCTGCAATGCTGGCATCCCATACGGGCACTGGTAGGGTCCTGCCTGCTCCACTTCCAATCCTGCTCCATGCTAGTGACCTAGGAAAAGCAGCAGAAGATGGCCACAGTGTTTGGGCCCTGCCACCTATGTGGGAGACCTGGATGAAGCTCCTGGCTCCTGGCTTTGACCTGGCTCAGCCCTGGCCATTATGGCCATCTACGGAGTGAACCAGCGGATGGAAGATTTCTATCTCTGTGTTTCTCCCGCTCTCTCTGTAACTCTGACTTCCAAATAAATAAATCACTCTCTTTTTTTTAAAGGCTATATATAAAATCAGAAGTACTGCAATCCAGATGGCACACTGGCTTTTTTTAGCTAGATAGTCAAGTATCATCTCTAATCCTCGGTTTCCATATCTGTAAATTGGGTGGCTATGAAAACCAAGTAAGATTATGCTATAAAAAAAACTTTGAAATTATTTTAGTATAAAATTATAAACTATACAAATACAATATCATTAGTACCTGTTGACCAATTGCTTTGTTTTTCATCCTTCCTTTCTTCCTCTTTTCCTCACAACTGTGAGGAATGAGGGGTCAGAACAAACTTTTAAACCCACACCCTTGGCCAGCACCACTCATTCTTCCTAATGGGGTCCCTTGGAGCTGGCACTGTGGCGTATGGGGTGAAGCTACTGCCTCAGTGATACCAGCATCCCATACAAGCTCCCGTATGAGTCCTACCTGCTTCACTTCTAATCCAAGCTCCTTGCTAATGACCCTGGGAAAGCAGCAGCAGAGGACCTAAGTACTTGGGCCCTGCCACCCATGTCGGAGACCTGGAAAGACTGGATGGAGTCCCTGGCTACTGGCTCCTGCCTGGCCTGGCCCCAGTTGCTATGGGCATTTGAGGAGTAAACCAACAGTTGATTTCTTCCCCCACCCCCAAATTCATAGTGGGTCTTCAAATCTGAAAGATTATATCAGGGAAACAAAACCCAGTTAAGCATCCATATTGTATTAGTTAGCTTGAGCTGCCATAATAAAATACCATAGACTGGATGATATTATTTCTGACAGTTGTAGAGACTGGGAAATCCAAAATCAAGGTATTGGTCAATTTGGCCCCTGGTGAGGGCTCTCCTCCCAGCTTATAGACAACTGTCTTCTCCCCATGTTCTCAGATGGCCTCAAGAGTGAACCTCTGGTTCCTCTTTTTTATAAGGACCTGAACCCTATCAAATTGCAGTCCCACCCTCATGACTACATTTAAACTTAATTACTTTCTAAAGGTCCTATCTCTAAATAATGGTCGCAATGAGGAGAAGAGTTTCAACATATGAAATTTAGGGAGGACACAGTTCAATCCAAGGCAAATGTCAGAGCACCAGTCATAGTAGCATCCTGATCCAGCCCCCAGGTAGATGGCAGCAAATGCAGAGGGTCTTTGGGAGGATGTACCATTTGTTTCAAAGCAAAGAAAAGCACAAAATAGATGAAGGAACCCATTGGGGCCAATATTATTGAGTTGTTTTGTTGATGTTGTTTTAAACAAGAATAAATGTTTATCACCACAGCTAACAAAGCAGGAGATTACAAGGAGCAGGAGAGAGTTGCTATTTGACTTGAGCAATCTAATTGCTATGCACACATACTTAGAAATGTTCCAAAGCCCTCCCTGTTCATTTTCTTTCATGCTGCTCATTTGATGGCACAGAATTCAAGAGAACCAGAAATCAGCCCTCTTCATCAAGACCTTCTTGCTTCACTGAGGAATCTGACGTGGTTAAAACTTATGAATAAAGAACTGTTCATTAACTAGAATATGCAGCCAAGGATTCATCTAAGTGGACTGTTTTGAAAATCAATTTTGTAAATACTGGCAGTATTTCTTTCCTTACTGCTCAGCCTTCCTGGAGCTGACCTTTTGGTTATGAAAGATTATCTATTGATCTGTAAATAAGGTTTACACAATATTCTGTTGCCTCCGTATCTTGTCCAGTTCTCAGGCAGATGGGTGCTGTTCTTTGCTACACCGTACACCATAATCCCAGTTGAACTTTCACATAGCTAGGGAGGTCTCTCCCAACCTCCCACTGACAACCTCTTCCACTGCGATGTGGTCCCTCAGGCCTCCTCACACATCCTGTTCATGGCTACCTCGCCATCTGCTTCTCCAGCTTGGGACACCCCTCAGTGATCCAGGCTATTTCTTCCACAATCCTTTTAAGTCCCTCTGTGTCTTTTCTATGTTCCTCTCTTTCAATGGGTTTGGCAGGAGTAAAGGAAGTTTTCTGATGACAAAAGCTAAACGGATGCAAGCAGCGTGGCGAAGGACTGGAGAGGCAGCTCAGAGTAATGAGTCAACGCAAAGGCTCCACCACCCGCTGCCTGGGCCAGGTCACAGCACTTTCTCTTGTTCCTTGTATAACCTTGTATAATCGGCTTAACTGTCTAAATCTCAGCTCTCCTTTCTGCAAAAAAAGGAATGCCAACATTGCTTACATCATTGGATTGTATTAAATGACCTAAACTGAATGAAGTTCTTAGAAGAATGATGCTTTAAAGATTCTCAATAAATATTGGCAATTCTTATTAAATTCCTGACCCTGTCATTGACTAGCTCAACATACCTTGGCAGGGGACTTTCCCTCTCTGCTCCTCAGTTCTTTCATCTGCTTGGAAAAAAAAAAAAAAAAAGGAAGAAAACAATAAGATACCTGCATTGTAAGACTGTTATAAGGTTTTTTAAGATAACGAATGCAAAGGTTCTGTTACAGCATTGGAGCACAATTAATATTTCTGATTTTCTGATGCTGCTCACGGTGTTGCTGGTGATGCTGTCTCTTTCCCCTACCAATAGTCCTAGGACTTGACAGGTTTCTGCTGGCAAGAAACCACCAATCAGCATTCAAACCTGGCACTTGTTTGAAACTTGCCTTTCCCAAAGAACAAAAGCTTTTTCTTACAGAATCCTTGACATATGCAGAAAGAATCTTCCAGCAAACAAAACTAAATTATCCTACAGAGTGCTAATAGAAGACTCTTAACCTTGCCTTTTAATGTTTATTTTCAATGCTAACGGTCCACAAGCTTTCATCATCCCCATTCAAAATAATTCTAGCTCTCCCACAGATAGCTAGCAGAATAAAGCATCCCATTTTTATGCTGATTTATAAGTTAACACCTTTATCAAACTTTATGGAATTTGATTCTTACAGCAATCCATGGGGTAGGCAAGGCCCAAAGAGTGCTTATTTTTAATAGGAGAATTAAGCTAACTTGCCTAGAGTCCTTGGTTACAGGGTTTTCTTACAGGAACATGAAATGTCGCTATAGGATAGATCACCGTAATACTTCTGGTGCTCAGCCGTGCTCATCTTTCTTCGGTGGCTGAAACAAGAGCTGTACCAAGGTTCATTTGGAAACACTGTGGCAGCCATGTGCATGGTGCAAAGAATTTGTGCTTCCCCATTTATCCTTCATAATTTTGGATATGAATAGGCAAGGTAATAAGAAATCGCTCTTTCAGCCAATCATTGAACAAGCATTTACTGAAGAGGTACTCTATCCCAACCTTTGTTGTTACTGTTGGTTGAACAAAATATGACAGGAACAATGAAGTCTCTGTTGTCACAGAGCTTGTATTCGAGTTGGGGAGTCAAACAATGTTGGAGAAAGGTGGTGATAATGCTATGAAGAAAGATTAAGAAAGTAGAAATTCATGTTTTAGAAAGGGTGAAAAATGATGGAAAGGGGGAACTGGTGCTGTGGCACAGCAGGTTAAGACACGGACTGCACTGCCAACATCCCATATGGACACCAGTTCAAGTCCCATCTGCTCCACTTCTCATCCAGCCCTCTGCTACTGTGCCTGGGAAGGCAGCAGAAGATGACCCAGGTACGTGGGCCTCTGCACCCACGTGGGAGACCCAGAGAGGCTTCTGGCTCCTGGCTTCAGTCTGTTCCAGCTCCAGCTTTTACAGCTCTTTGGGGAATGAAACAGCAGATAGAAGACCTCTCTCTCTCTCTCTCTCTCTCTCTCTCTTACTCTGCCTTTCAAATAAAATAAAATAAATATTTTTTAAAAGAAAGGATGGAATGAAGACCTTGTGCAAAATACAGGAGACATCTGTAGATAGCTGTCCCCTCCAGGAGCTCAGTCTTTTGGAAAGACTAGCATCCATAACTGGAAAACAACAACACATCTGCAGAGTTGTGAGGCACAAGTCATGGCTGAGAGGAGAGACCCAGTGTGCTGGCCAGCCTAGACATGGGAAGAGCCTTTTGGGAAGGAGGATTGGAAAATGAGAGTTAAATATGACTTAGAAAAGAAGGAGGAGAAATTTCCTGTGAAAAGGAGAAAATGCTAGAATGGGGAAGGATTCTGCAGTGGGCAGAAGATGGGGAGAAACTGAGTCTTAATTAAACACTGGGAAGGAGAATGATTCGTCCCAGAGTGTGGCCTAATACTCATACAATAGGGAACTATGCTATCTGAGGTTCTTGTGCAGCCTAATGGAACAAGGACAAAGAGCTGGCCTGTAGAGGGAAGAACGGCAGGGTATGGAACATGCTCCAGGAAGGAGCATGTGAAGGGGCAGTCTCCATAATCCAGGAGCACTGCAAGGGTGGCACCTAGAAGACTAGAAAGGCCTAGTTCAATGAGGGACACCACTCAAAAAGAAGAACCAGCGTGTGGTTTGCCTCTGGGTCAGACATGGATCCAGGTCACGGCAGTGGTTTTTGCGTAGTCTTCTCCACCCACCCTCAAAGCTTCCCCTAAGAACTCGACACAGAGTCATCTTGCAGGTGGCACAAGTCAAGAATCCAGTCATCTTACACAGGGGCTGTGATTATGGGCAAGAAATTATTAGCCATCTTGCTGGCCGTCAGCGTAACTATCTAGGCATGTTGCCATGGCTATGAGGATGTTTGGGCATGATGGAGATTGTACAATTGTTTCTTCTGTCAGTAACCAGTCTGGCAGAGGCAACTTCACCTACAATTGTCAAACCTAGGAAAACGTGGCCAGGTCTCCTTTCTGGAACAGTGACCTTCAAGGTGATATTTCAGCTGAGCCTATCAGCTTTAGAAGGCCAGAGCCCCCTTGACCATCATCAAGATGACGACATTTGCATGCTGCTCACTTTTTTCCCCTATTCTCTATCTCTGACCTGGTCAGTACACTTCCTACTTCAAGAACCCACATCCTCTTCACCTGCAAGGAACCACCTGATCCATCATCAATTCAATTCATATTTCTGGTTCTCATACTCTTCTTCCTAGAGGAATATGCATTTTTAAAAGCAGAATCTTGGAAAGGTAATGCTAAACTAAACCCAGGAGTTGATAATGATGGACTCCCAGACATGGGGGCTTCCCCAGGATGGACAGAAAAGTTCTACATGACCCACTCAAATAGCACATAAGGAGCCATCCAACTCCTCTACCCACTTGCAGAGTCCACGCAATTTTATTTCCACAGGGTACACCTCTGTATGAAGGTAAAAGGCACGCACGTTCTAACTGAATGTCCCATCTTCCCCCAAACTCTTGGCTTGTCTGCGAAAGATGCTGCCTGCATCCCAGGGGCACAACTGCAGGAGGGATGCGATCCTGGGGAAGCAGCAGCCCACGAGATCAGCTGGCTCAAGACCAGGAGCAACAATGCGGCGCAAGGGTGTCACCACCAAATTCCCCGGATGTGAACGCTCCATCCAGAGCCAGGGCACAGCATTTGCACACAGCAGGCCCTCACTGGGAATACAGGCCTGGTTTGAAACCTTTCTTTTTGGGAAGTGAGAGGGGAGCAGCTGCTGTTTTTAGAAAAATATCTTGGGGTGTTAACAGAGTGTGCCAACTGAGGTGACAAATGCTTTAAGAAAGAATATTTTCATCTTCAGCAGACATCACAAAGATGTTCTGCTGTGGTTTAATCACAGGTTTATCCACAGTGAACGATTAGTTCAGAGATGGTGAGCTCTTCCCTCTTGTGTTTGGCATAAAGATAGCAGTGTTAGCAAGACAGAGCGGATACTTAGGCTACCCACAAGGGAAGCAACTCAACAACCTCCCTCACTTGCGAAGTGCCTCCTGCACCGTTTATGTAGACAAGGACCAAACCACAGGGGCCTAGTGGATGCAGACTCAGCAAGACCCCAAGGAAAAGCGCTTCTCTTTACAAAAGAGCCAAGGACCCAGGTTCCCAGCCGCGCGGCTGCCTGTGCGAACTGACAACCAAGTACCACGACCTCCCTGAGCTTGAGAAAAATGGAGAGAGGAGTCACTGCCCTAACCCCTGCGAGAGACTGTTGCAGAGAAAGAAGGGAAGGCACGCGATACAGGAGCACGCGCAAACTTCCAAGCGCCACGCGAGCATCCTGCAGGTTGTCAGAAGCCCCACTGGGTGGTGTGGAGGTGGCTAACAGGAACCCAAATCCAAAACGTGCTTTCACTGGGTATTGATTTGCCGGTCTTGCAAATCCCTGTGCAATATCTACTGATGGTTCCATAGATGGGAAACTTGAGCTTCTGAGATGCCGACTGAATTGCTCAAACTCAGAAAACAAGACTAACTGATACTTATTGAACATCTTAGTCTATGGTTGACCCCAAACTAAACCTTTTGTTCAATCAATTTGCTCATCTCCCAGTCTTCTAAAACAGTGATGTAGCACTTCCCCAGGACTCGGAGATTACATAGCGGATAGAAGTGAGAACGGGAGAGGGCATTTAATCTGGGGGTTAACATGCCATTTAGGATGCCCGCATCTCCTACCAGAATGCCTGGTTTTTATTCTCGCTCCAGCTTCCTGAAAATGCAAACCATAAGAGGCAGCAGGTTATTTCTCAAGTAATTGGGGTAACTGGATTCCTGTCACCCACATGGGAAACCTGAGTTCAGTTCTCAGCTTTCAGCTTCAGCCCAGCCCCTACACCTGCCACGTTAGGCACTTGGTGAGTAAACCAGTGGGTAGGAGCGCTCGCTCGCTCTCTCCTTTCTCTTTCTCTTTCTCTCCCTCTTCCCCTTTCTATCCCTTAAATAAATAGAATTTTTTACAAAAAACAACTGAGAAAGGAAGCCAGGAATGACTCCCACACAGATCCTGCTGCTTTCCAGCTGTGTAATTTTCCTCAGGATTCTCAGCGCAACACGGACATGATAATATATCTGGAATTTGTGATCAGCTACTTGGGCTAAGTTGAAGCACGCCTTAAAAATAGCGTACTAAATAATTAATATTAGAAACGAATTGTGCAGGATGTGCAAACTCTGTAAAATATTAACTCTTTTGTGACTCCCCTATGTAATTTAAATGTAACTGCTTGCCACAAATTAGTAGTTTGACTCGAGTTATTTTACATCGGCATCCAAGAATGTCCCAACAGGCCACCACTTGGCAATGCTGTTAACTTGGAATCCAACCTGGAGAGATCTTTGGATTTTACAAGTTTTTATGTAGGCAATGTGCTCTAAGGGGCAGACATCACTGAGAGCTGTGGCAGCCAGAACGCCCAGCTGCAAATTCCATTCCTTCAATTTCAGACAGAAACTTCAACTCTCTAAGCCTCAGTTTCCTTGTCTATATAATGGAGGTAACAATAGTACCTTCCTCACTGTGATTCGAACAGGCTTCAGTGATTTTAATACAAGTCAGGCATTAACAACGAATGGCCAGCATGTGAAAATAGACACTCATTAAGTATTATTCCTTCTAGTTCAAGTCCAGAGACGTAGGCAAGTTATGTAGCCTCCGTGAACTTCGCCTCTTCTTTGTAAAATGGGAATCACACCTGTGCTCATCTTAGAAGCTCACTGTGACGCCAAATGAAGTCGCATAAATATGTGTGCTCAACAAATCATCCAGCAAGATTATGTTCAAGTCTTCTCAGGAGAACTCCGGGACAGAATGGTGGCCCATGTAACGAGTTCCTAGGAGTTCAGTGACTTAGTCCAGGGCCACCTTAGTGAGCCTCTCACTCAGGCCAGACACCAGGCACCCTGTCCCCAAGCTGCAGGGGTCAGCTATAAAACCTGACTCATGATCTTGAAGTCGCTTTCTCAACCTAAGTAAAGCAGAGCGGGGATGCAGGAAGATCTGACTGACAGCTGTTTCCAGAGCTCTCTCCCAAGGCCTCTCCTCAAATGTGACTCTTTGCACCATGTTCATATCGAGGGTTATGAGAGGGTAAGACTGGTAACCGGTTTCCAGAATCCTGGAAAGTGGCACCTTTCATACTTGAGTGTCTCAGGAGACACTCTGGGACACTCTGCAACTCTAACCTTTTCCCTGGCCACAAAGGTGTCCTACCACATGGTCCAAATTACCATCCGGGGAGAACAGGTCGGTAGCGGATCACAAGATTTTCTTTTTCTTACAAGCTCACTTGGTCAAAGGGTTCCCCTCAGGTTAGCTCCCTTTTGATTCAGTTTGCCACGACATGTTTTCATGCTGCTGCGGTTCAGTGCAGAGGCTGACGGGAAGGAGCAGGCATCTGATCCTGTGACTGCTGGTCTGTGAAAACTCTGGGTGAGTTCTGCACTCGCTTGCTTGATCTCCCCCTGGTGACCCAGCAGAGCCCACTCTCAAACACCCAAAGTTGCTACAAGAAAGTGAGCGAAAGTTCAGCTTCCCTTTCATCAACAGGCTCTGATCTTCTAGCCTGTAAACCTTCTGATCTCCAGCCTGGTGGAGGAATGTGTGGTACTCCGCCTGTGAGAGCTTTGCCAACCATGTTCTAACAGTGTTCTCAGAGAATTCGTCTGCAGTAAAGGAAATTGTCATGCATGTTTTAGTTTGTGGCAGGGATTCCAAGGTTGGACCAGGAAACATGAAACTCGGGAGCTATTGTGCAATGGAAGGGGAGAAGGTCCCAGGTCAGTGCATTTGGGGAAAGCCAGCACGCAGCTTCCTTCTGCTGGGCATTTATAATGAACTGTATCCTAGAAACGGCTCCAAGAATGCCACAGGAAAGAAACTGCTTAACCATGTTAATCCAGTGTTTCCCAAACTCCTCTCCCCACTGCAGCCTCTCGTTTTTCAAACAAAGCAGGCAGATCCTCTAGAAACAGTGTCTCTAGAGACACGCGCAGTTGCTAAGTTGAAATGCATCCCATGGTCCCGCGCCGCGGCTCAATAGGCTAATCCTCCGCCTAGCGGTGCCGGCACACCGGGTTCTAGTCCCAGTCGGGGCACCGGATTCTGTCCTGGTTGCCCCTCTTCCAGGCCAGCTCTCTGCTGTGGCCCGGGAGTGCAGTGGAGGATGGCCCAAGTGCTTGGGCCCTGCACCCCATGGGAAACCAGGAGAAGCACCTGGCTCCTGCCATCGGATCAGCGCGTTGCGCCGGCTGCAGCGGCCATTGGAGGGTGAACCAACAGCAAAAGGAAGACCTTTCTCTCTGTCTCTCTCTCACTGTCCACTGTCTGTCGAAAGAAAGAAAGGAAAAGAAAGGAAAAGAAAAGAAAAGAAAAAAGAAAGAAATGCATCCCAGAGGTCGAGGAAGCCAGTTCCCTCCTCCTGAAGAAGCCCTTCCTCACAGCTACATCATTCCAGAGGGAGGGCACCAAGCACTCAGCAGCACGACGCAGTCCTCTGCCGGGCCACTCTCATAACTGGGACCCGGCACTGTCACAGGCCGGGCACGAGGCGGCTTCCGATTCGGGAGGGTTGGGTTCGGTCTCGAGCTCTGCCTCCTTACGTGGCCCCAGGAAAGTAACTGGACTTCTCTCAGCTAAGCACCTTCAGCTCTGAGGGTGGTAATGATCCCTGCCTCCTAAGGTAGTGGAGAGGAATAAATAAAATAATCGATGGTAAGTGCTTGGTGCGGTACCTGGAGATAGGAAGTGTTCAATACACGTTGACCATTATGATTATGAATCCTGTATCTATTTTCTAGAGCAGCACTGCACAAATCGTTTAGCATTTACACGTGGCAGTCAGGCCCGTCTCCGCAGGCAAAGCATCATACCCATTGGGTGGTATGGTCTTGATTCCTCACCTCACCAGCAAAACAAAACAATAGGAGCGTATGTCTCAATATAGGTTTATGTATTTATCAAGTAGATACACATACACAAATAACTGCAGTATTGTGCACTCAAAAACATGTAAGTAAACAATACTTTAAAGATAGAATAAAGATGAATAAAGAATGTATGTATACATTTTCATCATCTCTGATTATGTACCATTTTACATCACACAGTAATCCTGTTTCGCTCCCACTGTATATATTAAGATAGCAATATTTTAGGGAAAGCAATATTATAGGATGGGCTTTATTGTTTATTTAATCCTTAGTTTAACACTGAGAAAAGCAATTCACAGGTCATGTCAATCTTAAATTTTAATGGCTGTCAAAGCTGACATCAAAACTTCACGAAGATAGGTAGACTTGACGCCAGAGTAACTCCATAGATTTGCTCCTGGAATCATCATTCTTAGAGTCAATTCTATGCTCTTCTGATGCGAACATCTGTCTGCAAGCCAGCTAGTAAATGTTCTTCCCTAATGTCAATCAGGTGTTCTTACAAACTACCTGGAAGATGTTGCATTTTTATGCATTTAATGAAAGCACTCAAAAACCTCTTGAAAAAACTTAAGCTCATTAAAAATCTTATTTCCAGACTTCAAAAATACACAATAAGAGAGTTTTCATACATAATAACATATTACCTCACTTTCAATAATACATTTTTACATGTTTTTCCAAATAGTTCCTGTAGCAAATTTCTCTCAAATGCTATTTATTGCATTTTCCACATCAGTAATAATATACCAAGTTTCCCTTAAAGAAAAAAAATCAGATATGTCCAGTTTGAAAAAATTTGCTTTGTTGCATCTTTTTTTTTTTTTTTTTTTTTTTTTGACAGGCAGAGTTAGACAGTGAGAGAGAGAGAAACAGAGAGAAAGGTCTTCCTTTTCTGTTGGTTCACCGGCACCCGGCCTGTGCACTGTGCCGATCCGAAGCCAGAGCCAGGTACTTCCTCCTAGTCTCCCATGCAGGTGCAGGGCCCAAAAACTTGGGCCATCCTCCACTGCCTTCCCGGGCCACAGCAGAGAGCTGGACTGAAAGAGGAGCAACTGGGACAGAATCCGGCGCCCGTACCGGGACTAGAACCCAGGGTACTGGCACCACAGGCAGAGGATTAGCCAAGTGAGCTGCAGCGCCAGCCTGTTGCATTATTTCTGACAACTATTCATTACCACAGAAAATGTTTAAAAATGTGGATCACCTATATCTTTTTAATTAAAAAATGTAAGTCATCTTTAATTTGGTCAAGTCTTTGAAATAATTTTTCTTGAGCTCCCCAGCAAACCTCTGGGTGATAGTGTGACCGTGACTAGTAAAGGTCTGGACCCAGAGACTAACAAGAGTCTGACAAGTAGGAAGGTTGACCCATGCAGGCATGGGGTGATTTGAGCAAAGAGGCAGGAGGAATCGGGCTTCCTATTGAGCTGGCATGGAAGTCCCCCAGGGACATCAGGGACTTGGAGGTAGAAACTGCCTTCAATACCCAAAAGAGCTGACAAAATATAGGCCATGACTCATGTCCCAGCAGGACTGGAAAATCAAGCAGGCTCTCAGCTCTGGCAACTGCACTATAAGGCTGGAGTATGGCCACAGCAGCAACTGAGCCTGGATGCAGTGCTAGGTTTCCCAAAATGTAAATCTGATTCCCCTAGATATAAGGTGTAGGGTCTGAGTCCTAGAGACTTCAACTAACCCTTAAGGCTGCACCTCTTTTTTGGTTAATAATTTGTATTTCTTTGAGAGAAAAAAAAAAGAGCTCTCATCTGCTGGTTCACTCCCACGTCTATGCTAGGGCCAAATCTAGGAGCCAGAAACTTAATCCAAGTCTCACATCTAGGTGGCAGGAACTCAACGACTTGAGCCATCACCTGTGTCTCGTGCATTAGCAAGAAGCTAGAAGCAGGAGTGGAGCTGGGACTTCAACTAATGTACTCTGGTATGAGATATGGGTATCCCAGCTAGTGTCTAAACTACTACACCAATTCCCTCCCCCAGCCGCACATCCTGAAAAGTGATATAGCCAGGACTTGAACCCAGATTCTCTGGTACCAGAGCCACTACATGTGAAGCTATGCTATATGCCCTGCAACCAAACAGAGGGTGACTGATGAACTTGGACTCTAGACCAAAACAATCTGTAGCCAACCAGTAGGCCAGAGGCTTGGAAATGCTGCCCTTAGGCTAATAAGTTCCCCTGATTCCTAAGGAGTCTGCTTTCTATAGAGACTGAGGCAAGTTTGAATAGAATACAGGAGTGAACTAGGCCCAGCTTGAAGGCATGAGATTGGAAAGGCAGGAAACTAGACTCTCTTACTGCCTCATGTTGTTCCTTAAACAAAATCACTTAACAGAGAATGAAAATGGATTCTGAAAAGTAAGTGAAATTCTAGGTGCCATATGGCTTGCTAGAGGGAGGGTATGCAATCTGGGGACCCTAATCTTAAATCTAAGGCCCTACTCTGTACCACAGCTCCTTACACACTCTGTCCTCTAACTACAAGATTCTGTGATCCTACACCTAGCCAAGTCTTTATGTAATGATCGAAAAACACGTTAACACCTTTTATCATATTTTATCATATTGTACATAGATGTAAAAACTCCCAGTTACTAATTAATTACTCTCAGTTACTAATTAACAGAAATATCAACATCAGCAAACCTTATAAAATTGGCAATGATCCTCATTAGTTGAAGATTTCATATTTTCCCACTTGCCTATTGCTAACATTTACTTACACGCCAACATCAACATGCGCAGCACTTCTGCATTATTCTCAGACACACACATGAGCAGGAAGGTGAGGAATATGAGTCGCCTGACACATGTTCCCACGTGAGAATGAGTAAGGAGTGCTCTGCCTTCTTGCTTCAGTTCACACGCTCTGAGCAAACGTCCTTTGCGTGGTCTGTTCACCACGTTTCCCCATGTTTGTGCTTTTTCTTGTGATTTCACTGTTTAAAATGGCCCCCAACTGAAGTGCTGTCTTGTGCCCCTCGGTGCAAGGTGGCCATGGCGTGCCTTGGAGAGAGAACATGTGTGTTAGATAAGCTACCTTCAGGCATGAGTTACAAAGCTGACAGCTATGGGCTCAATGTTAATGAATCAATGATATGTATTACAAATGGGGTCTTTAAACAGAAACGCACATAAAACAAAGTTAATTACTGATGAGCTCATGATAAAAAAGTTGTGACCAAAGGATCATAAGGCTCTACCCTGCACTTCCCAAGGGGCAGTGATGCACTAATTCAGCGTTCACAGTGACTTTATAGAACAAAACTATGAATAATGAGAGACAACTGTATGCGGTTAAGTTCCATCCACTCTTCTATCCCTATCCATCACTGGCCTAACTTCTCCCACAACAGTCAAGAGAAAATGCAATTTAAAATGTTTTTTGTAAAAGATTTTAAAAGACTCAAATAGGTGGGCCGGCACTGTGGTGTGGTGGGCTAAGCCTCTGCCTGCAGTGCTGGAATCCTATATGGTCACAGTTTGTGTTCCAAGGTGTTCCTCTTCCAATCCAGCTCTCTGCTATGGCCTGGGAAAGCAGTAGAAGATGGCCTAAGTGCTTGGGCCTCTGCACCCCCATGGAAGACCAGGAGGAAGTTCCTGGCTCCTGGCTTCAGGTCAGCTCAGCTCTGCCTGTTGTAGCCATTTGGGGAGCGAATCAGCAGAGGAAGGCCTTTCTCTCTCTCTCTCTCTCTCTCCCTCCCTCCCTCCCTCTCAAATAAATTTTAAAAATTAAGAAAAAAAAGACTCAAATTGCTGCCTGCAATGCAGACATCCCATATGAGCACTGGTTCATGTTCTGGCTGCTCCACTTCCAATGCAGCTTCCTGCTAATGCACTTGGGAAAGCAGTGGAAGTTGACTCAAGTATTTGGCCCCCTGCATCTACATAGAAGACCCAGATGAAGCTCCTGGTCCTGGCTTCAGTTTGGCTCAGCTCCAGCCATTGCAGCCATCTGGGGAGTGAACCTGCAGATGGAAGATCTCTCTCTATGTCTTTGTCTCTCTCTTTCTGAAACTCTACCTTTCAAATGAATAAATATTTTTTAAAAAAAGAGAGACAGAGACTCAAATAGCTTAAATGCAAACAATTTTTTGTGAAAGGAGTTCCACTTCAAACACTTCACCTAGACTACCATGAAATACACTTTTGCACAAATGGTACACTGAACACGCAACTAGCAGCAAATCTTCCTGAAATCAAATTTGCCTGCAGCAACACAGCAGCCTATTCAAGCTGTGAACTCTGTGATACTATACCTAGCCAAGTCTTTATTTAATGATCAGAAAACACATGTTAATATCTTTCATCATGCTGTATATAGATATGTAAATTCCCATTTAGCAAGGATCTGTAGCTAATAGAAATCTCTGCATGTGCCTGCCTCAATCTTCAATGTAACAAGAGCTGGTCTGCTCTTGTTACATCGTTCAGTCTCAGAACTGAACATTCCATGCCCTGGTGGGTTTGGGGTGCAGTAGAGAAAAAGCATTATTGTATTCTCCATTATCAGCGGTGATGAAGAGGAATGTCTTGTCCTTTTTTCTGACCTTCTCAGCCCAATAGGCTAAGTACTCATTCACTTCCATAGAAGGTCTTTGGTTTGAGCTGACCGCTACTAGAAAACCCTGAGGTGATGGACCAATGAGAACACGAGCTACCTCTGCTCGGGAAACCCCCAAGTCTTCTTAATGCCCTTGTCAGCACCTGAAAGTGGCTTCTAACGTTCACCCAAGAAGCTCACCGATCTCTCCCTGTGTTGAAAGGTTCTCGAGACACTCCCTCTTCTCACCCTTTCAGTTCTGCCTTACTCTCCTTCCCACCCTCCCGTACCACTCCTGTGATGCCACTGTAGACCCTTGCTAAATGCAGAGAGAGTGGAGCACACTGACCTTCACCAACACTTCGGGGTTTTGTCTTTTTTTTCCCACAAGTCGTCTTTCCTGGCTACTCCAGCCCATGTTGCTCTCACCTTCTCTGAACTTTTTAAAAATTGTATTGAAGCTATACAAGTTTCATATATATCATATATACAGATTTAGGAACATAGTGGCACTTCTACCCTTACCCTCCCTCCCACTCAGGCTCCAACCCTTTGCATTCCCACTCAAATGATTAGCTGATTAGCTGGTTTTCCAAGACACACAATCAATTGCACACACTTGAGCATCATACAGTCTTCTGAGTGCTTCATCTCTGTTACCCCTGAAAGCTTCCTGAAGCCACGGCAAATATCCCTGGCTTCCTCCCATTGATGGGACTTAGGTTTTACTGGAATAATGGTATACAATCTGGTGCAACACAGGCAAACATAGACCCTAGTAATTTAAGAAGAAGCAGGAACACATCAACACCACTGAAAATTAATGAAAGCATCAATGCTGTCTAGGACAAGGGTCCTTGAAGCTTCAGGGTCACCTACTTATGAAACAGAAGTGTATTATTCTGTGACAAGTAGGTAGAAATGGTTCCTAGAAATTGCAGGGACCTCACTAAGTTCATCCTGACAACCAAGTACTCACTTAAATTTTTTAACCTAAAGATTAGGGAGTCAGACATGAAAATTGTTAATGCCAGCTCTGAATATAAAACTGGCTATTAACGGAGGAGAGCTCTGAGCCAGTGGCCTTTCTTTTAGAGACCCATTGGCAGGACAAAAATTTGCTGACATTCTGCTCTCAGGCCTTTAACTATTTTTGAAGATAAACTGTGGTTGAGTGAATCAAAATAATTTTGCAGCAGTCACTTGACCAAAGCAAACCCATTGAGACATAGAGCTCCTAGCTGATTACCCACTTCCAGCCTCCATCTGACATGAATTTATTGATCAGAGGGGAAAAATGAATTGAAAACTAAGTGTTCATCCGAAGTCCATTTCCTGTGTTATCTTGGGGTTATAGAGACTCTCAGCCATAGAGTTATCACCAATAATCCATCTCACTAGATGGTCACTAGATCTTTTTAAGTGCCTTCGAGTCAGCACTACTGGAATAATTTCAGTCATTTTTGCAGTGTGTTTTCTGTTCTATAAAAACTCAGATTTCAGTGTGCATCTACAGATATATATATATATATATATATATATATATACATACACAGAGAGAGAGAGAGAGAGAGAGAGAGACAGAGACATATATTCCATAAGCATAGTGGTTATGAAAACACGTGTCATTCTCATTAAACAATCATGAAATCTTCATTCCTTCAATTATATAAACTTTCATTCATTCACTCAGAGAGACAGGCAAGTTGCTTCCAATTGAATGTCAAATCAGTTAGGGATGATAAAATAGGCAGTAAATAATTCTTTGTGTGCTCATCTCCAAACAGCACATAGCAATTGACCTGGCATAAAGAACTTAGTAAATATCAAGTGCATTCTATGTGCCAACCACTATGCCAACAGTGGGTCTTTAGGAAAAACATAAATCCTGCCCCAATGCCATTTGCATTATGGAGGAAGATATAGACATTGGATCAATAAACATGATACATGTTTCAGAATTTGGGTGAGTACTAAAGAGGATATGATTATACCTGGAATAAATCAGATGCCCCAATTTCAATTGGCAGTCAAGAAGCACCTCTGTGATGAAATGGCACATGTATCTAAACTCTGAAGAACTGGGAGTTTTCCAGGTGAAACGTGGTTAGTGAGCCTTTCCGATAAAGTACATGCAAATACCTGAGTCAGGGAAGACCTTAGGTGTATCTGAGGAACTGGGAGGAAGCCAGGGGCTAAATTATACTGGAGGAATAGCTTGTGTATTTGGCCATTTTTATTGTTATGACACTGAAATACTTGAGATAGGCTATTTTAGTTTTTAAAAAGAGAAAGATTTATTTTGGCTCAAGGCTCTCTAGGAGCGAGGTCCAGGGGCCTCATCTGGTGATGACCTTCCTGCTGGGAGAGTCCCAAGGCAGTGCAGAGAGACATGGCAAGAGACAATGATCACGTGTGTGTCTCCGTATGTTCCTGAATCTTCTGCGTCTCTTCTTAGAAAGCCACCAGGATTCAACCGTGGAGCGCCACTCTGATGACCTTCTCTAATGCTAATTAATTCCCAGGAGCTCCACCACTCAAAACTACACGTAGATGGAGTTCCCGCACTGTATGACTTTGAGGGTGAAATTCCTGCTTGAGCTTGGGTTAACAAACCACAAAACATGTGACGAAGTTACCAGAGCAGGCAGTAAGGAGTATAAATTGTACAGAGTGTTACAGGAAAATGTGAAAGCCTTAGCAGCAGAGGAGTGAGGCCATCTGAGTTACATTTTTTTTAAAGGCTGCTCTGTGTGCTATATGGGAAATGGATTGCAAAAAGAACAAATATGTAGGGCTGGCGATGCAGCGTAGCAGGTAAAGCCACCACATGCAATACTGGCATCCCATATGGGTACCAGTTCAAGTTCTGGATGCTGCAATTTCCTATCCAGCTCCCTGCTAATGTTCCTGGGAAAGCAGTGGGAGATGGCTCAAGTGCTTCAGCCCCTGAACTCACAGGGGAGACCTGGAAGAAGCTCCTGGCTCCCAGCTTTGGTCTGGCCTAACCCTGGTTGTTGCGGCCATTTGGGAAAAGAACCAGTAGATAAAAGATATTTCTCTCTCTCTCTCTCTCAAGCTCTGCCTTTCAAATAAAAAAATTAATAAAATAAGAACAAATGTGTAAAAAGAAGGAGACTATTACAGAAATCTGGAGGAAGAATCACAGTGGCTTTAGAATGGTGCCAGGGTAGTTGGACAAAAATCACAGGGAATCAAGATATATTTTGGAAATGGCATCTAAGAGGACACTGAGAAGGACTGAATATTGGAGAGTGAGAAAGAAGCAATCAAGATGAACAGTTACATTTCTGACAAGTAACTGATAGATGACAATACTTTTTATGGAGAATTGCAGAAGAGTAGTTTGGTGGAACTGATGGTGGGGGAGGGATTGAGTTAGCTACGTCAATGAGGCATTCAAGAAGATATGAAAAGTAAGTTTATTTTTATTTAAGAAGCAGAGAGAGAAGGAGAGAGATGCCATCCCAATGCCCAAAATGACAGGAGCTATACCAGGCTGAGGGTGGGAGCTGGAACACAATCCAGGCCTCTTACCTGGGAACCAACTACTTGCACCACCACCTGCTGCCTCTCAGAGCCTGCATTAACAAGAAAATAGAGTAAGGAGCCAGAGCCAGGAATCAAACCCAGGTTCTCTGACACAGCACAAGGGTGAGGTTTTTAACTGGCAGGCCAGATGACCACCACTGAAGTAAGTTTTATTTAGCAATAGACTAGAGATAGGGATACAAGTATGACTCTGGAGCTACCACACTGATACTCCTTAAAGCCATGGGAAATGAGATCTACCTTGGAAGATGAAAAAAGAGAAAAAAGGCAGAATGCCCAGAGTACAAATGAACAAAGACAAATCAACAAAGAACACTAAAAAGGAAGTAACTGGGAAGGAGAAATAAGACTACAATACAACAGAAGCCAATAAAAGAGAGAATGGCACAAAGTACTAAATGACCCAGAAAGGTCTAACAAAATGAGAATTTAAGTGCCATAAAATTTGGTGGTTGGTCAGTTGGTGGAATTTTGGCATGACAACAGTAGTTGTGATAAAGAGATGCACAATAAAAACAAGCTTGAATAGGATGAAAATGAAAGAGATATCAGAAAATGAAGAAAGCACATGCAGACAATTCTTTCTAGAAACATTGGATAATAAGGAATATCAATAAGGAACAAGGACAATAAAACAGAAAATAAGGACTGAGACAGAAAGGTAGTAAATGGAGATGGCAACCATTGATAACTCTATGTAAAATGTGAAATTCAGTGCAATCTGGCATATGTCTTAGGCTAGGTTCTCCAAAACAATGTCTGAATAAGGATTCACGTGGAAGTAGTATATTTTTGCATCCAGACCCAAAGAAAGAGTTTGGATGACCAGGAGGAGGGAGACAAGGAAAGAAGGAATGCCAACTCAAGAATGATCTACCAAGTGGAACATCACCAGGGGATTGGAGTTCAGTGGTGCTAGAGCCCTTTTAGGCATATGTAAAATATACTCAGAATTAATCACCCAAGATAGGGGAGAGAGAAGTCCACTGGTAGTCAGGAGTCTCTAGCACTTCTAGCTTTGCACATCCCTCAGAATGGTTGAGCAGGTACCTGTAAGTGCATCCACATGGAGGTGGCAGAGAAGTCCCAGACAAAAAAAAAAAAAAAAAAACCAGCCTACTAGCTGAGGCATGTAAGCTTGTATGCAGGTATGCAGGTGGTTGGCATGGAAACACCTAGAGTAAAAGTTGGATGTAGAGTATGAGAAGCTGGCAAAGAACTGTTTAATACAGCTCCCTTGATATTCACCATCAACCCCTCTCTGTTCTGGAGAGAGAAATGGCTAGTTGGCATGAGGTTCTCCTGACTCCTGGTCTCCAGACCTTCCTGAACTCATTTAAGATTCATTTCTACCAAGTAGCAGTCATATCTGATGAGTAAAATAGCTACAGAGGGGTTTTAATGCATTCTGGGTGACAGAAGCAATAAATGTCTTAGAAACATCAAGCAATTAACCCCATATTTGACAAGCACATACTGCATTCCAAACCTATACACAATAGTATAGAATTGTCAGAATATTAAATATGATTCCTGCTTTGATGGCTCAAACTGGGTGATCACAAGAGAGATCTAAAACCAGCGGAGGGCTGGATATAACTAAATAACAAGTGTAGAATGGGACTGTGTTAGCCTAGTGGGTATTTAGAGTCACAGCAATGTTCCTGTGGAGAATGAGTAGAATCTCAGGGGTTGTGGAGAGCCACTAAGAACGTCATTTGTTTTGATAGAAGCATCAAACTCTAAATGTTAACTGAAGCTATCTCTGGATACTAGTGACTCCAGCTGCTTTTCACTTTTTCTGTGTCTTCATATTTTTCATAAATCTCACAATAAATATGTATGACTTTTATATTCAAAGAAAATGCTATTTTAAATAACCAAAGGGTGCAGAGCAATTAGAATTTTCGTAGATTACTGGTGGAAATGAAAACGGTACAGCTACTTTGGAAAATGGTGCAGTGGGTTCTCAGCGTTACGCACATGTTTACCATTCAGCACAGCAATCCCACTCCCAGGTATTTACCCAAGAGAAATAAAAACCAATGTTTTCACAAACACAGAAGCAAACTGCACACAAATGTAGAAAATGTTTAAAATCAGGCATCCTTTTTCATGGCACACATTTTGGTGAGCCACTTTTTAAAGACCCCCTGTATGCATGGATTTCAATTTTTTGAACCAAAATAAATTTCGCTTTAATTCCATTTCCCATGACCTTTTTGAAGTAAACTTGTGTACACACACACACACACACACACACACACACTTTCTGTGAAAATGAAAACAACCTGTATGGCCTTCAATTGGCAACTGGATAAACAAGCTATGGTACATTCATACATGGAATATTACTTAGCAATAAAAAATGAACTGATACACACAACAATGTGGAAGGACATTGAGTGGATTATACTAAGCAAAAAAAAGCCACATTCAAAACCTATCTACTAAATGATTTCACTGATACAGCATTGTGAAAAGGCAAAATTTTAGGAACAGAAAACTGATCAACAGTTGCTAGGTATAGGTGGTAGGACAGGACAACAACAAAGGAAAAGCAAAGGGGAATTTGTACAGCGATGGTGGTGTTCTGTACCTGTATCATGCTAGTGTTTACACACTAGTATACCAGCATTTGTCTTCATTCATAGACCTCTATGCCAAAAAGAGTTAATTTTTCTGAATGTGAATTTTCAAAATTGAAATAAAACAATAAATTTTCTCAAAAATTGTACATTAATAACCTCTTTCCCAAATAAAAAGCAAAAGAGACCATCTCTAGGACTGTTAAAGTAATTAAAAGAAGGGTTGACCGAGATGGGTTCTTTGTTGATGATAGGAAGCAAGAAGGGACAAAACATCTGGAAACCATTCCCTACCACCCATAGTTAGGATTCATAGACTCTGAATATAGAAACAGATAACAAGACACTACAGTCTACTTAAGAGTCATAAACCACAAGACACGTGCTCCTTTGCTGTGAGGGGGATATTAATGAGGGTTCTTTAGGTTATCAGCCACCAAGACCAACTCCAGCTTAGGCTGGTCATACACAGAAGAAGGAAACGGGACTGCAGAGCTATTGGGAGGGGTCTGAAGAACAGGAGTGAGGGAGGTGGTGGAGAGCAGTGTGCCAGACAATCCCCACGCACCACCCGGAGGCCTTCACCTCTGCCCAGCAGACAGTTCCACCCAAGTTCATCTAGTTTAACGCAGCTGGAACTGAATGGCACCTAGCCTGACCCTCAATGCCTCCTCATCCCTGCTCTGGTGTTTTGGTTTTTTTTTTGTTGTTGTTGTTTTTTTTTTTTTTTTTTTTTTTTTTGACAGGCAGAGTGGATAGTGAGAGACAGAGAGACAGAGAGAAAGGTCTTCCTTTGCCTTTGGTTCACTCTCCAATGGCTGCCACGGCTGGCACGCTGCAGCTAGTGCACCACGCTGATCCGAAGGCAGGAGCCAGGTGCTTCTCCTGGTCTCCCATGGGGTGCAGGGCCCAAGGACTTGGGTCATCCTCCACTGCCTTCCCTGGCCACAGCAGAGAGCTGGCCTGGAAGAGGGGCAACCGGGACAGAATCCGGCACCCCGACCGGGACTAGAAACCGGTGTACCGGCGCCACTAGGTGGAGGATTGGCCTATTGAGCCGCGGTGCCGGCCTCTGGTGTTTCTTCTACGTCACTATAAAGACATCTATAAGGAACATACTGGGTACTCAAAAATGGCCAAACCAGAAAAGGGGCATTAACCCCCTAGGGTCAAATTTAATCAGTAGGAAATAAGAGTCTATGAATAAAGCCTTCGCTTCACTACTCTCTGTTCGTACAAACAGTTCTGAGATATATTCCCAAATCTCCTAAATCAAGTCCTTGGGATTAAGGAGACAATTGGCCAACTCAATCATCTGTCCTGGTGCTGGTTAGTTTTCCTCCTTCCCAGTTCCACACCCTTCATCCTGAATGCTCTTTAGTCACATTGTCAATTATTTATCCATGCCAACCTTCATCTCAGGCTCTGCTTCTTGGAGAAGGCAGTTCAGGACAGTAAGGCCTTGGGGAAGGCTCACCCTAGGTCTGGAAGTTTCACCTTGCAGGAGTTTACGGACTGTCTCGAGGTGATGGCAGAGGAAGTTTCAGCTCTCACCAGCCTCCTCCTAATCACTTCCCAGGCATGAGGTGGACTGGTTCAGTTTAGGTCTCCTGCATGCCCTGGGTTCTAAGGCCATGGAATCCCATGTGCTAACTTCAGAGATCTTTGGATTAATCAAAAGGCAGCTATCCAACAAGTATGAAGACATTGGAAATAGACAATTTAGAAAAATTCTGCTATCTTCTTCGAAGTTGCTTTTGAATATTAATGATCTTTTAAAAAATGTGCACTGTAGCACACTGGTGCCCTTATGTCTCAAGTGTTCTTTGCTCTCTAAGTGTGGGGAGCAACTCGGACTAGACTAAGTTACTGGAATTAAGACTTATTCTATGCATCTGCTCTCCCACAATATGGCGCTGGGAGAGGAGGCAACAGCTTCTACCCAGCTGCCTCTCACCAACTTGACAAGCTGCAGGAGCTGCTCCTGATTGGAGGAGAGCAGCGTACTCGGCGTGTGGGTAGCAGAGTTGGGATTGGTGGAAGAGGACTATAAAGGAGGAGAGAGACAACATGCACCAGGAACATCTAAGGGGAACATCTGAGGGAACACCTGTGCAGCCCCCGAGAGAGCCGGCCGGCGGTGTGCCGCTCCCCCGCGGAAGTGGGGAAGGTGGCAGGGGGAACCGCCCTTCCACGGAGGTGGAAGGGACGGTAGCCAGCCCGGGAAGAACCAGCAGCAAACCTGGGGAGGGCCGAGCAGACAAAAGAACAGCGCAGGGTCCTGTGTCGTTCCTCCACGAAGACGGGGAGCAACATCTAAGGACTCAACAGCTGATGAGACCTCAGTTAGAACCTAAAGAATAAAACATAAATATAATATAATGTTGAGCTTTTTTCATGGGTTTTTCTGGTCATTCAAAACTGATAGAATATGAACTTTCCAAAGTCAACCTAACAATTGTTTAAATAGCCAGCTTTATTTTTCATCACTCTCATTTTGTCTCTCTCTAGGTTAATATCCAACACAGGTATCAGGCACTTGCCAACTGTTCACAAGATTCAGTCTCTGCAGAAGGTTTTACTGTAAGTTTTTCCATGAGAAGTTACTAACTCTATCCACCAAACGTGCTGCTCTGGGTGATCAGAGATTGGAAGGCAAGCAGCAAGGCCCTTGGTATTACCCTATCTAGGTCAGCCTATAGTAGTTTGGATGAAAACAACAAGCTCCTGGACAAGAGCATTGGCAACAGAGCTAACCTGCAATAAAATCAGGAAATCATTCCTTTTTTTTTTTTTTCATTTACTCTCCCCTTGCAACTCCCCTGTTTTCCAACATCCTCTCCTGTTCCTTCCAGAAGTCCCTTGCTACCCTAGGCATAAAGAAATTATCTGACAAGTTCTTCTTAAAGGGTTAGTGACATAATAAGTTTGCCTTTTCCCAAGGGATCTGTACTTTGAAAGAAGAAGAGAACAGGAAAAATAGAATGGCAGCTTTCTTTCCAATTATAAAAATATGGATAGACTTGAAAGGAAAATGGTGGGAAGGAATATAAGGATATAAGGAGTAAAGGTGGGGAAAGAAATAGAATCTCCCAGAAGTTCTCTAATGTTCCAAGGCATTTACTCATTGCCCTGGTATGTTAAACCAGAGGGACTTCGATGGGGGAATGAGGAATATAAAAGGTGAGGGGAAAATTGAGTCTTTCTCACTCCTTTCATTCAGGAAGAGTAAAACTGATGATAAAATTGTTCTGTAATCCAAGGAGAACAGAGTAAGATATTTAACTGTAAGAAGGGGATTGAGTTCGAAGAAAGAAGGCCTGAGTAAAGTGAATATGGAAGTCTGGTATAAAGAAAAAGTCAACTTAAGTGACTGCCATGTTGAACAGAGACCAACTTTGTAGGCAAGGCTATTAAGTGATGCTAGAATCTCAACAGAGTGAAATTAGCTAAGGAAACCTTCAGAGAGAGAAGACATATTTGTCTGCAATTTCAAAGGAACTGACATACAATAAATTGGTGGCCATTTATTTCCCAAACATTGAATTAATCATCCTCCGGACAATAATTGTATTAAAAGATTACCTCAGCTAAGAAGGGACATAGTGCCAAGAAAACCAAATGTGGGAATATGGCATCAGCAGGATTCACGTAAACAGCTAATTTGTCTGCACTTTCTTCTAGAGACATTCAAGACAACATCAACATCCAGACAGTTGAAAGGAATTCCTTTGTGGGGCTGAGTTTTGAAAGTGTGATTTTGTAAGTAAGGGGGGAGGGGATTCCAACAGAGTAACATCTGATTTTTCACTGAATGATCTTCTCATAATGGACACTCCATTTTGTTTGAATAACTTAAGCATTTCGCCATTTAAATCATTCTCTCGTTCTGTGTTTTTTTCTCATCTTTACATTGCAGAATCACAACATGGAGTCATATTAATAATTTATTATTCCATGGTGCAAATCAAGTATTTAAAATTGCTCTTTGAATGATGGTCTCCCATGTTGCAGCATCTGTTCCAAAGGACAGAATAACTCAGGCATCAATAAAGCTAGTTATTTCCTGGCAAGGCTTTAGTCGTCCAAAGCACACAAGAAAGAGGAAGCTGCCTCGGGCAGACATGGTCATTTCCCATGGCCATGCCACATAGCTCCTGGTCAGGTCCAGGCAGAGAAGAGGAGGAGCACGTCTCATTTTCTTGGAACCTTTTTGAATGAGCTTGAGTTACTCCCTCTGACTTTTGGGAAAGTTTTGAAATGTTCTGGCTCATTAATGAATGACTTTCTAACCTTTTGTGCAAGCAGCCAGGATGGCAAGTCACTCACTCTCCAGGATGACCAAGAGATCGGCACGATGGGCTGCCCAAGCGTTCATGAGATCCATGAAAGGTCTCATAATGACAACTGGGGGAGGAATTGAAATTCCATCTATAAGAAGAGCATTTTCTTTTTCTCTCTTACAAATTTTTGAGGGTTTTTTTTTTTTTTTTGGTATGACAGGTGCCATCCTTTCTCATTGTTTTATTTTTTAAAATACATTTCATTGCATATTTTTAGCTGAAAGCCATGAAAGAAACATGTAGCTCTTGTCTGTTCTTTCCTAACTCTTGTTCATGGACACTGAGCGATTTCCTGGAATTTAGAAACATACTTTTAAAGACGATAGTTTTCTTTTAACAGTCAACATTTCTCAGACACGTCTCTAAAAGATAAATTCCCATTTGTGAGGACAACATCTATTTTTCTTTCCTTGACTGTCCCTTAATCTGCAGATAATGGAATCAGAAGACTTCTGCTCAATGCAGCTTGTCTCCAGCTATTCATAGTCTGTCTGGTTTATCTTAGGCAGAAGCATTTTTTCCAGGTAGGGATATCCAAGTGCATGCAGGAAAAAAAGCATGGCAAAATGGCACTGACGATGAAATGCTTTGTATCCAGTAGCACTTTTCCAAATTCTAATGCTCTGTTCTACAAATAAATATTTTTTTAAACAACAGCCCAACAATGAAGGAGTATCATATACGTGGTTAGTAACTCGGGCAATTGATCCTATGGAAGCCCCTGAGCTCTTCCCATACCCCATGATGCCCCACCTCACCATGACCAGAACAGTCTAATTCAAATGCAATAAAATGAGGTTGCATGTGTGACAGCTCCCAGCACAGTCTAGTCCCTAGAGAGGGGATCTTCTATCTCCCTTTCTACTCCTCAATAAGATTTTATGGGCCAGGTCTCCCAGGACCTTCACACTTTAGGATGAGGAGCTCTGCTAAGTGAGCACACAAGGGGACAAGAAGACTAAGATCTTTTCCTTGAGTTGAGTTCTGTCCAGGTTGTCACCATCTTCCTCCTCATCTGCTTTTATAACAATCACTCCCTCTCTTAAGAGGCTAGTATTGCATTTAAAGGTCATTTGTGAGACACAGCAGTTCAGCCACCGTGGGGGATGCCCACACTCATATATGTTGTTGGATTCAAGTCCCAGATACTCCACTTCTGATCCAGCTTCCTGTGAATGCACAGCCTGGGAAGCAGCAGGTGCAGGTACTTGGGTCCCTGCTGTCCACATGGGAGGCCTGGATTGAGTTCCAGACCACTGACTTTGACCTGGCCCAGCCTTGTTTCAGGCAACGGGGAGTGAACCAGAAGATAAAAGATGATCTCTCTCTCTCTTTCTTTCTCTCTCTCTTTCTCTGCCTTTCAAATAAATAAGGCTAAATAAAAAATAATAATTATAAAAGAAAGAATTAAGGCCAGCTGCTCTTTCTCGGTATTTTGAGGATCCTATAACATAATGGAAAACTGAGGGCAGGAGTTCTGGACATACTTTGCTTTCTGTGTGATGACTCATTATTGATCATTCAATTTAATCAGTAAAAACAGTACCTATCTAAGGCATCCATATCTCTTTGATTTTGTCTCTTGACCCACAAAACCAAGAATTTTTTATCTAGCACTTTGCAGAAAAAGTTTGATAGGCCCCACGTTTGGTTCAAAACCCTCAGGATCACTCCCTACAGGTTAGGGGCAGCATTTCTCCTCCCTTAAGGTCAGGCTGATAAGTAAGGCAGGAGCCTGGATGGCCCTAGGAAAGATTTCTGCATGGGTAGGCAGGGCACAGGCAGCATGGGGATCCATAGCTACCTCTTTGCCATCAAAACTCACCTGTTCGTTGCTAAAGTTTTCAAAGATGTACCTTTCTCCTCTCCAGATTCATTTAACTAACTGGTTTTCAGGAGGAAGAAAAAGATGTATGTTGCTCTTCTGTGATTTTAAGCGATTTCCAGGTACCCATAGCAGCACACAGAATAGAGCCCTGAACACACAGGAGCTTCTCTGAGCCAGCTCTTTGAACAGTGTTATTTGTAAACCCACTGAACCTGACCGAGAAGAGAACCTGATAGCAAAACAAGAGTAGGTAGGCATGGGCTCTTTGGCTCCCTCTTCCCGACCTTGGATGTCTGCTTTTTGTTTTCAGATCCACACAGTAGCAAAGCAAGGCAGAACTGGCAGCCCAGGGTGTCCTTGGGCTCCCCTGTCCAGACAAGCCTGCTCACTGACCTTTTTAGCAATATCAGGATGACTGCTTTAAACCCAGCCGCAACTCCTCCAGAGTCTCCTTCCATAACTGCTCACGCCAGGACACCCCACCCCAGCCCACAGTCACTGTAATTGATTTCTCTTCCATTCTACCTTAACCCAGAGCCACCTCCACAAACCTCCAATAACCAGGTTCTTACAGGTCACAGGAGATGTTCAGGTTGTCTGACAACTTAATTAGATCACTTTTTGATGACAGCCAGGCCTGCTGCAATGGGTGAGCATGGGTCAGAGGCTTTAGGTCTCAGAGAAAGGTGACACAAAATGTTCTTTTTCTGTCTTAGAAACACCTGTTCAATAATTGCATGATCGCTGCCCTTCAGGACAGGAAAACTCTCCATCTGGGCCCCTCCCCCCATACCCACAGCCCATAGTATATAGTATATATGTGAAGATCCTATGGTTACAGAATCCAGGCTACAGCGCCTCAGTGTGCCTTTACAAAATTAAATTTCATTTATTATTTTGATTAGGTAAGACATGCACATAATGCAAACTTTGGAAGTTAGAAAAGATTATACCATGATGAATCAGTCTCCCTTCCATGTCTGTCCCCAGATTTTAAGGGTAGAATTTTGTTTACGCCTCTTACCTGTGCTATCTGGCCTTGCCCCAGAGCTCCCAATTATAAGGCTGTTGTACTGTTTGCATCTGACATTATTGGTATCTGAATGGGCCTTTTATTTCAGATGGCTGAATAAGAATGGGATTCAAGAAATACACAACTGTGCATTCAATGGAACCCAACTAGATGAACTGTAAGTATCCCTGACTATTTTGGCCAGGCCATTGAGAGGGAAATGGCTCTTACAACAGCGCTGTTTACATGGCTTTATGTTTCTCTTATTCTTTCCTCAACTCCATCCCCAGGAACCTAAGTGATAATAATAATTTGGAAGAATTGCCGAATGATGTTTTCCAGGGAGCCTCTGGACCTGCCATTCTGTGAGTCACTTCCCCCTTTCCATGATCTCAGTTGTGTGAGTTAGAAGGCAACTCTTACCAGCTCAGAGACGCTTCCGAGATAGGGTTGGCAATCAAGGTCAGTTTTTATGCATGAAACCTGCAAATATTTAAAGGAAGAAATTGAGCTTATCCACAGTATAACTTTCAATAAAATAGCAGCAATAATAATCACATTTAATGAGACCTTATTGAGAGTCAGTGTTCTAAAAAGTAAAGATGCATTTTCTCACTTAATCTCTATAATAACCCTCCGTGGTAGGAGCTATTATGACATTTTAGAGAGGGAAAAACCCCTGCAGAGGTTAACTAACTCATTCAAAGCCACATAAATTTTACAGCAGGGATTTAAGGCCAGACTAGTCTGACTCATGGTATAGACTCATAACCATTCTGCTATGTATCTCCTCCATGGAAGAGACAACAAAATTCTTCTTCCCATCACTCAGCACCCAGGAGTTTCCTTCAGCCCAGTGAGACTCAACTATGGATCCTCTTTCCAGATCCACTGGGATGCATTCAGTGCCTCAGGGCCCTTCATCATTCCTCTCCTCCTGCTGTCACTTCCTCACCCCTCTCGTTCCTTCCAAAAAGTAAGTTTTCTCCTTTTTTCTTCTAATCCACGATGCCCATGCCATCAAGGGTTACTCTAAACCCCAACCCCTCTTCAAGTCCCTCCAACAACCTCAGCCATAGCTTACTCTTCCTCACGTGATCCCCACAACCCTGATGGCTTCTGGGATCACAATTACCAAAAGGCTTTTTTTTAAAATGTCTTATCCTGAGCTCTAAGCAAGACCTATCAAGTTTACTGAGAATGTACTTCAGGAAGAAAGGATCCCAGAAGGAAGTAATGTGATCCAGAAAGAAAGGTGGGAAAAGAAATAAATGTAAGAATAGTTCATCTAAAGTGTTACTGGATGATATTTATGTAGATTGGCTAAGATCAATAGAAGCATTAGGGAGTCAAAAGTTTGTACCTCTTATCTAATAGTGAGCAGAGGTTACCGTGTATAGTTATCTACCTATCTACACTCTATCAGCATCACTTTTGCTTTCATCTGATAACATTTATCTCCTTCATATGGTAACCCATGTATCTCTAACACATTCAACCCAAATGGTAGAGCAGGAACTCCATAAATATTAATTATTTATGACAAAGAATGTGTTATGACTCACACCTGAGATTCTGCCACCTTTGCAGAAAGAAATGGAAGCTTTGAAGTGTATTTATCATCCTGGATATGTTCGAAGATTATTCCAAAATGCCTAGCTTTAAATAGGAATCACATGCAAAAAACTGTAGCATCGGCATCATTGAAACAGAGGTACCAGGGTAGACTTCCTTGGTCTAAAACCAGTTCCTTTAGTCTCTAAACCTCGATTTCCTCACCTGAAAAATGCAGAAAGCAATAATACCTATTTATTAGCATTGCATGAAGCCTAAAGATTCACTTATATAATACATAGATTTTATTTTTATTTATTTTCATGCATTTCATAAATACAACAGTAGGAACATAGTAACTCTTCCCACTGTACCTGTCCTCCCACCCACACTTCCACACCTCTTCCTCTTCCCTCTCCTGTTCCAGTCCTGTATTTCACTAAGATCTATTTTCACTTAACTTTATATACAGAGGATTAACTTTATTCTAGGTAAGAAGTTCAATACTTAGTATGAGAAATA
This sequence comes from Oryctolagus cuniculus, assembly GCF_964237555.1. Classification (NCBI taxonomy): domain Eukaryota; kingdom Metazoa; phylum Chordata; class Mammalia; order Lagomorpha; family Leporidae; genus Oryctolagus; species Oryctolagus cuniculus. The sequence continues at coordinate 153,906,038 of NC_091433.1, forward strand.
AAAAGAAAAAGAAAAAGAAAGAAGAAAAATAACAACAAAAAACTGTTCCTCAACAGTCCAGACAAGGGTTGTTCAAAGTTATTGCATCTTGAAGGTGATTTTGTTTTTTCCCTTCTTCTTTTCCCTTCCTTCCTCCCCCTTCTTTCCTTTTAGAAACTTAATTATCTTTAAATTAGAACCCAAGAATGATACATCTTTTGCAAGCTCTTAGACATAACTATAACTTCTGAGACATGAGAATATCCTCCACTTAATACACTAAAAGAAAATTATTCTTGAGAACAAGTTTTAATACTAAGTTTCATGATACAACTCTTTGATGACAAACGTCCTGCATAGGAAGTTAGTGCACAGAGACTCTTGTTGTTTAACAAAAAACACTCTTATGTTTGACATCAGTGATCACCCAAGGCTCTTGATATGAGCTGCCTTGGCTATGGAAGCCTTTTGGATCCACTACCTCAACAAGGCCGTCAGCAAACTGGAAGTTCTCTCCTCCCCTCAGAGAAAAGTACTTCTTTGGTGGCCACTTCCTTCCACTGGGGTCTCACCCACCGAGATCCTTCATGTAGAATATTTTTTGTCACAGGGTCTTGGCTTTTCATGTCTGAAATGCTCCCCTGGGCTTTTCAGCCAGACCACAATGCCTTAAGGGCTGATTCTGAGGTCAGGGTGCTACTTAAAATGATTATCATTCTAATACATAGACTCTAAGCACCGCCCTCTGCCTTTCCTATATATGGGACAGAGAACAAAAGAAAGTTCTTCCTCACAGAAAATTTATGTTTACAGGAAGGGCTTTTGGGGACATGGGTGTCAGATAGCAATTAACTGCACAACTCCATGTATCAGGTTGATATATGCTATAAAATTCAAAGTAGGACATGGGCTTACAAAGGGAGAGTGCCAGGCATATGGAGCAAGTGGTCAAAAATACAAAGTACTTAGAATTTGTAATGCTTAATGGTCCTTATTCCAAGAGTACCTAAGAAACAAATGGACTCTGACAAAGAATTTTGATGTCTTTGACACCCAGATTAGCTGTCTGTCAATTTCTCTTAGTTAAAAATCCCCAGAGTTTTCAGTATTCCTAAATAGGCACCTCTATCTGGTCATGGCTGAATGTGTCAGTGATTGGGTATGTTTCCATATGTCACCTGTGACAGGTACAATTTTGAATCTGTAGCACTTTAACCTCTGTCTACTCCTGAGAAAGTTCCAGTTTGACAGGATTCCCAACTTGCTCATTATCCAGCTGGGGAAACCAGGGCTAGAGGAAGGAAACAATCTGTTAACGATCACACTACATCTGTATGTGACAGAGCTTGGACCAGAACCTAACTCTTCTGTCTTGCACTCCATGTGTTTCTACCGTTTCATGTTGCCACAGATATGTCTACTTCAACTTCTAAAAGCCATTCAATCAGGCCCTCTGAAACAGGTTGTGAACTAAAATGGAGGGGAAAATAACTTCAGCCTCCCAGCCTAAGGACATAAGGCCGTGACAGGTAAACACAGCATAGAAGAACATCTTTCCTGTGGTTGCGAGAGCAGGTTCCAAGTGAAGGCACTGAACAATGCATCCCAAAAGATTGTTTAACAGAGGATATAGGACTTGATTCCCCCAGCCAGTCCTGCCATCAGTGCAAGCAGGAAGAGGCGTGTTACCATCAGAAGCACTTCCACAGGCACTTCAAGTTACAAGCCTTTTGTTTTATCCCCTTTTACCACGGGAACATCTGGCCAGAATTAAGTGAATAAAATTTACACACAATCCACAGGAATTATGAAGCACCTCCTATGACTTAAAAGGGTAGAGAGTAATAATATATTACACATCTTATCATCTCAATGCATGAGGATATATGTGCAAGGTTCTGGCTGAAAGCCCAGCCTATAATTGCTAGTTTCTTCTGCCTTTAGGGGCAAGTCGATCACTTTAACATCATGCTCCTTTCTGGGGCTTTCAGATTAATCCATAGATGTCCTTCAGACCTCTCTGCCTGCTGACCTGGAATGCCAGCAGAGGAATGGCCTACCCCAGTTCCCACTTCTGCAACCCGATGTGCCAACTCAGCTAACTCCCACCTGAGGGGCTGTGTGTTCATGGGTGGGAAATGGAGTGTGTGCAGACTGCCAGACACAGTAGGTGCTGCTCAAGCTAGGGTAGTGGTGGGCTTCCGGCCAGAGTACCCTCCTCCTCACTGAAAGAAGACCCTGATGTGGCTGGCTGCATTCAGGAGTTTTACTGCAGAGTATTCTCAGGCTGTATGTAAAATGCTTGATGGATGCAGAATCAGCCCGAGAAAGAAGCTGAGCTGTGATGTGTTAGCACCATGGAAGCCGAACACATGGGAAGGAAGCTCTGGAGTTACGATGGGCCTTCTGTGTTGTACTGAATTAGGGCAAGGGGCCAGGCCTCAACAGCAGCAGTCACTGGGAGTAGGTTGTCCCATATCTTGGGTAAATCGCTGAGGCAATTTCCAGAGTGAAACATGGCTCCGGGCCACCTCAGCCGCAAGTGGTCCTCAACTGCCCCGGAGCAGAGGCTCTGAGTCTGATTGGGCCTCAAGCTCACCTGGAGGGCGTTTGTGCAACATCCAATTGTTAGTCCCCACCCTGACAGCTGTTAATTCACGAGGTCAGGGTAGGGCTGTGAGGATTTGCATCTTTACCAACTTCCCATCAGTGGAGCTGACGCTGCACGTACAAGAACACCCTGAGAATCAACTGCCCAGGAACCAGCACTGAGAACTGGGAAGCCTTGCCCAATCTGCAAAACATTCCCTCCGCAAGTTAACTGCGGCGACTCCTCCTCTGCGACAGGCTCAGTCCTTGGTCCCCGGCAGATACATGTAAGGGATTCAGAGGAAGCTGCACGAAGCTCACCCCAGCTGCTAACAGCTCCTTTCCTCAAGGCAAAATTTCTAGTTGAGTGAAGCAAGAATAGGGAGCTGCTGAACACGGAGCGGTGTAAGGGCAGGCCATAGCAGTGCAAAAGCCGCAGCCATGGAGCAATGCAGGGGCATGCAGACAAGCTCCACAGAGTGAGAGGAGCAGCCCAGCATCCTCATTTCGCCCTCACGAGTCTTGACCTTGAGCATCAGCAGCCATCTAAGTTTTCACCTGATAGCCTGAATTCACTCAAGCTTTTTCTTTTTTTTAAGCAACTGAGCAATTTCTGTTTCCTTGGGAAATAGTTTCCTGTGGGGAAAATTTAATGCGTTGCCTTTGCAGGCTGGAGCCAGTACAATCATATTCTGATGGTTTATCAAATTGATTTGGCTATAGCTCAGATTCATTTGATAGTTCAGATTCAAACACTGAGTTATTTGTATAAGAATGATTCGCTGCCATTACCAGTGTACCCACAGTCCTATAGATAGTAAATTGCCTTTTTATCCCGCCTGGGATCATGAAAGAGAGGTCTTCTAGCCATCTGTCAGTGTAGTGTACACCAGAAATGTGCTCTCACTTATGGAAATGATTGACCTGTAATAACATCTTTGCTGGGAAAAATAGAAATTGTTCAAATCAAATTTGTGGCAGTGGCTATAACACACTGTATTAAATGGGGCACGGAATTCTATTTAACTCCTGCCTCTCCTAACTCAGTGTCATATTACTGACTGCTGTCTCCCTAGCTATTCTCTGTCTGAAAATCAAGAATCTAACAATGCTGAAACAATTTAGGATCACTAAATCTCTTCAGTGCCAGCCGTCATCCCAGGGTGCCTCTGTTGGCATTTTTCAAGCTTTAAGTTCTCCAAACCACTCACTGCCAGAACAGAACATGTGTTGAAATGTTAACCAAAGTGGTATTTTAAAAAAGAAAGACCACAGTCATTAGACCAGACCAGCATAAGAGAAGGATTATAAACACCAGCCCACAACTCCTTCCCCCACCTTGTCCAGCCCATCAGTTCCAGGATCAATGGTAGGAATAAAGGAAATATTCTGACACATCCACTGAGGACAGCCAGTCTTACATGGTATATATTTAATTGTGTAAAACAGAGAAAGGTAAAAGCAAAACAGTATGTGCCCCAAAGTATCTGGGAGAGGAATAAACGTTACTACTTCTCAGTACAGTAAGAACTGTGGAAATTTTCACAGAAGGCTATAGTGGCAGAGCAGATGGCTAATAATAAATCCTTGTCACTGCCTGGCACAGTGACTGTTAGCAGGTAAAGTGGCCGGGTGGGAGAGAGAAAGGCTCTATCACCCTAGCCCTGAATTTATGCAGCAGCCATTCATCCCTGTCCTACCTTCACTCTGTTCTCCTTAGGATCCGTTTCACAGGAATTTACTGTGTATCTCCTATATGCTAGTCTCAATATTCTCAAAACTAATCTTACCAGAAAAGATAGATTTCACTAAGTCATTCTCCTTCCACGTACATTCTAAACTCTACTACCTGGCTTGCAAAGTTCCAAGATCTAAACCCAACACATGGCTCCTTTGTTCCCCAAAATATGGCTGCCCAGAATAATACTCTTCAGAACAACCCTCATTGTGCCATGCTTTGTGTTCTGGGCCCTTCTCCCAGCGTGGCTCTAACCAATAGTCATTGTCTTTGTCAACCTTCACAGAAAAACAGAACTGATAGGATACAGCTATGTGGAAAAAAAATATATATATACACACACACACATATATATGCGTGTGTGCATATGTATGCATATATACACACACACATATAGATACATATGCATGTATTAGGGAAATTGGCTACTGTGAATATGGAGACTGGGAGATCTCATGATAGTTCACCTGCGACCAGGAGAACCAAGAAAGCTGGTAGCTTGGCTCAGCGAAGTCCAAAGGCCTCAAAACTAGGGAAACCTCTGCTGTAACTTTCAGTCTGAGATACAAGACTGAGAAACCAGGTTGCCACCGGTGCGAGCCCCTGAGTCCAAAGGCTGTAGTACTTGGAAGGAGAAGAAGGATGTCCCTGCTCCAGGAATGAGAGCAAATTCAACTCTCCTATGCCTTGTTGCTCTACCCAGGCCCTCAGCCAATTGGATGGTGCCAGCCTACAATGGGTGAGGACAGATCTTAATTATTTAGTCCACTGATTCAAATGCTAGTCTCTTCTGGAAACACCCTCACAGATAACCAGAAATAATGCTTTACTAGCTGAGTATCCCTTAACCCAGCCAAATTGACATCTGTTATTAACCATAACAGTCATAATAATCTGTTCCTAGGAAGATATGAATAACCGATCATGACTTTTGTTGTTATTGCCTCCAAGGATATCTGCATTCTAAGAATGGAGAATATTTACTTAAAGGAGTTAAATCAAATATCAAACTTCAAGGCAAGGCCAAATGGAAAGATAGTAGCCAGGAAATAAACTATTTGTGCATGCACACCTGTGTGTGTGTGTGTGTGTGTGTGTGTGGTGTTCATAGAACAGTGAGCAAAATTGGCACATTAGTACAGTAATCTCAGTGCCACTAAGTCTCAAGCCACACCAAACAAGATCTAGTTATCTATATTTCTGCTGATACGGATTTCTAAGGATTTTCCTTAATTTGTGGACAGTGAAGCAATTTTCCATCAATCCAGAATTTAGAAGTCTTGACAGGTTCCCTATTTGGTCACTCTAGAAAATACCCAGTAAAATTTTAAGTAAACAGCTCTATAAAGATTTCCGTGTATTTCCCTATCATCCAAGAACCATTTTTACTGAAGTGTTTGCTTTACTAAACTTTCAGTGAATCTGAATCTCTCTCCTACCAGTTGCTCCCTTCTTCAACATGCCCCACCAAGAGATCTGGATCCCAGGACACTGACAAATGCCCTATCTCACAGCAGTAAAACCACCTCATGCAAATAGGCAGCAGCATACATATGTCATGCTCTGATAAGGAGGAATCTAAAATAACATGCTAACTCCAGAACACTAAGCAGACACAAAGGCAAGGCAGTGTCCCAAGGAGGCTCCCCAGTCAATCTAACATCTATACCTTGGATTGCACTCAAGTCAATCTGCCCAACACAGGATTCTGTTCTTTTCTAAATGCCTGATCATCTCTCTGTAAACTTTGCTCCCTTCCTCAGTAACTTTGATATGATCACACAGCTGTTGATGCCTCTTGCAAAAGCACCATTTTGCTGAACTCACTTTAAATCCAAATTTTCTCTTAGTCTGCCTTGTACTCCACTCCCTTTAGAATAAGCCCTCATGGAAGAATGACTCCAGCCTCTCATTTTTATCATAACGCTGAGCCATACCTGCTAATCACACAATTATCTATGACAAGATTTCATGAGTACGTCCCTGTGCCAGATACAATGCAGAACATAGAAGTGTCTTAATAATCTCTGTTCTGGCCGGCGCCGCGGCTCACTAGGCTAATCCTCCGCCTTGCGGCGCCGGCACACCGGGTTCTAGTCCCAGTCGGGGTGCTGGATTCTGTCCCGGTTGCCCCTCTTCCAGGCCAGCTCTCTGCTGTGGCCAGGGAGTGCAATGGAGGATGGCCCAAGTGCTTGGGCCCTGCACCCCATGGGAGACCAGGAGAAGCACCTGGCTGCTGCCATTGGATCAGCGCGTTGCGCCAGGCACAGCGTGCTGGCCGCGGCGGCCATTGGAGGGTGAACCAACGGCAAAGGAAGACCTTTCTCTCTGTCTCTCTCTCTCACTGTCCACTCTGCCTGTCAAAAAAATAAAAATAAAAATAAATAAATAAAATAATAATCTCTATTCTGAAAGCAACCAAAATCTAGTTTAGGAGGCAAACATGAAAAGTTAAACAACACAAAACCATAGAAGAGAAGACACGAGGTGTAAGATTATTTGTAATTGCTGGAAGTCAAGGGGCACCACATTCAGCTGGGTGATTTACCTGTCCCTTTTCTACCCCTGCTCCAATGCCACTCCCCAGTATAGCTTATATAACAAAGCAAGCATTTTCTGGTGCTTGCTACATGAAAGGCACTACAGTGAACGCTACAGCATTCTACCCACAAGGAGAGATAAAATGCAAACACAAATAGCCAGTACATAAAGCAAAAATAGAAAGCTGTAAGAGATGCAGAAAGTATACAGAATATAATGTTATTGCACTCTTATTGGCTTTCAAAGAAAAAATAACTCTGCATGTGCTAAAAATGATGGAGATGGTGAAGTCACAGAGACCTCAGTGGAGTCTGTTTTGGTTTTTTATTGCTGCATTAAAATTTAGTGGCTTAGAAACAATCATTCCATTTTGCTTGTAATTCTGTATGTCAGAAATCTGGGTGGTTCATCTCTGATTAATGTGTCAGCTCAGGTAGCTGGTATGGAGGATCCACTGCCATGCTGTCCCATTCACTCCCATGGCCTGGTTGAAATGTGTTTGTGTTGGTGTGTTTGTGTTGGTGTGTGTGTGTGTGTGTGTGTTCTCTCCCTCGGTCTACACAGCTTCTCATCCTCTAGTAGTTCCCCATGTGGTATAGACCCTTATCAGTAGGGCAGCTTGGAGATTTCAGAGTTCTTTCACGGGTGCTCAGGACTCTACAAGACCAATGCAGATACTGTCAGTGTTCATAAAGATGGGGTCCAGAATTTGAATAGTAGCACTCCCATCAAACTTCGTTATCCAACACCAACACAGTTCAGCCTGGATTCCAGGGGAGCACAAATAGACCTTTGTTGGCAAGGCAGCCAAAGAATTTGTAGTTTTATTTCACCTACACCAGAATATATGAGATAATAGAATAATAATCTATGGGATATAAGAATTCATTTCTCTTTAGAAATATTAAGTTGACATGATTTTTTAAATGTTCTAAACTCAAGGAGGAAGAAATGATTAAGAAAAAAGTTCATTTTGCTTGCTTTGAACAATATAAAAAAAAGTTCACGACAGATAAGCTGATGGATTTTTAAATGCTTTTGTGTTACTTCTTAGATGGATCCTTAAACTGTTGTAGGCGAAATGGGAAGTTAGGTCTCAGCCTTTGCGCCTTTCTATCTTTGAGCACAAAAGAGGATCCCAAATGTCAGATGAAGTGAGAACTTGGTCACAGGGCAAGTGTAAACAGCAGAACTCGTCTGAGGAGGGACTGACTGCAGAGAGAGCAGAAGGAGCTCCCCTTCAGGGAAGAACATTAGGAAGCTCTGCAACATCAGGAAGTGTAAGCAGAGACCCAGCACAGCTGGAACACCTCGAAACGCACAGTGAAGACTCATTCTGGGGACAAGGGACAGCCACCTGCAAGGACCCCAGATCTGAAGAATTGTAATACAAAGGAGGGAACCAGAAAGTGTGCCTTGGTACACTAGAACTTTCACCTTGTGCAGACAGCTCTGAATGTTGTGAGAAGTAGCTTCCAGATACATGTGGTACATAAAATAAAACCAAGAAGTTTTGTTAAGAGGTTGGATATGGGGTATGAGAAAAAGGAAGGAGTCAGGGATGATTTCAAAGTTTTCTCATGGGCAACCAGAAAAACTGCAGGTGGAACAGTTTTTAGTGAAGAACAGGAGTTCAATTTCTAATATCCAAAACTTGACCTAATAGACAGCTAAGTGAAGATTATAAAAAAGCAATTGAATGTAAGAGTCTGGAGTTCAAGAAAAAGAAGCAATCATAAATAAAAATTTCAGAGTCACCAGTGTATACAGCAAGTTTAAAGTCATAAGACTAGGTGAACTTACTTACAGAAGTAAGATAGAGAAAAGAAATATAGGCAGTGAGCCCAGATTCTAACAGGAAGTCAGAAAGGACAAATGAATAAGAAGGAACTTCCGAAGAGTTAGGAGACAAATACTACTATTAAAAAACCACCAGGAATATATAAAAATTCCAAAGTTTATGAAGTTCAAAAGAGTCATAAAATATATAATGTCAAAAAATGACAAAATTAGAAGTATATAAATCCATAATTACAGCTGGAGATTTTAATGAACTTCTCTCAACAGTGATACATCAAAAAAGGAAAAGAAAGTATGTATATGAAAGACTTCAATAATAGTATGAAAAAATCTGATATAACTGGTATCTAACAAGGAGGAGACTAAGTGTAATATACACAGAGAGATGATAAATGGATGGGTAGGTAGATGGATGGATGGATCATTGATTTATAGATATAGATAGATGTGGGGGTGCTTTTATAAAGAAAATCATTAGTTCTGAAAATGTGAATTTCTGGAGTCACAGAGGAATTTCAACTGCTGCCTGAAACAGAGGAGGGATGAGAAAAGCCTTAACTTTTTCCTACCCTCTAATCACCCACCAGTGTTATGGAATGAACACAACTGTGATCTGATGGAGAAAGTGCTAACTGGGAAACGGAACTTGTGAGGATCATCCCTCCTGCAAATACAGAGCAGGAAACACAGAAGGATGCAAGAAACCAAGCAAATGATACACATGCTGTATCCAATGACTTGTCCGCTATTCTTAGAACAGTAAGAGAAAAGTTGAAGGGTTTTAAGTAAGAAGTCACAATCTTATTGGCATTCTTCTGTGTAATGATTGCAATGAAGAGAGAAACAGATGGTCATGGAATGAACAGTTATGAGACTAGGCATTTGCACAGGCAGGGGAGATGGTAACTTAGACTATCACCATAGAGAAGAAGGAAAGGAAAAAGAAAGCAGTAATTTGAAACAGATTTCAAAGGTAGTCTTGAGGGGCTGGCACCATGGTATATTGGATTAAGCTGCCGTCTGTGATGTTGGCATTCCATATGTGTGCCTATTTGAGTCCCGGCTGCTCCACTTCCAACCCAAATCCCTGCTAATACACCTGGGAAAGCAGTGGAAGATGGATCAAGTGCTTGGGCCCCTGCAAACACATTAGAGATCTAGAAGAAGCTCCTGACTCCTGGCTTGGGCCTGGCTAAGTTCTGGCTGTTGTAGCCATTTGGGGAGTGAACCAGTAGATGGAAGATATCCCTTTCTCTCTCTTTCTCTCACTCTCCCAAACTCCGTCTCCTCCTCTCTCTGTTAACTCTGCCTTTGAAATTGATAAATATTTTATTTCAAAAAAGACAATAAAAAAATGTAGGGGTTTTTTTAAAGATTTATTCATTTGGAAGTCAGAGTTACATAGAGAGAGGAGAGGCAGAGAGAGAGGTCTTCCATCAGAGGGTTCACTCCCCAGATGGCCGCAACGGCCGGAGCTGTGCCAATCCAAAGCCAGGAGCCAGGAGCTTCCTCTGGGTCTCCCACACAGATGCAGGGGCCCAAGGACTTGGGCTATCTTTTACTGTTTTCCCAGGCCACAGCAGTGAGCTGGATTGGAAGTGGAGCAGCCAGGTCTCAAACCGGCACCCATATGGGGTGCCAGTGCTTCAGGCCAGGGCGTTAACCCACTGCACCACAGCACCAGTCCCAGAAAGGTAGGTTTAAGATGACAAGAAATTGGTGTCCAAGTGAGAGAGAGGAAGAAGCCATTGATGGCTCCCAGATTTCTGTTTGAACAAGGGGAAAAGGATGAGTCATTCACTGAGATGGAGAAAACAGAGGATGAATATTTACAAGAAAGATATTTACAAGTCTAATGGACAACAGATTATCTGAGCCTAGGGTTCAGGGACAGATCTGAACTTATATATATCAAAGGCCAACAGCATATTCTCAGTATATGAAATTAGGCAAGTGGGAAAGATGACCCGAAGAGGTTATTTATAATAATTATAATAATTATAATTTATATTATATATAATATTATAAATATTATATTATTTATATAATATTTATATTATATATAATATATATAAATTTGGATTTATATATAATATAGATATGATATCAATATAATATATATTTATATTATATATAAATCATTATAATGTATAATAATTATAAATAACCAAAGAGGTTCTTTATAATCAGAAGGGGCCTAAGTTTGTAAAAGTGCTAAAATGTAAAGGAGAGATAGAAAAAAACCCAAAAATTCAAAAAGAAGTCAAAGGACAGATCAAAATAAATCAAACCGATGCCAAGAAAGAGAGCAGCTCAGAAAGAATGGGTGTTTATCTATGTAACATAACTGAGAAACCGAAGTGGGGTGTGTCTTGCCTTAGCTGTGGAGATGCTTCTAGGGACACCTGCATCCCATATCTGAGTGTCTGAGTTGGAGTCCCAGCTCTGCTCCTGACTCCATTTTCCTGTTAGTGTGAACCCTAGGAGGCAGCAGATGATGACACAAGAAGTTGGGTCCATGGATGAGTTCTGGGCTCCTGGATTAAGCCTAGGCGCACCTGAGGAAACAGTAACCAGTACAGGAAACAGGAAAGGGAAGTGACAGACAGAGCAGCAGTTAGGGGTGTGTTCCATGGTACAAAAGGAAGCCATTATAAATTTTTTTTTATTTTTTTGTTAAATTTAATTCTCATTATTTTATGGATGTGAGTGGGAATGTTCTCCCATTTCCCTAATACATTATTGTCATAAACAGGAAAAAATATTGGCCTTTGTATATATGCTTCCTTCTTCATTGAGACTCTCCAGATCATCTGGACCATCTCAACCTGGTGTGTGCCAGGACTCCTTCCCTGTGCTTCTCTTTTAGGTCTGTACTCATCCCCTGTATCACCCATCATTCTCCTGGCATTAATATCATACCTACTGATGACTCCAAAATTTAGATCTCTAGCCTCAATCTCTTCCCTGAACTCTAGACACACATAATAAACTGTCTACTTGTTATCTCATTATGGATGTCTAACAAGGTCAGGGTTTCCTGACTGGACTCCTGGATCTTTTTCTCCAAACCTGTTCCACCTGATGTCTTTCCCACAATTACCCAGCTTTGGAATCATCCTTGAATTCTTTCTTTCTTTTTTTTTTAAACTTTTATTTAATGAAATAAATTTCCAATACACGGCAAGAAGCCTTGACACTATAAAGTTCACCTGACTGCAAGCACATATGGATTAGCAAGTATATATTCACACCTCCAACTTCATTTCTCTGAAGGCTTACTGACTTGACTTACAGGGAATGCCAATGTTAAAAGATTCTTCTTTCTCAAGAACATTCAGAGATCCCTAAGGGTGTTTAAATGAACTTATGCTGGGGATCATTTGCCACCACCTCCATCATGGCCAAACCCTGTTGCCAACAGGTGCAAACTGGTGCATTTTAAAACTCACTCTTCACCAGCTGGTGCTCATTTGGAGCTTTGCCATGACCAGTGGTGTTGCCAGGAAAGCATCCACATCACTGATGTTGCTGCCAAATAGAATGAGACACGGAGCGCTCCAGAGAAAGCACCCGATTAAACTGCCTATTTGTGTTAGCTCCCATTAGACCTCTTCTGGTTCTACAGGCAGAGCCTGTCCTACAAGTCTATAAGGGGCAAGAACAGCCCCTGCCTGCATACCAACCCCTATCTATCGATCAATCGATTGATCGATTGTTTGATGATCTGTTTCTCTGAGCTGTCTGCTGACCAGGAAGGTCTTGAACTCCCTTACTTTTCACAACACTCTGAGGTAGATATGACTTTATGTTTCATTGAACAGCCAGCAAAGCGACATAGCATGACCAAGGACACAGATCTAATATGCGGCAGGGTAGGCTACATCTGCCAGAAAGCCTGCCACAGACATCAACTGCCTTTCTGCATGCCATGTGAACTTCATGCTGGGGCTGCCTCTACTGCCTCCCAGGCTCCACTTCCTCTTATGATGTGCAACCCTCCCACTCTTTTCTGAAACTTGGCCACAGATTCCACCCAGAACATCGGAAATATTGTTATGGCTACTTTTGTGGTAGGTACAGATGGTCTCAACCTTTTGGTCCTGTGCAAATTCGGGAGCACAAATAGACTATAGATAAGGAGGTGGCAAAATCTACACACCAACACAGTGAAGAACAAAATCAGTCAGGATGCACACCTAGCCAGGCTGGCCCATTACCTAACTCCTCCTACAAGGAAAACCGGGTCCAGGGCTCCCACAGAAACCAAACGCCCTATGAGCTGAATATTGATGCAACTGAATGAGGTATGTTGGGTAAATTGGAGTCTTCTACCTCACCCACATAAGAATATCATTACAATGTCTGCTATTTTGCCTACTACTGAGAGTAGAAAATTTTAGGCCTATAGTAATCACACTGTTTACCTTTTCTCCTCATAGAGATGTTTCAAGAACAAAGATCCACTCCCTGCCTAGTGGTGGCTTAGAAAATCTTAAGAAGCTGAGGGCCAGGTCAACATACAATTTAAAAAAGCTTCCTAATCTGGAAAAGTTCATCGCCCTCACAGAGGCCAGTCTCACCTACCCAAGCCATTGCTGTGCCTTTGCAAACTGGAGACGGAAAACGTGAGTCTTCCTGGGGTCATCCCTTGAGTTTTCCTATGGCACCTCCCCAGTGTAGTCTACAACCTCTACCTATGTGACGTGCAGAGAACCCAACAGCAGAGATCTCCCTGGCTGAAGCCCATAGGTATATTCTAGATGGAAGACTCAGATTTGTGGAAGGTAAGCAATGGTTGGACTTTGGAAAATAAGCTCACAGGAGAGGGATATCCACGTGCTGAAATATCAACCAAAAATTTAGTGAGAAAACATGAAAAACACCAAGCATAGTGGCTGACTCATACCTGGTGCTTAGGACTTGTTTCCTTTTGTGCCCATATGGATTTATTCTTCAAGTCCCCAAATCTGCACCCCATAAAAGCCTCAGTCTCTTACCCTCAAAGCCAACCTTGGCGAGGAAGCATCAATACCACAGCAGACACTGAGGTATACATTACCAACACTCGGCAGCTACTCTAGACCGCCCTAATCCACTTTTAGGGACCTCAGAGGGAGGATGAATATTGAGGCCTCTCTTCACTTCGGCTTCCAAGGAAGGCCAATTTGAGCAGGCACAGATTTAAAGAGGATATTCTAAGGAGGGCCAAGCCCCAGTGGGTAACTGGCCAAAAGGTTGAGTTAATCATAGAATCTGGACAGAGTGGACAGGGAGTGGCCTTGGAGACTGCACTTGGACTAGACATTAAAGGATCCATTGGAGGTAGGAACTTACCATCAGGCATTCTCAAAACTCTCACTTTCCCTTAGACTTACAGATAACAACCTACCCCATATTGTTGCCCTCAAGTAGATGGTTTTCCATTACTCTTGCACAGTAACCTAGTCCAAACACAGCTTCCCTGTGACATTATGTCACTGCTAAACATAGTCTCTTCTATTATTCAATTTCTAACATATGAGGGGGGTATTCAAAATGTTAATGGAAAATATGTATCATGAAAAAGCAGTGCATGGATTTGAAGCGCATTTTTGCTCAATAGTAAACTTTTAAATTCCACTTTTCCATAAACTTTTTGGAGAATCCTTGTACACTGACCTGTCCATGTGAACATACCCTTTGCTCAAAAGCAAAACAAAACAAAGCCAGCACTGAAATAGTATGCATTCTCAAATGTTTTAGAAGACCTTGGAGTCTACACTCACCCATTTGAAGGATTTTCAGTAAAAGAACCGCTCTTCAGAATTAGCTTGCATTGATGGGAAAATATCTAGAATCAGGCCCTCCTCATAGATTAGCTCAAGGGCTAGAGAATTTCCTTCCTGACAACTAGAATTCTTAAGAGCCTGGGTTGAGGCAGAAGCCTTGTCTCTTTCATATTCCAGACAAGAATAAGTCTGGCCAGGGTGAGAAAAATACCAATTCACCACCAACTCCCTGGAATTGAATATCCCTCAGAAGAAATTGTGAAGGAGTTACGATCACAGCAAGAGTAGCCTATGGCATGCTGCTTGGCCCAGTTGCAGCACGTTACAGGAATGTGTTATCTCACCATGTTACGGAGACTCCTGTGGTTTTACCACCTCCTGGTGGTGTGGCATTTCCAGACTGACATCTCCAGGTTAGATTACATTGTCCCAAGACATGAAGCCTTTTCTGATCCCTCCAGACCTCCCAGCTCTCACTGCTCTGGGTTCCTCTTGTAACTGACCATCAGGGCACACTGGGGTGCAGCAAGGAGAATGCTCATGCCCCTTCCAGGACAGGTCAAACAGGGGTAACAAAAGTCAAACTGTTGGATTTTTACACGTAACAAATTCTACAGATGAACACAATGCAAAATAATTCTGCTCGGAAGAAAATCTCAGGCTTTATTCCTAACACAGTGTCCCTTCCCTGTTCATTACAGATGGGGTGGTTTGGCAATGGAACTTGAGTTAAAAATCATATAGTGACATTGTTCTCCCAATCCACATTTGAAAATAACACCAAAAATGTAAATATTGGGCCCTTGTGACTATGAGGTTTTAGCCAATGGCTCTCCTAAACTCTTGGCGAAGGGCCATATCAACCATACACTTCATTGTCATTGAGCCAGATATTGCTTTGTCACCATTCTGCACTCACCTTTTTTATGCTTATTTTTATGCTTATTTTTCTGGCATTTAGGCCATTTCTTCACAACTATATTAAATTCACGCACTAGGGCATATAATGTAAGAACCCACACAAGAACTGGGCTCCAATAAGAACTCAGTAATGTACCCATCATCATCTTCATATTACTGACATTTTCTGCCTACTCACTGCCAGGCACAGTAAAACTTTGCACCTTTATCTCTTTTTACAATGCTAATATCATTATCTTTATTAATATTATGCCCTTCTCACAGAAGTAGAAACCATGACTCAGTGTGAGAAACTGAATAACTTGACCAACACTAACCAAACACAAACACAAACCCTCCATTCTGCCTCTCTCCAAAGCTTAGACTCTGGGATCCTCTACCTTGCTTCCCACTAAGCACCTGTTTATGGTTTATGGATTAACCGGGGTCCAAGAGTACCATTTTTAAAACTGACTCAAAATGGAATTTCCAACTCTTTATGACATTTAGGGTGTGCCAGGGTACTGCAGGGGTGAGTCTTCATTTCCCTCAGTTTCTACTCTTGTTTCTTATATCAGAAACATACACAGTGGATCTTCTTCCCATCCAGTATCAATGGGTCACTTCTTTTCAGGAACAAGAAACATCAATACTCAGACTATGTCCCTAGATGATTAAGTCAGATCTCATTCCAATGAACCAAACCACAATCAGAAAGTAGCAGTTTTCTTTCTTTTTGTTCCTAGAATCAAGCTGCAGTTAATTTCATAATAGGATTTAGGCACTGGGCATGAGATTCAGGACCACAGAATGGCTCTTGTCCCTTCTGTGACAATCTTCAGGGTAGCCTCACTTTTATTGCAAGATCACCACTAAACCAAAGTATTTCTGGAGTCCATTCAATGCCAAATACAAGTGCATTAACCATTTAGCTTCCTTAGAGCAACCCTTGCCTGATTTGAGAAGCCCATCACAAAGGGTTAGTGTTTTCATTTCAGCCTCTAAAACAAAAGATGATACATTCTTCATGAAAAATAAATAGATAAATGATGCCTTGACCCAAGAGAAAATGACTTCTTGGCAATGCAATGCACTTCTGAGGTGAGAGAAGGGAGGAGAGAGCTCTACCTCACAGCCCTTCTCATCAAAAGTCAGTAGTGAAAGTTCAGTTGATAGATTTTAGACATGTAGTGAGCATTCATCCTTTAGTACCAAATAGAACCTCTCCCTCCTCCATGTCCTCAGTCATCTCTCTCCTTGTGAGAGTTTTTCAGGGTTTTAATACTCACTTCCCCACTGATACTTGAGATTATGCTAAGGTTTGAGAAAAATAAAGTCACTAAGCATTGCTGTGAACTTGCCCCTTAGGGAGGGACAGAGACGTAGGGATGTGTGTGACTTGCTTCAATCCAAAAGAGTCCCGCTGTAAAACATTTCCATTTTTAAGCCTTTGCTTCAAATCAGAAGTACTTACCCTCTGCATCTCTACATGCAGAGTATGTAGAATATTCCGGGGTAGAATATTAATGGGTATATTCATGGGCTGAATACTTATCATCTGGATTTCACTCAAATCCATCTGCAAGTACCTCCATCCAGTTGACAGGTCTCTTGTATATTTCAGTTTAAAGAGAAAACAAAGACAGGAAAGTAAGCCCAGGAAGAGCTAAACTCCCCAGGGGATGAGCTACAGTCTTGGAATAAATTAGGCTCCTATGTAACCTGCATTTGTTCTGTTGGTCACCCACTAGGGAACTGTTAAATTTGAGAGAACAAGACTCACCTTTAGGACAAACACATGCCTGGGGTCTACTGTGGCCTCTGGGGAGTGAGACAATACAGAACAAGACCCTGGTAACATTTCAGGAAAATCAGCTGGCATCTTAGTTGCCTAAGTACCAAAGAGCCAAGGGATGGGTCTGGCTGGGAACTGATTATAGACTCTGACCCTTTAATTTCTGTAAATAAAGATGTAAACCAACCCTCATTGGAGTCAGAGAATTGTTTGGATCTTCCAGTGACTGGAGCATACAGTACAGGAATAGGGCTGTGTACTATTCAGGCATATTAAGAGACAGCTAAATGGAGACAGGGAGGAGGGTGGAGACAAAGGGTGATACCAGGTCTGTAAATTATTTGCACTTAACAGCAAGGCTTAGCTAGTCCCAGGCGCCTTCCTTCCCACATTCAGGTTGTGGCCAGATGGTTTCCCCAGTGGGCCCTCAAACTCTAGGAATACATATACAAGTTGTTCTGCTCATTTACAGTAAGCAGCATTAACCATTGGGCTCAGCTTCAAGGGCAGACAAGATGTAAGAAAAAGATAAATAAAATCTCGGGAAAAAACACCATCATTTTCAGATGAAAAAACAGTTACGCTCTTGCTATTCTGGGTCCAGATGTTGATTCTCTTCCTTTTGTATTTTTCTAGCTCTGAACTGCATCCAATTTGCAACAAATCTATTTTAGGGCAAGAAGTTGAGGACATAACTCAGGCTAGGGGTCAGAGAATCTCTTTGGCAGAAGATGATGAGTCCAGTTATGGCAGAGGATTTGACATGATGTATGGTGAATTTGACTATGACTTATGCAATGAAATGGTTGATGTGACCTGCTCCCCTAAGCCAGATGCGTTCAACCCATGTGAAGATATCATGGGGTACAACACCCTCAGAGTCTTGATATGGTTTATTAGCATTTTAGCCATCACTGGGAATATCGTAGTGCTGATGATCCTGCTTACCAGCCAGTACAAACTCACTGTCCCCCGGTTCCTTATGTGTAACCTGGCCTTTGCTGATCTCTGCATTGGAATTTACCTGTTGCTCATAGCGTCCGTTGATATTCACACCAAAAGCCAATACCACAACTATGCCATTGACTGGCAAACTGGAGTTGGCTGTGATATTGCTGGCTTCCTCACTGTCTTTGCCAGTGAACTCTCAGTCTACACTCTGACGGCCATCACCCTGGAAAGGTGGCATACCATCACCCATGCCATGCAGCTGAACTGCAAGGTGCAGCTCCGCCACGCTGCCAGCATCATGGTGATGGGCTGGATCTTCTCTTTTGCTGCTGCCCTCTTTCCCATCTTCGGCATCAGTAGCTACATGAAGGTGAGCATCTGCCTGCCCATGGATATTGACAGCCCTCTGTCACAGCTCTATGTCATGTTCCTCCTTGTGCTCAATGTTCTGGCTTTTGTGGTCATCTGTGGCTGCTATACTCACATCTACCTCACAGTGAGGAACCCTAACATCATGTCCTCCTCCAGTGACACCAAAATCGCCAAGCGCATGGCCACACTCATCTTCACTGACTTCCTCTGCATGGCACCAATCTCTTTCTTTGCCATTTCAGCATCGCTCAAGGTGCCCCTCATCACCGTGTCCAAGGCAAAGATCCTCCTGGTCCTGTTCTACCCCATCAATTCCTGTGCCAACCCCTTCCTCTATGCCATCTTCACCAAGACTTTTCGAAGGGATTTCTTCATTCTGCTGAGCAAGTTTGGCTGCTATGAAACACAAGCCCAAATTTATAGGACAGAATTCTCATCCACTGTCCACAACTCCCAGCCAAGGAATGGCCACTGCTCTCCAGCTCCGAGAGTCACCAATAGCTCTAGTTACATACTTGTACCTCTAAGCCATTTAGCCAAGAACTCAAACACAATGGGAAAATGTTCCTGAGTGATAATTAAGTATTGCCTTTGAAGAATATACTGCAAGATACCTGACAGAGAGCTTCCACATCTTTCATTTAATTTAATCTTCCCGGCATACCAGTAAGGTGAATTGGTCAGAGTTGTTCATTTAATGTGACACATGAGAATTATTAACAGTAATAATTAAAATAATACAACACTAAATCACATTTGTTTTAAAGTGTTTTTGTTTAGATTACCTTGAAGAATCCCTCTAAAAGTTCTTTTAAATAGGAGGCAAAAATTATTCCTAGAGTTTTGCAAATGAAAAAAACTAAGAATCAAAAAACTAAGTAACTGGTTCCAAATCACTTGGCTCCTAAGAGGCAGTGCAAGGATAAGGTTTCCTGACTTCCAGATAACTTTCAGGAGAAGCACCACAGTATTCACACATTCATTCATTCAACAAGTTTTTCTTGAGCACCCATGAGATGGACTTGTACTGTATCAATCTGGATAGGCCAAACTACATTTCCCAGAATTCCTTTTCTCATCTTTCCAATTAGTGTGTGCCACAAGGAAGATTCTTGGGAAAATAGGAGAGACTGAGGGAAGTCGCTGCCATTTTATAGCTCAACACACTTTGTTGCCCTCGCGATTGAACTGCTTGCTTCAAAGCCGCAGCTGGCAGTGTTCGCATTTGGGCTACTTCTTGCTACTCTCACAGGATACTTCCTTCAGCACAGCCAGAGGGAATAAGGAACAGAGCTCAGAATGTCCTCATTAGGCTGTAGCTTGCTGCTTCCAGCATGTATGTGATCTTCCCTTTATGACCCCTGCCTTGAGGGTGTCAAGCTCCAGCAGCAGCTGCGGAGACAACATCCTTACAGAGTTGGTTTAAACAATCCCTCTAATTGCATAGCCAATTCCCTGTAGCAAATATTTACCATCTACACACACACACACACACACACACATTTATGATTGGTTCTGCTTCCCTGGTTGAACCCTAACGAGGAGAAAATACCCCTAATGTATGACACACATACAGATTACAGCATTAAGAACACTGAAGGTTTGGAATCAGACAGAGCTGAGATTTTTATTCAGATTCCAGGATAAGCCACAACTCAAGTTTAGCACAAGGCTCAGCTTCTTCCTCTTTGCACTAAAGTTTGTTATATACCTAACTTTTGGGCATTTTGTATCAGTAGATAGTGAAATGATTGTAAGGTACCACACACTGTAGCCAGCTTGTTAAATGTTAGTTTATTTCTCTCCTCCAAGATCAAGTGCCTGGACTAGTGCCCAGCTCTCCTGATCCTCAGTCTAGATTTCATTCCATACAACACTTCACTCCTGATAAATAAGCACACTACCCACATCCATTTTCATAAACGACGCCATCTGGATAATTGGATCAAAATCTCAACCATAAATTTCATCAAGCACTGTGCCTTGGCCAGTCCACGGAACTCTGCATCTTCTCTCAAAGTATCCTCTTTCAACACTGAAGCCAATCCTCCTCCTCTTACTCTTTAGAAAACAACTCCAAAATGTGATCCCAAAGGTATGAACAAGGAAGTCCTCATCTCTGCTACATCTCAACATTTTGCAAGCATCAAGGGAAAAATAAAATAATATACAATAGTTTTCCTTGCAAATGGTACTGAATTTTTCTATCTAGTACTGCAGCCACCAGCCACATATGGCTGCTGAGCATTTGAAATGAGGCTAGCTTGAACTCAGATTCATACTACATATATACATACTAGATTTCAAGCACTTGTACAAAGGGGAAAGAAGAATAAACAATTGCTCAATAATTTTTATATTGATTACAGGTAAGAACACCATGTACAATTTTGGATATATTGAGATAAATGGAAGACATTTAAAATTTTGTTTCCCCTATTTCTTCTTACATTTTTTAATATGACTATCAGAAAATTTTAAATTATCCATGTGGCTTGCATTTGTGGTGTGCATTGCTTTTCTCTTGGAGAGCACTGATCTACAGCTCTGTGGAACAAAGACCTTACATTTCACGTTTTCCTCCACAACCCCCACATATCAGTTTGCTGCACTGCTGAGCTGTCCCAGCTCCATCTGCCGTCATTCTTGTTTGTGGCCAGGGGTAATTTTCTGAATTTGGACCCAAAAGTAAGTAGCAACTAAATTATAAATAAGATAGAGCAGTAATTATTTCCCAACAGAGCTGTTAGTGACACACTGGTTTAAGAGATTGTGGCTCCAAGAGCCATATATGTCCAGAGATGAATGCATCCCTAGGGAAGCTCAGAAGGCACTCCCCCTTCCATCAACCTGTCACTGCAACACTTCCTTGTAAGACATGAGACTTATCCTAAATAAGCAAACATATTTATGAGTAGCTAAATTCAGTTTGTCTAAACCCTTTAGACAAGTCTCAACTAAAATGGCCCCTTCCTATATTTCCTTTATTGGAATAGAACCTTTGGAATCCAATCAATCCCTCTTCCCCCACCTCTAAAGCTGGGCCTCAAGTGGTGGCCTAATGGAAACACACATACAAACATACACACACACACATACACAGGAAAATAAGCTTAAAGCACAAAATAATACAAATTTGGCTTTTATTTCAAGTCTCTAATGTCATCAACAGGACTAATAGCTTCTAGAGACTTCCTAAAGTGCCCATACCTCCAGGGCTGATATGTAAAACATTAACAAGTGGTATAGTTCAAATACTGACTGGCTGGGAACATTCCATTTGGCTGACCAAGTGCCAACTCGGTAAATGCCAGCCCACATGTTTCGCTCCTATACCTGACTTCAGCCCAGGCCTTCTCCTTGGTATTTCCCTCATGTTTTCACCCATCACAAATCCCCTCAGTTCCATCCCAGTCAGCCTCTCATATTGCCTTCCTCCCTTCTTCCTTCTATCCAGATACTCCTTCCTAAATTCCAAGAAGCAGGGGCCAGTATTGTTGTGCAGTGGATTAAGCCTTCACTTACAAAGCCATCATCCCATACTGCAGTGGTTTTTAAAGCCTTGGCTGCTCCACTTCCAATCCAGCTCCCTGCTAATGCACCTGGAACTGCAAAAAATGATGACCCAAGTACTTGGGCCCCTGACACCCATATGGGAAATCCAGATGGAATTCTGGGTTCCTGGACATTTGGGGAGTGAAACAGCTAGATAGATTTCTCTCTCTCTCTTTCTCCTTCTCTCTCTCTCTTTCCCTTTAAAACAAATAAATACATCTTTAAAAAAAGATCTCAAGAAGCATACGGACAAGGTAGGATCCTCCTCTTACAAGAGAGATCAGAGACTGAACGGGTAAATCCAGAAACTTTGAGTGGGTGCAGTGAAGAGATGACCTGGGCACACAGAGTGAGGAACTATTTTTATCTTGCCACATACAGAAGCAGTAATTGGGGGACAGCAGACAGCACTGGTGAGTGCTGTTTCACTACAGAACTCCTTGTATTGAAATGGGGAACACTTTTTATCCTTGTCTCTGGAAGGGATAAGTGGAAAGGGGAGAAAGGCAAAGAAAATAGCCCTCTGCACTTGCATCACCGAGATACTACTGCTCTCAGAACAAAGGCACCACCACCTCACTCCGGCCAGCATCACATGGCACTCATCAGAAAACTAGGGGAAGGTTGTTGAAACCAACAGCCACAGGCCTTGGGTTCATTTGGTTTTACTTGATTAGAAAAGTTTATTAAGAAAGAAGTTGGAAGAACTTTCAGCTTCTGAATTGTAAGGGGCATTGTTTAAAATATAATTCTGTTTGTTTAAAATATAATTTAGTCCACTAAACAGATCAAATAAAAGTCAACACAAAGTAAAGCCTGACCATGAAGTTGTGCTCGCTGGTTCTCATCAAAATACTTTCAGCTAGCCGGCGCCGCTGCTCACTAGGCTAATCCTCCGCCTGCGGCGCCAGCACACCGGGTTCTAGTCCCGGTTGGGGCACCGGATTCTGTCCCGGTTGTCCCTCTTCCAGGCCAGCTCTCTGCTGTGGCCAGGGAGTGCAGTGGAGGATGGACCAAGTCCTTGGGCCCTGCACCCCATGGGAGACCAGGAGAAGCACCTGGTTCCTGCCATCGGATCAGCGCGGTGTGCCGGCTGCAGCGCGCCGGCGGGGCGGCCATTGGAGGGTGAACCAACGGCAAAAGGAAGACCTTTCTCTCTTTCTCTCTCTCTCACTGTCCACTCTGCCTGTCAAAAAAAAAAAAAAATACTTTCAGCTACGATAAGCAGAAAGGCGAACTACAAATAGATTAAATAACAAGGCCAGTTACATAAGATGCCCCAGGCTTGGAATGGAAGCTCAGTGATCCCAAGGACCCAGGACCTTTCCATTCGTTTTCCCTGCAACCCTTGCAATGCTCTGCCACATCTTTCCTCTTGGTAGTGAGGATGCTATAGAAATGCCAGATGCCATATGCAGTCAAAATCAAATCCAAAAATAAAGAGGTCTCTCAAGAACCAAGAATGGGCTGCCCCTGGGGAGAAGTATCTAAGTTACACATTTTTGCTTAAATTATTCCTTAAATAGGAAATGCTGGCCTGTGGCTTAAAAATGACGCCTCAGAAGGCACAAAAGGATTTGTGTCATTTTTATTTAAAGCAATACTATATCAATATCAAATCATTAAAAACAATATCTTTATCTGAAAAAAAAAAAAAAAGAGAAGCCTTTCATTCTGTGACTCACAATTTCCAAAGGGAAGAACCCCCCGCCCCCAAGTCCCTAGGAAAGTTTCTTTCCCACCCATGATCCACATTGCTGACAATACGCGTCTCTGTCACATTCAGCTTCCATAGCGGAAGGCGGGCTCTTCTAGCTAGAAAGGTGGAAATGTAAACTGGACTTGGGAAAACGGCTGACTAAGCAACCACATCCTGTAACCTAAGTCAGCCCACATCTTCCACTGTGTGGTGAAGCCAATGAGGCTCACAACCAGGATGTACATGGCATCTTCCCTCTTCATATTCTACATTCTCCACCTTCTCTTCCCTCTCCCTCCACCTATAACCTGCACTCCAACTCCTCCTCTCCAAGTTAGTCTATTCCCTCCCCTCCTGGAATAAACCCTAGACACTACTTAGATCTGAATGCCACCACAAGAGTCAGACATTTTCCAAGAAATCCTCCATTTGAGGCAAGGTGCAGAAAATGAAAAGAAGAAAAGAAATGGACAAAAGAAGTAATAGCTAAAAAAAAATGGATTAGGGAGGGAAGAGGGAAAACATGAAGAGGAAAGTGTGGGGAGCAACTCGGACTAGACTAAGTTACTGGAATTAAGACTTATTCTATGCATCTGCTCTCCCACAATATGGCACTGAGAAGGGAGAAACAGCTTCTACTCAGCTGCCTCCAGTTCAACCAATAAACTGTAGGACCTGCTCCTGATTGGAGGAGAGCAGCGTACTCGGCGTGTGGGCAGCCGAGTTGGGATTGGTGGAAGAGGACTATAAAGGAGGAGAGAGACAACATGCACCAGGAACATCTATCTGAAGGAACACCTGTGCAGCCCCCGAGAGAGCCGGCCGGCGGTGTGCCGCTCCCCCGCGGAAGTGGGGAATGTGGCAGGGGGAACCGCTCTTCCACGGAGGTGGAAGGGACAGTAGCCAACCCGGGAAGAACCAGCAGCAAACCCGGGGAGGGCCGAGCAGACAAAAGAACAGTGCAGGGTCCTGTGTCGTTCCTCCACGAAGAGGGGGAGCGACATAATGGTGCCGTGACTCGGATATGAAGCCTAGGCAGGGTTTAGTGTCGTTCCTCCATGAAGAGGGGGAGCGACAGGAAAGAGAATCGCAAGGCAAATGTTGTACTCATGAAATCTGTATTCCTTACAAAAAAATTTTAAAAAGGAAAAAAGCCAAGCCCTGCTTGACTGTGTCCCTTTGTGCTGCAATTTGTTCATCTTTGTCTTAAAAAATACTTTCAGCTTGGTGCACAGTTCAACTCAAAACACTGAATCGGTTCTATTTTAGAACCACATAGAAAGACCCAATGGTCATAGTATTGTGTCCCAGGGCTCCACATACAAGAATGTGGGTTCCCAGATCCAGCCTATTGGGTGAATAATAGAAAGTTATTTTCAAGGTCTTTCAAGGCCTCCTTACCCAAGACGTCAGACGATGTAGAGACAGCCAGACCCTTTTTATGACCTAAGGTCTTCATCATATTCCATTCTTTCCAAAGGTATTAGCCACAGCCCCTCGGCATTCTTTCCTAGGATGGATGGTCCTTAAAAATACACTAAAACAAAGTTTGTAAGAGCACTCTATTTTTTGTGCTCTTACTTTTTCTTTTGTTATCTTTATAACATACTTTTCAATAAATCTTGAAGCATTCTTAAAAAATTCATACAAAAGATTATCATTAAAAATTATCTTCTTTTTAGTGATATTCTCCCCATAATAAGAGATAAAGGATGTTTTCAGTTCTACATTTAGAAAATTTTCAGACAATTTTCTCCCACATATCATTAGATTGAGTTATTCAAACTACAAGGTATTAACGAGTTGCATAAAGATGTAGCTTGGGCAGGGAACATTGTGAGTCGTCATTTCACAAACAGCAGACGCTGTGCCATGGTTTCCCATCTCCAAAGAATGAATCCACCAAAGAACTCGGAGTTCCTATGATGGAAATCAGGCACTCAGCAGACGGTGCAGGAGAAGGGCACAGGGCACCAGGTAAGACCCAAATCACTCCCTGCTTCCTGAAATTTACCAAGTCAGAAGGCACTGTGGACAGGAGTCAGGATAGTTATTCTTATCTCTCCTTGACAGTCAGATTGGAGGATGATCCAGTGAAATGGCAGAATTGGGCCCAGGACTATCCACTATCCAGGACAGCCTATCTTCATCTCTATTGCACAGCCATGGAAATCAAGGAATAGAGGAAATCAGAGACTTATTTATCCCAGGCCCTCGTTCAAAGATGAGAAAATAAGAGTACAAAGAAGCAAAGTTATTTGTCAAAGGCTATAAGACTAACTGTGACCAAGCATGGATCTGGATTCAGCTATGGCTTCCAGCCAGAGTGCTTCCTTGTAGCTCCCTCCTTAAATCAAGGAGTTTAGTAGCATACACACACACAGAAGCACACATACACCCCATATTTAAACACAGTCAGCCTCCCTAAATCAAGGGATCAACATAAAAAGCCACACATTCTGAGTAATTAAATACCAAGAGCGGTTTATAAGACTTCAAAAGAATTGTAAGGATTCAAATTCTTCCTCTTCATACTGTGTTTGATTTCCAATCTCTGTTCTTTCAAAATGCTCCATTGGGAAGTGAAAGATAACTTCTGACACTTCCACATTGGAGGTGTGGAACTCTAACCTTTACTTCACCTACTCCTCTAAATTTCCTTGTGATAACTGCAAACTCTCTAGGTGCCAAATAGATTGACTAAGTTATCCCCTCTGCATGTAAAGGAAAGGGAATGCATAATTAACTAATGAGGACAAGAGAAAAGAAGAGAAGGAGGGAGGAAGAGAAAAGAAAGGAGGAGAGGGAGAGACACAAAGAGGAAAAAATGTGAAAAATGCCCCCAAATGACAGACTGTCTCTATGAAACAATGGGAACCTTGATAGACCACCCCCTACAAAGACCTGGACAAAATTTCTCTCCCTGTGTACTCTCCATGCAGCATGAGCTGCTTCTTTTCTAGAGTCCCCAACATCACAAGCCAAGGCAATGCTTCCAGTGAAATGGCCCAGGAATCGCTCCACCCACCTTGAATTGTTGTAGCATTCACTGTGAGTCAACAAAGCTGGTGTGCCATGTCCTGCTTCTTAGAAATTCTAGAATGCTTAGGGAAGCTTAACCTCCCATGTGTTTCAGTGAACAGCTTTAGATCAAAATTCAACAACCAACTTATTTGTGGGTGGAAGACTCATCAAAAGACATAAGGGTTAACATTTGGAACTGTGCAAATATTTGGAGTTGGGATAAATTATATCACTGATGGCCACCTCCAGAATTAAAAAACTTTGAGGAAACCTACACAGTTCATTTTTCCATCCATTCATTTATTCAATAAATACTTACCAAGTGGCTACCATAAATCAAGAACTATTCATATCACTAGAAATATAGTAGTAAATAGACAAAATGTTCTTGTAGACTTACCATTCTGGTAGAGGTAACGTAAGACATACAAGCAAAATCAGTAGAATGCATTGATGCTAAACAATGACAAGTAGTGATGACTAAAAATAAATCAGGGAAGAAGGATGAAAATCAGAGAGATATTAAGGTTTCCCTGGGAAAAATCACTTCTGAATAAAAACTGGAAGAAAGTAGAAGGAAAAACAGGTGGATATTAAAGAAACAGTGTCCCAGGGAAAAGGAACAACTGCAAAAGCCCTTGAACTCAGGTGAGCCTGGTATGTTCCTGTATAACAACATCAGTGTGGCTGAAGCAGAGGGAAGGGTGTGGGAGAGAGCAGTAAGAGATAAAGACAAAAATGACAGGAACCTGGGTCATTTCTATTTGATTTGTTTCCAAGAAATTAGAAGCCTGAAAGATTGTATTAGGTGTCCATTGAGCTGGTACACAGAGACTGCATAGCCTAGTATTTAATACTAAGAAAGCTGTAACTCCCATCCTTTTCAGTTCCTTTAATAGCTTGCCACACTTCATCCTCTCTCTTCCCTGACTTCCTAGTTTCCCAGGCCCTTCTCTACTCCTCCCCTTGCCATTGCCTCTCTACCCCACCCAGGGCATATCTGCCCTCCTGTGGAGTTGTCCCATGGAAATGGTATGATACATGGCTTATAACACAGTGATAATAATTCCTTATATTTCAACAGGCTTTACCCATTCCAGGAGACTAGCACTGGCTCATTAGATCCTCAAAACATTCCTGTGTGGTAGGAGTTCTCTTGCTATAAAACAAGAATTCTCTGTCCAAAGGTTAAATGACCTAGTTAGGGTCCCTTAGCTTACCAATGACAAAGTAAGAGCAGAATTCAAGCCCACTGGTTCTAGACAGACTGTCCCTTTAATGACTGTCCATACTGAATGCGCCCACCTCCTAGAAGTGCACAGAAGTGGGGTGATTGCAAACACCAGCGTCAGCGTGAATAAAGGGCAGTGACCTAGATCAGACACCTCTGGCAGCAGGGCTGGCTGGCGGCTGGCCATTTACTGCATTCACACACAGCTGGTGCTCACTGATCACATGGAAGCCTTGATGGTGGGAATTTAAGCAAACAAAAAAGGCAGATGCAGTCACAGAGCAAGGCCCAGGGCTCAGATGAGCAGGATTTTTACTGATTCCCCACAACACCATTTCTCCTCCTGATCCTCAGCACAGGGTTCCCCTGACTGGCATGCAGCTGAGCTCAGCAAAACAAGGGAGGGAAAAAGTAAGTCCATGAAGTGTACACTGGCCCAGGAGGGTCTTAACTCAAGAGCCAAACTTGGCTGTGGCCGGTGTGGTTAAGACAGAGTTCCGAATCGCTAAGGTGTTTCCTCAAGAGGAGAATAACCTTTAATTTAAGTGTGTCTGTGCTCATTCCTAAAAGAGCCCATTTACTGGAGGAAAATAAGATCATTGCAAGACATTGGTTTTTTTTCTCTGCTGCGATCAGTCATTTCGTAAATGAGTGCTGATGGGTAAGGAAACAATAGGAGGAGAGAAGTGTCCTTAGACCTGGGCAGCCAGGCCCCTGCCCTGGACTCTCCTGGGGCCCTCTCATGGCATACTCTACCCCCAGGAAAGGCATCTGGGAGCCCAGAAGGCCAATGAGATCTGACTACCAGGCCTGCTCTCAACATGCTCTGACCCTGGGGGCCTAAATATTCAGAGACTGCCTTGTCCTTCCCACGGTGGAATGGAGCTCACAGGTACAGACTGGGGTGGCCCCTGAATGCTAAATCGGGTTAGGATGGGAGGCAAAGAGGTCTTGGAGGCTAGGACTTGTTTGAGTCCTGCAAATGACAGCAGTGGTCGGTCGACATGAAACTGGAGGTGAATGGGTGCCCTTGCATCCCCGCCGCTGAGAAAACCACTCGAGCCTACATTGTCACTTTCGCTTGGGACACATCCACAAACGCTGCTCTGCCTTCCAGATCACTCCACCACACTAGTCTCATTTCCCTGTACAGATCACCTAACTCAGTCTCCACCTCCATCACCATACTCGAGCTCTCTATTGACTGCAGTTCCCCTGTGGGTCACCCAGACTCCAGCTCAGCCGTACCATGTTCTGACTTGCTCATTCCCAGGGCCTTACATCTTCATGGACTTTGGTAACTGTTGTCACAATCCTGATCTGGTAATCTTCACCTCCAGAGACCACTCCCTGCCTCCCTCATTATCCTTCCACCTTTCCTGAGCCAGGCCTACCAGAGCATACACTGTCTCTGAAGTTGCCATGCCTTGCTGCCTGCCATGCCAATTGCCTAGAAGGCCCTCCTTGCTTTCTTGTTACCTACACTTCCTCATCTATGAAAACTCAGATCAAACACCCCTTTCCATTCAGTATACATTGGTCAAGCACCTACTGGGAAGCTGGCCACTGTGCTAGGCCAAAGGATGACAAAACTCGGTAGAACATCCTCCTTTCCCCACGGAGGCTAGCTGAGGACATGGACAAGTAAACAAGCAACTCCATCAGTGTGGTAATTTAAACAAGCTGGGAAGAAAGATTATCCTCAAATTCAATGTTACCAGGCAGGGCATTGTGCACAGCAAGAGAAGGACATCTGCCTGGAGCTTTACACATGTATTTACCTCTTCAAAACAATGCACACATTACGGGCCAAACGGCAATGTACTCACAGGATTTCTTCCACTGGGTTATCAGCGTCTTGAACAGAGCTTCATCTTGGAGAAAAAAGAAGCTGGGGCCAACTGTGTGGCACAGCAAGTTAAGCCATATCCTGCAAGGCCAGCATCCCATGGGCACCGCTTTGCGTCCTGGCTGCCCCACTTCTGATCCAACTCCTGGCTAATGGCCTGGGAAAAGCAACAGATGATGGGGCCTGATGTGTGGGCCCCTGCCACCCGCAATGATGATCCAGATGAAGCTCCTGGCTTCAGTCTAATGCAGCTATGGCCTAAACTACAATCTAGGGAGTGAACCAGTGGATGGAAATTTGTCTCTCTGCCCCTCCCTCTCTCTCTCTCTCTCTAGCTCTTTCAAATAAATAAAGAAAAGAATCTAATATTAGTTTAGCTCTAACTATGTGCCTCATATCATGCTTTGATTTCACATAGTGATTTCAAATAGTTATTCCAAAAAGGCTTTTTTTTTTTTTAAATTATTTATCTGAAAGTCAGCGTTACACAGAGAGAGAAGGAAAGGCAGAGAGAGAGAGAGAAAAGTCTTCTATCTCCTGGTTCACTACCTAAGTGTCTGCGATGGCCAGAGCTGGGCTGATCCAAAGCCAGGAGTCAGGAGCTTCTTCTGGGTCTCCCACATGGGTGCAGGGGCCCAAGGACTTGGGCCATCTTCTAATTTTTTCCCAGGCCATAACAGAAAGCTGAATTGGAAGTGGGGCAGCCAGGACTCGAACCAGTGCCCATATGGGATGCCAGCGCTGTAAGCAGCAGCTTTACCGGCTGTGTCACAGCACCAGCCCCCCAAAAATACTTTAAGGCAAATTTTTAGGTTCGCTCCCATTTACAGATATAAAAACTGAAGTTAAAAAAATTATCCAACATTACAAGGCTGGCAAGTGACCAAAACACAATATTTATTCATTCATCCATTTTTTATTTACTTACAAAAAGGAAACAGATTTTACATATTTCATAGACACAGTTTTAAGAACATAATGATACTTCTCACCCACCCTCCTCCTTCCTTTTTTATCTTTCATTTTTTGTGATGACATACTTTCAATTTATTTTATAATCACAAGCTTAATCCTCCTCTAAAGAATTCAACAAGGTAAATAGAAAGACCAGGATTCTCAGTGGCTATATATATATATATATATATGATAAATCCCAAGATGCCAATTTCACTCATATACATTACATTCTTATGCTCTATATATTAGTTAACACCAATCAGAGAAAATATATTTTTGGCTTTTTAGAAACGGCTTGTTCACGTCCCTCATTAACCTCTAAGTATGTGCTAGGTTTTATGCCAGACTCCATGGATACAGACATGTACACAGCAACAAGGTGGCCAGTGCCCAGATGGAGCTAGTATTCTGGCGGGGAAGACAATAATCAACAACTAAATCAGGAAAAAGACAACACAACAGATTGTGACACTGCCATAAGTAAGTGGCTAGGGGGCTGTAATTAGAAGGATCTGGAAAGGGGGCCAATGTTATCTGAGACAGGTTAGTCCAGGGTCTATCTAGCTGCAAAGTATAGTTCTATTCACAAGGTATTCTGGCATGCTCTATGGTTTGTGTGACAATCAGTTTTGGTTTCATATATTCTACAACATATTCCAACTCTAAATGTTTGCAAAACTTAGCTTGCTAAGGACTCTCAGATTATTTTCCTAAGATGCTGCAGAACAATGCCTCTCACTCTAAACAGAATGGAAGGATCTGTGCGTGTACTGATGCATGGCCAAAAGGGAGGGAGCACAAGGAGATGCACGACTAACTATGCTTTATTGACAATGGCGGAGGGAAGGTCACCATGATCCGCGGCAGCCTCCCCCTCATGATGTGACTGGAAGAAGATTAAAGCTCACCTCTAGCCACCCTCTCTCCCTCTGCCACCTGCACCCCAGCTCCAGACTCCCCTCCCATCAGTGTTCTACAACACCTGAAAATGTACTCTGCCCACCAACTGCATTATGGTTGGAGGAACGTGTAACCTGCCCAAAGACCTAATGTCTACAGTTTCCAAGTTCTGCAATGTAAACTGGGGACAAACACTAATTTTGAAAAGCTTCATGAATTAGAGTTTATGAACAAATGCCAAAAACAGCCCAAAAGCATACTTATTTGTCCAGTAGAAACACAAAGGTTGCTCAGGAAAGGGACCTCACCAATGCAACGTAATTAGCAACTTCTGTCATCACTTTGCCATCAGGAAACAAGGGACTAAGGAGCTTGTGCAGTGGAGGAAAGAGAATGAGGGTACTGGAGAGCCAGGAGGATCCATGTGCATTACAGTGTAAGAGGAGTCCAGACGTGTAGCCTGAACACTGGGAACATGAGTGTCGGAGGAAAATCAGAAGCTACATGAAATTCAAGGAGCATTGAGAGCAATCAACCCATGCCACAGGACCTGGACTCCTCCAGTGCCTGAGCACAGCTGGAGAGACAGCCAGAGACCTGTGTGGGCCCCTATCAATCACAGAGGATCCCCCAGCAAGACATACCTATCAACAGAAAGCAACTTAGACAACCTTAGCTGTAACCTCAGAATGCACGACTGTGAACTTTTCTCTGCCAGCATTGCTTACATGTTAGGACAGAGTTCCCAGAATACAATAACTGTGCCCCTTCCAGCCTGAAAAGTAAATTCACAGATAAATAGGAGGCTACAAGATAAATGGGCAGCACAGAAACCACCATGAATACAAGTAGATATAATCAACTACTGACTCTTCTAGAAAGAACTATCATTCAGTGGATTTTTACAAATGCCAAGACTGTCACACTGCAGAGAGTATTAAATTTTTGTGATGTTTTAGATAACAAAAAAGAGATAGAATAACTTTTTATGGAAATAAAACAATTTTAGTTAAGGACATACACTAAAAAAATAAAAGAGGCATCACTGAATAGAAACATAACAAGTGCTCAGACTATAGAATTTTTATGTATGTCATAAAAAATTATCTTCACGACCTTTTGGTAGGCCAGAATTTCCTAGCTGGAACCCAAAAATCACTCTTTATAAAAAAATTTTTAGTGGACTTGATTAAAATAAAATACCTCTGCTCATTAAAAGATACATTAAGAAAATAAAAAGGCAAGACAAATCCTGGGGGAAAAATATTCTAAATACCCTTATCTAGCAAAGAACTCATATCCAGACTACATGAAGAGTTCCACATAGGTACCAGTTCATGTCCCTGCTGCTCCACTTCCAATCCAGTTCCCTGTTAATAGCCTGGAAAAGCAGCAGAAGATGACACAAGTGCTTGGGTCCCTGCCACCTTCATGGGAGACTCAGATGAAGTTCCTGGCTCCTGGCTTCAGCCTGATCCAGTCCTGGCCCCTGCATCCATTTGGGGAGTAAATCAGCAGATGAAATATCTCCATCCCCCCACCTCCCGTGTGTGTGTGTATGTGTTTGTGTGTGTGTGTGTGTGTTCTTCTCTTTTTCAAATAAATAGAAATATTTTTAAAACATCAAATTAGCTATATAAAGAAAAAAATGAATGTATTTACTTAGAATTTTTGCTTATAGGAATACATCAACAGGAAAAGCCTTTCTCTATACACAAGAAAACATTTATAGGAATGGCTGTTGCACAATTCTGTAAGAATCATCAGTAAATATTTCAAGTTGCTTTTAATTATTTGTGATTGCTGAACTCTTTGTGGTAGGAGAACTAGTCTCTTTGAGATTGGTTCTTTGGAATTTAATGATAAATCTTTTTATGGGCTAGTTCAATGATCAACTTTTAAAATTTTTCTTTAATTTTACTTCTCATTTTGTTTGAAATGGAAGGAGAAAGAGGGAGAAAGAGATCTTCATCAGCTGGTTTACTCCTCAACAGTGTACAACAGCTAGTGCTCAGCCAGGCCAAGAGCAGAAGCCCAGAACTCAGCACAGGCTTCCCACATGGTTGACAGGGACTCAGCAATTTGAAATATCACCTGCTGCCTCCCAGGGTCCACACCATTAGGAAGCTGGATCAGAAGCAGAGGAGCCAGAACCAGAACCAGCGTTGTGATAAGGGAACAGGTGTCCCAAGTATTGTGTTCACCACTGAGCCAAACATCTACCCCCATGCCAATTTTCTGAAAGTAAACTTCGTATACTCAAAGTGTTCATTATTTATCCACCTTTCCTGCTGGAGTTATTGTGTCCTCTTGAATTTAATTGCTTCCCTGCAGATTCATTTTACTTTTAGCTGGAACACTTTCTCCAGGAGTTTTCAAAATGAATCCTTGGTAGTAATTACAATGAGACAGTATGTGCCCAGAAAGATTCATGGTACAACTTCATATTTAAATAATTACTTCGTCCATTATAAAGTCCTGGTTTCATTGTCTTCTCTTCCTTAACACTTCGAAGATATTAATTTACTGTTTTTGCATATCAATAGTAGTTGTTGGAAACTGATGATAATTGGTTTTCTTATTCCTTATTCCTTTCAGGTCATCTGGGTTTTATCTTTGGAAGCTTTTGGAATTTTCTCTGTTTCTTTGGTCTCCTTTACTGTGGCTGTAGCATCTCTGGGTATGAGGTCCTTTCTCCTGTTCTGTTCTCTATGTCCTTCTATGTTCAGGCTTGTCTCTTCCACCTCCATGATCTTGTCAGAGGAACAGCTACATGTCTACTTCAATGTCCCATACCTATTAACTTGCATTTTTTACATCTCTTTAACCTTTTCCACTGCCTTCTAAGAAAGTCCTTTGCTCTAGTACTCCAGTCTTCTAATAAGTTCTCTGGTTGCATCCATTCTTATGTGATGTCCATCCACGAGTTTTGCATTTCAGCAATTACATTTTGATACTAAATATCTCCAAATCAGTCTTCTTTGTATTTGTTTCTCCCTGCTTTATTATTTCAGTATTCTTCTTCTCGCTAAGGATAGTGACTTTACTTACCAACTATTTACTTTATGTTTTTATTATTGGTCATTCTGTTCCATCTAGTTTATCTTATTTATAACCCTGTATTTATTTTTATTATTTTTGTGTGTAAGTAGAACTTTTACTCTCCACAAGTCTCATAATTTTTTCTTAGAAACCTATTTTTATTTCCTTAGGACTATAGACTGTTTGCAAATAATGTTCACCTGCAAGAAGTGAAAACTTAACACTTTGCTTATTCTCCAAGTGAACTTAGCAGGATGTCTTCAAGGTAGTAAGTCTCAAAGGTACAATCTGAAATCAACCATTCCCCAACTTCCAGCATGACCACCACCAAGCATTTCCCAGCCTCTCAGTGCCTCATCTTCAAGCACATTCTCATATGCACAGGCAGCCTCTATTATAATTGCCTCTCCCACTGATGGAAGGAGAAGACACAGTAAAAGAATGTTCAGGGAGCTTCCAAACATTATAGCTACCGGCTTCTCACTTTGGGTCCTCCACTGCCCTGATGCCACGTTGCCACTTTCAACCTGGTACTGTTGCTTTCCTGACCACAGAGACAGACAACAGATCTATCACCCATGGTAATGAGGGAGAAACAGAGGACACAAGCTACCTGCCAACCAACCCCTTGGTATCTCTGGCTTTCTTCCTCTCCAGTCTGTTATTCCTCCTATCCTAGCAGCCAAACACTTTTATCTTGCTAACAGTTCTCACATTTTTGTTTTAGTGAATTAAAGTATTTGAGATTCACTGACCATATTTTTCCCCTGTGACATTTTCATTGTTGGGATAAAAGAAGAAAACCAACATTAAGCAAAGACCCAGCCATACAGAACCCTAGAAATATTAAGGCTATCAAATAGAACCTTTGTCAAGATAGTTTTATTTATATAAGGTGAACAAACTTCATGTATTTTAAATATCCAGATTTGGGAGCACAGTGATGCTTCCCACACAACCCTCCCTTCTTCCCACACTCACACACTCCCTCTTCCTTCCTTTTTTATTCTTTTTTTTTAATTTTTACAATGGCATGCTTTCAGTTTATTTTATAATCATAAGATTAACCCTCCACTAAGAATTCAACAAAAACAAAGAAAACCACTGCTCCACAAGTGTAAAAACAAGGGCTGTAAATAATAATCAATTCTTAAAATGTCAGTTTCACTAATATACATTACATTTTTTGTACTGTATTGGTTACCACAGATCAGGAAAAATATATGGTGTTTGTCTTTTTGAGACTGGCTCATTTCACTAAGTATAAAGGTTTCCATCTGCAACTATTTTGTTGTGAAACATAGGATTCCATTCTTTTTTACAGCTCAGTAATGTTTCATAGTGTATATATAGCACATTTTATTTATCCAATCATCAGTTGATGGATATCTGGGTTGATTCCATACCTTAGCTATTGTGAATTGAGCTGCAATAAACATGGGTTTATTGCAATAAACGTGCAATAAACATTTCCCTTGGGTAAAGTCCCAGGAGTGGGAAGCCTCTGTCATATGGAAGATCTACTTTCAGCTTTCTGAGAAATCTCCATATTGTCTTCCACAAAGACTGTACTCATTTGCATTCCTACCAACGGTGGATTAGGGAACCTTTTTCCCCACATCCTCCCCAGAACTTACTGTTTTTTGATTTCTGTATGAGAACCATTCTAACTGGGGTAAGACAGAACCTCATTGTGGTTTTGATTTGCATTTCCCTTATGCTAGTAATCCTGAGCATTTTTTATGTGTCTGTTGGTCATTAATTTCTTCTTTTGAAAAATGCCTGTTCAAGACCTTTGCCCATTTCTTCACGGGACTTTTTGTTTTGTTCTTGTTGAGTTTCTTGAGCTCTTTACATATTCTGGATATTAATCTTTTATCATTTGAATAGTCTGCAAATATTTTCTCTCATTCTGTCAGCTGCCTCTTCACTTTGTTGAGTGTTTCCTTTGCAGTACAGAAGCTTCTCAGCTTGATGTAATCCCATTTTTCCACTTTGGCATTCATTGCATGTGCTTCTGGGGTCTTTTCCAAGAAGTCTTTGCTCATGCCAAAGTCTTACAAAGTTTTCCCATTGTTCTCCTCAAGTAATTTGATGGTATCAGGTAATAGATTTAGATCCTCTATCCATTTTGTGTTGATTTTTGTATAAGATGTAAGGTATGGGTCTTGTTTCATACTTCTGTATACAGAGATCCAATTTTCCCAGCACCATTTGTTGAAGAAACTGATCCAGGGATTTTAGTTCCTTTGTCAAAGATTAGTTGGTTGTAAATGTATAGATTGATTTCTATTCTGTTCCATTAGTCTACATGTCTATTATTGTGCTAGTAGCAGGCTGTTTTGATTATAACCACCCTGTTATATTTCTTGAAAGCTGGTATTGTGATGCCTCCAGCTTTGTTTTTCTTGTGTAAAATTGCTTTAGTTATTTGGAATTTCTTGTGTTTCCATATGACTTTTAGGATCATTTCTTCAAATTTGAGAAGAATGTCATTGGTGTTTTGATTTGGACTGCATTGAATCTGTAAATCACTTTGGGTAGAATATTTATTTTGATGATATTAATTCTTCCAATCCACAAAGAGAAATTTTTTCTTCTTTTGTGTCTTCTTCTATTTATTTCTTTAATGTTTTGTAATTTTCATCACAGAGATCTTTCACATCCTTGGTTAAATTTATTCCAAGGTATTTAAGTATTTTGTGGGCTGGCACTGTGGCAGGTTGGGTAATGTCATCACCTGCAGTGCCTGCATCTCATTTGGGTGCTGGTTCAAGTCCGAGCTGCTCCTCTTCTAATCCAGCTCTCTGCTATGGCCTGGGAAAGCAGTAGAAGATGGCCCAAGTTCTTGGGCACCTGCAACTGTGTGGGAGACCCAGAAGAAGTCTGTGGATCCTGGCTTTGGATTGGCACAGCTACAGCCGTTGCAACCATCTGGGAAGTGAACTAGCAGATGGAATACTTTCACTTTCTTTCTCTCTCTCTCTCTCTCTCTCTCTCAGCCTCTCTGTAATTCTGCCATTCAAATAAATAACTAAATATTTTTTAAAAAATTGTAGCTATTATGAATGGGACTGAAACTTACAAGTTCTTTCTCAGCCATGGTATTGTCTGTGTATACAAAGGGTATTGACTTTTGGGTGTTGATTTTATATCCTGCAACTTTAGCAAACTCATTCTGTTCCATTGATCTACATGCCTACTTTTGTGCTAGAATTATAGATCAATATCATTCATGATCATAGGTGCAAAATACTAGTTAATTGAATCCAACAGCACATGAGAAAGATCATTCACTGGAACCAATTGGGATTTTTCCCTGGTATGCAGGGATGGTTCAACATATGAACATCAATAAATGCAATATATCATATTAACAAATTAAAAACAAAAACTATATGATTATCTCAATATATGCATAGGAAGCATTTGATAAAATACAACATCCTTTCATGATAAAGATCTTAAGAAAATTGGATATAGAAGGAGCATTTCTCAACATAATCAAGGCAATATTTGATAAACTCAGAGCCATTATCATATTGAATGGGGGAAATTTGGATGCATTTCCACTAAGATCTGGAACCAGACAAGGATGCCCACTTTTATCACTGCTATTCAATGTAGTCCTGAAAGGTTTAGCCAGAGTATTAGTCAAGAAAAAGAAATCAAAGGAATACAAATTGGAAAGGAGGAAGTCAAATTATCCCTGTTTTCAGATGACATGATTCTATATAGATAGAATCCAAAAAAACTCCAATAAGAGACTATTGGAACCCCTAAGATAGTTTGCTGAAGTTGCAGGATATAAGATCAACACACAGCTATCAATAGCCTTTGTACACACAAACAATGCCATGGCTGAAAGCAATTTACAGATTCAATGTGATCCCAATCAAAATACCAACAACATTCTTATCATATCTAGAAAAAGATACTAAAATTCATATAGAAACATGAGACATTGAGTAGGTAAAGCAATCTTAAACAAGAAAAACAAAGCCAGAGGCATCACAATACCAGATTTCAAGACATACTACAGAGAAGGATTTTTTTAAGATTTATTTATTTATTTTAAAGGCAAGTTAGAGAGAGAGAAAGAGAGAGAGAGAATGATAAATGGATAGAGCTATCTTCCATCTGCTGATTTACTCCCCAGATGAGCACAATGGCCAGGGCTGGGCCAGGCCAAGCTAGGAGTTAGCTTCTTCTGGGTTTCTCATGTGGATGCAGGGGCCCAAGGGCTTGGGCCATTTTCCAATGTCTTCCCAGGCACATAATCAGGGAGCTGAATCAGAAGCAGAACAGTCAGGACTTGAATGGGTGCCTACATGGGATACTGGCACTGCAGATAGCAGCATAACCTGTAACACCACAGGACCAGCCCCAAGAAAGTTTTTTTTTTTTTAATAAACTGTAAAATAGAGGGTATTGATAACTCAGTACTGAGCTAG
Source organism: Oryctolagus cuniculus (assembly GCF_964237555.1). Taxonomy (NCBI): domain Eukaryota; kingdom Metazoa; phylum Chordata; class Mammalia; order Lagomorpha; family Leporidae; genus Oryctolagus; species Oryctolagus cuniculus. The sequence goes on from NC_091433.1 coordinate 153,945,185, forward strand.
TCTTGTGCTGTCTTTGAACTCAGGCTACACAGTTTTCCTGATCATCCTCAAACCAAAGAGAAAATTTCGGAATCAATTTAATTTGATCAAAGCTCAGCAGGAGGACAAGAGAGAGAATATTTGAGGAATTTTAACAATTGCTCAAAGGTAGTAACTCCTAAGAGGACTGAGGTCACAGAAATGTATCCAACAGGATACAGTGGTTGCCCTCATCTAATTCATGTTGTCTCTTAGTGCAGCTTTGTAAACCTGTATAGCCCTCAACTTTCCCTTCACAAGTAACAAACCTTCGTTATTCTAATTTTATTTATTCTGTTCTGGTGAGAAGACAAAGACACTGGTTAGGATAAGAGACTTTCAAGGTTACAGTCCAGTTCCTTCAAAGAATTCTAGGTAATCACTAATTACTCTCAGATTGAGCCAGGCACTTCCTGTGGATCAGTTAATGGAAATCCTGGATTACAGAGGACAGAACTGAGCTATTTGCTCTGCCAAAGGCATTTGTGTAGTATCCTGTGGAAAAAAGAGGAAAAACAGCTGTGACGGGAGCCTGCTGCACACTGCCCCTGCTAGAGACGCCATTTTCTCTTACTGAAATAGGATCAACTTCTACAACAAATCATTTCTGTTTAAAGAGATAAGATGCCCCTCATGCCAGGCCCTTTGATTAGCCATGAAATAAAAACACTGCCATTTTTAACTATACTGATGATGAGACAGAAAATAAGCTGCCAACATGGAATAAATATATCACAAGACCTCCAAAATTCCCAAGCTGTGAAACTGGGATACAAGACCATCACCAAGGATTGTGGTGAGGAGTTAGTGATAACCAATGGTGTCCTTCCAATCAAGGATAATATTTTCCCGAGATAACGAGTATTTCCCATTTCTCCACCTTGTGGTGGTTCTAGTGCTCTGCACACACACACCCTCCCCACATTAGCCTTGTGGAACTTCTTCCCTCTCAGCTCTTACTCCAAGCCCTTCTCTCCTCTCAGGCTATGGCAAAGATTCATGCCCACGTTTCTCCCCACTTAGGGAAACATCTACTAAGACTCCATCCACTTGGCCGGTGCCGTGGCTCACTAGGCTAATCCTCCACCTAGCGGCACCGGCATCCCTGGTTCTAGTCCCGGTTGGGGCACCAGATTCTGTCCCGGTTGCCCATCTTCAAGGCCAGCTCTCTGCTGTGACCAGGGAGTGCAGTGGAGGATGGCCCAGGTGCTTGGGCCCTGCACCCCATGGGAGACCAGGAGAAGCACCTGGCTCCTGCCATCGGATCAGCGCAGCGCGCCGGCGCAGCGCACAGACCGCGGCAGCCATTGGAGGGTGAATCAACGGCAAAGGAAGACCTTTCTCTCTGTCTCTCCTCTCTCTCACTGTCCACTCTGTCAAAAAAAAAAAAAAAGAAAGAAAGAAAAAAAAAAAAGAAAAAAAAAAACACTAGGCCTCTGCCCTTTCTCCCCATGACTGATGGAAGAAGAGATGGTCTTGGCGACAGTGGGCCCGAATCTTGGCTGAGAAATTATCATCTCCTGTTTACGAACAATGTGACTGAATGCTTAGGAGGTCAATGACTTGCCAAATAGACCACACACAAGTGGCAGTAGGTGAGCTAGAGTGCAGGTTTTTACTTCGTAAGACAGCATTGTCCACATTGTCCACACTAAGCTTTGAACCAGAGGCCCGAATAGTCTCCATTCCTCCGAGTCTGTGCGGAGAGCCAGAAGGATACTACCACCCCTCAATTTTTATTGCTTCAAATCTCATCCACAGTTTTATTTCACAACATCAAAAAAGCTTCTATTTTTCATTGTAGTGGCTTTCAACTACCTATAAATTGACATGATGCCACCCTTTGCTATGGGGCAGCTCACCAGGCCGGTACAAGGTCACCATCTAGTGGTTACAGCAGTAACTGCAAGCTACACAATGCACCTTAGATTTTTCTCAAAGTGCCCCCCACCCAGTTCTGTCCGCAAGTCTCCTAACCCCCCCCCCCCAAGTTATTTTCAGCAAACTCCCAGGAAGAATTTACAAATGCAATAAGGAATTTACCATTACATAAAACAAAGAGTAACTTTAAAATTATTTTTCAGATTTAGGCATCTACTAAGTCCATACACTTAGACTGATAATATGAGGGGGCTTCAAAAAAGTCTGAACTTTTACAGGTAGACAGAGTTAATTAGGCAAAAAAATTGGACATGTGCCTTGCCTGAGCTAAAACTATGAAACAGTCAGAGGCAAATTAGCAGTGGTGCCAGGTTTGATCATTTCATTGGAAACCTAGAAATCTAAATTATGCTTATTATACATGGAAAGATTACCTCATCAAATTGATGCTCAGTGAGTCTAAAAAACAATCATCAGGTCTCATGTTTGTTCATATTTCCAATATTAATTGCTAATTTTTAATTTTGCTTAAATTTAATCATGCTGAACAATTGATTTATCCATCCTTGGCTTTATATATTCATTGAATAAACCTTTCAGAGTCTCTGGGGCTACAGCTGGTTTCTGGGGTAGAGAAATATGATGTCATAATTATCCTTAAGAAACTTACATTCTAGCAGAGCAAGGAACTGTGAAACAATGAGAGAGATGAGAGCTAAACATAGCAACCCAGACGGGGTTCCATGTGGAAGGTTCTACGGAGAAGCGTTGGTCGGAATCAGGCCAAACTTCACCAGCAGGAGCTGCTTAGATTGAGACTTGCAGGATCAGTGCTTTTCCATCAATAAGAAGGATATTGCAGACAAAAGGAAAAAGAAGTGCCCGGAGCATGAGACAGCAGAACGCAATCTCTTGGGGCAACTGCCAGTCCACGTCATGATAAACAGCTCCTACTTTGGACAAGAGTAAGGGAACGAAGCCATTATCCAACCTGTACAAAATTAGCAAAAACTTGCCAGTTTCTGACATTAGCTTGTGTGATATGTCCTCAAACAGCCAACGACCGTCCAATGTGGATAAAACTATGCATGAATCTATTCCAAAAAGCATATACTGCTGGTAAACTTGCAGACTAATGAACTGCCTTTCACAATCTCACAATTTCTCCAAGATCTTAAATTATTATACCATGAACATGCCCAGTTTTCCCAAGTCAGCCATAAATTTAGTTTTTTTTTTTTAAATCACAGTCTGTGCAGCATTTTGTTGTCCTCTGACTGTTTGTGTTGTTACCACAGCAACGTTTGCACAGATAAATTTGGCACAGAACATGCGACACTTCTGCAACATGGCTTTAGGAGGTGTTTCCTGGCACTACTTCCAGCAGAAGAGTTCAGGAGAATGTAACAGAGCCACTGTCTGAGCAGGAGTCAGAGAAGAAGAGGGGGCCACACACAGGGCTGGATTCGATCAGGGCGCCACATCTGCCCTGTGGCAGCTCATAGTTCTTCCTGGAGAAGTCTCCAAGACAAACGGTGGGTTAAATGATGCTAATAAGGCCGACATGAACTTGTTCCTCCCAAGGGGAGCAGGCGGTCAGGTTTTCCAACATTATCAACCATGGGTCACTTTTGCATCAAGAGGTTCAGGGACTTTCCATGAAACATACATGTAAGAAATGCGGGGTTAGGTCATCTCACAGGTGAAAAACAAAAACAAACAAACAAAAAAAACAAAAACAGACTAATGGAGGAAACTCAGATGCATATTACTAAGTGAAAGAAGCCAATCTGAAAGCCCGTATCCTGTGTGATCCCAACCAGGTGGTGGTATGGGAAGGGCAGCACTATGGAGATAGTAAGAACTGGCCGTGGTTGCCAGGGGGAGGGGAGGGAGGGATGAAGGGGCAGGGCTCACAGGACTTTGAGGGCAGTGAGACCACTCCGTGGGACTCCATATTGCTGAGTCCCTGCCACTACACGTTGCCCAGCCCCACAGTGTGCACAGTCCCAGGCACACCCTAAAGCAAACCGCAGACTGTGGAGGCTAACCACGCGTCCTTGTGGTGGTGCAGGTTCCTCTAGTCTAACAAACGCACCGCTCAGGAAATGGGCGGGGGCATGGGGCCACTGGCAGCTCTCTGAACATCTCGCTCAATTTTGCTGTGTACCTAAAACCTTTCTAAAAAATACGTAACCATAGTGCACATAAGAAAACTACGCAATTAGAGGAACTTCCTCACACTGAGCTATGACCCCCATGGCCCCTGCTCTATGTGCTGAAGAGAAACAGTGCCCACGGTGAACAATTACTTAGGAGCCCTGGTTTGCACACTGTGGTGGGAGCAGGAAAAGGAGAAATTGTAGCTCCCTAAATACACAGTTTTGGCAATCTCACTGGAAAAGAGAAACTACAGACAGGTGTGAGACATTGGAAAAGTCTATCTGGCTCATATTTCGTGGGTGCTCCCATTACACCAGGCATAATGGAGGTTTAGTTGTTGAGCAATAAACTGTGGTTCTCCTCATGCAATTGATGTTCCAGATGGGGATAAAAATGTTAAATCAATTAAACACAAATAGGCACCTAAGTGATAAGTACTATGGAAGGGAACACGTATATGCAATCTAATTAAAGCAGTTTAATTTTGGATCTGGAGTAGAGGCCTTTTCTGGGAAAGTGACATTAGTCCATTGAAAAATCAGGGGACAGTGTTCTAGACTGAGGAACAGTATGTACAAAGACCATGGGGCAGACGCCAGCTGTCAGTTCCTTGGGAGGTGGTGTTGGAGAGGAGAGTGAAGTGGGCCAAGTTCAGCACACAGGGCCTGGAGGACAGGTGAAGGAGTCTGCCTTTCATTCCAGTGAGAATAGGTAGCATGAGAAGGATTTTTTTAAAGATTTATTGATTTATTTGAAAAGCAGAATCAAAGAGAGGCAGAGACATAGAGAAAGCTCTTCCATCCTCTGGTCCACTCCCCAAACGGCCGCAATGGCCGGAGCTGGGCTGATCCGAAGCCAGGAGCTTCTTCTGTCTGAATCTCCCACGTGGGTACAGGGGCCCAAGGACCTGGGCCATCTTCTACTGCTATCCCAGGCCATAGCAGAGAGCTGGACTGGAAATGGAGCAGCCGGGACTAGAACCAGTGCCCATATGGGATGTCAGCTCTGCAGGCGGCAGCTTTACCGGCTACACCACAGTGCTGGCCCCTCGATTGATTTTAAGCAGAGAAGAGCCATGGGGTGCTTAATGATTTAACAGTATAGGATTTTAGGTGCAGGTGTTTGGTTCAGCAGTCAAGATGCCACTTAGGATGCCTGGATCCCATATCAGAGTACCTGGGTTCAGTTTCCAACCCTGTTTCCAATTCCAGTTTCCTACTAATATGCACCCTGGGGAGGCAGTAAGTGATGACTCAAGTGTTTAGGTTCCTGTCACCCATGTGAGGGACTTGGATGGAGTTCCTGGGCCCTAGCTTCAGCCTTATCCAGCCCTGGCTGTTGTGGGCATTTAGGGAATGAGCCAGCAGATGGAAAAATCGATATTCCCCACCACCACCCCCCGTGTGTGTGTGTGTGTGTGTGTGTGTATGCATGTAATAATTTTTTTAAAGTATGGACTGCTGAGAGCCATTCATCAAATTTGCTGATTCAGCCACTGATTCCTTTTCTGGAGAAATCCAAGCTCAGAGTAGAAGGGAGCCACTCGGTTGAAGTTTAAATGTGACTGCAGCCCAAAGCTGCAGCTGTTGGCAGGGGAGGAGGGTGGAGACCTTCATCAGGAAATGGGGCTCATCCTGCAGTTACAGGAAGCTTCCTGACATTGTACCAGTGGGGCAGCATCTGTGTGGGGGTGTGGTGCGGACGCTGCAGGAGCTTTTCCATCTTTTAGAGCTTGACTGGAGTCAGCATGAGAGGAAGCTACTGTGCACAGAAAGAACAGAGAGGCCCCACTAATTCCCTGGCATCACCGCATTGTTTTTATGTCCTAGTCTCTGCTGCTATGGTACTGCTTTTCTCCAAGAGCCATCAGTTGCTGTCTGAAGTGGATTCATGCTTGGGCCAGAGGTTCGTTAGTAATCAGTCAAGTTTAAGATAGGTTGAGAGGGCACAAGTGAGTAGGACTAGTAGAATGCCTGGCTGCATTCCTTCACATATTTTTCTAGCCAATGCTCCATTAGGGATCGGGAGACCCCATCCTAGACTTTGCTGTACTGCAGTTAAGCTCTGTGGTCTTGAGTAAATCAGCCACGTCTCTGAGCTCTTTTCTTTATCACCTGGAAGCCGTGAGAGCTGAGCAATACGCTCGGGAGGGCCCTTTGCCATTCTTTCTTTGAGTCTATGTTTCTCTTTACCAATTCAGTGCCTGCCTGGAGATCTCTCCCAGCAGAAATCAGGGTCAGGAGGGGACAAAGGAGAGGAAAACAGGGGTTCTGCAACTGAGCAGCTGCCAAGTTCACTCCAGCTTTGTAACTGTCCTCTGTCAGTCTCTGGAGGCAAGGACTGGGCTTGTTAAAGAGTAGCCCAGGGCTGCGAGGACACCAAAGAGCAGAAGCATGCCACCACCTGCCGCACACCGTTCGTCTCATGTTTAATACTACAAGCAAATCCATGATGTGCAAATCCAATTGGCACAACCAGGGTGGAGAGTGCCACTTGCCTTGGGAGGCAAAGATGCTGAAAGTGCGTGAGTTTAGAATGTCTGGCTCCTGGAGCCAGCTTTTGCTGTAGAGTTTAAGATGATGCTTGGGATGCCTACAACCACATCCAGGTTCCTGGGTTCAAGTTCTGGACATATTCCCTATTCCGGTTTCCTTGCTAATGTGTACCCTACAAGGTGGCAGGTGATGGCTCAAATACTAGATCCCTCCCACCTACATGAGAGATCCCCTGGCTTTGTCCTAGCCCTAGTCTATCCCTGGCTGTTATAGGTTTGAGAGAAGTGAACTAGCAGATGGGAAATGCCTCTTTGCCTTTCAAATAAATAAGTAAATAAATTTTTTTTAAAAAAAAGAAAGGAGCAAGCATTTGGTGCAAGGTCTAAGGTGCTGCTTGAAATGCCTAATCCCATATCAGAACGCCTTGGGTCAAAATCCAGCTCTGCTTCCAATGCCAGCTTCCTGTTAAGGGATATCCTGGGAGTCAGGATGGCTCAGTTGCTTGGGTCCCTGCCACCGACATGGGATACCTGGATTGAATTCCTGGTTACTGGCTTTGACCTGGCCCAGCCCTGGATGTTGTAGGCATTAGAGCATTAGGGAAGTGAATCAGCAAATGGGTGATCTCAATCTTTCTTTCTCTTATTCATTCATTCATTTTCTCTCTCTCTCTCTCTCTCTCTCTCTCTCTCTCTCTCTCTCTCTCTCCCCCCCCACCCCATTTGTGTGTGTATGTGTGTGCATGTGTCTCAAATAAATCAAAACAAATAAGTAAACTATCTAAATGAATTTGTGGTTCTCAGAAGTCATTGATTATAATAAAATAATACACAGTTGCATTTGGAACTATCCAAAGTTTGGCTTATATAGATTAAAATATCTCCTGCTTCATAAAATGCCTTTTAAGTGGGATTGAATTTTGACACATAGTGTTCCCATACATTTTAACAAATATAATGAGGAGCCAGCAATGTGGTATACTGGGTTAAGCTGCCACCTGCAATACCAACACACCACATGGATACTGGTTCAAGTCCGAGCTGCTCCACTTTTGATCCAGCTCCCTGCTAATGCACCTGGGAAAGCACAAAAAGATGGGCCCACTTGGGCCCCTGCATCCTCATGGGAGACTTGGAAGAAGCTCCTGGTTCCTAGCTTCAGATCAGCCAATCTCTGGCCGGTGCAGTCATTTGGTGAGTGAACCACTGTATAAGTATCTTTCTCTCCCTCCTTCCCTCCCTCTCTCTCTGCCTTTCAAATAAATAAATATTTTTTAAAAATGTATACTGAAGGGTCAGCACTGTGGTGTAGTAGGCTAAGCCACCACCTGCTGTTCTGGCATCCCATATGGGCGCCAGTTCATGTCCCAGCTGCTGCCCTTCTGATCCAGCTCTCTAGTGATGGCCTGGGCAAGCAGTAGAAGATGGCCCAAGTGCTTGGTCCCTTGCACCTGCGTAGGAGACCGGAAGAAGCTCCTGGCTCCTGGCTTCAGCTCCAGCCACTGAGTCCATGTGGGCAGTGAACCAGCAGATGGAAGACCTTTCTTTCTGTCTCTCCCTTTCTCTGTCTATAACTCTACCTCTCAAATAAATAGAATAAAATCTTTTTTTAAAAAGTAAGTATAATCAGAAGGATATTCAAAATAAGATTTGGCTAGTATTGATAATTGTTAATACTGACTGCATGTGGAGTCACTAACTTTCCCTGCTTTCATGTCAGTTGGAATTTTTCATGTTGAAATTTCAAAAACAGAATGAAGTCAGTCACTCTAAAATGGACCCAAATTGGATTTTCTAAATATGTTTCATCCCATGAAAAAACAAGATGACTATATTGATCATGGATTTGCAAACTCTGTAGCCAAATCTGGCCTATTGACTGCTTTTGTAAGCAAAGTTTAGTTGGAACACAGAATACTTTTACTGTACTGTCTGTGTGTTTTTTTTCTATGATAGCAGAGCTGAATAGTTGCAGCAGAGACCAATTGGCCCAGAGAGTCAAAAAAGTACTCTATAGCCTTGATAGGAAAAATCTGCCAACCTGTAATCTAGAGATTGTAATTCAAGCTGCCTTTGGCATGTGTGTATCGGGGAGACTGCAAACCCAGTTCTAACTCTACAGCCTCAGCCCAGATTGTGCCACCGAATGGCAGAGGCCAAGCATCTAGTCCAGGCTGTGCAGTCAGGCTGTCTGTGGTCCTGAGAATCGTCTGCATCTGTGCATAGACAGTAGTCACCAGCTACTGAGCATTCAATACATGGCTAGGCAGTCTGAGAAAGTGAGCTTTTAATTTTATTCAATGTCAACTAAAGATGAATTATAAAAATGTCAATAGCCACATATGCTTAGTCATTACCATATTAGAGAGACCTAGAAACTTGATGCTTTAGCCAGTGATGAGCTGGTAAATTCAGAAGAAGGTGGACGCACACACATACGCATACACAGCGAGTTTGCAGATTTCTGTGCTGTAGATATTCCCACAAGGATGGATTTCTAACAGCCAAAGTGCCGTCACCAAAGGCAGAGGTACAGATACACAGGACTGGCTGTAGCAGGTGAGTGCCAGCTACTCCAGCACACCAGGGTCTTGCTTTCCAGATGCGAACTACAAACTCTTCAGCAGCCACACATGATAAATCCTATATTGTAGCAAAGAAGTCAGAGAAACCAGAAGAGAGCAGAGGAATGTCATTTATTTGTGGCCCTGAATGAAGGCAAGAAAAGAGTGTACGAAACTGCCCAGAACACAGGAGGGCTACTAAGGAAATAAGTGGGACCCAGAAGGGCAACACAGGAGAGAAGCTTCATTCCTGCACATTACCCTGCTTGCAACCTAGCTCCAACTCTTCTGAGAAATATCAGGGTCAAGCAAACACCTTTCCCTAGGTCTAGGATGTTTGGTGCTTGCCCAGGATGACCAAGAATAAACAGTATTGTCCACTTTCAAACCTGGATATCAAAAGATTCAAAAGGAATTTAGTGTCAGCAATAGAAGCCATCCCAGCAGCCATCCTGCTGCAAACCTACTGCCAGCAAAAGGCCAAAACTGCAAAGGAAAAAGGTCATGGAGGTGCAGACCTGTGAACACGCATGTCTGCAAGAGGTTAACTGGTCACCAGCTCCAGAGAGAAGCAGAGATCTTCTAGAACGGCAGGTCCCGGGCCCCATGTCTTTTATCGCAGAATCATGTAGTGCAGAGATTTAGTTCTTGGGGTACCTTGCCACAGAAGAGGCTGCTCATCTTAAGGTGGGGAAAGAGTGGGATGAGAACTTGAGCTATCTAGTGCAGGACACGATGACAGCTGTGAAGCCAGGAGAAGCAAAAAGAAAGGCATGACAGACAAACCGAGGGACTTGCATGGAGGGGCGGAGAATACCAGGGGAAGCCAAAACTAAATACGAATACAGGCTACTGCAAGGGGCCTTCAAGGAATTCATAGAAAACAGGATTGAAAGGTAAGTTTATTCTGGTGGAAAAAAATTTAAATCTGTATACCAATTCTTTCATAATACACATTTCTGAAAACCCTGTATACGATAGAAAATACTAAAGACTAAGGTACCGGGGGAGGGAGGGAGAGATGGAGAGAGGGAGGTAAGTGTAGCATTTAGTACATATTTGCTGAGCTACAAACACCATGCTAGGTGCAGTGACGGGTAACTAGTGCCCAGCCCCTCAGCCCCACTGGTACCCTCAGGAGGAGAAAGCTGTAAACAGGAACTCACAGTATGGCATCATGACTATGACACAGAAGGGGACACTGCAGAAGCAGCATATCTAACGCAGCCCTGGGGGCACAGGGAAATCTTCCTAGAAGAGATATTGTCACTGAGCCCCAAAACAAAGAATTAGCAAATAGAAACTAACCAGGTAAAGTAAGAGAACAGAGTCCCAGGCAACCGGAAGGGCATATCCAAAGGCCAGGAGTGGAAGATTGCCTTGCTCACTGGTATGGGGTGGGGGTGGGGGGGTCATGCAGCCCCACCCACCTGGGACAGTCCTGGCTTGCTCTTGCTGTCCGGGTATAAGTATCTATTCCTTACTATTCATAGACACTCTCTGGGAGCATCCCTGTTCTGGGTCAGTCATGTGGTTTCTGTGTTCTCTGACAGAATTTGGAAGACAAAGGAACCTAAAGTGACCAAGACCCATCACCATTTCCCCTAAATTCTATGTTTTCTGCAGCAAAAGGAGCCCAGGCTGACAGCTCACGCCGGGGCTGGTGCCGTGTGTTCTGGAAGGGTGTACTCGCCACAAAGAAGAGAGGCAAGCAGAAGCAGGGGCAGGTCCTGCCCATGCAGACAAAGTAAGACTGAGGGAGAGGTGAGGGTTTCTGAAACTCTGAACAGCTAAGCTCCTGACAGCCCAGGCCCAGCAGGGGGTCTGAAAGAACCCCGCCAGAGAACAACGTCACGGCTATTGGCCGGTTAGCACAGAATTTTCATCCCTCGTCTCAGAAATTGGGAACAAACTTTCGAGGGAATTTAATTTTAGAAAAGGGACAAAGAGGATGAGATCCAGAACCCCTCCCCTCGACAAACACATCGCAGGTGGAGAGGCCACTGAAGAACTGAAATTCCTAAAATGTGCTGTTGCCATCACAACGGAAAAGAATATAACCTCTTTATTACTGGGGCAGGCAATTACGTGAGTGCTCTGTGAAACCTAAGCCCTTTTGTGAGTTGGAGTTGATGGAACAATAATGAAAGAGAGACGATTCTTTTATCACCAGAAAATAAGTGTTAGTTTTCAAACAACATTTACACGTCTCAGTGCCTGGGTGTTATTTCTCAGGGACCACACGGAGCTTAGGAAGACATAGTGTCAGCCTGCTCAAGGCGACCGAGAGCTGACCTTGCCGTCCGGCTTCATGAGGATAGAGCGAATCTGAAAAGACCAAGACAGGACACCTGAGGCACCCAGGACTGTCCTGGCTCACTGGTTCCTGCCACCTCTGTCCCTCGGCAAGACAGAGAAGTGCCTTTGGCACTTTTACATCCTGACTGAACCTTCTTCCCTCCAGTCGCTCGTCCCCAGTGCCCAGGTTCCATGATGTTGGTTCTGTATTGTTCACAAGCTACCTCCAAGAATCACTGGTCCTACCAGTTGCAACCATTCCACTAAATTCTACTAATTCTGATCTGCCCTGCCTTCATGGGCACCCACATTGCCACCAAGGGCTCAGGAAAAATACTGGCACTTGAGTGTCATTCTAGAGAAATCTTACTTAGCCAAAATTATCAAACAGGGATAATTGTTTGCTTCTGTTATTTGATTGCCAATTAAATAGAAGATTCAATATCACAGGCAAAATTGGATCAGGCTGTGACATAATACAAAGATGTGTTGCCTTTCTTCCATTGTCTGTTGTTTAAAAAAATCCATGGACGCTTAGAATTTTAAAGCTCAAAACTAACTTGGAAGTCACTTAGTCCGGCCCATTCATTTTACAGATAAGGAAAGTGAGGTCTAGGGAGAATAAATTAACCAAACTATGTATTTCATTAGAACAAAAGGATATTTCCTACAAAAGGAATGTCACCATATGATTGGCACGGACGGGTCCCACTCTGAACAACTTCTGATGACTGTCAGTTTCCTCTTGCTTTTGATGTACAGTCACTTACCAAAGGTCTAACATGTGGGACCCACATGCAGTCAAGAAAGAAGGCGCAAAGGATCAGATGAGAGAGACCTTTGGATAACGGGTCACTCACTGGGTCAAATTTCTCTTAGAAACTGCTTCCATTTGGATCAACATTATGTTTTCTGCAGGGCTGGAAGGCCTGTGGGAGAAAACTGGACTCCAGTCAATTATTCTTGGCTAGCCAAAAAAAAAAAAAAAAAAAAAAAGGCAGCAGTCGCTCCTCAAATCCATAGCAGACAGTATGTGGCCAGTAAATGCAGCAAGAGGGACTTCACACAGCAGAAAACATTTAGCACTTGCTGCTGCATTGTAACATCAATCTGCATCACTGCTAGACATGGAAGGAAAATGAGAAATGAAAAATAGGAAAATGAGAAATGAAAAATAGGAAAATCAAAAGTCAGAACAATAGGGTTCTGTGTTTGGGATTTTGCTGGGCATTTACCCCTATAACCCTTTAAACTAAGAACCAGGTCTTTAATGTCTGCTTATACAAACATGTCCTGTGAACATGTCATCCCAAGAGATACCTTGGCCAACAGCAAGATTGTTGGCCTAAAAATGACAGAACCACAACCAATCTGACAGACACCTAAAAGAGAGAAGCCACAGTGAAGAACCAGGGTCCAGCAAGCCCAAACATTTTCTGAGTAGCTTTGCCTGTGTTTATCTAGCACTGAGCAGGAACCCAGCTCTTGAAACTCTTTCTACCTCCATCCACTGCCCACACACCTGTAGCTCTCCGAGTGCCTCCCAATCCAAACCTCTCATAAGCCCCTCTCCCAGCTCCATCCTATGACTCTTACTCTCCTCATCACTTTATGGGGGTCTTGGGAACAGACTTCACCCCATCTTTATCTTTATCCCTAATATCTAGGTATCATCTGATTCCTAACATCTAGGGATCATTCCATGGAGACTGGACCAGAGAGGATGACCTGAGAGTCTATGGCTACCTACACTCAGAATCAGTCCCTGATTTTAGGGAAAAGATTCCATTCCTGGCCAACAGGACACACTACCCTCTCTGTTTGAGAAGTCATTTCCCAGACTTCTCAGGTCCCCCATTCAAATAGATTTTTTTAAGATTTATTTATTTATTTGAGAGGTACAGTTACAACCAGAGAGAGGGAGAGACAGAGGCAAAGGTTTTTCATCTGCTGACTCAATCCCTAAATGGCCACTATAGCCAGAACTGGGCTGATCTGAAGTGAGAAACTTCTTCTAGGTCTCACACAGTGGAGGCAGGGGCCCAATCACTTGGGCCATCTTCCACTGTTTTCCCAGGCACATTAGCAGGGAGTTGGATCGGAAGTGGAGCACCTGGGACTCAAACCAGCACCCATATAGGATACTGGCATTGCAAGTAATGGCTTTATTCACTATGCCACAGTGCCAGCCCCCAGATTATCAGCAAGCACAACCCACCATTCCTCAGGATTCATCTGAATCCCAAGGTAACAGTTTAACCTCAAGCCAAGATCCATTCTACTTCTACATGCTCCTAGGGGGGCTGCGCAATGCTGTGGCAAGCCCAGCATTCAGCCTCTGAAAAAGCAGGATTTTATCTCTAAAATAAGATTCATAATAGCGACCTTTCAGGGTTGCTGTGATGATAAAAATGTAATAGTCTATGTAAAATACTCAGCAAGGGTATCTGTTATTTTTATTTTTCATTATCATCTTGGCCACTGACAGGGCTGGTAGCTGCCCTAGCTCTGCTGTATCAGAATCATTTATCAGTTGCATTGTTCATCTCATCTCCATAAATGGCCTCTCATCTCCCTTCCCAGGCAGCTCATGTATATGTTTCCTAACTCCCATTGCTCCAGGGTTCAGGGTCTCCCACTTCAATCACTGACGAATATGTGCACGTGGCCACAACAATCTGCCCACTCTACCCGCACTGAGCTATGAGTCCATACAAAGGAGGTCCCTCCCATCCCTTTTGCCCAAAAGCCCATGGGATCTGGACCCCAAGCTATTGAAATTGCTTAGTTTTGAATGGAAGTTTGTCAAAATCTTCATAAAGGGCTCACATGTCATTCCATTATCAAGAAGCTTGTCTAGAAATGACAATGGTAATGAAATACATTGATGAGAACAGCAAAGCCTAATCTTTAGCAATCGAAATTATGATTTTTCATTAAATTGAGACCCTGTGGAGCAAAAAATTAAACAAACCCCAGTAAAAGGATAAATAGGCTTATGATAAAAAATGACAGGTGACGTCTTGCTGTTGGAAGTAATCAGAAGTACAGCCCTCCAGAGAAGGGAGCGTGAGGTGGCGGGAGCTGAGGGAGCGCCTCCATGGGGCATTTCAGTCGCCACGTCTTCCCTCCGCGCATGCCTCCTCCTCATCACCCGTCCCAGGCAACCTCTGAGTCATCAGAGCAGCAAGCGACAACGTCTCTGACCTCCAGGAGAGACGCAGGGAGCGCAACAGCAACACCCCAGAGGGCCACATCCAGCACTGGATAGCGTGACACCCATTACTCTGTGCGAAACGCACCAAGGGGCTTGCCGCCCATTGGATCAAGTCCTACCCACTTAGCCTGGCACCCGCAGTCTCTTCCTGGCCCGCACAAGCCCGCTTCCCCCATCGGTGCCCCACTGTGTCCCAACAGCACCTCCCTGATGATGAACCAACTCCTTCTCCACAGCACACCCCTCTGCCCACATCACCTTTCAGCCCTCCCTGATGGCTTGCTTCTCCAGACTCTCACTGTACTGATATCCAAGATCTGCTGCTGCCCTCCCCCTAACCAGACTGTACATTCATTGAAACACAGATGGGGATGTTTCCATTTCTACATGCCTCACAGTTCTGACCATAGGCTAGACCCATAGTAAGGGTCCAATACGTGTCATTGAACAGCGTTGAGTGTGAATGAATATATTTCTTGGCAAAAGGGAAGAAAAAAATGGAGAAGAACGAATGTTTCATGAACAGTGACCAGGAACTAAGCTGTACTTTTCATGCTACCTCATGAGTTTTCGATAATTCTGAGATTGTGCCATCCTATTTTATAAATTTAAAAAAAAAAAAAAAACTGCACTAGAGTGGGTGTTTAGCCCAGTGACTAAGACGCTCACATGTCACATCAGTGTACCGGATTTGATTCCGAGCTCCAGCTAACGTAGACCCTAAGAGGCAGTGGTGATGGCTCAAGTACCTGAGTTCCTGTCACCCACATTCGGAGACCTGGATTGAGTCCCCAGTTCCCTCATTTAGGGGCTGAACCAGCAGGTGGAAGCTCTTGCTTACTTGCTCCTGATTTTCCCCTATTTCTCCATTTCCTTTTTCTTCTTTCTTCCCCCATCCCCATCCCTCCCTTCTTCCCTTTCAAATAAATAAAAAAAAAAAAATTGAAGTACCAAGGATACAAATTACACTATCAGCAGAACATACATAATTCAAATTCAGGTTAATCTGCCTCCAAAGCACGTGCTCACTCCAGGAATTTTTCTCATTACCATCCTTGTCACTATAGCCATGCTCATCTGCAGCAGCATTGAGCCATTTCACAGCACAGAGACCTTTCCTGATCACTCTGTAGCTTCGCAGGCTAGAGGCCTGAGTTAAACAATGTGAGACACAAACCTCTCCATTAGAAGGCACAGTCTCCATGTTTGCTTTGATCCCCCGAGAGAAGGGCCTATCCAACAGGCAAAGAGCACCAGTTCCATCAGACCCCTACCTCCATGCCTATCCTTCTGCCATTGACCAACCCACTGATTGGGGCAATGGTGAGGACCTGGGCCATTCAGATACACACAACTGAAAGGCAGTCTAAGGAAACTCTAAGTCCTCGCTCTGTCAGATAGCCACGTGCCCCTGGGTGTAACTTTGATCCTCTGAGGCTCAAAAACATGGCATGACATTAACTGTTACATAAATGTTGAAAATTAAGATTCCAGGTTTTCACATGAAAGAGTAGAATTCAATCTTCCCCCTTTTGAAGGAAGTATTTAACCAAATAATCAAAGTTATTTTTAAAGTATAATTTTTAAAAAGGATAACATTATAACTCTTGCCCAAATACAAGGTACAAAATGAACATGCATCAGATATTTTATTTAACACATTAATTAATGAGGGAGCCAGTAAGATGTTATTATGAATTCAAAGGAGAATTCAAAGAACACACACATCCAATCAGGAAAGCTAAGGTGAATATACCAAGAGAGGAAGCCAGTGGTCAATTATACTTCATCAGTTAGATTTTATTTAAATTTCTAGCAACAAGAAAAATTTGTAAGATCTCTACAACTTGCAGAAATTTAAAACCACTTCAAGGACAATTAGAGAAATAGACCACTATAAAGTCAGATAATCCAGGTGGATACCCTAGACAGACCTCAAATTTCATAGGATACCCAGTAATTTTTTTTCTTTTTTCTTTTAAAAATTTTTTTGGAAAGTCTTTCTGTAATTTTTCCTTACATGATTAACACGCATCCCTTCTTTCCAAAACTCTGTCCCAGGGAAGAGGCAGCAACTAGTAAGAGAGCCCAGTGTTATGATACAGCAGGTTAAGCCACCACCCCCAACGCCAGCAACCTACAAGAGCACTGGTTCAAGTTCCAACTACTCCATCTCCAATCCAGCTCCTTCTAATGTGCCTGGGAAAGCTACACGCTCCACGTGGGTAGTGTAGTTCTGGGCCCTCAGCTATTGTGGTCTCTGGGGAGTGAACCAGTGGATAGAAGATATTTCTTTCTCTCTCTCTCTCTTTTTAAATTAGTTTTTAACATATTCAATATAGTACATAGTTACAATTCTAAGAATATAATTATATTCCCTTTTTCCCTACCACCTTCCCTCCCAACCTCTTAAAAAAATGAGTCAAAAATGAAAGAGGAAAAGTGACCTGAACAGAAGAACAGAGCCTCACAAGCTAAACCTTACTTCCCTTACCTTCGAGGACATCCCTATTTGATGAACTTACCTTCATACGCCCCAATGAGAACCCACCTGGATATGTACTCCTGAGCATCCTTCTCACCCTTTAATCCACAGTTGTCTCGGAGACAGGTACTCAGGAATGATGTAGTAGTGGGTCTCTAATATCAAATGTAAGAAACATTACAAAGTTGTCCCAGGAATGGACGCATCAACATCATCTCAAAGCGTGTTAGAAGTGCAGATTCCCAAGACATGCCTCTTCTCTCAGGGATCACAATCTGCAGTTTTAACCTGGTCTCCATGTGATTAGTAGAATAATTGTGTGAGAAGCAACAGATTAAGTACCCATATCACAGCTTTATCACTAATGAAATAACTGTGTGGCTTTGAGCAAGTCAACTCACTTCTCTGGGTCTCAGTTTCCTCATCTGTAAATAAGAATCCTAGGTCACTGGCTTGGAGATCTCCCACCTGGTCTCCAACCCACTGTACAAAGATTTATCCCCAAGGTCAGCGCCAAAGCCAAGGTCGGGCTGCCAATTTCTGGAGCCTGGATTGTGCAGAGATTGAGTGAAGGCTTATGTACGTTTTCCTCTTGTGTCCTTCTCTGAGCAAAATAAATTGACACAGTGACCTTAGTGGCATTCTCTCTCCTCTGGGGAACCAACGGTGTGTCAGGACTCCCTGAGAGCCGAATGAGTGAGAAATCTCACCATCTGCTTCCAAGTCAGCAATTTCCACACTCTGCCTCCCTGATTGAGTGTATTGCCTTAAAAAGTCCCAAAATAATCAGTTCTGACAAGAAAGATTCAAATATGCTTTTCAAATTATAAAAACACATACAACACACAGGAATGTGCTGACAACCTGATAAAATGAGAAAGCAAAATTACCAGCTTGTTATTTTTAACTTACTTGTTTTCTTCAAGCAAGTCTGCAGGTTCCACAGAGAACCCCTGACCCCAGTACTGTGCATATGGGTGCAGAAGGTTGCAAAGTTGCAAAGCCCTGTCCTCACCATGGCAACACAGAGCCCCTTCCATAGTGACCCAGAACTGCACACAGTCCCTGCTGGAGGCAGGAACAAGATGGCACTGGGGAGAGGATTGCGCGAGGAAGCCCACACATGTGGATGCAGACGGCACTGCTGACAGACAGAGCACTTCTCCTCATCGCCCTTTGTTACTACCACAGAATGCATTCCCCAAGGAACGCAATGTCTGCTTGAGATCCAGGTGGGCCACAAAGATTCTGGGCCAATGAGAGCCACAGCAACATCCAGGTCCCACCATACCTACAAGTAGCATCGCACGAATCAAGAGGAACCAGTTGCAGCCATTCCCCACCTTTGTCCATTCAGGTCCCTGACTCCCCCTCCCACAACCACGGAACCCCCTTCTGCCAGACTGATCCCCTTTCTCTTCCCCAGATTATTCAGCCACATGATAGAAATCTATGGAATGTCCTGCCATGTCCTGTGCTCAGATGTTGGACTTGGGTCTCCTAGCTCTCACTGAGCTCAGAATTAGGTGGGACACACAGACCTACCTGATGGAGTCATAAGTCATTTTAGCACATAATTTCTGCATTAAACAGTGGCACCTGCTCTGGTCCTGACACTAAAAGGAAGGATTCTGTGGTGGATTAATTTCTGGGTTTAAAAAAAAAGATTTATTTATTTTTTTGAAAGTCAGAGTTACACAGAGAGACAGAAGAGGCAGAGAGAGAGAGAGAGGTCTTCCATCCCCTGGTTCACTCCCCAATTAGCTGCAATGGCTGAAGCTGCACCAATCCAAAGCCAGAAGCTTCTTCTGGGTCTCCCACGTGGTTGCAGGGCCCCAGGACTAGGTCCATCTTCCACTGCTTTCCCAGGCCATAGCACAGAGCTGGATCAGAAGTGGAGCAGCCGGGACTCAAACTGGTACCCATATAGGATGCCGGCACTGCAGGCAGCAGTTTCATCCATTACACCACAGCACCAGCCCCGGATTAATTTCTTGAACAACCAAAGTTCTTCTCTGAGTATCCTACTCTTTCCTGTGACTCTCCCCTACGCACAGTCAGAGGCGAGAGGCATGTGACGCCCTTTTTTTTTTTTTTTTTTTTTTTTTTTTTTTTTTTTTTGACAGGCAGAGTGGATAGTGAGAGAGAGAGAGAGAAAGGTCTTCCTATTTGCTGTTAGTTCACCCTCCAATGGCTGCTGCCGCCGGCGCATCACGCTGATCCGAAGCCAGGAGCCAGGTGCTTCCCCTGGTCTCCCATGGGGTGCAAGGCCCAAGGACTTGGGCCATCCTCCACTGCACTCCCTGGCCACAGCAGAGAGCTGGCCTGGAAGAGGGGCAACCGGGACAGAATCTGGCACCCCGACCAGGACTAGAACCCAGTGTGCCAGCGCCGCTAGGCAGAGGATTAGCCTCGTGAGCCACGGTGCCGGCCCATGTGATGGCTTTAAAAAGGCAAAGGATTTTTATCACAAAGACAAAGAAACGATTTTTGGGTTTCAAAATAGACTTTTAAATCCGGCATCAGAGCTCACTGGTTTGAATGCCAAAACTTTCATTGGCAAGTTCTGGTTTTCTTGACAAATAAGAGATTTTTGAGTTCCAAAAAATGTGATGTATTGATCACAAAACAGTGAACACAGTATCAGACTATTCCATGATAACTCTTGAAAATGATTATAATTGAAGGGTCAATTGATATATTTATGGTGCCCCCAGAGTTAGCTGTGAGGAGAAAGTCAGTACACTGTGTGGCTGTCTTATGGCCAGGAAAAGCCACATGTTAGCAGTAGCTTGGTGGGGACTGCCTTGCAATGGACAGGACACATGTGCGGTCAGTTCTGTCTTGATGATGACCACTGCCCCATGGCACATCTTGTTGGAAGCCAGAGCACAGGCACCATGACCACAGGTGAGCAAAAAAACAGCCACAGAAGCAGACTGCACAGGTAGGGACCAAGGGATTGGTAGCCTCCCAGATGACTTAACAGCTTGCAAACTTTCCCACCAATTAGGTACATCCTCATGAAGACCCAAAATGGCAAGTACCAAATTCTCCGAATTTAACTCTGGAATTACAAAGAAAATCCTGGAAGTCAGGATGGGTTGAATGGATGAACAGGATTTCCAGGGTTTTTTTTTTCCCCTCGCATTAAACAAAATATGGCATTAGAGTCAGAGAGCTGAGATCTAGAATCCGTTCAATATCCCGTTGCACACCTAGGTTTTGTGGGTTAAATACAGGATTCCTGCCACACTTTTCTGACTCAAGTGCTTAAGTGAGGAGATGCTGGATAAGTAGGTATTTGCCAGGTGGGCCAAACATACTGAGAGGGAACATCCCACCTGACACTGAGGCCCCGAATCAATGTGGAAGTACAGGAATTAACAGTTATTGTGCCTGGAACAGACAGAGGTTTCTGGCTAAAGAGTTTTAACATCCTCAGAGCAAGCAGTGGGAGGTACTACAGGCTTATAAACAAAATCAGGATACCAGCAGATCTGTGCTTTCAAAAGATCACTCACTGGGGCTAGCACTGTGGCGCAGCGGGTTAATGCCCTGGCCTGAATCGCTGGCATCCCATATGGGCACTGATTCGAGACCCAGCTGCTCCGCTTCTGATCCAGCTCTCTGCTGAGGGCAATGGAAGATGGCCCAAGTCCTTGGGCCCCTGCACCCACATGGGAGACCAGGAGGGGGCTCCTGGCTCCAGGTTCCTGGCTTCGGATCAGTGCAGCTCCGACCTTTGCGGTCAATTGGGGAGTGAACCATCGGATGGAGGATCTCTCTCTCTCTCTCTCTCTCTCTCTCTCTCTCTGCCTCTCCTCTCTTTGTGTAACTCTGGCTTTCAAATAAATAAATAAATAAACCTTAAAAAAAGAAAGATCACTCACTGATTTTAAAAAGTTCATTCTCTGCTGCCACCACTGCCATTCCCCTGCCCCAACCACACCATCACACACAGTCATCCTCCCCAAGGCTCTCCCAGTCCAAGTTCCATGTTCCAGGACTTCTTCTATCTCATCTGGTGGACTCACTCCCATCCCGATGGGGGATTCCGTGCCCCTGATCTCTACAATATCCTCACAAAGTTATTTCAGAAGATGAGAGTGCTGGGTGCTCTTATGACTATATTATGACCAGGAAGCTGAGAAGGACTTTATCTTTCTCAATTGCCCACCAGCCTCACAGCAAAGCTCTGGGGAGGTATTCCCAGACAACATATGCAGAACGGAAACCAGACACCATTGTAGTCCCAGCTGCACAAGCATGCTTTGTGATCTGCATGGCACTGATGAGAGTCTGAGTTGGATCAGGACCACATCAGCATGGGGTCCCTGATCTACTCCCTCCCTCCGAATTCTAAACCTTGCACCAAAGATGTTCATGGCTATCAACTGGAATGAGAGAAGCAGCTGAGCCTATAAAATTGAAAATGAAAACTGGGTTCTGATTTCTTTCAGCATAATGAACCCCCATGCCCCTCCTTTGAGGCCTAATCAAAGAGTTAGGCTAGGACCAATCACATTAGCAGAAGGGAGTTGTGCTTGAAATCCCAGGGCTGGTGATGAAAGAGAAGCAGAAGCAGCCACCCCGCCTTCACTGCACTGCTTTGGGTTATGGCCTAATCTACTGTACTGATGGCCATATCTAGTATCAGCCACGAATGGGGGCTTCCCTTGGAGGAAGAGCCAGAGGCTCAGTACTGGACAAGCCTTGTCCTAGGGGCGCTGTCTCACCTGTGGAGATCTGCATCTTGCAAGAGGGCTGCAGGCTCAGGGGTTCACTGCTATCCCTGCACAGTGAAGCAGTGAAAAAAAAGCCCGTGGAAAACGTATTTTTGGCTATGGAAGCTTTCCTGAGTTTCTCAAAAATCACACCCAGAGATCATATCCATCTTCCTCTTTATCTCTTCATCATTTTACAAGGAAAGTTGACTCAAGGAGAGGAAGTTGTAAAATATGTGTGTTACCATGCTGCCAACTAAAACCTCACTGAAATTTAAACGTTATGTCCCAAGTTTTTCCCAAAATGTAAGCTCAGTCGTTGACTTGCTATTTTCTACTATTTGACAGCAAGGAGTTAGAGATTTTTTTCTAGATGCAAACCAGAGAGAACTGATTGTTAAAACTTATAACTGAAATGTTTTAAAAGAAGACAGGTGAGCATTTGGCGCAGCAGATAAGACGCCTCTTGAGATATCCACACCCCACACCACGATGCCCGGGTTCAAGTCTCCATTCCACTTCTGATCCAGCTTGTGGCTAATACACTCCCTGGGAGGCCAGAGTGATGACTCAAGTACTTAGTCCCTGCCACACACCTGGGAAACCCCGATGGAGTTCAAGGCTCCCAGTTTTGGTCTAGCCCAACCCCAGGTGTTGCTGCATTTGAGAAGTCAACCAGGAAATTGAAAATTGACTCTCTCTCTCCATCTCTCTCTCTACTCCCCTCTTTCTCCCCTCCCCCTCCATACATCCATCCTTCCCTCCCACTATTGTTCTTTCAAATTACAAAAAAAAAAAAAAAGACTACTGTTGCAATAATTTAACTGCCAGCTGAAATGCAGAATGCTATCAGAGTAAGAAAGAGGTCCCAGGAACAGGGGTGCACTTCTTTTGAGTTGGCCATGCTGAGGGACTTTCTCAGTCACTGTCAGATGCGAGTGTTCCCTGTGGCTCCTATGGACAACCTTGAAATGATGATTTAAACATGAGGCAAAGAATCAACATTTCCCTCTTATTTTCTTAAAAAAAAAAGAAATGAAATTATTGAAAAGTATCAAGAACAAGGAGAACCAAAGAAAGTCCACATTCAACAAAACCAAGGAGCGAGTTAAAACCTCAGATTCTACTGCTTTGGTTTGAATGTTTGTGTCCCTCCAAAATTCACAGTGGAGTGTAATCTCCAGTGGAATAATATGAAAAAGTGAGGCCTTTACAACGTGACTAGGTGATAAAATCTGGGCTCTTCCCTTGTCAGTGGGACCTGATGAAAGAGCTGCAGGGAAGCAAAGAGATCCATTTTGCCTTCTTTTTTGAAAAAAAAAAACAAAAAAACAAAAAAACAAAACATGATTTTATTCATTTATTTGAGAGGCAAGAGCCAGAGACAGAGGGAGGAAGAGACAGAGAGAGGGGTCTTCCATCCGCTGCTTCACTCCCCATATGGCCATGACAGCCAGAGCTGGGCCAATCCAAAACCAGGAGTCACCTCCAGGTCTCTTACAAGGGTGCAAGGGCCCAAGCACCTGGGTCACCCTCCACTGCCCCTCAGGCCACAGCAGAGACCTGGAGCGGAAGAGGAGCAGCCGGGAAATGAACTGGCACCCATATGGGACACTGGCACCACAGGCAGAGGCTTAGCTCGCTATGCCATAGCACCAGCCCCCCATGTCGCCTTCTTGCCTTGCCACTTTCCATCATGTGATAACACAGCAACAAGTCACCACTTTGGAAACAGTTTCAACCTTCACCACACACCAACCCTTCTAGCAGCTTGATCTTGGATTTGCCAGCCTCTAGAGCTATAAAAAAAAATAAATTCCTGCCTTTTATAAAATGACTCAGTCTCAGATATTTTGTTGGAGCCATGCAAACAGACTAAAACACCCAGATTCACACAGCTCCCCACATGGAAACACAAGAGCTACAAACAACAGTTATAGTTGAGAAGGAGCCCTGTGGGAAGGAACAGGGGGAAAAAAGATTCTAGAGAGAAAAAATCAACTGCGGCTTCCAAAACATGTGAGCCAACACACACCCCTTGAAGGTCATGGGCACACACTCTGAGGTAAATTTTAGTTTGTAATATGGACAGGAATATCCTTGTACATACTGGGGATACACTCCTGAGATAAAAAAAAAAAAAAATGGAGAAAACTGAGGTAAATACATGCCATGTTTTCAATCTGTGTCTTGGCTTCAAGGAAGAAAGAAATACATTTAAAAATAACAATAAAAAGAAGTGGGTATCTATCCTAATGATTAAGACACCTATGTCCCACCTTGAAATACCTGGGTCCAATCCCAGGTCCTGAATATAACTTCCTGATAATGCAAACCATAGGAGGAAGTGGTGATAGCACAAGTGACTGGGTTGCTATCAACCGTGCTGGGGACCTGGATGGAGTTCTCAGCTTAATTCCAGCCAAGCCTGACCAATGTGAGCATTTGGGGAGAAAACCAGCAAATGGGAACTTGTCCATTCTCATATTTTCTCTCTCTCTCTCTCTCTCTCCCTACCTCTCAAATAATAATAATAAATAACAAACATAAATCAACAGAGCTGACTATCTTCAATGAGTGAAGTCTAAATGAACTTACCTGCAAAATCCTAGATCAAAGGAAAAAAATTCAACTGATCTGAATTGCCTTGGCTCCTCCATTACACATTTAGCAGGTCAATACACATTTGCCTACTGTAAAGTTCAGTAATTTTCAAAAACAGCATAGGATTTACTCAAAGATAGTATGAGTTAACACAAATGAGAAAAAGATCAAGAAAACCAAATGGCAATGAAGAACACAGAACTGTGTTGCATAGAAAAAATGAAAACTGCAATGAAAATTTAAAATACTTAATAAAGAAATTTCCTCTATTAAATATAAACATAAAGTGCATTTATAAGAGCTCAAGGAAGGAACAGCACAATGAGAAAAGATTAAAAGCTGGAAGCATTCTGGAAAGAAGAATAAAAATAAAGCCATCCTGAAATAAAGGAAAAATCAAGGAGTAAAAAGGCAAATAAACACCAGTGAACAAAGTATGAGACACAAAAAAGAAAAATGAAAAAATGGAGAGAAGTTTCAAAAGATTTGAGAGAAAATTATTGATATGGAAGATATTTAAAGGATAGTCACAGGGTCCAAGAAAGAAAACTAAGAAAACAAATAAAAATTGAGAAACTAAATATATGAATTGGCAACATGCAGACCACAAATGATAACACAACTATGACCCACACTCAGCAGTAACCAATCCAGGAAACTGAACAGTAACCCCATGGCAATTAGTCCAAACAGCCAGAACTTGGTCATGAACTGCTAGCTGCCTTAATTTTTGCTCCCTACTGGCCATTAGGAACAACCTGAGAAAGCCAACTGTGTTCCCCATACCAAACACATAGTTAGCCTACTACCTTAGTCCATTTAGATTTCTATATCAAAAATATCATAGACTGGATGGACTATGAGCAATAGAAATGTGTTTCTTACCACAGCAGTGGTAAAGAACCTTTTTTCTGCCAAGAGCCGTTTGGATATTTATAAAACGATTCATGGGGCATACAAAATAGCCTGCTGTAGATTTATTGAATTTTGAGCCCTGCCTGTGGTTGCCTTAGCAGGACCAGACCAAAGGATTTCATGAACTGGACACTCCCCACCCCTGTTTGAGAGTTCAGGAGGCTCAAGACCAAGGCACCAGCAGCACTGATGTCTGGTTAGGACCTCTGCCTCCACAGAAAGCACCTTTGTGCTGAGTCCCCACAGGGTGGAAGGGGCCAGTAGGCTCTCTGAGCCTCTTGGTAGACCTCTAATCCCATTCTCTAGGGCTCTCCCCTCATAATCTAATCATCTATCAAAGGCTCACCTCTTAATACCACCACATTACAGGTTAGGTTTCAACATAAGAATCTGTTAGGGACGTAAAAATTCTGGCCAGGACAGTAACTAATGGTATCCTCACTTCACATCTGATGAAAAACACCATATTTGTATTTATTTATTTATTTATTGTATTTAAGGCAATGAATATTCCTCTGAAAACTGTTTGCTTTTCTTAAAAAGCTGACACATACTGATATATAGATTTTTAAAATTGATTATATATTAGGTACTGAGGAAAATGTCAATAAATTCTCAAAGTAGAAGTAGTATAAACAATATCCTCTGATCCCAAAATAATGAGAAATCAATAAAACAAAATAATAACTGTATCATCACAACAGGAAAAATAAAGTATTCATAGGAGTAATCATTGCCTTAAGTAATTTTTAAATGAGTAATACTAATTGAAATAAACTTCTAACTCAAGCAATTAATAAAACCAAAGAAAATCAGAAAGAGAATTAACAAAGAGTTAACAAGAGGAGATAAAGGCAGAAAACAAGAACTAGAAAATAGAGGTCAACGCAGCAGCAGAGAACAGATAAGAGCTCAAACCCAGAACAGGTAAAGAATTCCCTCAAACCAATGAACAATAGACATCCTATGAGAAGAATGGGTGAGGGACTTAAACAGTCACTCGAAAAGGATATTTAATGGCTGATATGAAAAGTCATTTAATCTCATGAACTGCTAGAGAAGTGCACATTAAAAACACAATGAGATCTTCATTTCTACCAAAATGCCTACAAATAAAACATCGGCAAGATCATCTGTTGGTGAAAATGAGGAACAAATGAAACATACATATGCTGCTGTTGGAAGCACACACTTGTACAACCACTTCAAAAAACTGCTAGTATTTTTCAACAACAAAATTTCTAAATACCAATAGAAATGACAATATGACATATAAATATATAGCCTGAGACTGTTCATAACAGCATTATTCCTAGTAACCCAAATATCCACAGAGTGTGTATAAATTTTGGCATGTTCATATGATAAAACAGCATGAGTCAATCAAAATTAGCAAACTGTTATTACTTGCAACAATAGGAAGGACTCACAATTGTATCATTCTCAGAGGAAGGAAACACAACGATACATACACTATATCAAGTATAAAAATATTAGAAGCCAGATGGTGGTTGCTTTGAGCAAGCTACAGGGAGCAATGGATGGAAAGCTGTAAAAGCATGTTACTAGGGTAGGGGTTACAAGGGCATTCACTTTCTTAAACTCAATAGTTTTTGACATGTATTTTTCAGCATGCATGCTAAATTCCAGTTTTAAAGATTCACTTAAAAAAAAAGATTCATTTAAAAAAGAAAAAAAAAACTAACTGCCAAAATGCTTTCACTTTTATTGTGGTAAAGCCACTGCAGTTGTGGAGTTTGTAACAACAGCTGACACTATCCCAACGCAGAATTTTAGAAGCCATCCTTATTCACTCTGCAGATAAAGGAGCTGTGGCCTACAAAATTAAGGAAGTTATCTAATGTCACAGAGATAGTAGGTGACAAGCTCTGGTCTCTTGGGCTCTAAATCTAACAGGTCACTTTTTTCCTTTTTCACTGTGTCTCACTGTCTCAACTTATGTACGCATCACTTGACACTCTCATCCCACTTGGCTCCCAATAAGTAAACCATAACAACAGGAAGTGATATCCGCCCACATAACAATTTCATATGATGGTACCTATCCTGAAATTGTTGCTGAAATTACTCAAACGCCTGCCTGCAAAGAGTTTGGCACATGATGCACTTTCCAACAGAATACTTTCCCAAGATGAAAACTTATTAGCTAATTCCAGGGGCTTGGCAACATAAAAGTCATATGTATATTTTACAATTTTCTTAACCTCTTCTTATTGAGATAAACTAGATTATTGTGGTTAATGTCCCTAAAAAGTATGAATGGAAGGCATCTTTAAAATACACATATCTGAAAAATAAAATAAAATACACATATCTGGGGGCCAGTGTTGTGGCACAGCAGGTTAAGTTGTGCCTTCAGCTCCAGCTTCCCATACTGGAGCACCAGTTCGAGTCCCAGCTGCGCTGCTTCCAATCCAGCTCCTAGCTAATGTGTCTGGGAAGGCATTGGAAGATAGCCAAGTAGCTGGATTGCTTCCACCCACATGGGAGATCCACATGGAGTTCCTGGCTCAGGTATGACATAGCCAGCACCATTGAGGCCACTTGGGGAATGAATCAGCGGATGGAAGATTCATTCTCTCTCCTCTATCTCCCCCTGTGTGTGTGTGTGTGTGTGTGTATGCACAGGGAAAAGACCGTGTGCAGACAAAGCAATGTGTCTATCCGCAAGCTAGGAAGATAGCCATGGACTTTCCAGCCTCTGGAACCATGAAAAAGAGAGGCCTGTTGGTTCAGCCACCCTCCCCGGGGTATTTTGCTCTGGCTGCGCTAACAGACTAATGCACTTGCTTACCCGAAAACTATGTTGCTGGCAGATCATTTCTGGGCAGCAATCTTCCTTTAGCGACATCTGCTCTTTTGGAGAAGGAGCACTGTATGGTATCAATAAAGACTCCTGCCTCTTTAACATTCCAGACATCACGACAGACCTTGCAGGAAGTTATGTGTGGGAAATATGAGTAGATTGGTGTTTGTGGATGGGTTCAGGCGAGAGAACCTTAAATGTCTAAGAAATGTGGATTTATTTCAGAGCCAGTAATGATCCACTGACAGCTTTGGAGGAGACACCATGGCCAAAGCTTTACTTCAGGGACAAAGTGCTGCCAGCAATGCAGATGATTTTTATTATTACTATAATGTCAGTGATTCTCATAATAGTATTAATTGAGCACTTGTTCTGCCAAGCATTATGTGTGCAGTATCTGTATTGAATTAAATGATGAAAAAGTATGAGAAAGATTTTGAAATGGACCAAGAAGATAGGTGGGTGATTCAAATGGAAAACTAGACATGATCTGGATTATGATTTTTTAGCTATTCTACAATACTGTAAGATGTAGAAAATTGACAACAATGGAAATAACTTCTGTCCGTTGAAATGCAAATGAAATATACCCTGTGGAATGCAGCTGATTATCACCTTTTGAACAAACCCAGTTTACATCTATTTGTAAATTCATTTCAGCATGCCTTATCGCCTATATTATATGTGGCTCTTTGAATTCTTAAGCCAGTTATGTCATCTCATCGGTTCCCTCATTAATGAGTGAGTTATACAAAATCTTCAACACAGGTTCATTTAATATTTGTATGCCATGATTTTGCTTTTTTCCAAAAAAATCTTTTGGCAATTCTCACAGCAACCCTATAAAAATGGTACTGTTACTTGTCGCTCCCCCTCTTCGCGGAGGAACGACACTAAACCCTGCCTAGGCTTCCTATCCGAGTCACGGCTCCATTATGTCGCTCCCCCTCTTCATGGAGGAATGACACAGGACCCTGCGTTGTTCTTTTGTCTGCTCGGCCCTCCCCGGGTTTGCTGCTGGTTCTTCCCGGGTTGGCTACCGACCCTTCCACCTCCGTGGAAGGGCAGTTCCCCCTGCCACTTTCCCCACTTCTGCGGGGGAGCGGCACACCGCCAGCCGGCTCTCTCGGGGGCTGCTCAGATGTTCCTCAGGTGTTCCCCTTAGATGTTCCTGGTGCATGTTGTCTCTCTCCTCCTTTATAGTCCTCTTCCACCAATCCCAACTCTGCTACCCACACGCCGAGTATGCTGCTCTCCTCCAATCAGGAGCAGGTCCTACAGTTTATTGGTTGAACTGGAGGCAGCTGTGTAGAAGCTTACTCCTCCCCAGCGCCATATTGTGGGAGAGCAGATGCATAGAATAAGTCTTAAGTCCAGTAACAGTCTAGTCCGAGTTGCTCCCCACAGTTACTGTCCAACTTACAGATAAAGAAACAAAGGCTCTGAGAAGGGAAATAACTTGCCAAGGTCACACAGTGACCTTGAAACTGGCATGTGAATGGACGACATCTTAACCTTCTGTCTATACCAGCTTGCCCACTCTCGTACCCTATCTCTGGAGCTCGTCCCTGAAGCCCTCTCCACCCTCTCCACAGGGTGAGAAGTCCCTACAGTATCATGTTGTCCCACCTTCAACAGTCCCATCATTGTCTGACCTGTCTGACCAACAGGAGAGGTAATGGAGAAGCAACAGTAAGAACTGATGCTCTGTAGCTGAGATTTACAGAGGCAGAGACACCACTGTTTTGTATTCTGTCAGTCACCACCTTTGGGGCATAAGCACGTGGGGGTAGCTGTGGAATGGGGGAAATGAAAAACATGGTCGACCGTTTACTCTGTCTGCTAATAGGTCAACACTGCTCACTCCCAAAAGCAGAGGCTTTGTGTCTCTGCCTCCAGTGATGGCACTGGAAATATTAGACACGTTGTTCTCGATGGCGATTCCTAATCACTCACTTCATATACGCCTGGTACTGTACTATGGATTTACCACAGAGATTACTGTCACCCTAAGTGAAATCCTAAGAGGACAATGAGAATGCTTTCCTTGTGTATATACCGTATGTTTTAAGCCCTTTAGAATCTTCAATTATGAAGTAGCCTGGGAAGTGGGCCAAATTTATATGACTATAATCTTGCTTTACAAATAAAGAAATTAAGTTCCATCCAGGTGAACTAATTTGCCCAAAGTCAGCGGGAAAGAGGAATGCAAAACCTGGCTTCCTCTACTTAATCCAGATCAGGTATGTCCTGATTCTATTTGTTCATACCCCATTCTATCTTTCTTCCCCCTTCTACACACTTGCACAACACACACGATATGTATTCACAATAATAACCCTGGCCCAAGTCAACATCCACACAGCCTCTCAGTCCTCCCCTCCCACAGCTGTGAGCTAATTCCTCCTCCTCCTCTGGACCTGAATGTACAGGGCCCTTCCTCCACTGTCCTGGACTGCATTACCCACCCTTCCCACTGACTCTCATGGTACCCAAGCTCCCACCACGAGAGCATTTGTCAAACTAGTGATTGTCTTCTTACTCATCTTGTCACCCAATAAATTGCGAGCTCAGCAAAGGTAGAAATATGAACAGATTGAAGATGATCAATAAATGCCTCTTGAGTGTTAGAAAGAACACGCGCAACATCAGGTGAGACCCAGGTCCTCCCTAAATGTCTCCTAGGTAAACCATAAGAGAACTCAGAGCCAAGCTCCTATGAGACTTATTGAAATCATCAGGCAAGTTTTCTGAATTTCCAACAAAACATGTTTTCTTAAAGAAACAGAAATGCCCCCTCAGGCCCAGCATTTCCCCAGGTCCAGATAAATCCCAAAGAGCAGATTAAGTCCTTCAGAAGCCTGTTTTCCAAATTGCAGCACCAAGGAGTCCCTCACTTTTGCCTTCAGGCGTGTCCATGGGAAAACATTTTGCCCTTGGCTGTGTCACTAGTCATACCAGATAAGCCAGGCCTCCTGCTGGCTGGTGGGGAGCATAAATTTGACCTGAATTCTCTTTTCTACCTCTAAGATCTGGCCTCTTGTCTCTGACCACCAGAATCTCTCCAAACTTAAAAAAAAAAAAAATAGCTAATTTTTTTTTAGGTCTTACTCAGCGCTAGGCACCATTCTCAGCATCTCAGACATGCTGACTCATTCAGTCGGCACAACACTATGAAGGGGATAATATTAATATCTGTAATTTATAGATGAAGAAACTAAACTCAGGCACAGAAAGATGAAGAAAACTACCTAGGTCATTCCACTAGTAAGCAGTAGAGCTGAGATTCCAGGCTAAATAAACAGTCTGGCTTTGCCTGCCCTGAAGACCAGTTCAAGGCCATGCCCTCCAAGAAGCCTACCTGACCACCCCACACAAGGTAGAAATTCCACCTCTCTGCCATGCTCGAACAATTATTTTCAACCCTATTTATTTGTTAATGAATTTCCCATCTGGTGTGGTTTTTTTATAGAAGTCAAGACCGGCCAGCGCTGCGGCTCATTAGGCTAATCCTCCGCCTTGCGGCGCCGGCACACTGGGTTCTAGTCCCGGTCGGGGCACCGGATTCTGTCTCGGTTGCCCCTCTTCCAGGCCAGCTCTCTGCTGTGGCCCAGGAGTGCAGTGGAGGATGGCCCAAGTACTTGGGCCCTGCACCCCATGGGAGACTGGGATAAGCACCTGGCTTTTGCCATCGGATCAGCACGGTGCGCCAGCCGCAGCGGCCATTGGAGGGTGAAC
This sequence comes from Oryctolagus cuniculus, assembly GCF_964237555.1. Taxonomy (NCBI): domain Eukaryota; kingdom Metazoa; phylum Chordata; class Mammalia; order Lagomorpha; family Leporidae; genus Oryctolagus; species Oryctolagus cuniculus. Next base: position 153,977,116 of record NC_091433.1, read on the forward strand.
CAATGGCAAAAGGGAGACCTTTCTCTCTGTCTCTCTCTCTCACTGTCCACTCTGCCTATCAAAAAAAAAAAAAAAGGGTAAAAAAAAATAAAAAAGAAGTCAAGACCAAAAGATGCTATCCCCGATCTTCCCTCAACCAGAAATGGGGTTTTTACTATACATAGTATTTTATCTCTACACAGGGAATGGGGAGGTTCATCAAGGGAAGGTGGCCTAGGATAAGAAGGAAAGCCAGCTACTGGTAAAAGAACATGCGTCACTCAGTAGAAAAGAAGCCTGGGTATATTGTAAAAGAAACACCACAAGTTATCCCAGCTCTAGGAGAGGAACTACTGATGTTTCTCTCTGATCACAAAAACATGTCGGGTCCTGTACTACAAAGGACCAGAGACCCGCCATACCATTGGGAGGCAGTGGAACAAGAAGTTAAGCTTGGGGCTCCAGAGCCTGTGTCCTCATCTTCATTGTACAAGTATTTAATAATGTGGCAATGATGATCTCTATCCTATTAGGCTTAATCCTTGGCAGAAATCAATGGTCAAAGGAAATCCTTTAGGGCAGAGACCATTTAATCATCTTCATTATCATTGTCATTCTCATCATAATAGATGGCATTTATTGAATTCTTATATTCAAGGCACTGTACATGAATGACCACATCTCATATTGCTTCTAGCTGTAGAAAGCACTTATTATGTATAGGTTGGCACACAGCACATTCATCCAAGCCAGTGCCCTGTCCTTGGATGGTTTTGTTTCAAGCACTCTGGCAAGGAACTCACAGAGTAGAATAACAAAACCTGTGTCAAGCACATGATTGAAAACCAAGGTTTCTCCATAAATGGTGATGTGATTTGAAATGGCCTAAGAGGTGGATTCACATCCTTCCTCAGCTACCATGGGTCAGCAGGCAAGTTACCTCCTTTCTTTAGCTACAGTTTCCTCTGACAATAAATAAATAAACAAGAATCTCTCAGCAGAGCTATGATGATCAAATGATACAAGAGTGGAAAGCACCCAACAGACCAAGCCCTTAGCAGAGGCCTGCCCCCTTCTCCACGACCACAGACACTTAAAGCCTACTTTTTGACATGCCAACGTTGTTGACCAACTTTAGAGAAATCTTCCTGAAATTCCCCCCTAACCCACTGAACAGGACAAAGCTTACATCTGTTAGCCTTCCATTGATATCCCAGGGTCACAACTGAGTGGCAAGTCTGTTTGCTTCGACACGGAGTGGCTCTGGATTGTCAATTCTGCCATCTTCTTCCTTTTCTCCAGGACTTGCCCAAGTGTCAGCTTCAAGCCCCACTCCTTCCCTCCATCCCTGTTCATTCCTTCCCTGGGTTCTGTCACATGGGCAGCCTGCATTTTCACAAAGCTATAACTCAAAATAGATCTGACCGGAAGATGCCCGTGCTGTGGTCTCCTACAGAGCAAGATGTAGGGGCTTTGTGCCACCTCGTGTCCTTTGTGCTCAGAGATCTTTGTGTTGATTTCCATATTTCTAGGTATTTTCCAGATCACTGAAGAGCCTATTCCTCAAAATTCAGGCAACACCTAAAGTGGTTGTTACTAAGCACATCAATAACTTACAATTTTTATCTCACCTTGAGCCTGCATTAGCTATGAACTCTTAATTAAACGTTGAGTGGGAGAATAAAAAGGAGGGGGAAATATAGGCTGCTTTCTAATGGGTCCTCTTCTTCCTTTCGTCTTCAAATACTTTGGGTGGGCACATGCAGATAAGACTGAGCATAGCTCTGAAGACTGTAACAGCTCTCCCTCTCCACGGCAGGCAAGTCCCAGCTGAAACCAAAGCAAAGAGAGGTCTCTTCAACAGTTCTCCATTGAAGGGTTTCCCCTCCTCTTCGCCTATCTGAATTTCGTCCCTGCTTGCAGGCTCAGCTGGACTCCTATCTCCACAAGCCTACCTGCACGCAGGCTGCTTTGTCCTCCTCCTCACCCAGCTCACAGCTGCTCATCCAGACCACCTTGGCAAGGCTGCCTCCTACTTGTATTTAATTCTTCCAGTGTGACCTTTCCTCTCTACTCCATCCTCCCTCTGGCTACATCTGGAGTTGATACCGCTTGAGAACATCGCTGTAAATCTTCATGGGCAATGAATTTGTAGAAATATCTGTCCCACTCCCAACACCTATTTTAAGTGGTCAAAACTTACAGTTTTCTGGTTCAGCCTGTGTGAATGGGCATACCAGAGGGGCTACACCCCTGGGGAAGTGGACCACACACACACACACACACACACACGTGTGACAATAAGCCAAAGGGGAAGTTGAACAGCTAGAAGAACAGCTCTTTCCTCCAACTGGTCTGCTATCTCAAGAGTGGAGTTATCCAGCTGATTTGGGTGCACAACTAACTCTGAGTCACAATAAAACTCCAGGCTCCCGGAGTGTGAAGAGCTAATAAATCCTTAGTGAATAAGACTCTCTAAATGGAGTTTCTTTTATGAGGCAATTTGTGAACACTTTTGTTTTTTTTTTTTCTACTGGAAGAGCAAACTGCAAAACTGTAAATATTAACAAGATGTTAGATGGGGTTGGGCATAGTGTGGGGTCAGACACAGTTCCCAAACAGGACAGCCCACTTGCGTTCCTTATCACAGACCCCTGCTCACCAATTTGAGAACCCCACCTCCAAGAAAGAAGGAGCAATCTTTGTTTCAACAAATAAGACTGCGTTTCATTATGCTAAAACCGCATGCACAAGAATATTATCAGTTCTGCAATTGTTAAATTAAGGTCCTGTCCCCCAGGCAGGCAGTCTGCCACGCTACTTGGGTCTCTTATGGAGTGTTCTATGTACATGTATGTGTTTGGTTGATACTGTTTTGTGGTTTTGTCTGGGGCAATAAACACAGGATACTTTTTAACTTTTTAAAAATTGAAATAACTTAATGTTTTCGCTTCAACTAACTCATTCAGCAATAGGCTTGCATGCCAACGGAAAACAAAACAAAACAAAAAACGTAGAGAGGCAGAGGGAGAGCCAGGAGGCCAAAACCACACAGGTTTGGAAGCAGGAGCTGGGGCCAGTGCGGCAGCCCAGCAGGTGAAGCTGCACTTGTGATGCTGGCATCCCATGGCGGGCACAGATTCAAGTCCTGGCTACTTCCGGTCCAGTGGAGGACGGCCCAAGACTCTGGGCCCCTGTTACCCACATAGGAAATCCAGATGTAGCTCCAGGTTCCTGGCTTCAGCTTGGCCTAGGCCCAACTGCTCTGGCCATTTGGGAAGTAAACCAGTGGGTGGAAAATTTTCTTCTCTCTCTCTCTCTCTCTCTCTCTCTCTCTCTCTCCACGCCCCTGCCCCCACTCCTCCAACCCCCCACCCCTGTTACTCTCCCTCTCAAATAAATATTTTATTTGAAAAGTAAGAAATCCGCAATCCTTTAAAAAAAAAAAAAAAACAGAAGCAGGAGTTGAGTATCTGCTGAAGGCCAAATACTGGGTTGCAGTAGAGGAATTTAACAAGAGTGTCAGTTACAGAGATAATTATGTACCTCATGCTCTATCTGACTCTCTCATTTGATCACGTTGCTATTATTCCATATTATAGATGGGAAAACTGAGGCCTAGGGGAAAAAGCCACCTGCAGCAGGTTATACAACTTGCAACCTAAACAGTAAATATTCAAAGCCCTGTGTGATGCTACTGCCCCCCCACTACACGGAGCCGGAAGACCAAGGCTCTGATGTTCTGAAGAATTCATGAGCCACGCTGTGGTTCTGTACTGAGGTCCTAGCACTAACTGGAGAGTAGAGCTCCCTGTTCAGCAGAATGCTGTGACATGCGAGGCATTTCTTGGCAGAGGGAACATCCCATGGATCTTTCAGCTCCAGGGGTCAAGCAGTCTACACAAAAGAGTCCAGTGGGCTTTCTCTCCCCACAAGCCTGGGCAGCTCAGCTCGCCCTTACACTTGACTTCAACAAGATCTGAGCTGTAACTCAGCTAAGAGCTGAGAAAAAGCCAGATGAGGGTCAGGAAGGAGGACAAGCCATGGAGGTTCTGCAGTATAAGCCCAAGCATCAGCATCACAGAACAGTTTTCTGTCTCCCTCCTGTTTTCTGTGGGCCCAGCTTCGTCTTGCCAAGTGCCTGGGGGTTGGGGAATTGGGCTGCTGTGCCCAGCTGTCCCCTATCCCTAGAAAAGACTGCATCCTATCCCTGGGACGCTGCAGCAGCTCACCAAAGGTCAAGGTCTCACCCAAGGGATTCCATCACCACAGCGGACGTCGGGTGCCCTTTCCTCCGGCCCCCTCCCTCCCATCCTGCCCTGCTCCCCTTGGCCGTCCGCAGCTGTAAGCCCTGGTGCTCTGGAGTTGGTGAGGTGGGTATCTGCAGAGTGACGGCTGTCAGGTCACCTGAGTCCCCACTCAGCAAGACAGTCCACTTGAAGAATGACAGCCAGCATCAGAGAGATCATGCACAGGAGGTTAGAACAGAAGGCTTTCTACCTCGGTTTTCACGGAGGCACCAAAAAGATTGATATCGGGATATCAAAGGAAGTGGGAGGCAGACCTCCCAGGCAGACAAGCCCTGTACAAGAATTTACAAAGGGAATAAAGGAGAACCTGATCCATGATGCATGGACCCCTCGACCAGATCAAGGGTGCAAAACTGGGTCAGAGAAGGATTTTAAGAGAAGCTGACAGAGATTTCTTTGGAGAGAGCAGTTGCAGGCGGGCTGTCAGTCTCTCTTGTCAGTGATAAAGGTGAACTATCTCTAACCACTCACCCAGAAAGGGACTCCAAGGCAACCACTCGTCGTGCTCCACACGGTGAGCTCTGCAGCGGGCAACACCGAGGACAGGTGCCTGGCTCACATCTGAGGAAGGTCGCCAGGACCATGGACGGAGGTTTGTGTCCTGGCCAGGAAACGTAGAATTCAAAAAAGAGCAACTGCTTGATGGGTAGCTGAGGGAAGCAGCTGCACGGAGATGGTGCACACTTCTGTGAACCAATCAGGACAGAAAACAGACATGAAGCCACCGGGAGCCCTGAACAGGGTGCCTGTAAAAGGGTGAAGGTGTGCCCAACAGCCCGGGGCTGACAACCGAATCCCCCGGGGACACTTGGGATAGGACTTGGAGGGGTCCAAAGAGCCTACACCAGCACTCAACAGGGAAAGACCTTTGCTTTCACCACTGTCCTGTCCCAGAAAGCAAGCAGCCAGAACCTTTAACAGCTGGCCTAGCCTCTCCCATGGGGAATCCATGGAGAATCAAAACAGCAGCAAAGGTAGAAGCAGGAGAATGGGGAGGCATTAGGCGAGGTTCCCACTCTTACCTGGAGACTTCCTGAGTGTGGCAGGCCCAGCCTTGAGGAAGGGGCAGGAGAATGTTTGATGCAGGTCCTGTACAGAATTTTTGTATCTGTTTTGAACTGGGCATTCTAATTCCTGAATTGAGTCCGGGTAGGGGCCCAGCAGATTATGTTTCCAGGGATGAGCACAGAGGTCCAGGAGCCCACCAGCATTTTATGGTGGGACAGAGACAGAACTACCCCCACAGGCTAATCACACGTGAGGAAGACGCTCTCCTCTTCCCCACCCAAGTCCTGGCTAAGATCTAAACAGCTCCATTCCCAGTCAAGTCCTCCTGGACAGTTAGAGCAGAATAGTCCAATGGGCTTTCTCTGTAATGCAAACAAGATCTTCTCAGCCCTTGTACCCCCATTGCACACACACTGGCCCAAGAGCAAAAACCATTCATGGCATCAGAGTTAGATTTGAAAAGTAAATAAGGACACCAAGGACTTGACTCTGTGACTCTATTATTCTTCCAACATTTCCTTGGGCTCCATGGAGTATGATGTGGTCATGCTGACAAGAACCCTCCTGTTCCTGTAATTTCTTTTCTCCAGCTCTCTCACTGTCAACACTATCATGGAAATCTTATCATCCCTTTGTCCTAGCCATGTGTTAAAAGTAAAATATTCTTGGGCCACTGTTGTAGCACAGCAGGTTAAGCCATCACCTGCAATGTTGGCATCCCATCCCATATGGGCACCAGTTAGAGTCCCAGCTGCTCTACTTCCTGTCCAGCTCCCCGCTAATGTGCCTAGGAAAGCAGGGACCCTACACCCTTGTGGAAGACCTGGAAGAAGTTTCTGGCTCTTGGCTTCAGCCTGGCCCAACCTTGGCCGTTGCAGTCATTTGTAGAGTGAACCAGCAAATGGAAAAATCCCTCTCTCCCTCTCTCTCTCTCTCTCTCTCTCTCTCTCTCTCCCTCTCCCTCTCCCTCTCCCTCTCCCTCTCTGTTTCTCCGCCCTACCACCAAAACTTTCATATAAATAAAATAAAATATTCTGACAAAAGTGACACACTGTTCTTTTTTCATACCTTATTATAAATTACTATACTCCTCAAAATTTTAACCCATGCTCATTTTTGCAAATAGATTTTAGGTCTTCTTTTATTATTTAACATTACTGCAGCAATTTAAGCATCATTAAAATTATGCACAGAAATCGTAATAGCATATATGCCTTTTAGAAAATACAAATGTTTTACAGAAATTCTGGCCCCCCTTCCGTAAGGGTCCACATGCTCATCACTCCTTTGTCTTTGCTGAGTTTCCTCTAGGAACTGACTATAGCCGTGATCTAGAAGACAAGCAAAATCGCTTCCTATTGGTTGGTCAGGGGGAAGGGGGAAAGGAAACCAGGATCGCTGAAGATTATACCAAGAGAACGACTGTCACCCAGGCCAAGGAAACACGGTAGGCACTTCAGGTTCTTAGGGTTTAATTTTCTACCTACTGATTCAGAACCATGATATTTTTTTAAAGGACAGAAAATGAAATATTTGGATTCAGGACTGAAAATTCTGCCTCACAAAATAGCATCCCATCTCTTACATGTACTCATTCATTGTTCACCTGCAAAGCTGTTTGAAAAAAACCAGCTGGGAATCAGAGCAGGCAGGAAGCAACTTTGAAAGCAGACAGTTTCACACCTCTTAACAAGCTGCGTGACCCCCGGGCACATTCCTTACCTGCGCTGAGCCTATTTTTTCCATCTGTAAAAGTGGATAAAAATAGGTACCCGACCATCTGCTGTGAAGCTCAGATCATCACTAGAAAATGTGTCAGGCGCCATGCACTGCACGCACTGGATACTTGATGTCATTGTCACCAGTTTGTATGACAGAAGTTTTCCCTGCAGACCCTTTCACACCAGGAGGAACAAAATGATAAGGGCTTGAGGGCCCTAAAATATAACCCCTAAGGTGAACAGACTTTTCTTCAAGAGGTATGGATGACGTCATAGCGCTGCGTTCATGTGCCTTGAGTGTCCCACAGACCCACAGCATCAGCCACAAGCAGTGGCCCCTGGGCCGTGGCTGCTTCACCTTTGCTATCTTGGGATCCTCGAAGATAATGACTCCTAAGAGCCTGGAGTAACCCCAGCCCCACCTCACTGCAGGGAGGGAAGGGCTATGAGGAACCCAAAGGTGCTGGGTAGCTGAAGAGGAAGGAGCCCTGGAGAGAAGAAATGTGAAATCCTCCCAAGATCACCTCTGCTAGCTTCCCACTCCTGTCCAGCCTCCCCCTCAATACCAGACACACACAGAACTTATCGGTGACACACACAGCCAATCTGGCTACACTCCCAGCTAGGATCTCACAGACTGTGTCCAGCTAGTCTTCCACTAGCATGAACAGGAAGGCTTCCTTCCAGCTCTGCCATTTCCGCTTGTCAACCGCCCCAGGCAGCAGCCTCTGCAACCCCAGCAAGTACCTCCAGCCAGGATCAGAGGGGCCCCAGTCCCACCCAGACATTTCTGGTCCTGGAAGGGGATCTCTCACCCAAGCTGCACAGGGTTCAGGGAGGTAGGTCTCTTCTTTACTAGGGGGCATTTGGACTGGGAAGATAGAGAGGAAAGAGGAGGCAGCCCAATACCTGTGCCACTGGAGGAGCCTGGTCTCCAGCTTTTCGGGGGTCTCAGCCCATTGGGGGAAGCCAGTGCTACTGCTCCACTCTGAGGCTATTTCTCAACCTCTCTGTGAAACACAGCATCTGTCCTCACTCCAGCATTCCCAGTCACTGCAGAGAACCTCCCCACCACCCTCCTCCCTCCAGCCAGGAGAGAAGATTCTACAGTGATCCCACTCCTGCCCTGTGCCTGTCATACCCAGCACCAGAACAGATATTATCTTATTTGAGGCTATACAGGCATTTTGCATTATCATTAGAAAGTCTTTCAACATAGGCATAATGGTACCTATTTTACCTTTGGGAAAAGTCAAAGTTAAGGATACTAATTAATACACCCCAAATCACAAGTTCAGTAAGCAATAAGCGAGTGTTTTCACCAATTTTGCCTGCCTGCAAAGTCAGCACTCTGTTACAACACACTGCCTTCTAATACTAGGCCTAGACAAGAATGTGGGGTGGCCAGGGCTCCCAAATCTGGGTCAATCAGGCAACACCTACTCTTCTCCCAACCCCCAAAGAGGCTCTTTGAATTAGCAACTCCAGGCTTCCATGTCCAAGGTCAGATCCCGTAGAGTCTGAGGAACTCAACCTGCTGGCCCCTGGGACACAGATGAATAACTGACCAAAATGTATGCCCCTCTTCCGTAGTCTAGAGCCATTTCTGGTCAACATCAACCCACTTCAGACTGCATGTTTCAACTTATCTTGCACCTAGAGTGGTCCTCGGACTCCGTTCTTGAGAACAGGATGTGAGCAGAAGTGATCCATCAACCACAGGCTGAGAAGGAGGTGCACCATCTGCACTGTTTCTTTCTCCCTCTGATGGTCAGAAGTAGAGGACACCAACAGGCACCAGTAGTTCTCAGCGTCCATTACACCTGAGACTCATCCGAGGCTTTTAAAACCCCAAATGCAAGGGCCACATCAGAAAGCAATTCCACCAGGACCTCGAGGATGAGATCCAGGCATCAGTCTGGGGTCTCTATCTGATGATTCTACTACTCAGACAAGATTGAAAACCACAGATTGAAAAGCAAGGGGATAGTGAGGCCACAAGATAGCAGAAATATGGGTCTCTAAAGAGTACCGGAAGAAAACCCACTGACAACGAACACATGCGTGACTGTAAACAAGTGAGAAATCAACTTCCAAAATTTTTAAACTACCAGGGCCTGCCTTGTGGCATAACCAGTAAAGCTGCCACCTGCAATACCAGTATCACATATAGGCACCAGTTTGAGTCCCAGCTGTGCACTTCTGAGTCAGCTCCCTGCTAATGCACCTAGGAAAGCAGTGGAGGATGGCCCAGGTGTTTGGGCCCCTGAACCCACATGGAAGACCCGGAAGAAGCTCCTGGCTCTGGATCAGTCCAACTCTGGCCATTGTGGCCATTTGTGGAGTGCACCAGTGGATAAAACTCCTCTCTCTTTCTCTCTCTTTCAAATAAATAAATAAATCTTTAAAAAAATTTTTTGAACTACCAGTAAGTAATTTACTTCTTACAGCAACTAATAGTACTCCAATACAACCAACTAGGAATCCAGACTTACTGATTTTTTCCTTCTTATTCCAAAGACTCAAGATGCTGTTTGTCAACACTGTCTACTTTCTACGGTATAGAACTCAATCACTGATGCTTAGAAACTAAAATTTGTATTTCTCTGTTCAAAGCTCCATGTGCTTCAGCCAAACAGTGCTGAGACAGGAAACAAAACTTTCCTATACTTCCCTACATCACATTCCCATATCAACATGCACTGCTTCAAACCACCTTCTTGTTCATTATTTTGGCTTATGTTGTCTTAGTCTGTTCAGGATGCTACAGCAAAGTACCATAAACTGGGCGACTTATAAATAATTGGAATTTATTTTTTACAATGAGAGGTTAGGAAGTTCAAGATTAAGGTACCAGCAGAATCAGTGTTTTGTAAGGCCCCACTCTGATTCCCAGAGAGCTGTCTTCTCACTGTGACCTCACATAGAAGGAGTAAGCAAGTGCCCTTGGGCTTCTACAAAGGCACTGATCTCATTCAGGACAGAGGCAAACTCATGATGTAATCTCAATACTATTGCTTCGGAGATTAGCTTTCAACCTATGAAGGAGGACACAAAAATTCAGGCTGCAGCATCCTTATCCAGCTCTAAGAGCGGACCTCTTCTTAAGTGAGGAATATCTTGTGACGTTATCATTTGCAGGTGGAGAAATTATACCCAGAAAGGGAAAGTGACTTATCTAAAGCCAACAAGGCCAGTGAATGACAGTCATAGTCTAAAACTAATTTTCTAGAGCAATATTCTTTCTACCATATCCTGAAATTCTAACCCATTGCTTGGAGTCCCAAGACAAAAGTAAGCATCACAGAGAGTCTAGAGAATCTCTCGGAACAGCCTCTAAGCAAAATTCTTCCCCATTAGTCAACCACCACATCTATTAGCCCTCCAAGGTAAGGCATAACATCTCACTCCAAGACCCTTTTATAAAGTAAGAACCCTGTGACTAGTCAGCAGATAGCCAAGTGCAGAAGGATCACCTGAGAACGTAATTCGGAGACTACTGGTTCTATTCTAATTTCTGTTCTTATTTGGGTGGTTGGACTGCAGATCAGGGTGCAGTCAAGGAAGATCAGGCTGTTATTAGAGTGTCCTAAGGAACAAATGGTTACAGCAGGAAAAGTTATCACCAGCACACTGCAGGTTGTGAGCTATCACACACACAAGCTGAAGCAGAAGGAAAGGGAGGTAGATTGGATGAGGAGCTGGTGCTGCTGGGGCACATAAGTGGACAGACTCCTTTCAGTGCAAACATGGCTCCTACAGAATTGCCCCTCGCACTTGGTTCCATAAAGTGAGCTTTCAGAAGGGAAAAAATGACCTTCCCGCTGTTCCTTAAGCAAAAACCACTCCACCATTCACCCTCTGCAGCGGCAGGATGGGGACCAAGGACCCAGGTGAAATGGGAACTGAGTCCAGGCCTCAACCTAAGGAAAAGAGCAGGCTGAATTTTTCTCCCATTAATTTGGATCCCTCTACCCCTTCCTATTTTCCACTTACCCATTCCAGGATCTAAAATGAAATGCTACCCCTAAAACACCTCACTCCCACCTCTACCCCTACCATCACTACCAATGGGAACCTCTCTACTCATAGATCACCCTCCCACACTAAAACTATCAATTACTCTACTTCGCATAAGCAGGAATATGGTCAAGATCTATAACTGAAGGACGAAGAAGGGCGGATGGAATTGCTGAAGGAAAGAAACAGGGAAGTAATCACTGATGATGTTTATAAAGCATTTTTGAAATTGACATCTGATGTCTGAAGGGTATTTTCAGCTTTATTTCCCCAGGGGCTATAGAAGTAAGAGAAAAGATCAGAATATCAGTTGAAGGGTTTAAGGTTGCTTGCCAATTTTCTCCAAGCAAAATTTCACCTTAATATCAGTTGGGCATTAAGGTTTGTTAGGAGCACTAAAAAGTTCTCTGCTCCTTAGCCTATCCCAGAACAGTCATTCTGCCACCGTTCATGAAATTATGAGTGAATGAGTAGGCAAAATGGGGAATGAATGGATGAAGAGATAGGTGGACGTAGATGAATAAAAGGATGGGTAAGTGGGTGTATGAGTGAGTGGATCTCAGAAACACACAGAAAACCTCATTCCCTACTTTCAGATAGCAGTATTATTAAATGGTGGCCTTGGAAGTTTTGGTGAATTTTGTTGGAAAAAGTACAATAACTAACTTACTTCTCATTGTGAGTATTTGGTCGAACACCATAAAAGCACTCAATAGTTTTACATCAACTCACTTTTTTCCATCATTCTTTTATCCTCTCTGCACTCCCACCCTCAGATATTTTCCCACAGCAAATATCACCTACTAGAAGGGAACCCCAACATTCCCACCCCCAGTCCTGACCTCTGTCCTCTCTCTAGCTCCTGTGTGTTCCTCTGGGTGCCCAAGTATCCCTTCAATCTCAACATGACTGCACGAAAGTTGACATCTCCCCTCCCCACCTCAGTTACGGTCCTTATCTAAAGACATAATATCTCCATTCTCCAGGGGTTCAAGAATAAGCCTAAAATCAGTTTTACATTATTTTTCCTTCTATATGTGATCAATCACCATGTCATTTAATCTCACTACTACAAAAGCTTTTTGAAAATGCTCCAGCCTCTGATTTCTCCTCTTTATAATCAGTGCCACACTCATATTTATTCATTCACTTATTCATTAATGCTACTGCAAGTATTCATGCCTCTCTAGGCTCAGTACTGAGCTCTGCACTGGGAATTCAAAGATGAATAAAACACAATCGCTGACCTGAAGCATATCAAAACCTCAGTAAATACTTCATAAAATAATACCTTGACTGTATCTGTCTGCTCCTTATTGTCTGGGGTCCATAATCATTGCCAAAAACCTGTGATGCCCTTGGCCTTAGAGACTGGGTTTTGCTGCAAATTCAATTCAGTGCCCACAGAATCATTATTGGGAGCTGTAACTAGCTGGATTGAAGCCTAGGCCCTTGCCTTACACTTCTTTCAGAGTTATGATGCTAAGACGGGATGCTGACTTGAGGATCAAAGAAATAGCAGAATGGGCTAAAATTAAAATATGGATGATAAATCAGGTTGTCACCTGAAGCTAATGCTTATAAACAGAGTATAAAAAAGAATACCAATAATAGTAGGAAATATAAGAAATTATATAAGAATATAAGAAATTAAGAAGCTCAACTTCAAATTAACAATTATTCAACTTCCAAATCACATAGGGCACAGACACCCCCCCCCCCAAAAAAAAAAAAGTCTTCGGATGACTTCCCTGATCCACCCCATTTAACATTCCCTCTGATGGGGGCTCCAAAGGCAAGTCCTCAACAAAAACTAGATGAATAAATCGGGGGGGGGGGTTGGAATAAAGAAGAAAAGGAAGATATGAAAGGATGCTGGCATTCTATGCAGCCTTAGTGAACTGGAAAGGTAAACTGGATCTCTTCAGATCAAAAAGCACCCTCTCTATATTATTGGGAACCCAAATCACAGGTACCATGTCGAGGGAGGGGCAAACAAAAGAGATGATGCCGGTCCTATTGGCTAACGCCCCCTTTACCCATGCACTGTGGATTTCCAGCTGGGTACTTTGGGGCAGGCACTTTTCTGAAGGCTGTGACAGGTCATCGCAGGAAGGAAGAGGCCAACTGGGGAAGGCACCAGCTCCAGCAAGCAGGGCACCCATAGCTGGACATCATACACTTAGTGACCAGCTCCAGCAAGGAGAAATCCCACAGCTAGAGGTAACACACTTAGTGCATGCATCCTTAAACGGCTTACAAGAACCAGGCCTGGGTACATATTTGCTTAGGTGATTTCAGTCATGGTAATCTAGAAAGTTGGAACCAGAAAAGACCTTAACATTATAGCTGAGGAATCAGCAGCTGAAGGATGTTAGCTATTGAACAATGAGGCCTAGAGCATCAACCTCAGAGCAGTCAATTCACATTTTACTATTCCCAATTGTCTTACAAAAGGAGATTAATCTTTGAGATTCGTTTACTTCATCTTCTGTAAAATTCATACACAGCCAAAAAGTTTGGGTTCATTAGCCCTTTGTCTCCTTAGGAAATACCAGATATTGTTAAAACGTTAACCCTTGATCCCTGGAGAGAACAGAGACTGTCACTAAAGCAATGCCTCCGGGGCACCTAAGGAGAAGGGCAGGACAGGGACTTTGGAGGGAGCCTTGCATCCCTGCTCTGCCACATGCTTAGCAGCTTGATCCCAAAAATGTCCCTGGCTCTCTCTGACTCCCAGGATTCTGTTCTGTGGATTCACCCACCCTGCAGGATTTTTAAAAGGATCAACTGAGACAATATACCAAGCACAGGTATTGCTTCTCTTTCCATTTCTTTCCCAACTAGATTTGTTAGTTTCCCTTAAGCTAACTCCAGATGAACCTTATAATTCTCCCACCACCTATGGCTCATGAAGTATTGATCAGCTCTGCCTACTGACAGTGAGGAAGATAGGTTGAAATTAACTTTTCTTTCCCAGCTACCTGCTTGGGAAATGTTAAGGTGAACAAAGGATCTACATCATCTGTTGAAATGACCATGGAATCACCAGCGGGAGGTCTTACAGCCACCAAGCCACCATTTGCTTCCAGACAATGCCCTGGCCTCAACCCAGCACTTTCTGCTTGGAAGTGCCTGGACCAGCAGCCAGAACACCTGAGGTCTAGTCTACATTCTGCCAAGTGGTGTACACCTTGCTAGGTAGTAAACTGATCATCTAGAACTCTGTCTCCGTGAGTAAAAGGGGATGGTAAACATGCCAGATCCACTGCAGAGTGATCAGGAAGATCACAAGACTGAAAAGTAAAAGACTTCAGAAGCATAAGTCCTTATGTCATTGTTATTTGGATGGCTTGAAAGAAACAAATGAAAGCACTTTGAGAGGAATATAGTGATTTCAAGAAGAGCCTACCCTTATGAGCCATAAAGAAGAGGAAGGAATGAAGGAAAAAGGATGGATGGATGGATGGATGGATGGCAGGAAGGGAAGGAAAGGGAAGGGAAATGGTGGGGAGGGGAGGGGTAGAAAGGAGAGGATGGAAAGGAAGGAGGGAGGGCTGGGCAAATTCCATCCCAAGCACTGACAAACTGCTCTGATCCACGTGTGCCTGGAAGAGTTGGAAGGATCAGAGGAAATTCACATATTTACAAGCTAAGCAAAGAGAAAAATGCCACCATGAAATGGAGTGGGAGGGATAATATAATAAAGCAATACAGAGTGTCCTATAACCACAGAAACAATAACAGTACTAAAACAGAAATGGATTATTAAGTTAAAACAACAGTAAATCTGTCAGAACAGCCCATAGAAACTCTCATCTTATGATAGTAAAAAGCCTCTACTAGGCCTATTGTCTTATACTTTCATTAAACTTACAGTTTTATAAGCTAAATTATTGCTAGTTCTTGCTCAATTCCCAGAATGAAACCTAGTTAAGCTCTTAATTTGGGGGATATATCTTTTGCAAGTGACGGGTCCTTAGCGGACAGTTCCCAATGACTGACTTGTCTTGGGACAGCAGGGAACCAATGCACCAACAATTTGGGTTTCGGCGCCTACCCAGATGTGACCAATTGTGATTGAATCGAAGGAACTGAGCAGACCACTGTCTTATCAGACACCCAGGTATTTTCTGATCAAAAAAAAAAAAAAAGGCAGAATAAAGCAGCTGATGTTTCCCTCCTCCAGCTAAGAGGGTTCAGATCTCAGGGGAACTTGAAGTTCAACCCAACCAACTCTATTGCCTCCTTAGCAAGCTGGGTCTACAGTCCTCACCAACAGCCCTGCCTATCTCGTACTATGAATGCCACCCAGCATATAACTGAGAAATCAGTGTGTCCTTGCTGGTCAAAGCTTGGCTCTGGACCACTCGCCTTAATCAGCTCTGGCTTCACTTGCTCTCAACCCCCTTTGCTTCTAAGCAGGTGATTTGCTTGCTTCATTGTCCATTTCTAACTTGTACAGGTTATACCGAGGTTCTTTCGCTACCATGTCCTGTGGTTCTCCTCCTAGAGCATCTGCTTCCAGCTGCAAGCCTCCAGGACAGTGCAAGCCCAGGAACCTTTGCCAGATTCCATCCCCTAGGAGCCCAGTCCCCCTCCTCCCAGGATGGCCCAGGCCTCATGCGCATTAGTACCTGCAGAACAGAAGGCAATGTCGAGGAGGAGTGCTTGGGGAGCAGGCATTGGGAGGGGTCTCCTGAAGCACGCTGCCCCAGAGCAATGGAGAATTAGGCCTCGGGTAAAGTAATGCACTTGTGTAAAGTGAGCCAAGTACTTTTTGGCATGACAGTCTGCGTTTCTCCAGGGTCTGGTGGACAAGCACTTCTGTGGTGGTATCTAATGGAGCATTCTTTTTTTTTTTTTTTTTTTTTTTTTTTGGACAGGCAGAGTTAGACAATGAGAGAGAGAGACAAAGGTCTTCCTTCCGTTGGTTCACCCCCCAAATGGCCACTACTGTCAGCATGCTGCACCGATCCGAAGCCAGGAGCCAGGTGCTTCCTCCTGGTCTCCCATGCAGGTGCAGGGCCCAAGCACTTGGGCCATCCTCCACCGCCTTCCCGGGCCACAGCAGAGAGCTGGACTGGAAGAGGAGCAACCGGGATAGAATCCGGCACCCCGACCGGGACTGGAACCCAGAGTGCCAGCGCCGCAGGTGGAGGATTAGCACAGTGAGCCAAGGCACCGGCCAAATGGAGCATTCTTCTCAGTGCCATCCACACATCCAGTTGTATAAGCTGAACTGTTTCTACTACCTAAGAACCGCCAAGAAAGACCTTAAGTGTTTGATGGGACCATGGTGTTTTGTACAATGCTCAGCACCCCACACACTATCCACCAAGCTCACTTCCTCTTAACAATACTCCAGCCCTCCCCTTCTCCCCTGAGCCCTTATCCTATTCACACACACAAACTGATCATTCTTTCCCTGGCCCTGTCTCTACCACTGGATGCCTGGTTCAAGGTCTCCCCACTGCAGGACTTGACCTTGTCACCAAAGCAAACTCCTCCCCATCCCTCACAGCTCTACCAAATTCCAGCTCTTCCATGCAGCCTCCTTGGCTCCCCCATGTTCGAATTAATCGCTTTCTTTCTGGTGCCCCCAGGAACTGTGCTTCTAGTTCCACTGTGGCATTTATCCTGGTCTATCCAGGGCAAATGAGAGAATTACTGAGAAAGAAAGTTAATGGTGTGGAGACGTCTCCCTCAGGATAAAGGAGCTAATGGGGCTTTTTGCCCAGGATTCAAGATGAGCTTTGCATACACACATGCGCACACACAGAAATTCACAAGGGAAAGTGTTTATGGCTCAGGCACACTGAAGAAGCCTGGGCTGAGGTGCTGGAGAGAGACACATGGAAGGGATCCCTGTGGAGAAAGGGAAGGAGCCAGCAGGTGCAAGGGGAATGGAAGTCACTTTTGAGACAGAGGTAGAAGCCTGCTGCCAGCATCCTCACTTAGAAGCAGAGCCCCGGATGAGTGGAGACAGGACCTGGGAGCTGTTGGGTGAGTGTCGAGTCCCCAAGGGAGGTACTGAAAGGGCAGCTCTGTGACACTCCATGAGCATCTGGGCTGGGAAACAGAGGGACAAGATCACTCTACACTGCAGCCATGTGGGCAACAAGACAATGTGAGGCCAGAAACAACAGGCCTGGAGTCTGGCCAGGTTCAAGTTCAGGACACCGTGGAAGCCCAGGCTGTTTCTATGATCTCAGAGAGTCAGGGTGAGTGAATCCTCCAATGACTGAGATGATTCCCACCAAACAGGCAGATCGGGAGACCCACGGCAGATCAACTTTGACCTAGGAAAGTGAAGGTCCAGGGCACGGATTGTGTTAAAGATGTGTACTTGCTACAACTGTGCTGCATCAACCACTTGTGGGTGCACTGGTCCTCCCCCGACCCACCATGGATGGGGAGACCCTGGAGCAGGGGTCTTCTCCTCCCTCAGCCTCCCCTCCCCTCCCCCACCCCAACTTTTCCCAAATCCAAATTATTGAAACCAGTCCCTGAGGTCGCAAAGTAAAAACTCAGGGAAATGATTCCATTTCACAAGCAGTTTGTAATCCACAACCATAAAAGGCGAGTGGCGAGGTCATCTTCCCATAAATCCCTGATTCTGCTGGAATAGCAGACACAGGCGGCTGGGGAGCCAGGCAAGGGCTTTGTTTTTGCAACTCTTTCCGTTGCAGTGCCCTTTATATATGCAGCCCAAGTGGAATGCATCATAAAAGGTGACATTTTATCACAGCAGTTTGTAAATTTTACCGAAGCAGACTCCCTGTAAATCACCCAGCTTAGTCCCTCGCTGACTTTATTACAGCAGACGCAGTCATGGATAAACTGTATGCCAGTTTACTGGAAATTTATCTTTTTTATTCAAGTTGAACTGAGTCCTTTTAATATTCTTCTCTCTTCTAATGATAAGGCATAATGATAACCTTATTTTCTATTCAGACAGCTTTAAGGACTCTCATTTCTCTGAAAATGCACTTCCTCTTTGGGGCCTCTTTTCTCCCAGAGCCATTTAGAATTTGTTTGTTGTGTCAGGAAATGTGGGTACTTGGTCCCTGCACCATATCTTTTTAACTCCCTAGAACTTCGTATTTTTAGGCCACATTTCCCTACACCCTCTACTTCCCTAGGCCAGAAGCTATCACAGAGCCTTCCCCCACCACCCCCTCAACCCTGCCAGCACAGCCCAGAACCCCGTCCTCCAGATCAGACATTTGTGGGGAGCACAGCTACAGCTACATGCAATCGCTCACCCACTCACCCTCCCAGGCGTCCCATGCACGTGGCTACTGAGCACTCAAAGGGTGACCAAACTGAGACGCATGGGCTCTAAGTGCAAAGTATGCCCCAGGTCATGAAGACGTCTCATTCATGACCTTTATATTGATTACCTGTTGAAGTAATATTTTGGATGCATTAGGTTCAATCAGATTGATTAAAATTCATTGCACCTGTTTCTGTTTGCAGGTGCATGTGGCCCCCAGATGGTCAGAGTGAGCTTTGTGAGTCGCTCCTCAAGGCACAACCCAGTATCACCTTGCTAGATGAAGGCTCAATCCCTCCCAGAAGCCCACTCCACACTCTCTCATCTTGAGAGACTCTCCCTCCTCTGGTTCCTATTTCACTTACAGTGGAGTTTTCTCAAGTTAAACAGGATTGTTCATTTTGCCAGCCTGAACCCGCAGGTCTCTCTGTGTAGACCCATGGAAGCAAAGAGAGTATTTTATGATGACTCAAATTCCCTTTAGCACATTTGACAGTCCCTTGGAGCACAGGCAAGTGCTTGGAGAACGGATGGATGAATGGACGTGAAACACACACACAATGCTGGAACCTCACTGGCACAGGGCCCAGACCCTGGTGGGAGGAACACACAGCTACTTACTAGATTACAATCTTCCTGAAGTGGGGGTTCCTCTCCTGATTATCTTATTATCCCCCATGGGGCCTGAGGGCCACAAGCGTTTGAACAAATGAGTACTGAAGTGACTTGTGGTCATGTAGCACCAGGGGAACCCAGCTCAAAGCCAGAGGTTCTCAGAGGACCAAGACCCAAGAGCAGGAGCAGAATTGGCTCCACACACAGGCAGCCATGGCCACGGCCACAGCCACAGCCACACACAACTGCCTTCTCCCTTCTCTAGACCACTCTGTAGGTGACCACCTGAAATAAAATTCCCAAGCAGCACTTTCATCACATCTGCGTCTCATTCAAGGGGCAACCACCGGACGGTGCTTGATTTCTTCAACATGCCCAGGTACCACTCCACCCTCATCCTCCATTCCTCCATTACTGCCTAGAAAATGATCATCTCAGGGCAGGCATTGTGGCACCGCAAGCTAAGCTGCTGCCTGTGACGGCTTCCTGCCAGACACTGTCTCCAGTCCTGGCTGCTCTGCTTCCAATCCAGCTCCCTGCTAATGTGCCTGGGAAAGCAGTGGAAGATGGCCCAAATACCTGGGCTCTGCCACCCACATTCGCGATCCGGATGAAGCTCCTGGCTCCAGCCTGACCCAGCCCCGGCTTTTGCAGCCTTTTTGGGGAGTGCGCCTGTAGATGGAAGATCTGTGTGATGACAAAATAAGCAAGGGCTGAGCAAGGAGCCACTGCTCAGAGGATTCTTGCTGGAGGTACTTCTGAAGCCAGTCTGAGCTTTCTCCAGAGCCAGAGCAACCCCTACCAAGCCCTAGGAAGTTAAAACTTAAGGAGCCAAATCAGTTACCTAGCCCAGGACACCAGTTTATAGATGTGACAGCAGAAGCCTAGGATAGGGGAAATAACCCGCCCGAGAGCCCAGGGATAAGGGACGACAAGTTTCACCCTTGATTGGCAGCCCTTTGGGATGGCCTTTTGCCTTCTACACACAAGTTTCTGGCACCCTGGTGGGAGAACTAGCCTTACCCATGCCACTTAGGAAACATTTCTAGAAGCGCAGAGGGGGATGGGGGGAGGACCCCATTTACAGATTCTGAATCGCTAGATCTGGGTGGGGCTGCGAATCCATGTTTTAACAGAGCTCTCCAAGTGGCCTAGAGTCAGTGGGGACCCCCTGTGTTCTGCAGGGGTCTTCACAGAGTGGACGTCACGGGGAGTCCAGCCCTCCCAGGAGCCCCTGCTGTGTGAAGGGAGCTTCAGAAGATGAGTGTGGGAATCGGCCCCTCTCCAGAAAGCACACAGAGAACACACGTATGGTCAGGAGCGAGGGGCACCCAGGGAAGGAGCGGAAGCTGAGGGAATCCAGAGGCCAGCTGGCAACTCTGTGCAGCCCCCGGAGCCTCCAGCTTCTGTGTATCCACTGTCCACCTGCGTGTGTTTGATTAAGAGCTAAACACCCCAATCAGGAGAGCAATGAATAAATATTGAGAAAAGGCTTTCAAAGTGAGTTCATTCTGAAAATTAGAGGATTAAGTGGTCTGGATAAATCAAAGAAAAATTGTAGAGTGAGTGAAAACTTCGAATTTCCCAGCACACTTCCGGGTATGAGATGTGCTGCCTGCCAAGGGGCTCCGGACAACTACAGCCAAGCTGCCCGATCCTGCTGCCTGCCCAGCAGTGCTCAGTACACCCTGGCTGAAAGCATCATATGCTCTCGTCTGTAGTCTGTAGTATTCCCACTTCTAGCCCATCGGATCTGATCTACCAGGGGTGTTTCACCTCAGTGTGCATTTGGAGCTATAAAATGGAAGAAAAGAAGAACTCGCTCTCATGTGAACATTAAATAAGACAATACACTCAGCAAAAATCCATTCCTTTTCTGGACTCTCAAAACTAGGAAATCAGGATTTGTAGGAGTTCAATTCTTATATACACTTACACTCTAATTGCTAAACATTATCTGGACCCCTGTTACTTAACAGAGGAGCCGTGGGCAGGCAGCAACAGCAATACTGGGGAGCTGGTTCATGACACAAACACCCAAGTCCTTCCTGGACCTGCCGAATCAGGGCCCTCGGGTTTTGCTCCTGCCTGATCAATTTCCAAAGCTCTTTTCCAGGAGGCACATTGGAGCAGGAAGTGGGACACCGTTGAAGAAGCTGGGGACATGTTTTAGTCCTACATTTAGAAGGCCAGAATGAAGTCCAGTCATAGCACTCTCAGTATCTTGTTCTAATGTAAGGGGACATGAAGGGGCTGAGGCACCGTGCTAACCAAGCCAAGGCCAGGGTGATGCACTCTCGTCCTCAGCCCAGCTTTATTTAACAATGGTGGTCCCTGGGGGGGGGGGGGGGCTGGACTCTGCAAATAATTCAGGTTAGCATGCTTCCCTGTACTTATATGGACCTGGGGCTGTTATAACAGTTCAAAGGGATGGACACCTGATTCATGGTATAGGCTGGATGAGCCAATGCTTGAAATAAAGGGATGATTCAGAACGGCAGGAGGGAGACAAGAGGAGGCACTCCAAAAGGAGGGGGAGAGTGAACACAGGGCATGAGGGGAAACTGAGCAGAAGGCGAAAGCTGACTGGTAACGGCGAATTGCAGACCAGGGACAGACAGCGAAGGGCCTTGAATGCCAAATGAAGAAGTTAGATTGTATCCCGTAGGTCATGAGGAGCCTCGAATGCGTATTTGGTTTTGGGTTCTAGTTACCTGTTTATGGGAGAGGTGTTGCCTACGTCCATTTGAGAACTCTCCGTGCATCTGGCATTTCTGCACATCTCAAAATCACTTTGTCAAGGATGTTTGAATAGCACACAACCTTGGACACTACAGATGGCGTGGCCTTCCTGATCGGGGGCAGGAAGTGCTTCCTGACCAAGGCTGAAAGCCCTCCCCAGAGGCATTTCAGAGAGCAGTAAAGATAAAGCCTCTACCGCTACCTGGAGAAGACTCACTTCCCAGAGTAAGAGGTCTCTCTCTGGTACTGTAGGTGTGAGTATACTCATAAAACACAGTGTAGCTGGCTATCGTGTTAGCCTGTATGTAGACTAATATTTTGGACCCTTGCAGTTTCTAACTTGATACCTCAAAAAGTTGGTGAAAATGGAATTTAAAAATAGTTTGTTTTCATGTAAAAAAAAAAAAACCTGAAGGACTGGCATTCTGGCACACAGGTGAAGCTGCTGCTCGTGACACCAGCATCCCTATCAGAGTGCCAGTTCAAGTCCCAGCTGATCTGCTGCCAATCTCGCTCTCTGCTAATGCACCTGGAAACACACTGGAAGATGGCCCAATTACTTGGGTCCCTGCCATCCATGTGGGAGACCTGGATGGAGTTCTTGGCTCCTGCCTTGGGCCTGACCCAGCCCTGGCCTTTGGGGGCATTTGGAGAGTGAACCAATGGATGCAAAATCTCTTTCTCTCTCTGGCTCGCTCTCTCTCCCTCTCTGTCACTCTTTTAAACAAATAAAATATAACCTTAAAGAAATGCATTTTTTAAATCCATAGTTTTGGCCGGCGCTGTGGCTCACTAGGCTAATCCTCCACCTAGTGGCACCGGCACACCGGGTTCTAGTCCCGGTCGGGGAGCCGGATTCTGTCCCGGTTACCCCGCTTCCAGGCCAGCCCTCTACTGTGGCCAGGGAGTGCAGTGGAGGATGGCCCAAGCCCTTGAGCCCTGCACCCCATGGGAGACCAAGAGAAGCACCTGGCTCCTGCCTTCGGATTAGCACAGTGCACCAGCCGCAGCGCGCTGGGTGAACCAATGGCAAAAGGAAGACCTTTCTCTCTGTCTCTCTCTCTCTCACTGTCCACTCTGCCTGTCAAAAAAAAATAAAAATAAAAATAAATAATCTATAGTTTTTTCATCACATATATTTCTATGGACTTTTTGAAGACTTTAATACAGCAAGTATAAAATAATAGAAAACCCAGTGCTATTGACCTAGAGTAGACAAAACACATGATGAAAACTGATCAGCAACCAAATAACGATGAAATTCACACAATTCAATTCTTTGCTATAAATGCAAGCACTCACTGAACTTCCCAGCCATCGTTCTCTTCTGGCAACACAGGGCAGGGCTGGGAGACCTAATGGCCACAGCACTCGTCTGAGCAGTCCAGGCCCATGTGGAAATCATGAAAAATACCCATAGGCTTTGCCAGTCCAGGCAAGTGACAGGGATGTTTAAAGTGTGAGTTAGAAGTTTTAGCATATCATGGAACAGTAGGAATGGGAATTAAGACAGCTAGAGCTTGAGATGCAGTCCATTAAGAAATGCCGTGTGAACTTAAATAATTGCATGTGAAGGCACTGAAAAGTCTCCTTAATTGATATTAAAGTCTATCATTCAATAAAGAAGCCATTCTAAAGCAATTCAGTGCAGGAGGTGAACTGTAGTGAACACAGACAAGAGATTAAAAACCAAAGGGCTGAAAGAAAGAGAAGCTCAATAGAAAGCAGGAGTGGCCAGCATTTCTTCTCATTTCTTGGTAGAGAGAGATGAGGTCATAAAAAATAATCAGGCTACATAATGATCACAGTTCTGCCTATAAGTTACATTTAAGTTAACTCCTCTGTAAATTACGTATCCATTCCAGAGAGTGGGTTTGGACTTCCGAAATGAATCTTTTTATTATTTTTATCAAATTCTGAAGGAAAAGTACTTTTTCTACCAACTGCCAGAAAAAAACTGGTGAAGCAGAGCAGCGGAGCCAACCAGCATTTCACTTAACAGTTAGCAAATGGTAACAACTGAAAGTTCTGGAGCCATGAAGAAGGCATAGCACCCCGGGAACATCACACTGGGGTGTACAAGGACCAAAGCCACGAAACCACCTCCCTGCATAGGATAAAAAAAACTACCTGACACCCATGACTCCTCCAAAGTCCTAAGAACCCCTCCCCTCTATTCTCAGCTCACATGCCCAGACTACTGCATACCACAAAACCCACACCCGCCATACAGCAGAGCCAGTGAAACCTGCCTTTCACCTTCATCCCAGGTTTCTCAAAGCCCCCAAGAAAGCATTGCATTTGTCCACCAAAGGCAACCTCCGCCTCCTGCCTCTGGGGCAAGGGAGCCTTTGAGAAGCATCAACAGCCAGGTGTTCTCTGGGGAAAATGCCAACATGAGAAAGAGTCTGCGGCTTCCCTGCAGACACATCAGTGAGGGGACATGGGGTCCCCAACTCCCCCTAGGCCTCCAGGACAAGCAGCTGCGTGTGATAAGGGTGAATGGGAAAGGTACCCATTGGGAGTCGAAGGGATTACACACTAACATATCCCGTTGCTAGTTAACTTGACCTCTCTGGCCCTCAACTGTAGCTGCAAAATGAGGGTCCTTCAACAAAGACCCCTGAGCTTTAAAATGTCACACCTGTATGAGTAAGGGGACTAAGTAGTAAGCCATATAAAGAAAATGGATGAGGACTAGAAAGATAACCACTGCCCCCAAACAACTGCAGAAAATTAAACCAAACCTGAGCATGACAACATGGTAACGTTTCCTTTTCACTTTCCCATAGGCCGGCCATTTGATCCGCACTACACAGACCAAAAGAAGGACTTTTTAGGTGCGGATCCCAGGTGAGGAAACAGAAAAATCACAACACTGGTCAGTAGCAGAACTGACACCAAAATTAATCGTACTTAATCCGGCTAAGGATACTTCTTCCGCCTCTAGGGGGCTGCCCTCAACTCCTAGGAAAGAGGATAACATTTGCCTCCATGTATCTCAAGTGTGAGTCACGAGTTATGGTCTTCAACTCCCCTAATAAGGCAGCTCTTGGCCCACTCAAAGAACAATAAGACAAGCTGTCCTTTGTCATGGAAACCAAAGGTTCTCGTTTGTCTCTTAAGGCGCTCTTTTGAGTTCCACCCTTGTAAAGGCATTTGTAAAAGTGATGATCTCACAAATCTGTAGCACTTCCATCATCCTAGAACCCCTATAATGAATTTGTCAAAAGAGAAAAATTATTTGCATTTAAAAAATCTAAAAAATTAGCCAAACTAATTCCACAGACTGATGATGGGACTTCAATGTTATTCATCAAACACTCTTGTTGGATTTCCTTTTCCAGAATTCAAATCACTATTTTCAAGCTTGCGACCTTCTATTACACATGCTCTGAAATGAAACCTGGATTTCTGTCTTTTTTCAATTTTTAAACTTCCTAATTATATTTTTTGTCAAATGCTGTTTTTTACAAAAGCATGGGGACCAGCATTGTGCCACAGGGGGTTAAGGTGCCCCTTACAACACCAGCACCCAATTGGAGCACCAGTTTGAGCCCCAGCTGCTCAGCTTCTGATCCAGCTCCCTGGCTAATGGCTACGAGAAAGTGGCAGAAGATGGCCCAAGTACGTGGGCCCCTGCCATCCACATAGGAGACCCAGATAGAGTTCCTGACTTCAGCCTGGCCCAGTCCTGGCTGTTGCAGCCATTTGGGGAGTGAACCTAACAATGTAACTGATGTGGGGCCAGTGCTGCGGTGTAGTCAGCTAAGCCTCTGCTTGCGGCGCAGGCATCCGATATGGGTGCCGGTTTGAGTCCTGGCTGCTCCTCTTCCAATCCGGCTCTCTGCATATGGCCTGGGAAAGCAGCAGAGAATGGCTCAGGTGCTTGGGCCCCTGTACTCATGTGGCAGACCCGGAAGAAGCTCCTGGCTTTGGATCAGCTCAGCTCTGGCCTTCGCTGTCTCTCTCTCTGTAACTCTCTGTCTGTAACTCTGCTTCTCAAATAAATGAAGTAGTATTTTTTAAAAATTAACTGATGGAAGATCTCTCTAGCTTATTCTCTGTGTGTGTCACTCTGCCTTTTAAATAAACAAAATATTTTTAAAGTATGAAAGAAATTATAATTCTTTGACCCAAAAGTTTGATTTGCAAAACACAAAAATACAAAACTATTACTATTACCTAATAGAAAAAAAGTGCTGTTAATAATTTACAAGAATAAAAAGTATCCATTCAGCTGTGGGGTAAGATGAACTTCTTAGATGATCTGTGCATAGATTTGGGGCAGTTTTCCACAATGTAGAATAAGGACTGTAAAATGGCACTGCATTTCCAAGTCTCTAATTGCAAGATGCACTTACCTAATTACACATTGTTAGTACCTGATTACACAGATCTGTGCTAATTGTGTAATTGTGCTTAATTACGCTAATTAAGTCAATAATCAACCCACAAAAATACAAAGAACTCTTATGAAGAACATCCTCAGAAAACTGGATTATACTTAACAAGAAATAATCTTTAAAAGCCAAGCTATTTCCCACATTTGTCCCACCTGCAACTTCCCAACCTGAAATTGATTGCCCCAAGGTTGCCTCTGCACAGATCTGTTGCCAGTGTAGACTAAGTGACTTAGAGTAATGAAAGGAAACTGAGATCTACTCCAACTCTCTTCCAGTACAGTAGGGGAAGCCAGCCCCTGGAGAGGCTATCTACCTTGCCCCAAATTATACAACTAGTGAATGACAGAACTGAAGTAGAAACTCAGTTTCCTAAGTAGCCAATCCAGTGTCCTTTCGCTATCCCAAGTCTCCTTATGAGACACCAAGGATGGCTCAGAGACCAGGTAAATTACAGATATTAATCTGAATGCAGCAAGTGGAAGATCCTGCTTTCTCTGCTGAACTTGGTGTAATTCACTTGAAACTTTAATAACCCAGATTTCAAATAGCAGTGCCTTACTAGATAGCGATTTCTATCTCCCTCATATAACCTAAGTGCCGAGGAGATGGATTACCTAGAACTCAGTACTTTGATCTTTCGTCTGTCATTCTTGGGGCATAAACCTTGTCCTCATTCTCTCAAGATGGCTACAAGAACTCCATCTGTGATGTCTGCATTCCAAGCAGCAAGAAGTAGTGAAAGAGAGTGGGGAAATGATGATTAAGGAAGCAGAATTCCCAGAAACCCTCAGCTTACTTCCCAAGAGCCAAAACTCTGTTACAGGTACCCACAAGAAAGGCTGGAAAATTAGGTTCGTTAGCTGGGCACAAGCTACTGAGCACAAACTGAGGTTCTAGTAGCAAGAAATGAAGAGACATGTGGACTACTGCTAGGAAACCGACAGGGTCTGTTACATTCAGTCTCTTCTTGGAGGGGTCAAATATTTTTTAAAAAGAAAAAACACAGGGGCTGGCATTGTGGTGTGGCAGGTGGAGCCACTGCCTGGGAAGCCAGCATCCCGTCTGAGTACCAGTCTGTACTCTGGCTACTCCATTTCCAATCCAGCTCCCTGCTAATGGCCTGGGAAATGAAGCAGAAGATGGCCCAGGCATTTGAGCCCCTGCTACCTATGTGGGAGAACTTATAGGAGTTCCTGGCTCCCGGCTTTGATTTGGCTCAGACCTGGCCATGGCCGCCATCTTGGGAGTGAACCAGTCGCTAGAAGATCTCCCTCCACTCTCTCTCTCACTCTGACTTTCAGATAAGTAAAGAAAAATCTGAAGTGGTGCCAGCCACAGTGTAATGGAAAGGACAGTATGTCAGGAACCAGAGAACCTGGCCCTCAATCTCCTCACCTAAAACAAAACAGGGCTGGACAAGAGCAGCGCGGTCTAAACATGCTTAGCAGGAGAACTCAGCTGTTAAAGGCACGCCTGCATGGAAGCCCTGTGGGTAAGACCGGCGAAAGCAGAGCTGCTTCTCAGAGTGAAGCCGGGTGGGGACACAGGGCGGGAGGCTGTGGTGCACACCACCCTGGGTCACCTGGATCTCACTCTGAGGAAGGACTTGTTGCCACGGCTGCGATGGTGGAGGACAACAGAGCCTTCAGCTGCTGGTCCTCGGTGGATGGCCCTCAACCAAGGTCATCCTCCCAAGGTCACATTCAAAGGTTGATTGTTGCACACATAGGGAGTCTCCTAAAAGTTCATGAGAAATGTGCATTAGGAAAAAATGGGCACAAATTTCAGGGGTTTTGAACCAAAATAAAGTTACTTTTCATTTCCTGTTTCCACGAACTCATTAAAGATCCCTCAAGTCGCAGCCCAGCCAAGCTGGTGAAATGGGCCCTACTCCAGACAATCGGGAAGGGTGAAGGTAGTCCCAGATGCTGGTGCATTAATGTTGGATTCTTAGCCCTTTGGTCACCTTGCACCTCTCTCCCAAAACCATTCCTACCCAGGCTAACCCCCGGCACACCCCGGGACCCAGTACGAAAACTATTTCAGAGACACTCTCAAGAGTCCAAACACAAGAAGCCTCCACATCTGACCTGCAGAGCATGAAATGGTGTGGAAAAAAAATGTACAAGGAGCCGGTAGTGGAGATGGCCTATCTAGAGGGATTCTCGGGCAGGGGAATTAAAGCAAAGAAATGGAAAAGCAAGAAACGGCAAGAGAGCCCTGAGAGGAAAGCAAACATGTCAAAGAATGATAACGGTACTCCAGGCACCTCCTGGCACCTGCGCAGCATGTTAATAGCAGGAAATCCACGCACATACATTCCTCAGTGTCACAAATACTGCAGAGAACGCACAGCCACTGGCTACCTGGGTCGTTGTGTACTTGGCCAGAAAGCTTCCTGGTGAGAGGGAGTTCCCTTTTTGGGAATCTTGACAGGCATTGGAAGGCCAAAAGGGAAGACATTTTTTGTCTTTGTGGCTTCCCCAGCTTGGGCTCAGCTCAGAGGGGCTGGAGGCCGTAACCACACACTCAGGCCGACACTTGCAATCTGCAGGGAGTGGCCCACGGGCGCAGCAGCAATTCATAGGGTCTCAGAGCAGGAGAGGAGCATCGAGGTGTTTATAGTTTTTTTTTTTTTCCACAGAGATCTCCCGTCCACTGGCTCGCTCCCCACATGTCCACTACAGCCAGAGCTAGGCCAGACTGCAGTCACGCGCCAGGCACCCCATGTGCTGACAGGGACTCGCTGCCTCCCAGAGCACACAGAGCAGAGACTCAGAGCAGGCACCCTGAGATGGGAAGCAGGAGTCAATCCCGGGGCCGACCACCGCCCAGAGCAGGGAGGCTTTTCATGCTCATTTCTCAGATAAGGAAAATGAAGACATAAAGACAAACTTTTCAACAGACAAACCTGCACGTATTTATGAGGCACACTGTGGTACCTGTGCACTTTGTGTAAGGTCCAGTCAAGGTAATGTATCTGTCTCTGCAAACATTTCACATGTTTCATGGTGGAAAGATCCCAAATCGTATCTTCTGGTTCTCTTTTTCTTATAGAGAAGTCTATAGCACATTAACAGGATCCGAAGTCACGCATCATCCCAAGGCCTGACGACCAGCACTTGTTCTACACCGAGCTTCAGGAGTTACCTCGCCGTGTGACTAGTTTGTGAAAGTGTTGTGTTAGTGCTTTCTCTGGGTTTTCTTCTGAAACCAAACATCCTTTTTGATTGCCAGATTTAAACAGCTAGTACCTGATTCTACTAAAGATGGATATTGTCAGAATGCGTGTACTCTAATCTCTCTGCTAATTAGCAGTCTTTCTGCTCTCAGATACTTATCCAGCCCCCAGGGAGGGCTTCTCCATGAAGACCAGAGAGCTTGGGAGGCCTCTGCTGCATCCTGCATATTCATGATTTTGCTTCCTTCTTTGCAGATACCAGCTAAGAAATCCCTCCTCCCATCAGCCAGAGAAGGACTCACCGCTGGGGCTCCTGGCCTCTACTGCCTGGCATGGGGCGGGTATTGACAATGGTCCTTCTAGAATGAGGCCCATTTGTACCCATCCCTGGCCAAGAGGAAATTGCAGGACAGTGTGCAGTCTGCAGTCACCCCGTAGGTTCCCTTTCCCAGAGGTCACAGTGCACCCCTTCCAGGTATGGCCATGCAGAAATGGCTCCTTTAACTTACAGAATCTTGGAGAGCCGAGTCTCCTGGAACCCCAAAACCATCCCCACCCCGTCTTGAGTCCACCTTTGCCCACGGTTTCCCAAGCTGGCTCTCAGCAGCACTAGAAATTCACCAGATAACCCTGCCCACCTTTCAAAGCTCTGGTCATCAGAAAGCTTTCACTTCTATTTATCCCAAATCTATCTTCCCTTCATTCCCACAAACTGGGGCCAAAACAATGCAATTATCTTATTCACATGAAAATCAATTGTTATATACAATCTCTCTTTAAATAATACTGGAATCCTTTCTCCCACCTCCCACTAAAGACTGACAGTTTGTCCTTAACAGCAAGCTCAAGCCCCTCTGGCAGTCAGGTGACCCTGTCACCAACAGCATCATTACTGAGCTGTGTTCCTGGCATCTGTGCTCATACAGTCATCAGGGTGCATTGAAAACGACCACTCCCTTGGGGCCAGTGCTGTGGTCCAGTGGGTTAAAGTCCAAGCCTGCAGTGCCAGCATCCCATAAGGGTGCCAGTTCAAGTTCCAGCTGCTCCACTTCTGATCCAGCTTCCTGTTAATGCACCTGGGAAAGCAGCAGAGGATGGCCCAAGTGCTTGGGGCCCTGCACCCACGTTGGAGACCTGGCTCCTGGCTTTGGATGGGCTCAGCTCTGGCCGTTGCAGCTATTTGGGGGTGAAACAATGGATGGAAGACCTCTCTCTCTCTCTCTTTCTCTCTCTGTCTCTGTCTCTGTCTCTATGTCTCTCTGTAACTATCTTCAAATAAAAGAAATCTTTAAAAAAATACAAGAAAAACAAAATTATCACTCCCCACTACACTATGAAATTCTTAAGGGCAGGCTCTGTTGCCTTTTTATTGGCATCCCCAAAATATAGCCTATCAATCAATGTACAATATTTTAAAAATAAGTGTAAGATTTGTGATACAGTGGGTTAAGACACCACTCAGGACACCCACATCAAATCCCATATCAGAGTGTCTGGGATCAAGTTCTCTCTCTGCTTCCAATTCAGCTTCTTGCTAAAGTGCATCTCGGGAGGCAGAGGATGATGGCTCTCAACTACCTGGGCCCTGCCACCCTGTGGGAGACTCAGATGGAGTTCCCTGCTCCTGGCTTCAGACTGGCCCAGGCCTGGCTATTGAAGGCATTTAGGCAAGTAAACCAGTGACTGAAAATATCTTTTTTTTCTGTCTCTGTCTCTTTCTCTTTCAAATAAATATAAATTAATAAACTTTAAAAGAATTACACATAAAGGTCACTTCTAAAACTTGTTCAGGCTAAATAAACCATATGTTCAGTATTTTTTTAAAAAAAGATATATGTATTTATTGAAAAGCAGAAAGTGAGAGACAAAGGGAATACATGTTCTTCCATCCACTGGTTCACTCCTTAAATGGTCACAGTGGCCAGGGCTGGTTGGTCAGAACCGGTTATCTGGAGCTCCATCTGGGTCTCCCACATGGTTGCAGTGGCCCAAGCATACTTGGTCCGTCCTCCACTGCTACCGCAGGCACATTAGCAGGGAACTGGATCAGAAGTAGTGTTGCCAGACTTGAATCTGCATTCCCACATAGGATGCTGGCATTGCAGGCTGCAACTTGGCCCATTGTATCACAACTCTAGCCTCTCATATGTGTCGTGGTCCCCTTCTGGGGTAGCCCTGACAGTCTCCTGGTCCTCCAGCTACCGAGAATTTAACCAACTAAGGGCTCCAGTTGCTTTCTCAGAAAGCCACTTCCATGTTTGCAGGGAGGCCATGCTTCCCCCAGGCTGTTCCCAGCCAATGACTGTGTGCAGTCAGGAGATTAAGCCCTGGGAAACACAAGAGTCCTCTTTATGGTTCAAAGACTCCATAAAAGTCTTGCCAATCCTCCCTTAGCCTGCAAGAATCCAGGAATATTTCCACCTGACTTTCTTTCCTGTGTTGTGAGCCCCCAGCCCCCATGCACTTTTAGCAGATGGGTTCTGTAAGGCAACATCCATCTCTTGTAACCACAGCACCACCACATGGCTTTGGGTATTTTTTTTATTTCACAGGTAGAACTACAGACAGAGGGAGGGAGAAACAGAGAGAAAGGTCTTTCTTCCATTGGTTCACCCCTCAAATCGCCACTACAGCTGGCGCTGTGCCTATCCGAAGCCAGGAGCCAGGACAGGTGCTTCTTCCTTGCTCCCACACGGGTGCAGGTGCCCAAGCACTTGGGCCATCCTCCACTGCCCTCCCAGGCCACAGCAGAGAACTGGACTGGAAGAGGAGCAACCAGAACTAAAACCTGGCACCCATATGGGATGCTGGCGCCGCAGGTGGAGGATTAACCAAGTGAGCCACGGCGCCGCACCTGCTTTGGGTATTTAAAATCACCTTCATCTACAAGTGGTAAAGGCCTCTGGCAACAGGTAAAATAGTATTAGCCCCTTTTTTCTTCCCTGTGTGCTGACCTCCATGATGCTCATGGAAGAGAGACTTCTGGGGCCTTAGGTGAACAAAAAGGACTTCCAGATGGGTAAAGCCCAGACCCTGCAGCCAGGGAGACCTGGTGCAGCCATGCAGCATCTGGAGCCTTCTCTGGCACAGACAGATGTGGACACCAAGGCAGGAACCTGGCCATTTCCTGTGAGCTCAGTGAGCGCGCAAGGCAGGATGAGATGGAAGGAGAGGACAGGCCGAGAACAAGGCTGGAAACAAGGAGCGGGAGAGTGCTCACCACATTCCTCTACCCCCCAAGCTCTGTAACAGGACAGAGGAAGCCTCTCCTTCTGACACACAGAGGTATTTCAGTGACAACAGGCTCATGGGGGCCCTCTCCGCCAGAGGCTGAGCAGGCATTCGAAGTGTCTCGTGCTACAGCGTCTAGGTAACTTCATCTCACACTATGCACATTTGCAATGTCAAGTCTGCATTACCTCCTTAGGAAAAAATACAGACAGCGTCTCCCCCATGTTAACTCAATGAATTCTTCCAGGCTTTCTGTTTCTGGAACCATGCCAGGGAGAATACCTACCCTCTCTCTGGGTTACTCTCTTCCCTTTCCTCCCGGGCACAGCTAAGATACTAGAAAAGCATTCATTCCACAAAATTACACTCAGACAATTAGAACATGCAACCTCACACACTCATTTTCAATGCTAAGGATTACGCGGCAGAGAGACTTGGGAATTCCCGGGAGACGGAGCCATTCACATTGCTCACATCTGACACAGGCAGCAGTGTGCCCCCTCGTGAGTCACAGCTTCCTTTATGGAGCGACAGCTTCCAGGGCTGTCTTGTCTCTCACACAGCCTGGGCTCCTCTCGGCTGTGGTGAGCACCTTCTGGCAACTGGGACACATGCCTCCACTGAACAAGTCCTGTTTCTACAGAACACATGGAAGGAACTTATCCCCCTAAGCCGTAGCTCTGTCTCTTCTCTCTACTCCTTCCTTCTCCTAAAGGACAGTCCCACTTGGGACCACCAAGGTACCCACTTCCCCGGTCTTCCATTTCACTGTACAAGGATAGAAGCTGCGAATGCCAGGGCAGTGTAGTAACACTGACCAGCCTATGGTCCTTGCTCAAGGGACATCCACAGGTAACCATGCTTTCTCCCCCAGGTGCCTTCCTTACCTACTCCCTGGCCATAGTTTATGGGCCCAGGAGTTGAGCTCCCAACCAAAGACAACCATCCACAGGCTGTTGAGCAGTCTCTATAAAGTATTTTCTGTCTGTGAAATCTGAGTAAGAAACAAGGAAGAATCGCTGTATTGTTTGTAGGAGTCAAACCCGAAAGGAAAGCTTGATATAGAGGTGAAGTCAAGGCACACTGAGTCCGTGTGCTGGCCACGGAGCCCTAAGAAAGAAGAAACCACAAGGAGGGAAGCCGGTGACCAAGAGGAGACAGACCACTCACAAGGGGAGCAGCCGAGAGGCCTTCCAGAAGAAAAAGCATGCAGTCTCATGACCAGGAATTTGGGTGCCAGGTCCTGGGGGGTTTCCAGGTACCTGTAGCCTTACCCTTGCCCTTCTTGATTGGGTTTTTCCTCCATTCTATCCAAAAGATGCACGCAGACACACATGCACATGTGCATACCCGCAAGCACACTCATCATAACTGTGTAGGCCATATGCTCGCAAATGTAAACACTTACAAACACAAATACACGCTCTTGGTTAGTGAAATGTGTACACAGGCCACTCCCATTGCAGCCACATGTTTATAACAGCTTTAGTACCTGATTGAATTTAATCATAATAGTATGACTACTGTAATAACCCCTTCTTTGTCTAGCACATAATTCACATCAGAGAAGACATTTTTTAAAAGAGGGCTAGTCAGCATCAGAGAGAGGATGCTGCTAGTTTTTTATTTTAATATTTTATTTATTTATTTGCAATGGAAAGTTATAGAAAGAGGGAGAGACAGAGAGAAAAGTCTTCCATCTGCTGGT
Organism: Oryctolagus cuniculus; assembly: GCF_964237555.1. Classification (NCBI taxonomy): domain Eukaryota; kingdom Metazoa; phylum Chordata; class Mammalia; order Lagomorpha; family Leporidae; genus Oryctolagus; species Oryctolagus cuniculus. The sequence continues at coordinate 154,011,316 of NC_091433.1, forward strand.
TCACTCTCCAAATGGCCGCAATGGCCAGAGCTGGGCCTATCCGAAGCCAGGTACCAGGAGCTTCTTCTGGTTCTACCATGCAGGTACAGGGGCCAAATGACTTGGCCCATCTTTTGCTGCTTTTCTAGGCCATAGCAGAGAGCTAGATCAGAAGAGGAGCACCCAGGACATGAACCAGCACCTATAGGGGATGCCAGTGCCACAGGCAGAGGCTCAGCCCACTACACCACAGTGCCAGCCCCCAGAGAAGGCATTTTTAAAGCTTTAAAATTTTAAGTCAAATTTTTAAAAATAATGAGTTTGTATGTACTTAAGATGTATGTTATTTATGAAATGCATGTTATATCTCAAACAAAAAATAATTTTTAGAAAATGAATAAAATCAACTACAACTATTAGAAATACCAGAATATGGGGTCAGCATCCTAGTAGTGTTTGACCCACCATCTTTGATGCTAGCATCCATACGAGAGCAGTTTGTGTTCTGGCTGCTCCACTTCCAATCCAGCTCCCTACGAATACGCCTGGGAAAGCAGCACATGACCCAAGTGCCTGAGTCCCTGCACCCACATGGGAGACTCTGATGGAGTTCCAGGATCCTGGCTTTTGGCTAGGCCCAGCTTTGGCCTTTGTGGCCAATTGGGGAGTGAACCAGAAGATGGAATACCAATCAATATTTTTATCTCTCCCTCAACTCCCTGTAGCTCTGCCTTTCAAATAAATAATTAAGGGCTGACATTGTGGCATAGCAGGTACAGCTACTGTCTAAGATGCCAACATCCCATATAGGCTCCGGTTCATGTCCCAGCTGCTCCATTTTGGACCCAGCTCCCTGTTAATGTGCTGGGGAAAGCAGAAGATTATGGCCCAAGTGTTTGGGCCCCTGCTGCCCACATAGGAGACTCAGATGAAGCTCTCAGTTCCTGGCTTTGGGGTGCCCTGGTGTTGGTCATTATGGCCATCTGGGGAGTAAACCAGCAAATGGAAGATCTCTATTTCTTTCTCTCCCTCTGTCTATAACTCTTTCAAAATAAATAAATTTTTAAAATAAATAAATCTTAAAAAAAGAAATATCAAAATAATATCTTGTAATTGTCCCACACGGTAAATTTTGCCAGGCAATTCCACATTCAGTGTGCTAACTACTCTAGAAATGGTAGGGTTGCTAATGTGAGCTTTGGCAAATTAGTTGGTATGTTGGTGGTGGATTCTATACCAGAAACTTTGTCCTCACCAATTCCTAATCTAGTAGCAGCATTTTAATTATTCTGACCTGGATGATCCTGGTATTAACAAAACTCAACAGTGCAAATATCGACAAACACTGTAAAACACCTGTTCTTGAGAGAAGCATTCCTTACTGATGGACAGATATCAGGACATTCTGTGTACTGATTCACGCTTAGAATAAGCTGAATTACAGGCTTTTGAAATCATCTAAGGGGTGGGTGTGAAACCCCTTCTCACCCAGCTGGTAGGTGGCCTTATGATTCCTGTTGTAACTATCACTAGTACTGGACAGGTCAGAGGAGCGATGACAATGGCAGAGCTTCAAAGCAAGTCCCCAGCTTCCACTGTCACCTTTGGAACCACTGTTGTACTAGAGCTATGACCCGTCAATGTTTGAATCCTTCAACACACTGGAATTTCCTGGCCACTTCCTGTGCCCGTGGTATAGATAAATGGGCTCTTGCATGTATTTCCTTCAGATGAGAGATTCCGGGGTATCGTATGATTTTGAAAAACAAGGAGTAAATCCCTTTCAAGAAAACAGGAGGTTCCCAGTGCAGCTGGTTTTTATTTTTAAAACTTTATAAAATGGTGTTGACTTAGAACTGGGTTTCTGAACTCAAGGCAGAAATACAGAGATGACGCTGCATTTTCCCTTCATGGCTGTCAATTAAAATTGGGCCTAAAATAATAGTATTGTTTGGATCTGGAATAGGCTTATGTCTCCCTGAGACTTTTCCCACCCAGTTTCTCACTTGACACTCCCAAAGACTTTGAAGGTAAGACAAGTCGACATCCTGTTTACAGACAAGAACATCAAAGACCCAGAGATTCTGCATCTTGTCCCAAGTCTCACAGCTGACAAGTGACAGATGGGAACAAGATCCCAGACACCAGGACTCCCACTCTAGGCATGGATGGCACTGGCCTCTGGCAGCCACATAACAAATTACCTCACAACAGAATAACAGAGAGACCTTAAAAATAATAATAAACAGGATGATGCCCAAGAATCACCTCCGATCAGCACAGCCAGCCGGCAGCGCCACCATCCCTGGCTGCGGCAGCTACACATCTTTCCAGAACCATCCTCAGCACGTGTCACAGGGGAGAAGCCGGGTGCTGCCCACCACACACACCTAGAGCTGCAGGAAACACTTGTGCTCCACGCCTGAAAGAAGAAAGGGTCACACTCCGAGGCCCTGTGGAGTTTAATCTGAATACCTTGGAAATATTTGCTCTTCCTATCCTCATTAGATGAAAACACAGTGAAGACTTGTTGGGGAAAATATTGCATTGCAGCAATAATGACACAAACAGAGCAACATGAACATTTCTGGTTATTCATTTCAATTCACAGTCAGGAGCAGCAGCCACCATCAATTTATAGAAATGAGTTTTAATTCCTGAATGACAGTCTCTGCTACTCAGAGTCAAGATAAATGAACGTTGTGTGTGTGCACAGATAAGCATGGTGCCATGAACTCCCTGTCTAAGCATGTGTGCATCTGGTGCATTAAAATTATAGCTTTTCTTTCTATCGGTTTTCCCTCCTGGCCAATGCCCTTGAAGCGGTCAGAAAATCAACAGCAAGTTCATGTTTAGCCAATGGTTATCAATGGCATGTGTGGACATTCTTCAGAGAAGATAGCTTTAATACTCCTTCAAATAAAGGCAATAAAATCCAGTTCTGGGCCGGCGCCGTGGCTCAATAGGCTAATCCTCCACCTTGCGGCGCCGGCACACCGGGTTCTAGTCCCGGTCGGGGCGCCGGATTCTGTCCCGGTTGCCCCTCTTCCAGGCCAGCTCTCTGCTATGGCCAGGGAGTGCAGTGGAGGATGGCCCAGGTGCTTGGGCCCTGCACCCCATGGGAGACCAGGAAAAGCACCTGGATCCTGGCTCCTGCCATCGGATCAGCGCGGTGCACCGGCTGCAGCGGTGGCCATTGGAGGGTGAACCAACGGCAAAGGAAGACCTTTCTCTCTCTGTCTCTCTCTCTCACTGTCCACTCTGCCTATCAAAAATAAATAAAAAAAAATCCAGTTCTAAATTTTATGCACAAATAGCACTCTAAGGTAAGCCTGGCCATGTGGGGTTCCCCAGGTTCCTATTTCAGAATCAGTTGGTGTGGCTGCTAAATTTCTGGCTTACTGGGGCCCAGCCCAGACCCAGTGAATCAGAATCACTAAGGATGAGTCCCAGGAAACTACAATCTCGACAGGCACCATAGGGATCCTCATGGCTACTGCTCTAAGGAAGAGCCAGGGAAAGAGAGAGAAGGCTAAGGATAGGGTGAGAGACCCAGAGAGTGGGGGAAAGCGAAGAGCAAGAGGTCACTCCTTCCCAGCTGCCTCTCACAACCTGTGCCCTTGCAAGTCAAAAGCCAGCCCTGCCAGACCCTGTGTCCAGATAGACTCACTCACCCTACAAAAGCTACCATCACCACCACCACCAGGTGAGGCCAGGCAATGTCTGGTTCCCAGGCACATGGCCTCTAGCTTGCAAATGTTCGGTCTGAGCCTCTCCACACCTGCATACACTGCTGGGAGTGTCTTGTCTGACTATGGTTCCGCTTGAGCCTCAGCTTCCCCACAGGGAAACTCGCACCATCTGGCCTCACCCCTGTCGGCCTCCTCTCTCACTAGACTCCACTTTTGGGTTCTTTGTCATTCTTTGGCAGCTGCTTGAGAGACCATGGGAAAGGTACCAACTGTTATGTGTGTGAATACTGTCATTCGGGGGCTCCTACAGCCATTGGTTCGTCAGTGCTTACAAAAGGAAGGCCTCCTGGTGTGCGAAGCATAGTAGCTCACCTACAGGCTCTCTCTTCACACTAACTAGTTGGGGATGTGACTGACTTGCTCTGATACTGAAAGCCTTGACAAACCCTCAGGTCATTACAAACACAGTGGCCAAGTGGCTATGAACTATCTTGGAGGAAGATAATAGTTTTCATGCCCAAGTGAAGCAAAATAAGGACCTGCAAAGCTGTGTCAATCAGCTCTCCTACAAACACACACACACATGATATCCTGTATCCTTGGATTGCTCCACACACATTCACACACACACAGAAAGGAGCAAAGCACCAGGCCCGAAAGCCTTGAGCACAACCTGCTGGGGGCAGGATCAGAAATCGCAAATATGTAAACCAACTGCTCTTTGCCTTCTGTTCTCCTCTCACATTTAGTGGTGCTGGAATAGCTGCTTCAGTTGCACTTTGAGAATCAAAGAAAAGATTTGGATTCTCTTGGGAAAGACGCCTTCCCGTGGAATGTCCACTTGGGTCATGTAGAAGGAAACCGTCAGAGTTGAATCTTGAGTGTATCTATGCTTGTGATGGGGGCAATTTAAGTCCGGAAATGGTGGAGACGAGGACATACTCCTAATAGAATGGCGCCAGCCCACGGCTCACTAGGCTAATCCTCCGCCTTGCAGCGCCGGCACACCAGGTTCTAGTCCCGGTCGGGGCGCCGGATTCTGTCCCGGTTGCCCCCTTCCAGGCCAGCTCTCTGCTGTGGCCAGGGAGTGCAGTGGAGGATGGCCCAAGTGCTTGGGCCCTGCACCCCATGGGAGACCAGGGGAAGCACCTGGCTCCCGCCATCGGATCAGCGCGGGGCGCCGGTCGCAGCGCGCCGGTCGCAGCGCGCCAGCTGCAGTGGCCATTGGAGGGTGAACCAACGGCAAAGGAAGACCTTTCTCTCTGTCTCTCTCCCTCACTGTCCACTCTGCCTGTCAAAAAATAAAAAAATAAGAATAAATAAAAAATAAAAATAAAAGAATGGCGCCAGCAATAACTGAATTACTGGAGCTCAAAAGAAAAGGTAAACTGTAACAGGCAGAACTTGAGTGTCTCGCTCCACAGCCTCTCCACCACCCTCAGAAAACCATTTCTCCACTTAATGATAAAAGGTAAGGAGTGAAGTGGAGGGTGAGGATGGGGAAGTTGTATATGCCAGGGTAGGACTGTCAATGTTGTTAACTGAAAGAGACGAATTCTCTCATTTCTGTTTAGAAAAGAGAGAAGGAAGAGTAGTGAGAGCCAATACGGTGTTGTACTTTTCTAAGCTTCTGTGCCTGTCATCTCTTGTAATATATACAGAAGAAAACCTAGAAGTTACTGCTATTATATTAGTTTCAGGGAAAAGAACATTGAGCCTCCTAGAGATTTATATCCAAAGTAAGTGTAAGTGGCAATATCAAAATTCAATTCTAGGTCTGTCTGGTCCCTAGTCTGTTTGTTCACTTTTAACTACACTGTACAGCTTCCAGGAGAGCCATACTGAACCCAGAGAGTCAACCAGAATCACCACTGCTCAGGTCAAGTCTAAGTACAACTTCAAAGTTGAGTTTTTCCCTCCTTGCACCCAAAAATCAGGCCACTGAACATTGACAACAGCCAAACTGGACAGGTGACAGGCAATAGCCAAAATGCCTGGCCAGGAGTGTGGACTCCTGACTCCCTGTTCAGCTTTCCTGTCCCACCCTGTGTTTACCAGCACCTGGTACCAACTCACCCACCACTCCCACGGATATCCCATCATGCTAAGAAGCCAGGGATGGACAGTTTGTGACACATGTGATGGTTTCACCCATAAGAGAACCTGAAGCTCCTCTGTGAATTCAAACCCACACAGGACTATATCCTCCAACTCCCTAAAACAATGACAAATAGAAAATTTGCTTTAACAAAGCTTGATTGCTGGGTTGGTTAACTCTGATTTAAAATAGAGCCACAGCATGCCACTGGACTTTCCCCGGCACAGTGTTTTACTCAGCGGCCCGGGCAATATGGAAGGAAAGAAGCAAAGATGCATGTGACCCAGCCAAGCTCCTCTTGCATGTTCCAAAGTGAATCACTTGCCTATGGGAGGATTCACAGCATCGCTCGCCTTTCCCTCCTTCAGGCCTGCAGTCATTTTTAAAATCATTTTATCATTTAAAATTGTTAAGTAACAGGTAATACTTGCACATTTTATGGGGTGCATTCCAATGTTTCAACACATACACACAAAATAACTTGGTACAACCAAGCACCCAGCCTCTCCATTCCATTATCCTTTCTGTGTGTTTGGGATGACCATCTCCTTCCTTTCCATTTAGGCATGATAAATGCATTACTGTGTACTGTAGACATCCCTCTGCCCCATGAACTAGTACTTGTAACTTCTGCCTGACCATGGTTCAGTACCCATGATCCAACCCACTCTGTCCCCTCTCCCACTATCTTTTCTAGCCTCTTGTGATCACTATTCCAAACTGAGGTGTATTTTTGCTTTTAACTTCTGCTTAGAGGAGAAAACTTGTGGTTTTTAACTGTGTCTGACTTATTTCACTCAACATAATTATCTCCAGTTCCATCCATTTTTCTGCAAATGTCAGAATTTCATTCTTGTTCATGGCTGAATAATATTCTATTGTGTATATATTTCACATTTTCTTTATCTGTTCACCTACCAATGGACACCCAGGTTGATTTCCTATCTTGGTTATGGTCAACAGTGCTGCAACAAACATGGGAGTGACTGCAGATATCACTTCCATATGCTGATTTCACCTCCTTTGGATAATACCTAGAAGTGAGATAGTTGGGGGAAATGGTAGATACATGTCGAGGTTTTTGAAGAACCTCCATATTGCTCTCCATAATGGCTGTACTAATTTGTGTTCCCAACAAAAATATATTAGGCTTCCCTTTTTCTTTCTGGGCGGTGATTTCTTGCCTTGTCTGAAAAGGTACGTATGATCATGCCATTTTGCTGCACATTTCCACAACCTTCTAGAAACACATTGAGCCAGATGCTAAGCAACCAATGCACTTGCTGTCTGAGAGATAAGAGACATTTCCACACTGAGGCCGTACTGTATAGACTCTCCTCAGGCTGACAGCCTTTGCTTTAAGCAAATCCCTGGGAGCTGTGCACTTGACAATCACCTGAGGCTCTCTGACAAATGAGATCCTGCATGTGCTATTTTCTAGAACTTTGTGTGTCTTCCCACGTCGGGGTGAGAGTGCCTTTGCGGAACTATAGGCTTGATAGTTAGATCACATTAGCTGTGGCATCTTTGGAAATGAGTAGAGAGGAAAGAATAGGGGTGGTGTGTGTGTGTGTGTGTGTGTGTGTGTGTTACTCAATAAATGAACTATCCTAGATAAACATCCGCAAGATCATCTCTTGGATTTTCTTCTAAACACAGTTGCCTGGTCCTTCGCCCCTGCTCCAGGGAAGTGGTGCTAAGACTGGCTTTTTGCAGACGGGGCCACTGGCTACACCAGCAATCAAAAGCTAGCACATTCACATTCTCATTCATGGCCTTTGGCGTGGCCTGGCATAGGACTCTGCCTAATCAGAGGCAGTAGTGACTAGCTGATTTCAACAGATTGACTTTCCCATGAATTCTTACTGAGTTACAGAACTGAGAATGCTGGTGGCACAGGAGTAGATGCCAGTGAGTAGATGACTATCATTTAAGAGGACACTGGAGACATAAGCAACTTGAACCCCACTGGAGCCTTCCAGCTCTTGGGATGGTCCAGTAATGCCTGGGACACCAGAGCCCACCTCAGCGACCCCAGCATTCTCTGGCCAGCACCCAAACCTCTCCACCGGAGCCTCAACTTGACACAGCCAACAACCACACACCGAATGCCTTCACCATCTCCTGCCCATCCACACCGTCCAAATCCCTGTCCCTGGGCCACTCTTCAAGGGAACGCACCCCAAGGGGGATGACACACAGTGCTGAGAGGGAAACAAGCCCAACCAACACATGCCCACAGCCATCAACTACAGTAGGTCGCGGGCCAGGGCTGCAAGCAAGAAGAATGGCCACTTGCTGGTGCCACAGCCTTGGAGACGCACGGGTCAGGCCACATGTGTCCCCAAGCACCAGCTGGCTGGCAGGTAACATGGAGGGTAACACTGAAGGCACACATGGGGGTGTGATGCTGCCCCTGACTAAGCCACAGACAGTGGCCCGGCCTGGGGGGACCCTGCCCAACAATTGGTTTTTAATACATCTATGGCAGCCCTTGATTTGTTTTAGTCTGTATTCATGGCCCTGTTATTGTTTTAAATTCCCTGGGAGTAATTTTAAACTAATCTTCTAATCTTTTTCCAAGCACCCTCATCAATAACAACTGAAAGAAACATCAAAATAACCCTCTGTGTAGGACAAAACTCGTCGAAATTACCGTGAGGAGTAAATTACTCAAGGAAGATAGAACGCCAATGCCATTATTTATAAAAGATTTGTCGCCAAAAGCTATCTCAACTCAAAAGTATCCTCGGGTTGTAACCAGGTCTTTGCTGGAGTATCAAGGGAGAAAAATGACAAAGGAGGCCCAGAGTTTGGTCTCCACTGGCACACCTGTGTTGTAGGAGAGAGACAGGTGCAGGAAGGAAGTGAGATCCCACAGAGGTAAGCGAAGCCCCAACTCTCCTCCAAGTCCAGCTCTCTTTCAAAAGCCCCTTCTGCTGAACTAATCCCCTTTAAGGGCGTTCAGCCCAGAAACAAAAGGGCTTGAGATGAAAACGGCACAGAAAATACAGGCGTGTGCGGCCTCTATCCCAGGCTGGCAACAGCTTCACACCAGGACACTGCAAACATTTTTCCTGGGCCCCCAGTAGTCCAGCAAGGCACCACCTGTCTGGGAGACTCAGCAACAATGCAGTACAGAGACTAAGTCTTTGGCAGAGACTTTAGAAATCATGTAGTTCATTCCTTTAGGCATGCAGAATGGGAAACTGAGACCCAGGGATAGTAAAAAATTTGCCCTAAGTCACACAAGCTAATTAGAGGCAGAGTTTTGTCCAGAGCCAAGATGGTTTCTCAACCACCTCTTTCAAAGGCCCATATTGATTGCCTGGCTTGGTTTCACTTCCTACTTTTGTCCCAAATTACCCTTTGAAAATGAAAGCATTAGGGTTGGTGTTGTGGCATAGCAGGTAAAGCCATGGCCTGCAGTGCCAACATTCCATACGGGTGCCAGTTCCAGTCCCAGCAGCTCTACGTCCTATCCAGCTCCCTGCTAATGGCTTGGGAAAAGCAGCGGAAGCTGGCTCAAGTACTTGAGCCCCTGTACACATGTGGGAGACCCCATAAGAAGTTCCTGACTTCTGCTTCAGTTTGGCCCAGCCAAGACCCTTGTGGCCATTTGGGGAGTGAACCAGAGGATGAAAGACCTCTCTCTGTCTCTCCCTCTCTCTAACTCCACCTTTCAAATAAATGAAATAAATATTTTTTAAAAAGAAAACTGAAAGCACTGGGGCTGGCATTGTGTATGGCACAGGGCGGCAAGCCACCACTTGAGATGGCTGCACACCCTACTGGAGTGCTGGATGCTTCATTTCCCATGTAGCTCCCTGCTGACACACCTGGGAAGGCAGTGGAAGATGCCCCAAGTACATGGGAGACCTGATCCAGTTCCTGGCTTCAGCCTGGTCTAGCCTTGGCTGTCTTAGTCATTTGGGGAGTGAACCAAGAGATAGAAGCACTCGCTCGCTTGCTCGCTCACTCTCTCCCTCGCTCACTGTCTCCCTCCTTACCCCCTTCCCTGCTCTCCCTTTCAAGTAAATAAATAAATCCTTTTTTAAAAAAATAAAAGTGCATTCCACCTGCCATTGCAGAGGCCCACCGGATAAGCATCTGGTATCTGTGAGAGCAGGACCCTCACCTGGTAGGGTTGGACAGGCCAGCCACAGTGGATGGCAGAGGATAAAGCCAGAGCTGAGAGAGAACAAACCCTGAGAACCAGTGTGCCAGGGTTGGAGAACCCTGCACAAGAGGGCAGTGACTCACTGCAGCGCTGGCCTGGAGTGTCCCACAGCAAGGACAGGCACACCCTCCATTCGCTCCCTGTTCAGCACCGGGGGCTGTGCTGGAGGCTGATAAATCCATGCAGGGAGTTGGGAAGAAGGGAAGGAGCAGGAGGGGAGAGGAGGGAGGCCGAACTCCACCTACTAAAGCAGAAACCAATTCACAATCAAAGAAGCAGCCCAGAGGCAGGTGTGCCAAAGAGAGAAGCACCAGCTCAGCCTCTGTGTTGCAAAATGGGCACACAGCAGGGACAATGAAGGAGGAATGAGTGGCCAGCAGGTCACAAAGGGCCTCCTCCCTCGATCACTGACTTGTCCTGAAGCCGGACAGCAGCATGACAGCTGCAGGTGAGAACCGGCAGAGGCAGGAGTTGTTCCCTGTTGTACCGGCCTAACCGGCGGCTGTGGCTGGAGCTAATGAAGCCTCAAAGCAAGGTTTCCAGCCCCTGGAGAGGCGGACAAACAGACTTGAAATGTAAACAGGAATTCCTGGGTAAAGGGCTTCACGGGAGGCAGGAAGCAGTGTCCAATACTAGAAGGTAATCACCGTTCTCTAGGAGTCGGGGTAGATTTTCCCATAGCGCCCGCAGCTAATGCACAGGTGCGGCCAGGGCTCCTGGGCACTACTGAGACTGCTTTCCCTGCAGGGACCAGACTTCGCCAGCGCTCCTTGGTTAGCCTAGGTAAGCCTGAAGTCAGCCTTCTTCAAGGAGCTCCACTTCTTGAGAAATTCCTGGAGAAGCCATTTACCACCTCAGAGACTCCCCCAACCCCCCACGCACCTTGTGCCCCAGGTCTCTGGTCCTCGGGAGGGGCTGCACTGCGGGGCCTTTGCATAGCAGTGGGAATGAGAGGCTGAGTGTGTCCTGTCCTCAACCGTGCATCTTCTTGGCCAGGGCTCTCACTGTGCCATCTGAAAAGGGGCTTTGGAGGCAGCAGGGAGTCCAGGAAGCCATTAGGCCTGAAGGACCTGCCTTTGCCTCAAAAGACAAACCCAAAAAATGACTGTTAAGGACCCAACACATTCCCTGTTTCTGGAAGTTTGTCCTGGACGGATGCAGCAAGGACTTTGAAGTGCTGGTTCCATCGGGCAGCAGTCCTCCCCACGAGGAGAAAACCTGCACCCGTTTAGTTGACAACTAGAGGCTAAGGCAGCTAAGCCAAGAGCTTGACTCTACAGAAGCCAGTTGCTAATGCTAAAGAGCAACAACCTCTCTGAGCACCAGGTGCACCTGCACAGAGCTAAGGGGCATGTGGGGCACACTGTCACCACTGTCTCATCACCCCTAGGAGGTGAGTACTAACAGCAAGCAATTGTTACAGATAAAGAAGTGAATGCTTGCAAAGGTTGTTTTAATTATGCAAGGGCAAATAAATCAACATAGCAAAGGAACCTGAACCCAGGTCAGATTGACCCCAACACCTTTTAAAGCCCTGACTAAATAACTTCCTGTTGTCAACCAAGCACTGCCCCATAGGGCCGGCCACTGACTGACTGTCCCGTGGTTCCAAAATCATGCCAACTGATATGATCTGTGGGTCTTAATGGGGTCCAAGTTGAACAGAGTGACCAGATCACTGTAACCATTCCCATAGCTAGAAAAACAACCAAATAATCTTGCTTATGCTATCAGTCAAGGTCCTAGCCAAAAAAAAAAAAAAAAAAAAAAAAAAAAGACACACAGATGTTTCAAATGAACAGTATTTAATGAAGAGATGGCCCCGGGGAATGGGCAGGAGGGAGGCATGGCTCCTCTAAGACTCAAGGAAGGGGAAATAAGCGGGCAGGAGCTGTACTCCCCCAAGCATGCAGCCAGGCCCACGCCCTTGGAGCCTTGCAGGGAGGAAGCTAGAAAGAGCGCCTCAGTTTGTCCTCTCCCACTTCCCAGCTCCTGCTGGTGACTCACTGTGGTCAGCCCTGGTGAGAAACTGGCCAGCAAAAGGCATCTGGCCAGGCAGCTTCCTGCAACACAGACTGTGGCAGGAGAGAGTGGAGGATGGGCTTGGGCAGGGTGATGGCAGAGACGGAGTACTGTGTCTGAAGAGTTCCACTGGGTCAGTAATGCACATGGTAAGGGATTTTTTTTTTTAACTTTTTAAAAGATACCTTTAACTTTCCCAAGGAAAAATATATCTGTGCTTTAAGGCATTCACAGTGTGTCCAGCATTGTTGTAGGTACAGTTGGAGCACGTATGACTCTCAGTCCAGCTTCAAGGCTGCAGGAAACTGTGCACCCCTTCATTTCCTATAAATTCATATAATCTTCACTTGGAGTTCCTGCCCTACCGGGCTGAGGACCCTTTCACCTCAGCCCTCTTCTGGGTTTGGCTCCTCCTAGAGGTGGTGCACAGCCCCAGGGTCCTAGGGCCCACCAGCCTGGGTCATCATGCACATGGGTTCACACACGCACGTCCACTGTCCCCCCTGGCTTGGCCTTGCAGACCCAGGGCGTTGGATCCCTCATCTGCAGAGGCACCCTGAGCAAGGCCTGGGTTGCAGTGACAATGCAAGGACCGTCCAGAGCTGCATGGGGACAAGAGCTGCCCAGAGACAAGCAGAACTTCTCAAGAAACCTGGGCCCTCTCCCTTCGGTCTGAGGAAGGCTACTCTGCCTCTTCCACAGTGCTCTCTTCCACCTCCTCCGGGAGACTTCTCAGACAGGTCTGGGCTTTGAGAAACAAAAACTGAAGAACTTCTGCAGGCCACCGCCTTGTGCTTCAACGGGGGGAGGCAGCATAGAGGACAGAGAAGTAGGAGGAAACATCAACCCAATAGCTCAAAATGTGATCCAGCTGCACTGTGTTCCCTTGCACTGTAAGACAACTGCACTCATCCAACTTCATTTCGACTTTCTGTATTTTATGACACTTTGACATTTGAGGACCTTGCTAATCCCAAGAGGCTACCCTTCCCAGGGCTGGCTTATTCCACAGATAGTAAATGACTCACTGTACATAGCCTCTGATGTGCAAACCCACCCATGCGGAGCCCACGCTGAACTAGCTCCCTGTCTATCTTATATATTCAGGAGGTGGCATTGCTCTGCCCTAGTCACACCAAAGCCAGGTATCAGATAACCAGGGGCACCCCCCCACACCTTGGAGCACATGATAATTATTCAAAACAGCAAGTGCCAAACCTGGCCAGCCTGCTCCCCAAACTCACTCACTGCATCCCAGGGAAACCACAAGGAGGGCTCCAGCCCGCACCTTCCTCTCTCCCTCCTTCTGCTTCCTGACCCACCCTGATGGTTCATCCCCATTTGCCCCTGCGTGGTATGCCTCACCTCCTATTTCCAGGGATCTTTTGAGTTCAAACTAACTTCATGACAATAACTTGCATCCACAGTTGTGTGTCCTGCCTACCTGATCTCACGAACAGTTTAGCAAAAACTATGCCCCATTTTTACCAGTTTGGCACAAAGCAATTTAATACATGTTCAAGGTTACACAGTGTAGGGAATCCCACAGGAGTCCCAAAAGAGTTACAGAGCACTGCTAATCCAAAAACAAAGAGAAAAAGCAAAACCAAAATGGAGTTACTTAAGCTAAGCAGAACCAAAATGGAGTTGCTTAAGCTAAGCAGAACCAAAATGGGGTTACTTAAGCTAAGGCCACTAAGCACCAGAAACTGCCTAGAGCATCTATCTCACGGGTGGTGAGGCCTGATAAGGACTGGGGGACATTACATCATAAGAAGAAGCAAAACAGCTGGCTACTACTACACCACAGTTAGCAACACCCAGAAGACCCCTCAGACACCACTGGTCACACCCAGACACCAACATCTGGTTGGTGATACCTGAAAAAATGAGTTTGTGATTGGTGACACCCCAGGGCACCTTGACCGCCCACCTACCCCAGAGAGAATAAAAGGGCAAGCCTCACAACTGCTCTTCATCCCCTCAGGAACCATGGCTCAGTGCAAGTGCAGCTCTGCCCGAGTCTCCACGGACTGACCTCGCCTGGACGTCCCAGCTGCTGCCGGACCTGACATCAGAGCTGGACCAGACCTCTCATCAGGTGACCTCTCCAACCCTTCACCCTGCCATCCATCTTGGAACTTCAAGCCTACTGCCTAAAGTGCCAGGCATCCCACCACTCCTGCCTGTAAGTGACTGTTCTGAGATCCGTCTCTCCGAGTGGTAACGGAGACTTTGGACTCTAGACTTTGGACTTTGACTTTTCATGACTGTGATACAAGTCTTGAGAACACAGCATTCTTATTACATCCTTAGTCATGAGTGTTTAGATTGGTTATGCTTTTATGCTCTGTATGTGTTATACGTATTACCATTGCAGGATATTTCTGAAAATTGCCTTACTCCTAGATGTGTGTTATGACCGTGGACTAATGACATATTGAGTGGAATTGACCTTTAGGTGTGTGCATTGAATATATATATATTGAGTGGTATTGATTATTAAATAATAAATTATATTAAAAAGACTATCACAATTCTGTGTGATTCTTGCCCGTGCTCCAACACATCGCACTAGCCTTGTTGAGCTGCATGACAAGTGGCGCTCACGACACACAGCAGGCAAGGAGTCTGTAAACTCTCATCCATCTGCCTCCTAAGCTTATCCTCCTAACTAATTCAAAGAGGGCCAACAGATTTTGCTCCATGGGCCAGCTGTGAATGACTAGCAGGGCTACTGTAGAAGTTGTGTTCAGAAGGATTCTGATGCCTTCATTAACTCATTGAGAAACAGGGTCATTACTGACTGGCAAGGACTTACGTAAGTGAAGGAGGCCTGTCCAAAAAAAAAAAAAAATTAAACCTTTTCTTTTATGTAGTGCAATGAACTAGAAGGAGAATGGTTGTATTTGTGCAATGCATCAACAGAGCCAAGAAGAGAATTCATTAGGAGTATCCCCTAAGAATCAAGCCATAGGGGAAAGTGGGTGACAGTATGCAAAGAGGAGGAGTTTAAGCACTCTTGGGATCCCCCTCCAGAGGAGGAATGGGAGGACACAGGTGGAAACGTCATCCAAGTCCCTTCACAGCCCAGCCTCTCCTCGCACAGTGGGGTCAGCTCTCCATTGTCCTAAATCTCTATTTTAATTTCATATTCCTTTCATTTGAGAGATGGAAGAAGATACCAGGGGAAGACAGAGGTAATACTCAGTAATTGAGTTCCTATCACTCACATGGGAGACGTGGATTGCATTCCTGGCTCCTGGCTCCCGGCTCCCAGCCTTGGCCCAGCCCCAGATGTTGTGGGCATTTGGAGAGTGAACCAGCTAACCAAAGTGGAATCTCTATCTCTCCCTCCCTCACTCTCCCTTCTTTCCTCTCACTATCCCTCCCTCCCAAATAAATATATATATATATGCATATTATATATAGTTTTAAAAAAGACAGAAGCAGTGTTGTAGCATAACAGGTAAAGCTGCCACCTGTGACACCAGCATCCCATATAAGTGCCGGTTCGAGTCCTGGCTGCTCTACTTCCATTCAAGCTCCCTCCTAATGACCTAGCAAAAGCAGCAGAAGATGGCCCAAACGTCTGGGTCCCTGACACCCATGTGGGAGACCCAAAAGAAATGCTTGCCCTCTGGCTTCAGTGTGGCCCAGCATGGACTACTGCAACCATCTAGGGAGTGAAATAGAGGATGGAAGATTTCTCTCTGTCCCTCTCTCTCTCTGCAACTCTGACTTTCAAAATAAATAAATAAATCTTGAGAGAAGGAAGGAAGGAAGGAAGGAAGGAAGGAAGGAAGGAAGGGAGGGAGGGAGGGAGGGAAGGAGGGAGGGAAGAAGAGAGGGAGGGAAAAAATACGGAAGAAGGGAACCATTGTATCTGCCTCTCCTACCTCCTGCCAAGGATGACCCTGGAAATTAACTTGTAGAATCCACTGTTTGTCTTCACCCATCCCCTACTCAGCCCAACCACCACCTACCCCAAGGAAATCAAGTCAGCAAAGCGTGGGTTACTTCATTACATTTTTTCTCTTGCATTCTCCTTTCAGCAACTCATAACGTCTTTCCTTTTAGCACTGTAGGTCTGTAGCTTTCCGTTGATTTATGTGGAACTGGAGATCTTTGTCAGTTTAATTAAGAAAAAAATTACACTTCTGTATATGCCTGTCAACTTAATTCTCAGAATTTGCCTTGTTTTACCTCATACATTTGGGGAACAGTTTGTTCTGTCTTAGTCAATACTTGCAGGAATGGTTGTTTGTTTGTTGTCCATGTTTTGCCCTGTTGCCTCCAAGACCAATGTGGACAGACTTCTCACGTTTTCCCAGCCTATACCATCATGTTTACACTCATCATGCTGTGAGGAAAAAGGCAAAGCACCCGTGTTTTCATTAGAGGGAGCAGTTTGAGCACAGCATAAACTAGTTAAGAGAGGAATGAACAATGCCTCAAAAGCTGTGGGGCTTAGTACTGCCTCTACCAGTTAGACAGTCACAAAGTGGGCGGATCTGAATTTCAAGGGATGGAGTTTAAAACACATTCACTTTGTATTTTATGAATCCTGTATTATTATTTTGCTGTTGCAAGCAGTAGAAAATCATACTGGTTAATACACACATAAATAAAAAAGTAGAGCCTTAGATCATTTACAAAATGGCAAGAATGAAATATTAGGGCTATGAAAAACACGAACCATTAAAGTACTAGATATCCCAATAGCAGAAACAAACAGACCCTTGCTCAAGGGCATTGCCATGGGGTGATTCAGCTCTGGCAGCCTTCTAGCCTCCCACCCTTGGCTCAAGGTTAGAAGTTCCAGGAGGAAGAATGCAATTGAGCCAACTTATCCCTGAAGCCAGGGCATGTGAGGCTATTTGAAAGCCCAGACTGGAATGGAGTAAGGGGTACAGCCTCTTTTACCAGAAGAAGGGCTAGAAATGGGGTTGGGAAAATATAATAGGCAGGTAAAAATAAACACCTTAAAAATTCCATCATGATCATAACTCCAGGGTTCATAAACATGGATTGAGTGATAAACATAGGACAAGATGTTTAGTCTCATGGTTAATGCACCCATGTCTCTTATCAGACTGCCTGGGTTAAATTCCCAGCTCTGACTCTGCAGATTCCTGCTAATGCAGAATTTGAGAGGCAGTGGTGATGGCTCAAGTAGTTGGGTTCCTGCAACCCATGTTGGGACCTGGATTGTGTTCCTAGCTCCCAGCTTCAGCCCCACCCCAGCCCTGACTGTTAAACACATTTGGAGAATAAACCAGAGGATGGGATCTCTGTCTCTCAGTCTGTATCTTGGTCTGTGTGTCTCTCTGCCTGAAAAATAAATAAATAAATATGTTTAAATGATGAACCGTCTCAAGTAACCTGACAAGAAAAGAACAAATAAAAGGAAAACTTGTTCATAGTGTGTAGCTAGCAAGAAGATGAAGTAGAGGTTATAGCTCGTTTCTCTAGCTGGCGATAAAACTATAGCTGGTGCTTACAATTCATCATCACCTCTAAGATTCATTCCATGTTCCTCTGACCTTTGACCAGAACCTCTGACAAAACCAGTTGAGGCCCTGTCACGACAGGAGCAGAGACTCTTCCAAGAGGTCTGAGCCCTTGACAGGCTTTCCCATAGGAAGATCAGCAATGACACACTGATCACCTGAATGGGACAGTACAGCTCTCCTCTGATTGTGCCCATTTTTTTTTTCATGTAGCAGCCACTTCTCTTCTCTTTGATAATCAATGTACATCACCATAGGTAACTGCAAAAACCACCTTTTCCTGTCTACAATTGGTACAAGGAACCTCACGTGGCCAGCTTCCTAATCAGTGGACCCATTCCTGTTCCTGATGAAAGAATATCACTTCTAGGTATCCAAACCTCTAAACCATTAGAAGCCAGTGTCATAGAAACAGGAATCAGAATTCATAAGGCAGGTTACTAGAAAAACTCTAGATTCTTCTTCCCCTCACTGGGTCAACAAACATGAAGAATAAGAATAGGCAGCTGAGAATCACAAACATCTCAAATAACAGTGGATTAAGCAAGCCAGGAGTGTGTTTCTCTCATGTAAGTGCCCAGGAAGGTAGCCAGGGCTGGCAGGACAGTCCATGGCATTACCAACCCAGATTCTATTACCTTAGTGCTTCATCATGTCCCATAGCTCCTGATGATCCAACAGAAGATGGCCCAAGTGTCTGGGCCTTTTGCCAACTTCATGGGAGACCTGGATGAAACTCCTGGCTCCTGGCTTTGGCCTGGCCCAGTGCTATCTGTTGAGACCATCTGGGGAAAGAACCAATCAATAGAAGATCTGTGTGTGTGTGTGTGTGTGTGTGTGTCTCCGCCCCCCCCAATAACTCTGACTTTCAAAATAAATAAAAGAAAAACTTACACCAAGAAAGAATGAGCAAAGTGAAATAAACTGGAAAATGCATTACTGGAAACTATACCATTCACTTACATGTCTCTTGCTAGAATTTAATCCCATGATTTTACTAGAGAGGAGTGAGACTTGCCCATTTTCTCACATAAGGAAATGGTAGTAGAGTATATCCTAGAGCAGTGTGGAGACAGATTCTCCAGGTGACCAGGATTCCCACAGATGTCCCAGTCTCAGCTGTCTAGATTCCTCTCCTCCCCAGTATTCTGACCAGCCAGAACCCTGGCAAAGCTGTAACTCCAGCTCCCAAGGTGTGCATTAGTGATACTGTAAGCAAGCAACTGTCAAATCTATCTCTATTTCATTTTCAGCATGCCCAACCGTGTAGAGTTAACAAACAGTAAAAGATTCTTTCATCATGGTCACATAAAAGCTTCAATTTTCATTCCATGCTTTGTGGTGAGAATTGTGAAATATGAGCTTCTCAGAAGAGTTGTCAGAAGAAACCACACTGCCCCCAGACTGGACATTTATCATCTTCCTCGCTTGGGTCTGTAGTGCAGCTGTCTCACCCATTCCATCAGCCCGACATCCTCAAAGGGATGCAGTCCCAAGAGAACAGTGCCGGTAACTCAGGCAGCTCTTTAATCACTTAATAGCATGAACTATATTTACCACCCAAAGTAAAGAGATGGAGGAAGTCTCACTTCCTTTTACCCCATCTTGGCCCAATAAACAATGCCAAGTGGTTCATATGTCCTTTGTTTGCAACCTACTTGTTTGTACTAATTTTGGCATCCATTAAGGTACTAGAAGGGAGTGTTGGGAGGAAATATCCTTTAAGGCTCAAACCAACAACCTCTGTAACTCTCTCTCCTCCCCGCTTTCAAATAAGTACAGATAAATAGATAAAACTTTTAATTGCCCTTAGTGAGTTCCACCAGTGATGTTACACATTCCAACCTTCTACTGTCAGTCCGCAGTTTCGCTTCTTCCCAGCTGCTTTCCTTTCCTGCTCCTCTGATGACTGGGTCCACATCACCTCCTCAAGGTTTCCTCTTCATCCACTTCCAACTGAAATTCCATAACCCAGCCTTTCAATAACTCTTCCTCTACTCATTCATCAGCTAGCTCAACCAACATTTGTTTGCGTTTCTTCTATTTGTTAAGGACACAAAGACAAAAAAGACAGATTTCTGCCCTTATAGATTTCCATCATTCTGATCAGGGACAGAAAAAGAAAAGCGAAAAAATAAATAAATAAATTCAGATCTGTGATTAGGGCCATGAAAGCAAATAAGAGCTAAGCAAAAGCATATCCAGGAGACACATTTTAGACAGTGTAGTATGCAGAGCAGTGTACCCCAAAATGTCTGTCTATATCTCAGTCCCTAGAACCTGTGAATATATGGGTTACAGAGCAAAGGGGAATTAAAGTTGAGATAGCATTAATGCTCCTAACAGGTAACCAAAAAAGAGGGAGATTCTTCTGGGTCATCTGGGTGGCCCTAGTGTAATCACAAGGGTCTTTAAAGTAGAAGAGAAAATTGAAAAGGAGAGTCAAAAAGATGGCAGCATGAGATGGACGTGACCTACTGTTATCAGCTCTGCAGATAAGGGGAAGCAACCACGAGTCAAGGAACTTAGGCAGCCTCCAGAGCTGGAAAAGGAAGGGAAACACATCCTTCCTTAGAGCCTCCAGAAAGAATTCTTCCCTTCCAACACCTTGATTTCAAACTTCTGAGCTCCAGAACTCTAAAATCATTAGTCTGTATCCTTTAAAACTTAATTTTGTGGCGATTTGTTATGGCAACAATAGCAAACTGATAGAGTAAAGAGAAAGAGTAATCTAAGACAATGCTATTTGAAGTTGACTCACCCCCAAAATACTGAATAAATGCCATGAAATGAGTGGGGGAAAAGTGTTCCAGGCAGAGGAAAGTACACATGCAAAAGCCCTTAGTGACAGAAAGCCTGGGAAGTGAAAGTAGACTTATGTGGCCCAAGTTCAGAGACTGAGGAAGAAAGCTGCATACAGTAAGTTACAAAAGGAGCCAGCACTGTGGTGCAGTGTGTTAAGTAGCCACCTGTAATGCAGACATCCAAATGAGCACCAGTTTGGGTCCCAGGGCTCTACTTCTAACATAGTATCCTGCTAATAGGCCTGGGAATGTAGCAAAAGATGGTCCAAGTCCTTGGGCCCTGCCACCTATGTGGGAGACCTGGTTGGAGTTTCAGGCTACTGGCTTCAGCCTGGCCCAGCCCCAAACACTTGGGGCCACTTGAGGAATGAAACAGTGAATGGAAGATACTGCTCTCTCTTTTTCTCCACTCTCCCTCCCTCCCTCTCTCTCTCTCTCTCTCTCTCACTCTGCCTTTCAAATAAATAAAATAAATATTTTAAAAGAATGTTTAGAAAGTTATGGGAATATAGACACATCACAAGAACCATATTTTAGATTTTATTCTAGATATATGAAGGCTCTTCAAAAAGTTTATGGGAAGTGTGAATTATGAGAACACTACACCTGGACTACAAATATTTTTTGCACCAGAATAAACTTACCTTTTAATTCTATTTTCTGTGAACTTTCTAAAACCTCCTGCTTTAATGTCATTGCCTAGAAATGAGGAGGAATGAGTGAGAGTTTTGAGAAAATAGGTGGTGTGGAAGAGTCCTCTCGAGATTAGGAAAGCTAATCTATCAATGAACCACAGTAGGATCACTGGCAGAATGGAATGCTCACTTAAGGTTCATGATCACAAGTTCAAGTAAAACTAGTCAGCTTGCAAGTATGCTTTTCTCCACCAACATTCAGGTAACAACTGAGTTTCTTTATGTAGGTCAAGTACTGTCACATATACTCTAAACAAATTAACACTTTTCATTCTCATAACTACTCTATAAGGTCATTGTCCTGTCATTATCATCTCTAAGTTGTAGAGCAATGACTATACAGATAAGCATGGAATCCTGGCAGGTAAAAATAGGCTGAGAAACCAGAGGTTGACTGAGAATAAGCAATCAAAGGGGAAGGGGAGGCAGGAAGGATCAGTGTATTGATGATTTCATTGGCACGTTCAGCAAATTAGCTGCAAGGATGGAATTAATAAGGTTGGAGAGTCACAAGTTTCAAGTTGAGATTTCATACATGATGGCAGCTCCTGGGGATGGCAGACTCCAAGGCAAGACCATGAAATTTTGCAGTTGAGAAGGAAGAAAGAAAATAATCATTAAAGATGAGTAGGTTTAACTACTTAAGTTCTCAAGCATTGAATGGTTCAGCAATGTGGATGATGAAATCAAGAATTTTATCAGGAATTAGACAGTGATCCAGGTAGTAAGATAAGTGAATAATGGAGGTGGAGAAATCCACCCACAAAAACCACTATAGGGACAGAGTACAGAGCCAGATGGCTAAGCCTCAAACACAATATTTTTTGCAACAGGGAAAGGAATTAATGGCCTAGAAGCCAGACAGATGCTAATCTACATCCTGCTCTGAGGAGTGTAGGATGTGAAACAAACAGTGTCTATTGAAAAGATGCCCTCAGGGACAGCTAGGCTTCTGCTATTCAGGGGTTCTCAGACTTGGATACAGAGTAGAATCACTAGAGAAGTATTACAAAATCCAGCTCAAGCTACACCCCCCAGTCCTGTTAAATCAGACTGGATCTTAGGTATAAGAACTTAAAACATTCACAGTCACAATCACTCAACTCTGTCACTGAAGCATGAGGAATTTAAGGTCCATAAACCACATAAAAACAAGTGAATGTGGCTATGTTTCAATGAAACCTTATTTATAGACACAAATCTTGAATTTTGTATAATTATCATAAGGTGAAAAATCATTCTCTTCTAATTTTTTCTTGTGAGCCATGGAAAAACAGGCATCAGACAGCATCCATTGCCCCATGGGCTAGAGTTTGCAAACCCCTGATATAGGGGAATTTGTGCTGAGAGAACTGGAGTTCCAGAAGACAGAACAGTAAGGGTTGATAGGTCTCATGTCCTTTAGCCTTCTGATGTACCCTTTACATTGTCTATGACCCTAGACAAATCCAAACATCTTCCACCTGGTGACTGAGCATTCTAGGCAAAAGCACACATTTAGACAGCTGCTAAATCTGTCTCCTATCCTCCACTCCTATCCACTCCAATCAGTTCTTCCAGGCAGGCACAGTGATGATTTTTTTCTAAAATTCTGATTACATTACTCCCCTCCTCAAAATCCTTCCAAGTGTTCCTAAGGTCCCTCGGGTTGATCCAAATTTCTCAATATATGCACCACCATCTGGCTTCCTAATCTGGTGTCTGCACCACCCTGCTTCTTGCATTCCAGTAATCCTGCATCTCTTCCAGTTCCCTGGAGGTCCCCTTTGTTTACTTGTCCTAGCTGCCAAGACATTCCTACCTCACGCTCTGCTTCCTTTCTTGGGTTCTACCTTTGGTGTCATTTCCAGCAGATTTGGGTTCAGTGCTCCTCCAAGTGCTCCCATTCAAGATTCACTATGCTCGGTAGTGGATGCTCTGCCATCTTCAATATCTTACTTCCAAGGTTGCGTTGGACATCAGTGTCTAGTTAGCAAATGGAAAAGAGGCTGAGCTTGAGTAGAGAAATGTCTATGGGCCAGGCTCGACAGTTGGTGTTCACACTTCCACCTACATCCCATGGTATAGAACTCAGCCAAAACTGGGAAATGTAGACTAACTGGACCCAGAGTCAATGAGTTCGCTAGCTGATCTTTGCCACAGGGAGAAGCACGTCTTGGCTTCTTTATGAGGAAGGGGTCGGTGATGTAGGAAGACCGCTGGACTCTGCATTAGGACACCTGCCTCTAGTGCTACTCTACTACAAATCACCCGTCAGATCTTAGACAAACCAGTTCACCTCTCTATAAGCCTCAGTTTTCTGACCCACAAAATGTAGGTTTAGACCAGAGACTCCCTAAGCACCAGGCCTCTCATTCTGTGGCTCTGTGACCCAACTTGAAGACAGCAGCAAATGGTGCACAGCCATGACTCAAAGGGCAGTGTTCCATGGCAGAGGTATCTGAGGACACAGAGAGCAGCCCTAAGTGGTATTTTTTTTTCCAAAACTACAGATCAGGGATCTTCTAAGAAGGCATCATATATTGAAACTAACATGAGACTGGAAAATCTAAATATGTCTAGAATCCTGCCCTTTCTCATTATCTCCATTGCTACCAACTTCACCTAAAACACCCTCTTTCTGGCCTGGATATTGCACAAGCTTCCTACTCCATCTCCTAGGCAGCATCTCCAAAGGACTCAAGCTGTTGGATGGTTACTGTGTTACTCCAAATGATACTTATCTCGATTCAATTTTAAAAGCAATTATAGAACACATCATTCTTATTCTTCCCATCACTCAGGTTTAGAATACACACCCACACCCCCTGTCATCTCCATCTCTGCTTACCCTACTCTTTCAATTCCCCATCCAAACCATTCTACCTGCTCCATGAAAGGACACACTCATGGCAACGCTCCCTTCCCCCTCTCTCAAACCCTCCTCTTACTATTTGTCATCCACTTATGCACTACTACATGAGATCTTTTCTACTAAATTGTAAGTTCCCTGAGGGAACAGACCATAGACTATACTATTTGCATTATGCGCCATGCCAGGTGCTTAATTATTTACTGAATGGATGAATGACTAATGACTGTAGAGAATTGTTCAAAGGCAGAAGAGAGGCAGTCCTGTTGGAAACAGCAATGAGCCCTATTTCAGCTTGGCAAGTGCATTGTCTTCTGGTTGTTTTTCTCGGAGTCCACTGTGGCCACACGGAACAGTCTGTAGGAAGAACGGTAGGTGTGGATCTTCAGCCAAGATAATGATTGCACCAGGGTCTGATTCATTTCAGTCTTGCCCAGGGGTAGCATTAGAAAGCCAGTTAAATGAGAGATCATATTCTGTCAAATTCTGAGAAAATGGCTGGCCGCCTGCCAAATGAAAAATTGCAGCTGGACAGTAATTTTTTCTCTTTCTGTCTCTTAAATGTGGCTCCATGTGTTCTGAAACAAAACAGAAGAGGGAGATAAGTTTTTTTGAAGAATTCGATCACTGTGGACAATTGTCCTTTTAAATTCAGACAAAATAAGTCTTTCCCCCTCAGTAGCAGGCAATGATGAGCTAGTTACATGAATCCGTGTTTTGGTCTCTATTTCCCTTTGACTTGTCTGAATCAATAGTCATCAGCTGGGCTACAGCCCATTAGCTTAGATGAACAGACCCAAAGTTTGCATCAAATCAGCCTCAATGAGCCTAGTGCCCTAGGCAGCCCACTAGCTGCCCTTCCTCTGTATGTCCACAGCATACCTCCATCCAGAGATGCAGAGTATGCCTCAGGTGCAAATGAGCACAGGGGTGAAGGAAAAGCACAAACTCACCCTCACTTCTAAAGAAGCTGCCCACTTGGCACCTCCTAGTCTGCATCAGTAAGCCTGTCTTGTACGATCTTGTCCACATAAGTCTCCATGTAACCATGTGCTCACCACAATCACTCTTGGTTATGGTGCTCCTCCCATGGACCACACACAGGAGCAGGCATGTCAGACACATGGTCTCCAATCTTCATGCCAATCCTGGGGAGTAAAAATGAGCCTATTTTACTTGTGGGAAAACCGATTATCAGAGTTGCCCTGCACATGGCCCAAGGTCACCCAGCTGGTATGGCCAAGATTCCAACTGACGTCCAACTCTGGAACCACGCATCTTCCCCTGGAGCTTTCTGCCTGCTCATTTTGTAAGCTCAACCCATCCCATTCCTGGGTCATGCAGATATGGAAGTAGGGATAACAGGTACTCTGCAGACTGCAGTTCTTAATATACATTAACTCATTTCTTCCTCACAGCACCCTGGTGAGGTAGATAATTTAGATATAACCCCTGCTTTGCAGACCAGGAAAGTTAAGATTATGTAAGAATGGGGCCAGCATTGTGGCACAGCAAGTTAAGCCATCGTCTGTCATGCTGGCATACCATATGGGCTCTGGTTTGAGTCCTGGCTGTTCCACTTCCAATACAGCTCCCTGCTAATGTGGGGCTGGGAAATCAGGAGAGGATGGCCCAAGTGTACCCACATGGGAGACCTGGATGAAGCTCCTGGCTCCTGGCATTGGTCTGGCCCAGCTCTGGCCATTGAGGCCATTTGGGGAGTGAACCAGTGGATGGAAGATCTTTCTCACACCCCTGTCTCTCCTTCTCTGTTTAACTCTGATTTTCAAATAATAAATAAATCTTTAAAAAAAGATTATGTAAGAAGTAACACAGTTCGTCTAGATCCAGAACCCACCCACTGTTAGATGATGTGGCATAAGAGTGACAATCATTTTCATTTGTACAATGAGTGAGTCATACTTCCCGATTTGAAAACCATCCATTGTTTCCATGCCTGCCAGATTAAATCTGACCACATTACTGCATCACATAAGCCCCCTCTAATCTGCTGCTTCACCATTCCCCTCTTTGCCCGCCTCCTGCCTCTCCACCCTTACACTGCTGCCTTGAGCCAAAGCACGTCATTCTGCATTCTCTGCACATGTCATGAGGCCACACGCTTGTCTCTCTGCCTGGAAAACTCCTCACACTTTTAGCCTCAACTCTTCCCCAACTCCCCTGGGCAGCCTTGGCTGTTCCCTGTCAGCCTCACACGACACCTGTTCAAAAGTCTCTGAATGACATGATCCACCTGTGCTGCACTCAGAAGGCGCCCATCTTCGTGCATGAGAAATTTCCACCAGCAGGAAGTCTTCCTCGGCCTGCTGGCAGTGAGAGCTGCAGTCCTCAGAGAGGACCTCGTACGAGGACAGCACACACTGTGGCCACGCATGAATGGCAGGGCATATGCCTCGGCTCTCCTCACGGCTCGTCCTGGCCTTTTCACTCCTCTGCAACATTCCAGGCACGGTATCTCCTGGAGACTTTGCTCTTTCTTCTCTTTGTCTAGAATATCTTCCCCCCAAGCAATCCACAAGGCTGACTTGCAACCTGATGCCCTTTTAAAAAAAGATCTAGTTATTTATTTATTTAGGAGGTAGACGGACAGAGACAGAGAGCTGCTCCATCTGCTGGCTCATTTCTCAAATGGCCACAACAGCCAGCACTGGGCCAGACCCAAACAAGGAGCCAGAAACTCCATCTGGGTCTCCCATGTGGGTGGCAGAGCCCCAACCATTTAGGTCATCTTCCACTGCCTTCTCAGGTGCATTAGCAGGGAGCTGGACTGGAAGCAGAGTAGCTGGGCCTGGAAGCGGCACTCCAATATTGGGATGCTGGTGCTCTAAGCAGCAGCCTAACTCCCTGTGCCAATGCTCCCCCAACTGATGCCTTTGGATTCCTCCTCTGAACTCCTCCTTCTTTCGATTTCTGTCCATACTCCTACCTCAATATCCTTTTCCCCCCCTTATGTACTTCATTTCTTTTCAAAGTACTTCTCATCTAACTAAATCTGTATTTATTTTTACATTTTTCTGTCATGAATAAATGAATGAATCTTTGAAGTCTTACCTCCTCCCACCCTTAACCCAGGCCCCAGCGAACTCCTTAGCTCCCTTCTGTTGTCTGGAAAATCCTAATCAGCTGGCCAGCTCTGTTTTGTTTCTGTGGGCCACGACCAAGCCAAGCAACCAGACGCATCACAATCTGTAGACAGAGCTGTGAGCTGGGGCAGGTGAACTGTGGTTGAGGCAGTGCCTCAAAGCAACTGAGTCCCAGGATAGTCACTAGGGGGAGCAACGGTGCAGGGCCAAGGGAGCAGGAAGAAAGCAAGCAGGGACAATGAGTGGGAAGCTGCAAAGGAGAGGGCAGTGTGGGAAAATCACAGAAACTGTGAGCTTTTATGTGCCTGGTGATGAATTCCATGCGCAGACCAGAGTCCAGAAAGCTGACAACTATTTGATGGATAAATGAATAGCCAGTGGAAAACATGGGGGGACAGCCGCAAGGTGCTGGTGGTCAGTACATTTCTGGCTTCTCTGTTCAACAACCTGCCTGTGTGGGAGCTGTGATTCATGTCCCCAGAAGGTGCCAGTGCCATGCCAGCACCAACTTTTAATCAGCATAAGCCAATGCCGAGCACTGCAAGGGCTAAAAGCCGACTATTCATCTTTTCCCCCACCCTGGGAAATAAGGCCACCAACCCCAACAGATTCCTTTGGCAGAATTATTTCATTCGATAAACCAAGTACAGGCTTTGGGTTCATGGTCTGTGGTCCAGGCCCCAGCATGAGGAGCTCTCCACTCTGAGCGAGTACAAAGCAGAGCCTTAGACAGCGTGCTATTCCCCCCAGGGGAGCAAAGCACACCAGGCAGCACTGGAGACAGCCCCCAGCACCAGAAAGCCAGACCTTGGAGTAAACATTTCACATTAACACCATCTACTTAGATCTATTTTGACTCCAGAAGTTTGGAAAAGGTTGGGCAGGCACACACAGGCACAGCCAGACACTCCCTCCCTCTGCATGGCATATTGGAAAAGTAGGAGATGAGGGAAGAAACCAGGGCCAAGGAGCAGCCATTTATTCTTTTCTTGCTTTCCCTTTCATTCCACCAAGAGTGACCATTTTTTAATAGAACCAAGACCAGGCTGACACGCCATAGCTCTAGAAAAGTTTTCTTTATTTTTTCTAAGAAAACATAATTTGTGTTAGATGACCACTATATGAACTTAGAGACCAAAACAATGCAAATACAGACATCAACATCGATAATAACATTGACACAGGTATAAACACAAATATCGACACAGATACAGATATGGATACATACAGATGGATATATGGGTGTATACAGAGATGCCTCTTGATCCATGATGAAGCTATATCCCAACAAATCTCTGTAAGCTGAAAATACTGTAAGTGGAATGCATTTACTACACCTCCCAGACAGAATAATGGAACTCAGCATCATGGCATACCTTAGAGTACCAGCTGGTCGCCCTGGAGGTCACATGGCTGATTTGGAACTGCAGCTCCTTGCCACTGCTGGCCTTGCAAGAGAGGATTGTATTGTATGTCACCAGCCTGGAAAATGGTTAAAATTTAAAAGTTGAGTTATAGTTGCTATTGACTGTGTAACATTTTTTTTTTTTTGACAGGCAGAGTAGACAGTGAGAGAGAGAGACAAAGAGAAAGGTCTTCCTTTACCGTTGGTTCACCCTCCAATGGCCGCTGCGGCTGGCGCACCAGGCTGGCACACTGCACTGATCCGAAGGCAGGAGCCAGGTGCTTCTCCTGGTCTCCCATGCAGGTGCAGGGCTCAAGCACTTGGCCCATCCTCCACTGCGTTCACAGGCCACAGCAGAGAGCTGGCCTGGAAGAGGGGCAACCGGGACAGAATCCGGCGCCTCGACTGGGACTAGAATCTGGTATGCTGGCACCACAAGGTGGAGGATTAGCCTATTGAGTCCCAGCACCAGCCAACTGTGTAACATTTTCACACTACTATAAAGACAAAAAAAAATCATTAAGTCCAAACATCCTAAGTCAGGGACAGTAGTATAAAATGGAACATGGGCCTTCTTGCCCCTCACCTCCAAACACACCTTTCTTTCCAAAGATAACCCTGCTAACTATGGAGGATTTCCGTCAAGTTCTGTATTTATTTACTGGAATCACTGGCACATGGACACTGGCATATGGACTGGAGTGCCTGGGTTCCGTTCCTTGTTCCAACTCCTGACTGCAGCTTCCCATCAATGCAGACAGCAGTGACAGCTCAAGTAACTGGGTTCTTGCACCCCTCGTGGAAGACATGTAACACATTCTTGGCTCCTGGCTCCAGCCCCGGACCCAAGTCCAGCCACTGCAGACATCTTGGGTGGGTGGGGAGGGTGTGGAAGGGATATACCAGTGGATGGGAACTCGATCTCTGACTCTCTTTTTATTTAAAGACAAACCTTTTTTAAAGAAGGAGTTATTTATTTGAAAGGCAGAGTTACATAAAGGGAAAGGGAGAGGCAGAAAAAGAGAGAGAAACCTTACATCTGCTGGTTCACTTCCCAAGTGGCCGCAACAGAGCTGGGCTTGTCCAAAGTCAGGAGCCAGGTCTCCCACGTGATGGCACTTGGGCCATCTTCTGCTGCTTTCCCAGACAAATTAGCAGGGAGCTGGATCAGAAGTGGAGCAGCCGGGACTTGAACTGGTACCTATATGGGATCCTGGCAGCAGCTTCACCCGCCCTAAGCCAAGCCTTTTCAAATTTGCTGTCAAATTAATTAATTTTATTTGAAAGGAAGAACCCAGTTACAGAGGAGGAGAGACAGAGAGAGAGAGACAGAGATCTTCCATCCACTGGTTTACTCCCCAAATGGCCACAATGGCCAGGTCTGGGCCAAGCCAAAGCCAGGAGCCAGGAACTTCTTCTATATCTTCCACATGGGTACAGGAGCCCAAGAGCCTGGGCCATCTTCTGCTGCTTTCCCAGACCCATTAGGGAGCTGGATCAGAAGTGGAGCAGCC
The DNA here is from genome assembly GCF_964237555.1 of Oryctolagus cuniculus. Taxonomy (NCBI): domain Eukaryota; kingdom Metazoa; phylum Chordata; class Mammalia; order Lagomorpha; family Leporidae; genus Oryctolagus; species Oryctolagus cuniculus. The sequence goes on from NC_091433.1 coordinate 154,041,173, forward strand.
GGGACTCAAACTGGCACCCATTTGGGACGCAAGCATTGTAGGCAGAGGCTTAACCTGCTATGCCACAATGCCAGCCCTCAAATAAATTTTTTAAAGAACTCATTGGAGGCAGGTGTTGTGATACAGTGGTTAAGTTACTGCTTGGGACACTCCTATCCCATATCAAAGTACCTAATTTGAGTGCCAACTATTCCACTTCTAATTCAGCTTCCTGCTAATGTACCTGGAAAGGCAGTGGGTGATGGTCCAAGTAATTGTACCCCTATCACCCACACTGGAGATCCAGATGGAATTCCAGGTTTCTGACTTTGGCCTGGCCCTTCCCAGGCTGCTGCAGGCCTTTGGGGAGTAAACCAGCAAATGGAAGATCTCTCTGTCTGTCTGTCTTTCTCTTTCTCTCTCTCTCTTTCACTCTTTCAAATAAATAAATCTTTAAAAAAAAAAAAAAGTCTTTCAAGGGGCCAGCATTGTGGCATAGCAGGTCAAGCCACCACCACCTGTATGGGCACTGGTTGGAGTCCCAGCTGCTCCACTTCCAACCCAGCCCCCTGCTAACATGCCTGGGAAGCAGCAGAGGATGGCCCAAGTCCTTGGCCCCTATACCCATGTGGGAGACCCAGAAGAAGCTTCTGGCTCCAGCTCAGCTCTGGCTGTTGTAGCCACTTAGGGAGTGAACTAACGGATCCCTCTAGTAAACTAGATGTCTCTCTCTCTCTCTCTCACCCTTTCTCTCCCTTTATAACTCTGCCTTTCAAATAACTAAATAAATCTGTTTTGAGAAATGTCTTTAAAAAGTAAAGAGTTCATGGATGAACACAGTGACAAATGTAGTTATCTAAATTCGTGTGTGGCACAGTTTTGCCTCCTATGAGTGTCTACCATGCGTGATTCAAGCCTTGAACTCTGTTACTTGGAGACTACTCTCATGACTAATAATAAATTTGAGAGAAACCTGAGAGCAGTAACTACGTCCCATAGTGTCATGAGAAATAGGTTCTTTCATGGTTTTGCTCATGGAGAAGAACTTCCACTATGACTATTGTTACAAGCCCAATATATAACATTTATAAATTTATAAAATAATTAACATTGCTTTAGGTATTAAGGAATCAATCAGCTTCAAAATTTGCAGTTTAGTTATGCAAATAATAAATCAATGCCTGATTTAACAAATTAGACTTTCTAAAAACATTCAAACACTGAATATAAACTTTTTACTCAAACTCTCCTAAATATTTAATTAGAATTATAAATCTAATATGTCATACTCTCATAAATGCTTTAAAGATCCTGTATGAAGCAGACAAAACTCTTGCAAAATATCATAATGATTAAAAAACTTACTAAGCTTAAACTGAAACTATGTTTAGTGCTAATAACAATTTAAATTCTATATCTTCCTAGGGTTGCAGTAAATAATCCTATCATATTCACTTCCTATTCCAAAACAAAATCTGACTAGTCAATTGAGTTCTCAATGTCTGTGTTATTGGTCCATTGTTGTTTTGTTTCATGTCGTTTGATGGTTGGTTGGTTGGTTGATCTGACATAGACTCTGATACAGCTATTTTAACCAAATCCCACATCAGACCAAAAATCCTTCTTATGTCAATAATATGCTAAGATCACACTTTTCACACAGGTTTTAGCATCTCTTTGAATAATGTGCTACATTCTCTAACTTTCACTTGGTCAGCATGAATCTTTGTCTTCTAATTATACTAAATGACCTGGCCTGTTTGTGCTATTAGAAAATCTTATATTCCTCATTACTATATTATTAGGATTAGTAAATCCACCCAGAGGTTACATTTCCTGGGAGATGAGAGATTGAGTCTGTGCAGTTACCTTTCCTCAAGAGAGCTAGTCCATTGAAAACCTTGCCACGTGCTTCCAATCTCTCTCTCTCAACCTAGCTACTGTGCACAGTCATTGTGCCAGTACATGTTGAGCCCCACTTTCCATATTGTGAGCCTGTGGTTACTGACCAGTTATTCCTCTTCTTAGTAGTTTCTATTATTTTTCCAGTACTATTTGGGAAAACATTTTTAAGATTTATTTATTCACTTGAAAGGCAGTTACAGAGTGAGAGGGAGAGGGAGAGGGAGAGGGAGTTATCTTCCATCCACTGGTCTGCTTCCTAAATGGGACCAGGACAAGGCAAAGCCAGGAGCCAGGAACTCCATCCAAGTCTCCTACGTGAGTGGCAGGGGCCCAAGGACTTGGGCCATCTTCTGCTTTCCCAGGTCATTAGCAGGGAGCTGGATTGGAAGTAGAGCAGCCAGGACCCTAACCAGTGCTCATACAGGATGCTGGCATTTCTGGCAGTGGCTTTACACAGTGTACCACAATGCAGGCCCCTTCAGAAAACATTTTTAACTCTTCTCATCTCTACACTGTAAGAAGAGATAAAAAATAGATGAAACAACATACATATTTATCAACACACTCCTGATTGCTAAAATAAACTACAATTTACACAAGCCCTACTATATTTACTCTTATTTTTGGAATATGAGTAAGTTTTAGGGGGGTTATTATATCAATCTTTATGTTTTGAGTACAATTCTGAACTCTTGGCTTTTTGTAAATCCAAGTTGCTTCCAACAAGTATTTTTCTGATGCTCAGATTATTATAATTTTGTCCGATAAGCTGATTCCTTTTCCCTTTACCCTTGAAGGTAAATTTTTAAAAACTATAGAATATTCTTGAGCTTTCCTGTGCCAAGACATAGAATCATTTCCCCTAAGGAAAGGCCTGGCTCTCCTGGGGTCCAACACTGGGACTACAGGGGAGCATCTGAGAGTAAATAGGGGCCTATGGACTATTTCTCCCCCCCATTTGGAGATGGCAGAGCTGGAAAAGGTATTCCTTTTGAGATTATGAGTTCAAAATGATTCTTCTAACTTAACACATGATGCTAATATACTCTGATTTTCTTAGAGATGGCTTTTACCACCATGACAATAAATATCCCTTCAAAGTCTGTTGAGATATTTATTCCACAAATGATTGCTGAGTCATATTGAATTGAAAAACATTCTACATAGAAGCATGACTCCCTGTATAAGGCTGGTTGACTGACTACTCTCTTTCCATCAAATGCTTACCAACCTCCAACTTACAACACCTGTTACAGAGAGTCCACATACACGAGAGAATCATTTCAATAAATAACTAAACTTCTGCTGAAGCGTTTCAAAATAAGCACTAATCTTTAGAAAAGTTTTGGCACAACCCAAGTTCGTCTTCTAGACCAGTAAGGTAACTCCTTCTTTCTTTCTTTGCCCTCATACTGTCCTCTATACTCCAACCTCAGAGAGATAATAGAGTTACCCAGAACTGTACACCCCATGGTCAGAACTTTCACTTCTCTTCATATTTTCTCACCCAAATGTACATTTGTTCCACTCTTTTAGGGCAACATAATTGATTTAAACTAGTTACAATGGTACCAAAGAGTTATGGCTAATGACAAGTAAGCTGAGAGGATACCAACTTGGCTTTTATTTAAAGCAAATGCTAGGAAGTTTACTCTTAAAAAGAAACCAAAAGAATATTCACAATAGCCATCATATGGAATTAACCTAGTTTTTCATCAGTGGATAAATGGATTTTTTAAATGGTATATATGTACACATACACACACACACACACACAAACACCCACATACAATGGACTATCATTTGACAGCAACAACAACAAAAAAAGAATAAAATCCCATCATTCGTGGCAACTAGTATAGTACTAGAGAACATTATGTTAATTGAAATGAGTCAGGCACAGAAGACAAACTCATTTCTATATGAAAGCTTTAACAAGTTGAAGTCACAGAATTAGAATTAGAATACCAGTCACCAGAAACTAGTAAGGGGCTTAGAAGGAAGAATAGGAAGAAGAGAGTTAAGAGGAACAAAGATGCAGCTGCATAGGAGGACCAGCTTTCAATTTTTAAAGCACAGTAGAGTATCTGGTGGACAACAGCTAACTGTATTTTTCAAAATAGGTAGTAAAGTGGATTTTCAATGTCCTCAACACACACACAACAAAATAAGATCAATATTTGAGATGACAAATTTTTCCAACTATCCTGATCTGATCATTACAGGTTATATACATGTACTGAAATATCACATGGTATTCCATAAACATGTAGTTATTTTGTGTCAATTTTTTAAAAAAGAAAACATTTTATGAAAGAGAATGTCAAGCAAGTGATCCAAAATAGTGAAATATAAAGATGACCAATAGAAACAAGATTGAAATAGCAGGAAATCAGGTTGGAATGGTATTCCATCTTTCATTTCACAATCTGTGGTTGAATTTTTACACAATGCATGAAAGTTAGAACTACATTTCCTAAGAACGGGATTTTGTGGAAGGTTTTTAAGTAGCTGGTACAATCAGATTTATATATTAGAAACATCACTTTGAGAGCTGTGTGCAGAATGAGCTGGGGTGATACTGTGCAGGGCTAGGCTAGAAATGGTGACAGATGGACTAGTGGTAGAGAAGGAGAAGACAGGAAACCAAAATGTGTCTCAGAGGGAGACTCAGTCATTCATGAAGATGAACTGGATGTGAAAGAACAAAAGGGTAAGAGAAAAGTCTAGGACATTTCCCAGTTCTCTGAGGAAGGTGGCTTCAGGCTGCTGGCTCCATTCACTGCACTGGGAGAACATGAGCGCTACAGCCTTGAGGGGAAGACTCAGATTTGGAACTAGAAACCTTGAATAATATAAGCTATGAGTTGGTGGCACAGAATTGAAGTCAGATAGAGAGACGTGGACTTGGGGCATCACACAGCACTGGACACCAAGAGATAGCCCAGGGAGGAGACTGGTGGTGGCCAAGGACAGAAACGAGGTAGTATAGGGAGGAATGCAGATTTAATTTTCTCAAAGCTCACTAAGGACAGAGGCTTGAGGGACACAGGCAGACATCATGCATGAGGCCAGAAATTACCCTGTGGGCAGTGGCCAGAACATTATCCTCTACGAGAAAAACAGAATTCCTGTATTTAAATAAATAATTTACATATACTCTTTTCCTTGCAAAGGGGTTTACAACTTTACAAAAGAAGGCAATTTTGAAAACACTGAAAATAAAGGGATTATAGCAAACAATGAAAACAAGTGTAGGATAGTACAGTATTTTAAACCATCGGCAAAATGGGTGTATAAAAACAAACATTAGACTGTCATATGCAAATGTTAAGTGTCCTAAATTTACCTTTTTTTTAAAAGAAAGATTTTATTTATTTGTTTGACAGGTAGAGTTACAGAGAGAGGGAGACAGAGAAAAAGGTCTTCTGACTCCCCAAATGGCCTCAACGGCTGGAGCTGAGCCGACCCAAAGCCACAAGCCAGGATCCAGGAGTTTCTTTCGGTTCTCCCACATGGGTTCAGGGACCCAAGCACTTGGGCCATCATCTACTGCTTTCCCAGGCCATAGCAGAGAGCTGGACTGGAAGTGGGGCAGCCAGGACTCGAACGAGCACCCATATAGGATTCCAGCACCACAGACAGAGGCTTAGCCTACTATGCCACAGCGCCAGCCCCGCAAATTTACTCTAAGCAGTCAAAGCTTAAAGGTATATATTGATTGTACAACAAACATAAAAATTTTCAAATTCTATTTATTAAGGAGAAAGGCAGATTTTCCTAGTATTTAGTTCTGAAAATTATGTCTCCTATGCTCCTTACGATGGGGCACAGTGGCAAATAGTTGACAATGCCCTCACCAATGTCACTTCAAAAAGTACAATAGGCAAGTTTCATATGGTTTCTTCTTCCGGGATCCTCACTGCATAACCTCAGTTCATTAAATGTAGTTTATAAGATTCCGAAGCTCCACTGTAATCCATTAGCTGTACTTTGGAAATTTATATTCATCAAATAAAAGTTAAAAAATAAAAAATTAAAAAATTAAAAGATTCCGAAGCACTCAGTCCTTTGATAGGCTGCTTTGTGCTCGGGGATAGCTGGGGGCTTCTAGAGAACTGAGAACCTTCCAACAATGCTCTAAGAAATTCATTTTTACAATTCAGCTTTCGATTAAGAACTAAACAGCATGTTCAAGGTCATGGCCTCCAGTAGGAACCTAGAGTACAGATATCCCAGGGCAGATGTGTTTCCTGTAATAACCTACTGAGGGGGAACATTCTCTTCATATCTTTTTCATAAGAGACATTCTATTATGAAAACTAAAGGGCCTGAGAAGGACTGTATCTGAAAGGAGAGCCCCCCACTTCTGCCAAGGCAGCGTGTGCTGGGCAGAACCAAGACCCTTCCTCATCAAATGGTCCCACAGACTGATCGAAAGCACAAAGTAAATGGCAGACAAGGACTCAGCATTCAGGCTGTGCAGGTCACACTGAAGTCAGGATTCTAGGAACATCACCTGCAGGGTAGTTACCTGCGTTTTTCGCTTGGGACTGAAGATATGGAAGGAAAACAGGGAAGACTGAGGCTGATGGAGGTAACAAGAAACTGTCCAGGGAGCAAAGAAGGTAATGTAACACTGAAAAATTGTTTGCAAAGGAGGTAAGGCACTATCTGGGTTGTCACTAAAAACTTGAATATAGAAAACTCTAACATAATTCAGCTCGGAATCACATTGGCTGCACTCTTCCTTATCTTTGCAGGCTACACACTTTCTGTTCTTCCAGGGGAAGAAGTTAGCACAGCAGGTGCAACCCTTGTTGACAAGAGCCTGCAGTCAGACCAGGACCAGAAGTGAAGCTCTGAAAATCCTGCCAGCCAGCAGTCCACCCGACATCCTTTAATATCATTTTGTCCACAAAGCTGCTAGGTCTGTGTCCTTCATCTTTCTGACTCGTGAGAACTGACAAGTGCTAATAGAAAAGTGTCATTTACGGGCCACTGAAAACTCCGAGGTAAAAACCCCCATGTGGAGGTATGAAAGGTGAAGAATGAATGGAGCGGCAAGCTCTTTCCTAGCAGGCTCTGACAAACACGCCATGTCCACGGCAGCTAGACCAGGAAGAGCGACCCAAATTAGCTAATGAGCTGCTGGCTGCTCCCGCACAAGTTAGCAAGGAGGGCACATGCATATGGCATTTCCAGGCCTCATTTTGGTAATGAGGGCAGCATGTCAGCTGTCTGCATTCTTCAAACTGCAATTCTAGGTGACTGAGCTATCGGCTCCATTACTGCTTAGCAATGGTCTTTCTCTCCAGAATATTCTCCTCCGGCTTTTGGCTATTATTCTCAATCTTGGAGAAGAAACTCTGGAGCTCCTGGGAAAACTCCTTGCACTAATGGATAGGGTGAAAGTAAGCATAATATACATACTTCCCAGCATTTCCAAGGACAGGCAGGTTCAAAAAGCCCCACTAGAAGCTTCACTCCTCACTTAAAATGCTCCGTGCCAGCCTGGCTCTCCGGGAGAATATCTCTCTCACACTACCGCAGTCACCAATGTGCGGGAAGTACCTGCATGGCTCCCCAGCACGAGTCACCTCCTCCCAACCCCATGTCCGAGACTTCAAAGCAGTTTCTTTTCCTTGAGGAAAATACTCTGCTGCCTCTTCCTTCCATACGGACAGCGGTGATAAAACTCCTCAATAAGCTGCTCAGGACTGAATCCTACCTTGCTCTATTCACAAGGGACTTAGAGGACTCTATCAATCTCTGGCTACAAACAACAGGAATGGACTTTCTGGACTTAAGTGGTCACTAACAAGAGATTTTTCTGGAAAGCTATGGGGCTGCTCACAGGACAGGAGGGAAGACCAGGGAACAAAGGTTGGAAAAGACAAGGATGAGGAGGATCCAAAAGGTTTGAATGCCCATTCAACCTGTCTCACAGCCGGAACAGATGAACATCAACTGTTCTCCCTCGTTAGGTTCATTCTATTGAAGATTCAAAAGTCCTGAGAGAAAAACCAACAGACCAGCTTAGGGCTTTCCCTGATTCTTGCTGTACCTGGGATGGGAAAGGAAGGTCTTGGAAACAGAATCTCAAGAGTCTCCTTCAGCTTCCATGATGAGACAGAAGGCCCTGGGAATAATATACCCATGGTAACTGCACACAAAGGAGGACAGTAAATCCCCCAAAAGGATATCAAAGTGCTGTCAGGAAGAAGCAATGTATACTGTGTGGCAAAACAACAAATGTTCTTCCCAGGAATGCTAACGCCATTCTCTTCTTCAGTGGTTAAAGATCAAACAGCAGCCGGCGCCGCGGCTTAAGGCTAATCCTCCGCCTTGCGGCGCCAGCACACCGGGTTCTAGTCCCGGTCGGGGCACCGGATTCTGTCCCGGTTGCCCCTCTTCCAGGCCAGCCCTCTGCTGTGGCCAGGGAGTGCAGTGAAGGATGGCCCAAGTGCTTGGGCCCTGCACCCGCATGGGAGACCAGGAAAAGCACCTGGCTCCTGGCTTCAGATCAGCGAGGTGCGCCGGCTGCAGCGCGCCGGCTGCGGCGGCCATTGGAGGGTGAACCAACAGCAAAAGGAAGACCTTTCTCTCTGTCTCTCTCACTGTCCACTCTGCCTGTCAAAAAAAAAAAAAAAAAAAAAAGATCAAACAGCAAATTAGAAGCAGAGGTGGAAGAGAAAGCCAGATAAACACTCTGCATCCTTGCAACCCACGCTGTGCTCTGTAGACCTGCAGCATGGCATCACCTGGAGGCTGGTTAGAAATGCAAACTCTGGAACCCACCCCAAAGTCTGCATGTTGAACCAGGTGCCACAGTGACAGAAAGACAAGTACCACATGTTCTCCCTTACATGGAGCTGCTAAAACGGCCAACAGAAGGAGAAATGCCCAAGTGTCTCAGTTCTGCTGCAAATGTAGCATTTTGTTAAGTTTTGTTTTCAATCTTTGTCAGACAAATTGGTAGGAATTATAAATTACTATAGTTTTAATGATTTCATGACTACTTTAAAATTTACTTTATATGAGTGAAATTTAGCATGTTTTCCATTGATTATTATTTATAGCCCTTGCCTGTTTTCCTGATGGACTATGGTCTTTTTTTTTTTTTACTTCTCATTTCTTGTACTCTTAATTTAGTAGAGTCATTAAGCTTTTGACTATGGTAATTAAAAATGTTATCTCAAAAAATAATAAATGAAATATGAAGTTAAAAAAAGACGTCAGAGTGATTCACATTCAACTAAAGTTTTAGAGGGGTGGTTCTATCTTTACAGGTCTCAACTTTTGTGCCACCCAGCAGGAGCTCAACCCAGACGTTCCTCGCATGAACTTAATTGATGATGGCCTTTCTTCAGTTTGTGGAGAAAATGGACGAGTATTTCTTCTTTCCAGCCCCTGGCACCTGTGCCTGTGTGCTAGTTAGCATACTCCAAATAGAGGGCAGCTTCTTTGATCACCAGCAACTTAACAATAGGCTACACCTATGCCAGATTCCAACACAGTGAAGGGGAATTCTTGCAGTCAGGACTTGATAAAGGTATGTCAAGAAGGCCGGTGCTGCAGCTCACTAGGCTAATCCTCCACCTTACGGCTCTGGCACACCGGGTTCTAGTCCCAGTCGGGGCGCCAGATTCTGTCCTGGTTGCCCCTCTTCCAGGCCAGCTCTCTGCTGTGGCCCGGGAGTGCAGTGGAGGATGGCCCAAGTACTTGGGCCCTGCACCCCATGGGAGACCAGGAGAAGCACCTGGCTCCTGCCTTCCGATCAGCATGGTACGCCGGCCGCGGTGACCATTGGAGGGTGAACCAACGGTAAAGGAAGACCTTTCTCTCTCTCTCTCTCACTGTCCACTCTGCCTGTCAAAAACAAATCACATTCCTTTATCCCATCCCATCTGAGCAGGGAATGGCCATCACAGCCCTGCAGGAGACCCCTCGCTCATTCCTTGGTTGATTCAGAACCAGCTTTATGTAGCTCTGCAAAAACCTAGAAAGAGCTCTTTGTATTCCAATTGAGCAGTCACTCACTTTACCATCAACACTTCTCCTCAGGGTCATTGCTCCAGGAGGGATGCAGCCATGACTACTGTCTACAGATCTATTCTCTCACACTCTCTCTGTCAGAAAACTAGAGAGCTCATCCTCTCCTTCCTCCCCACTGAGATGTCATGCATCATTTTGTATTGGTCCAGGTAGTTTTTTGATAGTGAAATTTTATTGCATACATATAATATAAGTATGATTTCTGCTAGAAACATTGCTCCTTGTTTGCCTGCTGGAGTGAAATATATCACCATTTTATGGTGCTTCATAAAGAGCCTGGGATAAGCAAAGCGCATCAGCTTGTCCAAGGGTTCTATAACCCAGGCTAGTTTAAGGGACACTGTTTGGGGCTGCCTATAATATATAAAACCTTTTTCTGCTTTGAGGCTTTTTAAAAAAATACTCCTGCATCTATTGTTTCTATACCAAGCCTTAATCTTGAACCTATAATGTACTGCCCACGCAGCCCCTTATCATCTCTTCCCTACTACTGCATATTCTTTCTCTACAGAACACGAAAGCATTGTGATGACAATGTCACAGCTCAGAATATTTGGGAGATGTTTGCAAAACAGGATTTCCTCAGTGAATCACTAGCATTACCAGACTGTAGATCCATTATACAGAAGCCAGTTCCAGGGGTATGTATGTGTGTATGTGTGTTTGATGAAAAGGACGGTACAAATGTTAAGCTGTTGCACAATGTGTTTTTAAGTATGAGCTACATTTATACATTATCAGGTGTCTGGGCTATGTTGTGGCATAGCAGGTGAAGCTGCTGCCTGTGACACAAGCATCCCATATGGGACCCAGTTCATGTCCCAGCTGCTCCACTTCTTCTTTTTTTTTTTTCTAAGATGTATTTATTTGAAAATCAGAGTTACACAGAGGCATAAAGAGAGAGAGAGAGAGAGAGAGAGGTCTTCCATCCACTGGTTCACTCCCCAGTTGGCCACAATGGCTGGCGCTGCGATGATCCAAAGCCAGGAGCCAGGAGCTTCCTCCGGGTCTCCCACGCAGGTGCATGGCACAAGGACTTGGGCCATCTTCCACTGCCTTCACAGGCCACAGCAGAGAGCTGGATCAGAAGTGGAGCAGCCGGGTCTCAAACTGGCACCCATATGGGATGCCGGTGCCTCAGGCCAGGGCATTAATCTGCTGTGCCACAGCGCCAGCTCCTGCTCCACTTCTGATCCAGCTCCTTGCTAATGCATCTGGGAAAAGCAGTGGAAGATGGTGCAAGTACTTGGACCCCTGCCATAAACATGGGAGACCCAGATGAAGCTCCTGGCTCTTGCCTTTGGCATGGCCCAGTCATGGCCATTATGGTCATCTGGGGAGTAAAACAACAGATGAGAGACCTCACTCTTTCTCTGTGTGTGTGTGTGTGTGTGTGTATGTGTATATGTGTGTCTCCCTCTCTCTGTAACTCTTTCAAATAAATAAATACATATTTTTAAAAACAAGAATAAATAATATATAAATTATAAATAATCCTGGAGTGAAGAATTAGGCTGTGACCAAACAATCTTTAGTAGAGATTTTCTTGTGCATAAATTTGGATTTGGAGAGGAAATGCTCAGTTTCACATTGTCAGAGAACAGGCAGACTTGAGTGTGGTGTGGACACACCATTAAGGCACTCAGCATCTTCACAGTTTCGTCAAAGTCTTGTTCTGAGTGCTAGTCTTCTAGAACATTCCCCAGAGCCCTGAAATACATGGCAAGCTACCTTTGCTCCTGCTAGATCCAGAATGTCAGAACCAGCAGCCCTTCTTGTAACCACTCCAGTAAACCTACTCCTGTACCAAAAGCCCTTCCAGAATCCTCAGTTCTGACTAATCCAATGGACACCGGAGGTCTCTCCAGAATGTGGTATGCAGCAACTAGAGTTAGAGTTAGAGTCCAGTTGGACTCCCAAATTTGCCTGATTTTGTGTGTATGTGTGTGTGTGTGTGTTTTTTTTTTTTTTTTTTTTTTTTTTTTTGGCTGATCAAAGCCACATGAACTGAATTATATAAAATCCCAAGAGGTATACAGCAGGACTGCAGGACTTTGCCTTCAAGGAGCTTTTAGTTTATTTGGGGAAATGAGGCATGTGCACAGACAGAAAAATAGAGAGTGGGCTTTAGTAGGTAGCAAATGAGTGAGATAAAATTCATTTCTGTGGAGTTTTGAAAGAAGTGGAAGGGGTAGGGGAGTCACAATTATTAGCCAGCATGATACAGGGGAGTTTCATGGAGATCTCAGAACTTCAACTAGAACTTGAGCAAGGATTTCTAATTTAAGGCCAATGTTCTCTTTAAGGGGATATGAATGGGGCTTCCCGAGCCAATCTTTTAGATTTGTTTTATTTGGGACAAAGTTTCAAGGCCTTCCTCAGTTCCCCAAAGGGGTAGGTAAAAAAGTTACAAGCCATTGCCATGCAAGAAACTGCATAAGTAGTGAGGGGGAAAAAGTAGTATCCTAAATATGGCAACCATTAGACAAAGGGCTGATAAAGGTCATGTTTAAGTAGAAAAGGGGTCAAGAAGAAGCCACCTTAAAGCAGAAGGTGAGCAATGGCAGTCCGGAGGTAGACATGCTCCCCTGTTCACAGAGGCAGCATCAGGAGATGAAGCTGAGAAAGCAGGCCAAGCTGGGGAGGTAACGGCCTTGACAATCAGGCCAGTCCTGGGGCCACGTTCAGCTGAAGGACACAGAAACATGGCACTTAGGGTGACGAAGCTGACCACTGTGGGCAGGATGAGATGAAAGCTGGGAACCCAACATCAGAAAGAATCCTAGTCCAGAGATAAGGATCAAGAAGATGGGTTGAATGCTGGTGTCCATAGCAATGACATGAATGAGAAGTATTCTAAAAGCATTGAGAGAAGAAGCAATAAACTAGTCCCTCTTTGGGACGTAATTGGAAAGCACCAACGACGATGGAAAGCCCCAATGTGGTTGCCTGGAAGGATGAGGACTCGCTGGTACCAAGAAGGCACAGTCCTGGTCTCCCAAAGAATGGTAAACATTCATTTCCAACAGGTAGGGTTCAAGATGCTGCCCCTGCATCAGTGGAAAGCCCCTTTGTCAATGTTGCCAAATACTCAATCTACCCAAATATAAGATCAGAGATGTCTCCCATCATATTCTTCTACCAGAGTGCCCCCTAACCTACACAACTGATTTGATCTGATTTCATAGGGTACTCTGCACTGTTGACTTGAGGCTGTGTCATTCTGCTTTTTATTGACAATCTTTCCTAAAGCGTTTTCTCCAAATGACGTTGCCACATTGTGATTAGGAGACGTGCAAGGACATAAACATTGCAGTCAGATAAAGGCAGCCCAGCCTTCCCAGACTCTCACGGCACTTCAACTTCATTAGGCTCCATGTTGTTTCATTAGAGCCAATGCCATTTAAGTTTTTATGTTCACTTCAAGGCTATTTGTTTTGACAAAGGATTTTAAGAAAACACAGTTGGAACTTTCTGGGCTTTATTTAACTTTATAACCGTCTAATTTACTCCCCAATAAAGGGATAACTAAGCATTCCTGTTATGCTGCTAAAAACCTCTTTGCATAATTTTAAAATACAATGCAAAACTCCTGCAAGGAGAAAATTCATGCCAAGAAAATGCTGACACAAGCTATTCAATGTTTGGTGCCAGAGGTTAGGGACTCAACATTTCCTCTATTCATTAACACACACACAGTGTGTGTGTGTACCTGTGTGTGTGTATTTATGTACCCTATAACCTCCTGGGTTTATACATGGTTACTTTTCTACAGAAGCATGTCTCTGCCCTCTCTACATACAGGGCAGAGGCAGGAATGTATCAATTTTACAGATTTGTCTCTCATTTCTTCCCAAGTTGATATTCCAATTGATCCAGATAGGTCTTCTAATTTATCCACTCATGATTCAGGCCACTGCTCAACTCCTCATTTCTGTGCAATGTTCTCCCCTGCTAGGTAGGACTTCCTTCTTATCTGTCTAACTGCACGGACCTTTCAAGGTCCAGCTTAAATCCAGCCTCCTCACTTAACCTCCTTCTGTTTATTTCAGGCCTCTGGACACCTGTCTTCTTTCAGTCACTCAACCAACAAACACTCCGGAGCATCTACTGGCTGCAGCATGAGAGTTGGTGTGCTTACTCCTTGTTTTCCCCTCTGGTTGTTGGATTATATTAATTATATCACTCTGATACGGGGCATTACTCCAGGACCTTTGTATTCCCCACAGTGCCAAACCAATTCCTGGGCCGAGTATCAGTTAATGCCTATACGTTAAAATGTGTCTGATGTGTACTAAAGGAAAAAAGGAAACAAAAACATTTAGGTAAATCCAGAATTACTTGTCATTTCATTTCAGCACAATTAGAAAGAAAACTTAGGAAAATGAAAATAGATGGCTTTTTTTTTTTTTTTTTCAGCAGAAACAACAAGAAAATGAGCCCCTGGAAACTGTTCCTACTACAAACTGAAGGACACGTTTGATGGCCATGTGCAGTACAGGAAGGGAGCAGAACCAGTTCCCACTTGGATCTCATGAGTCCTGAGCAGGTTATGTGGCTCTGTGCACTGTCCCTAGGGAGCTGTCCTTGGACGTGGAAAGCAGCTCATTCACCTCATCTATGACAATAGCCAACGTGTGCTTCCAGAAATGGCCCCAGAATCACATTCTCTAAGCTCAGGCCAGGGAACTTCCCCTCAGGTTACCCTCTAAGCAGAAAGCTTGAGCTCTCCAGGAAAAAAACAGCATCATAAGCAAAATGGGGAAGGGGGCATCATCCTTAAGGTGAGATGTTTGTGAGAAAGCGGAGCTGCGTGTTGATGCATCCACATATTTAGGGTATTTTTCCCTAATTACCAAGTCAGTGCCACTACACTTTCTTCCCCCAAAACAGATGAGTGAGACTCTCATTTTATTTTATCTCATGGCTCCCAAGTAGCCCATAATACCCTCTCAGAAGCAATGAATACTCACCCACCTGAACCACTAGCTTCCCACACAAACATCTGGCAAGTTTTGTGGGGCCACTTAACTATTGAATTTTCATATCAAACACATTTTCTGTTTTAAATCTTTTATTTATAATACTTTTGAGTAGATCCAAACCAACAGAATATACTCTGAGGCAAAGACTTTAGCAGATGAATAAAATTTTTAACATTCATGACTTTCCTAGCTGGGCTTTTATCATGCTGGGGAATAAAGTACAGCAATTAAAAATACTGTCCATGGACTCAGAGGAAGAAAAAAACATCCTCTATTAAAGTAGCCACTGAAGAAACAGCTCCTCAAACACGTGATTGAACCTTCTTCTCCACAGAGAGAAAAAAGCCATGAGCATGCTCTGTTAGGGACAGGGATCTCCAGGAAGGGGTCAGTCCCTAGGGAGCCACCGAAGGCCCAACGATACATCACAGACTCTGAGGAAAAGGTTATCGACATGCAGTCCTCCAGGCTTTAAAGTTATACAGCCCTGGGCTTGAAAATCAACTTTGTCACGTGTTGCATGAAAGGGACCCGGTTAATGATGACCTGATGGTCTCTGTGACAACAGGAAAGTTCCACAGCCTTTCCAAGTTTCACTGTACTGTGAAGATGAAAAAAACAACCTCTGATATTATTGTGAGGATTAGACGGGGTCATGTGCACGCAACCCCTTGTCCAGTGTCTGGCTGCATGGCATTCAGAAATACAAAAATATTACATTTTCCTCCCTCTGTCTTTAGACCCTCACTCCATCCAATAGACCTGACCTGCTTAGAAACTGGAGGTACCATTCAGGTCCACCCTAAAATAGCATTTCTTAAAAACATCCTTGAAAATAGTTTACTCAGAAATCTGAAAACAGATCTACCATAAGACCCACTCATCCCACTCCTGGCAATTTACTCAAAGGAAATGAAATCAGCATATGAAAGTTATCTGGACTCTCATGTTTATAACAGATCAATTCATAATAGCTAAGATATGCAATCAACCAGTCAACCCAAATGTTCCATCAACTGATGACTGGATAAAGAAAATGTGGTATACATACATGATGGAATACTACTCAGCCATATACCAGAATGAAATCCTGTCTTTTGCAACGAAATGGATGCAGTTGGAGACCATTATGTTCAGTGAAATAAGCCAGTCCCAAAAAGACAAATATATGTTTTCTCTGGTATGTGGTAGCTGACATAGAATACCACAAAAAAAGTATAAGAATGAAACAAAGGAAGTTTTTCCCATCCGTTTGTCCATCTATAACAAATGAAGAATAATATTTTCATTATTTGCATCAGATATAACTACATGTTCATTACAATGTGTATGAGTCAGCTTTTCATTCTTTTAGCTACCTGAGAGGAGCTTCTTGAGAAGCAAAAGGTTCATTTCAGGTTATGGTTTAGAGGTTCACAGCTCAGAATCAGTCTGGCGACTTGTGGAGTCTGATAATGGCATAGCAAGCGTGACGGAGCAATTCCACAGTGAGGCTGGAAGCAGAAGAAAAAGGCTGCTGAGCCAGCACTGTGGTATAGCCAGCATCCCATATGGGTGCCGGTTCAAGACCTGGCTGCTCCACTTCTGATCCAGCTCTCTGCTATGGCCTGGGAAAGCAGTGGAAGATGGGCCCAAGTCCTTGGACCCTGCACCCACGTGGGAGACCTGGAAGCTCCAGGCTCCTGGCTTTGGATCATCCCAGCTCTGGCCATTGCAACCATCTGGGGAGTGAACCAGCAGATGGAAGATCTCTCTCTCTCTCTCTCTCTGCCTCTCTGTAACTCTTCCTTTCAAATAAATAAATAAATCTTTAAAAAAAAAAAAAGTTAGGCTGAATTTGGTTTCCATAACCAACCCTCGTGCAAGAGCTACCTTCTGAGAGAACAGCCCAATGACCCGGAAACCTCCCACCAGACCCACCTCTCACACACCACACTCAGACCAGGTCTCTGCCCTTAAACCACAAACCTTCAGTACTAAGACTTGGAGTTTAGACATCTGCGTGAGTTTGGAGAGCCAAGTTCTGTTCAATCCTCAAAACTTGGGGAATTGGTAAACCTTCTTTTCTATTAACTCCCTGAATGCTTACATCTGTGAGGCCCACGGAAGGTTTGGCTCATGGTCTCCACACCAGAGTCCCACAGTCTCGCTTTCCCTGATTCCAGAGATGGTCATGAGAGATATCAGGATCACAGGAGGTAAGTTCTAAGAAGGAAGACTCTGCCTTTCTACTCTCAGAGCTGAACTCTTACTTTAGCAAGAATCTATTTTGTACCTTTTTACAATCAAATGCCAAGATAGGTTCATCAAAAAGAGTTTATGTGCCCTTATTGTATATAGCAATTTCACAAAGAATTACAAATGAACATGCCAACGATTAAATACACTGAGGCAATGCAGTGTATTAACCAAAGCAAAGCTTTAAAACACACACACACACACAGCAGCTATATTCAAATCATTGCTCTGCGACTCATTATCTGTGTGTTTGAGAAAGACAGTGCATCTCCCCATGCCATGGCCTCTACATCTGCCGCACAGAAGCAAGTGAGACCCTCCTTACAAGGCAGCAGAGAAATGAAGAGATGCTGAGTGCTTGTAGAAAGAGGGGCATTCTGGATTTTCAGATTCTATGCAAGGAGGAAGCAGAAGCAGAGAGCACTCCCTGGAAAGAAGGAACACACCCAGTGAGGTCTCCGAGACGCCTGAGGGCCACTAGGAAGCAAAGCCGTGTGAAATCTCCTGCTTGTATGCTCAAGCCTGCTCCCCGTGTTTCTGTTTTCATGAGATGGGCTGGCGGGACAGGTTGAGAGAAGGAAGGAAGATGACCCCTCCAGAGAGGAAAAGAGAGATTTCACCCATCACTGGGTTCGTGGCAAGGGCCTGTAACGAAAGACAAACAAGAGGAAGGCAGATAAAACTGTTTAAATAATTTTGAAATGATACAGGAAGCTTGGGAAATGGAGCCACAAAGACCCCGGGAAGCCTGTGTGCTTTCCGCCAAGCTTGAAGATGTGAATGGGAGACGTGTGAATTAACAGGAAGGGACATGGTTTTCCTTTGAGCCTCAGAGGGCCCAGTGATCCACCGCAGAGGAAGACAGAGCCTTTTACAGCTCGCTTCAGGAGCAAGGGCGGAGCAGGTCTGCGGTTTCCTCCAACGCCAGCACGCTGAACCGTGGGGGAGCACAGCCCGAACCTCCTTCCTCTTCCCATCCTTTCCCCACCTGCCAATCCCTCATTCCACACTCAGCTTAGAGCGCCTTAGCAAACACGTGTATTCTCATTCTAACCAAATCCACACACGCACACACAGAGTCTCATACCATCACTCACATGCACACAAAGACTCCAAGGGGCCCACACATGAGTAGTGGGAGTTGGTGGTATTAATATCGCTCAAGTACAACCAATATGCCTTCTGGTTAAACTTAACAGGTTAAACATACGTATTTTTCTCCACTTCCCCTCAATTCCCATTAAAATGATAGCAATGCTTTAATGTGGAAACTGGGAAGCAGGCGACCCATAGTAAAATGACTTAGCAGACCAGAAAGACCTGGAACCCAAACTAGAAAGCAAGGCAATTTGTACTGCAGATCCCTAGGAAGACGAGGTGGGTCCCCTACAGACCTCTGGAGACTCCTCTCCAGGTCAGGAGAAAGGAGAGACTTGTACCACAGAGGATGAGGATGAGTCACTGTACCAAATGCAAGGAGATGCATTCACTACACTCAGTAAGTCTGTTAACATGAAACAAGTCAACACACACACACACACACACACACACACACGAACAACAGAGGAATCAGTTGGAACTCAGCAACCTATTATGGTCTGAACAGGATTCAGCTCCCCAAACTCAAGCAGACATCAAACCTCAGTCATACTTTTTGCTTCTTATTTATTTCTTTAAATGCAGGAAGAGGGAGTGGGATACATAGAGATAGAGATAGAGAGATAGAGAGATAGAGAGAGAGAGAGAGAGAGATCTCCCATATGCCAGTTCACTCCCCAAATGCCCACAACAGCCAGGACTGGGCCAGGCCAAAGCTGAGAGATGGGAACTAAAGTGGGTGTTAGCAATCCAATTACCGGAGCCGCACCACTGCCTGCCAAGGCGCTTATTTGCAGGACACTGGAGGAGGGAATTGGTGCTGGATATGAAACCCAGGTACTCGGATAGGGATTATGTGCATCATCACCAGCTTCTCAACGACCATGCCAAATGCCTGCCCCCAAAGTCTTTGTTTTTTTTTTTTTTTTAAGATTTATTTTATTTATTTGAAAGAGTTACAGAGAGAGAGCCAGAGAGAGAGGTCTTCCGTCTGATGGTTCACTCCCCAACTGGCTGCAATGGCTGGAGCGGCGCCGATCTGAAGCCAGGAGCCAGGAGCTTCTTCTGGGTCTCCCATGCAGGTGCAGGGGTCCAAGGACTTGGGCCATCTTCTACTGCTTTCCCAGGCCATAGCAAAGAGCTGGATTGGAAGTGGAGCAGCCAGGTCTTGAACCAGTACCCATATGGGATGCCAGCACTGCAGGCCAGAGTTTTAACCAGCTTTGCCACAGTGCTGGCCCCACCCCAAAGTCTTATGTTGATGGTTAATGGGACAATATTAACTGTTGATACCCTAAGGGTGGAGATCCAGATTGAGTGTCTTCCCCCTGGAATTGGCCCAGCCCAAACCCAGCTGCTGTGCTCATTTGGGGAGTGAAACAGCAAATGGGAGATCTACTTTTTCTCTCTACCCCTCATCTCCATTCTCTTTCTTTAAACAAAGTAAATAAATAAATTTTTACATAAAAGAAGGTGTGGGAATGAGGAACAGGGATGCCAACACAGGCAGGAAGTGAAAAGAATCACAGGATGACACTTGTGCAGCAAACAGAAACGGTGCCCAGTAAACACCGAGGTAACTGAATGGAAGGCTCCCAGAGGCAAGAATCCTAGCAAGCAGAAAGAATCGTTTGACTGTTTTATTTGTTTAAATCAAGTAAAGAGAATTTTACAGCTTTAGGGGAATATATGAGAATGAATTATTGATAGTTATATAGAAAAATAAGCAAATGAGAAAGCAAGTCAATTAATAACTCCTGATTACAGGGGAGCTTCCAAGATGCACAGAGATTCCCAGGGTTTGTCTCCTCTTCCCCAGGCAATCTCGAGCTCCCAAAGAAAGGCAGACTTATGAAACTCCTGCTAAAGAACAATGATTATGAGGATAAAGAGGTAAAGAGAATACAAACAAAATTAGGCAAATCAATGCAAGAGACACATGAGAAATCCAGCAGAGACAGAGATCTTGAAAAAGAACCAAATTTTAGAGATGAAAAATTAAATTTGCCAAAAGAAAAATACAGGCATTTGGCTCAGCAGTTAAGTTGCTACTTGGGACATTTGTAATCCCCACCAAAATGCCAAGTTTAAGTTAGAGGTTCTAAACTTCTAATCCAGTTTCCTAAGTATGCATTCTGGGAGACGGCACATGATGTCTCACATACTAGGGTCCTGCCACCCACATGGGCGATCTGCATGAAGTTCTGGGCTCCTGGCTCCAGCCTGGTCCAGCCCTGGCTATTACAGGCATTTAGGGAGTAAACCAATAGATGTGACATTCTCTCTCTCTCTCTCTCTCCATGTGTGTCTCTTATTCCCTTTCAAAAAAATAATAAATAAAATACAATTAAAAGCCCTCATTACAGACTAGATCAAGCAGAAAAAAGGGTATCTGAACTTGAAGACAGATTTTTGCTATGTCCAGTCAGGCCAAATAAAAGGAAAAGAGAAGAGTGTTACCAATTTGCTTATTAGTAATCTGAAATATTAATAAGCTGTGTGGGTTCTTGCCACATATTCAGAGAACAATTCTGAATACTGGCATAAATAGACCAGGCAGCAGGTCCATTTTTTTAAGCTTTTATTCAGTGAGAGAAATAGAAGAGTGAGGGCATTAGTCTAATCTAAGGGAGAAGGGAAAGTCTGGACGTTCAGCTGGAATCCACACCAAGCAGAAGGCAAGCCAAAAGCCACGTGCAGCAGTGTCTGGTTCTGAGCAGCTATAAGCAGCTCATCACGGGCAGCGAAGCAGAGGCAGAGAGCAGTTCTGGGGCGCTCCGCATCTTTTATATGCTCTTCAAAGGGCGTGGTTACATGATCTGGTGGGCAGGTGGTGCCCAGGTGGGGTCAGGTAGGGGCATGAGATTACACAGGGGGCGTGGAGAAGGCATGGTCTTCCAGCTCACAAACCTGATCAATTTTATTCTATATGCTTGCCTATATTGAGAAGAGCGGAGAGGGGAAGAGAGGGGAAGAGAGGGGAAGGAAGGAGAGCAGGAGGGGGGAGGGGAGGGGAGGGAAAAATAAAGATGATGTCCATGATTTTTTTGGTCACCATTAAACAAAGGAATATTTGCATATTAGGAATTCCTAAGGCAGAAGAGAAAAGAAACAGAAAGCCTATTTAATGAAATAATAGCTGAAAACTACCCCAATCTAGACAACGATATCAATATCCAAATACAGAAGACCAGTAAGAAACCCCCCCCCCCCAGTAGAAATGACCAAAAAAGATCTTCACCATAGCACATTACAGCCAAAACTACAAAAGTACAAGGCAAAGAGAATCCTAAAATTTTTAAGAGAAAAGCACCAGGTTAATTTAAGGGAAACAGACAACTTATGGGCCAGGTGAGACAGAAATGATAAATTTCACATTCTGAACAAAAAGAACTACTGGGCAAGAATATTTTGCCTAGTAATGAAATTATCTTGTAAAGACATTATCTTTCATTAATGAAGGAGAAATAAAACTTTCTAAGACAAGCAAAAACTGAAAGAATTCATTACCGTAAGAGCAGCCTTCCAAATGATGCTTTAAGCTTCCACATTCAGCGACAAAGAAAAACAATTATCATAATGAAAATATGTGAAAGTTAAAAATTCAAATGTAAGACCTATATACTTTGAAACTGCAAGAAGAAATCATGGAGAAAACACTTCAGAATGCTGCAATGAACAAGAATTTTATTTTATCAGACCCCAAAAGCATTGGAAACAAAGACAAAATAGAAAAGTGGATTTTCTCAATCTAAAGAGCTTCTGCATAGCAAAGGAAACAATCAACCAAGTGAACAGACATCCTACAAAGTGGGAGAGAACATCTGCAAATTATACATCTCACAAGGGGTCAATAGCCATACCATGCAAGGAACTCAAACAGCTCAAAAGCAAAAAGCAAATAATCCATTAAGAATGGACAATAGATCTAAGTGGACATTTCTCACAAGACGAGATACAAATGGCCAACAGATATGTTGAAAAATGTTCAACATCACTAATCATCAGGGAAATGCAAATCAAAACCACAATGAGATATCAACTCACTTCAGTTAGACTGGCTATTATCAAAAAGACAAAAAATAAAAAGTACTGATGAGGAGAGAAGAGACTCTTGCACACTGTTGGTGGTAACATAAATTAGTATAGCTATTGTGGAAAATAGTGTAGATATTTCTAAAACATCCCTCTCTCCTCCCTCCTTCCCTCCCTCTCTCTCTGCCTTTCAAATAAATAAATCTTGCTTTTAAAAAAAAAAAAAGTATAATGGTATGGCCAGAGGCTGGGGAGGGAAAGGAGAGGGAAGGATAAGGAAACATTGATTAATTTATACTAAGTTATTGCTAGATAGGAGTAACAGATTCTGGGGCTCTCCTATTCCACAGTAGGATGACTATAGATAATGCTAATGTATTGTATATTTCTATATTTAAAAAGAAGATAGGATTCTGGATGATTTCATCATAAATGAATGCTAAATGTTTGAGTAGCTAGATTAACCATGATTGGGCATTATACAATCTATACCTGTATTAAAATATCCCATGTTACCCTATAAATATGTACATTTTTATCAACAAAGAAACATGAGAACTAAACTATATTATAGACCAAATGAACCTTTTAGCATTTTCAGAACATTCCACCCAAAAGCTTCAGAGTTCACATATTTTTGTTTTCATCAGCACATGGAACATTCTCAATGACCACAAAACAAGTCTCAACAAATTTTTCAAAAGTCAAGTTTTATACCTTTTCTGATTATGTTAGGATAAAATTAGAAGCCAACAACAAAAGAAACTCTAGAAATTATACAAATACACAGAGATTGAACAACATGCTCCTGAATAAAAATTGAGTTATTAATCAAAAGGCAAATTTTAAAAATTTGAAACTAATGAAAATGGAAACACAACATACCAAAATTTATAGGATATAGCAAAAGCAGGACCAAGAGGGAAGTTTATAGCAATAAATGCCCACATCTGAAAAAACAGAAAGATACCAAGTAAACATCCTAATATATATATATTATATATATATACATACATACATATACATATGTATATATATATATATATCAAAGTCCTCAGAAAACAAGAACAAGCCAAACTCAAATTATGGAAAGAAATAATAAAAATTAAAGAAGAGCTAAATGAAATAGAAACTAAAAAATGATATGAAAGATTAATGAAATGAAAAGTTAGTTTTTGAATATATAAGTAATATCAATAAATCTTTAACTAGACTAGAAAAAAGAGAGAATATTCAAATAAATAAAATCAGAGATGAAAAAGGAAATATTACAACTGATACCACAGAAATTAGAAACTATTATAAACAACTAAGGGTCAACAAATTTGAAAGCTTAGAAGAAATGATTAAGTTTCTGAATACATATAACTCACCAACATTGAATCATGAAGATACAGAAAATCTAAATAATAGGGTCAGCACTATGGCACAGCGAGCTAAGCATCTGCCTGCAGTGCAGGCATCCATATGGGTGCCAGTTCAACTACTGCCTGCTCCTCTTCCCATCCAGCCCACTGCTGATGGCCTGGGAAAGCAGTAGAAGATGGCCCAAGTCCTTGGCCCCTACACCCATGTGGGAGACCTGCAAAAAAGCTCCTGGATCCTGGCTTCAGACCAACACATCTCTGGCCTTTGTGGCCATTTGAAGAATAAATAAAATACCATGAAATAAATTTAACCTAGGATGTGAAAGACATATATAATGAAAATTACAAAGCACTTACAAAAGACACTGAAGAAGACACCAAAAAATGGAAAGATCTCCCATTTTCATGGGCTGGAATAATTAATATTAAAATGCCCATACAACCCAAAGTGATTTACAGGTTCAATCAACTCCCATTGAAATTTCAACAGCATTCTTCACAGAAGTAGAAAACCCATCCTAAAATTCATATGAAAACACCAGACACTGAATAGCCAAAACAATCTGGAATGAAGAGAACAAAGCTGGAGGCATCACAATATCAGATTTCACAGACCATGCTACAGAGCTATTGTAACCAAAACAGCATGTAGTGAATAAAAACAGATACATAGGCTAAAGGAACAGAGTAGAAACCCCAGATATGAATCCACACATCTACAGCCAACTTATCTGAAAAAGGAACAAAACACATACTTTGGAAAAAACACATTTTCTTCAACAAAAGGCGCTGGATAAACTGATATCCATAAGCCAAAAATTTAAGTCAGACCACCCCACCACCTCTCACCCTATATGAAAAAGAAACTCCAAATGCATCCAAGATCTAAATGTAAAACCTGCAACTATGAAACTATCAGAAGAAAACATAGAGAACACAATTCAAGACACCGGCATAGGCACTGATTTTTTTGGATAAGACCCCATAAGCACACATAACAAAAGCAAAAATAGACAAACAGGATTATATCAAGCTAAGAAGCTTCTGCATAGCAAGGAAAATAATAAACAGAGTAAAGAGACAACCAACAGAATTGCAGCTATTCATGTGACCATTAATATCCACAATAAATATGGAATTCAAAAATTCCAAGATCAAAAATAACAATCTAGTTAATAAATGGGAAAAGCTTCAGAACAGACACTTTTCAAAAGAAGAAATACAGATGGTGTTGGCACTGTAGCATAGCAAGTTAAGCCTTTGCCTGCAGTGCCAGTATTCAAGTCCTGGCTGCTCTGCCTCCCATCCAGCTCCATGCTAATGTGCCTGGGAAAGCATGGAGGGTGGCCCAGGTCCTTGGGCCCCTGCACCCACATGGGAGACCCCCATGAAGCTCTTGGCTCCTAGCAAATACCAAGCCATTGCAGCCATTTGGGGAGTGAATCAGCAACTGGGAGATCTCTCGCTCTCTTTCACGCTCCTTCTCTTTCTGTATCTCTGCCTTTCAGATAAATAAATAAATCTTAAGAAAGAAAAGAGGAAGAAATACCAATGATGATCAACTAATACTTGAAAAAATGCTCAAAATCACTAGCCATCAGAGAAATGCAAATCAAAGCCATGATATCATCTTGCTCCAGTTAGAGTGACTGACTGTTACCACAAAGAGAAAGCTAACAAACGTTGATGAAGATGTGAAGGAAATTGCAACCCTGACATGCTGTTGGTGGGAGTACAGATTAATGCAGCCACATGGAGAACAGTATAGAAGTTCCTCAAAAATAAAAATAGGTCTACCCTATGACCCAGCAATCCCACTTCTGAGTATATATCCAAGGGGAATGAAATCAGCACATGAAAGCGATATCTGCACTCCCACATTCATGGCAGCACCATTCACGATAGAAAATCAACTAGGTGTCCATGAATGGATGGATGGATGAAGAAAATGTAGCATAGGCACACAATGGAATATTATTCAGCCATAAAGTGAAATTCTGACATTTGCAGCAAAATAGATTGGAGCCCATTACATTAAGTGAACTAAACCAGATACAGAGACAAATACTAAATGTTCTCATATATGAAAGCTTTAAAATATTCTAAAAACTATTATATGCTAATATCAAATACTATATATATATATCATATATATGTACATATATATATATGATCTGAATTTAAAATAAAGGCTGGGATTGGTGGGAGGGTTGGATAAGAAGGACCAGTATACAGTAGGGTAAACATAATGGTTCTAGTAATTTGCCCCACAGTGGGGTGGCTATGATGATGTATTATATTCTATATAAAGAACTGGAATAGAAGAGGAGATCAGCTCCAAGCACAAAGAAATTTAAGAAAATGGAAATGCTGGCTTCCTGGTATGGTCATTTGTGCTTGTGAATATGTGTTGAAATGTTACACTGGGCCCGGCGCTGTAGCATAGCAGGTGAAGCCACCACTTTCAGTGCCAGCATCCCATATGGGTGCTGATTCAAGTTTCGGCTGCTCTACTTCTGATCCCACTCTCTGTTATGGCCTGGAAAAGCACTAAAAGATGGCCCAAGCCCTTGGCCCCTGCACCCACATACGAGACCTGGAAGAAGCCCCTGGTTCCTGGTTTTGAATTGGCACAGCTCTGGCCATTGTGGCCATTTAGGGAGTGAACCAGCAGATGGAAGATCTCTCTCTCTCTCTCTCTCTCTCTCTCTGCCTCTGCCTCTGCCTCTCTATAACTCTGCCTTTCAAATAAATAAATAAATCTTTAAAAAAAAGTTACACTGTGGGGCTGGCACCATGGCTCACTTGGTTAATCCTCTACCTGTGGCGCCAGCATCCCATATGGGTGCCAGGTTCTATTCCTGGTTGCTTCTCTTCCAGTCCAGCTCTCTACTGTGGCCCAGGAAAGCAGTGGAGGATGGCCCAAGTGCTTGGGTGCCTGCACCCACATGGGAGACCAGGAGGAAACACCTGGCTCCTGGCTTCAGATCGGTGTAGCTCCGGCCATAGCGGCCATTTGGAGGGTGAACCAACAGAAGGAAGACCTCTCTCTCTGTCTCTCTCTCTCACTGTCTAACTCTGTCAAATAAATTAAAAAAAAGTTACACTGTACTCCTTAAAAATGTTTAAGTATTACATGTTAATCTAAAAATTGAAAATAAATCGTAAATACATAATTTCAAGGGAGAAATTTGCAAAAGAAAGGAAGTGAAAATGTAGAAAATCTCATCCATGAATGATATTCACAAAAATAGTAGTACAGTTTGACTTGAAGGATACATATACAGGGCCAGCGTTGTGCTGTAGTGGGTAAAGCTACCAACTGCGATGCTGGCATTCTATATGGGCACTGTTCCAGGTTCTGGCTGCTCCACTTCTGGTACAGGTCCATGGTAACAGCCTGGGAAAACAGTGGATGATGGCTCAGGTGTTTGGACCCCTGACACCCACATGGGAGACCCGGATGAAGCTCCAGACTCCTGGCTTCAGTCTGGCCCATTTCTGGCCATTTCAGCCATCCAGGGAGTAACTCAGAGGAGGGAAGATTCATTTTCTCTCTCTCTCTCTCTCTGTTTCTCTCTCTCTCTCCCTCTTTCTCTCTCTCCCTCCCTCTCTCCGTAGCTCTTTCAAAGCATAAATAAATATTTAAAAAAAAATGTTGAGGCCGTCACTGTGGCCCAGCAGGTTAATGCCCTGGCCTGAAGCGCCAGCATCCCATATGGGCGCTGGTTTGAGACCCAGCTGCTCCACTTCCAATCCAGCTCTCTGCTATGGCCTGAGAAAGCAGTGGAAGATGGTCCAAGTCCTTGGGCCCCTGCATCCATGTGGGAGAGACCTGGAGAAATCTCCTGGCTCCTGGCTCCTGGCTCCTGGCTCCTGGCTCCTGGCTCCTGGCTTCGGATCAGCACAGCTCTGGCCGTTGCAGCCAACTGGGGAGGGACCAGCAGATGGAAGACTTCTCTCTCTCTCTCTCTCTCTCTCTCTCTCTGCGTCTCCTCTCTCTAGTGTACCTCTTTCAAATAAATAATCATTAAAAAATAAATTAAAAAATGGCACATATATATCAATTTTATTTTTAATCTACATGAATAATAAATTTAATTTCCATTAGAAAATTTGTTAAGAACAGCTGCCACATCCCATCCATCTTCCTAATAAATAAATAAAAAGAGAGAAAATTGAGAAGGTTAAAATAAATTATAGGAACATATAAATATACATATAAATTATGGGAAAGGCTGCTCAAATAGTATATTTATTTCACACTTTACCATATTGATTTCATCATTCATTCAACATTTATTGAACACCTGCTATTTACAAAGGTTTATGGATATGACTGAATCTCAGTCCATGCCTTCAAAAAATCAGAGTTCAGCCAGAGACAAAGAGAGAGTGAGAAGGAAGGAGGGAGGGAGGGGGAGGGGGAGAGAGAGAGAGAGAGAGATTGAGAGAAGCTATTTTTACAATACAGTGTGATAAGGACTATGATAGGGATTGAACTATGATTTAGCAGCAGCCTAAAGAAAGGTTGTACAAATTGGCCTGGCAGACAGGAAAGACTGCCTGGAGGAGGTGATTTTTGAGATGTGTTTTGAAGACGAAAATTTTCCAAAAGATGAAAGAGGCATGGAAGAAACGTGAAGCTCCCAGCAGAATGAACACAAAGGCATGGATCATGCTACAGCTAGGAAGAATAAGCCACACCCTTACCTTGTCCACCCCAGACACCACACGACGCACACAACCGGTGCTCAACATTTAGTGGATCGGATCACAATGAACAGCAACTCCTTCAATCCACTTCAACTTGACCAATATTCTACATCAGGGTTGGCAACTCCAGCCCTCAGATCACATCTCATCTGCTGCCTCTTTTTCTCAATAAAGCTGTATTAAGCCATAACCACACCCACTTGTTTCCACCTTATCTACAGCTGCTTTTGTGCCACAATGGGCGAGCTGAGTAGTTGGCAGTAGGAAACACTGCAGCCGGCAAACCTGAAAACATTTCCTATGTGACCCTCTGAAGAAGTCTGACATCCCCCATTCCCTTTAAAACATACAGCACTCGGAACTTGGAGCAAGTACTAAGTAAACACATCTTTCCATCTACCAGGTGAGTTGTATGCTTTCCAAGAGGAAGTTGTTCCCAATGTGTTTTGTTAGTTTCATGTGATAATGTAAGTACCTAATTCAATGAAATACGGTGTTTGCTGACAAAATGGGGGTGTGAAAAGGAAGGATTGTTTCTATAAAAACTAAAGCACAACCCTCTGAAAAATCTCCATTGTAACATGCTAATGAAAACTTCTATGGGGTTCGATGTGAGACAACCACAAGCTTGGGCAAAATCATAAAATATTAAGTGCACGTGTCTATACCTTTCACTCCGCTTTTTAAAAACCTGAAATCAGAAATGATGCATTTTGTGGAGGTGTTAATACAAGAAAGTCAACACAGAACTGTAAGAGGGGTCTTGGTCCTACATCAATAGATGGATGTTCATTTAGAATTTCAAGTTAAATAAAAATAATTTAAGTAATTGAGTGAGAAAGTAAATGAGCAGATAAATAATTATCAATGTATATTTCAATACAGAACTTCCTGATTCAACCAACTTCTTACTGTGAGGAGAGGAAAGGACCAAAAGGACCAGGTTCCTTTGGGTGAACAGAGACACAGATTACAACATCTTAAATTTGCTGAGGCTAACCCGGCTCCGCCAGACTCACCTCATACCCCGTTGCTACCTTGGCCTCAGAAGTGATCCAGATCACGGCCATCCATTTCTGCAATAACACCCAGGGCTGACTCCTGTGACGGCCAGACAAGCAGAGCCCAGACCTCCTGCCCGCAGCTCCAGATCAGGAAGGAAAGAGGAGCCCACACTGGCCCCAAATGGAGTAATGATTAATTACCAGGTTAGGCTGTGAACATGTCAACTCATTAAATCCCCTGAGTGTGGCATCCAGCTCTGACAAGCCATTAGGGAATGAAATGAAAGAAAAAGATATCACCTCTTCCTTACAAAACACAAAACCCAAAGTTCAGAAAACTTATAATTTGGTCTCTTTGCCCATCATGTTGCAGAACCTTAGACCTGGGGGCTGCACACGAACCCCTGCTTCCTTGGGCTTCTAAAGCAAGTGTGTTCCTTGTGGTGCATTAACTCTTTCCAGCAGAATAGCCCGTTGATTAATTCAAAACAGCTGGTAAGTTAATTCTCTTAAGATCCTTGATTAAAAGTCTTTTTTTTGGGGGGGGTGGCGGTTGGGGGAAGAACCGATTTGGTTTTGTCCCAGTGGATTTCTCTTTGCCCCCAAAGGCTACTTTGGGTAAAGGCAAAAGCCCTCTTTTTCAGCTTCGTAGGAGCAAGCAGTGCGACATCAGACAAGGGGTTAATGAATGCCAAACCCACAGGACACTCAGATGATCGGCTGCATTCACCAAGATCACAATGGGCTCTCAGTGCCACTTGGGGGGACAGGAGACCCCCCAAGAAGACGCAGTGAAGATGAAGACGAAAGCAATGATGAAACAAACAGGACCCAAGGCCTATAAATCTGCCCTCCTACCAAGCCAGCTTCCCAATACGTCAATCTTCCTGCTCCTCGTCCCTACCCACATTTGTCCCCGCCTCCACCCCCACAATTGCAGGTCCCCTCTCACCTCTTCCAAAGCTTCCTCCAACACTAGGTTAGGACCTCCGACATCCAGCAGTGCCCCACCCATGTACCAGCAGTATTTGTTATAAACGTCTGTTGTGAACATTGGCTTAATTAAATCTAGCACTGTTTTCTACTGTCCCCTAGTGTTCAGCTTAACCATGTCACATCTGACAGCAGGGCCATGTTTTATGCCCCCTTTGTCTCTTCCTCATTACACAGCAAAACATGTTTTCTTTCCCTTCTCATTTAGCTACAGTCTTTTCATAGCCCCTTAAATGGTAGTCAGGGCCCTGAGGTAGAGCACCAACTAGAAGCCATATGAATGCAAAGCTTTCCCGATGTCCACAAAGGAACAATCCCCCAAATTGCTATTCTGTGCCATCTCATAATCACGTGTGGTCACATGTAGAGGAAATGATATGCAGTCTCAAATGCAGGTGCAGTGGGCAGCCTCCGAAATGGTTCCCAGGAGCCCACTTTCTGGTGTTTGTACCCTTGTCCAACTTTCCCAAGACCTCTGGCCAACATCCAGAGAAACCCTAAGGCTGCCATGTGAGTATGCTTGAAAGCAAATCCTCCTTCAGGTAAGCTCTGAGATGGTTTCAACCTCACCTGACACCTTGATTACAAGCTTTGAAGAAGCCCTGAGGACCAGCCTAGTGAGCTAAGACTGCTTTCAGTGCTGGCATCCCATACAGGCGCTGGTTTGTGTCCTGGCTGCTCCACTTCCAATCCAGCTCTCTGCTATGGCCTGGGAAAACTGTAGAAAATGGCCCAAATGCTTGGGCCCCTGCACCTGCCTGGGAGACCTGGAGGAAGCTCCTGGCTTCTGGCTTCGGATCGGCACAGCTCTGGCTGTTGTGGCCATCTGGGGAGTGAACCAGTGGATGGAAGGCCTTTCTCTTTCTCTCTCTCTCTCTCTCTCTCTGTAACTCTACCTCTCAAACAAATAAATAAAATCTTTAACAAACAAAGAAGCCCTGAGCCAGAGGCACCTGTTTAAGTTTAAATTAACTACAGTTCTGAGATGCCCAATTTGGAGGGTGATTTGTTATATAACAATAGAAAACTAATACACTATATTTTCATCTAATATTAGCTGTTGCTTTTTTTCCATAAAATCCCCACCCCGGATGGGCAGAAAATTGTCTTATTCAAGCCTATAACTCTACATCCACATCTATTTCTCTGGGCATTTGGAATAGACGATTTAGAGAAGTAAGTACCCTTAGTCCTTGGTTTGTACTGGTCAACACTGCTGGGTTCATTGCCCAACTGTGCATGGCCCATGGAATTAGGTGGCAAGGAAGCGCCAAACCTTCCCCACCAAGCCTCAGCTCGGCCACTGAGGCTTTTGCTGAGGCTGGCCTGCACCCAAACCAGGCTCCCCTGAGGAAAGGGACCCCAGCTCCCAACAGACCTCCACCTCTGCTCAGGACTCCAAGAATAGCCCTTCTCTGCCACGTTTTTTTTAACAGTAAGGTCCAATTTAAAGATTTCATTTATTTGAGAGGTAGAGTTACAGATAGAGAGGGAGAGAAAGGTTTTCCATCCCCTGGGTCACCCCCCAGATGGCCGCAACTGCCAGAGTTGAGCCACCCCAAAGCCAGGAGCCAGGAGCTTCCTCCACATCTTCCACATGAGTGCAGGGGCCCAAGGACCCGGGCCACCTTCCACTGCCCTCCCAGGCCACAGGCAGAGAGCTGGATGGGAAGAGGAGCAGCCAGGACACGATCCGGCACTCATATAGGATGCCAACGCCACAGTTGGAGGCCCAGCCCACTATGCCACAGCACTGCCTCATTCTGCCACTTCTGCTTCTCATCCCCACAGTCCTACACCCCAGCATACACACACATGCCCTCAGCAGAATTTCAAGGGGTTTAGGATTTTGAAAGGAAACCTAGAGAATAGATTATCTTCAAGCTGCTAGTGCAAGAAGATAACACAATGGCCTTCTCAGAACTCAGAAAAAAAAAAATACAAATAGCTTTCATTCCTTCTGTTGCTCCCACAACTTCAAAAACAAAATACAAATTAATGTTTCAATGAATAATCACACTGTAATTATCTCCCTCACATATTCAAGAAAAAAAAAGTGTGCTCCTAGAAGGATCACCATACTTACCCTAAGGCTCTGGACACCTTCCAGAAAACTGTGTTGACCCATCACCTATGACAACCCCCCCACTCCCCACCCCCCCACATAGTCCCCATTACACGTAATTCAAAAAGATGGAATGAAAGATTTCCTAGTAGCAACCTACTCCTTCTATCTCCTCTCTCTGTTACAAAATAGCCCAAGCAACCAGCCACAAGACAGGCATAATGCAGGCAATAACTGCAATAAGTTTCTACTTATAAATGTGATTGAACTTGAACCAGGGAGGTCTGTCTGACCCAAAATTTCTTCCTAGTGATCTGCAACAATGACTTAAGACCCCTTTCGGAGCTTGGCTCATTTGGGTTGAAAGCATTGTCACTCCAAAGCTGAACTACCCATTGAGCTGTTCTTATCCAGGATCGCCTTCCTACAATTTAGCTCATCAGTTCTTTTCTAACAGGCAACTTATTGAAACAAGTTCAGGGTTCTTAAGTGAGTGGAGGAATAAAGAGATTTTGACAGGAAAGCCTGGGGAAGCAAAGAAAAGTATCTTGAGTGTAAGGCAGTCAGGGGGAGTGAGGTGACTAGAAAATACCTCCCATTACCATAAATTTGATATTGGGGTTATGATGGTATGTTCTGTTATGGTTATTCTAAGAAGGACAGCAAGGATGAGGCTACCTCTTGAGCATATATGGTCTCAGGAAGGGTTATTATTAGCGTCCAGAGGCTAATCAATGAGAAGACAGCAAAGCTGAGAGGTTCAGATGTCAGCATCCAGGTGCTGGTCAGCATCTAGTTGGGCATCTGTAGGTAGAACTTACAAAGATGATAGCCTCCCTATAACTAGAGACCCAAAGTTAGGAAAGAAAAAGGTCCCAAGAACACCCAAAGAATGGGGTAGAAATAGCCTGTTCTCAAGAGAGACGTGTTTATAAAACACGTTAACAGTGTTCTATGGCTGTTTTGTGCCCCCTCCGCTTGTAATGGAGACCCAATCAGTTAAGTCATTGCCTGCAGTGCCCCTCTAGAAGGGGCTACACCACCACCAGAAATGTAGTAAGGAGGGCACTGTACTTACTAATGCTCCTCTCCAGGAGAAAGCGTAGTGATTGAAATCATCCAAGAAGGAAGGTTGGGGGAAAAAACCCTGGGGGTCGGGTCCTCCGAGCAAGATGAAATCAGTTAACCACTGGACTTGTGATTTCCTAGGTTGGGTATGAAAATGTGGGTTAATGGTTAAATTACTCAGAGATTATCAACAAAAGGCTAAACTCCACTAGTAGTAATCTTTCTCTTTGCTTCCCAAATACACCCTTCACAAAGAATATTGGATTGAGGGAGCGCCATACTACTGTCTCGCTTTTGGAGTGTGGTCTATTCCAGTGCTGCTCATAAGACAATCCAGCCTTGACTCAACTTGACTGAGAAGCATGGGAAAGGACACTTGTATCTCACTTGGGTCAGAGGCCACTTGGGCTACCTGTGTTGGTCTCATCCAAGAAATCCCATATGGAAGATGAGCGTACAGTTGGCCAGTCCCCCTACCTCACCACACAGAAGATGCTCCTCCACTTAGCCAACTTCAGAAGAGCTGGGGCTTGTTTGTTGCTGTTAACTATCAAGCTATTGTTTCTTTTCAGGGGATCACTGAGAAACTAGGATGAAAGAGATAAAAGGAGGTAAGAGAAACTCTCAAGACAGATAACGAGTGCCTTATTCAGGGCTGGTATTGCGATGTGACAGGTGAAACCTCTGACTGTAACACCAGCATCCCATCCTGGAATGCCAGATGGAATCCCAGCTGCTCCACTTCCAATCCAGCTCCCTGCTAATGCACTTGGGAAGGCAGCAGAAGATGGCCCAAGTGCCACCCCTGTGGGAGACCATGATAGAGTTTCTGGCTCCTGGCTTCAGCCTGGCCCAGACCTGAATGTTGTAGCCATTTAGGGAGTAAACCAGCACAGGGAATCCATGTCTGTCTGTCTGTCTGTCTCTCTCTCTCTCTCTCTTTCTCCCTCTATCACTCTGCCTTTTAATTATTAATTTTTAATAAGTTCTTAGACATGAAATACAGAAGAAATACACTCTCCTGTCTTCATTCAACTTTGTTTTAGAAGAAAAAGAAAAATTATTTTGAATCACCTAGGTTTCATTGTTGGCATATTTTTTTATTTTCCTTTCTTCTTTATGTTATCTTCTTGATAGATTGTTATAACAAGTTAGGCAAATGCCAGAACCTGAAGATTCAGTCCCCAGAAGACTGCTCTCACCTCAGACACCAGTTGCAAGTTCAGAGGTGCCCAGGGCCACCCTCACTTCAGATGATCCAGCTACCAGTGTCAGGGATTCCCACAATCACTGTCAGGTTTGACACCTGCCTAAAATGACTCACAGAACTCAGGAAAGCACTGTACTTTTGATTACAGTTTTATGATAGCAAAAGGATACAAACCTGAGCCAGTCAAGGGAAGTGAGGCACTGAGGGAGATCTGGGAGGCTTCCAAACACAGAGCTCCCCTCATTTGCAGGAACTCGCTACTCTCCCGGCACTGAGAGCTGACAATTCACACGGAGCATTGCCAACTACAGAAGCGCACCCAGGTTTTGTGTCCAGAGGTCTGTTGTTGTCTCATTTTGTAGACATGACTGGTCCGTTCACTGCCCTCCTGTTGAACTCAACCTCCAGCCCCCTCCTCTTCTAACAGGGGAGGCTCATGTAACCGGCTCTCACCACGTAACTGGTCTTCCTGGTGTGGACATCTGCTATAATGAGTCACCTCATTAGCATAAACTAGCAGGCCAAGTGTGTTTTTTAGGCTCCATTATGAGTGGCAATGACACTCCTATCACTCTGGAAATTCCAAGGGTTAGAGCAGGGACAAAGGCCAGACCTGTTGCTGAATATATTTACTTTATCACTACATAAGAATCCCCCTGGGGCTGGCACTGTGGTGTACACGGTAAAGCCGCTGCCTGCAGTACCGGTATCCCATATGGGTGCCAGTTCAAGTCCCAGTTGCTCTATTTCTGATCCATCTCTCTGCTGTGGCCTGGAAAAGCAGTGGAGGATGGCCCAGGTCCTTGGGCCCTGCACCCACATGGAAGACCCAGAGAAGGCTCCTGGCTCCAACTTCAGATCATTGCAGCTCCAGCCCTTGCAGCCATCTGGGGAGTAAACCAGAGGATGGAAGACCTCTCTCCCTCTCTCTCTCTCTCTCTCTCTCTCTCTTTCTCTCTCTCTTTCTCTCTCTCTCTCTCTTTCTCTCTCTCTCTCTCTCTGCCTCTGCTTCTCTGGAACTGTCTTTCAAATAAATAAATAAATCTTTAAAAAAAATTATCCCCCAAAATGTATCTGGACAGGACCAGTGTTGTGGCATAGTGGGTAAGGCCACTACCTGCAACACCAGCATCCCATATGGCTGCCAGTTCATGTCCTGGCTGCTCCATTTCCAATCCAGTTCCCTGATAATGCACCTGGGAAAGCAGAAGAAGATGGCTCCAAATGCTTAGGCCCCTGCACCCACCTGGGAGACCTGGAAGAAGCTCCTGACTCCTTGCTTTGGCCTGGCCCAACCCTGGTTATTGCAGCCATTTGAGTGAAGCAGATGAAGAACTCTCTGTGTGTCTCTCTCTGTCTCTCCAGCTCTGCCTTTCAAATAAATAGGTAAGTCTTTTTTAAAATGTATCAGGAACATGTTTAAAAGGTATGTCACTCATCGCAGATGGGAAATTCAATGGCATAGCACAATCTAGGATTTTGATGCCAATTACCTATTGAATGACCTGAATGGTTCCATTGCTGAAGAGCTTTGGCTGACTGAAAACTGGCATCTTTTTAATGGGCTTAATCACAATCCTTCAGCAATTGACCCCCAAGATAAGTTTGGAAGGTTGAAAGCAGTAGAAGAAGCGTATATCGTAACCTTGAAGCCAAATGGTTGGAAGTGATTTAACTAAAAACTGATAAAACTCTCCTAAAATATCCAACGACCCTCCCCTTTTTGTCCTGAAAAAAATATTTAAAATGAAAAAGTATAAAACATGATTTTTTTTAAACTTTTATTTAATGAATATAAATTTCCAAAGTACAGCTTATAGATTACAATGGTTTCCCCCCCATAACGTCCCTCCCACCCGCAATCCTCCCCTTTCCCACTCCCTCTCCCCTTCCATTCACATCAAGATTCATTTTCGATTCTCTTTATATACAGAAAAAAAAAAGTATAAAACATGAGCAATCAAATATGCCCTTTGCGTTGACACACAGGGGAGATTGCAAATGCACTGTGCTAGTTCTTGGAAAGCACAGCTTCCCAGCCTTACCCCGCGTCAGGGTGGGAGGAGGCTCCCTGGGCCGCCCATCACAGGCTCTCCTCCGTGGCCCTTTCCCAGACAGTGGGGATTCTTGTCCTGCAGATGCCCACAGCAGACCTGGAGTGCATTAGTGAGGACCTACAGCAACTCTAACAAGTGTTCCTCTGCAGAACTCAAAGAGCGTGTTCCTTTTGTGTGTTTGTTTTCGATGAAGAGGAAGGATCCCCGGATCTACTTCCACAACTCATTTCCTTTTCTTGACTTTTCCAAACTTCCAGTGCAATTAGATGACTATGATACAGACAGCACTCTGCAAAGATTAGCATGAAATCTGTTAGGGAAATCAGTTATGGTCCCACTTTCCGGGAGTTTATTATTCAGCTCAAGAAGTAATACTAACACACTGAAATCTTTCCAAAAAGAAAACAAGAATCCCCCAAAAAGGAAATGCCATAAAAAGAACCTTAGGAACTCAAGGTGAAGAAAAATCGAAGCTCAATTGAATCTGGAGAAAGGCTTCTTAAGGGATGTGAAATGTAAGTTACACCTGGAGAAATTGTAGGAATTTTAGCCCACAGAGAATGGGGTAGAGAGAGGCATTCTAAAAATATAAGCTACCACAAGGGGAAATGTAGACATAAGAAAACATGTAGGGACTGGCACTGTGGCCCAGTGGGTTAAGCTGCCCCATGCAATACTGGTATCCTATATCAGAGTGTCAGGTCAAGTCCCAGCAGGTCTGCTTCTGTATCCAATAAAGGTGCCGGTTCTAGTCTGGCTGCTCCTCTTCTAATCCAGCTCTCTGCCTGGGAAGGCAGTGGAGGATGGCCCAAATGCTTATCTCTGTCTTTCTGTCTTTCTCTCTCTCTCTGTCAACTCTGTCTTTCAGATAAATAGCAAGTCTTTTCAAAAAATAAAAGCAAACATGTAAATGCATAAAGGAGAAAAATACTTATCAAGGAAGTTGTTTTGGAGGGAGGGACAACCTGAAAGCTAAGCATAAAACATCGACCTTGCCCCTGAGGAAGCTGAAGTCTATAGTTTACAAAAGAAAAAAAAATCAGATCCAAGCTAGATAAAGAGGATTTGTAGCTAGTTGTCTTATTTCTAAAACAGACTTGTGAATGTTTACATGGCAGAAAAACAATGAACAAATATTGGAATGGGTATCTGAATAGGAATATAGCTGCTATTCTATTATGAAAGAAAATTATTTCTCAGAGAAACTATATTCCTTAATTATGTGTTAGTTCAGAAAACCCCAAGTTCCTACTGTGAAAAACAATACTGGGTGAAATTCAAACTCATAAACAGGTACTCACAAGGCAAACAACAACCAAGGAAAAACCACTTACAAGGAGAATTTTATTTCAACAAATGTCCTTTAAAGTACTAGCCACATACAATATAGGCCAATAACTCAAATTAAAATTATTTTAATATCACAAGTCTGAGAGCTCTGGAAAATACACTGGGTGACAGAACTGGGACCCACAGTAAAATAATAAGATTGCATGATGGTCTTTACCTCTCCAGATGTATTTTAACAGAAATAAAGCAATGTTCAATGCAAGATATAATACATATGGCTTGCTATCACAGCTAAAAAGAAAAATACTAGGAGCCATAATATGGTTGCTCCCAAGAGAGCAAAAGCAAACATGGGCTATGTGAACAGCAGGTCAATGTCTAGAGGCCCTAGCTGATCAATTCTGCACAGGTGGCATCTTTAAGTAGAGTATAGATCCAGAGGTGAGGACAAGGACAATCCATGAGGCAGCCTGCAAACAGTCAGCATGAGGAAAAGAGGGGTAGAATGGCTGACTTCCTGTCTAAAAGGCTGTACTAATCAGAAAGGACTTGACTGGTTCTTTACTGTGCAATTGCTCAGCTTCCCAAACCAAAACTCAGGACATATTGCCTGACAGAGAGTTTTTGTCCACTTTCAAGGATAAGAGGCAACTTAGGACATGTGGTCTGAATAATGAGAATTGTAAATCCCCAGGACCCTAATCTTAAAAGACAGTAAATACTTGAGATCAGAAATGATGGTCTGGGGCCAGCGCTGTGGCGTAGTGGGTAAAGCTGTTGCCTGCAGTGCCAGCATCCCATATACGCTGGTTCGAGTCCTGGCTGCTCCACTTCTGATCCAGCTCTCTGCTATGGCCTGGGAAAGCAGTAGAAGATAAGTCCTTGGGCCCCTGCACCCATGTGGGAAACCCTGAAGAAGCTCCTGGCTTCTGATCGGCAGAGTTCTGGCCATTGTGGCCATCTGGGAAGTGAACTAGCAGATGGAAGACCTCTCTCTCTCTCTCTCTCTCTCTCTCTCTGCCTCTCTGCCTCTCTGTAACTCTGCCTTTCAAATAAATAAATCTTTAAAAAAATAAGAAAAGAAATGATGGTCTAATATAGATAGAATCAAGCACTAAAGTGATCATATAAATAAGACTGTTTGGAAACAATAGTAGACAGAATTAAAAAGGAGTGAAGGTTCCAGCATGGGAAGCAGTCCATACAGCAGACTCGTAGAATGACAATCACTTTAAGAAGCACTCCAAATTCAGAATCAGCCCTTAAGGCATTCCAGTCTGGCTAGAGAGCCCAGGGGGAGCATTTCAGGCATGAAAAGCAAGACACTCTGGAAAAAAAAAAAAAGTCCTACCTTCATAAAGGACCCCTGTGGGTGATACCCTAATGAAAAGAAATGGCCACCAAAGAAGGAGGTACTTTTCTCTGAAGGGAGGAGAGAACTTCCACGTTACTGATGGCCTTGTTGAGGTAGTGGATACAAAAGGTTTCCATAGCCGAGGCAGCTCATGACAAGAGCCTTGGGTGCTCACTGATGCCATACATCAGAGTGTTATTTGTTAAATAAACAACAACAGTCACTGTGCACTAACTTCCCATGCAGGACCTCTGCCCCCAAAGAGTTGTATCATGAGACTTAATAGTAAAACTTGTTCTCAAGAATAACTTCCTTTTAGTGTATTAAATGGAGGATATTATTATGTCTCATAAGTTATAGTTATGGCCGGCGCCGCGGCTCACTAGGCTAATCCTTCACCTTGCAGCACTGGCACACTGGGTTCTAGTCCCAGTCGGGGCTCCAGATTCTGTCCCGGTTGCCCCTCTTCCAGGCCAGCTCTCTGCTATGGCCCAGGAGTGCAGTGGAGGATGGCCCAAGTGCTTGGGCCCTTCACCCCATGGGAAACTAGGAGAAGCACCTGGCTCCTGCCATCAGATCAGCGCGGTGCGCCGGCCGTAGCACACCGGCCGCGGCAGCCATTGGAGGGTGAACCAATGGCAAAAAGGAAGACCTTTCTCTCTGTCTCTCTCTCTCTCACTGTCCACTCTGCCTGTCAAAAAAAAAGTTATAGTTATGTCTAAGAGCTCACAAAAGATGTATCATCCTTGGGTTCTTCCTTAAAGACAATTAAGTTTCTAAAAGGAAAGGGGAGGGGAGGAAGGGGAAAGCAGAAGTGGGGGGGGGGCAAAATCACTTTCGAGAAGCCATAACATAGAACAGCCCTGGTCTAGACTGCTGAGGAACAGTTCTCTTAGTTTTTTTTATTATTATTATTCCATCTTTCTTATTTCTTTTTCTTTCTTGGACTAAATGGGAGAGGGAGGAAGAAGGGGGTAGAATGGGTGGGAAGTCGGGTAGGCGGGGAAGAATTACTATGTTCCTAATGTTGTATTTATGAGATACATATATGTAAAAAAAAAAACTGGATAAATTTACAAATCTTAAGAGAGTGGAATATAGGACTTGGATTGGTGGATGAGTAAGAAAGGTGCCAACGATGCCAGGTTTCCTTGAAAGATAGTGATTGTGTTCAATCAAAGAATGGACACCAAGCACTTTTGCTAAAGATGAGTTTAGTTATGGACAGGTTTGAATTTGAAGAGGATAAAAAAATAATAGGGTAGGCAATTGGCACAATGGTTAAGACACCCCTGACATGGCTGCATCCCATATCAGAGTGCTTTGGTCCAAGTCATGGCCCTACTTCTAGTGTAACTTTCTGCTAATGCTAATGTACCCTGAGAGACAACAGGTGACAGCTCAAGTATTTGGAATCCTGACACACACATGGGCGACTCAGACTGAGTTCTTGGCTTCTATCTTCAGCCTGGCCCAGCCCTGACTATTGCAGACATTTGGGGAATGAATCAATAGATGAAAGACCTCTCTCTCTCTCTTTCTCCCTCTCTCTTCCTCTCCCTCTCTCCCCCTTCCTTTCCCTCTATCATTCTGCCTTTCAAAATAAATAAATAAAAAATGATTGTTTTTAAAAAATCCTGAGAGTATAGAAGACTCTAAGAAGGAAAAACAAATGACATTTAAAGAATGGAA
Source organism: Oryctolagus cuniculus (assembly GCF_964237555.1). NCBI lineage: Eukaryota > Metazoa > Chordata > Mammalia > Lagomorpha > Leporidae > Oryctolagus > Oryctolagus cuniculus. Next base: position 154,082,287 of record NC_091433.1, read on the forward strand.
AATAAGAATGGTATCAGACATCTCGACAGCAATATTAGAAGACAGCAAGGTAAGACTTCAAAATAATCAGAGAAAATAATGAAAAACATAATTCTATACCCAGCCAAACTATGAATCAAGAGTGAAGGCTGAACTATTTCCTTATGCACAGTCTCAAAAATATATTTCTTGTGCATGCTTTCTCAAGAAACTTTAAAGATATGTTTCCCCAAAACAAAGATATACCAAAGAGGGAGGAAGGGAGGGAGGAAGGGAGGGAGGGAGGGAGAAATGGAGAGAGAGGGAGGGAAGGAGGGAGAGAGAGAGAGAGGGAGAGAGAGAGAGAGAGATAGGAGCCATATAACAGTATACTCAGGGCAAATAGGTAAATAGAACCTCCGATATGATCAGAAAGTAAGTATTATGGCAACAGTGGGGCAGCCATTTTGTAGAGCAAACAGTCCAGATTAAAGTAGAAGAGAACAAAACTCTGAGAGGCACATTTCCAGAAGAAATCAAAAGTGATCATCTCCTGACAGGTTTATATATGGAAGACTGGATTCACAGTAGTTTTACAAAGGTGTTGAAGGCTATAAAAAGACTTATCAAAAAGATTGGAAAAAAGCTGAATAAATTTATTTGAAGACCAAGAGAATCTCAGGAAAACCAAATGTTGAACTAGAAAGAAAAGGCATTCATAACATAGTTCTTATTTCAACACTGAACAGTGTTAACATAGTTATTAATTATGAAAATAATGAAAATGGATGTTTTAAAATGCATGAAAAATCATATTGGATAGACACAGGGTGATGAAATATGTGTAGGTAATGAATGATTATATCAGATATCTTTTTCTGTGCAACAAGTCATCCTAAAATGTAATTTGTTAAAAGGACTGAACTCTTACCTGCTTACAGGACAGCAATTTGTACTGACCTCAGAGAGACAGTCCATCACTCACGTGGCTGCTGTCTCTTGGGGAATCAACCAGGACAGGTTACCTAGGATGGCCTCACACTTGTGTTTGGGGACTGATGCTGGCTGTCCACTGCGGGTCTAAGGGCTTCAGCCAGGACACATCATTTGTGTTTCACATGACCTATCACCCTCCCATCAGTTAGACTTGGCTTGTTTATGTAAGAGCCATACATACACACCAATGTTCAAAGCAGCATTACTCATAACAACTAAATGTTGGAAACACAAAACATATATCAACAGATGAATGGATGAACAAAATGTGATATGTTTTGGAACACAATGGAACATTATGTAACCTCAAAAAGGAAAAAAATTTGGCACATTCGGTAACACGGCTGAGCCTTGAATACACTATTCTAAGTGAAATTAGCCAGTCACAAGGAGACAACTACTAAACGATCCCACTTACATGAGGCACCTAAGAGTAGTCAAATCCATAGATGGGAAGTAGGATGCTAGTTCCTGAGGGCTAGGGAAAGGCAAGAATGGTGAGTTATTGTTTGAAGAGTGAGTGCTGAGTTCAGTTTAGAAGATGAGAAAGTCTTAGATGGTGGTGATGGTTGCACAGCAGTGTCATCACACACAATGCCACTGAACTGTACACTTAAAAATTATTAAGTTGTAAATTTGTTTATCTTTATCTCATAAAATTGATTTTATTGTATATTAAACAGAAATAAATGCTTCAGAAAGAAGTTGATGAGAAGAAGGGATTGAATGGCTCAAAAGGGAGGCCTGTGGTTAAGGACTGGCCTTTGGTTGCGTTCCTTCTTTGCTTCTTGTTTTTCCTTTTTTCCAGACTGGAGATGCCTTGAGCATACTTATAAGCTGAGGGACAAGAGCATCAGTCTAGCTCTGGGGGTTGACAGCACCGAGGGGAAGACCACAGTGGAGAGAAGTGTCTACCTTAGGAGGCATCTGAAGCTTGCCCACACAGGATGTGTTAAAGACGGTTTGGTTTGGTCGTTGTTGAATTGTCACAGACAAGGAAAACATGAGTCCCTTTTATTCCTGAGAGCCTTATAAAATTATACATGCCTGATACATTTCCTCCGAGTAAACTGCATTGACTGGCAGGAACTTGAACCAATCACTTACCATTTACACATTTGTCAATCAGTGTCCTTGGAGAATCAGCTGGAGGTAAGAGTATTTTTACACAGACAAGATGGCAAAAAACTTGACTGTGTCTTGGTGGTGTTCTCTAAAGGGGGAGTTATAAATACTTCTCTCAATTTCCAGGATGCTTTAAAGATCTGGTCTGCTTCCCTTTGCAGTAAAAGGTGGGTTTTGAATGCAGGGTCTCTTGGCTTCCAGTGTCACTGGGATCTATCGTGAATGCACAGGAGCCTAGTTTGGTCATTGAAGAAATGAAATAAGAAAAGGAGAGAAGATTGTCTCCGAGAGATATCAAATGAGAGAAGACTTCCTCTGAACTAAAAGGAGGTCAGAAGCCTTAGCAAGTCGTCCTCAATTCCCACCTAATTGGTCTGTGCCTAATTGGTCTGCGCCTCTGCCCCCACGCAATCTCCAAGAGCAATGACCCTTGATACCATACAGGGCAGTGGAGAGAAAGCTTCTAACTCTCTGTTTAGCTTGGAGAGGAGACTTGAATGTTCTGAAGACTTGGTCTGAGATACAAGTGCCACCTCTGTTACCTAGGTTGACATGGGCTAATATGAAACCATCTCAGTAATTTGATGTACTTGGAAAAATGTGGTACTGCTGATTTGTGAGGATAAATACAATATTCACATCTCTAAAACTAACTGAAGTTTTTGAAAGGCTTATTTATTTATTTGAAAGAGTGACAGAGAGAGAAGAGATGGATCTTCCATCCACTTGTTGACTTCCCAAATTTCCACAAAAGCCAGGGCTGAAGCAGGCCAAAGCCAGGAGCCAGGAACTCCATTCAGGTCTCCCATTTGGGTATCAGGGGCCCAAGTACTCAGGCCATCCTCCACTGCTTCCTGGGGAGTGGGGAGAGTATGGGGAAGGGACATCAGCAGGAAGCCAGATTGGAAGCAGAGTACCTGGGACTTGATCTGGCGCTCTGGGTTGGGATGCATGGGTTGCAAGCAGTGGTTTCACTTGGTGTGCCACGACATAGCTGAACTTTTTCATCTGAATGAATTAGCAACTCTGCCCCAGCTTTGATATGGGAGAGTTGGCAAAATTTCTTCAAATTTTACCCCTTCCTCAGAGCTATGAACCATAACATTTTATAGATAACAAATAGTCATAAAACACCAGAAAATACCACAATTATTCACATCTCCAACCCCTTACACTGACAGCCACATTCATCTGTATTCCTAACAGCAAGTGCACTTATGAAGAGTGTGAAACAAACGAAAAAACACACGACTACTTTGATGCCTCTGTTCTAGCTTTCCTCCATGGACACCCACCTACGCTCAGATGACCTCCCATCTCTTGATTTCTCTTATCCAGAAATCCTAAGGACGGCCTTAACTTCTGACCCCATCAGGGTAGGATCCTAGATCATGCAAGGTCTTGGAAAAAAAAAAAATCTATGTGTTCCCATGACAACCAGAAACCATTCTAGAGCCTGCCTCTTTGGGACATATTTTTGCTGCTTCTTGGTATAGGAAGAGAAAAGATGGAGAAGGGGAAAGACAGTGGGTGGGGGAAAGGAGCGGAAAAAGAACTGAGAGAGGAGGGACTAGGACATTAGGGAGGAGGTGGAAGGCCACCAAACAGGGAACCCTCACACTACCCAGCTGAAAGAGTATATACACATCACTCACAACCAGAAAGACTCCGGGCGACCTTTCTGTCACCACCTATTGTCTGTCTCTCTCTCTCTGTTTCTCCTTCTTTTTTTAACCTTGTAATCCCCAGCACCTTCGCTTTTCTCAATATGTTTTATCTGCATGAAAGCTCCTCCTGGAATTACAATCAATAGGCACTTGAGTTTCCTCCCTTCCCTTCTTCCATTTAATATACAAAAATGAGCAGGGGGTCCACTACAACTGGATGAAATCACTAATCATTACAGTGCTCCGACTGCAGCCCCCTGCCGCATGGAAAATTGCTTTTTACTGTGGCCAGACGTGTCTGGGGTGCGTCCAGGGCCTTCCTGGGAAAGAAAGCACAGATAGTTGTCATACCACAACCTCACCAGCAGTTTCACAAAACTCATGAAGCTGGAATGATCTGCAAGATGCAGATGCGGCACACACACACACACACACACACACTGTTCCCGGAGCAGTTTCCCTAGTCTCTTCACACCCATTCTCCCTCTCTTTTGATTTATTGAAAGTGACACAACGGGGCTTCTAAGTTCTTTCGTTCTTTGTTTCTACTTATAAGTAATTACTTCAAAAACTGTGCAAAAATTGCAACAAAATATTGCTCAACTCTTGAGAATCTGTTACATCTCTTCTGGGGAAAGGTCAGAGAGATGTGGAAAGCCATTCTAGCGTTTTCCTCATTAAAAACTGTGCTAATCAGCATGAGGTGTGAAATGGGCAACTTAGATTTCATAGCGGTTAACATTCCCTTCAGCTCTGTCCCTTTAAATTTCCAAAGAAACAGTGAAATGTTTTTTTCAGCCTACTTAGTCTGGTCTTTATAGAGAAATCTGGGGACATCTAATTTGATGATAAACGCAAACAATTTCAGACCAAATTAACTGGTTATTTTATGCTCTACCCCGCCACTTCCCTCAGTCAGACAAAAATGCTGAAAGACATGCGAGGAAGACAAAGAAAGCTTGTGGGACGAATCCACCCCCACGCACAGCCTGCATGCTGCAGACTGGGGAGGGCACTGAATCCTACCGGAGACTGTGCAAGTGGGAGATGAGGAGAGGGACGAGGAAGAAGGTGCAGTCCAGGGGAGTCTGAGGACCCTGGGAATACCGAGGTGGGGAGGAAAGGTATTAAGAGGAAAGCAGAGAAGAAGAAGGGAAGGCGCCCAGGGCGAAAGAGAACAAGGAAGCAAACAGCAGTCCCGTAGACAGGGAGAGAGGGCACTGATCAGAGCAGACACGGAAGCATCGGACAGAAGACAGTGGAGCCTGGACACAGCCTTGCATGCCAGCCGCCCTGGTCTACAGTGGTGGCCGCAGAGCCTTCCCTCTCGGGGTTCCCTTGAGTGCTTGCGCCCGCGCCCCTGCGGACGACTTGATTAAGGAGCTGTGGCAGGGCCTCGTCGCATCTTCATGATTCAGGACTTAACCTTCCACTTCCTGCCTGTGGTTATGGATCTTTTATCTGCTTTCTCTTTGGAGCCTAATGAATTCCTGTTAAGTCTTTATAGCAGTTGTCCTTTTCACTTAAATCTTCCCCCTGATCCTATTTACTGGGGTTTATAGTTCAGAGTGTTGTGTGCTAAATTGTTTGTGTTTTTACAACCGTCACTAAATGCTGACTCTGGAAAGTGGTTAAGTTGCCAAGAGGAACATCCTCGGAGAAGGAATAAATGGAGCCTCTTGGACAGGTGGTGTTTTCTGCTTTCTTCCACCTGCTGGGTCCGCCGTCCTGGAGGCAGGGCTTGTCAGCACCGAGAGGTCCTCGTGGCCTCCCCTTACTTAGCTTGAAAGGGTAGGGAGGTTGAGGAAATGACCAGAAGTCAGGAGGTCCAAGTTCTGCTGCCATGGCTAACCAGGTGACCATGCCACTTCAGCTCTTTGAGCTCCAGTTTCTCACCTTAAATTGGGATCGATGTGCCTAATTAGGTAACCTGATCCCAGTTTGTACGTGGTTTATCTGGGGAATGACAAAGGGGTGAGATGATTAATGAGGAGGGGGTACTAACTAAAGCAATGAGGGTACCGGAGGAATAGGTAAGCTGCAGCCAGGGTAGGAAATGTCTTGAATCTGTGCTTCTCAGGAAAGCAGGTAGAAATTATGATATCAGCAGGCCTAATTCCCCATAAGGAAGTGGATGCTTTACTTCTTTGGCTTAAGAAGTGCTAAGGAACCCAGAAGGGCTGCTCTAATCATGTACATCCTTCCTGGCACCCCGGTCTTTGGAGGTCTTGTCCCCTGAGTTCCCCTAATTCGGCATATGGTCCTCTCTCTCTTATGGCTAAAGCAGCCTGCAAGGAAATCTCTGGCTCCTCAGAGTACTTTCCCCACGGGCCACTCGGAATTATTTTATCATGAGGCGCAGGATCCTGAGAGAAGGATGTCAAACGCACTTCCATCAAATAGTGTTGCTACACAAATAGCCTCTTGAGACTAAACAGCAACATTTGGGGGAATGGTGACGTTTAGGCTACTGCCTTTTGTGAGTCTCTTTCCTTCTGTCCTTGCCTTCGGAGATGATAATGTTCTCAACTCCAATGACCATTTTTAGACATTCCACAGATAGGACAGATACCCTGACAAAATGACGTGTTACATAATACAAAGACAATTCAAGTATTTTACTAAGTCCATGTTTTTAGGTTCTGAGTACTTGGTAAAGAAATCAGGGACATCTGACCTCAATTTTTTTTCTTTTGCTTAATTTTTAATTGTTGAAGCTAAAGTATATTTGGTGGAATATGTTGAGTTCCACCAAAAAAAATCAATTGAAAATTATTAAAGGAGTGAATAATTGAGCTAATTATGTCCTAGGTTAAAATGTTAGCATTTTGGTGAAAGCGCTGTGGCTTGGTGGGCTAAGCCTCCACCTGAGGCACTGGCATCCCATATGGGTTCCAGTTCAAGTCCCAGCTGCTCCTCTTCCAATCCAGCTCTCTGCTATGGCCTGGGAAAGCAGTGGAAGATGGCCCAAGTGCTTAGGCCCCTGCACCCACATGGGAGATGGGAAGAAATTCCTGGCTCCTGGCTTCGGATCAGCACGGCTCTGGCCATTGTGGCCATTTGGGGAGTGAACCAGCAGATGGAGGACCTCTCTTTCTGTCTCTCCCTCTCTGTAACTCTACCTCTCAAGTAAATCTTTTTTAAAAAGTAAACATTTTTACTATTCTTTAAACTTTTGTTAAGAAAGTAAGTATTTAAAGGGGGAAAATGGGATGGAAAGAACAATTATTGAATGTGTACTATGTGCTTAATGCCAGGCTCAACATTTTTTCTGTATAAATTTGTAGAGTTAATATATTTAATCCTCACAACAACCCAAGATATCAATAATGTTGTGCCTATTTTATCTGGGAGATGAGGTTGAGTTTTCATGGCTTGCAAAGTATCACAAAGGCAGTAGAAATGGAGAAAGCAAAGGGTTCTGGGTGCTTATGGTAAAGAGAAGCAAGGAAACACTGTGAAAAGGGATAATGGGCCCAGGAAGGAGCACAAACATATGCAAAAGATGAATTTTGTGACTTCACCAATTTAGAGGATTGCCCTAAAACTTAGCCTCCCACTCAGTTTCTGCCATTCACTTATTCATACATTCATACTATCAACAATGATTGAACTACCCCATGTAAGGCAGTGTGCCTACTGTTGCAGGCTGTGTATCAACATGGAAACCAGAGGATTCTGCTCCCCCGGGAACCGACAGAGTAGCGGGAAAGAAGAGATCTGCATAAAGTCTTTGTACCTCTCATGCAATGCAGATAATTGTGTCTGCTGAGAAGGGTCCAGACAAAGCCTTATGGCCATTTGAAAAAAATATACATGGATCTAGGTGGTGAGATTTAGGAAGACTCCCAGAATAGATCACCCAGAAGGATGGCAGATTTTAGATTTGTAAAGAAGGGAAGGAGGAGCATTCTAAGTGAAGAAACAAGGCCCAACAAAGGCACAAAGTCAGGAGAACATGGAGCATTGGTGAGGAAGAGACAGCGGTTGAACTTTTCTAGAGAATGATGAGTATGAAAGTGACAGGATTTGGGACTTGCTACCCCATAATATGATACCACAGCATGCTACATGTTTTAAACTGAAGGAGTTTGAGAAACGGCAGGCATGGCGAGGATGTTCTGACCTCCCCTGAAGCAGATCCTAAGACCCCAGCCCTGGAAGAAAGGAACACATCTATCCCCAGACACAGTGTTCCCCAGAGGAATCTGAACAAACACGCCTCTTTCTCCCCCAGCTCATTACATTTAGCTTATCCTCCCGTTGCCCTATCCTGGTTCTCCACAACTTCCCACTCTTCATCAAACACTTGTTGAGTCTTTGCTTCCTAATAAAGGCCTCTGTAGCACGCAAATCTCACATTAAATAGAATTGTTTTTCTCTTCTTAATCTGTCTTTTGTTATATGGGCCCCAGTCAATTAACCTACGAAGGGGAAAAGAAAAATATGATTCTCCTCCCCTACAAAGGAAAAAGTAGAATATAAGATTGAAACGATAGATTGGGTCCCTACCCTGTAGACACGCCCAGACTTACCTGCACCATAGTGGAGCAAGCAGATTAAACTCCTTCCAGCCTCACTATGTAAAACGGAGCTGATAGGATCCTACTGCATAGGCTGGTATGAGTATTAAAGAAGGTAATAATACAAAGCAGGGTCGGCACATAGTATAGATGAATAGAGACAAGATCATCCAGAGTAGAGAGGAACATTGACTGAGAATCCATTCTTGGGGGAGCTCTGCATTTGGGAGAGACTTGGAAGAGCAATGTAAAATGGAGCAGTCGACAAGCTAGAAGAATCAGGAGAAGGTAGTGTTGCAAAGATCTAACAAAAGAAGGGAGTGATGAGCAGCACCATATGATCAAGAAAGAGAAGGACTGGTCATGCTATGGTTTGAATATGGTTTGTCCCTTCCAAAACTTATGTTGGAGTTTAATTCCCATGGTGCACTGTCCAGAGGATGGAAACTTGAATTCAGTTATGATGTTCAGAGGTTGGGTCTTTGGGAAGTGGTTAAGATTATAAAAGGTCTTCAGGGTGGGACCCCCCCAAGACTGAAAACCCATGGCTTTATAAGAAGAGGGGGAGAGATCAGAATAGATACACACACGCTCCTGTTTCCTGCTCACCATGTGATGGGGTGCACCATCTTGGGACCCTGCCAGGAAGAAGGCTATCCCCAGATGCAGGCCCTCAACCTAGGACCAGAACTGAGAGCCAAAATAAGCCGCTTTTCTGTTAACTTAACCCAACCTGTAGAGCTATGTTATTAGCAACATAAAATGGACTAATACAGGCAGAGAACTTTTTTTATCTTTTCAAGAACGAGTACAGTGGGGAGTCCAAGAGTGATGAGTAAATGAACTGAGAGGGAACGGAAGCAACAGGATCGAGCTACTCTTCTGAGAGGCTTGAAAAAGAAATGGGAGGAGAAAAGGTACCATTTGTCAAAGGAGGGACTTTGGGAGCACCCAGTCAGCTGAGCACCTTCCCAGGAAGAAAAGGAAGAGACGGGAAAGAGCTACACTTGGAAGCTCTTTCAAAAAAGTCTACTAGAGGCCGGTACTGCGGCTCACTAGGCTAATCCTCTGCCTGCGGCGCCGGCACACCAGGTTCTAGTCCCGGTAGGGGTACCAGATTCTGTCCCAGTTGCTCCTCTTCCAGTCCAGCTCTCTGCTGTGGCCTGGGAGTGCAGTGGAGGATGGCCCAAGTGCTTGGGCCCTGAACCCACATGGGAGACCAGGAGGAAGCACCTGGCTCCTGGCTTCGGATCAGCGTGATGCCGGCTGTAGCGGCCATTTGGGAGGTGAACCAACAGAAGGAAGACCTTTCTCTCTGTCTCTCTCTCTCACTGTCTAACTCTGCCTGTCAAAAAAAAAAAAAAGTCTAATAGATAATGAATTTAAGAAAAACACTACCCCCACAACATGTAAAATAGGATTTAGCTGCAAATATCTCATTTTCCAAAAAACAAAAACATATTTCTTAAAACAGTCCCCCAGCACTAAAAGACTTAATGTATTAGCAGGTGACTGAAGGGCATCATGATCAAAGGCTGGGCAAATACTTCTGCCAAGAGTCTGGGTAATCTTCCAGGATCTTCTATTTCCTGTACATCAGTGCTAAGTATTTAATCTCATCTAAAAGTGAGAGCCAACAAAGAATGGCAGTTGGTGAACTGATTCAAAAGTATCACTCCCTTTGAGGCATTTCTACCAGGTGCTGTTGGCATTTGTAAAAGCCATGTAACCACGAGACAAGGAAAAAAAAACATTGTTGAATAAAACTCCTAGTATCTGAACTGAGAAGACTAAAATGTTTTAATTGCAGTGTTATACTTGGAAATCTCTTCTCGTGCTTATTTGTAGAGACAAAGACAAAAGATATATGTAATCCTATTCAAATATCACCACTAACTTAATTGTTTTAATCTTATTGTAGCACCACAAACGATCATCTTAAATACTTGGGGCTCTAATTTTCATGAATTTAGACCCAGTATTTTCATGTGGACATTTACTTTTAATCAGCTTCTGTAAATGAGCCTGATTACCTTGAGCATTAATAATAATAATCAACTTGCTAATGGCTTCTCTTCTCTCTTAAGCTACCAGATTAAGCACCACCATTTAATCATACTTAACATTTTCTTGACTGGAAAAATTAAATAAAATACAAATGCAAGAGTTCATTTTTCTATGTACATCCACACAAACCTGTCGACCAACTTCTCTTCTTTTCTCTTGTTCTCTTACATTTATACTTAGATAAAGCCACTGACTGTACTCTCCAAAACGAACTGGACCCAGTGTCAGATAATCAGCAGGGGAGAGTGAAAGGCCGGACACTCGTACCATCATCATCATCATCATCATCATCATCATCAGTAGTAGTAGTGTAGTAGTAGTAGTAGTAGTAGTAGTAGAAGTAGTAGTATTGTTCATGATAGCCACCGCTTCTGCTGAACCATCATGGGGCCTGCATAGATAAAACCTATGAGGTAGACACTGGAAGTGTTTCCATTGTGCAGATGTGCAAACTGAATTTAATGAGATTAAACAGCAAGTAGCAGAGCTCCTGTCTCTCTGACTCCAAAGTGATTTTCTCAATCACTGGACTTCCCCATTTACTCATAAAGCATTCACAACAGTTGATAAGACCCATGGATGTACACCCATCAGACATTAAATGACCCAGACCAAAAGTTATTTTGGACTAAATTAATCCAAGAAAGTAGAAAGAAAGTGGATGCCATTTGAAATCAATGGTGCATACCAGCTAGAAATACCAGCTCCTGGGATCCACAGGGATTTGACCATCAACGACCTAAGGCCTTGGAAGAAGTAGCCTCCACCCACCCAATCCTTGACCAAATCACCAGCCAATCCACCTGCCAGAAGATAGCAGAAAGCTGTGTGAATAAATTGAGAAATCCTCGGTTATTGGTTGCAGTAACTTGTCACTTGAGACAAGTTCAGTGTTACCCTAGATAAGAGACTGAGCCACAATATGCTGAAAGTCTAGCAGGTGACAAGTCCCAGAGGTCTAAAACATCATGGCCTCAGACTCTCTTTTCTGACCTCCACGAGTATGGCCTGCTCCAGTCTGCCTACTCTCCCTTCCACTCTGGTCTCTGCCCGAGACCAGCTGTGCACATGTGCCTATAATTGTCACTCAAATGCAGGCCATTTAACATTTCCCAATTCTAACATCTTGTACTAAATGTAGCCCTGCTAGCACAACTCCTGATCCTTTGGACAAGATGATTGTTCATCTCATTGCCCCGGAAGGACTGTCTGATCCCAGTTTCCACTGGGAGGAAATTTCTGAACTAGGCTTGGCAAGATATTTATATGTGGTCACCTTTAGAGAAAACATAATTCATGAAAAAAAAATCTCAAAAAGCAACAGGAGACAACAACTAGTATTTCCCAATGTTTTCATGGATTTGTCAGATCCTAAACACTTAAAAGCAAAAGAAGTTGCAAAAGTGGTTTAACATCTAAAACTCAATAAATGTTTCATAGAACATTAATATGACAAAGCATTAAAATCATATAATCATCTCAATTGATACACAAAAAAATAGTTGACAAAATATAGTATATTTTCATGGTGAAAATAATTTCAAAACTCATCATAACATGGTTGAAACAAAGTGGTAATGGAATGAGCATAAAGCTATAAATCAAGGGTCCAGAAATATACTATCACATTAATGGTCAAATAATTTTAGACAAATATATCAAGATAATTGAGAAGGAACAGTCTTCCAAGAAATAGTTCTGGCACAGTCCCCTACTTTTCACCATCCACAAAAATTACCTCAAAATGATTGCAACAGTTAAAACATGAAGCCCGCAGAACAAAAGATAAAAATGAATCTTCATGACCCTGGGGTAAGCAACAGTTTCTCAGATATGACACCAAAAGCCCTGAAATAGAGACAAATTAGACTTTATCTAAGTTACACACGGAATGAACCCATAAAGAAATTATAAAGACAATCCATAGAATTGAAGAAAATGTGTACAAATAATATAATATCTGACAACTACCAAATGTATAAGTAACCATAGCAAGTCACCAATAAAAAGACAGCCCGATTTTAAAAATGGGCAAAGGATTTGAATAGACATAGCTCCATAGGAGATACATGAATGACCAACAAGCCCATGAAAAAATGTTCAACATCATTAATCATCAGCGAAAGGCCAATGAAAACCACAGTAAGACATCACTTCATACCCATTAGGATGGTGATGATCAAAAAGAGAAAGAATGACAAGTGCTGAAGAGGACACAGAGAAATCAAAACCCTCATACACTACTGATGATGCAAACATGTCAGAAAATTCTATGACAGTTTCTCAAAAGCCTAGACTCATCATAAAACCTAGCAATTCTATATAGCAACTTTTGCTATATCCCCATGGAAAATAAAAACTTAAGTATGGGCCTGGCACTGTGGCTCACTAGGCTAATCCTCCACCTGCGGCGCCGGCACCCCTGGTTCTAGTCCCTGTTGGGGTACCAGATTCTGTCCCGGTTGCTCCTCTTCCAGTCCAGCTCTCTGCTGTAGCCCGGGAAGGCAGTGGAGGATGGCCCAGGTCCTTGGGCCCTGCACCCGCATGGGAGACCAGGAGGAAGCACCTGGCTCCTGGCTTCGTATCAGCACAGTGCACTGGCCACAATGCGCGTGGTGGCCACTTGGGGGTGAACCAACGGAAAAAGGAAGGCCTTTCTCTCTCTCTCTCTCTGTCACTGTCTAACTCTGCCTGACCACAAAAAAAAAAAAAAAAACCTTAAGTATGTATCCAAAAAATCATACACAAATGTTTGCAGCAGCATTATTCAAACAAATCAAAAACTGGAATGGCCTAAATGTCCATCAAATGATGATGAAAAAACAAAATATGATATATCCATGTAACACAATATGATCTGGAAATTAAAAAAGAATAAAGTGCTAATACATGCTTGTGCTATGGTTTAAATGTGTGTTTTGTTTTGTTTTGTTTTGTTTTTAACAGGCAGAGTGGACAGTGAGAGAGAGAGATAGAGAGAAAGGTCTTCCTTTGCCGTTGGTTCACCCTCCAATGGCCGCCATGGCCGGCGCACCACACTGATCCGATGGCAGGAGCCAGGTGCTTCTCCTGGTCTCCCATGGGGTGCAGGGCCCAAGCACTTGGGCCATCCTCCACTGCCTTCCCGGGCCACAGCAGAGAGCTTGCCTGGAAGAGGGGCAACCGGGACAGAATCCGGCACCCTGACCGGGACTAGAACCCGGTGTGCCGGCACCGCAAGGCAGAGGATTAGCCTAGTGAGCCACGGCGCCAGCGAATGTGTTTTTAGAAACTTGATTTCCAGTGCAGTGGTGTTGGACAATGGCATCTACTGGAAGGTGTTTCAGTCATGGAAGCATTGTCCTCATAAGTGAATTAATACCATTATTGCAAAAATAGTTCCCTATAAAAGGATGTGTGCAGCATCCTCTTCCCCTCTCTCTCTCATTCTCTCTTTGCCCTTCCATCTTCTGCCATCCAATGACACAATTGGATGTGTCAGCAAGCACGCCCTTGTCAGACACCAGCACCCAGATACAGTCTGTGGTATTCTGTTAGAGCAACGTAAAACAGACAACAATACTATGACATGGAGAAACCCAGAAAATATGCCAAGTAAAAGACGCCAGATGCAGAAAGCCACATGGTATATGATTCCAGTCATACGAAATGTCAAGAATAAGAAAAGCCATGGAAAAAGAAAGCAGATTAGTGCTGGGAATGGGGATAGAGGTACGCTCTAAAATATAATAAAATTATTATAGTTTTTCCAAAGGATTCAATTAAACATGCACACACATATACACACACACGAAGGAGGGTATAAGCCTACAAAAACAGCTGATAGCATGATAAAGTTGAGGCTTCTCCACCAGATTGAAAATCAGGAACCAGGTAGAATATGTGCTATGGTTTCAATGTGTTTTGAAACCTTCAAATGCACGTTGAAAGTTAGTTTCCAACTAGATTGACTTTCAGAGGCATCTGCCCTCGTGAAAGGATTAATGCCGCTCTCCTGGGGCTGGATTAGTTACCCCAAGAGCAAGCTGTTATTAAGCAAGGTCACCTCTCATGCTTTGTCTCTTCCACATGAGATCACCTAACTCACTGCCTTTATACCAGATTATGATGCAACAAAAGATCCTTGCCAGATAGGGCTGCCCAATCTCGGACTTGAAGCCTCAAGGACCATGAACTGAATATACTTCTTTATAAATTATCCAGTCCTGGCAGGTATTGTGACGCAGTGGATTAAGCCGCCACTTGAGATGTCCACATCCCATATGGAGTGTCAGTGTGATTCCACTTCCAATCCAGCTCCCTGCTAATGTGTCTGAGAAACAGCTGATAGCAGCCCAAGTACTTGAGTCCATGTCACTCATATAGGAGACCCCAGTGAAGTTTCTGGTTTCTGGCTTAGACCTAGCCCAGCCCCAGCCTTTTGCAGCCATTTGAGGGGGTGAACCAGTAGATGGAAAATATTCTCTCTCTCTCTCTCTCTCTCTCCCTCCCTCCCTCCCTCTCTCCTCACCTCTGTCACACTATCTTTCAGATAAACAAATAAAAATAAATCTTTAAAAGAAGAATTACTCAGTTTCAGATATTCTGTGATAGCAACAGGAAACAGACTAAGAACACAAAACGAAGTCCACCTTTTCACACCTAAGTTCCATACAAATGTGTATGGATCCATCCATCATAGTCATGGGCTTTCCAAACTTGACTGTTTAGCAAACAAACGTATCCACCAGTTATCTGGAATCTAATCCCTATCTCCATTAGCTGTGGGAACCTGTATGTCATTTCATTATTAATAATTTAACTCTGTCCTTCATGACTACATAAGTGTATAAGAAGTGGATACTTCTAAAAAACGGAAAGCTTTCCTGTGTATGTAGTACCTTGGTTAGAGACCAGCTCCACTCTCAATTCCAGCTTCCTGCTAATGCTGATCCTAGGAGGTAGCAAGTGATGGCCCAACTCTGTCATTCACATGGGAGACCTGGCTTGAGTTCCTGGCTCCTGGCTTCAGCCTGGTTCAGTCCCAGTCACAGCAGGCATTTGGAAAATGAACTGGTAGATGCTAGCTCTTCTTTCTCGCCCTCTCTCCCTCTCTTGCTCTCTCTCTGAAATAATAGGAAAGAAAGAACGAGAGAGAGAGAAGAAAGAAGGAAGAAAGAAAATGGAAGGAAGGAAGGAAGGAAGGAAGGAAGGAAGGAAGGAAGGAAGGAAGGAAGGAAGGAAGGAAGGTTGGTTAAAGAAAAAAAGAGCCAACCTTGCTCCTTCTCCCCCACTCTATGTTCAATGACATCACCTCGGTAGCTTGAAACTGACCATAGTGGAGGTTTTAGAACAGCATACACCTGCTGGGCTTAATGTTGTCCAAGACTCCTCTTGCCTACGGTCATCAATTGAGATCCCATGGATGTGAGTGCTTTAGGAGTAAACTGGTGCATCCCAGTGATTTAAAGTATCTGCCTTAGAGTCAGATACTTTAGCGGGGGGGGGGGGGGGGGGGGGGGTGGGCTTTAGCCCTGGCTCTGTCATTTTCCTCCTACTCAGTCTCTTCCACAAAGCTGATCTCCGGCACTGCTCTGCAGTCTTCCAGGGAAGCCTCTCGTTTTACTGACATCATTGCTTGCAGCTTGATTTAAGGACCACAGGTCAAGACCTAAAGGAGAGACCATTTCGAAGAACAAACAGTGTCGCTCAAAACTGTCCTCCAGCAGAAAGTGAGTCCAGAGAATGAGGAGCCACCCGAAGAGCAGGTGAAACCAGAAAGAGGTATATCTTGAAGCTCCCTGAGCCACATGGAGCCAGAGCCCAGGGCAGCCCAGGGTTTCCTTCATTGGCACACAGATAGCAGGAGCTGAGGCCACTTGTGGAGCCCTGCGCAGAATCAAATGGACCCTATCCTACCTGCACTTGGACCAGCCAACATTTGGAATAAATGGAAAGTAAAATGAGATGGCCATCTGCAGACGTGTGAGCTGGATTGCAGACACACACATTACTTATTAACGTGAACAACAAGCTTTAAGAGGCTGGTGGCTCATTCTTATTCTCTGTGATCCCTGCTGCCTCTCCTCCAAAGCACAGGAGACTCCTAAACCCTTGGGTCAGGTGGATAACTCTCTTGTTGTTTAATGACAGCTTTATTGAGACATAATTCACAACCACACAATTCTCTCTTTGAAAGTATATCATTTCATGGATTTTGGTGTACTCACAGTTAGACATTCATCACCACCATGTCTTTTTAGAACATTTTAATCACGCCCCAAGAAGAAACCCCAGACAAACTGACTGTTACTCTTCATTTTTCCTTACCTGGCCACTGCTAACCTCCTTCTGTTTCTGTGGATTTGCCTATTCTGATCATTTTTGTATAAACAGAATAATTCAACACATGACATTTTGTGGCTGGCTTCTCTCGCTTTGCATAATGTTATCAAGATTCACCCATGCTGTGGCACATATCAGTACTTCATTCCATTTTATTGCCTAATGATATTCTGTTCTATGGATATACCACATACTGTTTATCCATTCTTCAGCTAATGGTCATTTGGTTTATTTCTGCAGTTTATCTATGATGAATAACGCTGCTCTGAACACTCACATACAGCCATCTAGACCTTTGAATCTCTCTCCTGGCTGTGCTGCCACCAGATGAACCGACCTGCAATAACAGGTCTCTCTTGGGCTCCCCTAGCACTGCCAGCCCCATTTTGCATTTTTAAGAGGGCAGATTCACAAGCCTGTGCTGTTCTGCCTGCCTCCAAGCTCTTTCCAAGTCCAGCTCTGCACACATCTTGACACCAGGTTTATTTTTCTTGGAACTGATCTCCATGGCAGCAATTGAATACTCCAGAGCCTTGGCTAACAAAGTGTTGCATCCTCCGCCTGTCCCACGGCTTCACTCCCGTGTTTGCCCTGACATCTGGACTAAAGCCCCGTCTCTTCCCACTACTCATCCCTACCTTCATTCAGTCCCTGTCTACCAGGGAGTTGCCTCCATCACTCTGTGATATCTAATGCCCACTTCTTCATTCCTCCAGCAAACACTAGTAAGCATCTGTAGAGTCTACAGGCACACCACTGGGCATGAGACGCATCAAGAGATGAGCTGGAAAAGACCCCTGGCCTTGAGGAGGAGCTCATTTCTCTGGATCTGAGTGCAGCAGAGGTGAGGCAGGATCACAGAGGGTCACTAGACGTGTTAACAGAGTGGAGGAACAATGTAGAATATGCAGAAGTAGACTATTTGTTCAGTCCTACCAGTGGCTCTCACAGCCTGCTTGGAGTCTTTTATTCACACCAGATAAAATCTGTGCTAAAACACTTTTGGCCCAGGGTTTTAATAACTGAAATTTGGAGAGCTCTTGTTTAGCAGAGATTGCCCAAAAAGGGGGGGGTGGTGGTATAGGGGGAGAGATAAGCAAACCCCATTTGCCCCAAGGACTCTGAAATCACCCTGGACAGCCACATCTGCAGGCTGTCAGGATTATCAAAATTACCATGACAATGACCCAAGGGTCCTTCCTCAGATAAATGCTGCTGCAAGCCTTCAGCTGATTTCAGCTTGACCCAACTGCATGCCCTTGAGGTTTGCAGGCTGTAAAACAAAGCAAGAGGATGGAGGCACTAAGCAAGGGAAAGAGGCCAGCTGAAACCGCAGGACCTTAGAATAATACCCAGCTCAGAAATGCACAGGCTCACTTGACATCCTAACTTTAGCTCCTTTAAGAAGGCTGCCGGGGAACTATGAGTGGCTCCAGGCCAAATTATAGGTGCCCCACTGTCCTAGAACATTCCCCACTATTGACCAGAGGAGAGTGGACCTATGGAGAGAGAAGACTCAAATAGGGCTCAGGGGTTCTTATTTAGACCCTAACTAAAGTTTATCAGACTGTGATGTCATTACATTTAGTCTTAAGGGTCCTGGCATCTGCTTTTTCAACCTTCCTAGCCCCAACTTGGTCCCTTGATCAAATCATTTATCAGCTCTCCTTATTGTACAAACGACAGCACACTGAGGCCCAGAAAATAAGCAGAACAGATACTCACCAGCCAGATTTCACAGATGAAATGCCTCCATCCAATGAAGGCTGGACTAGATGATCCCTAATTCCATCCCCATACAAAAACTTACCCAGAGGAATCGAGCTACTAGAGGCAAAGCCTTGGCCAGAACCCAAATCTCTCCCCTCTCAGTCCAGAAGCCACTGCAGCGGGAAACCCTGTTCATCTTTGGTTATGAACCCATGATGCATTGGGATTTCCAGCTCAGATATCAAACATAAACATTACCTTCACAATTCTCCTGGAGAAAGGAAGTGGTGGATGAAATGCTAAATGAATAGTATAATTAGGCAAGTATAATTCCTGGGTTTTTTTTTAGATTTATGTATTTATTTGAAAATCAGAGTTATAGTGAAAGACAGAGAGATTTTCTGTCCACTGGTTCACTCCCTAAATGAATGCAATGGCCAGGGCTGTGCCAGGCCAAAGCCAGGAGCTGTGAACTCCAGCCAGGCCTCCCACGTGGCTGGCAGGGGCCCAAGCACTTGGGCCATCTTCCACTATTTTCCCAGGTACATTTGCAGAGAGCTGGCTCAGAAGTGGAGCAGCCAAGACTTGAACCAGCACTCATCTTCGATGTTGCCATCCCAGGTGGCAGCTTAGCCTTCTGTGACACCATGCCAGTCCCCAGGTTTTCCTTTTTCCAACCAGTATTTTCCTTAAAAGCTAAAAATGCAGTCACACTCTGCAAGCCAATTTCTGCTTTTAAAGGAAAGTTCAACTGCCCTGTACATAGATATTGTGAATTTTTCTAAGGAAGACAATCCTCTTTTGGACAGTAAATGACCACTCCTTAATTGTTAACGTACTTGTCTGGGTCTGGTTTTGATTAAACCTCTACCTGCATCCTTGCAGTCATTCTGCAGGAAAGTCACGCTCCAGAAGGACTTGAAGTCCTGTCCAAGAACATCCTAAGAGTAATTTCATACTACCATGACTCAAATCCTTTTCCTTTTCACCCAACCTCGCTGCCTCCGTCTCTAAGGAATGGCATCGGACGTCTTCACCTGGTCTGCATCAGAGCCAAGAGCTCCTTGTTGGGTATAACTTGAGGGTTTTTTTTTTTTTCTGTTTTTTAAGCAAAGCTTTAAAACCGCCTTGTACTGGATACTGACATGGAAGCAGAGGCCCATGTCCCTGGCACACAAAGCCACTCAGAGTTCTCCTAATCCCTGAGCAATTCCCTGCCTGCTGGGTCTTACTGCTTAAAAGGCACATAAGCTTCTCTGACATTGACCTGGACAAGTGCTGTGTATTAGGGAAGGCTGCGGAAAAGACAAGCACAAAACCTCTTTAAGCACATTATCAGCTTGCTTGACTTGTGCAGGCTGCTCCCCGTGGCCTGACCCCTTCCTCCGGAAGAGGGACCCTGGAGACCACAGGCAAAGTCTGGGCTCCCTGGGAAGTGTGGAGCTGCAGGAACAAATTGTTTCTTAGAACAATCAGTCCTGCAAACTTGCTTAGTGCAATAAAAGGCATTCCTGTTATGATTTTCTCTTTATCGCCCACTTCCCTAGGATGTTCTAGCTGCTGGATCACTGCTTATTGATCAGGCTATTCATTTGCCAATTAAGAGTACAAGTGGTAACTCCTAAGTTGTTGTCAGACTCTGATGGCTCTCTTGGAAGGCTCCAACTTCCTCCAGCAATCTGGGACTTCTCTCTGCAACTAGGCATCTGAGGACAGGTAGAGCCAGGTGAGTCTTTGTTTTACTCACAAAAAGTCATGCTAATATTTGGAATAGAGTTAGCACTCACTGTATGTATTAATCTATTGATGATTTTTACAATGCTTGTAGCCA
Organism: Oryctolagus cuniculus; assembly: GCF_964237555.1. Classification (NCBI taxonomy): domain Eukaryota; kingdom Metazoa; phylum Chordata; class Mammalia; order Lagomorpha; family Leporidae; genus Oryctolagus; species Oryctolagus cuniculus. The sequence continues at coordinate 154,102,488 of NC_091433.1, forward strand.
TCATAGATCTCAATCTGCAAACTGAAGCATGCAAAAAAACCTTCTTTTCAGGAAATCAGATCAATTCTCATTTTGTTTCTCATCCCCAAGGCTTGCAAATAGTTCACTCTCAGGCATTACTGGAGGCTCTTTTCTCTTGAAGCTCTCCCCAGAATTCAGGAAGCTTCCATGGTGTTCAGAAAGTCAGGGTTCATCCTCTAGCTTCCTGCTGTCATGGTCATTGCTGGTGTTCTCAGTGTCCCAGCCTAAGGTGAACTGTTGAGATCTGGTGTCTGTCTTCTGGAAGAAAATGAAATTTTCCCATGGGGAGCCTCGGGCCTCCCTGGGTTCTGCCTTCACCCTCTCTCTGAAATCCCCCCTCTACTTTATGCAAGGGGCTGTCAGACTGCTGAACCAAGGACTTGGCCAAGTTTTCTCATCCTGCCCCCACCCCACCAAGCCTAGTGTGTGGTTAAGGCTCTGAGGGGAGATCACTGTCCACCTCTACTTGTTGCTCTCAATGGCATTCCTCAGAGTCTCTTCCGAGAGATCAGAGACTAGTTGGATTGACCCAGTCTCTTTCTTAAACCACTCTCAGGAGGTCAACCTGCTGGCTAAAAGGGAAAGAAAGAAGCCCTTTCACCTTGGGGCAATGGAGCAAAGACCAGAAAAGATCACACATAATGGAAGGAAAGAAAGGAGACTTCCTACAGCCATCAAGTTCTTTGGTTATAAGCCACTGAAATTGACTTTATTAATAGATAAAATAATAATAATTTACTGAGAAGACAGCATATTGGGAAACAGCCTAAAACTGCAGGGAGATTTGAACAATCATTCCCTAGGAAGGACATGGAAGAGTGGTTCCAGGAAATTTAGTGAGAATCTCATAGACAGAGAAGACTGACTCATCTCTGGCTGTTTGGTCTACAAGTCATTCCACTGAAGATGAACTCCCAGGAAAGAATCTGCCAGGCTAATCCCAGCTGTGTGCTTGTCACCTCTTGGGTAGCAAAGCTCAAGGTCAAGGGGCACTTATACCAATAGGTTAACTAAATACATTACAGAGGACAGACGGTACCCTCCACAAGGAGAAGAAAGAAGAAAGAAAGAAAAAGGAGGAGGAAGAGGTGGAGGAGAGGAGGGGGGAGGAGGAGGGAGAGGACGAGGAAGAGCAGCAGCAACAGTGGCAGAGGGCTATTTCCCAATGAACAAGGTACTAGGCGGACAAAATGACTAATGCCCATCACTAACAGATAACAAGATGCCAGAACAGCACAACAGGCTCCATGATATTGATTACACTTGATAGTTAAAATGAACTTGGTATATTTGTTGAAGCAAAAACCCATAGCAGACTGGAGAGAAATAATAAAGCATTAATATAAGGAAATGACCTACCCAAACAGACTGAGAGAGAAAAGAATAAACCATATCCTATAGGATCAAGATAACTGGAGATGAAAACTGTAGAACATATGAGAAGGAGCACAGTTTTTGTCATTTAGTTTTGTTTGATTTTTGTTTTTTGTTTTGGTAGGGGGAGATAAAGATTTTGCCAGTTACCTTGAAAGGAGTATCTTGACATGTATCCCACTCCAAAGCCATATGTCATTGTTGGTCAGAAGTATGCACTGATTAACTATGTAGTAAAATACATGTAATTCTTATCATAATGTGCAAGTTCAATAAGTATTGACTAATTCCTTTATGGTCATCACAAAGCCCCAAGCTAAAGAATCCTCCTTACATATTGGTACCTCAACTGGAGGTCATTCCAGAGAAGATTCTGAACACCAACATGGACAAAGCAGGTAAGGCCAGCAGTGCCTCTTAGAGACAGTGTCTCAGCATTTATCTGTGTGTGTGTGCATGTATATACACACACGTGTGTGTAATGTATATGGAAAGAGACTGAAATGTACAACTCAAAAAAACAAAGCAGCTATGTCAGGGCATTTCCTAAACTAAGATCCCACAGTTTAGCTCTTTAAGATTCTTTTTGAGGAGAAGAAACAAGAGATAACAGAGTTCCATGAAATAAATGGAACAGACACCAGTGGCAGGAAGTCTCCTACTTGGAAAACACCAAGGTGGTTCACCAGCCAGGCATTAAGGGCTAATATAAGGAAGGCAACTGTTAAGACCAAACAAGAACAAACAAACAAAAGCAGAATAAATGAGACATCTCATCCAGGAAGTAAAATCATCAAAAGTGTCTAACAGTGACCCAAAATAACCCTGGAAGTCATAACCCTCTGTTGCTAACCATCAGCTTATCTCTCCTTTTCTAGAATAAGTAGTTCAGCCCTGACACAGCTAAGTCTCAAAGGAGTGAAAGAAGCCAAATAAAAGAGAATGCATGCTGCATGATTCCATTTACATAGAATTCTAGATTATGCAAGCTAATCTGTATCTGTGCGCTTGACTGGGACTAGGGGCCAGGCTGGGAGGCAAGTGGAGGGCAGAGTTACAGAAGGGCCAGAGAAGTCTTGGGCGAGGAATGGATATGTTTGCTTTCTTGATTGTAATGATATTGTCACAGGTAGAAATTTCAAAGCTCACCAGATGATACCTTTAAGTACGTACATATTACTGTATATAAATTCCACCTCTATACCTGATAAAGCTGTTAAACAAAATAGTACTAATACTCATTTCATTAAACTTTCATCCACAACAGAGTTTCTCAACTCAGCACCACTGATGATTTAGGCCAGATAAGTCTCCATTGTGAGGAGCAGTCCTGTGCATAGTAGGTAGGATGTTTGGCCTTAACCATGACAAGCCAGTAGCACTGCCCACTAGCACTGATAACCAAAGATGACTCCAGATGTTGCCAAATTACCTGGGGCAGGAGTGGGGTGGAGGGGAGATGCCTCCAACTAAGAAGCAGGCACCTAAAGGGGTTTAGCAGGCCACAAAAGAAGCAAAAGAACAACCATGTGGGCCGGGAAATGCATTGCAACCAGACAGTTAGGGTTATGGATGGAGCAGGGATGTGTGCCGGATGGGCCGGGGGGAGGGGGGGCATCCAGGGGGTTGTGGGGATCCTGAAGGAGATGCCATGAAGTGCCAGGGCAGGCCACGGAGGAGCAGGATGAAAGGACGGCCAAGCAAGACACACAGCGAGAAGTGCGCCTCCCGAGATCACACCTTGACCCGGTCTCTATTTCCCAGCATGATTTCACTCACTTCAAAGGCCCACGTGAGGAGCAGAGAGCAGGCCACTGCTTGCCTTGCTTTTCAGATGCGGAAGCTGGGACTGACGGAGGGCACCCCACAGCCCCCAGAGGTGCTGGGTCGCAGTCTCAGCGGTAAAGGAGGGTTGGATAATCCCCCACCTGGTGAGAGCTCCCGAATGAAAATCTGAAAGACTGGGATTGAGGACTCTTAACCTCTGGCGGCAGTCCAACAAAACCATCGCAAGTGAGGAATTCGGTCTAGGAAGGGTAGCGTAAGGAAGAGCTTCCGCTGTGAGCCTCCTCAGACCAAGTATGTCCGACTGAGGGACCTTGAAGAGCAGGCTCTTCTGATTTTTAAAACTAGGAACAATTTAGGGACTGGCGCTGTGCTGCGGCGGGTTAAGCCAGAATCCCATATGGGTGCCCATTCAAGTCCTGGCTGCTCCACTCCCGACGCGCCTGGCAAACAGCAGAGGATGGCCCAAGTGCTTGGGCCCCTGCCCCGATGTGGGAGACCCAGAAAAAGCTCCCCATCTCGAAGCTTCAGCCTGGTCCATCACCGGTTATTGTGGCCATGTTGGGAGTGAACCAGCAGATGGAAGATCTCGTTCTCTGTAATCTTTTTAAAAATCATTAAAAGGATAAAAATGTGAAAAACTTACTTCACTGGAATGATTCAAAGTTACTGATAGAGGGCAGAAGGACAAGTTAGAGGGCAGTGTCCAGGTTCTTGGCCCTGATTTTTGCAACAATAAAAAGAAGAGAGAGAATCCAGACGTGAAGGAGGTAAGATCTTGCCCTCTGCACATCTGCATCTATGGAAAGCACACTGAAGGAGAGGCTAGATTCCAGCCAGCCCTTTGTCCTCCAGACACGGAGATGCTTCCTGCAGAAAGACGTGGTCATTCCCACGTGGGTGACAGTCACAAAGCCTCTCCTGAGCAAGGGAGAGCACCCTTCCCCAGAACAAGGATCTCAGGCCTCTGCAGGAGGTGGAGAGATCGGCCAAGGGGTCTTTACAAACTACACGGGCGACACCACATGATCCCACCTCTCTCCCAGCTCCAAGAAACACGCACACTAGTCCTCATTGCCGGCTGACGGCCCATCTAGCAGACTGCACCAACTGGAGCCAAGGTACCACAATATAATGACCATCCGTGAATATTCATGTGCATATGCGTGTGTCTATGATAATATTTTGATGGCCATGCTTGCATTTTTGGAGTGCCTTTCTTCTGCAGGATTTCAAGGAATGCTCCATATGGGCTCTTAAATGTTCTAGTTATATATTTTAATGATTTTATCATGAATATAAACAGAACCAAAAAAAGAAAAAAAAATGGCCCTCCTCACCATAAAAACTTAACTCGTATCAAGATACTACGGTGTCACCTGGCCTTAATGTTACACACATAAATTATTCAAAATTGTGATCAATGTACCCATATTACTTTACAATTTTATTTTACTTAACACTGCATAATCTAGACTTTCTCATGTCCCTACCTCATTTCCTTATTTTAAAAAAGCAAATTGGTAACACACCTGAATATTGAAGCAAATTTCCATGGTTTGGTCATTTACAACTGTCTTAATGGGAGTATTACAGTTGTGTGCCAGTATTTCACCCATCCACTCATTCATTCATGCAGCATTACAGAGGAGAAAGATGTTCCTGGCAGCGTCTTACTGCTATTGTACTGCCCCAGAAGTGCCCACCTCCTAGGCCCCTGCTTATTTAAGCCGTGAGGTCCATTTTCTGCTTCTTGCAGATAAAAGCAATCCTATCTGACACACCACAGAGGCATCTCTGTGTCTGCAGCCCCTCCCTCCCCGGCTGACATCTCTGAGGGAGAGGGAGCCCTCCTGCTTTCTGAACTAGCCCCCACACGCATTCTTGACCCCAACCCCTCCTACAACATGCTTATTTGAAGCTTCAATTGCTGCCTCCGCTGGGGCTCTGTTCTGTATCCACCAGCGCAACCCCAGCATCTCCCTAGCCTAAAAACAAGCCTTTCCTTTGAAATACCTTTTAAAATACCCAGCTCGCCCCAGGTTAACTCTTCCTCCTCGTGTCCCCACTTGACTGCCTGATAGGCTTGTCTGCACCTACTCACTCCTCAATCTCTTTCACAGCAGGGCAATGAGCTACAAGTTCAGCTCTGACCTCCTAATGAACAAAGCACCCAGCCTCCAGCCTCCTCCAGCTTTTGGCAGGTAACATTTCTGATCACCTTTTTCTTCTTTTAAATTTTTTTTCTAAACATATAAACAATTACAGACATTTTGAGAAAAAATAATTTGAAATGATAGAAAATAAATGAACACTTAACAACCATCTATTTCCTTTCCTTCCTTAAAAACCACTAAAATGCAGTAAGGATATCTTTAAAGAAACACACCCTGCTCCCCCACAAAACAACTATTCATCTGTCCCAAAGATAAAGGGAAGGAGAGAAGAAATGATCCGTGGCAGCCATGAGACTGCTCAGTCTCCCCCTGTAGGAGTGTAATTGACCAAGGCTCCCTGCTGCTGGGTTCTGAAACCCACTTTAGATCCACAGTTTGGTGCAGATCCAGGTCATGCTTCTTCACAGCTGCTCCAACTGATCACAGCAGGGAAACTAAGGAGGCTCACTCTCAGGAGACCCAGGACTCCTCCCATAGACAACTGTGGCTCAGGGACTTGCACCAGCTTTGCTCAACTTTCCCTAGGTGCACTGCTGTCAGGACGCTTCCAACCCAACATCCCTCCCTTGTTCCTTCATTCTCCTTCAGGTCTGTCACTCTCTTACATTTTCTGGCTCCATCCCCATTTTTCTCATACAAGCTATTGCCTAATAAAGTCCTTGAGGCTTCACGGTCATCTTGACATCTGCCTCCTGGAGGACCCTAACTAATGCACAACTGCAAGTGAAAGGTGATGGGACAATGACAGAAGCCTCAGCCATTCTCCCTTATTGCCCAAAATTGATACACACTGGAATGTATTCCTGCCCTTGAAACTCAGTTGGGTCTCACACCCTATTGCCCATACCCCACCCCCCACAGCCACCTGAAAGACCAGTTGCTCTGAACACCTGAAAGACCAGTTCCAGGAATTCCCCTCTGCCTGCTGCCCCCTACCCCACCCCCATCCCCAGCCCTCCTAAAATATAAAAAGGTGTGGCCCCTAGGGTCGGGGCCTTCTGCCACATGTCCCATCAGTGTGCACATGGGCAGTTGGTCACCCACCTCTAGGGATTTATTTTCTCTGAATAAATTCGGTCTGGCTGCAAATTCATACACTTGCCTTTTCTCTATTCTGCGCCTCTTTTCCTAACATTTTGTTGCCCCGTGTGAGGAGGCACCAATCTGAGACTCTTTTCCTAAAAAAAGGTTTAGCAAATATTTGGATGACAACAAGCAAATAAAAAGGCAATAGCTGATGGAGCAATGTGACCCCAAAACCCTAAAGGATGTTGATAAGCATTAAGCCAGTTTGATTAGCAGATCCCAAAAGTCTCTGGACTTGAAGATTCAAGTTATTACAAAAGATGAGGATACACTAAGAGGCTAAAAACAGCTCTACTTGTTGAAATTCTATATTCAGAGAGATTAGGCCACGAGATCCAATTATTTTCTTTGGAAAATTCTTAGTATTACAATCACTGGATTAAAGAATATAAACATACTGCTGGCTGTAGATTGGAATTACCATATGGCTTTCCAAAAGATTCAAATCATTTTAAATGCATGAGTGCATTTGTTCTACAATTATTTCTCTACCACTTGGTGATTCCTTTAAGTGACTTTTCTTTTGGCTAATTTAGGAACAGTCATAGATAGGGTTTCCTTTAATTTTCCTATGTTTCAATTAAACTGAGTAAACTTGTTCTTTGTTTTTGTCTATCATGCCTACTGTTTCTCGGTGGGTGGTCTACGTCCTCAATTTCACTGCACAACTCACTCTCCTGTCCTGCTCCTCTTCTGACCTCTTCTCTGGCTCCTCCAATTCTTCCTCCTCTCCAGTGCATCCCCATAGTGCTGGCTCTCCCTGGGTTTCTTCTATTACTCCAGAGAAGGTTTACAGAGGTGAATCAATGTTACTTCCCATAAAAGTCACTGGGGACACTGTTAAGATGCACATTTCCTGCCCTGATGTCAAATGTGCAAAAGCAGACTCTCAAGTTGGGGCTCCCAAATCTGCCTCTTGAGAGATGTCCCGTAAGTGATTCTTAAAATCTGATAAGCCCTCATGTGGGACTCCCACACCTTCTCCCACTTCAGTGTTTCTCTTGCTCTGTACCCAGGTGGTTCAGCTACCTCTGGGATCTTCCCAGGCAGATGTCAGGTCAACTCCTGGTCCCCATCACTCTGGTCCCTCGCAGGCATTCTCAGCACTGCTGCAGATCAGCTCCAGTTGAATTCCCTTTTTGCTAAAAACAAGAGGACCATTCTTCCAGTCCTTTGGGTCCAGGTGCACAGCTCAGTACGGGCTCCTCTTTCTAAACTATTCTTTAAAAGAGATTCCCTTTTTGATAAAGACCTTGTAAGCCCTAGAGTTCTAGCTGACCCCTGTGTTTGCATCCCATATGATGTCCAGAGGACATAATTCAGTGTTACACATTATCAGTAGCAAGTGAAGGGGTACATCTCTAACAGAGCTGGCACCTGACCAAGCCACCCAGAATGAGAGGAAGGCAGAAGAGCCAAGAGTGCCACTGTGTCCACTTTAAATGTGGATCCTTTCAGAGGAAAAGATCGATATTCTTCACTCTCCCTGATCTCTGTGTTCTGGATGCATCCAAGGGCAAGTCCCACCTAGGATGGAATCCTGGTACAGAGCCGAGGGAAAGGAAGCTTTCTGAAGGGACTCCTCCCTTCCCTGTAAGAGGTCCACTCCTGAGCTCTTCGAAGTTAAAATTCAATAATTCAGGTGAAGATATAATTGACTAAAAGTGCTCCTGCCCTGGGCTATATTTTCATTTTCAAAAAGGAACATGGAAAGCGCAGCACTTAACCTAACAGAATATTGACAGCATTGGAATTTCTAGACCTTGAGAGATGGAGGAAAGATGAAGAGGGATCCAGATGATTTTCCCATCACTGTCAAGTCCACGCATTAAGTCTGCTCCACGGATGCGAAGGTCAGGTCCGGCTTCTAGTCTAGTGGATGGGTTTGTCATAAAATCCAAGTGTATGAAAATTTGTAAACCAATCTGTTTCTTAAGTTTGTACTTTCAAAAACTTAAAAAAATAAAATAAAACCAGCCCACTGCATACACTATGGCTCTTTTGGAGATCCCAAATGTGTATGAAAAGTTCTGAGAAACGTCCTCCAGTGAGCCTTCTGTCACTTTTGTAACTCAATTTCCCCCAAAGCTTCTTGAGCTTTGACACCTTTTCCCTGAACACAACCAATTAGCATGGCAGGGAACCAGTATCCTGTGGTTCACACTTTGATGAGTACATCAGTTTTTTAAAAATAAAATTGTTTCCCTGTTGATTTATAGCTTTCTTTTAGAAGCTTTTCTTTTTATTTGACTTGGTTCCATCTAATATTTTAGCTTGAAAGTTAATTTCTAAACCAAGGTTGCAGTTTACTGAAAATATTCCTTAAAATGAAAAGAATACTTGGCAAATTATTTAGTAAAATGCCTCTTTCCTATACAGAGGCATAACATGGTTCTACAGACTACCTCTTGGTGCACTCATTCATTCATTCATCCACTCACTCCCTCAACCTGTCTTAGTTCATTCAGTGATTCCCAGCAGAACAGTGATAAATGTTGCCCAAGCAACAAGGAAAAATCTACTGTGTATATGATGAGTCTGGGATAGGTAAGAATATTAAAGCCCTAGTCCTCTCCTACCTGGAAAGGGATGAGAGATGCGGGCAAGTCAAATGAACACAACGGAATTTTTGTTGCAAGTAAGAGGGATTCAACCATAACTAGTTCAAACAAAAGAGAGAATGTATTGACTCATTATACAGGAAGTCTAAAGGTAGGACTGACCTTAAGCACATTCACTTCTGTACAGTCAAAAGTCATTATCAAGACTCTGCTTGCCCTCACTTGTTTCTCATCTGTTTTTCTCAGCATAGCTTTGGTCCCTGCCAGTGTAGACAGGCTTTTGTCATTAGACAAGGAAAACAGACCCCAGTTTATTCACATAATTCATGATTAAAATAGTGAGGTCCATTCTATAGTGTTCTCTCTTTCTCTCTCCCTCTCTCCCTCTCTCCCACTCTCCCTCTATCTCTCTATCTCTCCATCAGTTCAGGAAAGGATTCCATGTTCCAGACTACTCATCACATTCTAACCCCTGACCCATCCCTTGAATCAGGGCCCAAGTGCCCATCAGACTGTAGTTTCAAGTTCCTCTTCCTGTCCACAAGAACCCCAGGGCAGCATTCAAGGTGGCACAGCTGATCTGTGGTTTCCTGCTCATAAACAGTGAGAAAAAGATGAGATTTCCAAGCAAGCAATGGAGAAGCTGCAAGCATTTCAGAGCATAACTTTCAGGGGTTATCCTTTTTGTTGTCCTTGTTTTGTTTTGTTTTTTGTTCCAGGCAGCAAAGTGAACAATTCAGAGGCATAACTGTATTTTTCTTTCTTTTCTTAAAATTTTTTTCTTCCTCTGACCTATATTCACCTTCTCTTCCAAGGGAAAGGTAAAACCACTGCTTTTAAGAAAGAACTATCAGTTACAGTACTAACAAAGTATATGTTCAAGGATCAGAAAATTTTGCCTATTCTACTTGAGGGTTTTTTTAAACTACTTTGCTAACATTCTCCAATTCCAACATCCCAGTGTGACATCAAGTACTATTGAGTTTTGACCTAGTGAGACATAAAATAGATTCCATGATCTCATGACATTTCTCATTCTAAAAATAAGTAAATTAGATTAAAATAAGTAAACCGATTGCTACTTAAAAGGAAAAACTCATCAAAAGAACCAACTAATTAATTTTAGACATTAAACACACCCACAATACCATTTGTATGCATACACTTAACCACAACAAGTTTCCTTAATAATGCATCAAAATTGTTAGGCTTCATGCAAAGTCCTTAATAAAGATTCTTGAGCTTTGTCTTCCTAAGGCAAATAGAATTCCAGAATCGCCATTTTGTGTTTTAGAATTGTGCTTTGGGAGCCCCATGCATCAAAGCCACACAGGTGAGCCTGTTGAAATATAGATCCAGGGCCTCATTCCATGACTATTGTATCAGATTCTCTTGGGGAAGTCCCAGGAATCTGTTTACAAAGCTCCACCAATGATACTTCTGTACTCTAAACTATGAGAAGCTCTACTGTAAAACACTGGAGAGTTTTATTGGAATTTCTGAGTTGTAATGTCAGATACTCTTATAGTTCTAAGACAAAATAAACTTCCGGTGAGTTCCGTGAGCCTTATTTTGTCTGTACAGTGTAGTTAGCAATCCTGTTGTGTGGAGCTTGGTTTTGAAGTTCGGTGACAGTTAGATGAAACAGAAATCCTTCAGATTTAAAAATACTCTTAAATAGGTCGCATATTAATAAGCAGGACAGGTAAATTCCATTCTAACAAATCTCTATGATAATAACAAGCAATTCAATGCAATTTTCTTATTAAGAGTATATGACAAGGACTTATTGTTGATAATTAAGATTCAATTGAGGGGTCGGCACTGTGGCATAGTGGGCAAAGCTGCTACCTGCAGTGCCAGCATCCCATATGGGTGCCAGTTCGAGTTCCGGCTGCTCTGCTCCCAATCCAGCTCTCTGTTATGGTCTGGGAAAGCAATAGAAAATGGCCCAAGCAAGTCCTTGGGCCCCTGCACCCACATGGAAGACCCAGAGGAAGTTCCCAGCTCCTGGCTTCAGACCGGCTCAGCTCCAGTTGACGCAGCCCTTTGGGGAGTGAACCTGTGGGTGGAAGACCTCTCTCTCTGTCTCTCTGCCTCTGCCTCTGCCTCTGCCTCTCTGTAACTCTGACTTACAAATAAAATAAAAATAAATAATCAGGCCGGCGCCGCAGCTCAGTAGGGTAATCCTCCACGTAGCAGCGCCGGCACACCGGGTTCTAGTCCCGGTTGGGGCGCCGGATTCTGTCCCGGTTGCCCCTCTTCCAGGCCAGCTCTCTGCTGTGGACCGGGAAGGCAGTGGAGGATGGCCCAAGTTCTTGGGCCCTGCACCCCATGGGAGACCAGGAGAAGCACCTGGCTCCTGCCTTCGGATCAGCGCAGTGCGCTGGCCGCAGCGCACCAGCCGTGGCGGCCATTGGAGAGTGAACCAACGGCAAAAAGGAAGACCTTTCTCTCTGTCTCTCTCTCTCACTGTCCACTCTGCCTGTCAATAAATAAATAAATAAATAAATAATAAAAGACAAAGATTCAATGGAAATTAATCATAGATAGTAAAATGTTATGAAAACTCATTATAATGGTGAATTTTCTCCCCAGGGAACAACCATACTTCTTCATAACCAGAATATCACTTCCAATCCAAGACCTATCATAAGGAGTTCACATGTACAACCTGATTCCTCTCCCCAGCAAGATGAGAGCAGCTGCTCAAAAAGTGTTTACATATTTAGGGATTGTGAATGCCAACCTCTGCCCTGGTAGACGAGGATTGCAGAGACCAAGTCACGTGGTTGATGACAGAACTAGAAGGAAACCCAAGTGTCCTGACTGCCCAGCCTTCCCCTGGAGGAGAAGTGGAGAATTAAATGATTCTTCCTGGAATATCCACTGTTGTAAAAGACCCAGAGATCAGTGGGAGCACCTATTCCTTTTATATAACATCTACGCTATGAAGTCGAAAGAAAATGCCACACAAAACATAAGATTTAAAATAAATGCCCTTCAGTCACATCAAATTACTCATTTGTTCCCTTCTCCAGTTCAGACTGCAGGGTAGAAACTTTTTGAAAAGCCTGGTGCCCCCCAACTTCACCATCAAAATCTGACAAAGTGAAAAGGGGAGGGAACACATAATCCCAAAGTAGTTACCAAGTTACTTGATACTTATTCAGATAGGTCCAGTGTGGTTGAGAGTCAGTTCATTAAACTAGCTTCAGATGCTTACTGAACATCTGCTATGGATTTGAGCCCAGGTTTCATTATATCATTCTATGACATGCACTGGCAATACTAAGAAGAATAGACAGAGGGAATCTAAAGTACCCATAGCTATGTATACAGTCAGGTGCTAGGGCCACAACCACTCCACTAGGTTGAGTCAAAAAGGACATCGGGCTGGGTCTTGATGCACAGCCAGGAGTTTACCTAATGGAGTAGTGGAAGAAGACAAGAAACTCATTCCAAGATATGAAACTTACAAGGAGTCTACAAGCACCTGGAGAGAGGGATCTCGAAAAGCTCATATTTTGGGCCAGTGCCGTGGCTCACTGGGTTAATCCTCCACCCGCGGCGCTGGCATCCCATATGGGCACCGGGTTCTAGTCCCAGTTGCTCCTCTTCCAGACTAGCTCTCTGCTGTGGCCTGGGAGAGCAGTGGAGGATGGCCCAGGTGTTTGGGCCCCTGCACCCGCATGGGAGACCAGGAGAAAGCACCTGGCTCCTGGCTTCAGATCAGCGCAGTGCCGGCCGTAGCAGCCATTTGGGTAGTGAACCAACGGAAGGAAGACCTTTCTCTTTGTCTCTCTCTCTCACTGTCTAACTCTGCCTGTCAAGTATAAAAAATAAAAAAAAAAGAAAAAGAAAAGCTCATATTTTAGACAGAAGTATTGGCTTTGTGCCATTTAACAAAATCTGAGCAAAGTCAAACAGTTGTTTTAAAATTATAATAATCTACCTTCTTGGGACTCAATACTGGCTGAGGGAGCCTGCCTTTGAGTGTTGGCTTCAGAAACAAAGAAATTCATTCTTCTGCTTCCTGTGTTAAGAGCTTGACACGTATTTTGAGCTCTCAAAGCCCACCTCTTGCAGTAAAGACTGCTAGGGTTTCCAGAATTCAAAGAACAGCATTTTTATAATCAAATTAAAGAGGAGAATTATGCATCTCTTAGAGCGACTATAGAATATCTCTCTTCTAAGACCCTTGGTATGTAGCTCATACAGTAGGTTTGTGTGTGTGTGTGTGTGTGTGTGTGTGTGTTGCATTGGTGAGAGAGAAGATGATAGACGTGAGTTCAAACAGGATTCCGATTACCTTTAGCTGTGTGACACGGCTCTCAGGACATCATTGTTTCCTCCTGTAAAGCCTTGCTAATCTAATGCAAGGCTTAGACATGATGCAGGGCAGAGCACCTGTCACACCGGACCTGCCGCTGGAGAACTTGCTGTTAACAGGGTAGCAGTTTCATTCACTTATCCAACAAATCTTTACTGAGGACTTAACCATGCAGAAGCCTGAGGAATACAAAATTAAATCTGAATTAGATCTCACGACCTATAGAAGATAGAAGCAGATAGCTGTATTAGAAGGAGGAAATAGTCACTGATCGCAGAAGGACTTGAAATGATGGGGAAGTTGGGAGGAGATTTCCTGTAGCGTGGAGGGACTTGATGGGAGCAGAAGGGCAAGGATTCGGGGTTGAGGACGAAGGAGAGAAGCTCTGAGCTGGGCACTTTGGATCCCTTCTGCCAAGGGTATGGCAGGTATCCACCTGACCACCTGACGGTCTCGCAGATGAAGTAAGAGCGATTCGGCAGGTGCCGCGACTCACCCAAGTTCTGGCTCAGGGTTGCAGCCCAGCAGGAGAGTTCAGAACCTCCTGCCTCCAATCCAAAGCACTCGCCTGCCGCGCCACCACTCCCCCTGCTAGGAGTAGGGCCATCTGCAGACATAGAGGACAGGCCAGCGCAAAGCAGTAGAAAAGCAGTGGTGGGGTCTCTGGCCACTCTCCCGGGGCCAGGAAAGCAGAGGCTCCGCCGGGGGGCGCGGAAAAAGGGGAGGGCAGGGGCGGACCGAGGGGCGGGCAGAGGATGCGGCCGCACTTCAGGGGCCATCCAGGACACTGGCCCAGTCCCAGGAGCCCGCTCAGGCTCGCCGGCCATGCGGCCGCGGCTCCTGGCGCTCCGGTTGCTGCTGGCGCTGCTGCTGCTGCAGCCTTTGCCCCCAGTGCTGTACGGGGCGCGCTGCCCGGAGCCCTGCACCTGCGCGCCCGACGGCGCCCTGCGCTGCCGCGGCCCCGGGCCCGGCCTCACTCGACTGTGAGTACGCCCTGCTCCCGCCGCGGCCCCCTCCACGCGCGACCCTCACTCGCCCTGGGCCACCTTCTTCCCTCCTCGTTTGGTCCCCTCCGTCTGGAAGGTTATCGAGAGACTTGGTCCCATCAAACTTCCCCACCTTCGAGGGTGGTGAGAACCTAATCTTTGCCCTCCGGCGCCCCTAGCAGCCCCAGACCGGCTCTCTGTCCCTAAATGGGTTCGCAACAGTGGGCGTGGAACCTGGGCGTGATGCTCCTCTGTCGGCAGCAGCCGGTCCCGGAGACGTCTTATGCAGGTTGGCTTAGGTTACGGTGGCCTTTGGCACTCTGGGCCGGCTGGGAACGAAGTGCCCATGACCCACGGTCCGAGTTACTTGGTCCGTCAATGGGGCTGTGCCCCCTGCATCCTTTGAACCTGCGAGCCCCTGCTCCACCCCCGCCCACGCGTCCTTGCTCTTCAATCTGAGCAATGGAAGGCCTGTGTGCTGCTTCTGTATCTGTGAGCAGGTAGAGAACTCTGTGCCCGGAAGGACGGGGTAGAGAGAGGAGCCTTTGATCCTGGGCGTCACGGCCGAGCCTGGTCGGCTCCCTTTCTTTAAATATGAGTTCCACATATTAGATTAGCCCATTTCTAGAAAACGCCCAGATGGACTAGGAATAGGTAAGTAGTTGACAGGGGTATGGGGGGGGGGGTAGGTGGGCGGGAGGACTACTCATGGGTGTGGGTTTGGCCAGTCATGAAAATTTTCAAAAATTAGACTGTGGTGATGGTTGTACGTGGACTTGGTAAAAATCAGAGCGCTGTGTGAGGCTCCCCCAAAAAGTTCATGGAAAAAGTAATTAAAAATTGAATTTCTTTTGGTGCAAAAAAACTTTGAAATCCATGCAGCATTTTTCTTATCATACGCATTTTCCACAAAATTTCTCCTCTCACACTTGGGTGAATTTTGTTACATTATTTGCACCTAAGTAAAGCTGGTAAAAGAGAGAGGGGATGGCGGGAAAGTGGGAACCCCTCATTAGAGATGATGGAATTCGATGCTGGGAAGGACTCACTGCCCAGTCTCCTTTGCGCCCCAGCCGTCTGTCTGGGACCAGAATGGACTCGCCTTCCAGCAGAACTGGGCCCCTCCTTGTGGAAGAGTTAATGGCCTCTGGGAATATTTGTGATTGAGAGATACAGTTTAAGGGTTGAAGGGTTTATATTAATTAGCCTTGATTAATTACCTAGTCAACTCCATTCCCTGAAGGCAATGACCATGCTGATAGAACTTGTTTCAATCAATCAGCAAACCCATGGAAGCTGCCCTGCCAGCCCCAGCCCTTGTCCCTCCCTGGCTAGCCTCCCACTTGCTCTTCTGAATGACGGGCATCTGGCATTTATCATCCAGATTAGAAGGACCTAAACTCAAAGAGATGGGATAACTTGCTCAAGGTCCCACAGTTGTTGGATAGCAAAGATGGGACTTTATCTGTTACTTATCTTTTTTTATGTGCTTGTCTTTGTAAGAGAATTTCCCTCTGCAGAAGGCTAAAGTGAAAAAGCCAAATGAAATGTTTTCTTGTCCTGTCCCCAGAGCATGGTTGAGAGAAGTCTGGAGCACCTCAAAGATCTTTCTAGGGTGGCTGGGTTTGGCGTGGAGGTGGGAGAGGGGCACAGCCTAAGTGCAGCAGCACCCAGGCTGGCAAGTCTGGTTCTAAGAGCTAATTCTCCAGGCTCTGAAGCCCCTGTACCATCCACGAGGGATTCCAGAGAGTCCTTCCCTCCATCCCTCCCTTAGTAAATGTTAGTTTATTTCACTATTTGGTTTTAAAAGAAGTGAGGGAGAAGGTACATGGATTACAACTACATATTGCTAACAAGCCCACTGCTGCAAATTTTGAAAGTGACATCATTCAAAAATGTTTATATCTTTCCTTCTCTTCTATATGTCATTAAAAGCATAGGTATTTAAAATCTAAGATGTGACACACAGGCCCTGTCTTAGCCCCGACCATCTCCTAGACAGTTAGGCTCCTGAGCCAAGGGTGGTGAGCTTCACAAACTCCTGAGGACCAATGATGGAGAGATGATCTTGACCTTCATGGGAGACGCCTATGAAGGCAGAGGCTATGTAGGCCAAAACAAGGCAACCCCTTCGGCACAACACAGGGATGCCAGCACCCATACGACAAGAGAGATGTATGAGGCGATCAGAGGGATGGTGCTTTAAGGCTATGCTCCTCACTGTGATCCCTCACCAGCGGCAGGAGCATCACCTGGGAAACAGACAAGCACATTCAGGCCCAGCCCCATCTACTGACTCAGAAACTCCAGGCAGGTCGGGTAGTCT
Source organism: Oryctolagus cuniculus (assembly GCF_964237555.1). Lineage (NCBI taxonomy): Eukaryota > Metazoa > Chordata > Mammalia > Lagomorpha > Leporidae > Oryctolagus > Oryctolagus cuniculus. The sequence goes on from NC_091433.1 coordinate 154,119,137, forward strand.
ACAGAGTGACAACATGCCACAGGCAGTTCCCATGCCTGCTGCTCAAGTCTGAGAACCAAGGTACTGCTCGCCACACAGGCGGAATCTCAGCAAGCAAGGAGTAGGCTTCCCTAGGCTACACAGTTCTCTTCCTCATACACCTCACGAGAACACAACATCTGCTTATTGCAAAAAGGCAATAAAATTGCCACCCCAAACTCGAAGACAGATATCAAATAAGCAGGCTTGAGGAAAGAGAAGGACAGACTGAAGATACGAGAGTAGGAGGAGAGCATCATTCTAAGACCAGGGGGAAGGGACAGAAAGAGTGGGGATATTAGCCAGAGTTGGACAGGTAAAGCAATAGCTTAGTATTGAGGCAAAGGACAGGGAAAGTAGCTGAGCTCATGCTGAAGTCTTCTTTTTTGAGGGTGAATGAATGAACAGTAAGTGATAATTACAAGACAGAGAAATGCCATGGATAACAAGTTATCAGGAGTACATAGGAAAAAGAGAGCGAAATGATCAGCTAAGGCTCCCAGCACACGAGGGCTGTGGTCATGTATTCGCTTACCAGGGTCTGGACTCCGAAGGGACAAGGGGAACGCTACAGGTTCTGAGGACTGAGGGAAGCAACTACTGCAGAATGCCTTCAAATCCACCAGCAGACACCTGATAAATGCTCATTGTTTTTTAGTCATTTCAAACCTCGGTAACTCTGCCTATTAAGACCTCTGTCTAAAGTTATTATTTGGTTTTAAAAGATGAAGGGGAAGAGTACCTGGATTATAACTGCTTTTCATTAGCAAGCCCACTGCTTGCAAATTTTGAAAATGGCCTCAAACTGTTCATATCTGTCCTCCTCTTCTATATTTTATTAAAAACATAGGTATTGAAAATCTAAACTATGGAGCCGGCGCCGTGGCTCAATAGGCTAATCCTCCACCTTGCGGCGCCGGCACACCGGGTTCGAGTCCCGGTTGGGGCGCCGGATTCTGTCCCGGTTGCCCCTCTTCCAGGCCAGCTCTCTGCTATGGCCAGGGAGTGCAGTGGAGGATGGCCCAGGTGCTTGGGCCCTGCACCCCATGGGAGACCAGGAAAAGCACCTGGCTCCTGGCTCCTGCCAGGATCAGCGCGGTGCGCCGGCTGCAGCGGCGGCCATTAGAGGGTGAACCAACGGCAAAAAGGAAGACCTTTCTCTCTCTGTCTCTCTCTCTCACTGTCCACTCTGCCTGTCAAAAAAAAAAAAAAAAAAAAAAAGAAAATCTAAACTATGACACAAAAAAATAGCTTCCCATGTTTTCACTTGTTTTAATTGGAGGGGAAAAAGCATAAGAAAAAATAATTTAAAAATTTTTTTCCTTTTCTTATTAATTCCAGGCAACTGGAAGGAGGGAGAGGGGAAAAAAGCTCTCACCTTGTCCATGGTTATATAAAGATCTTTGTCTCTATGACAACAGAAAGGTTGATCTGCTTGATATGGAAACAGCTTCTGAAAAATCTGTTAGTAAGAAAAAGCTAATAATAATTACAGCAATTTATTTTTTGCATGTTGTGCCTACTGAACAGAAATTAAACTTTTGGGTTTTATTATACGATAAAATCCAGAGACTCTGGAAGGGTGAAACGTGTGTGTCCACCAGTGCAGTGTCACAGGAAGACAGAGAGTCATCGCTGACATCTTGCCTGCATGTCTTCCTCTTTTGCTTCCATGGGAAATCAGGGTTGGGACAGTGGTGTTCAGTGCTGTGGAGGAATGCTCATGTGAAGGGCGTGGTGCCTGTCCTTGAGGAGCCCATAAGCTAGATGGAAACACACCCCAGATTGGCGTGGGTATAGACAGGCAACGAAGCTCTAAGGGTTCAGACAATGGATGAATGCCTGCAGACTCCAGTCTCCAAAGAAAGCCTTCATGAGCAAAGGGGCAGGAAGCTGAGCTGGGAAGGAGAGAGTCCAGGTAGAAGAATCACACACACAGGTGACCAGTGAATCTTTGCTGAGGAGGAACAAGGTAGAATGAATTCTTCCATCTTCATGCTTCTCCCAGGCTCTTTGGGGAATTTTTTTTTTGACAGAGAAGATATAAAATCACCAGGAATATTTGATTAAATAGCCCAGAGGGTCATGTGAGAAAAATCCCAATATGTATTTCTTGATTCATGAGCTTGCAGTAAAAGTCATTCTTGGATGGTTGGTTGTAAAGGCTTCAAGTCAAAACCATGATTAGAAGTCACTTTGCTATGAAGCCTTCCCCAGTGTCTACTGGGTATACACACACACACACCCCAACTGCCTCCAGCTTATCCTACCACGTACCTGCTTGGATACCCTGTACTTACATATATTTTGTCACATATCCCACCATAATGTAGTCATTTATTTCATGCGTGCTACTTTTGTTAGAGCAGGTTTCTGGACCTCAGCACTATTAACACCTGGGGGACTGTTTTGTACATTGTGGTATGTTTAGCAACAGCTTTGGCCTCTGACCACCAGATGCCAGTAGGACTGCCCTCCCAAACTGTGACAGCCACTAACGTATCAAGGCATTTGCCAAATACTCCTTTGAAAGACAAATCCTTCCCATCCCTTGGTTTTGAATCTTTGTACTAGAGTCAGAACTACTTGGGGGCTGGTGCTGTGGTGCAGCAGGTTAAGCAGCTATTTTCAGTGCTGGCATCCCACATGAGGGCCAGTTCAAGTCCTTGCTGCTTTGTTTCCAATCCAACTCCCTGCTATTGCATCTGGTAAAGCAGCGGAGGACGACCCAATTGCTTGGGCACTGCACCCATATGAGAGACCCAGAAAAAGCTCCTGGCTTCAGCCTGGTTCAGTCCCAGCCATTGTAGCCATCTGGGGGAGTGTACCAGCAGATGGAAGATCTTTCTCTCTCTCTCTCTCTCTCTCTCTGACTTTCAAATAACTGAATAAACCTTAAAAAAAAAAAAAAAACTACTTGAAGAGGTCCCATTCAACTCAGGAGTCCCAGAATTTTACATGTAATACAATTAAAATATTTACTCAGCTACATAATAATTGAATAGACAGCTGAAGGATTAATAAATCGATGCAAAAAGGAAACAAATATATTAGTTATTATATACTAAACCTAAATGTCCAAGACCCAAACTTGCTTATATTAGAATATCCCATCTAGATTATTTTAACTTCTCCTGTTTGTTTTTAATTCACTCAGTAGAACAGAATCAACCCATAGCCCAAGATCTTTAAAAACAAATAAACAAACAAAAAACAAAAACAAGAAACCTCACCAAGGCAGCCTGAACTGAGATGGATAGGAAGTACAGGATACCAGGAAATAATCCCCAGGAAAAAAATCCACAAGCCAGAGCAAAGCCTACTAAGTTCTTGCAAAAAGAACTCTGTGGCCCTACTCTTAGTTTCCCTGCAGCTGGGCCAGGGAATTCAGAAAGCTTATGTCCCTCTTCCCTACCAACGACCTCTCTTAAAAAAAAAAAAAAAAGGAAAAAGGCTGGGGGGGGGAGGAACAGAGCCAATGGTTGATCTTGAACTTCTGATCAGATTCAGCTCTCACGCTTGGGAGGCGATTCTTAAACCCAGTTGTGCCAATAAAGGGATTCATTGCTGGAAGTCTTGGACAGACCAGATTTTCTCAGTTGAAAGTTCTTTGGGGGAAAATGAATGAGGGCTCCTGGCAAGACACTCATCAGACGTGTAGAACCCAAGTTCACATCCAGATCCCCGAGGCATCCAAACCAGTCCTCACCTTGTGGAGCAGTAACTCCTTTGGTTTTTGCTTCCTTATTTTTTATTTCAAAAGTAGCAAATGAGATTAACTCAGGGTTCACCTCTGCCTGCTTCCCAAGGCCCTCAGGTTGGCTCCTTTCCTTGTCTAGAAACGAGGCACCAAACGGCTTTCCAAAGCGTAATCTCCCAGAATGGCTACAAGACAGTGTCTTGGCAATGTACATTTTCTGATCTCACCCATGAGGTTTTACTTTTTTTTTTTTTTTAAGATATTTATTTGCAAGGCAGTGACAGAGAGAGAGAGATCTTCCATTCACTAGTTCACACTGCAAATGCCAGAGCTGGGCTGGGCTGAAGCCAGGAGACAGCAACATAATCTGAGTCTCCCACGTGAGTGACAAGGACCCAAGGACTTGAGCCATCATCTGCTGCTTTCCCAGAGGATTAACCCGCTGCACAACTGTGCAGTGCAGGATTCAAAGCCAGTAGAGTTACTGTGGTGGAGCAAGGCCCTGAGGCTCACATCCAGGCTGCAAAGGGTTGGTTCCGTAGGAGTATATGTGCTCTGTTCCAGCAGTTACCCTGTGTTCAAGAAAAATCACACTTTATGGGGTCAGCACTGTGGCATAGTAGGTTAAGCCTCCGCCTAGCATCCCATATGGGCACCAGTTTGAGTCCTGGCTGCTCCTCTTCTAATCCAGCTCCCAGCTGATGGCCTGGGAAAGCAGTGGAGGATGGTCTAAGTGCTTGGGCCCCCACACCCATGTGGGAGACTTGGAAGAAACTCTAGGCTCCTGGCTTTAGATCAGCCCAGCTCTGGCCATTGCGGCCATTTGTGGCATTAACCAGCAGGTGAAAGACCTCTCTTTCTGTCTCTCCACCTCTCAAATAAAGAATATTTTTTAAAAATCACACTTCATGCAGATGCTAGCAAATTTTCCACCTGCCTTTTTCCCCCACTCAGGAAAGGAATTAAAATAATCCCAGCCTCCAAACAGGAGGGCTCTCTGACTTGGTGGGCAGCTTCTAGGTGTTTGTCCACAGGGTCCTCATTTACTGCCAGCTTCTGCCTCCCTGGAAGAGGCCACCCCTCCCTGGCAGGAAACCACACACAGCTGCTCTCTGTGTGACCTGAAAACCACAGTTCTTTGAGGCCACTGGAGCCAACTTCGGAGGAGTCCTATTTATAAATAAAACTCAACTTCCAGAATGAAGGTGTCCCCCCTCACTGCTGACTCTGATGTGGGGAGGTTGCCCCTGGACTCTCCAGTCCTGAACAGCGGGGAGAGCGGTTCTGCACACACAGGGCTGGAGAGGCTCTGGGGTGACAGGATGAGGTCCAGCAGTCCCCGAATCATCAGAATTGATCAAGGAGATGCATCGGGGCAGCCATGGGTCTGGCATCAAGTCCCCGTCCCTACTGTATAGGTTTGATCCTGTGATGGAACCTCTGTGCCATCCGAAAGGGGCCTGAGGGGGCTCAGTGTGGCGAAGACAAACAGGACCACAAGGTCAGACATCCTCAGAATTAAAGGTTTCCCATAATTACAGAGCATTATTGTCACAGTCTGATGACGCAGAGGAGGTGGAAAGAACCACAGCCCTTGTGCGAGGTGGAGCAGTAAATATCTGCCATGCAAGGGGCAAGCTGGATAGCACAGTCTTGTTCCTGGGAGGTGTTAATTAGAGGAAATGACCCACCAGGTCTTCTCAGTCTGGGAGTTGAGTAAGTTCGAATCCCAAAATAGCACAGCTCATTATTGCCTGGAGTCCAAGAGTTTGGTCCTTTCAGCCCAAATTGAACCACCTCTAAAACATACCTAACACCTGATTATATACTGGCTGGGGTCCTGCTTGCCCAGCCAAAGCACCTAGAGAGAAAAGCTAATGGTTCCCGGCATGCAGGGCATAGAATCAACCTGCTCAACTGATGACACTCTTACCATGATGCTTCCAGACAAGGATTTTTGGTTTTTTGTTTTATTTTGTTTTCTTCATTTCTTTTTGCCAAGCAGCCACATAAATAAATGCCTACCAGGGCAGGTGAGTTCGTGAAAAGGGAAGGTGTATATGCCAGTAATCTCAGTCATTTCGAATCTGTCCTCTCAGATGAATTAAAAGCATGGGGTATATGTGTTGCAGCCAGCTTTTACAAGATCACTCAAAAAAGAGAAAAAAGGGTTTGTAAGCATCAGAAAGAGAAGCTTGTAATGAGAGAGCTTCCAGAAGCAAATCTGCAATGTCACTGCCCTGACAACATAATATTCTCTGCTTCTGAAAAATATTTTTGAGAAATCATTACAGATGACACAGACGTTCCCCGGGGGAAATTCAACATGTAGTTTTATTTACCAGAGCTATTCTTGTCATGTTACATTATTGGTAGGAGGATTCTAGGTTGGGCGGTAGAGACTGGGTGATTTTGCTTTGTGTCCTTTAGAAAACTTTAAATGGGTTTTGAGTCGGGGCTTAGATGTGTTTACTATTTTCCTCTGAGGCTTCATGTTTTTAATCTAGTCATTGCACAAATGACTTGGAAAATCCATTATGCAGGGGATCTTCTTAACATCGTGGTTACGTGACCATTCATAAACGCCTCTCAGCTTCTTGGATGCTCTGAAGTGGCTGTCACGGAGAAGAGTCATTCAGACTGCACTTTCCAATGAGAGAGTTCCAACTGACCCAACTTTTTAAAATCAGGGAGCACATGCAGACTCTGCAGAGTGGCTCCCTGGAATTGAAACATGTAATAGAAGGCTGCTCCTTATCATTTCTTTCAAAGACTATCAGATGAGACCTATAAGAGATCCAAGTATCTGAACCCAAAAGAGAGGTACCATGTGGGGGTGTTGAGCCTCACTCTTGGTCCTCTTGTGTAGAGTGGAGAGTGAAGAGTCAGGAACAGCTCACTGGCTTTTTACAGACTGACCAGTACCCATGCTAAACTGAAGAGCCAGTTCCAAACTACAGAACGCATTCACCCCTCTCCCCTTCGAATAGAGTTGCCACTAGGTCTGACCTGTGTAGCTTAAATCTTTCTCAGGGAGCAGCTATAAATTAAAAGTCCTTATGAGTTCTTGTGCTGGATCTTGTATTAATGGTATATATACTTTTTTTTTTTTTTTTTGACAGGCAGAGTGGACAGTGAGAGAGAGAAACAGAGAGAAAGGTCTTCCTTTGCCGTTGGTTCACCCTCCAATGGCCGCCGCGGCCGGCAGGCTGCGGCTGGCGCAATGCGCTGATCCGATGGCAGGAGCCAGGTGCTTCTCCTGGTCTCCCATGGGGTGCAGGGCCCAAGCACTTGGGCCATCCTCCACTGCACTCCCTGGCCACAGCAGAGAGCTGGCCTGGAAGAGGGGCAACCGGGACAGAATCCGGCGCCCCGACCGGGACTAGAACCCGGTGTGCCGGCACCGCAAGGCGGAGGATTAGCCTAGTGAGCCGCGGCGCCGGCCCAGGTATATATACCTTTGCTTAACCTCAAAAAGCTACAGATTTTACAGACTGCATACATTTTGTAGATTGCAACCCAGGCAGTCTCTAGCTCCAGAATCAGCATCATTAATACCACCGTACACTGCTTCAACAGAGAAAGCACATGCAGTTGGCAACAGAGCCACAGCCCATAAAGTCTGTCACACCTGGAGTGGACCTGTAACCGAGGCTGGGATCCAGCCACGGCCAGCAGAGATGGGTGGGGAGGTGCAGAGGGTGGCAACAGTGTCCATGAAGGTAGGGAGCTCGGGATACACAGATAGTCTGATTCATCTAGGGAGGTGCTGTCCAGGAGAAACACAATGTGAGTCACACGAGTAATTTACAATTTCCCAGTAGCCACACTTTTAAAATCAACTTTCATAAAAGTATTTTACATAATCCAGTATATGCCATCCATTATTCTTTCAATATGTAATGCAAAAATTATGAGTGCAACATTTTACATTCTTTCCTCTTACTAAACTTCTAACATCCAATTTGTGTTTTAAATTCAGACTGGCCATATATTAACCCTTCAGAGGTCATATGTGGGTGATAGCTGCCACACTGGACAGTTTGGGTCTAATGTATTGCTTAAACAAAGGGAAGAGAAGATATTGAGCATGCAAGTGACATAGAGAAAGTCTAGGGTAATCTAGATTGGGCAGAGCAAAGCCAGGATGGAGTGAGGGAAAACAGATTAGGGGATTCTAGAACGGGCAAGGTAGAGAAAAAAATGGCCTGCAGGGACAGTGGGTGAGGAATAAAGGGCTGGAAGCAAGATACAGTATGAAAGCAGAAACCACCAGAGACTGAGTGTTCCAAGGTGGAAGACAGGAAATATCTCTACAGGACATTTAGTAAACTCAGCTCGTAGTGCAGGGAAGAGTAGCACAGTCACTAAGTGCAGGGCATGACACATGTGTGGAAAACCACTCTGGTGGACTCCAGAACTTCATGGAGAAATAGGAATCTGAGCTGCACCTTCACAGAGCTTGCACACTTGACCTCAAGAAGCTCATGGCTCTGTACAGAGGCAGAGATTCCAGTTTAAGAATGAAACAGAGAGGATCAGACAGGGTGTCATCAGCCAACCCCCAAATGAACAGTGCTGGTGGGATCTGGCTGGTGGAGGACAGAGACTGAGGTGACCCTCCCTTCTCTAGTCCAGGTCTACCCTTGAATTGCTATGCAGTTTTAGGTAAGTCATGTCCCCTTTCCTAAATTGAAATTCTTCCTCTGTAAAGTTGAGGGAGGCTTGGACCAAAAACTTGAAAGCAACCCTTTTCACTCCAATCTCAGCCTCATACCATGAGTACTTCAGGGGGTGGCCAAACCATAACCCAAAGCACCTGGGTGTATTTTTAAGGCACATTCCAAACTTTTCTGATGTAAAAGCTTCACATACTAGATATGCATTATACTGACTTCATATTTCAGTGAACGTGGAAACCTCAGTTCCCTCTTGATAAACTCCAAAGACAAAATGCCAATAAATGAAGACATTTACATTGTTGCATTCCCTGTAACAAAGTTACCAAATAGATCTATGCCTTGGAAAACTCGGAGATTGAAAATCACTTGAAAAGGAGACCATTTTTATTTCATTCCAAGATGAAAGCACGTTTATCATAATTACTGAACAGAACATAGAAATTCTTTAAGTCTCCCTTAAATGCTGAATAAGATCCCATGCAATAAATACAAAAACATTCACATTCTTCTGAATTTAAATAATTAAACAAAACCCTTCCCATTTGGAGCAAAGAGCTTTAGCTGTCTGATTTCTTCCTTTTTTATCCTTCCCTATGATATTGTACTGTTTTAAAATTCAGGGTGTAGCTCTAGCAATAAAAGAATTGTCTGTGGGAAATGGATGGATGTCTGTAGCTTTCTTAAGTTAAAATAGAGGCATCTTTCCTAAACAATGAGAAGGCAGTGAATAAAAATATTTCACGTTTGCCGTGTGCTGGGCAGAAGGAAAGCAAAAGCTCAGGCGACCAAAGGCCCCCATCCAGGCTTTAGGGCTCCAGGTTAGCACTGGTTTTTCTTTGTTTGTTTTCATTTTTTGGTTCTCTTTTCCCTCGGATCCTAATCTTCCAGGGGGCCTCAGAAGGTGGCCCTGCTCTGGGGACCATCTTGCACTCAAGCTCTAGGAAAACCAAGAGGAAGTCAGCAACCTACCATTGCACTTTATGCAATACCTGTCCTTAAATGAGAGAGAATGTCTCTCTCTCTCCACCTCCAGAGTTTGCTGTTTAAAGGAAATCTGCAGTGAATCTGTAATGCAAATATCCCTCGGTTGTTGGGTTTTTATAAGCAATGATTTCCAAGTCTGCAGCCTTCTTGAAGGGAGACACTAAGTAAAGCTCTCCAGCTAACACTGCTTCCAGGGATAGTTAATAAGCCAGGGAATGGGACAAACTGGCTCTGTCCACAGTTATTCACTGGTGTTATTAAACTGAAAACAGGAGAGGGAGAGGGGCCCAGTCCCCATCCCTGAGTGCTCAGGAGGCATTAGAGACCACTGAGGAGGACCCAGGTGACGCTGTCTTCCTCAAGGTGGCTGGATTTATCTGCTGCTTGCTCATCCATAAGCACCATTTTTCCCAGTTGTGGACTCTGACACAAGGTGCACTGGGAAGCTGGTGGTTGTGATTGGCTGGGAAGGGCATGGAGCCAGGGCCCAGGTAAGAGAGCTGATAGGAAGAGGCTCTGAAGACAGAATGGTCCTTCTGAGTGACCCTGCCTTGGCAAGGGGGCTGGGCCTTTATTCTGTGAGTGGGCCAGTCCCTGGATGAGGGCTGTGCAGGATAGAGAACATGCTCTGGAGTGAGGCAGCAATCTTGGGCCAAGAGAAGAGCAACTCAGCTGCCAACTTCCCAGCAGCTAGGGGAAGGAGAACCTCAGTCCTGAAGGGTGATTCTGGCGGCCAACCACAGCATCCATGACATATCCACGTTAAACAGCTGCACTGGGTAGCCCGCCTGTGCCAGGAGCTCCAGTTAGAAAGTGAGGACCCAGCAGCAAATGCTAAGTGGATACCAACCAGATAGCAACTAGGAACTGTTCTAAGGCAACAGTGTCTCCCAAAGGGCAGGGATCCAGGGATAAGGATCTGATGATGAAGAAGGAACAACAGAAAGTAGGAGAGGCCCACTCCTATATAGAGTCTGGGGAGACCAAGCAGGCTAAGGAATCAAGGCAGAGACAAGCACCAGTAAGGCACGGGGGTAGGCACTGCAGGTGCTCTCCTGCCCTCCAGGTACTGTGGATCCAGGTTAGACAATGCACAAGGCTTCGCCAGGGACCTGACCAATCACACGATCCCAGGACTAGGATGAGGGACTTACTACCAATCCCAACATGCAGAGACTGCTTCTGCTTCAACTTTAACCCACAATTGGAAGGACTGGCCTCTTGCAAATGGGATTAATGACCAGATAAATGTTCCAGAGCTGACAAAGCTAAGGCAGCTTTTGTTATCCAGTTTAAGTACTTGTTTCAACTTCTATGGTGAAGGCACATTTGGATAAGGTGGAGTTTGTCCATAATCCAGGTTCAACCTGTGTTGTATCACTGGTTCATTTCAATAGCAAAGCTTAAAACTAGAAAAGGACTGTGGACATATAATAAATAGAAGTAGCTCAGGGTCCAGAGCCATATTCTTCTGAAGCCACCTTAGTCACTTTTAAAGAGGAAACTGTCTGCCCTGCCAATTCAGTCTCATGTACCCAGTTACCTTCTTTTTTTTAATCACCCTTCTGGGGCCAGTGCTGTAGCGTAGTGGGTGAAGCCACCGTCTGCAGTGCCGGCATCCCACATGGGTACTGGTTCTAGTCCCGGCTGCTCCTCTTCTGATCCAGCTCTCTGCTGTGACCTGGGAAAGCATTGGAAGATGGCCCAAACACTTGGGCCCCTGAATCTGCATCAGAGACCTAGCTCCTGGCTTCAATTCGGCTCAGCTCCCACCATTGCAGCCAGTTGGGGAGTGAATCAGCAGATGGTAGACCTTTCTCTCTATCTCTCTGTCTCACTGCCTATAACTTTACCTCTCAAATAAATAAAATCTTTATAAAAAAATGAATCACCCTCCTGAGATGAACAGTTTGGAAGTGTCACCTTATTTACTGTTCTATTTTTCTTTGCACTGTTCATACTTTTCATGTCTTTTTAGAACCTGGACAGCAAAGCCACCCAACTGTCCCTGTCTTTGTCCTCTTTTTTCTTGTTGTCCTTGGCTTCTGCTCTGTATCAAAGGATACAAGAGTTCCAGAAGTTCACAAAATTCTGGAAATATGAAGAAACTTCAGAAAGTTCATGGAAAATGCATGTTGTGAAAAAAAACTAGGCAGGGGTTTAAAAAAAAAGTTTGCACCAGAATACACTTATCTTTTAATTCCATTTTTCCACAAAACTCTGGAATCCCCTCCTCCATGCCTGACACCAAAGGAAAACAAAACAAAACAAGGAAACAAAGGAAGAGGGAGGGAGGGAGTCGGTCACACATCACAAAACATTTCCTTTCCATTTGTCGCTCAGTCAGAGAGGGTTAACTCACATTTCTTCATTCAAGTAACTTCATCATCGATCCATTCAAAGTCCCTCTCGATTTTGTTATTTATCTATTTAATCCCCTTCTCCACTTCTATTCCTCTATACTCACCATTGATAAAAATCCTAAAGTAAGTTCTTGTTCTTGTGTTTTCTTTCAAAATGTCTAATTTTAATTCTGTAAAGAACATTTTACATCTGTTATTAATTTCTTTTTTTAAAGATTTATTTATTTGAAAGAGCTACACAGAGAAGAGAGACAGAGACAGAGAGAAAGAAATGTAGGTAGGACTTCCATCTGCTGGTTCACTCCCCAGTTGGCTGCAACAACTAGAGCTGTGCCAACCCAAAGCCAGGAGCCAGGAGCTTCTTCCAGGTCTCCCACATGGGTGCAGGGGCCCAAGGACTTGGGCAATCTTCTACTGCTTTTCCAGGCCATAGCAGAGAGCTGGATTGGAAGTGGAGCAGCCAGGACTTGAACCAGTGCCCATATGGGATGCTGGCACTGCAGGCGGCGGCTTTACCCACTATGCCACAGCACCGGCCCCTCATTATTTCTTACTCAGCTTATCTCAGCCCCATGCTATAAGACCACCCATGCTGCTCCATGTGCCTAGACTCTGGCTTCTCAGCATTGAGTGGTACAATGAGGCACGTACTATTCACATGTCACCTGCTCCTTCCCCAGCCTTGGACACCCAGGCTGTCTTCAACCCCCTAATGCTACCAAGTGATGAAGAAAATTCGTGCACAGGTTCCATTAAGTAGCAACTTCTCTGGGATGTATACAGGAATGAAATTGCAGGGTTATTTAGATAATTATTCACATTGCTAAAAGTTTCTGTCATCAGGGAAAGAATGCAACAGAGGAGGGTGCATCTTCAAAGGGAGTTTTTGCAAACTGTTCTTAAGAAAGAATGGACCTCACCACCATAAGCATCTTAAACACAGGAGACAGAAACTTAACAACTTAGGAACTGCTTGCCAATTGAAGATGAGTCAGAAATGAAGATACGACACCTCTGAAATAAGAATATAACTCAGTGAGAAAAAACAGATGTGGATTCACAAACTGTGTTCTTTGGGTAACTTCACAGGACCACATCTGTTACAAGCATGATGCACCTGCCTTACCCCGCCTTTCTTCCCATTCTTTGGCCCCCAAGCCTCTTTCTTGACCCAATCACATCCATAACCGATGTCACTGCTGTTCACTTGTCTCCCTTTTATGGTGAGGACTCTGCTTTTACTCTCTTCACTGCTGCCTCTCCTGGCCTGAAGCATCATCATCAACTCTGCAAAATTTCATCTTGCACTGAGGTTGTTCCACAGTCACCAGCGACTAGAAGTGCATGATTTACAGCTTTTCTCTCTTCTGTCTGACCTTTGCTCCTCATCCATACATCAATCAGGAGCTCAGCAATCCTCCCTGGTCAAACCTGAACCAAACTGCTCCTTTGGGAGCCACACCACACTCCGGTTTGGAGGAGGCGGCTCCTGCTGGGATGCCCCAGCTTAGAACTCCATTTGCATGAATAAACAGCTCTGAAGGGTTCTGTGGAAGCTTTTATGTAAACACACTCCAAAATATGTTCTGAGCTGCATTATCCCCAGCAATAAAGATTCTGGAATCAGAATTTGGCTGTCAGTTTTATTGATGTTGCATAGGGTACCGTAGAATACAGCTTTCTCTTTGGAAATTTATTGGTTTGGCAGTGCAGAGAGCAATAAAACTGTGTTTTTAATCAGGAAGCCAAGCGGACATGATTCCAGAAGAAATATAGGAAGCAAATGCGCCAGTGCAGGAACATTTCTCCCCCTTCAGCATCCCTGCTCTTCTCAGAACCCCAGGTAAATAAGTTTGGGGGCTGACCGATGTGCTTGTGGGACGTCTTCAGGAACAGAATCCGAGGCCCAGGTCGGGATTCCTCCCTCTGTGTCCAGTCATCTCTGAGGAACTGCTGAGCCGAAACATTTTTCAGAAGCAAAGTTTCTAAAGATGCTTGGCGTCATATCCGAGGGAGGAACTACTGGTAAACTGCCTTGCTGCAGGTACAGAGGGTCTGGAGCCTTGCTTCCTGTCAACAGAAGGAGGCTGGAGCACCTGTGCCTCCCCTTTTCTTCTGAGAGAGCCAGGTCAGCAACCACTCAGTCCAGCACTGCACCGTGGAAAGGGCACTGGAGTCAGTGGCCTTGGTTGTTACCTTGTTTAGGTTACTTAATCTCCTTTCGACCCAGTTTCTTCTGCTCTCAAATAGCCACCTCACACCATTTTGAGTGGACAAAATAAGATTAAAGGTGGGTGTGCATAATTCACACAGAAGCCAGTCCCTTCTGAGACTTTGAGAATCTCACTGATTGAAATCTGATTATCAGGGGCTAGTGTGGTGGTGCAGCAGGTCAAGCCACCACTTGTGATGCCGGCTTCCCACACCGCAGTGCCAATTCAAGCCCTGGCTGCTCCACTTCTGATAAAACTTCCTGCTCATGAGCCTCAGAAGGCAGCAAAAGACAGGCCAAGTACTTAGGACTCTGCAACCCACGTGGGAGACAAAGATGGAGTTTCTGGCCCTAGCTTCGTCCTGACCAAAACCTAGCTGCTCGAGCCATTTGGGTTGTAAACCAGCAGAGGGAAGATTCTCTTTCTGTCTCTCTGTTGCTCTTTCAAGTACATAAACACCTAAATAAGTCTTTTTGAAAAAGGAAATCTGCCATCAAGAAGAGGAATTCTTTCTTTCCTCATAGCTAAGGCAGTTCCTGCCACATTGACACATGAGAAACAAGCCAGCCTCCGTCATTTCAGTTTTCATATTTTTAATCTTCTCTCATGACCTGGTCCATTCCCTTCCTCTCTGCCAGTCCTGGAACCAAAATCCTGAAGCACTGTAGATGCTCAATAAACAACTAAACGTTCATCTTGGCCTTGAAAATGATTTCTCTTGAGTTCTCTGTGCCCTACTTCCTTTAGCATTCATACATCATCCTGCACTTTTGCTATTGCTGGGCACCACTTCTTTCTCAGTTCTTATGTCCTACATATCTTTTGCCTCAATTTCAAGAATAATCTATGTTCCCATGGATGTGACTGCCTGAATGAAATGCTCTCAAATGATGTTCTAAGTGACATGGGATGCCCATGTGCTTAACCAGAGAATCAAAGTGACCTGACTGTGATAATACCGAAGTGAGCTGCCTGAGGAAGACGGTACAGCTCGAGAGAGGCACATCTTCTTAGTGAATATTCCCTTTTCACACCTGCATGGTTTCTGACTCTATCTTCACCATTCACTTCTCCACTTTACCCAAGAGAGCTTTTTGTCCATCCTCCCAACCAAGCCTAAAGGTCCACTCTAAAACCATTTACTACTTCCTTTGAGCCAAGCACAGTTCTCTACAAGAGTTATCTTGATTAATCAACACCCCAGGAACTAGGAATTATTACCCCAATTTGATAGATGAAGAGACTGGCACCAGGGGCTTAAATAAATTCTCAGGGTCACAAACTCATAGTGTGACAGTGAGGATTAGATCCTGGGAGTATCTTATCTAAACGTTCACCATCTTAACCACAAAATCAGACACTTCAATCATGACCAAGAATGAGCCATGGCACATCTCTTTACCACTATGTTAGAATTCTCCACCTAAATTCAGGTGTTGGGAATTCTGTACTCACCCCCACACACACACACACTTTATTCATGAACTGAAAAGGAACCCATCTTAAATCTTAAACTCCTGGATTTCCTCTTTTCTTTTCTAGATCACTCACCTATCTCCCTGTCAAAGTAATTCCATCTCAAGCTTTCAGAGGACTTAATGAGGTCATAAAAATGTAAGTAAGATACTGCATATCAAAAGACATTCATAATTAAAATAATGATTTTTTTCCTGAGATAAAACACAGTTGAAAGGGGATAATTTCTCTAAGAGAGAAATTGGATCTAGGAAACTCTAATGTTTTTATCTTTATAATACAAATAATATCTAGGGACCTTTGAAGAAAAGGTATGATTTTTAAGAGTCATTAAAATCCAGATAATTAACCTTGCTTCAAAGAACTGAATGCATTTTGATAAGTGATTATATACTTTTTAAGTAGAAAAGACGATAGATTCCTATCGTCAAAATTCTCCCTCTGCCAGAGCAGCTATTCCCTAGCGCCACATTTTTAGATAACTTCCACACAGAAGAAAATGTGTTGAAAGTTTATTATGCACCAGAAGATAATCTTTGTATC
This sequence comes from Oryctolagus cuniculus, assembly GCF_964237555.1. Classification (NCBI taxonomy): domain Eukaryota; kingdom Metazoa; phylum Chordata; class Mammalia; order Lagomorpha; family Leporidae; genus Oryctolagus; species Oryctolagus cuniculus. Next base: position 154,135,116 of record NC_091433.1, read on the forward strand.
TCAAATATAGTAAAGTATATGGCAAAAACACAGCACTTGTGGCTGTACTGATGGAAGGCATTCATCAAAAGCAGAAAGCAGCCCGCTGATGCAGTGTGATCTCACACTTGTGACCTCAGTCATTCATCCCTGGGCTGAAAACCTCACACATGGAGAGAGAATGTCCTCATGAGCTAGATCTTCCAGCATCCTCTTAGCCTGAGTCAGAGGACCCCAAAGGTCACTGAGTTCCCACAGAGCATCTCAAAGCTCAACAAGCCACTGGACTGACGCAGATTTGCATCCCTTTAAAGGTGATACACCACCAATCTTAGCTCTTTGGGGGAATCTCTACTGCCCTTTAGGGCATTAACAAGCAATGAGAATATTAAAAATAATTCCTCCAGGATGAGTGCCTATTATATGAAATTCACTACAGGTTACAGAAACGTTAGTTCATTCAAGCCTAACCCACCCATACTCTCCTGCTCTCAAGTTTAAATGTTGAGTTTTGATAACGTTTAGTGCACTAAGGCCGCCTACTGAGAAAAGCAGCCACAGTTAAATAAGCAAACCATTAGGTAGGAATAAGATGAATCAGCCCAGAAGCAATCCATTACTGTGTTGTTCAGAAAAGACATTAACTGCCTTAGGCTCTGCCTTTCTGTGAGCTAAAGCTCTCGTGAAGTCTGAAGCCTTCAGTGAATGTTAACCTTAGAAACACACAATTGTACAATTTGTGAATTCGACACTTTCTTCTCAGCTGGCAGCAAATAGTGGCTTAGGCTGGGATTTCAGAGGAACACTGACATTACCTACAGGCTTAGAGATGGTATATGATGAAGCTGGCTCCATTACTTCTGTGTCCTTTTGAAAAATCCATTCATTCATTAACCCATTCATTCATTTACTGAGGCATTCCATCCTAAGCATGTGCCAGGCAATGTGAAACCACCAGGGATTCAGAAGTGAATAGAACACAATCCTTGTCCTCAATTTGCTCAGAGTGAGAGAAACAGCCAAGAAATACATAATTACAGTCCATGATGGACGCCATGTGCAGAGTTAACTGCCTTGCAATAGAACAAGATCAGGGGAAACAAAACGTTAGGAGTTATGACAAAACTAGCATAACCAAAGTCCACATCTCACTGGAGTGATGGAATTGGGGCCCCAGAGAGTCCAGTCCTAATCATGAACCTTCGTATAAATACTATTGGCTGCTCCTCTCGGAGCCTCAACTTTCAGGGCTATAAAACAAGGGAGTCTGCCCAGACTTTCTCCAAGGGCCTACCCACTGCTAATTATCTATGACTCTGTGTCATAGATGACCAAGAGAAAAGCCTGTCACATACACAGGGGTGACTCAAACTTGCATTTCAACTGCATCTGGGTGTAGATGCCCATCAGGCCTCCCACAGGGAGCTTTAAGATGTGAGCACAACTTCCATGTCCCTGTTCTTTTTCAGAGGGACACAATGGAGCTCCCAGTTCAGGGTCCTGTGCAGTTCATTATCATGCAGACACGGTCATTTCTTTCATGTTTCTTTCTTTTTTTTTTTTTTTCTTTCCTCTCCCCTAGTGAAATCTCTCAGAGTGATTCCCTGGAAAGGATAGAAGCTAATGCCTTTGACAACCTCCTCAATTTGTCTGAAATGTAAGCATCAGCTAACAGATAGTTTATTGCTGTACACTATTACCCTCGCTGGCTGGAGCCCACTCAGTATTTGTATTCAAGCATCTACTGCTAGGAATCCAAGAGGAAAAGACTACAGCAATTACTAGGTCTGGGCAGGCACTAATTTCTCTCACTGCAGTGGCCTGAAGGTTGCCATGGTGACAACTGCTTCTCCCTGGGAGCTGTATAAACTCTGAAACATCACAACACAAAGTTGGAAATTAAAATTGACATTGTAAAGTCCTGCCAGATAGCTCTTGCCTTATGGAAGGGATGGTATGGAGTTCCTGGGGTAGTGGGAGAATTCAGAAAGCTTGGAAATCATGAAATGGTTCACTGGGGGCTATTTGGCAAATTCTATCATTCAATGCTTCTTGAATACCTACCAGGTAAAAGCCCTGTGTGTGGCATGTATACGTTGGGTTTGTCAGCTTCATTGTTGCTTTAATGATGTTCTGGAATTAACTCTTCAAAAATTCTTCCCAACTGATCATTTTTACCCCAGTTCACAAAAAGGATGGGATATGACTGGCTCAATTCAGTTTTCAGATCATGAACTTGTGGCCCGAAGAAATTAGCTGACTTCTCTGATGTCATGCATCAAGTTAGTGTCAGAACTGGAATCAGAAATTAAGTCTCTTACCTCTGACTGTGTAGTTCAAGTTTGAGCTTCTAGAAAGACACCCTAACTTCATTTGCTTAGGAGTTTTGAAAGTAAGAGAAGGGGAAGGATGTTAGCATCACATGTTCTTTGAGCTCTTGTGCTTGGCATTTCCTCTAGGTTTCATCATTTAATCCCCACAGCTACCCTGTAGCATAGGGAAATTATCCCCTGTCTCTGATCAAGGAAAGGATTTGAGGCTTAGAAAGGTGGGGTAACTTGACCAGTGTGACACTTCAGACAATGGAAGGGCTAGGATTTCACTACAGGTCTGCCTTTCTTCAAAGCCCATGCATTTTTTGTTATCTCACAAAGCCTTCTTATATGTGGTCCAATGAGTAATTATCAAAAGAGAACAATTAATACATAAGTACATGAGTAGTTGCTAGAAATCCAGTCCAAAGCCAGGTGCTGCTGGAATAGAGAAAACCTAAAATACTAATGTCCACCAGGAGATCACAGTGTGGCCAGGGAGGTGAGACTATCTCAGCAAACAATGACCAGGAAAGCCACAATAATGGGTATTTAAATGTAGAAGGTATAGTCTGGATTTGGTCATGAAGCAGAATTGCATGGGGGCACACTACAATCACAGGGGACAGGCCTATCCCAGACCTGAAAACAAACAGTTTAAATAGACTTCCTAGTTAATGCTGAGCCTCAGTGTTTACTGAGACCCACCAGGACAGCTAATGATGAAGAAGGCTACCAGTGATGCAAAGAAACCTTCCTCAACAGAAAGATAAATGAGGTAGCCTATGGGGAAGCCTGTGAATTCTCAAAGGCCCTGAGACTAGGAGGTGAGCCCCAAGTCTACTCCCTTTGCTGTGACTCACAGCTGTGATCTCAGCACCTAGAATAGTGCTTGCCACCTACAGGTATTGAATGAATGCTAATGGGATGAATGAACATACAAATGAGTCATCATCTAAGGTCAGACCCCAGAAGATCTTTAAGTGCTAAAAGTCTTGTGTTACACCAACATCATGCCCTGCCTGGTTCCTGAGTGCCTGACTCAGTAGCTATAAAAATAATTGCAACAAAATACCATTCACATCTCAAGAGTCAGAGGCCATCTCCTTCATTTAAATGAAAATAGGCACCCATGCTAGGTAACTGTGGTAAGGCGGAAGAAGCCTTAGACTTGGAGTCAGTAAAACTAGATCACACTCAAGAGCTGTTACTTCTTAACCATGTGACAGGACACAAAGCACTCAGCTTCTGGACTCTAACAACTACGGTGAGAGACATTCACAGGGCTGGAGCCATATGGCGACCTTGACACACACACTTACTCCTTAAAAATCAACCTGTAAGGAAACGGAGGCACAAGGAGCTTGAAGTGATATCAATTGGTAGGATCAGGCTGCAAAACCAAGCTGGCTCCAAAGTATACATGTTCCTAACCATTACACTGTGTTTTCCAGATTATAAGGGTAATTCTCATTTCCAGATTAGTAGGGTAATTCTCATTTATTCCAGTGGTTTTTGCCTGGGTTAAGAAAACCAAAGCCTTGTACTGGATCCAGAGTAGACAGAACTCAGCAACTGTGGCCACTTCCTGAAGGCTCACAGCCACTCCAGAGACCGAGGAAGGGCAGCCATGGCCCTGCGGTGTTGTGAGCGTGCTTTTATATTCTGCACAGCCCATCCTGTATTATCCCTACCTATTCTGTTGTTCAAAACCTACCAACCTGTGAGGCAGGGAGAGAGGTGACATGAGGGTTCCAACTTTACAGAAGGGAAAACTAGCTTAGGGGAAGTTAGGAGGCTGGGCAGCATGGATATAACATTCTACAACTCCAAGTCCCTGGCCTGTGCTCTGGGCTGCTCCACCAACAGGTGCCTGTTCGAATAATCAGGCAGTGTGGGTGCCAGCCCAATAAGAAGAGGATTAGTGTGCCTACAAGGGGCGGGGGGTACTACTTCACTCACCTCTCCTGAGAGCAGAGCCCCCTGTATCCCCAGTGTGCAGACTCTCCAGTGGGATCTGCTTGACCAGGAGCCCTGGATGTTGGTGATGCCTGGAGGGGATGGGAAGAGCTGCGCAGAGACAGCCTCCCAGCTGTGACTGCTTAGCCCTGTCTCTTCAGGAGCTGAGAGCAGAGCCCCCTGGAAATAGCCAGCTGGCTCTCACCACGCCACTTCCATCCCGAGTCCCAGGAGTTCGTCTCAAGCGTATGAAGTTGCTAGGTTTTGTGGACCCCGTTTTCAGCCAACAACTGCTAGTCTCATGCACTCCAAACAACACACATCTACTAAACTGCTGCCTGCTCTTCCCTCTCTTTTGACAGACTGATCCAGAACACCAAAAACCTGGTATACATCGAGGCTGGAGCATTTACAAATCTCCCCCGGTTAAAATACCTGTGAGAAATTTTCCTTTTTCAAGTAATCTGGGAGGGAAAGATGGGCATCTCATGAAAATTAAAGCAGTTCAAAGGTTGGAAAGACTCTTTAAACCATACTTGCCCACTTAGCACTGTTGGCACGTTCCTCTTCAGGCTTGTGATTTACGTTTAATCAGCACTTCCCGTCAACCATCACGCAGGGTGCTTCTGCATACATGGAAGTGCCTCTCTACTTTTATCTCCAACACCCGAGCAGAACACCACCCCGAGGTACTGATTTTGTTTTGTTATTTTCAAGATCAATTTCTTTATATGAAAGATAGAGTGAGAGAGAGTGCAAGCAAGTGAGCGAGCACTCTGCCATCTATTGGTTTACTCCCCAAATGGCCACAACAGCCTGGGCTTAGCCAAGCCAAACCCAGGAGCCCAGAGCTCCATCTGGGCCTCCCCCACAGCTGGCAGGGGCCCAAGTACTTGGGCCAGCTCCTGCTGCTTTCCTAAGTGCATTAGCAGAGAGCTGCATTGGAAGTGGAGTAGCCAGGACTTGAACCGGCACTTCGATATGGTATGCCAGCATTGCAGGCAGTGGCTTAGCCCACTCTGCCACAATTACTGCCTCTTGGCAGTGATCTTTAAAGCTGACAAAGGTTTGGGAGGATCACAACACTTTAGTGAGGGTGACTCAGAATCTCTAAGGTGGGCAGAGAGCAGGTGGAAGTGGGAGAGGCAGTTCTGATTCAACCCCCAGCACTGGTTGAGAATGACAGACCACCTTCATCTCATTTGTTCCTTCATTAATTCAGTGAAAACATTTTAAACCCTGCCTTGAGGTAGGCACTGTGCCAGGTAAATTAAACTATTATTTTCTATTTCCTATTAAATCTTCCTAAACCCACAGGTTAGCCATATTAAATTAACCACTGTAGCCCAACAGGGCCACTGCCTTGCCAGCAATTTCACAATTCCTGACATTTGGTACAATCTACAAATTTCTCACCATGGCTCTTCCTTCTCACAAGTCATCCCGATTCACATCACAAAACTTAATTGCCCCTAACGTCGATGTCCTCTCTCTTCTTTGCGGCAAACTGAATTTCATAAACTCCCCAGAGCATGTAAAGTCCACACCCAACTCTTCCTGAAAAACAAAAACCAGGGGGAGAGGGAAGAGCTATCTCTCTGGTGAGCCACCGCAGAAGTCTCGTTCCAGGGCATCCCCCAGGAGCTGCCAGGCAGGGTGGGTGGGGAACAGCATGGACCCTTAGGCAACTCTGAAACCGGACAATTCCATGCTCACGTGTTTTGCTTCTCTGAACCTGCAGAGGGGTCTACATAAGCACCCGGCAGCACCAACCACTTTGGAACAAAAAAATAAGAAAATCACTGAACTAAATATGACCCTGGCAGCCCTTATATCTATCACTGTCTTCATTAAGCAGCATTTTCACGCAATAATCTGATATTCCCACAGTGCAAGTCCAGAGTGCGGTCAAAACCCACACTGTTATCCCCAGCCACGGTCAGGACACAGGGTCACCAGGGTGCCAGGCAGTTCATATCAAGTTGGGCCAAGACTGGACAATTTAAAACTCAGTGGGGGAAATCCAGAGGCCTGGATTTCATCCTGGACACATCGAAAGGAGTCCCGTTTTTGTGATAAAATATTCTTCAGTTTCACCTATGACCTAAGGCCCTCTACTCTTTGGAGTTTAAAAAAAAATGGTGGGAGGCCGGCGCCGCGGCTCACTAGGCTAATCCTCCGCCTTGCGGCGCCGGCACACCGGGTTCTAGTCCCGGTCGGGCGCTGGATTCTGTCCCGGTTGCCCCTCTTCCAAGCCAGCTCTCTGCTGTGGCCAGGGAGTGCAGTGGAGGATGGCCCAGGTGCTTGGGCCCTGCACCCCATGGGAGACCAGGAAAAGCACCTGGCTCCTGGCTCCTGCCATCGGATCAGCGCGGTGCGCCGGCCGCAGCGCGCCGGCTGCGGCGGCCATTGGAGGGTGAACCAACGGCAAAAGGAAGACCTTTCTCTCTGTCTCTCTCTCTCTCACTGTCCACTCTGCCTGTCAAAAAAAAAAAAAAAAATGGTGGGAGGAATAAAAGAGGAGCCTTGAGCAGCTCCAAATACCAAAAGAACATTGAACGATTTCAATAAGGCACAAGGAAGAACTTTCCAAAGCTCACTTAGCAAGGCAGCTAAATAAATAAAGGTTTTTTAATAATCAGGAATAGGGATTTCTCACATGAGATTTATCTTCCCAAAGTGTTCAAGTTAAAACCTGCTCCAAAGTACAGAAATGCTTTCTAGAACTACTAAGAACACAGAAGAATCTACCAACAGGAAATGGAATGCAACACATTAGGAAAATGCGATTGATTTAATAGGAAAAGACAGGCTGGAAACACACATGAAGATGACCTTAAAGCTTGGCCTCAGTGCCTACTTCTCTAAATATAAGTCATCAAAGCATCTTCTCCCATAGCATTAGGGGCTTTAAAATTCTGACAATCTTCGTCAGGTAAACATGTTACTGATAAAGCCAAACTCAATGTATATTTAGTGAAATATGAAACTAGCATTTGAAAAGCGCCTTTCTCCTCCTTTTTTGTCTTTGTGCCTTCATGACAATCACTCTTTCCCACTCTCTGCCCCATCACCACCCTGCCCCAAATCACAGGAGCATCTGTAACACAGGCATTCGCGAGCTTCCAGATGTTACGAAGATCTTCTCGTCGGAATTTAATTTCATTCTGTGAGTACCAGGCTGATTGCTTATGCATAGCAGTTTCAAATTTGCAGCTGAAATTTGGAAAGTAAATATTTCTCATTTCTTTCCTCAAGGGAAATTTGTGATAACTTACACATAACCACCATTCCAGGAAATGCTTTTCAAGGGATGAATAACGAATCCGTAACACTGTGAGTAAACTCCCAGATTCCTGTTCTGCCCCGCAGCCTCCTGCTATTCTCACTTCCAGCTGAACGTGAGCTCTTGCTCCTGTTGCCCCACATCCCTCACTCATCTTGACCTAGAGCTGTGTGGGATTGAAATTGGCTCATGTGTTCACTTGACAACCCACCAGCCAATCCTGTTTGCAATTAATAAAATGGGCTCCAAGACTTTCAGTATTAAACTTCCACCTAAGGAAATTGCTCCCTGCCTCCCGGAATACCCTGAGGCTGGGAAGACAGCCTAGAGAGCAGTGGCTGCCCCGGTTAAAGGAGAACATGGAAATTTCAAGATTTCAACTGGTAAGAGTTTATAAGGAGATCCTCAAAGTAAGTCAAGTAGTTATCCATGGACCTTGAACTGCCTCTGTCTCTATCTCTCCTCTCTCCATTTTTTGCCTCCCCCTGGATCCCTCTCACTTTGTTCTGAAGCAACACCATCTATCCTTCTATCCCTAAATACTTCAAAATAATGTCTCTTTATTTGCTAGTCTCTTCATCAGGTTCTCAGGCTCACAGGCCCTGTCCCTTTCAGGGTGTTTGGTGTGGTCTTGCTATTCAAAGCTCGGTCCAGGCATCTTCTGAAAGCTCAGGCCCACCCCAGACTCCCTGACTCCAAATATGGATTTCCAAAGGATCCCCAGTGACTCACAGGTACATTACAACTTGAGAGACACTGGACTAAGGTAGCTCAATCCATCCCTTCAAGGTGCACCTGCCTGATGTCCTTCCCTCTGGAACCCATCATCTATCTTCCAGGGGGTACCCTCCACTGTCCCACCATTCAGAAGCTGCCTCCTGGGTGCTATGTCTCATTTATTTCTATCTAAAGCCCAGTGGCCTGTACTCAGTTCTGCTCCTCCCATGCACATCCGCTCACACCTGTGGTCACAGCCCAAGGCAGAACTGCACAAGGTAATAAGTGAGCTCACCCTTTCAGAAAAAAAAGAGAGATGATGGATTGGAATGAGATGTAAGTGAAGAGATAGATTTTTTTTATTTGAAAGGCAAATTCATAGAGAAAGAGAGGGAGAGACACAGAAAGAGATCTCCCATCCCCTGGATTGTTCTCCAAATGGACGCAAGAGCCAAGGCTGGGCCAGGCCAAAGCTAGGAGCCTAGAACTCCATCTGTTCTCCCACGTGACTGGGAAGGGCCCAAGCACTTGGGCCATCCTCCACTGCCCTCCTAGGCACATTAAAGGAAGCTGGATTCAAAATGAAGCAGCTAGGGCTTAATTGGGCACCCATATGGGATGCCAACATCACAGCAGCAGCCTAACCCATGGTACCACAAGCCCGCCCATAAATGAAGACAGATACAAGTAAATCAAGAGAAGCAGAAGTAAGTTGATGTAAAGGCTGGGGTGGAGGGCAGAGGACCAAAAAGTAATTAGAAGAGACCAGCCAAAGACCACAAGTATTCAAGATTCCCTTCAATTGTGATCCAAATGTAAAAAATAACTAGGAACCAACAGGTGCTCCTCCCAGGTAAGTCACTGAAGGGAGCAGAGGTGAAGTAGGGCAGAGACATGGAGGAGGTTCAGGAAGAAAAGAAATACGGGAATAATCCTTAGGGAACTCTGAGCTCCCAAGACGGGGCCACCCTCCAAATCCAAGGCATCACCAGACTCCTCTCACGGTCACATTCCACCACGCACGCAGAGCCGGTAGTTTACTGGTGATGATTTCAAGAAGGGTGCGTGCCAGCTGGGTGTCACTGCCTCACCTCTGAAATCAATGAGGACTGCAGATCCCTGGTTTCCAGCCTGGGGAGCACTATGCTCTGGCCCCCTCCTCCCTGATGGCCCTCCATCTGGAAGGGCAGTGCCCAGTCATTTGTCTGGAGCTTGTTCTCCGCTGGATGGGCCCTTCTCTCAGCCAAGAATGGTGTGGAGCATGCTGCCGGAAGAGGGGTACTGCACTTGGAGAGGAAAGCTTCACTTTCTCAGCAAAGAAGTCCCACTCTCTAATCAGCAAATAATGAAAGGCAGCCTCCTGTTTTGATTCTGAGTAGTAGTGGGGATTATGCTTTCCACAGAACATGGCCTGCCCTCCCCCTACCTAAAGCTTTAGCAACTGTGAGCTCATTTAGTGAAAACAAAACACTCCACCCGATGCTCAAGTAGCTCAGTGGGGCTGGCGCTAAACTATGCATTATAGTCTTATGTCCCTTGATAGTCACTTGGGCTTTTCACTAAATCTACTCAAGAGACCACCTTGAAATGCCCTCCCCGAGTGAGCCGGATTTAGCTGCACCACCTTTAAATCAGTCTAAGTGGCTGGCTGTGCCTGTCTCAGAGAGGGGACAACCTTCATCGACAGGTGAACTCCACCAAGAGAAGGAAAGGGGACGGCGAGTGGCTTCCCAAGGCCCAGCAGAGAAAGGGTGTCCAGCAAAGCACAGCGAGATCCTGGGCTGCACCTGTGGCAGCCACAGGCGAGACTGATGGGCACTGAAGTGAGAAGCCCAGAAGCCTGGGTTTTAGTTCTTGCTCTCTGCCTTAGCCCAGCCACACAGCCTTAGTCAAGTCAGGCCACCTATACACATCTCTGTCTATTCAGTGGGATCATTTTTAAGAATATTTATTGTATATTTGAAAAGAAGAGAGAGGGAGAGGGAGAGGAAGAGGCTCACCCCCCAAATGTCTGCAACAACCAGATCTGGGCCAAGCCAAAGACAGGAGCTCCATCCTGGGCTCCCGAGTGGGAGGCAGAGGCTCAATCATTTGGGTCATATTCTGCTGCTTTCACAGGCATATTAGCAGGAAGATGGATTGGAAGAAGTGTAACCAGGACTCAAACCAACAATCCAATATGGGGTGCCAAGCATCAGCTTAACCCACTGCACCTCTATGCCAGCCCCTTGGTGGGATTATTTTTTTTTTCCACAGGCAGAGCGGACAGTGAGAGAGAGAGACAGAGAGAAAGGTCTTCCTTTGCCATTGGTTCACCCTCCAATGGCCGCCGCGGCCAGCGCGCTGCGGCCAGCGCACTGCGCTGATCCGATGGCAGGAGCAAGGTGCTTCTCCTGGTCTCCCATGGGGTGCAGGGCCCAAGCACTTGGGCCATCCTCCACTGCACTCCCTGGCCACAGCAGAGAGCTGGCCTGGAAGAGGGGCAACTGGGACAGAGTCCAGCACCCTGACCGGGACTAGAACCCGGTGTGCCGGCGCCGCAAGGCGGAGGATTAGCCTAGTGAGCCGCGGCGCCGGCCCTTGGTGGGATTATTAATAACGTCTTGTGCAAATCCAATCACAAGTTTTCAACTACACAATTAATACAATTAACCACAGTTAAAAGCTAACATTCAGGTTTTAGACCATACTGAAAACACTGAATCTAATCACCTCCTTTAAAATATTTTTTCACTTTAAAGCTTTTAACTTGCAAATGGAATCACCTACCATTTCTCTTTCCACTGACAAATGGAAAGAACAGTATCACAAATCCCCCATACACTTTATCTCCATTCACCATGCACTGGTTTACTTCCCAAATTCCCACAACAGCCAGGGGTGTGGGCCAGGACAAATCCAGGAGCAAGGAACTCCATCTTGGTCTACCACATAAGTGACAGGGATCCAAACACTTGGACCATCTTCTGCCACCTTCCTAGGCACACTACCAGGAAGCTGAGTGGGAAACAGAGCAGCTGGGACTCGAAATGGCACTCCAACATGGGGTGCCAGCACCACAATGCAGTCCTAATGTGTCTTCCTTGCCAAAGTGCCCAAAAAATTATCAGCATCATGACATTTCATCTCTAAATAATTCAGCATGTATATATCCAAATAGGGATGTTTACATTACTATAATTTTATTGTATCTAAGAAAATCAAGAAGGATTTAATTACATCTTCCAACCTATAATCCAAACTCCAGTAAAAATCTCTTAAGAGATTTTTAAAGAAAAAATTGCATCAAAGTTTATGTGTTGCCCTTAGCCATTTATTTTTCCCTTTGTTATTAACAAGTACACCGTGGTGGGGTACTTTGAGTTGCTGTGACTGTTCAGTTAGCCAAAAACCTTCCATCTGATGGTTTCAGTGCCTGTAATTATTCAGGTTACAACAAAGGGGTTAGAAAATACAGAGCTGTATGCTCTACCATACCCTACACTGACCAGCTGGCATGTTTCTGTAAAAAGAGCCTTGTCTTTTTTTTCTTCCTTTTCCATTGTCTCATTTTAAGTATCATTATGGAATGTGGGTTTCTCAACAGCTTTAGTCAGTTGTTAGAATCCACTACTATCAGCATACTTCTAATGCCTGTCACCCTCTTTAGTTCTACATATGGAAAAGTCACATAAGTTGACATGAACTTGGCTGAGGAGGAGGGAGGCATGAAAACTCAGAGTTGTTGAAAGGCAGGAGGCACACCTACCACAGGAAGAGCAACTCCTCGCTCCAGAGACTGTGAGCCCCACAGAAGAAGGGTGACCTTGCTCTATATTATTGAAAACTAGGGCCAGGGCAGCACACAGCAGTGACTGCGTGGCCATTATTCTCACAGCCACTGCCCAGACATCCACAAGAGAAGAATCTGCAAACATGAGGAATCACAAGACCCTGAGCGAAGTGCTACATGGGGGGAACATGATGAATATGGGATCCCCCTTTTAGGAGGCTGTTTGTGAGGTCATTTGATAAACATTTGCTTATATCAGCCATATTTTCTTCAAAAGTATGCCTTCCCCTCCACGAAGGGGCCACTTTTTGAGACCCTGCAGATCTGTAAATCATCTAAAAACCAAGTGGCCATAGGATCCAAGAGGAAACCATGGCAGAATACCTAATGATCCTAATATAACCCCAGAAATGCTTCCAGAGTCCCAGGAAAATTCTGAGTTCATTAGAAGGCAACATTCAAAATGAGAGCATCACTTGTGATTAATTTCTAAAGCCTGAATCTTATTTTGAATAAAAAGATGCCGTTCTCTCTGCCTGATTCACAGTTACTGACATTTGAACAGAGAACCTAGACAATGCTTTAGAGTTAGGGCAGCTATTAGTATAGAGGGGTGGGGTGGGGGGAGATACCTTCATTTCTGTGCCAGTGACAGAACCCTTATAGCAAATTCCGACACCATGATGTTTTGGGGAACAGTCATCTGAAGTGACTCTCCAGATGCTGTGAAGGGCATTAAAAGCCCCCTGTGGGCCTGACAGCATGCGGCCCCCCACCCATGTTTGTAGTTTCTCTAAAACAAGGCAGTGAGCTATTGTGTGGAAGGAGCAGCTGAGAGGGAAAGAGTGAGCGGCATTCTTTGGAGAACTGGGAGAAGCACGACCCAGGATATTTTAACTTTTTCAAAACATGAAAATTGTCTAAATGCAAAAATGTCGATACTACACACCCAAAGGTTAAGGGCCCTCAGAGAGAAAGCACCTGTGGGGCACCCGGGCCACTGACCTGACCTGCTCTGCCCGGGAACAGAAGACTAACAATTCCATTAAACACCTGGCCTGCGTTCCCTGGAAATCCTGTGCAGAGCCTGGAAATGGAAGTTCTTGGCCTCTGTCCTGGACGGAGCACTGGCGGTCACTGCAAAGCACAGTAATGCTGAGGCCGATGCATGAAGAACCTGCTTCTAGGAGCTTAACATACATTTACCCTTTTCATCTTCACAACAACTTTACAGGGCCGACACGATTACTGTCAACCCTATACTCAGATTAGGAAACTGAAGCCCAGACTGGTTAAGCAACTTGGCCAAAGTCACTCAGCTTGTTAAGTAGCAGAGCTGGGAGGGAGTCAAGCTCAGTGCCTGTAGACTTGACTGCAAGGCTTCCCTTAGAGCAATGATATTATGAATCCAACAACAAATTTTTTAAAAAACAATTTAAAAAAAATGCCCAAATGTGCCAAAACTAGGATCAGGGCAGCACCCAGCAGTAAAAGGGAATGGGCCTGAGGACAAGTGCAGGCAGGCAGCTTTGCCTTGCTCATCACAGAGAAGGGGTGACTTCCCCTTCATTCACCACACAGCGAGTGCCATCACTTAGAAGGCAACAAGCGGACTAGATGCTGGCTCCATTCTGAGCAACCGACCATCGACTTTTCAACTCAAAATGATGAGAACTGCATCACCCTACAATATACCCCCGGGCAAGGGTTCCCAGCATGCACTGTGAGAGCTTGTTATAAAGGTGCTTATTCCTGGGTACGACCAGATTCTGAATCCACAGATGAAGGAAAATCCTTTGATAAATACTGGCCTAAACTCTAAGAAATCACATTTCAAGGAAGTTCAAAGACAAAACAGGCATGATTCTTTCATCTAAAAGAAATGTGACCTCCAACGTGACAATAGACAGCCAAAGAGTAATATTCTGAGTACAGTTTTTTAAGGTTTGTTTATTTATTTATTTGAGAGGTAGAATTCAGACAGAGAGAGGGAGAGACAGAGAGAGAGGACTTCCATCTGTTGGTTCCTTCCCCGAATGGCCACAACAGCCAGAGCTGGGCCCATCTGAAGCCAGGACCCAGGAGTTTCTTCTAGATCTCCCACACGAGTATAGAGGCCCAAGCACTTGGACCATCCTCCACTGCTTTCCCAGGCCATAGCAGAGAGCTGGATCAGAAGAGGTGCAGCCGGGACTCAAACTGGCGGCCATATGGGATGCTGGTACCTCAAGCAGAGGTTGAGAGCTGGTGTGTGAGGCTATCAACTCAGAATTCCAGAAGGGAGTGAGTGAGCACAGGGAGGTGAAGGAAGCCCCACCCCCACCCCGCCCTCCTGTGGAAGGGCAAGGCCACTGCTTCACGCTGACCCCTGCTGGGTGCCTGGCACCCTGCAAGGTAGGGGGGTTTTAAGGAATGGGTTAAAAATGCTTCTCGGCTCTCTTGAGCTCAACCTGATGAAGATGCTTTGACAATTGCCTTGTTGTCTCCAATTTATATTTCAGAGCTCAAATATTATACTGCAAGACAAGGGCCATGCTAGTTTGCATCAGGTGTGCTGTGGATTAATGGGAAGAGACCATACAGACACACACACACACATACACACACACACACTCTACATCTATCTATATATAGATAGATACAAGCATATGTGTATCACATACACGCTCACATATACCACAAGGTACAATTCTCACAGACAACAGCCTGCGAGAGCAAGAGCAGGTGGAGCATGGGTCTGAACCATTTCTCAGGTCTCACCCCGCCCCGCCCCCAGCCTGTGCCTACCATGGCCCTGCAGCTGCCAGCCACCCTGCAAAGAGATGCTGGGTCTCGCCAGACACAAAGAACTTGATTATATGCCTCACCACAGCCGCTTCTCACTCGGCTCTTAGACCATTGTTCACAAAGGATTCACACGAGCACTGTGGCTTCCCAACTTGTTTGGCTGTGATTTGCAGCAGGAAATTCATCATCCTGAGACTCATTTGTCCGCTGAACATCTATCCCAATGCCAGGCACTGTTCAGGGATGCAGAGGCTTCTAAACAAAAATCCTTGCTAAACAGAAATCCTTGCTCTGTGAGGCCGGTGTCCTGCTGCGGGGGGTAGAACAAGCCAAAATATAATCACGGGTTAGGTGGTGCTAAAGCAATGGAGGGAGAACAAGTCAGGAACAGGGGACAGGGAATTCTGCTGATACTTTAAACAGCACAGTCAGGAAAGGCCACGCTGAGAACGTGACATCGAAAACGGCCCTGGAGGAGGAGGAGGGAGGGAGGGCCATGAGGACCTGGGGGAAGCAACCACAGCCTGCAAAACTGGTGCCTTCTAAGTGGCCCCAGGCGGCGCGTCCTGGCCCCATTTCTGCCCGCCATGGGCTTTCCACAAGTCCCCTCCCTCTCTGGGCCCAGCTCCTGTTTTGCAAGATGAATAGGTGCCACCTGATCCCCCCCTTCATTCCTTCCTCGATCTCTCCTTTCCCACCTGCGTTCCAAAGAGACTCCTGAGTTTTATTCTGGCTGGAAGTAAGTGTGTGTGCATACATGTGTGTGGACGATGGCATACATGTACAAATGCACATGTGTCTATATGCCATATAAAAATGGTGAGACAACATTTCACAAGTATTCACACTCCACTCACTTCCAATATACTCCAATACTTTACATTTGTCGCTTTCTGTTCTATTTCGTTTTTAAAGATGCTGGCACCACCCAACTAAACTGATTCACAGTCCACTAATAGGTCTTACAGAACTATTTATGGACATCGACAGCCACATGGGATGTGGAACCAGATTGGGCACCAGCAAGACCATATACCCATCCGAGAAAAAGAAAAGCTGACTCAGTGCTGAGCCTTCCGCTGCTGTCAGCTTCCAGCATCTCAGCCCAGGTGCCCACACGGGGCCTGCAGAGCCGGAGGAAGGGCACAGGCAGCCAGCTCAGGCCTCAGAGAGCCCTGCCCCTGCTTTCCTTGACCTGAAGCGAGCTGCACAACAATGATGAGGCTTGGGTTTCGTGCCAACATAATGGAAGTGATGATGACAATTAGATCGTAAAATATATATACGATGGCTGGTTGGGCACTTGGCATTTAATAAAGCACTTAACAAACTGGCGGTGGTGGCGAGAGTGCAAGCAGAGGTAAACTTGAGCAAAAGGCTCGGCTTCATCCCCAAGGAGCCCTTAGATTCTAAAATGTTAGAGAAACAAAGCTAGACGCTGCGAATGCTGGTGATTAGCTTCGTCATAAATGTCACGGCAGAAGGAATGTGTGCTTCCAAACTGTGATTCTCTCAGTTCCTGCCCGTGCCTAAACCCTCTCTCCCTCCCTCCTTCAGCAAACTCTACGGAAATGGATTTGAAGAAGTACAGAGTCACGCGTTCAATGGGACGACGCTAATTTCACTGTAAGTATGTGCTTATTTCCCCAGCTCATGAATAAAAATGAAATCTTACTCTGGCTACCAGATCACATCCAGTCTTCAGCAAGGAACTCAGGGCAAAACTAAACTTTCAAGTGGCTAGTCCTCGGTGTTGTACGCAGGTTACTAGGCAACCAGCTGGCTGGAAAGCCCAGAGCACTGTGATTTCAAAGATCGATGCCGGCTCAATACATTGAAGTTGACAGTTTGCTGAAATATTCAACAGCCTACTTTAGGCCTCCTCCAGCTCACAGCCTCCCTCTCGAGCCCCCTTGCTCAGGCTGACGGTGTGTTAGCGGCAGCCTGATTTAAGGAAGAAATTCTCCCCCAGGCCCCACTGCAGAGAAATCGAGTGACACCATTTATCAGCCTAATCAGCCACAACAGACCAGCTCAGAGGCGCCCACCCCCTACTGCTGGTGGAGAGGGAGCCCCTTCTCCACTTGGTGTTTCCATCTCTCCCTCCGCCAGTCCCTGGGATTATCAGCCTTTAGTTCAAAGGGAGAGACCCTACTAATTATGCCTGTCATGGCTCTCAACCTCTCATTCTGTGGCTCCTGTTCTAAAAGAGTGGCACATTGACAAAGCTCCTTTGAACCATACCAGGCGCAGGGCGAGGTGACGCCCGCTCAATACACAATAAAAGCTAAGAGTCCATGAAAAGCCAAAATTAAGGAAAACAAAGAGAAGAGTTTTAAAAAAATAAACAAGCTGTGTAAATCATGTTGTGCAGCAATGCTTCCCGAACCTTCACACACGTAAGAGTAACCTGCAGATTGTAAGCAGGTTCCCAGGGCCCACTCCCAGTGATTTCATTTCATGGGTCTGGTAGGGCTGGAGAATCTGTCATTTCCACAAGCTCCCAAGAGGTGCTGCTGCTGCCGCTGCCACTCTGAAGCTGAGTAGCACGACTCTATGTGGCCTGCTATTTATCTTTAACTATAGATTTTTACCCAAAGATCCTGTTGTGTTGATGCCCTGCTATATGGCTAAGACAACAGGCCTAAGAGGCACTGACTGAGACTCTAACTTAAACCTCACTATTTATCTGCTTGTATGGCCCAGAGTAAGTTACTGAAAGTTTCTAAGCCACAGTGTCTGAATTTGTAAGATCAAACCACTTAGGGGCTTCTTTCCAGGATGTCCCCACCAACAAGCATGGGTCTATTTTGTGTCTTCAGTACATAACACCAGTGCCTGGCTCATAGTAAGTGCTCGTTTGGTATCTGTTACATAATTACATGAATAATGAAAATTGCATTTGTGGGTGCTTAGCACAGGGTCTGGCACATATTTAGTGCTCAAGAAACGATAGCTTTGTAAACCTTGTCCTTCCAGTGTGGAATGAAATTTGCCCTTGTTTTCTTATTGACGTCACGACTTGATGAAGGGCTCATTAACGGGAACTCGGGGTTAACGAACGGTTCACCTTGGCCAGCTGAGTCTGCTTCCACCAAACTTGAACTCGAGGCATGTGTGTCCTCTCTGCTCCGTGAGTCACTCAACAAGTGACTATGGCGCATCACCTGCATGTGACGGAACCCAGGAAGGATCTTCAAAAAGTTCATAGAAACGGACCAAAAGATGAGTTTATGTTGGTGCAAAATGCTTCTGAAATCCATGTATAGTTTTATTTTTTTCATAAACTATGGCACATTTTCGAAGACTCTTCACATAGGCCTGTCCAGGGTTGCCAAGGACAATGACAGGAAGTCCTGCAGAGCTCTCCAGGCCCCTGCTTACCAAGCTGCACTGAGCAGAAAGGGGTAGCCCCACTCCCCCTCCAGGGCTGCAGGAGTCAGTGCCCACCGTCCCCAGAGCACCCCGCTTAGAAGGCTTTGGTGGAGTTTGCGGGTTCTCCCACTGCACTTTGAAGGGTCAGCCTGCCTTTGCTTCTCACACCTGCAAGGTCACTTCACTGGGGAGAATTCTCAAAAGTGGCCCCCAGGAAACGTAATAAATGGGTCTGATTTACTTTCTGACAAATAACATAACGTAGAGTTATTCAGTATACAGAAAGATCTGAGTTTTAATAAAACATGTGGGATGCACTGTCGTGAAATCTGAGCAATTAATTTGACCTGGCTGATATGCGGATTATTCACTTGCAGAGCCGAGTTTCAATGATTTATAACTATCAGTGAGCATAATTAAAACAAACTGAATCAGGAAGAAGAGTCGTGAAGGTTTAGGGAGGAAAATTTCTTTTGATTTAGATTTTAAACAGCAATTGACTCTGACAACCTCATCTCTTTGAAAGTGGAAATACACCCAGGGGACGGGACGCCATGCGACTGGCAGGTGCATTCTGGGGGAAGGGCTGAGAGTTTCCAAGGAGAAGGCGTAGTAGAAGCATGTGGAAAACAGCCAGCCAGAGAGTGACATGCAGGGCTTTTGCAGTTTTTAAATAGCAAGCGTGGTGTGGAACAAAAGATGACGGAGACACAAAGCTGTAAGATGAGCACAGGTAATTACAGGGTCATCCTGGGGCAGGGTGGGATGGGGGAGCAGTGCCTGTTGGTGGATTTGTTCTGTCACGTGACACTGTAACTGTGGTGTGAAGGAATCCGTTTCCATGCTTGAAATCATCACACCAACAGTGCATGTATGCACACTGTGCCCACCATCAGGTGTTTTCCAGAATGCTCTTTGAGTCACTGCCATTCGTTTCTTACAGGAAGAAAGTGCGCAAAAAAAAAGGGGGGGGGGGCTGGCCGACCTGAGCCCAGGGGCTCCTCTTCTAGTGCCCTTGTCTATGCAGAGAAGAGCTAGAGATACCAGTATCAGGCTCAGCAAGGAGCTGCTTTGGGCTAAATGGCACAGAGCCCTCAGGTAGCTATTGCCATAGCAGCTTGTGACTTCAGCTATGGCCTTAGGAACAGCGGCCCTCATCACTGTTTCCACACCAAACCATACCTGGCAAAGATTGTCCGCGATGCCCAGACCCATGGGGCACCCAGGGTATGGGGAGATTTTCTACACAGGCTGCAATTCTTCCCTATTCACAACCATTGAGACATGTGCATCTGTAAGAAAAACAGTGAAAATCATATTATGAAACAGATGACCTTGCACAGGCTTGACTTTCGCTTTTTAAGTATTTTCTCTAAGTAGTCTAGTGATGTTTGCAAATTCTAAGACCTCCAAGGTCACAGTGGCTGAGAGTCCAATTCAGAGCAGCCTACACTTGAACCCCTCAGCCTGGGCAGCACTTTCATCCTTGCCCAACTGTCTGGAAATCAACTTTTGTAACTCCGAGGAAGGAGGGGGTGAGTTCCTCAAGTTGTAAAACAAAGGGTTCCACCCAATAAGTGGGGGAGAGGCAGAGAAAAGACAGGACCAGACACACACCCCAGCGATTTCATAATTTCATCGGGGAGCAGTTTATCGGCCAGCCACCTTCCCTGCACACCAGGTGCACCACGTGGCCCAAGGCTGTGTATACAGCTGCGAGTGCTCACACAGAAGAGCCAGCACCGCGAAGAAAACTGTCCTTCCCCACAGGGAGCTGAAGGAAAACGCACGCCTGGAGAAGATGCACAATGGAGCCTTCCAGGGAGCCATGGGGCCCAGCATTTTGTGAGTATGGTGGTGCCACCCTCCCTTCCTACCCACCGCACCCCAACAGGTCTGCCTGGGTACCCCGCCACATCATCCCCAGCCTGCTTGGTGGGCCATCAGCCTCTGCATCTGAAAAGGCTGCTTTTGAAAGACCCAGTGTATGTACCACAAACTGGGTGGCCTAAGCAACAGAAATGTGTTGTCTCACCGTTCTAGAGGCTAGAAGTCCAAAAATTAAGGTGTCGGCAGGGTTGGTTCCTTCTGAGGGCTGTGAAGGAACGATGTGCCCCAGGCCTCTCTCTTGCTTCCAACGGTCGGTTCTCATCGTGGCAGCATAACTGCAAACTCCACATGGCATTGTGTGTGTGTGTGTGTGTGTGTCCAAATTTCCCCTTCTCTAACAGGATATGAGACATGCTGGATTAGGGCTCCCCCGATGACCTTATTTTAGTTTGATTATCTTGCAAAGAGCCCATCTCCAGGCCAAGTCATGTTCCGAGGTACGAGGGGTCAGGACTTGAACACACACATTTTTGGTGGAGGGGACGTGATCCAACCTGTGATACCACACAAGGCAGATGCACCCCCCCCCCCCCGTGCTGGCAGAGTGAGTGGCTCCCTACAGGGAATTCAAGCCCAGAGATCCGACATGGCACTGGCACTTGACCAATGCAGCCATGCTGCTGTGTTACTAGACTCGTGGGTGCAAGGAGTGAGCTGTGCTCCCTTGGCTAACGGGGACTTGGGGTAGACAACTGGGAAAACGAGGAGGAACAGGAAATCCAAGCAGGAGTCTCCTGACCCAGTCCTGGCGAAGTCAGAAACATTTGATAGCGAGAACTGCAGCCAGGCTACAGATGCAGACAGGGCGGCTGGTCCACAGGGCAGCCACGCCACGCCCTCCAGGGGCAGTGTGGCCCACTACTCCCTTCTTTAGCACTCTGTGCATCACTTGTCAACCCTGCTCACCTGGCACCATGCTGAGGATGGAATACTAAGCAAAACGCTCTGGTCCTTGCACTTAAAGAGACTGCAGTGACACAGAGAAGACAACACGCAACAGGCAAAGCGATCAACAGGCATGGCTTTTTAGCAGTGCAAAGCAGGAGGAAACAGAGCAACCCATCTCATTTGTTGGTGTTTGATTCATTCATTCATTCATTCAATCATTTATTCGGTAACTCTCTCACAAGCCCATTCCATGTGCCAGGCACTGGTTTAGGCATCAGGGAAACAGCAAAGACAAAGACAAGACAAACATCTCTGCCTTCACAGGATGGTGGCACAGACCAGGATCTAACAAGTAAACAAAATATGTAGTAAGCCAAGCAGTATTGGTTGTGCAGGAGGAAAATTTGCCTGGTTGTGGGGACCAGAGTTCTGGAGAGGGTAAGGGGGTTACCATTTTTAAAATGTTAAATGTTTAAAAAAAAAAAGCCTCTCTTAAAAAAAGGATATTGTCCTGAAAAAAAATGTAACTGCAGCAAACAGGAAACAAACAGGAAAGAAGTGAGAGGGCAGGCTGTGTGACTATCTGCAGGGCAAGCACTCCAACAGAGGGCACAGCGCCAGCAAAGGCCCCGAGGCAGGATCTTGCATTGTGTATTGGGAGAACAGCGAGAAGGCCAGGATGGCCAAGCGATCCAGGAGGAGGATGAGAGACCCGAGGCCAGGCGGGTGCAGTCATGGGAGCCTGGGGCCGCCGTGAGGACTTTGCCTTTCTCTCCAGTTTGGAGGTCTCATTTGTCCTTCATATCCTAGATCCTGCAGTGTCAACACCTGGCGCCATCTACCTTCTTTCTCCCACCATTATAAACCCCAACTCTCCCTGCCAGCCAGCTCCTGCCACTGTCAACTCCTGACTGTCTGCTTTCTGAGTCCCACCAGCTGTCAACTCCTGACTCTGCTTCCTACCCCTCCACCATCACACCCTGGCTGTGTCTAGTCCCCGACTCATGCTGGAGAAGTTAGAGTGCTAGAGAAGGCTGACTGCTATCAACCCTGGAATTCATCTACTTCCAGTTCCTGCCACTGTGCATCTGATTCTGTCTACTCTGAATTCCCACCATCATCAATCTTCTATTCTGTCTGCATCCTGGCTCCCATCGGAAATGCCTGCTCCTTTCTGCTTCCTAATTTCCACCACCATCAGTTCCATCTGTCCACTTTCCACTCACCGTCAAGACTTCTGCTTACAATGGCATCACTAACGCCATGGCTCCTGCCCACTGCGTGCTCTGCTGTCTCCCCACTCCTGGCCACCCTTCCCTAGAAGTCCCTTTCTGTATTTCTCATACTCACAGTACAACAGACTCAG
Organism: Oryctolagus cuniculus; assembly: GCF_964237555.1. NCBI lineage: Eukaryota > Metazoa > Chordata > Mammalia > Lagomorpha > Leporidae > Oryctolagus > Oryctolagus cuniculus. Next base: position 154,157,447 of record NC_091433.1, read on the forward strand.
AACTCCCAGGTCGAATGTTCTCCCGTCTAGTACACCCTGTGATAGCTGGAGCTCTAACAGGAAGCTGCCACCTCACTGGCCCGTAGACACAGAGATGTCTCTGGCTCAGGCGTGGTATGTGCCTGAGTAGCTGTGGCCTGACAAGCCCTGCATGGCCATCTTTCTTGAAGAGCTGCTGAGGTTGGCTGATCAGAAGTGATGGTGCACGTTACAGACACGCACACTGCTGTGCAGAGAACACAGGACCAGACCTAGGCCTCTTCCTTCCAAGTCTGTTTGAGCAGTATTTGGAAACATCTCTTCTGCCAGCTCTTCCCACACTGGTCTGTCACTGAGACAGAAAATCCACTATCAGAGATTTACTGTCTTGTAACCAAGCCTCTCCGTTTTCTAAGATCCTCATTTTAAATGTGGTCATTCAGAAAAACAAAAATACCTACCAGGTCTGCAAGGAGTCCTGAGCTCAATCCCTAACCTGTCTGAGATAAGAACTATCAAGTAAGATGAGAACTGTGTCTAAATAAACAAGGACCCCAAAGCAGCCTAATCCAAAGTCCCCGGAGCAAATTCTGCTGCCTTAAGAACTGTTCCACAAGAGACAATGCCTGTCACCAGTCCATGCTGTCTACACATCTGCCGAGGATCATCTATTAATCCTCTTCCATGCACTGGGCACTAAATATGGGGGTGGAGTGCTGGTGGGGGTGTGCGAGTTGGGGGGAGGTAGCTGTTTTCCTGGAAACTCCCTGAAGCATCAGTAGCAGTCACTTAGAAGAGGAACAGGCCTTTACAATTCTCACTGACCCTCCTCCTGCAGCGACCTTGTTTGGAATTGTCTTGGACATTACTTAGAATCTTCTAAAACCAAGGTGTTCAGGACCTCATTTGCAAAGCCTGAGCTTTCCAGACAGTTCTGTGCTTGCGAGGGGGCTGCTGGCTGGCTTTGGACAGGTGATCCAGCTGCCAACGCGGAACACACATTCTGCTTCCCGAGCAGATGATGGCTCCTGCTGCACAGAGCTCTTGAGAGAGGAACCAGCCTAGGCGTCAGGACCATCACCACCACCACCCCACCCCCACCCCACCCCCACCCCTGCAGGCTTGATCCAAGACCCCGACCTCTGAAGCCCACTTTCTACCTGTGGCAGAGACAAAGCTGGTGTCACTGTTTGTGCCTGCTGTCTCACAAAGCAAGCAGTTCTTTTAACTTCTGCCAAGAAGAGAGAGGAGAGGGGGAGAAAGGAGTCGAGAGAGGAGAGAGAGGGAAATAGTGAGCAATGCAGGTACAAGGAGCTATGTGCAGCCTTGAGAGGAGGAAAGGGGAAATGAAGGTGGGGGGGGGAGGGGATGCAGTTGTTTTAAATTCCGACCTGAATGAGACTCACTGAAAGAGAACTAGGGAGAGAGAAAGATGGAGAAAAGATTTCTCAGACCCTAGAATGATGCCACCGCGGAGGGGAGGTTTCACTCTGAGTAAAATGTGTAGGTAAGTAAAAAGCCTTTCTCCCCTTTACCATCCAGGGATATTTCCTCCACCAAATTGCAGGCCCTGCCAAGCTACGGGCTGGAGTCCATTCAGACGCTAATTGCCACGGCATCCTACTCCCTCAAAAAACTGCCATCCAGAGAAAAATTTACCAATCTCCTGGATGCCACGTTGACTTACCCCAGCCACTGCTGTGCTTTTAGAAACCTGCCAACAAAAGAGTAAGTAAGAAACAAAAGGGAAGGCCTGCCGGGCTGCAGAGCACTCCGCTGGTCCGCAGCGCCCAGCTCCACATCCCGGGGGTCTCCCTCAGATCCTGGAGAAAAAAATGGACTGTCCTGTTTGCTCATGCAAACTGCTGCCAACCAGTCAGCCCACCCTGCAGCTCCGAGTCCTTGGGAAGCAATTCAAGGCTAATTGATTGATAGCCTATTTTAACAATTGCAAAATGGAGGACAAAACTGACATCTCCCAGACCGGTTGGTCCTCGTCCTTCTCAGAGAGCACTGGGGGCAACAGGCTCAGGAGGGAAAGATTTACTTAATGGCTTAATCTGTAACAACAACAAAATGGACACAAAGCACTAGAAAGTTATTTCTCTCCCAGCAGAGGAACATCTTCTGTCTCCCATTTCAGAACAAAATCTCAGATCCCGACAGATGAGCTTAATACAGGAACAGAAAGGGCAGGTGCTCCTGGCTGGATTGTTCCCAGTGAGGGGCATCTTATTCCTGATTCACTTCAACCCAAGGTGGGGCCAGGGCATTGTCTACCAAACATTTTTGGCTGAGACACATGGGGAGAAATCCCCTTTTTTACCTTACAGCCTTGTACACATGTCACACATGTAATGGAAGTAAAAGAAAGGCAAGAGTAAGCCTTTTAACATGTGATATACTCTTATGTTTTGTCTATTTCTTTTTAAAATTCTTTAAAATTTACTTATTTTAAATGTGGGGCGGGGGGATCTCTCATACACTGACTTCTCAAATGCCCACAATAGCCAGGACTGGGCCAGGCCAAAGCCAGGAGCCAGGAAAATAGTTGAGGTTTCCCATGTGGGTGGCAGGGACCAAGTTACTCAAGCCAGATCCTGCTGCCACCCAGGGTGCACATTAGCAGGAAGCTGGAACAGATCAGTCACCTGAGCGCAGGCATGCTGACATGCAATGTAGGCGTCCCACTTGGCAGCTTAACCACTGTATCAAATGCCCACCCCTTGTCTATTTCTTGTCTGTTTTACTGTTGTTGCACTTGATTGTTTTCTTGACCCAGTAATGGGTCACAGCTCAAAGTAGGAAAAAAACCTGCCTTAATGGGTTATTATGCAGCTTGAAGAGATATTATCAATCAATTATATAAAGCACTGAGAAAGTAACACAAGGCTGCTGCTGTCTTTGGAATCAACCTATTCACAATTAATTAATCAGCATATATCTGTGCTTTGTACAGGTAGTCCTAGTTCTACCTGAAGCATTTGGAGTAACTGATTAGACAAAACACTTGCTGTGTTCAGAAAGTCATGCACCATTAACTCAGGACATTAACTGAGCACTTACCATGTTCCAAACACTGTGCAGAAGTCTGAAGTAAGTAAGTAAGATGAGTAAGAGCTCAAGCCAGCTCTTACTGTGTGTGGGCAACCCACACAGCAGCCAAACTAAGCTCACTACAGCAAGCGCTAGGACAGAGTGCTCTAACATTGAGGAGGAAGAGTTTCTAAATGGTAGCAGGGCTCGTGGGAGGCTTCTAGATGGAAATGGCTCACGCGGGGCCTTAGGGAACAGGTAAGAGTTGGCTACACAGGCCTGGGGAAGGCTATGCCGAGCAGACTGGCTCAGGGAAAGACACAAAGGCAGGAGGCAGCAGGTGCAAGTCATTCATCCCAGCTAGAACAAGACGACTTCCAGGTTCACAGAAGGAGAGAACCCAGGAGAGGAAGCAGGGAGGGGCAGGTCACGGTGGGCTCTGAGTGCCAGACCAAGTTGGATAAAAGACAGGAAGCCATGAAAACTTGAGAATACTGATATTTGCTTTTATAAAATATCACTGTGGCAGCAGAATAGAGGGCGAGACAGAGGTGAATGAAGCTGGTGAGAGACCAATTAGGAGAATCACACAGATGCTGGTTTACAACCAAGCTGATTCTGGACCCTACACTTTTGCAGCAAGGAGGTCACATCCCTTCTGAGATTACTGGCATGTAAAACGTTTAGTTCAGATGTTTGCATCCTAATAGATCAAAGAGACTACCTCTGAGCAGCAAAAAGGAAAAAAGAGTACAGAATTATGAGCCAATGTCAGGATGAGATGCAACATAGCTACACACAGACTGTCATAATTGGAATGAGAAGCTTTAACCAACTTTCTAGCTAATTTTGAAGCCTTAGGTACCTGTGAGGATGGACAGACTGAAGTTGAGCCCCTGGGATTTTTGTGTAAACTCTGAGTCATGCCTGTGCCTGGACAGGGTAGATGGCCCCACGACCTCCTCGGCTCTATGAGGAAAACTGCTAAGTCAGAAAGCACCCAGAAATGTCCTCTGAAGGCGCAGAGTACCCACATCTCCTAACTGTGGGTCTGTTGACACACGACATCCCTAAGCCAGAGTCAATCGCACACGTGTGTACACACACTATTTGATCCAAGTTTGAGGATTTATGATCCTAACCCAAAATATCAAGCTGATGAATTTTTGAAAGGAATTCAGTAGGTCAAGTAAGTCCTGACATATTCCCCACCACTTCTGTCCAAAGTTATGCCTCCAAGGAGTTCTCTAATAATGGAGATGATTTGTCCAGATGGACACATTTGTCCAGTTTGAATGGCCTCATCTCTCCTTCCTCCGTGGTACCTGCAGGCCCCCAACCTTGTTCTCCTTTTCCCTATTCATTATTCATTTTAGGTTTCGTCTCCAGGTAAGAAATCCCTTTGATAAGAACAAGCCTTCTTTTATTTCCTTGGTATTTCCTCCCTTTGCACACGCTCAACTTCCGGGGGGGGGGGGGGGGGGAGCATCCACCTCCATGTCTGCGCATAAGGCAAAAGAGTATAAAATTCACATCATAATGTCAGCCCAGCATCTTCAAGTGCTTACAAAAGAAACCCAATTAGAATTGAAAGCTATGAACTCCAAATTGTTATTTGTTCATCAAGGCCAATGTGGAGAAGAGCAAGGTAACAAGCAAACCTTAATACACCATAAAGGTAGGTTTTTATAACCTTTGAAAAAAATCCATGATTCAATAGGACAGATTTAAGGTTTTTTCATCCTGGAGCCCACACAAAGCACTTAGCATCCAGGAGCATTTTATCTAAGCTGGAGGCACTCTACTGACAATGCAGCAGGCTCACTCTCTCCTTGGGAAGCGTTTCCGTGAGGACAATGGTGCAGAACGTGACACTGGTGCAGCAGTAAAGAACGCAGATGAACAAAGCATACATAGGCATGATCAGCTTTAGCTTAAAGACCAGACACTCAACTGCTTTTTTTCTTGACCTTTTCTCTTTCAGACAGAATTTTTCGTTTTCCATTTTTGAAAACTTTTCCCAACAATGTGAAAGCACAGTGAGGAAATCAAATAATGAAACTCTGTAAGTATTTACGTGCAAAGAAGCCCAGGAAGTGCTATCTTGTTCTGTGTACCAATGATCTTCTTGTGATAGAAATCTTGGATGTATTTGTAAAGTATTTTTAATCGTTTAAAAATGGGAACTTTTTTCTTTGCAAGCACAATCTCATGGGGCTTGTGTAACTTTGACCTACTTAAAAAAACCTCTTAAACATCTACCTAAATGTTCATCCTACAATTAAATTGTCCCCCCAAAAGCCATAATTTTATTTGTTTTGATGTCACTGAAGGCTGGTATAAATGATAGCGTCATTTGTAGGAATTTTCACTAGTCACACGGTCAGCATCCTACAAAAATGGACTGACTGCAGACACAGCTTCAAGAAGCGCTACTTTCCTTCAAAACAGATGAGGACCAACCTGACCACTATTCAACCAAGCTTAAAAGTCATTTGAATGCCATTATTACGATGATAGGGTGGTAGGTCCCTTCCTATGCTGTTCATCTGTAAAATGCTTCCTGTTGGAGATGCCAACTGCTTTGGCATTTATCTTCAACTGTAAAAGAACAAGCCTCAAAACTAACCCCAGCTTCCCTATGCCACCTTTACTAAGATTTAGGAATTTTATTATTCCCCCATGTCCTCAGGCTACAAAACCAGATGCCCCCAAGGACACCTTACCAAGCCCTTTTTCCTCTATTTTGTCCTTTCATTCTCCAAGTTCCATAGAGGCAACAGGATGGTGTGGTGGAAGGACACCGGGCGTTGGGGCTCCTCGGAACTGGATATGCATCCTTGGCAGCAACACTGCTGTGACACCGGGTATCACTGGACACTACTTAGCCTTTCTTTTTCCTCTCATCTATCAGGAATACAGAAGTATTATTTGCTCTTCAGAACCATGAGAGCTTGTTAATAAAGTGATGGTGCCTACAACAGACAGGATCATTCTTCCTCCTTTCCTTTCATTCTGGTTGGACACCATCTATCCTCCAGTGTTCCTTTCCTATCCCTCCACCCTTTCCCTCTCAGTAAGCTGTCAGTCACTGTCCATAGAACGCTTTTACAAACATATGATTTTATTCCCATCCACAGGAAACCATATCTGGGTTCAGTAATTGGGAGCACCAAGGGGTGGTTTGGGGGAAGGAGAGACTTTAACCTCCATCAATAATTCTCATAAGTTCCTATCCCAGTTCTTCCTAAATGAGCATCCGATCCTAAATTTGCTATGCTAACACTGCTTTAAGTCCCCTAATCCTTAGCATCCCAAAACTATCTGAAATCAATGCACAATCTAAATCCAGCGGGCATTCCCTGTGGAAACAATTTTTATGATAAATCCCCCCCTCACTTTCCATCATGTTTATTCCTGAGACACTGGTATTTAGAAATTCTAGACCAGCCATTAAGCCTTCTTGTTCTAAGATAACATGGTATCCTCAGTGCTATGGGTAGCCCCATTGTCCTCCTAAAAGTCCCATCTTTTCTCCTTTCTTTTGAGCAGTGTTGCTACAGCTTCTCCCTCGCCTAACTCAGTATTACTAAGCCCTGTAAGTCCATTCACATGCCCTGTCAAAGCCTCCCTGCTGAGCTAACATCAGCTCCATGCTGGCTTTGTCAGCAAGCATGACGCTTGTCCTTCAGGACACCAATGTAAGCAGCAGCCGGTGAGTATTTGGTCTGAAGACGAATCACCAAGCAGTAAAATTCCTAGACGTATTTCCAGGAGAGCAGAGAAAGGGAGGGCAGAGAACTGGGGGCAAGGCGAAGGGAGAAATGTTGACTGCTTATTGATATAAATGTATTCAGAAGTTATGGCAGAATTTCTAGGGTTTTCAATTAGTGCTTCTTGCAGCGGAAGAACTTTTGATAGGGGAAAAGGGTAAAGGAAGTCAAGGCAGCAACTACTGGAATATTTTCACCCGGTTTAACAAAGACTATTTTGTGGGACTCAGTCAGAGAACTTGCTTCAAATTCTGACTCCTGAGCTCTGTCCCTAGAGAATTCAAGTCAGGGTTTGGAGTAAAGCCAGAAATCTCCCTTTTTTAAATTTAAGTTATACAAGTTTCATGTATTTCATATGTAGAGATGTAGAAACATAGTGACACTTCCCACCCTACCCTCCCTCCCACCCATGCTCCAGCTTTTCTTCCACTCCCTCTACCATTCCCAACTCTTAAGTTTTACAAATATCCACTTTGTTTACTTAATGATCATAAAGTTAACCCTACACTAAGTAAAAGAGTTCAACAAATAATATGAAGAAAAAAAAAAGTATTCCTCCACAGAAGAGACAAGGACTGTAAACAATCATGGAATCTGGTGACTCAGATGGAGGTGGCCCAAGTGCCACACTTTAAAGACAATACTGTGGAACAGTGAGGTTGGTGAAGCCTCGTGCTGACACTGTGCTCCAAGGAGACCTTGGGCAGGTCATTTACCTCCTTTCATCCTGGTTCCCCACGTACTAAAATGAGGGGCTCAAGGAGATGGTCTTGAGGGACCTTTCTAATGCTAAGAAATTAATCATCTATTTTCATAGTTGCATACAACCATCTCTTCTCTTTAGAGATTAAAAAACAGGTAGCAACGTTAATGTGATATGAAGCACTGTGTCCAAAGGTATTTAGTAACAAAACAGAAGATGCTCCTATGCAATCCGTACATAGCGCAGCTCTTCTGTAGTGCCCTGTTAGTCTCTCTCATGTCTCTCATAATTTTAACATCTTTTTTGGAGTCCCAGGCCACAAATTCCTTTTTTTTTTTTTTTTTTTTTTTTTTTTTTTTGACAGGCAGAGTGGACAGTGAGAGAGAGAGACAGAGAGAAAGGTCTTCCTTTGCCGTTGGTTCACCCTCCAATGGCCGCCACGGCTGGTGCGCTGTGGGCCGGCACACCACGCTGATCCGATGGCAGGAGCCAGGTGCTTCTCCTGGTCTCCCATGGGGTGCAGGGCCCAAGCACTTGGGCCATCCTCCACTGCACTCCCGGGCCATAGCAGAGAGCTGGCCTGGAAGAGGGGCAACTGGGACAGAATCCGGCACCCCAACTGGGACTAGAACCCAGTGTGCCAGCGCTGCAAGGCGGAGGATTAGCCTAGTGAGCCGCAGCGCCGGCCACAAATTCCTTTTTTAAAATCTGTGTTCTTTCCTTTCAGTATTGTATTCCTCAAATATATTATTTCATCCACTCAGTGAATTAGGTGCACATTTCCCAATACAGAACATGAGAAGTTTGGAGACTAGAGAAAAATACTCTCAATACGAGAACCCTAAGGTAAAATATATATTTGTAATAGCCTTGACTGAAAAATTATGCCCATTTCTCCAGCTCCCAAGATTATTTTAGCAGAGTGTGGGCAAACAGAAATTTGTTGAGCCTACATGCATCACACTGTACATGCTCATTGTCCCTGCAACCTGTCAGCTCCTTTCAGAGTAAGGATCATCCTGGTTTAGATTTATTCATTTCACAAACCATTTATTGAATGGACACTTTGAGCCCAAACTGTTCTAGGCACTGGGGTTTCAGAAATAAGACATAGACTTCTTCCTACAAGAAGTCAATAGACTATTAAAGAAAGCAGACATCCATCATTTAACTGCAATGTGTTTTGATATCTGCAGTGGTACTAATTGCAACCCTAACAGAGAGAAAGGATCATAAACTTACTGGGGAGCAGAATCAAAAAAGGCTTCCAAAAGGAATTTGTCTTTAAGCATGAAGAAGAATTCACCAGAAAGATGAGGAGAGGAAGGAAATTCTTGGCAGGCCAAACAAGACATACAGAGGCAAATGAGTCAAATAGTAGAACTGACCTAAGAGAATCACAGGTCATTTTATGTGATCCAAAGGAAAGCTGCACAAGGGCCTTGCAAGAGCTCATTATACGAATCCCTAATATTTATGGTGTCGATAATTATTCTACACATAGTAACACATTTAATCCTTAGCCCAACCCTAAGGAGGAAAGTGTTATTATCCCTATTTGGAAAACAACTTGAGACATTGAGGTGTTCATTAGCTATCTTAGGTTTATATAGCCTGTAAGCAGCTGTGCCAAGATGGGGCCCTGAGAGTGTCACCGCAAAGCCCATGCTCTGAACCATGCAGCATCAGGCTCCAGACCAAGGAAGGAGACTATCAAAAGGAGACTAGATTCTATCCCATGGTCAATAAAATCATGGAAAAGATTCAAATTGGGTAAGTAAAATGAACAGATCTGAATTTAGAAAGGGCAATTCCAAAGGAGCCTAACACAGAATGGACCAGAGAGAGAGCTAGAGTTGGAGAAAAGATGTAAAGAACAAACATGATTTCCCCATAAAAGAGGATGAACACTTGAACTCAGGGAGTAGCTAAGTTGGAAGGGAGTGACAGCAGAGAGACTGTCTCTGTCCTAGGAGTCCCTCTTGAGTTCACTCTCTGACTCACACCCCTCTGGTATCTATTTCACTATCTCTTCCTATTGTCTAACTGATTCTTCCTCTGCTCCTAGATTTAGCTGAGAACTTGGGTGCAAAGAAGGCTATCAGTGCCTGATGATTTCCAACAGCACAAGCCTCCCCATTCCATTTGTATGCCACTGCAAATAGCTTGGTAGCAGTCTGGTCGACAACTAAATGAGATAAATAGAAAATGCAAGGAAAGGTTCTTTTAAATTTGGAGAATAAATTTTATGCCTCTAAATCTGGTTTCCAAAGGAAATCATCCAGTGTAAACAATTTCCGGAAGTCTTTGCATCAGTGTGACGTATGGACTGGTGACTGATAAATGAATAAAGGAATTCCTACATCAAATCTAAGTTCTCAGATCATTCAATAAATGTAAAGTTAAGACTGTTGTAGCTTTGTTTTGTAGGCTTTTAAAAAACACTAAGGATGATTCTTTAATTTTTAAATACCCAGAATGATAGAAAACCTCAAGTTTACATCAAGCCAATATTCTTCCCACAGTTATTCTGCCATCTTTGCTGACAGCGAGCTGAGTGGCTGGGACTATGATTATGGTTTCTGCTCACCCAAAACCCTCCGATGTGCTCCTGAACCAGATGCATTCAACCCCTGTGAAGACATCATGGGATATGACTTCCTTAGGGTGCTGATTTGGCTGATTAACATTCTAGCCATCACAGGAAACATGACTGTCCTTTTAGTGCTCCTGACCAGTCGCTACAAACTCACGGTGCCCCGCTTTCTCATGTGTAATCTCTCCTTTGCAGACTTTTGCATGGGACTCTATCTGCTGCTCATTGCTTCAGTTGATTCCCAAACCAAAGGCCAATACCATAACCATGCCATAGACTGGCAGACAGGGAGCGGGTGCAGTGCTGCCGGCTTTTTCACTGTATTTGCAAGTGAGCTTTCTGTCTACACCCTCACAGTCATCACTCTGGAAAGGTGGCACACCATCACCTATGCTATTCAGCTGGACCAAAAGCTGCGGCTGAGACACGCCGTCCCCATTATGCTCGCAGGATGGCTCTTTTCTACTCTCATCGCTATATTGCCCCTCGTGGGTGTCAGCAATTACAGGAAGGTCAGCATTTGCCTCCCCATGGATGTGGAAACCACTCTCTCCCAAGTCTACATATTAACCATCCTGATACTTAATGTGGTAGCCTTCATCATCATCTGTGCTTGCTACATTAAAATTTATTTTGCAGTTCAAAATCCAGAGCTGATGGCTACCAACAAAGACACAAAGATTGCTAAGAAAATGGCGATCCTCATCTTCACCGATTTCACCTGTATGGCACCCATCTCTTTTTTTGCCATCTCAGCTGCCTTCAAAGTGCCCCTCATCACAGTAACCAACTCTAAAGTTTTACTTGTCCTTTTTTATCCTGTCAATTCTTGTGCCAATCCATTTCTGTATGCAATTTTCACAAAGGCATTCCGAAGGGATTTCTTTCTGTTGCTGAGCAAATTTGGCTGCTGTAAACATCGGGCTGAACTTTATAGAAGGAAGGATGCTTCAGCTTACACCTCTAACTGCAAAAATGGCTTTGCTGGGTCAAATAAGCCTGTGCAGTCCACCTTGAGGCTGTCCACATTGCAGTCTCAATATATGGCAGCACTGGATAAGCCTTGCTACAAAGACTGTTAACTGTTCTATGAGTAACTGCATTATTGAATTGTACCAAAATATGTTTTTAAAAAGTCATTTTAATATAAAGGGTTGGTTTGAGGAAATTATGTAGACACATGAGGTAAGAGACTCCTACCTAGTTCAATGACTGAATAACCATTGCCAGTCTGAAAGCTATTTGTCACGGGTATAGATGACATAAAATACAGGAGTGTTTAGAAATTTTCATAGTAATTTTGACAGCATAATTTTATGTCTTGTTGAATCTAATAAGAAAAATTGAGGTGGTATTTTGCATGTCTTTGGTTTTTTTCATTTCATTTTGTAGCAATTTTTACTGCATTCTACGAAAGTATTGGTTCCTTGCAGATAGAAATTATAAAACATAGTTTGTGAGATGCACTGTCCGGTCTGGGCACCACTAGCCACACACATGACTAAATAAAATATAGGTTTGCTGTTGCACATTTCAAGGATTTTGTAGCCATATATGACTAGTGGTTACCATGTAGGCCAGCATAGACCCAAAATATATCATTACACAGAGTTCTATTTGGACAGCACTGCACTGGGAATTTTTATCTATTCTCTATCTAGATTCTATTTAAAATTTAATGTAAGGTAAACATCCAAATGCATATTTCAGCCTATTTGCTGGATTTGGTGTTCAGCCTGTGAAGAGTAATGAAACATTAAATTATATATTGTAAACTTTTCACGGGTAGGAGCCCTGTCTCTGTTCATTTTGCTTCCCTTTCTATTACCTCAGGATCTTGGCAATGGTAACTAACAAATGCACTGAAAAACTCTGAAATTATGAAGTCTATAAGAAAAAAACTTTTATAGGGCTGTATCTTTTTATTTAAGTGAAAGACAGTATTTAAATATTTAAAATTAACTTTCATAATTTCTATCATTTGGCAGGTATTGAAAAATACATTTAATATTTATTAGAAAGTATTTTCACTTTTTAGAATCAGCTCTTACAACAAAACTATAGATTTAGTTGCAATGTTTTTGTACACTTTATATAGTTTATTAAAACTCACCATATGTTAAATATCTTTATATTTTGTATAATTTGAACCATTTAATCTTCATAAAGCTTTATTATAGATATTATCCATCTTATGTGAGTAAAATCTATTATAATTTGCTATTATAATTTGCTGAAGCTCTCAAAACTAATGAAAGCTTCAACTAGTAGTATTCAAACTCGAAGCTCTAAGACTCCAGTATCTTAATGAGTGTCTTACTGACTCCCATGTTTATAAGTAATAGCCATCCAAGTGTTTAATAATCATTCAGATTTCCTTAATTTTTCACCAACATTTTATGATCATTTTTTAAAGGTTTATTTGAAAGAGAGACAGATCTTTCATCCACTGGTTCACTCCCCCAGTGGCCTCAACATCCTTAGCTGAGCCAGGTCAAAGCCAGGAGCTCCAAATGGATCTCCCATGGGTGTAGCAGAGGCCAAAGCACTTGGGCCATCTTCCACTGTTTTTCTCAGGCCATTAGGAGGGAGCTGGTCAGAAGTGGAGCAGCTGGAACACGAACCTGTGCCTAAATGGAATGCCAGCATCACCAGCGACTTTACCCCAACAATTTGTAATGTACCAAAAAATTAAAAGAATTGTATTGTGGGGCCAGCATTGTGCACAGTATGTTAAGTCACTGCTTACAACACTGCATCCCAAATGAAGTGCTGATTCGAGTCCTGTCTGCTCCACTTCTGATCCAGCTTACTAATTCATCTGGGAAGGCACTATGAATGACAGCCCAAGTGCTTGGATCCCTTCCACCCATGTGGGAGATCTAGATGTAATTCCTGACTCCTGGCTTTGGCCTGGCCCAGCCCTGGCTGTTGTGGACCTTTGGTAAGTGAACCACCAGACAGAAGATCTTTCTCTCCTTCCCTCTGTCTCTGTGCCTTGCTCTCATTTTCTCTGCCTTTGAAATAAAAAATCTTCAAGAAAAAAGAAAAAATTGTATAATAAACATCTATGTATCACCACTTGGATTTAATAACATCTTACTATATTGGCTTCAATGCATGCCAAAATAATTATTCATTATTTTATTTATCTACCCATCAATTCATCTTATATCTTTTCTTATTCATTTCAAAGTAATTTGCAGAAGTAAGTGTTTATCTGCACTAAACAATTTCAGACTGTTATTCACCAAGGTTCAAGATTTACTGCTGGTGGAACCAGTGCTGAGGTGTAGCGGGTGAAGCCACCGTCTGCAGTGCCGGTGTTCCATATGGGCGCTGGTTCAAGTCTCAGCTGCTCCACTTCCCGTCCAGCTCTCTGCTATGGCCTGGGAAAGCAGTGGAAGATGACCCAAGTGCTTGGGCCCCTGCACCCACGTGTGAAGACCCAAAGAAAGCTCTTGGCTCCAGATCAGCCCAGCTTCAGCTGTTGTGGCCAACTGGGGAGTGAACCAGCCAATGCAAAACCTCTCTCCCTCCTTCTCCTTCTGTGTGGAACCCTTTCAAATAAATATATACATCTTTAAAAAATCATTTGTATTTTAAGTAAAGTGGACATATGGTAAAGTGGATAGATCTTAAACATATCATTTAGTGAGTTTTCAGAAACGCATACACCAGTGTGACTCAAACCACCATCAGGGTGTGAAACACCATCGGAAGTCCCCTCAGGCCCCTTTGCAGTCAGCTGCTCGCCCCCGCATTCCAGACATAACAGTTGTTCTGATTTTTCTCCCCCTCCCTGTTTTTGCCTATTCTAGAATTTCATATAAATGGAATCACACAGTCTATACACTATTTTGTGTAAGATTTATTTGACTCAACATGTTTTTGCTACTCAACAGATCAATCCTTTTCATTGCTGATTAGCTCTCCACTATATGAATATAGCACTGTATCCATTCTCCTATCAATGACTATGTGGACTACTTCCAGTTTCTAGCTCTCCTTTGACATTTTATTAGACGAACACCTAGGATTAGCTAGACTCTACACATCTAGTCTTCTTTCAATCCTTAAGCTATTATGCAATGTGATTCTAAAAAGCTCACAAGATTATGAAGTATAAACTACCTCTTTTATGTGTCTTTTTAAAAATATTTTATTTATTTGAGAGGTAGAGTTACAGGCAGTGAGATGGAGAGACAGAGAAAAGGGTCTTCCATCCACTGGTTCACTCCCCAAATGACCACAACAGCCGGAGCTGGACTGATCCAAAGCCAGAATCCAGGAGCTTCTTCTGGGTCTCCCATGCAGGTGCAGGGGCCCAAGTGCTTGGGCCATCTTTTACTGCTTTTCCAGGCTATAACAGAGAGCTGGATTGGAGGATGAGCAGCCAGGACTAGAACCTGCACCCATGTGGGACACCAGCGCTGCAGGCGGAAGATTAATCCACTGCACCACAGTACTGGCCACTCTTGTGTGTTTCACATTTCTGACTCCTCTAAACAGCTACCTGACTTTATTCAAATGCAATCCTTTCTCTTCTAAGCTAGTGTTGTAGCATTAATCTCAGCAATATGGCAAACTAGTCATGCTGTTACAGAACTGCACAATAAACCTTTTGAATCAAAGAAAATAAGTAAGCCAATGGAGAAAGGAGAAAATACAATCCTGTGAAGAAACTGTATTTAAATCATACACTTAAATATGGTTTGAACCCAAGATACTTGAACACATACCTTGAAATTCATAACCTTTTGCACAAATATTGATCTTTTTCTACGTTATAATTTTAGGTATTAACATAATGAGTCACAGTTAACTGCATCTCTCATCTCCATAGCCTTTCTCTCATCAAGCTCTGTCAGTTATTCCTTGAATTGCCATGCACACCAGATCTTTGTTTTGTATTCCTACTGCTATATCCACATCTCAGGCTGTGTTCTTGTACTCCTGAACTACTATGATGTCTATTTTTATTCATATCCAGTATCTTTCCTATGACCACTCTCTCAAACTCTCTACCACTCATCTTTTTTTTTTTAACTTTTATTTAATGAATATACGTTTCCAAAGTACGAATAATGGATTACTATGGCTTCCCCCCCATACCGTCCCTCCCACCCACAACCCTCCCCTTTCCCACTCCCTCTCCCCTTCCATTCACATCAAGATTCATTTTCGATTATCTTAATATACAGAAGATCAGCTTAGTATACATTAAGTAAGGATTTCAACAGTTTGCTCCCACACAGAAACATAAAGTGAAAAATAATAGATGATTTTTTTTAATGATGATGAAATCAGATCAGACCTATTGTCATGTTTAATCCCAGTGAGAGTCAAGTTGGGAGTTGATAGTTTCTTTTCTTTTCTTTTTTTTTTTTTTTTTTTACAGAGGATCAGTTTAGTATGCATTAAGTAAAGATTTCAACAGTTTGCACCCCCATAGAAACACAAAGTGAAATATATTATTTGAGTACTCGTTATAGCATTAAATCTCAATGCACAGCACATTAAGGACAGAGATCCTACATGAGGAGTAAGTGCACAGTGACTCCTGTTGTTGACTTTACCAATTGACACTCCTGTCTATGGCATCAGTAATCTCCCTATGCTCCAGTCATGAGTTTCCAAGGCTATGGAAGCCCCTTGAGTTCTCCGACTCTTATCTTGGTCAAGCCACTATGGAAGTCAGTCTGGAGATTCCTCAGAAACCTGAAGATAACCCTACCGTTCGACCCAGCCATCCCACTCCTTGGAATTTACCCAAAGGAATTTAAATTGGCAAACAAAAAAGCGGTCTGCAGCCTAATGTTTATTGCAGCACAATTCACAATAGCTAAGACCTGGAACCAACCTAAATGCCCATCAACGGTAGACTGGATAAAGAAATTATGGGATATGTACTCTTTAGAATACTATACCGCAGTAAGAAACAACGAAATCCAGTCATTTGCAACAAAATGGAGGAATCTGGAACACATCATGCTGAGTGAAATAAGCCAGTCCCAAAGGGACAAATACCATATGTTCTCCCTGATCGGTGACAACTGACTGAACACCAAAAAGGAAACCTGTTGAAGTGAAAGGGACACTATGGGAAACGGTGACTTGATCAGCATAGCCCTGACTGTTAATGAACAACTTAATACATTATCCCTCTTAGTAGTTTTTTTGTCTGTTCTACTTAATATGACTGGTTTAATTCTGTAATTAATACACAGTTATTCTTAAGTGTTGAAATTTAACTGAAATGTGATCCCTGTTAAACATAAGAGTAGGAATAAGAGAGGGAAGAGATATATAATTTGGGACATGCTCAAGCTGACTTGCCCCAAATGGTAGAGTTAGAAACATACCAGGGGACTCCAATTTAATCCCATCAAGGTGGCATGTACCAATGCCATCTCACTAGTCCAAGTGATCAATTTCAGTTCGCAATTGATCATAATGAAAGGACTAAGAGTCAAAGGGAGCACATAAGCAAGTCTAGTACCTGCTAACACTAACCGATAGAATAAATAAAGGGGAGAGTGATCCAACATGGGAAGTGAGATACTCAGCAGACTCATAGAATGGCAGATGCCCTAAATAGCACTCTGGCCTCAGAATCAGCCCTAAAGGCATTCATTCTGGCTGAAAAGCCCATGGGAGTATTTCAGGCATGGAAAGCCAAGACACTCTGGCAAAAGATCTCTGTGAGTGAGATCTCAGTGGAAAGAACAGGTCTTCAAAGAAGGAGGTACCTTTCTCTGAAGGGAGGAGAGAACCTCCACTTTGACTATGACCTTGTCTAAACAAGATAAGAGTCGGAGAACTCAAGGGGCTTCCATAGCCTTGGAAACTCATGACTGGAGCATAGGGAGATTACTGATGCCATAGACAGGAGTGTCAATTGGTAAAGTCTACCACTCATCTTTTTAAACTCCTGTTTGATCTTGTTATGTGTCTCCACAAAAATCCTGAGCCACTCAGCAGCACCTTCAATTTCAAGTTTAGTTCCTAGCCCAAGATACAGAAAAGCTCCAAATGTTAAGTGTTTGAAGAGTTATATCTGTTTACCATGACTGGACGTTACATCATATAGAAGTCCTGAAGTATCATGTAGTAATCCCCAAAATAGTAATCCCCCAAATTTTTATGTCTATTATTTTAATAAAGTATTTTAAAATAAGGCCATCCATTTTGCTGCAAATGACAGGACTTCATTCTTTTTTATAGCTGGATAATATTGCATTGTGTGTCATTCTGACTGGCATCATGCAATATTGTGCCACCCCACTCCATCCCACCCAGGACCTGAGTCATCCCTTTGTCCAGTGTTTCCATGCTGTTAGTCATCTGCCAGCCATCTATCAGAACAACCTGTTGGGTGTCAAAGCAGTGACATGCAACTAACCTTTACTTCACTGTGGCCCAACACATATGAATAGTGATGCAAAGAAAGTCACCAGTGTATAAAACCTGGGAGGGCAGATTAACTCTGGGACTGTGTGGTAACACTGCAGGGCATATACAAAAACAATACTCCCAGGATTCAGTATTGTCTGCAGTTTCAGCTGGGGTGTCTTAGAACGTATTCCCCACAGATAAGGGGAAACTACTAATTTTTATTAATGTCATTTTTTCCTAAGAGTCATTACCATGGGCTTTCTACTTATAATTTAGCTTTCCAGTTATAAATCACAGAGTTCCCACCTGACCCAGAGTATATTTACATGAAAATAAGCATAACATTAACCTACCAGCATGAGTCAAAATAGAATCTCCCTACTAAATGTCCTGCTTTACCACCCCAATTAACTCCTGCTGCTGAAGTTACTGCTTTCCTACACTAAAGTGACTAAACCTGAGCAGGACATCAGTCAGCAGTAGGCCCTACTGCTCTATGGAGTCTCATCTGCACAGATGTCAGCTTGTGCTTACTGTGGCACCACCCGACATGTTGTGCACACTGAATACACAGGTAAAAGAAGTGTATTAAGGAAGAGCAGTCGGCCAGCCACTCAGCCACCACCCCGGTACAAATTCAAAAAGATCTGCTTGGCCTGCAGAGAGGAGTAAGAAGTATTTAAGAATGCACTAAAAGGTGCAAGCATCGAGAAAAAGTTTGAAAAAAATCTCAAAATGTCCTAGCATAAGACTTAGAATACACACTTCTTCCCCAAATGTCCTACAACACAGCAAATCTTAACCTCCATCTACAAAAGAGTACGGTACACTTACCAAGGTATTGTGTCTCTAAAGATGTAGAAAGTTACTGTATGGCATTTTACTATAAAATGATACAAATGCTTACTTTGGACATGATGAACAGTGTCTGGAAGTAAAAATCATGATAGCAAGGTAAACAGCCACTCAACTTGTACAGCATAAATAATTTTCTCTCTTAAAACAGACTAAGATTTGTCATTCTATCTTTATCACATAAATTCATGTTTTTCTGTGGCTAGTGAAATGACATTAATTGCTAAATTTCATGCATTTTTTTAAAATGAAACAAAAAACAAGTGAACAGACAATATACTCGTAGAAGGCCATTATTCTAAATGCAAACAATCTCCTGAAATTTTTGTTTCATTCTTGTTATCTGTGTCAATGGGCACTCAGATACATACCAGGTTGTTCAAATGTCTTTCTTAATGTGGATCCAGGCAAAAAAAAAAAAAAGTTTCAAAATTACTGGTATAGGCAATTTCTCATAGGATTTTGTTCCAGAATTATCTGAAACTAATAAAAGTGCACCAGACCCAAAACAATTTGGTGACCTCTCAGTACTCTGTGGAGTTACCACTGGAACTATCACCAGTTATATTAGCACGCAAGGATAATTATCACTGTTTTGTGTAATTATTATAGTCATAATAATTATCACTTTGCTTTGTGTAAGCCTTTTAAATTGATTTATTGTATCTTTATTTTTACTTATTAAAGAGCTCCTATATGTTGACTCACTCCCCAAATGTCCACAACATCCAGGGATGGACTGAGGCCTGTTCCAGGAGCAGGGAACACAGTCAAGGTCTCCCACACAGGTAGCAGGAACCCAATTACTTGAACCATTACCACTGCCTACTAGGGTCTGCACTGACAGGAAGCTGGAGTCAGAAGCCAGAGCCGGGAACCGCACCCAGGCACCCTGATTTGGGATGCGTCCATCTTAACCACAGGTTTAGCACCCAGACCAGATATCTTACATTTGAAAAGATAAGGGATGTGGGATAAATGAGATCATGAGTTATTTTTTCTCCAATAATAAAACATACTACAGGCGACTTCCCCAGGCCCCACTCTGTTGGGACTGGGGAACCTCACCCGGGATTAGAATCCCAATAAAAGCCCGTGAATTAATTGATTCATCTGCCTGGGAAGATTTGTTATGCACCAGACACCTTGCAGATGGTGCCGAAACCTGGGAGCTGAGGGTGCACGCCTCCCCTTTCTGGGTTTGAGGCCCCCTCGCTCCTTGAACCTGTCTGGTGCCCCAGGCTGACTACGGACCACACTCTACCAACTGTAAGTGACTCCTCCCCTGCTCTCCCTCCCTCCTTTGGGTTGTCCCAGCCTCTGAGATCTCGGCTACCTCTCCGTCCAGACAGAGACCTCCAAATCGTGTGCACGTGGGTTCTTTTCTCCACTGTTTAGCCTCCCAGCGGCTGTGGAGACGTCCTGCTGCTGGCTTGGCCCCATAGAGGACTGACCTCTAGTCTGTCTACTGAAGTCCAGGACAGGGGACACCTTGCCCGAATTTTAGTAGATCCGGGCTGCCGGGGAAACCATGGGATCTGGCCAATCCTGAAGGTGGGACTCAAAATGCCCCCTGGCCTGCCTCCTAAAGAACTTGAAGAAACTGGGACTGGCCCAGGACCTACGGCATAAACTCCTAATTTTCTACTCCACCCAAGTATGGCCTAATTACCTTGAGAATTTCTGCCACAGGGAGAGTGAATGGTCAGAGGTCCCATACGTCCAGGCTTTCTGGGACCTCCGCTCCTGTCTTACTCCTTTCTCCCCTACTTTCCTCTCTGCCTGCTCCACGGCCCAGGTCTTGCTAGCCAAGATCAGCCCCACCTCCTAAGGATGCCTCTTCTGTGTTACTGCCAAACTCTCCACCTTCCACCTTTTTGGACCCTCCCGAGTTCCTGGGGACCCCACAGTTAGCCAGGAACCTCCCGTCCCCATATGTGCATTCTTCCGCCCCACTGCCATGTCCACCATGTCCTGCCTCTCCCCGCTGCCATTGCTGAAAGCCAGGTAGCCATGTGGCCCAACCACCAGTGTCAAGCTCCACCCCCACCCTAATGGGATTCGCTGCTCCTGCTTCCCTGGCTGCCCTCTGGCAAAGTTTTAAAAGCACCTATTCCTGAACACGTGGCTCTCTAGCCTCCTCCTCTGGTCTCCTTTCTCTTCTCTCTTGCTCTCTTCTCTCCTCACTAGCTCCTCTCCTCTCTTGTCTCTTACACTCTCCTTCTCTTTTTTCCCTTCTTCACCCCACCCCTCTGGTCTGCTGGGTTTTAGGTCAAGTGCCTAAGCCTACATGGCCAACTGAATATGACATCATGGGCCTAAGGTGTTCTTAGGAAAAATGCAACTAACTAGACACTGAGATCGAAGGAATTTCTCTTTAAATCTAGGAAGATCACTACCTTTGAAAATATTGCTTTGTAACTTGCTAAACTTATTTTGCAATTTATTTTAACAGGTTTCTGGGTAATCAGTACTCAATGAAACAGCAATGGGTAATTAGTACTTTTTATATGAACAATTTTAATTTTAATTGAATTCAGACAGCGATAGTTAATATCAGCATCTTAAGTCATTTAGATATAACTGCTAATTTAAATTGGGTAAAGGCAAATGAGATAAATGTGTCTAAATGTAAACTTTTGTATACTCAGCATGTTATATTCTATAAAAAATTTTTGGGTTAGTTTATAAACTGTCTATGAAAAGAGTTCAACATTGGAGTAACTCAGGCTGAAATTTGATGTGTTACCTTAATCTTAACCTGAGATTTTTAACAGGATATTTTAAAACATAAATCAAGGAAATTGGCAGATGGAAAACATAACAAGTATAGAAATGTGCATTTGGTAAGGAAGGTTAAAAGGGAAGAGTTATTTTGAATAAATAAAGGACAAGGTTTGTAAGATTGACTTCATCCTGATGGCTAGTTTACTCTAGACTTGAATGGAAATGGAATGTTTCAAGTAAGTGGAAGGGGGTGTGTGGAAGTCACAGAAGGTTACAAAAGAAATCTTGGATCTTCATGAGAAAGCCACATAGGCTTTAAATGTTCTGTAAAATCCTACTGATGCTTTCAAAAATGCTATGGGAAGTAAGCAAGTGCCTCTTGTTGAGTTTACAAGTTTATAATTTTAAACGTGGCAACTTAAAGTCTTTTGTCATCCACAGTTTTATATATCAGATTTGCTGCTCATAAAACTAAAGCGTTGTTGGTTCTATGCTTAGCTGTCCCCCTATAGGTTCTGATGGACTTTTTCTGGCCACATCTATTGTATTTCGTATTTTGGGATGGCTCTGTAAACAGATGAAGCCAACAATGTTACAGGTACCAACTGAGAGTAAATATGGTTATCTGAGGTTACTAAGAGCAGAAAATAATTAGAATCAATTGGTAAATTAAAAAACAGTTAAAGAGTTTAAAAAGCTAGTATTGAAACTGCTATATTTGTTATCTAATGATTGAAACTGCTTTGTAAGTTTTCATTTGATATTGCTATTGTCAATAAGTGATCTGGGACTGGCACCCCCATTTCTCTATTCTAAGTCCAACTTGTTCTCTCATTTCTCTATTCTCTTCAAGGTAGGAAACTAATTCTATTCTGAAGGACTCTCCAAGGTGCACAATTTGATTTTTAGATCTTATAAAAGGGATAGCTAACATTTTCTGTAATAGCATCGCCAAAATGAAAGCTTAAATTATAATTTCACAGCTAGATTTACTTTGCCATAGGCACAGTAAACAGGCAAGACCTCCCTTTCAAACCAAACAAAGGGAAAGAAAGTTTTAAAGTGAGGAGATAGCTTTCCTCATGGGCATTATCTACCTCAGAAAAACCACTATCAGAACATGCCTGTGGCTACAGATTTCTAGTTTAGGCCACAAAGATAGAGATGGGACTTGAGCACCCCCTTGACTTGCATCCTCTGGTCTGCTTTAACAAAAATCAGGAGGAAAAGAAAGCTAGGTATCAGAAATGTAAAGATAGGTGACAGGCCTATTAAATGTAGCTCTGTACAGTGATCTGCAATCAGGGAGACCCAACAGGCCAGTCCATTGCAGTGGTTTTCAATGTGGTAAGCCTGGCCTTCAGCAGAAGTCAGCTTGTAAAGAGCCCTGGCAGCCCTGGCAGCTCTGCCAGCCAAGAGTTGGATCACTGGAAATGGACCTGCCCTGGAATCAAAGGACTTCAGGTCAGAGCCACAGATCTTATTGGTTCTAAGCTGAAAAGCCCTTCACTCAGCCCAGCTTCCAAAGTGACCACCGTAGCTGAGGGGATGGCCAAGTAGGGTCAGCAAAATTGCAGGCAGAACTGTACATTTCCTGTTAGAGATGACATCTGCCTTCACCTGGCCAGCTCTCCTCCCAAGAGAGGTAATGGAAGTCAGCAGGGTGCCTTACCCAAAGAGGTTCACACCTTCCTTATGATGCACCCCATGTGAAGAGGTAGGTCTGGGCCTCTTAACTTACAAGGCCTAAAGCCCACCAGATTATTATCAAGCCCCTTCTGTCAGGTTTTATTTGCCTCTCAATCAGAAAACTTAGTTGTGGCTTAGATAGTATCTTTCTTAGGTTCTCCAATAATGACTCTGTCCTTTGTTCTACACCCTGTCTAGCCCACTTGGGCCTCATTCCTTTGTAATCATAGCCTCTACTCTAACATTAATGACTCTGCTCCCAACCTGTGTGTATTGATGGTCCTCTCCTCCACTTAATTTGTATGATTATCCAGAATTTCTCTACAGACAAACCCCACTACCTGCAAAAGTTGAGTGGCCTTTCTCCCTGGTTAATGCCACTCTTAGGATCATTGGTTGCTATTCTCACCCTGACTTGTATACTACAATGTCTGTTTAAGTGTTTACAGCAGGTGATAATGGAATGAACCAAGGCCTTCAGTAACCAGGCAGTCAACGAGATGCTTCTCCATACATACATGCCTGTCCCTGCGGAGCCCCAAGATACCCCCAGCAGGCCCCTGTAGACAACATTCCCAATCAACAGGAAGTAGCCAGAGAGACTCATCGTCGCCCCCTTTCCTATCATCAAAAGGTCAGGATGGTAGCTTTGGGATCTGCAAGGAGGGCAGGCCCACACTTCTGGGAATCGAGAGTCCCTACTTGCACTTCCGGGGAAGAAAAGTCCTTGTCAAGGTCCCTGTGGGTGCCTAAAGGTCAACCAATGAGGATCAGATCTGCCTCAACCTTTAACCTCCACACCCTGTATCTATAAAAGGAGCCCTCCCAACCTCTGACACGTGACTTCCACGGCTCCCCGCTCTGTTGGGACCGGGGAACCTCGCCTGGGAGCGGAATCCCAATAAAAGCTTGTGAATTAAAAAAAAAATACTATATAAATAGAGAGGGCCAATATTCTAAGAGTATTTGTAATGTATCATTTAAAAAGCACTGAGAAAAATAAGTAAAAATGAAATAAAAAAATTATTGAAGCATACTGAGATTTTAAAGTTCATAATGAAAAAAAACCTGTTATTGCCTCCCACAGGCATTTGAATCTAGACATTACACTCTAATTTCAAGGTGAGTACACTGGGTCAGATTAAGCTCTAAATTTGCAATAATGTTTGATTCAAGCCAAAACAAGATGATGCATGGTATTTGATTTTTTTGAATTTGCTGAGACTTGCTTTATGGCCTAGCATGTGATCTATCCTAGAGAAAGCTCCATGGACTGGTGAGAATAATGTATATTCTGCATCTGTTAGATGAAATTTTCTATAGATATCCATAAGGTCCATTTAGTCTATAGTGTCAATTAACAATGTTGTTTCCTCTCTGATTTTCAATCACTTTCAATCTAGGTGTATAGAGGCAACATGAGTTTATTGTAAGCAGCATGTAGTTAGTCCTGTTTTTTAATCTATTGGGTAACTCAGTGTCTTTTTATTGGACAATTTAGTCCATTGACATTAAAGTAATTATTAACAGGTAAGTTCTTTTAATGTAGTCCCTTTCTGGTAGCCAGCTAGACACTGAGGCCTCTCAACAACTGACTGCCACCACAGCTTGTACCAGACTCTGAGCCCAAACCACCAAGCTGAGCTGCTCCTGGGTTCCTGACCCACAAAAACAGATAAGTGATATTGTAAGCTGCTACGGTTTGGGTCATTTCTTACATAACATGAGACCTATCACAAGCTATGGTGGATGCAGGAGCTGTTACTCTCTTAGTCCTCTGTATCCAGGAGCCAGAGGTTGCTTTGAAAAGGATTGCTGCCTTGGCCCTCAGCGATATTGCAAAGCACTGTCTGGAATTAGCACACACTGTGGTGGATGCAGGAGCCACTGCTCACTTAGCCCAGATGATCGTCAGTCCCAATGCAAAATTGAAGTGCCAGGTCCTTTCTGCACTCAGCCAGATAGCCAAACACTGTGTGGACCTCACAGAGATGGTCGTGGAAGCTGAGATCCTTCCAGTCGTGCTTACCTATTTGAAAGACAGGGATGACTATGTGAAGAAAAACGCCTCTACTTTAGAGAGATTGCAAAACATACACCGGAGATCTCCCAACTGAGAGTTAACTGAGGAGGAGTGGCTGCTGTGATTGATGCCGTTGGCTCCTGCAAAGGGAACATACGGCTGCCCGGCATCATGATGCTCCGCTATGTGGCGGCTCATTCTGAGAACCTGGCCATGACTGTCATAAGTTCCAAGGGTGTGCCCCAGTTGTCAATCTGCTTGTCAGAAGAGCCAGAAGATCACATTAAGGCTGCAACTGCTTGGGCCTTAGGACAGATTGGGAGACACACTCACGAGCATGCCCGGGGCCTCTGTGGTCACCAACACCCTGCCAGTCCTGCTGTCCTTGCACATGGCAGTGGAGAGCTCTGAGGACATCCAGGTAAAGAGTGAAAAAGCCATCAAGAACATCCTCCAGAAGTGCATCCACCTCCCAGCCCTCGAGCCCCTCCTGTATGACGCCCCCGCAACATCCTGAAGCATGCGCTGGAGCTGCCACACAGCAGCAGAGCTCGGCGACTTTCTGTGACAAGCAGTGGCCTTAAAAGGATTCAGGAGATAAAAGCGGAACCTGGCTCTCTCCTTCAAGAATATAGCAACAATATTAATAACTTCTATCCAGAAGAAATAATAACGTATTATTCCCCTGGATTTTCAGATACACTTCTGTGGAGGGTGGACAGCTATCAACCATTTACTAACTAAACAAAGTCATGTTTTTATATCAAGAACACAAAGTCTTTTTTTTTTTTTTTTTTTTGACAGGCAGAGTAGACAGTGAGAGAGAGACAGAGAGAAAGGTCTTCCTTTTCCATTGCTTCACCCCCAATGGCAGCTGCAGCCAGCACTCCACAGCCGGCGCTTTGCGGCCAGTGCACTGCACTGATCCGAAGCCAGGAGCCAGGTGCTTCTCCTGGTCTCCCATGCAGGTGCAGGGCCCAAGGACTTGGTCCATCCTCCACTGCACTCCCGAGCCACAGCAGGGAGCTGGACTGGAAGAGGAGCAACCGGGACAGAATCTGGTACCCCAACCGGGACCAGAACCCGGGGCACCAGCGCCGCTGGCAGAGGATTAGCCTATTGGGCCACGGCGCTGGCCAAGAACACAAAGTCTTTTCTCTCTTGAACTCTTCCTAAATATTTGATCTAATAAATTATAGATTTACTCAATGCAAAATACCTTTAGATAAACTTTTCTGGATATATGCAGTACTTTAAAAATTACTGGCCAGCACCGTAAACTAATAGGATACATCAAAACTAATAGGATACATCAAAAATCATAGGATACAGCAAAAGCAGTGTTAAGAGGAAAGGTTATAACAATTAAGAAACTGGAAAGGCACCAAATAAAGGAGCTATCAATGCACCTCAAGGACCTAGAGAAACAACAGCAAACCAAACACAAAATAGGAGAAGGAAATAATTATAATTAGAGAATAAACAAAATTGAAAAAGTACAAAAAGATCAGCAAAATGAAGAGCTGCTCTTTGAAAAAAAATAAACAAAACTGACACACCATTGGCCAAACTAACCAAAAAAAGGAGAAGATACAAATTAATAAAATTAGAGATGAAAAAAGAAATGTAACAACAGACACCACAGAAATAAAAAGAATCATCAGAATTACAACAAAGAGCTGTATGGGAAACCTAGAAGAAATGAATAAATTCCTGTATACATACAACCTACCTAAATTGAGCCATGAAGACATAGAAAACCTAAACAGACCCATAACCAAAATATAAATTGAGTCAGTAATAAGGACCCTCCCCCATCAAAGAAAAGCCCAGGACTAAAAGGCTTCACTGCTGAATTTTACCACACATTTAAAAAGAAGTAACTCCAATTCTTCTCTAGCTATTCAAAACAATGGAAAGGAAAGGAATCCCCACAAACTCCTTCTATGAAGCAAAAATCACCTTAATTCCTAAACTTGGAAAAGATATAACAAAGAAAGAGAACTACAGGCCAACTGGCCTGATGAACATAGATACAAAAATCCTCAACAAAATATTAGCTAATCAAATCCAACAACACATCAGAAAGATCATTTACCAAAACCAAGCAGGATTAATCCCTGGTATGCGTGGATGGTTCAACATTTGCAAATCAATTAGTGTGAAACATCACATTAACAAATTGCTTAACAAAAACCATATGATTATCTCAATGGATGCAGAGCAAGTATTTGATAAAATACAACATCCATTCATGATGAAAACTTTAAGGAAACTGGGTATAGAAGAAACATTCCTCAATACAATAAAGGCAATTTATGACAAATCCCCAGCCAACATCCAACCGAATGGGGAAAAGTTGGAAGCATTCCCACTGAGATCCAGAACCAGACAAGGATGCCCCCTCTCACCATTGCTATTTGAAATAGTCCTAGAAGTTTTAGCCAGAGTGATTAGGCAAGAAAAAGAAACCAAAGGAATACAAATTGGGAAGGAAGAAGTCAAACTATCTATTTGCAGATGACATGATTCCATACATAGGGGACCCAAAGGACTGCACTCAGAAACTATTCAAATTCATGTAAGAGTTCAGTAACATTGCAGGATATATATAAAATCAACACACAAAAATCAATGGGCTTTGGATACACACACAATGAAATAGCTGAAAAAGAACTTCTAACATGAATCCCTTTCATAATAGTTACCAAAAAATTAAACATCTTAAAAACAATTAACCAAGGAGGTGAAAGATCTCTACCATGAAAATTGCAAAGCATTAAAGAAATATAAGACACCAAAAAAGAAAAAAATCTTCCATGATCATAGATTGAAAGAATTGATATCATCAAATTGTCCATACTACCAAAAGCAATTCATAGATTCAATGTGATCCCAATCAAAATACCAATGATATTCTTCTCAGATCTATAAATAATGATGCTAAAATTCATATGTAAACACAAGAGATCCCAAATACCTAAAGCAATTTTAAATCTCAAAACCAAAGCCAGAGGCATCTCAATACCAGATTTCAAGACATACTACAGAGTAGTTATAATCCAAACAGCCTGATATTGGCACAAAATAGACATGCAGACCAATGGAACAGAATAGAAACTCCATAAATCAATCCACACATCTACAACCAACTATACTTTGACAAAAGAACAGTCTAACAAATGGTGCTTGCAAAATTGGATCTCTACATGCAGAAGTATGAAACATGACACCTATCTTATACCTTACACAAAAATCAACTCAAAATGGATCAAGGATCTAAATCTACAACCTGATGACATCAAACTACTTGAGAAGAACATCAGGTAAAGTATGCAAGACATTGGCATTGGCAAAGACATCT
This sequence comes from Oryctolagus cuniculus, assembly GCF_964237555.1. Classification (NCBI taxonomy): domain Eukaryota; kingdom Metazoa; phylum Chordata; class Mammalia; order Lagomorpha; family Leporidae; genus Oryctolagus; species Oryctolagus cuniculus. Next base: position 154,185,590 of record NC_091433.1, read on the forward strand.
TGGAAAACACACTGAAGCATTAGCAAACCAAGCCAAAATAGACAAATGGGATTACATCAAGTTGAGTGGCTTCTGCACTGCAAAGGAAGTGAAGAGGCAACTGACAGAATGGGGAAAAATACTGCAATCTATGCAACTGATAAAGGATTACAATCCAAAATCTATAAAGAGTTCAAGAAACTGAACAATAACAAAACAAACAATCCTGTTAAGAAATGGGCAAAAGACTTGAACAGGCAATTTTCAAAAGCAGAAATTCAAATGGCCAATAGACACATGAAAAAACACTCAAGAGCACTAGCTATCAGGTAAATACAAGTGAAAGCCACAATGAGGTATCAACTCACCCCAGTTAGACTGGCTCTCATACCAAAATCAATAAACAATAAATGCTGGTGATGATGTGGGGAAAAAAGTACCTTAATTCACTAGTGGTGGGAATGTAAACTAGCACAGCCATTGTTGAAGACAGTATGTAGATACCTTAGAAAATTGAAAACAGATTTACCATATGACCCAGCAATCACACTCCTGAGAATTTACCAATGGGAAATGAAATCGGCTTATGAAAGATTCATCTGTACCCCCATGTTTACTTCAGCTAAATAGATAAGATATACAATCAACCCTGATGTCCATTAATTGATAACTGGATTAAAAAATTGTGGGGTGTGTGTGTATGCATATACATATAATGGAATATTACTCAGTGAAATCCTGTTTTTACAATAAAGTGGATATAATTGGAAACCATTATTCTCAGTGAAATAAGCCAGTCCCAAACAAATAACATATATTTTCCCTTACCTGTATAACTAAAAGAGTACCAAACTGTAATATACAGCAGTAAAGTTTACATTTTGCAATTCAATGACTGCTTGCAAACCTTGTCTCTACTATTGAGGAACAGTGTTTTTTCCTTCTTTTTGAACTCTTAGTGTAGGGTTAATCTTATGTGTTAATCTACTGAAAGTAGATCTTTGTAAAAATTAAAGAGAGGGAATAAGAGAGGAAGGAGAAGGAATGGTGAGAGCTTGGGTGGGAGGGAGAATAAGGTGGGAAATATCACTATGTTCCTAAATCTTTTTAAAGGTTTATTTTATTTATTTGAAAGACAGAGTTACAGGGAGAGGCAGAGACAGAGATAGAGGTCTTCCATCCACTGGTTCACTCCCCAGATGGCCACAACAGCCCGAGCTGCACAAACCCGAAGCCATGAGCCAGGAGCCTCCTCTGGGTCTCCCATGTGGGAGCAGGGGCCCAGATACTTCATCAATCTTCCACTGCTATCCCAGGCCATAGCAGAGAGCTGGATTGGAAGAGGAGCAGGCGGGACTAGAACCAGCACCCATATGGGATGCCAGTGCTTCAGGCCAGGGTGTTAACCCACAGCGCTACAGCACCAGCCCCTACGTTCCTGAATATTTATATACTAATTACATAAAATTTGTAATTATTGTTTAAGTAAAGAAAGCAGAGTAGCCAAATTCTATCAAATAAAATATATTTAACTTAAAAGCAGTAAAAAGAGTAAGAAGGTCATTATATAATGATAAAGGTCTCAATCCAGCAAGAATTAACAATTATATATCCACTGAATATTAGAACACCCACATATACAAAGAAGCTGGAAATCAGCAACTCAAGAATCTCTAGAACATATGCAAACACTTGGAGACTGAACAACATGATCCTGAATAAACAGTGGGTCATAGAAGAAATCAAAAAAAAAGTCAAAAAAATCCTGGAAACAAATGAAGATGGCAATACAACATATCACAACTTTGGGATAGAGCAAAAGCAGTGTTAAGAGGAAAGTTTATAGCAATAGGTGCCTACATCAAGAAACTGGAAAGGTACAAAATAAATGAGCTATCAATGCATCTCAAAGATCAAAAAAAAACAAAGGCAAACCAAACGTAAAACTAGTAGAAAGAAAGGAATAATTAAAATTAGAGAAGAATTAGAGTACGTGAGGGGAAAGGTACCCTAATCCACTGTTGGTGGAAATGTAAACTGGTAAAACCACTATGGATGACATTTTGGAGATACCTCAGAAATCTGAATATAGGCCTACCATATGACCCAGCCATCCCATTCCTGGGCATTTACCCAAGGGAAATGAAATCAGCAAATAAAAGAGCTATCTGTATCTCCATGTTTATTGCAGCTTAATATCTAAGACATGGAATAAACCTAATTGCCCATCAACCAAAGACTGGATAAACAAATATTGGGATATGTACACTATGGAATATTATAGAGTGGTAAAAAAAAATGAAATCTGGGCCGGCGCCGCGGCTCACTAGGCTAATCCTCCGCCTTGTGGCGCCGGCACACCAGGTTCTAGTCCCGGTCAGGGTGCCGGATTCTGTCCCAGTTGCCCCTCTTCCAAGCCAGCTCTCTGCTGTGGCCAGGGAAGTGCAGTGGAGGATGGCCCAAGTACTTGGGCCCTGCACCCCATGGGAGACCAGAATAAGTACCTGACTCCTGCCATTGGATCAGCGCAGTGCGCTGGCCACAGCGCACTGGCCGCGGCGGCCATTGGAGGGTGAATCAACAGCAAGGGAAGACCTTTCTCTCTGTCTCTCTCTCTCTCACTGTCCACTCTGCCTGTCAAAAAAAATGAAATCTGGTAATTTGCAACAAAATGGATGAATCTGGAAAACATTATACTTAGTAAAATAAGCCAGTTCCAAAGGGACAAATTCCATATATTCTCCCTGATCTATGATAACTACTAGAACACCTAAAAGACATCTGTAGAAGTGAAATTGACACTTTGAGAAGCAATAACTTAAACAGCCCTTCTTGACTGTCAAGAACAGTGTTTTTTTCTTCATAATATTTGTTGAACTCTTTACTTAACATAGAGTTAATCCTATGTATATAAAGTCAATTGAAAATATATCTCAGTAAAGAATAAGAGTGAGAATAAGAAAGAGGGGAGGAAGTTTGTAAATGTAAAGCTGTATAGTTCTGCATACATTCTTACAAACTTACTTCTAAGTGTACAGTTTAAAAACTTGCCATGGGACCCCAAATCCCATTCAGTTGGGTGGTAAAAATATCTTAAGTGTTAAAATGACCATATTAAAGTGTTAAAGTGATCATATAGATAGGATTAAGTGTTAAAGAGATCATATAAATAGGATCAAATGCATGGTAATACTAATAAATATAATTAACAAGGAAAAAATATTCCAACATGGGAAGCAGTCCACACAGCAGACTCACAAAATGACAATCATTTTAAATAGTACTCTGACCTCAGAATAAGCCCTTACAGCATTCTGGTCTGGCTGAAAATCCCATGAGAGCATTTCAGGAATAGAAACCAAGACACCGTGGCAAAAAAAAAAAAAAAAAAAATGTCCTACATGAAAGATCTCTGTGAGACACCACCAGTGGAAACAAGTGGCCATCAAAGAAGATGTACTATTCTCTGAAGCGAGGAGAGAACTTCCACTTTGCTTATGGCTTTTTCTAAAGAATGACAGAGATTGTGGATTCGGAAGGCTTCCATAGCCTAGACAGCTCATGCCAAGAGCCTCGGGTGATCACTGATGTCATACGTAAGAGTGTTAATTGTTAAATTAACAGGAGTCACTGTGTACTTACTTCCCATGCAGGACTTCTGTCCTCAATGAGTTATATAATGAGAATTAACTATAAAACTTGTTCTCCATTTGTGTGTGTGTATGTGTGTGTGAAAATTGTTGAAATCTTTAGTTAGTATAGAGTTGGACTTCTATGTATAAAGTTAATGGAAAATGAATCTTAATGGAGAATGGGACTAGAAATGGCAGAGGGAGGAGGAGGTGAGATGGTGGTGGGGGGTGGGGGTGGACATGGGAGAGCAGGTATGATGGAAAGAATCACTGTATTCCTAAAGTTGTATCTATGAAATTTGTACTAATTAAATGAAAGATTTCTTGGGAAAAATACATAAAACAGGATTCTCAATGCTAAAAAAAAAATAAAGAAATGTCTCTATATATCAGTATTGCTGCAAATAAGATTTTGTAAAACTTTGTTATGTATTTGTCAAACTAATGTTAAGAGTGTTAAACTACTATAGTTTTAATGTTCTAAGATTACTTTAAAATTTACTGTATTTGGTTGACATGGTCATTTTTCCATTCAACTACTGTAAGGCCATTGTCTATATTCCCATTAAACTATACTACCATTGCTTTTTACATATTAAACTTCTTATTCAGGGCCGGCGCCGCAGCTCACTAGGCTAATCCTCCGCCTAGCGGTGCCGGCACACCAGGTTCTAGTCCCAGTCGGGGCGCCGGATTCTGTCCCGGTTGCCCCTCTTCCAGGCCAGCCCTCTGCTGTGGCCAGGGAGTGCAGTGGAGGATGGCCCAGGTGCTTGGGCCCTGCACCCCATGGGAGACCAGGAAAAGCACCTGGCTCCTGGCTCCTGCCATCGGATCAGCGCGGTGCGCCAGCCGCGGCGGCCATTGGAGGGTGAACCAACAGCAAAGGAAGACCTTTCTCTCTGTCTCTCTCTCTCACTGTCCACTCTGCCTGTCAAAAAAAAAAAAAAAAACTTCTTATTCAGTGAAGTATTAAGCCTTTTTACTATAATGTGAATTTAAAATGTTATCCCAAACTAAAAAAGAAAGGGAAAAGGAAAGAGGATGTGAGAGAGACAGAGGGAGGAAAGGAGGAAAGAAGGGAATATCATGTTCTTAGAATTTTATCTACAAATCACACTGAATTTGTTAAAAACTAATTAAAATTAAAGCTAATTTAAAAATAACAAAAGGAACTAAAAATTATTTTTAAGGAAGCTATGAACTTCAAGCAAACACAGATATGATTTAATGCTCTAGTAGAGTGACTTGATAGAGAGATGAAAGTAATTGTTGAAAATCAAACACAAATCTTTCAACTGAAAATTACACTAAGAAAAATTTAAAATACAAAATAAGGCAACAATACCAGAAAAGATCAAACAGAAGAAAGAATCAGGAGACGTGACAACAGGCTATTTGAAAATACACAGCAGGAAGACGAAAAAGAATCCAGAAGAGTGAAGAAAGGGAACTGTGGAACTGTATGAAAAGAGAAAACATCTGAGGAGTTGAGTTTCAATAAAAAAACTGTGAAAGATTTGAGAGATGCAGAAGGAAATAAAAAACCTACAGTAAAACTAGGAACGAGAATCAAAACAACAGTAGTCCTTGTCTATATCATTACTTTGAATGTAAACAGATTAAATTCTCCAAGTAAAAAGATATAGAATGACCAAATGGATTAAAAAAAAAAAAAGACTATTATGGATGCCAATTCATGTCCCAGCTGTACCACCTCTGATCCAGCTCTCTGCTATGGGCTAGGAAAGCAGCAGAAGATGGCCCAAGTGCTTGAGCCCCTGCACCCATGTGGTAGACCCAGAAGAAGCTCCTGGCTCCTAGCTTCAAATTGGCCCAGCTCTGGCCATATGACCTTTCTCTCTGCCTCTGCCTCTCTATAACTCTGTCTTTCAATTAAATAAATAAATCTTTTTTAAAAAAGTAAGTTTTAGAAAGAGTTGATAAAAGTCAATATACAATGACAAAAGGTTCAATTCAGGAAGAGAAAATAACAATTATAATACATATGTACCTACTATTAGAGCACTAACATACATAAAGCAGATAATGATAGACCTAAAGGAAGAGATAGATTCCAGTACGGAAATGAATAGATCACCCACAAATAGAATCAACAAAGCAGCAGAGTTAAACTGTACCACAAAGCAATTAGGCCTAAGTAACATCTACAGGATATTCCATTTAAAAGCTGTATAATACACATTCTTCTCAACATAGGGAACGTTCTCCAGGACAGATCATAGGGTAAGTCATGAAACAGGTCTCAACAAATTTTAAAATTAGAAATCATACTTAGTATCACTTCTGACGATAATGCAATGAAATTAGAAATTAAAGCAAGAAAAACTTTGTAAAAAAATATAAATACATGGAAACTAAACAACTTACCTTTGACCAAGGAAAGTGGATCAAGAAATAAAGAAGGAAATTAAAATTTTCTTAAAGTGCATGAAAATGAAAACATAACCTATCAAAACCTGTGGGATCCAGCAAAAGCAGTACTAACAGAAATTTACAGCAACCAATACCTACATCAAAAAAGCTGGAATATTGCAAACAATATATTACTGTACCTCAAGGAAGTAGGGGAAAAGAGAAAATCAAACCAAAAATAAGTAGGTAGAAAAAAAAACACAGAACAGAAATAAATAACATATAAACTAAACAATACCAAAAAAATCAAGGAAATGAAGAGCTGCTTCTTTGAACAGATAAACAAAATTGCCAAATGCTTAGCTGGATTAAGAAAATATACAACTAAGGGCTGGCATTGCGGCACTGCAGGTTAAGCCTCTGCCTTTGAAATCAGCATCCCATATTGATACCGATTTGAATCCCAGTTGCTCCACTTCTGATCCAGCTCCCTGCTAATACACCTAAGAAAGCAGGTGAAGATGGCCCAGATACTTGGGCCCTTATACCAATGTAGTTGACCCAGATGGAGCTCCTATCTTCTGGCTTCCATCTGGCCCAGTTTTGTCTATTTTGACCATTTGGGAAGTGAACCAGCAGATGCAAGACCTCTCTTTATCTGTCTCTTCTCTCTCCTCTGCTCTCCCTCTTCCCAACTTTCAAATAAATTTTCGAGAGACAGTTAAAGTAATTAGGAAAACAGAAATATTACTGCTGATACCACAGAAATAAAAAGGATTGTCAGAGATTATGAATAATGATATGGCAGAAAATTGGATAATTTCAGGAAATAAAATGGAGAAGTTTATTCATACCCACACCTTACCAATTGTCAACCAAGAAGAATTAAAATACCTAAACAGAGCAGTAATGAGTAGCAACAGTGAGTCAATAATAAAAAAAAGTCTCCCATCAGAGAAAAGCTCAGGACAAGATGGCATTACTGCTGATTTCTACCAAATATTTAAAGAATTAACACCAATTCTTCTTAAATTATTACAAAAAATAAAAGACGACAGAATTCTTCCAGAATTCATTTTATGAAGGTATTACCTTGATACCAAAACCAAGAAAGACATAACAAAAACAACCAAAGGTCAATATCCTTGATGAACATAGATGCAAAAATCTTTAACAAAATACTAGGAAAACCAATCCAGCACCACACTAAAAATATTATGCACCACAACCCAGTGGAATTCATTCCAGTGATGGTTCAGCATTCACAAATCAATAAGCATAACTGGGGCCGGCGCTGTGGCACAGTGGGTTAAAGTCCTGGCCTGAAGCGTCAGCATCCCATATGGGCCCGGGGGTTCTAGTCCCTGCTGCTCTTCTTCCAATCCAGCTCTCTGCTGCGGCCTGGAATAGCAGTATAACATGGCCCAAGTCCTTGGGCCCCTGTACCCACATGGGAGACCTGGAAGAAGCTCCTGGCTCCCAGCTTTAGATCAGAGCAGCTCCGGCCATTGTGGTCATCAATAAATAGTGCAGGGAGAATCAGAAATCCACAGGCAGACGTTTGTACAAAAACAATCACAATGGATCAAAGACCAAAATGTAAGACCTGAAACTACTAGAAAAAAAATACAGGAAAAACATTTCAGGACATGGAATGGGCAAGGATTTTTTTTTTTTTTTTATCAAATCCCCAAAAGCAGAGGAAACAAATGCAAAAATAGACTAACAGCTTCTACACAGCAAAAGAAATGATCAACAATGAAAAGATATGAGAGAAATTATTTGGAAATCTTACATCTGAAAATATTAATAACCAGAATATATAAGGAACTCAACACAATAGCAAAATACAATAACCCAACTAAAATATGGGCAGAAGATCTAAATAGATATTTCTCAAAGAAAGACATACAGGGGCCAGCACTCTGGCACAGGTTAGGCACCGACATTCCAGTTTGAGCTCTGGCTGCTCCACTTCCAATTCAGCTCCTTCTGACAGCCTGGGAAAGCAGTAGAAGATGGCGAAGTGCTTGGGCCCCTGTACCCATATGGGAGACCAGGAAGAAGCTCTTCGTCCCAGGCTTTGGATCGGCCTGACTCTGGCCATTTGGGGAGTGAACCAGCAGATAGAAAACCTCTCTCTCTCCCTCTGTCTGTAACTCTGCCTCTCAAATAAATAAATCTTTAATTAAAAAGAGATAATAGCCAACAAGTAAATGAAAAAATACTCAACATCAGTAATCACCAGTAAAATGAAAATCAAAATCACAATGAGCTACCAGCACTACTGTATACCATATACTGTATACCATACTATGTACACTACTTTATCTGAGGAAATGAAATCGCTCATCCAAGAGACAGCCACACTCCTGTGTTAATTTCAAGACTATCATGACAGCTAATAAATGGAGACAACCTAAGTGTCCATCAACTGACAAGTAGATAAAGAAAACGTGGCACGTAAACACCATGCAGTAACAATCAGCCGTTTAAAGTACTATCGTGTGCAACAACACGGACAGCACTAGAGTTCATTATGTTAAGTGAAATAAGGAAAACACAGAACAAGAACCACGGGACCTCACTCATATGAGGAATCTTAAAAAATTTATCTCATAGACGTTAAAGTATAATCAAGGTTCCTAGAGGCCGGAGAGGGAAGCAGGAGAGAGGGATGGGCAAAGGCTGCTTAATGGGTACTAAGTTATGCTTAGATGGGAATGAGAAGTTCTTGTGTTCTATGCATAGTAGGGTGACTGTAGATAACATTCAAGTACTGTGTATTTCTCAAAAAAAAAAAAAAACAAGATTTTTAATGTTTTCACAGTAAGGAAACAAATGTTTGAATAGACAGATGTGTTTATTCTAAATTGCAACAATTATGTGTGTGTGAAAAAATCACATGGTCTTCTACAGGTATGTATAAGTTTTCTGTTGTCAAAAATAAAAAATGGAATAGCAGTGGTGGTAAAAGACAATGGCTGTGCATGTGAGTATGAAGAAGACAGAGCTGGAGAACGTGGCTAAGGGACTTGCCCACCCGCTAGTACTAACTGAATCTTCATGAAGCTGCCAGTCTTAGGTCAAAGGCAACATCTTACTCATGTTGTTCAAGACCCACAAAAGATTCACCCAGATTTTGAAAAGATGCAGCAACATCTGAGCCCCTTTGATAGAACAGAACCAGTGTTTGAATAAACCCTGCAAGTGGAGTTGCTATCCAAAACAAAAAGGAATTTTCCTTGGGGGCTACTGCTGTGGTGCAGCATGTTAAGCTGCTGCCTGTGACACTGGCATCCCATAGGAATATTAGTTCAAGTCCCAGTTGCTCTACTTCCTCCTAATGTGCCTGGGAAAGCAGCAGCAAATTGTCCAAACACCTGGGTTCCTGCCCCCAACATGGGAGATCTGGATGGAGTTCCTGGCTCCTGGCTTTGGCCTGGCCCAACCGTGGCTGTCACAGCTATTTAGGGAATAAATCAGCAGACAAAAGATCTCTCTCTCTCCCTCTCCTTCTCTCTCTTCCTCTCACCTCTCCCTGTCTCTCCTCTGTAACTCTGCCTTTCAAATAAAATGAATCTTTAAAAATAAAACAAGAAGAAAAAGAAAATGAATTTTCCCTATGTCCATCTAGATTTAAGTACTCATCCACTGGGATCTTTCATAGACAAAATCTGATCCTTTCATTGCTTTTTGCGCAATTACTGTCCTGGAGAACACCACTCAGGACCAAAACTGGGGCTCCTACACCAAAGACCATGTGTGCCATAGCCACTAAGAGAAACAGCAATTGGGATAATTTTCCTTTGAGGGATTTGAATCTACAGAGGAAGTGCATAATATGAAATAGCTTATTGGGATATTAATTTGTTTTGTTTTTATTGTTACAGAAAAATGACAGCTACTAATGTTTTATGTTTTGTTTTCTCTCCCTGGTTTCAACATAGTTATCTAGGATGCCTTGACTCAAATGAGAGGTCCTGGTCAAAACACAGCATTCCAGAAGAGAACATCATTTCTTGGCTTGTGTTTCAGAAAAACCTAATCTCAATGAGGAGATTCCCTCCTAGGGCAAAAGAGAGATACTGCCTTTGAGGAAAGGGATTTCAAAAGGATAATCCACTCTAAGAGCAACAGAAAAAAGTAGGAGAGGGGAAAACTCACTGGGATTAGGAAAAAGATGGAAGTCTAAAGTTTCAAGAAGGAGGACATTTAACCCACTCCTTCACAATTCCCCAAGGTTATGAGAATGATCTTGCCACATGATAAGCCCAGTGATGCTAAACCTCAGCAAAGATTTTTATGTTCAAATAATAATGTAGACCTCTTTCTCACAGAAACCAGCTGGGCTGACACACTCAGGGTATCTCCAGTGAGCAACAAAGACCGAAGACCCGGAAAAGTCTTCGTCAATATCACACTACAGAGAAGACATCCCAGGGTCTTCTCTGCTATGGTGTGGTAAGAAGTGGAAGTAATGCCAGCCCCAACCTAATAACCGATATTCACTTTACATGAAGGGGAATGGAATTTGATTTAAATTTTGCTTCAAAAATAAAGAACATTTCTTCATGCTCCATCACCTTCAACGCATATATGCTTTGTAATGGTACAAGTGAAGATTTAAAAAAATCTGTTTCAAACAGAAAACAAATATAAACTTGAACATTGGTACCTACACCTGAACTATAATTTTATTAAATTCCATTGAGTGAAATAGAAATTTGAGCAGCTCTACACTGGACTATATTTAAAACAGAAATAAGCTTCACAATCTGCAATATAGCCCCACTGATGTTTACAAAAGTAACACACTGAGCTCATAAGGTTTACCACTCTGCATCACCAATGGCTTTTGCAAATACATAGTCTCTCCCTCCAAAACACATAACACCATCTTTCAAATAGAACTTCCATTTGTTCTTGCTTCGATGAATCTAGGAAGAGAAAAAATAATTAACAATCATACATAATTCTTTGATATAGCAAATGGAATTATTCTAACCCTAAATGTGATTTATTTAAAATAGGATCTCAAAATAGTTTATTCAGTCACTCAACAAGTATTTGAATTCTTATGTGTCAGATATTAGCTAGGCACTGGAGATTTATTAGTTTAAAATGTCTATGTAAAATTTATATGTGTAACAGAGTATCCTTCAGTATCAAGGGGGAATGGGATCTAGGATCCCCTTTAGATACCCAGGTCTGTAAATATTCCAATCCCTTTCATCAAATAGCATTGCATTTCCATGTAACTTATGCTCCCATATACTTTAAACCATTTCAGGCAAACCATGATGGTGTCTAAGTAAGCTACTCCAACGACCACCTACCCACACAGACACCAATTTGAACAGCTCTTCACACACCAAGTTACCTTCACAAGAGCTAGAGAGGCCAAAGGAAAGATCACAGTGTCTTGTTTTAGTATAGGTAAGTTTTTTAAAAATCACACTGACGATGACAAGAAGGAAAAGGTTGTGCACATCACCCCTCCCCAGCTCCAAGGAGTGCAGCATGGAGAAAGAAGGCTCCCATTTCAGGGGAGGGAGAGGGATCTGAAGCCCAGTGCCATGCCCACTGCGAAAAAATTCAGTAGACAGAGTCCCATGATCCCTGCTTCCAGGCCCATTCTTGCAAAATGTATTCGGCACCTGCATAGGCAGGTGGCCTCCACCACCCCTCCCCCAAACAACAAAGAGCAGAGCAAGATGACAGCTGCTGCGGAGAAGGCAGGAGAAGCAGCTGAGGACCATGCCGTGGACCTCAGAGCCAGACCTGCCACCTTGAGGACCAGCACCTTATCTGATAAAGCCCAAACGACTCTACCACCCACCTCCCCTGAACTTGGCTAGCACTGCATAAAGGTCTACACTCCAGCAGGATGGACTTGCCCTGGTGTGTCAATGCCAGCCTCAGGTGGGCCTGGTGTGTACCCCTGGGACACTGTGAGACTGGTGCCAGTCCGGGTGGCCAGGGAACTCCTTTTATCAACCTCCCTCCATCTTTTGGCAGACACCAAGGAGCCATGGGATGGTGTCTTAGGGCTCACTGCATAGCTGGTAAAGCCCAACACTGGGTAGACCCTAACAGTCCCCATACCTGGGCAACTGCTTATGGAAACAGTCTCTGGACTTATCCTCATGTCAGACAAAGACACATACCCTGATGAGATAATCCTATTTTCTCATAGTCATCACCAGCCTCACATGGACCTAGTGTGCACCCTTAAGAATGACTGCACAGGGCCTAATAACTACGAGACCCAGGTATGACCCACCTGGTGCCCACGTGGGTAGCTGAGGGCCTGCCTCTATCACCCCTTCTATAACCTTGAGCCAACAGCAAGGAACCACAGGACTGCTTCCTAACAGTCCCTGTCTCCAGGCCAGTGCCTACAGATGAACCTCTGGACCTGCTTCAGTGCCAAGTGGCATTCTGTGGCTTCAGCTGATAAGTCTGATACCCCCGCCAGTACCACCAGTGTCTTGAGATGTTGCTGTGGATTCGTTCATGAGAGGAGCGTGGTGAGGGCAAGAGGCGTGGAGTCACCACACAGACCCCCGGGAGTCTGGTGAAAGCAGGCCTGAGGCAAGCAACCCGCAGACTCGTTTATTTCAGGTGCTACAGCTGCTTATATAGCCAAGGCAACCAATCTGGCCAAGGGGCGGTCTATGCCCTAACCAATCACAGCCTGTTGCCAGGCAGTTTCCAAAGCCAATCAATCACAGCCTGTTGTCAGTCAGGCTCTGTTGTCATGTAGTTTCCGAAGCCATCCAATCACGACATGTTGTCAGTCAGGCTCTGTTGTCATGTGGTTTCCGAAGCCATCCAATCACAGCCTGTTGCCAGGCAGTTTCTGTTGTCAGCGGCCATCTTGGCATGACCTTCTCACCTTCTCATTCCACCACATTGCAGGAGTCCACCTCAGCAGCAGACAGACCACATCAGAGTCAGCATTGGTTCTACCCCAGGCTACAGTGGTCTCAGTGGGCCATCGGTTCCAGATATGATCTAGCATCATGCATTGGTAGACATAAGACAAGCATTCTGAGCCTACCTCAGGCCCCAGAAAACACTTTCAGAGACAGACTAACCCTTTCTAGACACCACCAGTTCATTCTGAATAAGACACCAACTGCAGATTTGGGACAAAGTTGAGCTTGGGGAGTACTGTAAGACTAAAATAGTAATTATATATATATGCCTCAGGCAAACCTGGATTTAGGGTACTATCTAGTATTAAAATAGCAGAAGTACCCATGGGCTCTGAAAAAATAGAGACTGCACAGAATTTCTAGAAAGATAGCCACAAATGTGGTTAGAGTCTTACAATGAATCCATCAATACACAGATGATGTCATGCTCCAACAAATACCAAGAACTTCCAGGGAACCATGACCTCACCTAGAGAGAGCAAAATGAGGTGCCAGGAACCAGTCAAAGAACTGAAATTTTCATATGCTAGAAGATTTCAAAATCACTGCTTTACAGAACCTAAATGAACTCCAAGAAAACAAAGAGGAAGGGAATAGAAGCAGGGAGGGAGTGATGTGAAATGTTGAACGGGTACTAAGTTATAGCAAGACAGGAGCTGAAGTGCTGATTGAGGTGCTGGTGTTAGGTTGCACAGTAGGATGACCATAGATAATGCTAACGTACTGTATATCGCTTACTTTTAAAAAAAACTACAAGATAGGCTTTAGATATTTTCACCATAAAGAAATGTTAAATATTTGAAGGGGGAAATATATTTATCCTGACTGGATAGTATACAATGTACACATATATCAAAACATCACTTATTACTCTATGTGTAAACATGTTAACAATTTCTAATAAAACAATTTAAATAAATCATCTCTAAATCTAATGTCTAATGCAAGGTAAATGTTATGGTTATCCTGTAGTTTTTGGGCAATAATGACAAGAAAAAAAGTCTGCACATGTTCAGAACATATATAATCTCTTTCCAAACATTTTCCTTCCATGGCGGTTGAATTCACAGATGGGGAACTGTAGGGCTGACTACACATGCTTTCAGATGAAATATAAGTAAAAGGCCTATGCGTATGCAAAAAAGAAACAGGAAAAAAAAAGCACCCTGCCTTTAAAAAGTTTACATTTAATTGTGGTGAAGAAGGACAAGAACTGTGGGGAGCAACCCGGACTGGACTGAGTTACTGGAATTAAGACTTATTCTATGCATCTGCTCTCCCACAATATGGCGCTGGGAGAGGAGAAAACAGCTTCTACGCAGCTGCCTCTTGCCAACTTGAGTGATGACCTCCAGGAGCTGATCCTGCTCCTGATTGGAGGAGAGCAGCGTACTCGGCGTGTGGGCAGCCGAGTTGGGATTGGCGGAAGAGGACTATATAGGAGGAGAGAGACAACATGCACCAGGAACATCTAAGGGGAAGATCTATCTGAAGGAACACCTGTGCAGCCCCCGAGAGAGCCGGCCGGCGGTGTGCCGCTCCCCCGCGGAAGTGGGGAATGTGGCAGGGGGAACCGCCCTTCCACGGAGGTGGAAGGGACGGTAGCCAACCCGGGAAGAACCAGCAGCAAACCCGGGGAGGGCCGAGCAGACGAAAGAACAACGCAGGGTCTTGTGTCGTTCCTCCGTGAAGAGGGGGAGCGACAAAGAACCTAATACGTAATTAAACTACATAGATTGTTAAAAGGTGAGAAGTGCTATGAATAAAAATAGAGCAAGAAAAGTAAGCTCAGAAATACAGAGAAGGGGTGGCAAGGTTTGAAAGGAGAGTCAGGTGGGCTTGGCTCTTGGGGTGACACTGCAGCAGACACAAAGAAAGTGAGGCACGAAGCCAGGCAGGTACTGACTCAAGAGCATTCCAGGCAAAGGGAACAGAAGTGAAAGGCCCAGCAAAGGCCTATGTTTGGATTATTTTTTAAAACAGCAAAAAGTTGGTATGTTTGCAATGGAATAAACAGGGAAGGTGTAGCTAATATTACTGGAAAAAGAGTGTTTCACTGTAAGGAAGAAAACAAAGAACTGAGCAAGATCAGATGTATCTTATAACCTGTTAGATTCTGCTGGCTATTCTTCAGAGTCAATAAATCGCTCAGATATAGATAAAACAAACAAACAAAAAAAAGAAATGCTGCTCCTTTAAGAGGTAAGAAACCGTAAAATCATTGCCACCTCTGGGTAAACGGCAATGGACTATTTAAAAGCCTTTGAGGTATATGAGCTGAGATCAAGGGTAAAATTTAAACCTAGTTGTTGGCTGCAAATAGTAAAATCCAGGAAGAGAAGTCGTGACTGGTATTCAGATGCACTTATGAAACACAAGAAACATAAAGATTAAACTCTTGTTTGTGTGTTTTTAAAAAAGAGTTTTTATAATGAAAATTTTTTTCTGGTGTGACCTCTAAATTCTCACTTGCATGTATCTAAAAAAGCCTCTGGAAACACAACAATGACAACAGAACCTTGGACTCAGCATAGGTGACAAAATAGAACCAGAACTTAGGAGAACTACAGAAGCAGTAACAACTGATTCTGGTAGATTAATCAAATAACTGCATTTTTTTCTAGAAACACAGTAGTTTAGGAACAGTGTTGTGGCACAACAGGTTAAGAGGCCACCTGCCACAGTAGCATTGCATATGAGCACAAGTTCAAATTCTGGATGCTCCACTTTTGATTCAGCTCTCTGCTAAGGCACCTGGGAAAGCAGCAGCAGATGGCCCAAGTACTTGGGTCCCTGCCAAAAGCAACAGAGAGCACAGAAATAGAGGGAATCTTCCATCTGTTGGTTTATTACCCAAATGGCTGCAACAGCCAGGACTGAACCAAGCCAAAGTGATGAACCAGGAACCCCATCCTCGTCTCCCTCAAGGGTGGCAAGGTCCAAAGCAGTTAGGCCATGATGCACTGCCTTTCTAGGTACGTTAGCAGGAACGCTAGCTGAGAAGCAGAACAGATGGGGCTCCAACTGGCACTCCAAATAGGATGTCATCTCTGCAAGTGGTAGCTGAACCTGCTGCACCACAATACTGGCTCCTATTTTATCACCACAGAAGTACTTGCCAATATAATTAGACAAGAGAAAAGTATGATTACTACTAGTTAGATCAATTAAGAGAAAGAAAGTAAAGATATAAAAATTGGAAAAGATTAAATAAATTTTCAGATGCTATGACTATGTATCCCAAATTTCAAGATAATTGGCCAGCGCCGTGGCTCACTAGGCTAATCCTCTGCCTGCGGCGCCGGTACCCCGGGTTCTAGTCCCAGCCGGGGCACCAGATTCTGTCCCGGTTGCCCCTCTTCCAGTCCAGCTCTCTGCTGTGGCCCAGGAAGGCAGTGGAGGATGGCCCAAGTGCTTGGGCCCTGCACCTGTGTGGGTGAGACCAGGAGGAAGCACCTGGTTCCTGGCTTCGGATGGGCACAGCACACTGACTGTAGCGGCCATTTGGGGGCTGAACCAATGGAAGGAAGACCTTTCTCTCTGTCTCTCTCTAACTCTGCCTGTCAAAAAAGAAAAAAGATAATTGATGAAATATACTAAATGATAGTTACTTGATACAAAATTAAATTAGAGAAATTCAAAGTCTTCATGCATACAAGCAACATATGACAAAGAATCCATTTCTCATCACAACAGAAGAGATAAAATAGCTAGGAATAAACCTAAAAATACTTGATCTATTGGCAACATTAAATATTTTCTCCTCTTCGAAATAGTCTCCTCACTTGGCTTCTAGGGCACTCCTGGAAAACCGTTCTTTAGGCACCCCTCAGTTTCTTCTGCTGATTCTTCTTTATCTCTCATTTCTCAATTTTAGATTTTTATGTTTGCTTATATTTACTCTAGGTGATCCTATTCTTATGACTTTAAACACCATTCATAATGCTGAATCTATATGCCAAAGGTTATATCTCCAGCTCATGTATCCTCTCTAAACTCCAAATTCTCATTTAACTGCGTCAGTATTTCCTCCAGAATGTGAAATATGCATCTGAAACCAGTTTAAAACCAGGACACCAAAATCCTCTTCCCCAAGTGTCACAATCATTCCCATCTCAGCTGGGAATGGCCACTCATTCTTTTATAAGTGCTCAGGCCATATATGTTAAAGACATTTTGTGGGGCCTGCACTGTGGTGTAGTAGGTTGAGCCTCTGCCTGTGGCACTGCCATCCCATATGGGTACCAGTTCGTGTCCCAGCTGCTCCTCTTCCGATCCAGCTCTCTGGGAAAGCCGTGGAAGATGGTCCAAACACTTGGGCCTGTGCACCTGTGTGGGATACCTGGAAGAAGCTCCTGGCTCCTGGCTTCAGGTTGGCTCAGCTCCAGCTGTTGCAGCCATTTAGCGGGTGAAACAGTGGATGGTAGACCTCTCTGTGTCTCCCTCTCTCTGTATGTAACTCTGACTCTATGCCTCCTACTCACACCTCATATCTAAATCTGTCAGTAAATGCTAGTTCTACCTACACAGCATAGTCACATTCCAACCACTTCTACCACCTCCACTGCCTTTACTCTTGTTGAAGGCACCATATTCTCTTGCCTAGATTATTATCTTGCTTCGTAACGAGTTTCCCTGTTTTCACCCTGTACCCCTCACCTTCAGTCTACCATAAACATGAAAGAGTGACTCTGTTAACGTAATTCAGATGTCACTTGCTCAAAATTTTCCAATGACTTCCATTCCAGAAACAACTACTCGCAGTGGACTGAAAGACCTCTCAGTTACTCTTTGACTACCTCTCTGTTTCCTGAACACACAGACATTCTCCTACCTCTGGTCTTTTGAGTTTGTTGCCATCTGACATGCTTATTTATGCCCAAATATTCTTGTGCTTCGTTCCCTCACAGCCTTCTGATATGCAGCCTACAACAATCTCAGTAAGGCTTCCCTTGGACATTCCATCTAAAATGGCAACTTACTTCTCCCAAACATCATTAAGATACCAAATTCTGAATTTTACATGATCTCAGTGAAAATACTAACAGAGTTTTATTTCTAATAAGACAATCTAATCCTGAAGTTAATATGGAAAAAAAAGTTCAGGAAAACGCTGTAGAAGAATTTCAGTGACAAGGTAACAGCCCTACCAGATATTAAAAATAACAATAAAAATATCAATAATTAAATCAATGTAGTAAATCCAGCCTGTGCACAAATAAAGCAATGGATCAATGCAGTAAAATAAGAAGTAGCTCTATACACAGATGTAGTAGAAGACAAAGGAATCTTCTCTTATAATGGGGGACAAAATAGGCATCTCAATAAATGCTAGGAAAATTGGACAGCCTCCTGGAAAAAATTAAAAGTTGAAAACTATGTTACATTACATACCAATATAAACATTGAATGGATGAAAACTAAAATAGCTCATCTTTGAAGGGCAGGGCAAGATGGTGGTTGAGTAAAAAGTTGCAGTGGTTACATCACCAGAGACACCAATTTCACAGCTATTCATATGCCAACCCATCTTCACAAAAGCTAAAGAAGCCAATGAAGTAGTGACCGAACAGCACAGAAACCACACAAACCAGCAGAGAGAGAGAGGACAGATATGCTGCCACCAATGGTCCAGCAATTGCCAACTTCTACCTCGCCTGCTCCAGACAGGGAATGCCATCTTGCCCTAAAAAGATAAGGTGCCATGATTCCCACTAGCAATATAGACCAGCAGCCCTGGCTGCAGGAGAATTCCACAGTCCTTGCTGGCTTTAACTCCATCCCAGACATCCCTGCATTCTAGCATGGCAGACCGAGCCCTGCAAGTCCAGCTGGGCCCAACAGGGCAGCGGCCCCAGAGCACAGGCCCACATAGCACTCTCTGCCGCGCAGTGAGGCCAGGGTAGCTGGTATGGATAGCCCCTAGAACTCTGGAAATAAGCAGGCCCACCACAACAGAACAGGGGACCACCCTGTTACCCACTGCCTCACCTGCGCAACCACTTGAAAAACTGCAGGTTTATGGCTGTGTTCACACATACTTGCCCAGTTTCACTACACAGGCTCAGAGCTCCCTGGATACTGGAGATAGAGTTCACAGTGGGGGTGAGGGCACAACACAAAGTGAGTCAGTGCTCTGGACCATATGTGCATCTGGGCAGGTTAAGGGACTCCAAACATACCACTGGGCTCCAGCATCCCCTTCCCATACTGGAAGTGGCCAGAGGTGCTCCACCATCCCCATCTTAGGTATCACTCTGGACTCTGGTTCCATCCACCTATGGTGGCCAGAACTCCTTGGCCCCACCAGTGTACACTGCTGGAGCTCAGGTGTAAGTCTTAGGTGCTCCACCTAGCACAGCAACACATTCACTGGGAATCACAGCTGGGCCCTTTGCACTGAGCCTCACAGTACAACATTACAACTTGCTGGGATCTCTGGCCCACTGGATCAATGCATGGCCCAGGCCCAGCACAGAGCTCAGGGATACAGGCCAAGCTCCTTCCATGGAAGCTGTGAGAGTTTGGATAGTACTGCTCATTCAGTGCTCAGGACCAAGGTAGCTGCACATAATGCAAATCAGTAAGCAGCACACAGAGAGTGGCCTAAGACAGTTTGCCCTGCTGTTACTGAGCCAAAGTCAGTGTCATATATCCAGCCACTCTCAGCTTCTGTGGATCCTACCTCCTCCACTCAGCACTAGTTCAATTCTTGGAGCTCTGGATCTAGATAGTAGCTAGCAGTCTCTAAGCGCACCCATTTCTTAGAGCCATCACTGATCTTGCAACTCTACTACCTGACTTGAATACTGGCTAGGAAACTATGTGGCAGGCACACACATAACACTAGGAAGGCCTACTCCCAATCCCCAAGAAGCTCATCACAGCAGACCCTCCCTAAAGGGAGGGCTGGAGACCTGAAAAATGGGGATCTCAGGGACCACACACAGCAACAAGAAAAACACAGATCCCTTACATCTACCATCAACTATAGTGAATCAACGTACAGAGAGACTAAACCATAAAATCTAACCAGAACTAAAGATAAAGCACTCTACTAAGCCAATACCAAAAGGTACATCTCTAGGAATAAAGCCTTCAATCAACAAAAACCATCCACCAAAAGTGATAGAATCAAGAGATCTCCAGATGCTCAAAAATTAAGGCAGAAACACAAGAAATAAGAACAGGAAGGCAATATGACTCCGCAAAAGGAACACAATAATATGCGACTGTGAAGAAAGGGAGACTGACAAAATGATTGAAAAAGAATTCAAAACAAATGAGTAAGGTTACTCAAAAATGTGAAGAAACAGTTAAATGAAATTAGGAAATCCGTTCATGAAATGGATGAGAAATTTAGCCAACATGTAGAGATATTGGGAAAAGAGCCAAAAATAAATATCAGAAATGAGTATTGAATAAGTCAAATAAAAAATGTAGTAGAAAGTCTTAACAAACCAGATGAAGCAGAAGAAAGACATTCTGATCTAAAACACAAATATTTTGAAATATCTGAATTACAAAAAAAGAAGAAATTAGAAGCAAAGAAAACAATGTTCAGGATCTATGAGATATCAAATGACCAAATATACAAGTCTTACAAAAACTAATAACTTAAAAAACTATTCAATGAAATAATAGCAGAAAACTTCTCCAATTTGGAGAAAGATATGGACATCCAAAAACAGGAAGCACACAGAACCCCAAATAAGCACGATCAGAAAGATCCTCACCATGACACATGAGAGTCAAATTTTGAAATTAAGAAATAAAGAGAACATCTTAAAATTTGCAAGACAGAAATACCAGGTCACTTAAAGGCAGTCCCATTAGACTGACACAGATTTCTCAACAGAAACCATACAAGATAGGAGAGAATGGAGAGATATAGTCCAAGCTCTAAAAGGAAAAGACTGCCAACCAAGAATACTTTACCAAAACTCCAACTCATAAATGAAGGTGATATAAAGATCTTTCAAAATAAGCAAAAATTAAAAGAATTTATCACCAATAAACCAGCCTTACAATTATTCAAAATTCCAAGGACATTTTTCACAAACTAGAAAAAACAAATCTAAAATGCATATGGAAACACAAATGACTCCTAATAGCCAAAACAATCTGAAAGAAAAACAAAGCTGGAAGCATCACAATACCAGATTTCAAGATATACTACAAGGCTATTATAATCAAAACATCCTGGTACTAGCATAAAAATAGACATGTAGACCAACAAAACAGAACAGAAACTGCAGAAAATAACTCCCACATCTACATACAACTAATCTTTGACAAACAATATAAAATCATTCCCTGGGAAAAGAAAAAAGAGTCTCTTCAACAAATGGAGTTGGGAAAATTGTGTTTCCACCTGCAGAAGTTCAGAACATGATCCCTACCTTACACCCTGTACAAAAACAACTTAAAATGGATCAAGGATTTAAACTTAACACCTGAAAACATCAAATTACTGAAAACATGGGGGAAACACTGCAAGACACTGCCCTAGGCAAAGACTTCCTGGGTAAGACCCCAACAGCACAGGCAATAAAAGCAAAAATAGACAAATGCACCTATTTGCAAACAATATACTCAGAATATATAAGGAGCTCAAGAAACTCAACAACAATCCAGTTAAGAAATGGGAAAATGATGTGAATAGATATTTTTCAAAGGATGAAATACAAATGGCAAACAGGGGCCGGTGCTGTAACTAAGTAGGTTAAGCTTCCACCTGAAGGGCCAGCATCCCATTTGGCTGCTGGTTTGGGTCCTTGCTGCCCTACTGATACAGCTCCCTGCTGGGAAAGCAATGGAACATGGTCCAAATGTTAGGGTCCCTGCACCCACATGAAAGATGTGGTAGAAGCTCCCGGCTCCTGGCTTCAGATAAGAGCAATCTGGAGAGTGAATCAGCAGATAGAAGACCTCTCTCACTATCTCTCCCTCTCTCTGTCTGTAACTCTAACTCTCAATAAAATAAATTTTTTTAAAAAATGGCAAACAGACATGTGAAAAAAAATGCTCAGGATTACTAGTCATCAGGAAAATTCAAATAAAAATCACAATGGGGCATTACCTCAGTCTAGTTAGAATGCCAATTATTCAAAAAATAACAAATGCTGGCAAAGTTACGGGGAAAAGGGCACTCTAATGCACTAGAAATGCAAATTGGTACAACCATTATGGAAAACAGTTTGGAGATTCCTCAGAAAACTAAAAGTAGATCTACCATACAAACAGCTATCAAGTTCCTAAGAATCTATCTAAAGGAAATGAAATCAACATATGAAAGAGATACCTGCACTCCCATGTTTATAGCAGTTAAATTCACAATAGAAAAGATACAGAATCAACTGATGATATAAAGAAAATGTGCTATATCTATATATGATGGAATATAAGTCACAAAAAAATGAAATCCAGCAGGAGATCATTAAGATAAGCCAGACCTGGAAGTTTTCTCTTGTTTATGGAAATTAATACAGAGAGAGAATATAAAAATTGCATGGATGCTATATTATTCAGTATATAGTTGCAAATACTGCTTCACTGAATCACACCATGGACATGACAATACACCCTTCTTTCCCCACATGATGATCATTATCACAAATCTCTCACTTAGTGGTATTAATATCTGTTTTCAAGAAAAAATAGCATATATGTATATGTATATAATGCCTACATATAAAGTGAATGTGGCAAATCTTAAAAATTACTAAATTTTAAAACTAAAAATTACTTTTAAAAAGACTTTTTATGAAAATGAAACCAAAGAAATGTTAAAGAAAATCTGAGTTAATCCCTTTAAAACCTCAAATTAATAACTTTATATTCATGACTCAAATCCAAAAGCCACAAAATTAAAGACTGACAAGTTCAACACCTAAGAAAAAAAAGGCAATGAAAGCAAATGACAGAGCAAAAAGTCCTCCTATAAGTAACAAAGAAGAGTTTCCCAAGAACAATCTGAACTCTTTAAATCATTAAGTAGGAGAATAATAATGCAATTTTTATAAGGACAAGGGTTATGAACAAACAGGTCACACAAAATAAATACCAATAACCCTTAAACACATGAAGAGTTGAAATTTCCACCAAGGTATAATTTTTCACCCTTTATAATGGCAAAGATTCAACTTTTAAAGCACATTTTATGCAGGAAATAAGGAACTCTTTAATACTATATGAGAAGTACATACTGGAACATCCTTTTGGAGAGCATTGTGGCAATATTTAACTAAACACATTTACCCTTGACCTAGTTATCCCACTTTTGGGAGTTTATTTAATAAGTATCTCTGCACATATATGAAACATCTTAAGTATATGGTACCAATGAAAATATTTAGAAATAACAAATGTAGAGCTGTCCAAATAAATTTTCATAATCCCATAATAGACTATCATACAACCATTAAAATGTTACTACAAAGAAATTGTCTTTATATGGAAAAATCTGAGAGATACATTGTTAAGAGAAAAAAGGCAAGGTATAGAATAGTGTTGTTTAGTTGTCTATGCTACCTTTTATGCTTACACTTAAATAAACTGTGAATTTATTTACCAATTAATATAACTTGTTACTAACTTGTCCTCAAGACAGGGACAAGGAGTCACCAGCACCAAGCACAAATGAGGAAGCAGCAGGAACCAATCTGTTCACTGTATACCTTTTTATAGCATTTTGATTTTTAACCATGTATATGAACCAGCTATTCAAAAACAAAACACATTTATAAAAAGAAAGCAACTATGCTAAATACCTAGCAACTAAGAGACAAATCAACTATGAACAAGTTTGCTAAATTGCTAAATGAACATATAGTACATACAAATGGCCTCATATTCCACTACAGTATCCCATTTATTTTGCAAAGAAAGCATTCATTTCTAGTAAAAGGTTTCATTTCACCACTAATTTTCTCTATAATATCTTTTTTAAACTTTATATAAATCTTAGACAATCTCTAGGCCTGTGAAATAACATATTCATACCATTCAAATAATTCTTACCTAGTATGTACACCAGTGACCTTCATTTAGCCCTTTTTCATTATACATGTTAATATTTTTAGTTTACCCCAATTCTTTTTTTTTTTTCCATTTCCTTTTTTTTTTTTTTTTTTTTTTATCTTTTATTTAATGAATATAAATTTCCAAAGTACGACTCATGGGTTACAATGGCTTCCCCCCCCATACCGTCCCTCCCACCAACAACCCTCCCCTTTCCCACTCCCTCTCCCCTTCCATTCACATCAAGATTCATTTTCGATTATCTTAATATACAGAAGATCATCTTAGTATACCTTAAGTAAGTATTTCAACAGTTTGCTCCCACACAGAAACATAAAGTGAAAAATAATAGATGATTTTTTTTAAATGATGATGAAATCAGAGCAGACCTATTGTCATGTTTAATCCCAGTGAGAGTCAAGTTGGGAATTGAAAATTTCTTTCTTTTTTTTTTTTTTTTTTTTTTACAGAAGATCAGTTTAGTGTACATTAAGTAAAGATTTCAGTCGTTTGCACCCCCATAGAAACACAAAGTGAAATATACTGTTTGAGTACTCGTTATAGCATTAAGCCTCAGTGTACAGCACGTTAAGGACCGAGATCCTACATGAGGAGTAAGTGCACAGTGACTCCTGTTGTTGACTTTACCAATTGACACTCCTGTTTATGGCATCAGTAATCTCCCTATGCACCAGTTATGAGTTTCCAAGGCTATGGAAGCCCCTTGAGTTCTCCGACTCTTATCTTGTTTAGACACAGTCATAGTCAAAGTGGAGGTTCTCTCCTCCCTTCAGAGAAAGGCACCTCCCTCTTTGAAGACCTGTTCTTTCCACTGGGATCTCACTCACAGAGATCTTTTTGCCAGAGTGTCTTGGCTTTCCATGCCTGAAATACTCTCATGGGCTTTTCAGCCAGAATGAATGCCTTTAGGGCTGATTCTGAGGCCAGAGTGCTATTTAGGACATCCGCCATTCTATGAGTCTGCTGAGTATCTCACTTCCCATGTTGGATCACTCTCCCCTTTATTTATTCTATCGGTTGGTGTTAGCAGATACTAGACTTGTTTATGTGCTCCCTTTGACTCTTAGTCCTTTCATTATGATCAATTGTGAACTGAAATTGATCACTTGGAGTAGTGAGATGGCATTGGCACATGCCACCTTGATGGGATTGAATTGGAATCCCCTGAGTTTACCCCAATTCTTAACATATTAAATTTAAAAAAAAATTCCATCTGCTAATCAAAATTTTAAAAAAAAAAAACTAAAAGAAAATTACTGCTTCTCAACATTTAGTGGGTGGGGGAGGAGTTTGGCCCAGTGGTTAGGATGCTGCTTCAGACTCCCACATCCTATATTAAAGTAGTGGTTTGAGTGTCAGTTTCTCTGCTTGCAATCCAGCTTCCTGCTAATGTACACTCAAGGATGTAGCACTGATGGTTCAAGTACTTGGGGCCCTGATACCCACATGGGAAATCTAGATGGAGTTCTGGGCTCCTGGCTTTAGCCTGGCTCCAGTCTTGAATGATACTGGTACTGGGGAAGTGAATCAGACGGAAGAAGTCTCTCTCTCCTTTCAAATAAAATGCAAAACAAATTTTTAAAAAATAAACAAAATTTAAAAGTTAGTGGTGAGTAAATCACCCGAGAGTCTGGTAAACTGCATATCATCCACCCAATATGGAAGGATCAGACAGAGTTCTTTTTTTTTTTTTTTTTTCAGACCAAGTTCTTAGACCATGGTTTTAGCCTGGCCTACCCCTGGCTATTGCAGGCATTTGGGGAGTGAAACAGTAGATAGAACATCTCTCTGTCCATCATTCTGCCTTTCAAATAAATAAATAAATCTTAAAACACACTGAGAAGTTAAGTTCAAAAAACACTACTGAAAATTCTTTCAATTTGCTTGAGTCTGGCTCCATTCCATACTATTCAAAACAAATCACCAGGGCCGGCGCCGCAGCTCAATAGGCTAATCCTCCATCTGCAGCGCCGGCACACCGGGTTCTAGTCCCGGTCGCCTCTCTTCCAGGCCAGCTCTCTGCTATGGCCCAGGAGTGCAGTGGAGGATGGCCCAAGTCCTTGGGCCCTGCACCTGCAAGGGAGACCAGGAGAAGCACCTGGCTCCTGGCTTAAGATCAGCGCGATGTGCCAGACGCAGCGCACTGGCCGTGGCGGCCATTGGAGGGTGAACCAACGGCAAAGGAAGACCTTTCTCTCTGTCTCTCTCTCACTGTCCACTCTTCCTATCAAAAAAATAATCACCAGAACTGCTAAGATTTTCTGTTATAAAAATTCACCATAGGGGCCAGTGCTGTGGTGTAGTAGGTAAAAAGCTGTCACCTGCAGTGCCAGCATCCTATATGGGCACCAGTTTGAGTTTCAGCTCCTCCACTTCCAATCCAGCTCTCTATGGTCTAGAAAAGCAGTATAAGATGGCCCAAGTGCTTGGGCCCCTGCACCCACATGGGAGACCCAGAAGAAGCTCCTGGCTCCTGGCTTTGGATTGGCAAAGCTCTCACCGTTGCAGCCATTTGGGGAGTTAACCAGCAGATGGAAGATCTAGATTTTGATCTCGATCTCTCTCTCTCTGCCTCTGCCTCTCTGTAACTTTGCCTTTCAAATAAATAAATATTTTTTTAAAATTCACTGTAACAGTGCTCCCTGCCCAATTTTGACATTATAAATACATTGTCTGCTAGATATCTTCTAATTTTATCACTCCCTCTTAAAAATGTTTCAATGGTTCCCCAATGCCCTGGTTTCCATTAATTTTTTAGTACTGTTCTTAAAAATATTCACTAATTAGAGAATACTCTGAGAGAACTAATTTGCAGACTCTGTATAGTTCATATCACTCATATCTATTCCCACAAGGTTATTGTAAGAAACAAAAGACGGCCAGCGCCACGGCTCACTAGGCTAATCCTCCGCCTGCAGCACTGGCACACTGGGTTATAGTCCCAGTCGGGGCACTGGATTCTGTCCCAGTTGCCCCTCTTCCAGGCCAGCTCTCTGCTATGGCCCGGGAGTGTAGTGGAGGATGGCCCAAGTCCTTGGGCCCTGCACCCGCATGGGAGACCAGGAGAAGCACCTGGCTCCTGGCTTCAGATCAGCACCATGCGCTGGCCGCAGCGCACTGGCCGTGGCGGCCATTGGAGGGTGAACCAACGGCAAAGGAAGACCTTTCTCTCTGTCTCTCTCTCTCTTACTGTCCACTCTGCCTGTCCAAAAAAAAAAAAGAAAGAAAGAAAAACACAAAGACAATGTATGAGCAAACACTTGGGAAAATATAAAGCACATATAATTAATTACAAGCTATCTCCCACAATGCAACAAACAAGTGATATCATATCCATAATGGTCTAGAAAATTTAAAGATTTATTTATTTGAAAGTCAGAGTTACAGGCAGAGAGGGAGACAGGGAGAGACAAAGAGAAATTTTCTATCTGTTGGTTCACTCACCAGATGGCAATAATGGACAAGGCTGGCCCAGGCCAAAGCCAGGAGTGAGGAGCTTCTTCCAGGTCTCCCACTTGAGTAGCAGAGGCCCAAACAGCTGGGCCTTCCTTCGTTGCTTTTCCCAGGCAATTAGCAGGGAGCTGGATCACAGGTGGAACAGCAAGGACACGAACCAGTGCCCAAAAGGGATGCCAGCATTGCAGGTGACAACATTACACTCTACACAACACCAGCAACTAGAAAATTCTGAGAATTCATAGAATGCACATATTTAACTAAGTGCCTTATAATGGTTTCTTCCAAGAAGGAAATACACTAAAATAAACTTCAAACTAAGAACTATTCTTTTTATAACCCCTGCACTATCGTATGTTTATATTTACCAGTATATAAATCACCATTTTCTGTCTGTATAAAATGTCATCATGAAGAAAGTGATCTTAATTTTAGAGAAAATTATTTTATTTTTATAGAAACTCAAAATACTAGCTCTTTGCTTTCCCTAAAGTATATTCAAATTCTAAGTGAAAATAAAAAAGGCCAATGATAAAAATATGCATTAGTCATCATGGAAACACCAATCAAACCCACAATGAGAAACCATTTCACACCCAGCACGCTTGACTAAAATTAGAAAACCAGACAACAAGTACTGGTGATTACATGGAGAAACTGAAACCCTCAAACACTGTTGATAAGAATGTGAAATATGAAGGAATTTCAGAACTCCATGGGAAATGGAAATAAAAGATATTTATTTTAGTGCAAAAAAATTTTTAAATCCATGCATCATTTTCTCATAATATAAGTATGCATTTTCCATGAACTTTTTAAAGACCTCGCACAGAACAACCATTTTGGAAAACAGTCTGGAAGCTCCTTAAACTAAGAATTCAACTGCTAGCTAGGTATCTTCCAAGACAAATGAAAACACAGGTCCACTCAAAAAGTTGCACAGGAATATTTACAGCATCATCTGTAATAGTTGAAAAGTGTTAATGGGGTTCAGGATTTGCTACTCTAAAACAGACCTTCCCTTAATCCATTTCCCCTGAAGTAAACCATAACAGGGCTCTAATAGGGTTTTCCCATCTTCCTCGAAGATAGGGCATAAAACCTTTATTCCAGAGGTGTCCACCCTATACCCAGAGGACAAGAATGTCTTTAGCTCTGAAAACAGAGACAGAAAATAACCCAAACAATGAGTTCTTGCTAAGTTTCTGTCAGCTTATTACTCAGATAATACATTTTTTCCTACCAATCATACTTCTATCTGTGTAGAAAAGTAGTTTCCCTATAGGCTAGGAGAAAACGGACAGACAGTCCAATCCAAGCCAAAACACTGTCTCCTACAAAGCTCTCTTTATGAATGAAGGTGAAATAAACATCTTCCATCAAAAACAGAAATTGAAAGAATGCCATCATTCATCCAGCCTTACAAATGATGCTTGAAGATGTGCTACACAGCGAAACACAGAAAGAAAGACATCATTATGAAAATATGTGAGGGCAAATCATCTCCTAGTAAAACTACAAAGGAAATCCAAAGCAATCAATAAGAAGATTTATGGAAAAATGGTAGGGCAAAGTTGCTACTTCTTAATAATAACCTTGAATGTAAATGGCCTAAATTCTCCAATTAAAAAATACAGATTAACTGAATGAATTAAAAACAAGCTCCATCTTGTTGCTGCCTACAAGAAATATACCTCAACAACAAAGATACATGCAGACTGAAATTGAAAGGATGGAAAGATATTCCATGCTAACAAGAAGCAAAAAAGAGCAGGAGTAGCCATCCTGCTATTTGACAAAATTAGACTTTCACACACACACACACACACACACACACACACTGCTATAAGAGACAAGGAGGGGCTGGCCCCATTTCACAGTGAGTTAATCTTCTGCCTGCGGCACCAGCATCCCTTATGGGTGCTGGTTCTAGTCACGCTGCTCCTCTTCCAATCCAACTCTCTGCTGTGGCCTGGGAAAGCAGTGCAAGATGGCCGAAGTGCTTGGGCCTCTGCACCCGCATGGGAGAATGGGAAGAAGCACCTGGCTCCTGCTTTCATCGGCACAGCTACAACCGTCACGGCCAGCTGGGGAGTGAACCAATGGAAGGAAGACCTTTCTCTCTGTCTCTCCCTCTCACTGTCTGTAACTCTACCACCTCTCAAATAAATGAATAAAATTAAAAAAAAAATACATAAGGAAGGGTATTATGGAATGATTATAGAATCAATTCAACAGAAATGTGACATGTAGATGTATATGCATCCAATATCAGGGCACCTGGCTATTTAAAAGCAATGTTAATAGATCTAAAGGGAGACATAGACTGAAATACAATAGTAATGGGGGACTTCAACACCCCACTTTCCTCAATGGATAGATCAACTAGACAAAATATCAACAACAAAAAATAGAACTAATCTACACTATAGATCAAATGGACTTAACTGATACATACAGAATATTTCTTCCCACAGTTAAAGAATACACATTCCTTTCATCAGTGCATGGAACTTTCTTTAGGGTAGATCATATGCTCGACCATAAAGCAAATCTTAACAAATTTAAAAACATTAAAATCATACCATGTATCTTTTATGACCACAATGAAATGAAGCTAAAAAATAACAAATTAAGAAACTCCAGAACACTTAGACTATGACCTTGTCTAAATATGTTCAGAGTCGGCGAACTCAAAAGGCTTCCATAGCCTTGGCAACTCATGACAAGAGCCTCAGGTGATTACTGACGCCATAAACAAGTGTCAATTTGTTAAGTCAACAACAGGAGCCACTGTGCACTTACTCCTCATGTAGGATCTCTTTCCTTAATGTGTTGTACATCGTGATTTAATGCTATAGCTAGTATTCAAACAGTATTTTACATTTTGTGTTTCTGTGTGGGTGCAAACTGTTGAAAGCTTTACTTAATATATGCTAAATTGATCTTCTGTATATAAAAAATAATTGAAAATGAATCTTGATGTGAATGGAAAAGGAGAGGGAGCGGGAGAGGGGAGGGTTGCTGGTGGGAGGGAATTATGGGGCGGAAAAAGCCATTGTAGGCCAGCGCCACGGCTCACTAGGCTAATCCTCCATCTGCAGCGCCGGCACACCGGGTTCTAGTCCCAGTCGCCCCTCTTCCAGGCCAGCTCTCTGCTATGGCCCAGGAGTGCAGTGGAGGATGGCCCAAGTCCTTGGGCCCTGCACCCACATGGGAGACCAGGAGAAGCACCTAGCTCCTGGCTTCAGATCAGCGCCATGTGCTGGCCGCAGCGCACTGGCCGTGGCGGCCATTGGAGGGTGAACCAACGGCAAAGGAAGACCTTTCTCTCTCTCTCTCTTACTGTCCACTCTGCCTATCAAAAAAAAAAAAAGCCATTGTAATCCATAAGCTGTATGTTGTAAATTTATGTTCATTTAATAAAAGTTTAGTGGCCGGCGCCACGGCTCACTAGGCTAATCCTCCGCCTTGTGGCGCTGGCACACCGGGTTCTAGTCCCGGTTGCCCCTCTTCCAGGCCAGCTCTCTGCTGTGGCCAGGGAAGGCAGTGGAGGATGGCCCAAGTACTTGGGCCCTGCACCCCATGGGAGACGAGGATAAGTACCTGGCTCCTGCCATCGGATCAGCGCGGTGCGCCGGCCGCAGCGCGCCAACTGCGGCAGCCATTGGAGGGTGAACCAATGGCAAAAGGAAGACCTTTCTCTCTCTCTCTCTCACTGTCTACTCTGCCTGTCAAAAAATAAATAAAAATTTAAAAATTAAAATAAATAAATAAAAAGTTTAAAAAAATTTTGTTTCACTTATTTTTAGGCAGAGTAGAGAGAGAGATTTTGCAGCCACTGGTTCATTGCCGAGATGGCCATAAGAGCCTGGGCTGAACCAGGCCAAAGCCAGGAGCCAGGAACTGCATCCAGATCCCCACATAGGTGCAGAGGCCCAAGTCCTTGGGCCATCTTTCATTGCTTTCCCATGCACATTTGTAAAGAGCTGGGTCAGAAGTGGAACAGCTGGTTCTTGAACCAGAATTCATATAGGATGCTGGCATTGAAGGCAGAGGCTTAACCCTTTCACCACAATGCCAGCCCTGCCAACACAGTTTTTAAACTCAACTGTAATTTTCTCAGAAGGCTGTAACCATCTCAGAAGGCTGTTGTCCTTCAGACCAAGTTTGTATTTCTCCCACCGGCATTCAAAATACTCCCGTCTGCTCCCTCCTCTACTTCCCAACTCAGCTTCATTTCCTAGTACATCCATTCAAGACAGAACTATCTCTTCACCATCCCTCTAATTTCCTTGTTCTCTAACTTTTATCAGGCTACTCTGCTGACTGCCTACTCTGCACAGTTACCTATATCCTACAAATCATTCAAGCCCCATTTCAAAACTCCTCATCGCCAATAAAGAATTTATGGGGAACTCCAACTACAAATGATTTTTTATGTTTCCTAGCCCTCTTCAGGACTACTGTCTGTGCCACGTATATAATCATTTGATGTATGTGCCACTCATCATTTGATTTGCATGCCACATATTGTAGCAGCTGATTTACCTGCCATCTCATTATTCATCATTCTATTATTTCATTATAGAATGTTTCAGTAATGTCACCTCCTTATAACTAGGACTATTACTTCTTTGGTATCAACTAGATCACACAGCACAGTGTTAAACTCAAAATACACCCTCAAAACTTGCAGAATTAAATAGCTGTTTCAGGGGATATGTTACTCACCATTGTATTTGCCATCACTTTCCATATCTTTCTACTAAAGGTAATTAATAAGCCAAGGTCCAGTGGGTGAATACAGTACCTTATCATACTGACAGACAATTACATTATCCGTGTCAAACAGGTCTGGCACATCCTGCTCACTAACATCATCTCCGGAATTTAAAGGGTCCTAAAGATGAAAGATGATCACATTAAGGAATTTTGTGATGCTTCCAATTTTTTAAAGATAGAGATGTATAGAAATAAAGGAAGTAGAAGAGGCAAATTAGTATTGTTCTTAAAAGTTGAATACCCTGGGTTTGCATCCCAGCTTGGCAATTTAGTAATTACTGACCTTGGGCAAGTTACTAAAACTCCCCATATCTCAGAATTCTCATCCATGAAATGAGGATAGCAGTAAGATGCTTAGGACATGGGACTGTTAAATATAGCAAGGCAGGTAAAATTTACTAAGATACCTGTCACATATGTAAGCTCAAAGTGGTAACAAATACCACTTGCATGCTTAATTATTAATTCCACCCAGATTTCACTGCTTTTACTAGAATTTGGGCATATATTATATGCTTGTTCTAAATCGCCATCTTTAACCTCCACTTGCAGTCCCTCAACCTCACACTGTCTCCAATGAAGACCAACAAATAGGGGAGGGACTGTGGCACTGCTTGGGACACCGCATCCTACACTGGAATGCTAGTTCCAGTCCCAGTCACCCAGCTTCCTATCATTGTTCCTGGGAAGTCACTGCCACCTGTGTGGGAAAACCAGAAGGAATTCCAGGCTCCTATCTTTGGCCTGGCCCAGCCTCAGCTTTTGTGGGCATTTTGGGCATGAACTAGCAGATGGAATATCTGTTTCTCTCTTTCAAATAAAAACAAATATAGAAAAAGTAAAGACACTAAAGCCAATAGGGATTTAAAAAATAAGACTTATTTGTATGTTTAGATTCAAATTTTTATTCTTGAACTGTAATTTAAACTAGTATTAAGTATCTAGGAATCAGCTTCTATATTTGTTGGTAATTTTTTCTTTTTTTTTTTCAAGATATATTTAATTACAGTAACACAGAGAAGGAGAGAGACAGATCAATCTCCCAACTACTGGTTCACTCCCCAAAAACCCACAACAGCTGGGGCTGAGCCAGGCCAAAGCCATGAGCCAGGAACCTAATATGGGTCTCCTACATAGGAGGTGGAGACTCAACTACTTGAGCCATCACGTACTGCCTCCCAGGAAACACATCAGCAGGAAGCTGAATTGGAAGCAGAGCCAAAACTTTAATCAGATACTCCAAAATGGGATGCAGGCATCCCAAGTGACAACTGCTGTGCCAAATGTCCATCAGTAAATCTCATTTAAAAACTAAAGACTGGAGCTGGTGTTGTGGCATAGCGGGTTCAGCCACTGCCTGGCACCCCGGCATCCCATATAGGCACAGTTTCAAGTCCCGGCTGCTCCACTTCTGATCCAGCTCCCTGCTATTGTGCCCGCAGAAAGCAACAGAGGATAACATAAGTCACTGGGTCCCTAAACTTATGTGGGAGACCAGAAAGAAGCTCATGGCTCCTGGCTTCAGATTGGCCCAGCCCCAGCCATTTTTGTGGCCATCTGGGAAGTGAACCAGTGGAAAGATCTCCATCTCTGCCCCTCTCTCTCTCTCTTCCTCTCCTTCTCTCTTTCTAACACTGATTTTCAAATAAATAAATCTTTTTTTAAAAAAAAGACTAATGTGGGATTAATCTTAAGACTATTCCTCTTGGTTCTAAAACATACTAAATTGCAGTCATTATAAATGAAATGAAATAAGTCTCTGGTCAAGATCCTTACCTCTTCCACAGTGCCTATTTGGGAGTCTTCATTATCACTACTGTTTGCAGTTGAACCTTCATTTGATATGCTGTCAGCTTCTTCTTCAAGTACCTTCAGATCTCCTGCATCGATAATTCCTAGAAATTCACTCTCATCTACATCTCTTGAACCTCCTAGTTCTTCATTGGAAGATGCATCACCGGTCCCATCTATTTGAATTATTTCATTAGTATCATCATCGGTTTTATGAATGTTTAAATCCACCTGAGAATTAGATTCCTAACAAGGGAAAGAAAAGCAAAGTTCTTCAAGTCAAGAAAATTCTATAAAATACTGAATCGGAATGTAAAATTGGGCAAACTTTCCACAAGTGGTTGCACAAAACATATTTCTGCCTTAAAAAAGGTGTTCCCTAATTTTTTATTTTAAAACATACCTAGCATTTATATGTAGTATAGGAATAATTTATTATGAACAATCAAATCCATCTACAATCAAATACGGACAGCAAATGAGTTCATTGCTTTCAGGTAATATTTACAAGTTTTTGTATGTACCAGCTTAAATTTATATACACCTGTTGTGTTTTAACTATTTCCTTTAAATTTAAACAATAACTAAATAAAATAGGAAAGATAAGTGGCCTCATGCTTAACAAATACATTTTTTTAAAAAGTTATTCTAAGTGACATAAACCAAATACAAAGGAATAATTATTATGACTCTGCTTATATGAGGTACTTAAAATAGGGAAATGCATGGAAACAAAGTAAATTAGAAGTTACCAGGGACATGGAGGCAGAGGAGAATGAAGAATTACTGTTTCTGTTTGAAATAATGAAAAACTTCTGGGAATGAAGAGTGACGAGGGTTTTACAACATTGTGAATTGAATCTACTCCATATCATTGGACAGTACACTTAAAATGGTTAAAATGGAGGCCAGCGTTGTGGTTGAGACACGGTTGAGCTACTGCTTCTAATCCAGCATCCCACATGGGCACTGGTTGATTCCTGGCTGTTCTACTTCTGATTCAGCTCCCTACTGATGCACCTGGGAAAGTATAGGAAGATGGCCCAAGTACTAGGATCCCTGCTGCCCATGTCGGGAAGAACTGGACAAAGTTCCACAAGTGGTCACTCCTGCCCAAGTCCCAGCCATTGTGACTATTTGAGGAGTGATCCAGTGGATGGAACATCTCTCTCTCTCTCTCTCTCATTCAAATAAATAAGTTTAACTGTTAAAAAGTTTAACAGCAAGCTTCATGTTAGCTTATTTTGCCATAATAGAAATAAAAAATGCAAAGGAAATTTAGTTATCACTTCTGGTCACATAAATAGCTATTATTTTTATCAATATTTTCATCCCTCAAAGCACCTGCCAAGTACTTTATGGGCATTTTATAATTTAAGTCTAATAGCAACACCTAATAGCCACATATAAGATACTGTTGCCCACCAAAATCACAAAGACAAAAAGAGGTAAAGCAAGATTCAAACCCAAGTTTGTGGAGACTATACTTTTCACTACCACACCATTCTACTCTCCCTTCCCTCCATTCATTACACACAGGTTAAAAACAAACTAAGTTTCCAGCTCCTTGACAGCAGATGATATTGTATGTTTTTAAAATATATTTCACAGAATTTATAGCAGAAGTTATTAACCTTTGGAAGAAGTTAGAGACCCCATCAAAACCTGGTCAAAATACTGGATACAACAGTGGAGTACACAGCACCACTGGTTGTCTTGGAAGTGTATACACAGGTTAACACATGCACTGAATGTAAAACAGATTATTTTAGCATTAAGGATGGGCAACAGGAGCAAGAACATGAGTTTGACAGGCACAAGTGGTGTTGATACAATAAAACACGTCTCAATGTATCAACTTAAGATACAACTTTAATACATGCAAATAATTATCTTATTGCCTGAGTAGAAAACTGCCCTTTTGGGATTCATATCTATATGAATATTTTCTAAAATGAATCCTCTCAAAGTATCCCCAAATAATCCTACATAGAAAAACTCAGATTATTAAGATAAAAGCATGTGTGTTTACAGTCAATTAACTTTTACAACATTGGAAGATTTCCTTCACAGATGGAACATAAGGAATCACACAAGTAAAAAAATTAATGGCAATGTGTTGAAAAGTGGAAATAAGTCCAAATTATAGGAATAATTTTATTGTGCCCAAAATTGAAGAAATCTTGGAGGTTAGACTACTTTCAATGGTATAAAAGCTAAAAATAATGTCACTACCATACTAAGAATATGGGGGGAAAAATCACAACCTTTCTTGAATCCATCAAATATCTTGGGTCACAGAACATTCGACCAGCCTGAAATCTAAGGAGATAAATCCATAGAAGGATGTAGGGACATATCTTTCTACCAGAATAGTAACACATATTTCCAAGTATAAATATTATTTGCCTCAGTCTCTCCTTTTATATATAAGATGTCTGATATTCAATCAAAAATAATACAAAAGGTAACAAAAATCATCAAGTAGCAAAGTAATCAAAAAAAACCAGACTTAGAGATGCTAAAATTGTCAGACTATGATTGTTAAGTTAGACGAACAATCCAGCAAAAAAGGCAGGCAACATGCATGAACAAATGAAGAATGTCGAGAGAGAGAGAAACTAAAAGTTAAATGGAAATTCCAGAAATAAAATTTTTACTTTGATATCATGGTTTCTATCTAAAGGGGGCCAGCACTGTGGCATAGCAGGTAAAGCCACCACCTGCAGTGCCAGCATCCCATATGGGTACCGGTTCGAGCCCCAGCCGCTCCACTTCCAATCCAGCTCTCTGCTATGGCCTGGGAAAGTAGTAGAAGATGGCCCAAGTCCTTGGGGCCCTGCACCGATGTGGAAGACCTGGAGGATGCTCCTGGCTCCTGGTTTAAGATCAGCATAGCTCCAGCCATTACAGCCATTTGGGGAGTGAACCAGCAGATAGAAGTCCTCTCCCCCCCCCCCTGCCTCTCCTTCTGTCTCTGTGTAAGTATGACTTTTGAATAAATAATTTTTTTAGAAAATTCCATCTAAAGGAATAGTCAGTAGATGTGACACAGCCAAGGAAAGAATCAAAACCATGCAGCCATTGGCGGGGCGGGTGGGGGGGGGGGAGCCAATGTAATCCATAAGCTGTACTTTGGAAATCTATATTCGTTAAATAAAAGTTTAAAAAAAAAAAAGCATGCAGCAAAAAGAAAAAAAATAAACATATAGAAAACATTTGACAAATACTTTAATGACTACACTATATTAAATATAAATGGTCTAAACATAACAAAAAGATAAAAATCATAAACTAGGTTAAATTAGCAATACCCAATCATGTGCTGTGTACTAGAAACCCATTTTAACCATAATGACAGAGATAGGTTAAAAGAAAATGAACAGAGGTGAATGCTGTAGCATAGTGAACTGAACTGCTAATAGAGACACCTACATCTCCTATCACAGTGCCTGGTTCAAGTCCCAGCTATTCCATTCTTCTGATTCAGCTTCTTGCTAACTCACCTTGGAGGCAGTGGATGAAGACCCACTACTTGGGTTCCTGCCACCCAACCACATAGGAGAGATGGAGTCCTGGCTTTGGCCTGGCCTAGCCTTAGTTGTTGTGGCCATTTGAGGAGTGAATCCATGGATGGGTAGTTCCCTTCTTTGTCCCTTTTAACAGTGTTTGTGTTAAAATCTATTTTGTCTGATATTAAGATGGAACTCAGGAGTGACTCAGCTTAGTGACAGTCTAAGAATGTCAAGGATTAACCTTTTTCACCTCTCCAACAACCTTGGTCAGACAGCAGGGAATCACAGGACTATTTCTTACTTCTCAGTGTCAGGTTGATAGAGCCCAAAACTGAGCAGATTGTGAAGGCCCCCATCCCTAGGCCAGTGCTTGTAGATGGAGCCTCTATAATTACCCTTGTGTTAGGCAGAGACCTGAACCCTTGTGGGATATTTTTGTTTCAGCATATACCATCACCATGTGGGCCTGGCATCTGCTCCTGAGATAACACAGGGTGTAGTTAACAGTGAGACTCAGGTGTAACTTACCTTGTACCTGACTGGGAAGCTAATGAGTTGCCTCTATCACCCTTCTTCCCGCCATGGGCAGACAACAAGGAACCACAAAACTGTTTCTAGGACTCAGCACACTAGGCTGGCAAAACCCAACACTGGGCAGATCCTAACAATCCTTGTCCCAAGGCCGCTATCTGCAGATGGAGTCTCTGATTCAGTGCCAAATGAAGTTCCATGATCCTAGCTGATCAGTTTCATGTACCACCCAGCATCACTAGTGACTGGTAGAAGAGGCCTTGAGTTGTGAGTCCACTTTAACAGCAGACAGACAGACCACAATAGAGTGGGCTTTGGTCCTACCTCCCAGGTTAGATGCTCCAGGAATTATAAGCACTGTGGCATTGGTGGCCATAGGACTAGGAATCTGGACATAACCCAGCCCAACTTGTAGCCTTTTATACATGATTTCACAATTAATTCCATATGACACACCAACTGTGAGACAAACCTGAGACTGAGATTTATTTTAGGACTGAAACAGTGACACACACCAACACCAGACCTGTAACAAACCTTGCCGACTTTGGATGCCATCTAGTTCTGAATTAGCAGAAGTGTCCACAAGCTCAGAGAAAATAAGCCATCTATTTTAAATTTCTCAAAGTACAGCCACAAAGTCAGATTCAAAAATGGAAAAATACTACTGTTATGTACATGATATCATATGCCAAAAGATGTTAAGAACTCTCAAGATTCACCTAACACAACAAAATGCCAAAATCCAATCACACAGGGAATTGACATTTTAAATGCTTAGATGAAGAATTTAAAACAGCTGTTGTAAGGAAACTGAATGAACTTCAAGAGAACACAAACAGCTAAATACTTTAACAGAGAGACCTGACACAGAAATAGAAACAATTTATTTAAACCAACAAATTCTTCTACCTAAAATTATTCTATATGAAATTTAAAATGCAATGGAAGGGAACAACAGCAGAGCAGACCTAACAGAAGAATGGATCAGCGAGCTCAAACATAGGATATTTGAAAATGTACAGGAGAAAAACAAAACAAAACATCAAGAGGACTAAAGAAAACTTACAGGAACTATGGAACTACATGTGAAGAACAAATATCCAACTTACTGAGGTTCAAGAGGGACCTGAGAAAGTCAAAACAATATAAAGCATATTCAAAGAAATAATAACTAAAAAGCTTCACAATCCCAGAGAAAGATGCAACTATCCAGGTACAAATGAAGGTCAAAGATCATCAATTAGACCCCTACCTTACACAAAAATGCACTCAAATTGGATCGAAGAACTAAATCTATGACCCAAACCCTCAAATTACTAGGGAACATTGGAGAAACTGCAAGACATTGGCATAGGCAAAGACTTCTTAGAAAAGACCCCAGAAGCACAATCAAAGCCAAAATTGACAAATGGAATTACATCAAGCTGAGAAGCTTCTGCACTGCAAAGAAACACTCAGCAAAGTGAAGAGGAAACTGACAGAATGAGAGAAAACATTTGCAAACCGTGTAACTGATAAAGGCTTAACATCCAGAGTCTATAAAGAGCTCAAGAAACTCAACAACAAGACAATCCAGTTAAGAAATGGGCAAAGGACTTGAACAGGCATTTTTCAAGAGAGGAAATTCAAATGGCCAACAGACACTTGAGAAAATGCACAGGATCACTAGCCATCAGGAAAATGCAAATCAAAACCACAATGCAGTTTCACCTCACTCCAGTTAGAAAGGCTCTCATACAGAAATCAACAAAGGACAAATGCTGCCAAAGATGCGGGGGAAAAGGTACCCTGGTCCACTGTTGGTGGAAATGTACACTGGTACAGCCACTGTGGAAGACAGTATGGAGATACCTCAGAAATCTAAATACAGACCTACTATATGAGCTGGCCTTCCCATTCCTGGGAATTCACCCAAACCAAAACAAATCAGCATATGAAAGAGTTATCTGTATCCCATGCTCATTGCAGCACAGTAGCTAAGGTATGGAATCAACCCAGATGCATCAACTATTGACTGAATAAAGAAATTAAATATACACTATGGAGTACTATTCAGCTATAAAAAATGAAATCCTGTCTTTTGCAACAAGATGACACCACTGGAAACCATTATACTTAGTTAAATAAGCAAGTCCTCAAAAGAGATATCATGTTTTCCCTATCTTAGGTAACTAAGAGTGTATCTAAAGTGTAATGTATTGAAGTGAAATGGACATTTTTAGTTTTGATGGTTGTTTACAGCCTGTGTCTTCCAGTGAGGAACAGTGATTTTTTTTTCTTCATACTATTTGTTGAACTCTTTTATTTAATGTAGGTAATCATTTAGTAAATTGAGTATATACAATCATTAAGTAAACTGAAAATAGATCTTTGTAAAAATTAAGAGTAGGAATGGGAGAGGGGAGGAAAAAGGGTTAGAACATGAGCAGGAAGAAGGGTAGGGTTGGAATACCACTATGTTCCTATATCTGTATATATGAAATACATGAAACTTGTAAAACTTAAATAAAAATTTTTAATAAAAAGATCATCAACTAGATTCTACTTGACAAAGTCTACCCCAAGACATATTATAATACAGCTCTTCAAGATTAAAGACAGAAGATTCTCAAAGCTGCAGGAGAAAAGAAACACATAATACACAAACAGGTTATGTGCAGACTTCTCAAATACAACCTTACAGGCCAATAGGGAATGGGATGAGACTTTTACAGTACTGAAGAAAAAATTCTGCTAGCCAAGAATACTATACACAGCAAAGCTTTCCTCTACCTGAGGGAGAAACAAAAGAGATTACCAAACAAAAAGTGAAATAATTTGTCACCACTAGACCTGTCTTACAAGAACCGCTAAAGGCAGTACTTAAAACTAATAGCGATGCAAACAAGTAAAAATAAATAATCAAAAAGAAGAAAACTCACAGGTAAGACTATAAATTCATAGTATTTTAATATTAAACATTGTGCCTAAACCACACACATCTTTAATAAAGACCAAAAAATTAAAAACAGTGACATAAATAGGTTCATAGACATGCAATACACAGAGATAAAATGGCACATCAAATATTCAAAATGGTTGGACTATAAGTATAAAATTATTATTATGTTTTAACTATTTTTCCCTTTTCCTATATTTTTATCAATATCAAATGGCTGTCTTTTCAAATTAGTCTTTTATAACAAAATGTTTTTTGTAAGCCTTATGGTAACTACAAAGCAAAAATATAACAGGCTTACCAAAAATAAAAAGCAATCAAAGCACAGTACTAAAAAAAAAAAATCAGTTAACCACAAGGGAAGATTATAAGAGAGGGAGAAAGAAAAAAACTACAGTGAAATTAGAAAACAAGTATCAAAATGGCAATAGTTAGCATGTACCTATCAATAACTATCTTTACTGTAAGTGGAATAAATTCTGCAAGAGATGTAGAGAGACTGAATGAGTAAATAAAATAAGACCCAATCATATGCTGCTTTTAACAAACTAACATCACTATAAGGACACACATGGACTGAAAGTAAAAGGATGGAACAAGGAATTCCATGCAAACTCAAAAGAGAGAAGAGTAGCCACACTAATATCAGATAAAATATTTTAAATAAAAAAATAAAATTAAAAAATATTTTAAATAAAAAGAAACAAAGAAGGTCATTATACCAGAATAAAGGGTCAATTAGGCAGAGGAAATAACACTTGTATATACATATGCACCTGATATCAGAGCACCCAAATACATAGAGCAAATATTAGATCTAAAAGAGAGACAGACTCCAATACTCTAACAGTAGGGGACTGTAACATTCCCTTTCAGAAACCAGATTCGGGGCTGGCACTATGGCAGAGCAGGTTAAAACCCCAGCCTGCAGTGCTAGTATCCTATATGGGCACCAATTTGAGCCCCAGCTGCTCCACTTAAGATCCAGCTCCCTGTTAACGCATCTGGGAAAGCGGTGGTAGATGGCCCAACTGCTTGGGACCCTGCACCCACGTGAGAGATCCGAAAGAAGCTCCTGGTTCCTAGCTTTGGATTGGCTCAGCTCCAGCAGTTGCACCCATTTTGGGAGTGAACCAGTGGATGGAAGACCTCTTTCTGCCTCTACCTCTTTCTGTAACTCTATCTTTCAAATAAATAAATCTTTTTTTTTCTTTTTCTTTCTTTTTAAACTTTTATTTAATGAATATAAATTTCCAAAGTACAGCTTATGGATTACAATCGCTTCCCCCCCATAACGTCCCTCCCACCCGCAACCCTCCCGTTTCCCACTCCCTCTCCCCTTCCATTCACATCAAGATTCATTTTCGATTCTCTTTATATACAGAATATCAGTTAAATCTTTAAAAAAAAAAAAAGAAGGAACTCATCCAGATTTCCAGAGAGAAAATCAAGAGACAGAAGATTAAATCATATCCTCGAGCAACTGGAGCTAACAGACATCTACACAATGTCCCATCTAACAGATGCAGAATACACAATCTCCCCAACAATGTAGTCCATATAATAGGACACAAAATATGTCTCAACATATTTTAAAGAGTAGAAACCATGCTTAATACCTTTTCAGATGACAAGTGTAATGAAATTAGAAACAACAAAAGACTTTAGAAAATAGATACACGGAAATTAAACAACTTACTCCTGAATAATGGAACAAGGAAGAAATTAAGATTAAAATTTTTCTTGGGGCTGGCACTGAGCTGCCACCTGCATTGCCAGCATCCCAAATGGGTGCTGGTTCGTGTTCCAGCTACTGCACTTCCAATCCAGCTCTCTACTAAGGGCCTGAGAGAAGCAGCAGAAGATGGCCTAAGTGCATGGGCCCTTGTTACCCACATGGGAGACCTGGAAAAAGCTTCTGGCTTCAGCCTGGCCCAGCCCTGGCCATTGTGGCCATCATAAGAAGTGACCCAGAGGATGGAAAAATCTCTCTCCCCACCTCTATTTCTCATTGTAACTCTTTCAAACATATAAGTAAGCTTTTTAAAAAAAAAATGTCTTGATGGCCAGCGCCACAGCTCAATAGGCTAATCCTCCGCCTGCGGCACCGGCACCCCAGGTTCTAGTCCCATTTGGGGCGCCGGATTCTGTCCCGGTCGCTCCTCTTCCTGTCCAGCTCTCTGCTGTGGTCGGGGAGTGCAGTGGAGGATGGCCCAGGTGCTTGGGCCCTGCACCCACATGGGAGACCAGGAGAAGCACCTGGCTCCTGGCTTTGGATCGGCATGGTGCACCGGCCACAGCAGCCATTGAGGGGTGAACCAACAGAAAAAGGAAGACCTTTCTCTTTCTCACTGTCCACTCTGCTTGTCAAAAAAAAAAAAAAAAAAAAAAAAAAAAAGAATATGCTTTAGAGAAAGGACAGTCCCCGGTTGCCCCTCTTCCAGGCCAGCTCTCTGCTGTGGCCAGGGAGTGCAGTGGAGGATGGCCCAAGTCCTTGGGCCCTGCACCCACATGGGAGACCAGGAGAAGCACCTGGCTCCTGCCTTCGGATCAGCGCTATGCGCCGGTCACAGCGCGCTGGCCACGACAGCCATTGGAGAGTGAACCAACGGCAAAAAGGAAGACCTTTCTCTCTGTCTGTCTCTCTCTCAAGTCCACTCTACCTGTCAAAAAAAAAAAAAAAAAAAAAAGGACAGTCTCTTCAATAAACAGTGCTAGGAGAATTATACATCCAAATGCAGAATTTTCTCACTATGTATAAAAATCAACTCCAAATGCATCAAATGCCTAAATGGAAGATTTGAAACTCTGAAGCTAATAGAAGAAAACAGGGGAAATCTTCAGGATATTGGAATAAGCAAGAATTTTTTTAAATTAGACACCAAAAGCACTGCAAAAAAAAAAAAAGTAAAATTAGACAAATGGAATTTCATCAAAAAAGCTTATTCAAAGCAAAGGAAACAACCAACAGAATGAAAAAAACATCCTAAAAAATGGGAGAAAATATTTTCCACTAGATGTCTGACAAGGTAGGTTAATAACCAGAATACTCAAACAACTCAGTATCAAAAAAGAAGCAAATTTAAAAATGGGCAGTAGATCCAAACATATTTCTCAGAGGAAGACATATAATCAACAGATATATGAAAAAATGCTGAGCACAGATCATTAGGAAATTGCAAACAAAAACCATAATGAAATATCAAATCACTCCAGTTACACTGTGACCAGAAAGACAAAAAGTAACAAGTGTTGGTGAGGTTGTGGGAAAAAGGAATCACTTGCATGTATTGGTGAGATAAGAATTTAGTACAGCCATTGTGGAAAAGAATATGGAGGTCCATCATAAAATTAAAAAATAGAAGTACCATATTAACTAGCAATCCCACTAGTAGTATATATCCAAAGTAAATGAAATCATTCTATCAAAGAGACATCTGTACTCCCATGTTTCTTGCAGCACTATTCACAATGTCCATCAACTGATGAGTGGACAAAGAAAATGTGGTACAAATGCACAATGGAATACTATCCAGTTACTAAAAAAATAAATAAAAAGATGACATCTTGTTCTTTGCAACAACATGAATGGAACTGGAGGTGATCATGTTAAGTGAACTGAGGCAAGCACAGCGTGACTAAAACCACAGGATCTCTTAATAGTTGCTAAAGGATACAGAGGGAACGAGGAGAGGGAGTTGGAAAAAGGTTGATTAATAGGTGCTAATACTTAGACAGGAATGAAAAGTTT
Organism: Oryctolagus cuniculus; assembly: GCF_964237555.1. Lineage (NCBI taxonomy): Eukaryota > Metazoa > Chordata > Mammalia > Lagomorpha > Leporidae > Oryctolagus > Oryctolagus cuniculus. The sequence continues at coordinate 154,230,331 of NC_091433.1, forward strand.
AGTGTTCTATTGCACAGTGGGGTGACTATTAGATATTAATCATGTTCTGCATATTTTTCCCCAAAAGACTAGAAGAAAGGATTTTGAATATTTTCAACATAAATGTTAAATATTTTATGATATAAATGTATACACAAATTAGACATTATACAATATATCCATGTACCAAAACATTACATGGTACCCTATAAACACATATAATTTTATGTGCCAATTAAATATTTTTAAATTTTTTAAGAATAATTAAACATTCAACAGCAGTTCATGATTTTAAAAAACCCTTTGCAGAGTATGTTAAAACAAATTTTCTCTAGCTGATGAACCACATCTATAGAAAAACCTATTGCTAACACAGTGCTTAACAATGGAGCCAGTGCTGCGGCATAGACGGTTAAGCCTTTGTCTGCAGAGCCAGCATACCATGCAGGTGTTAGTTCAGTCCTGGCTGCGACACGCCTGATCCAGCTTCCTGATAATGTTACTGGGAAAGCAGTGGAAGATGGCCCAAGTACCTAGGCCCCTGCACCCACATGGGAGACCAGGAATAAGCTCCTGGCTCCTGGCTGCAGCCTGGCCCAACCCTGGCCATTTCAGCCATTTGTGGAGTGAACCAGCGAATGGAAGATATCTCTCTATTTCTGCTTTAAAAATGAATAATATAAAAATACTTAATGATGAAAGACTAAATGCTTTACCGTAAGATCAAAGGCAAGATATCTGCTGTCAGAACTCCTTTTTAATTTTCTACTGTAGTTCTTAATCAGTGCAAGAGGCAAGAAAAAAAAATATTGACTTGGAAGAAATAAATTTATTCTAATCCCAAAAACAGATGATTGCCTACCTAACACAATGCCAAGAACTATAAAAAATAACTACCAAAACTAAACACTGGGCTTCACAAAGTCACAGGATATAAGGTCAATTTAGAAAACTCCAATTTGTGTGTTTATGGCATCAATAATTTAGAAAGTGATGTTTTAGACCAGTATCACCTATAGCAGCAAGAGAAAAACAATTCATCCAGATCCAAAGGATCCTTCAAATAAGTAAGTAAATCTTAAAAAAATAATAATACAAGGGCCTGTATTATTGTGTAGCAGGTTTCGCTTCCACCTGTGAAGCTGGCATCACATATGGGCATCAGTTAAACACTCCGCTGCTCCACTTCTGATCCAGCTCCCTGCTAATGTGCCTGGGAAACAGTGGAAGATGGCCCAAGTGCTTGAGACCCTGCACCCATGTGGGAGACCAAGAAGAAGCTCCTGACCATCCTGGCCCAGTGCTGGCTGTTGCAGACATTTGGGGAACAAATCGAAGATCCCTCTCTCTCTGACCTCCTAATTTTAAGATTTACTTATTTATTTGAAAGTCAGAGCTACACAGATAGAGGAGAGGCAGAGAGACACAGAGAGGTCCTTCATCCGATGGTTCACTCCCCAATTGGCCGTAATGGCCAGAGCTGTGCCAGGAGCTTCCTCCGGGTCTCCCACGCGGGTACAGGGCCCCAAGGACTTGGGCCATCTTCCACTGCTTTCCTAGGCCACAGCAGAAAACTGGAATGGAAGTGGAGCAGCTGGGTCTCAAACCAGTGCCCATATGGGATGCTGGCACCCCAGGCCAGGGCGTTAACCTGCTGTGTCACAGTGCTGGCCCCTCACCTCCTAACTCTTTCAAATAAATTTTAAGAATCTTTTAAAAAAATTCAAAAGAGAATACTACAAACACTTGTATGCAACAAAATGTATAACTTAGATGAAATGGAGAAAACCCTGGAAAGACAAACTACTAACAATAAATCATGAAGAAACAAAAATCTGGACAGGTAATCTAACTAGTAAGGCAACTGAATTAGCAATCAAAAACCTCCCTACAAATAAAAACCCAGAACCAGACAGCTTCACTGGAGAACTGTATCAAACATTTTTAAAAGAACACTGATCCGGCCGGCGCCGTGGCTCACTAGGCTAATCCTCCGCCTAGTGGCGCCGGCACACCAGGTTCTAGTCCCAGTCTGGGCGCCGGATTCTGTCCCGGTTGCCCCTCTTCCAGGCCAGCCCTCTGCTGTGGCCAGGGAGTGCAGTGGAGGATGGCCCAGGTGCTTGGGCCCTGCACCCCATGGGAGACCAGGAAAAGCACCTGGCTCCTGGCTCCTGCCATCAGATCAGCGCGGTGCGCCGGCCGCAGCGCGCCGGCCTCGGCGGCCATTGGAGGGTGAACCAACGGCAAAGGAAGACCTTTCTCTCTCTCTCTCTCACTGTCCACTCTGCCTGTCAAAAAAAAAAAAAAAAAAAAAAAAAAAAACACTGATCCTCCTCACACTCTCCTGAAAAACTGAAGAGAAATGATCACCTCCAAACTCATTTTACTAGGCCAGCATTACCCTAATTCCAAACCTAGGCAAAAACATTACAAGAAAAACTACAAACCAACATCCCTGATGAGTAATAATGCAAAAATCCTCAACAAAAAACTACTAAGAAAATTCAACAGTACATTATAAGGAATCCACACCATGAACAAATGAAACTTATCCCTGTGATGAAAGAATGGTTCAAAAAGCAATCATATGTAACACTGAAATCTTTGAAGCTTTTCTCTAACATTAGAAATACAGCAAGGATGTCTGCTTTGAACACTTCTATTCACCACAGTACTATAAGTTCTAGTTAGAACAAGTAGGCAGGAAAAAAAAAAACCTCCAAATTGGAAGTAAAATAGTAAAATTATTGCTATTCACAGATTACATGATTTCATATGTAGAAAACGCTCAAGATTTTACAGACATACACAAAGTCTAGAATAAATCAATTCTGCAAATTTATAGGATATAAAATTAATACACAAAATATAGTCACATTTCTATACATCAACAATTAACCTAAAACTGAAATTAGGAAAACAATTTCCTTTACATTAGCATTGAAAAGAAGACAACACTTACAAGGAGGCAAAAGACTTGATACTGAAAACTACAAAATGTTGCCATAAGAAATTAAAGACATAAATAAAAAGACATACCAAGTTCATTAGAAGACTTAATACCCATAAGATGTCAATACCACCCAGAACCATCTAAATAGCTCATGCAATTCCTATCAAAATTCCAAGAGTATTTACAGAAATGGAAAAATACATGCTAAAATTTATACAAAGTTTCAAGGGACCCCAACTGTCCACTCTGCCTGTCAAAAAAAATAAAAAAATTAAAAAAAAAACAATTTTGTAAAAGAAAAATTAAGCAGAGGTCTTACACTTCCCAATTTCAAAACTATAAAACTACAATAATGAAAACAGTATAGCCGGCGCCGTGGCTCAATAGGCTAATCCTCCGCCTTGCGGCGCTGGCACACCGGGTTCTAGTCCCGGTCGGGGCGCCGGATTCTGTCCCGGTTGCCCCTCTTCCAGGCCAGCTCTCTGCTATGGCCTGGGAGTGCAGTGGAGGATGGCCCAAGTGCTTGGGCCCTGCACCCCATGGGAGACCAGGATAAGTACCTGGCTCCTGCCATCGGATCAGCACGGTGCCATTAGAGGGTGAACCAATGGCAAAAGGAAGACCTTTCTCTCTGTCTCTCTCACTGTCTACTCTGCCTGTCAAAAAGGGAAAAAAAAAAAAAAAAGAAAAGAAAAGAAAAGAAAACAGTATAGTACTGGCCCAAAAGCAGACATACAGACCAATGTAACATAGACCCCAGAAATAAACTGTCATATATATGGTCAAGACCATTCAACGCGGGAATTGATAGTTAACCAATACTGCTGGGAAAACTAGTATCCACATGCAAAGAACTAAGCTGGACCTTTATGTATATACTATATACAAAATCTAACTCAAAACAGATCAAAAGACTAAACAGAAGCGCTAAACTGTAAAACTGTTAGAAGAAAATTCAGGGGGAAACCTCCATGACTGGATTTCACAGTGATTTCTTGACTATGACATCAAGAAGTATAGGCAACAAAAGGGGAAAAAAGTAACAGAAAAAATAGATTTGTCAAAATTATAAACTTTCGTGCTTCAAAAGACACTCTCAACAGAGTGGAAAGGCAACCCATGGAATGAAAATGACTTGTAAATCATGTTAATATTTCAATATATTAAGAACTACACTTCAACCACAAAAAAATAAAAGTCCAATGAATGCACAAATGAGCTGATTAGATATTTCTCCAAAAATGAGATATGAATGGCCAGTAGGTTCATAAAAAGATGTTAAACAATAGTAAATGCTTGTCAATACCCTGAAACACAACTTAAAATCTATTAGAACAGCAATTTTTTGAAAAAAATCAGAAAATATGTCTTGGCATAGATGTGGAAAAACTGGAACCTTTGTGCACTGCTGGTGGGAATGTAAAATGGTACAGCCTCTGTGGAAAGCAGTATGGCAGTTTCTAATAAAATAAACTAGAACTGCCATGTGAACTTCCACTTCTGAATGTACTTGTATAGCCAAAAGAAAACAGGAACTCAGAGATATTCATGCATCATATTTATAGACGCATTATTCTCAGTAGTCAAAAAGTAGAAACAACCCTGAAGTGTCCATAGACAGACAAAGAATTTAAAAAAAGAAAAACTGTGGTATAGACATACAATGGGTTATTATTCAGCCTCAAAAGAGAGGAAAATTTTGACACATGCTACAAGATATATGAACCTTGAAGACATCACACTAAATGAAAAGGTCCTAAAGGGCAAATACTGTCTCATTCCACTTACACAAGGTAGTCAAACTCAAAGTGACAGAAAATAGAATGACGGCTGCCAGGTACTGGGGCAAGTGAGAAAGGGAGAATTTTGTTTAATGAGCAGGGAGTCTGAGCTTGGGAAGATGAAAAATTTTGAGAGATAAGTGGTGGAAATGGCTGCACAGTGTGAATGTACTTACCTCACTGACCTATACAGCTAAAAATGGTTAAAATGACAAATGCTTATGCTATATATTTTTTATCACATGGTAAAAATAGAACAGGAAAAATCAATGGTGATAACATACTGTCAAGTAAATGGTGAAACTGACAGAGTACTGGTAGCAACATTGATACCACAACTGGCACAATCTCTTTTGGAAATATTCTGGGAATATATTTCAAGTACCTCAGAAATGTTTATGGTTTTTCTTTAATAATCCAACCTTTTAAAAAAGTATCTTAAAAACAATGCAAATGAAGTTTAAAATAGCATAAAGATGTTTTATGTTTTTAAAGCACCATTTAAAATGGCACGCAAAACCATGAACTATGTACCTAAAAATATAACAGAATATATGCAATATGTGTATGATGAAAACTAGAAAATATTAGTGAAAAAGCCAAAGACTCAATATTTCATCTAGATTCAACACAACTCAAATCCTAGCAACTTCTTTTAGAAAATGACAAGCTCATTCCAACAGCTACATGGAAACACAAAGTGACCTTAAGAGCAACAATTTTGAAAATGAAGAACAAATTTGAGACTCACACTTTCTTAATGTCCAGACTTCCTATGAACCTACCACAATCAAGACAGGGTAGTACTTGTGAAAAGAAATGCAAGCCAATGTGTGTATCTGTGTGTGTGTGTGTGTGTGTGTGTGTGTGATGGAGATCAGGGAGGGGAGGCAGGAAGTAGGGTTAGGCAACTGGCTCAGCAGTTAAATTGACATTTGGGATACCAAATCCCTATCAGCATGCCTGACTCAAGTTCCAGCTCTTCTACCTTCTGATCCAACTTCCTGCTAATTTGCATCCTGGGAGGTGGCAAATAAAAATAAAAAAAATGGCTCAAGTATTTGAGTCCCTGCCACCCACATGGGGGATCCAGGTTGAGTTCCAGGCTCCTGACTTCAGCCTGGCCGAGCCCTGGATGTTGCAGGCAGTTAGGGTAAGCAGCAGCACATGGAAGATTTCTGTTTCTGTCTGTCTCTTCCTCTGCCTTTCAAATAAAAAAATTTTAATTTTGTTTCCTTATTAAAAAAAATACAGATTACTGAAACAAAATGAATGTCCAGAAATAAATCAATACAGATAGTGACTGACGTTCATTAAAGATGAACTGCTTTACATACTTAACATGTTTTAGACAACTCAATAAACACTGAACAGTCTTTAACAGCTAAGGCTAAAACAACCACTCATATGAAAAACAAACAAGCAAATAAAAAAACCAATGAACCTACATCCTAACCTTGCACCAAATACAAAAAGGAATCCAGAATAGACCGCAGACCTAAGTGTCAAGCCTGCAACTGTGAAATAGTTACACAAAAAAAAATTAGAAAAAAATGTTTTCAACCTTCGTTAGGTAAGATACATAAAAGTAATACACTGGAGTTCATCAAAATCACAAAGTGCTCTCTAAAAGACAGTGTCAAACAGCAAAGTGTGAGGCAACTACAAATCTTATATGGTTTTGGAACAAAAACAAAATCTACCCCATATGCTGGTTGAAATAGTTACATTAGAAATGAGTTTGACAGTTTCTCATAGACACATATCATATGATCGAACAATCTCACTCATAGGTAGCTACTCAAAAAGGGTACACATGTACATGCACACGTACACACCCTGCATATAAATATTTTCCGGGTCTTTATTCACAAAAGCCAAAAAGTACTAACAACCCAAATGTCCAACTGGTAAGCAAACTGTGGTCCATTCACATAATGAAACATACTGATACATGCAACAATATGAATGAATCCCAAATACCTTATACAAAAGCTAAATACTGCATAGTTGTATTTGCCTGAAAGTCTGAGAAAGGTAAATGTGTACCAAAAGAAAATATCAGTGATGGCTAGGGACGGGGGATACAAGTGGAGTACTGTCTACAAAGACAATGAGGAAACTTGGGGGCTGTAGAAATGTTCTCTATCTCAGTTGTGGTAGTTGTATATAATTTACTGTGTTTGTCAAAACTAATACTGTGGGGCCAGCACTGTAGCATAGTACTTAAGTCTCTGCATGTGGTATCAGCATCCCATGTGGACACCAGTTCAAATCCTGCTGCTCCACTTCCGATCCAGCTCCCTGATGATGGTCCAAGTCCTTGGACCCCGGCCCCCACATGGTAGACCCAGAAGAGGTTTTTGGGTCCTGGCTTCGGATCAGCCCAGCTCTAGCCATTGTGGTCATTTGGGGAGTGAACCAGCAGAAGGAAGACCTCCCTCTCTCTCTGTTGCTCCCTCTATCTGCAACTCTGCCTCTCAAATAGATAAATAAATCTTTAAAAAAAAAAAAAAAAAAGCTAATACTGTACACTTAAAAAGGGTGAATTTTTTTTTTTACAGATTTAGTCCTGGACCTACATAGCAAAGTTGACTTCTCATTTTAATAACAAGAACTGAAAAACCTTAAATCACAAGATCTTTTGTTGCAAAATGAATCAGAGTTCCTTTGCTGCTTTGCCAGATAAATTTAAGCTAATAAAGATTCCACAACTCTTCTCATTGAATTCATGTAGTATCATGTGATTTTCCTTAAATTAGTGAAGACCTCTTTACTTCGAGAGATGATTACAAATACAGGTTCAATAACAGTGTTTTGTTTTTCTTAACTTCTTTCTTAGAAAGCATTTCCAACAAGCATTGGAAAGTGCACGATTCCCTGTCTCCAATCTCAGAGCAGTACTGTAACCAAAATAGCCAGTAGGTTTGCAGCAACATCCATAGTCGATGCTGCAAGATCAGGAACAAAAAGATTCAAGTCTCTCACATAGCCAAACACCTGCTACATAGATCATCAATGACTCCTCTTGATCAGCCTGTTATGAGAGGGCTTTGTTCGCTCTCCAAGATAGTAAACGTCATCCCCAAGGATTAAGCAAGGGCTTCACACATTGTCCTCTGGAAAGCCAGAAAAATTCTGCATAAAGAATTTAACATTTTGCCCACATTTTTTGATAAATGTCTTAGGAAGACAATAATTCAAAACCATGGCTCTAATGTATTTGAATTTTATGTCGGCCGACGAGACTTCTTTTAGAATTATTGGCTGTGTCTGAGCACTAATGCATGCCACGTCTGCTGAAACAGACAGCCAGACTTTCTTCAGAGAAGCAGCAGAACTACGCCTTGCCAAGTATCGCAGCCGCTTCATCAGTGTACAGAGGACAAAATTTTGCTAAGCAAATAATAAACAAATCTTTTATTACAAAGATGTCAATTTGCTGTTTACAAAAGAAAGGAAGGTGGGAAGGGCTCACAACAGCATTCTTTGATGGTGTCAGTGTGCAAATAAAGATTAAAATCAGATACTGGCAGTCCTACGAAGCATCAGTATTTTTATCTTGTTGAATGTTAAAGTCACTATTGATTCTTCCATGAATTTCAACCAAATGTGAAAAAATGTCAACAGTTCTAATGCAGATGATGTCATCTTCCAGACACTGCTTCAATTTTCTTCCTCTGCTGTAAAGCAACTTGGCTCAGTGATGTCCCAGATTCTCTGCTTCGCCAAGATGTCTGAAATTCTATGTGGCTTCTGTGGCTGGGTAGTGAATTAGCAAATACATAGGATGCTTCAACATAAAGTTTTGTTCTCAAATCCACCTTCCAACTTTTTCTATCATTAGAGGAAAGCTGAAATTGAATCACATTTTTCCAACAGCTAGTAAGGACTGAGAGGGCTTTGCATCCAAGGGTGGCAATGAATATAAAACAAGAGAAATGGAAGATATAATGCACATTTTCTGCCCATTTCCAACCTAAACTATGTCAAATTCAGTGACCTACAATCATAATGACAGGTCAAATATTCTTTCATCCTTAGGAATTTAATCCAGATCTCTCCCTCGTAATATAGTGACCTCTCTGCTCTTACTGGCATGAAATGTCCCTGAATGTATTTTCACAAAGGCAAAAAATATTTGTCAAATTGCTTTTATTCTTTAAAGAAAAAGTCACATACCTGCTGTAAAAATCTCTGGAGGTGCCAGTATTGTGGCACAGCAGGTTAAGCTGCCATCAGCAATGCCAGAATCCTATATGGGCACCAGTTCAAATCTCTGGCTACCCTGCTTCCAATCCAGCTCCCTGCTAATGTGCCTGGAGAAACAGTGGGAGATGGCCCACTATATGGGCCCCTGCACCTACTTGGGATTCCCAGATAAAGCTCCAGGCTCCTGTTTTCAGCCTGTCCCAGCCCAGGCCATCACAGTAATTTGGGAAGTGAACCAGCAGATGGAAAAATCTTTCTTCCTTCTCTTTATAATTCTCCCCCTCAGATAAATAAAATAAATCTAATATAAAAATAAAAATATCTAGAGATATTAATTTAGAATTAGCATTTAGGGACTCAAAAATTTCTTTCAATTTAAGTGAATTCTAAACTCAAATAACTGCTGATATGACATCTTTTGGAGAAATAACAGTACAGATTTGGAAGAAAAATGAAACTCTTACTTGAAGTTATACATATCCTAGTATCCCTCCACTCCTTGCCTTTTTTTTTTTTTTTTTTTTTTTACTTATTGATTTGAGCTACCTCAGTAGTTCCTAACATTGACTACAATTAAAGTCACCTCAGAAGTTCTTAAATACTGATGACTGAACCCTACCCCTTAAGAATGAAATCTAAATCTCCAGGAGCAGACTTGAACTATTTTAATGCCCCAGTGATCCCAATATTCAGCTAAGGTTGATAACTACTGAGGAAAAATTAAACCCTAATAAGAAATCCTATTCTTTAAAAACTTATTTTAATATATCTTTTAACTACATTAGGACAGACTCAGATTTAAGGTGCTACAACAACACAGAAGAGCCACACTCAATCAAGTAACAGTAGAAAAGCAATGAAATTTTCTGGAGGAGATAATAAATGGATAAGTAGGAATTAACCAGAGGAAAGGATCAAGAACAATGGATTTTTTTCCTAAAAAGACAAAGATGTAGGAAACCACACAGAGAATCGCTCACCACACAGCGTTCCCAATAAAGTAGTCTGCATACAAGGAAGGAGGAACAAACAGGGAGGTCCTTTCATCAGGAGCTTGAACTTTATTCATCCTGTAGGTGACTGGAAGTCAGGAATGTGTCAGGCAGAGGAAAGACACAGTCAGGCTGCCTTTGGACAGACCTCTGGAAGCCACAAGCAAGAGAGAAAACAGCAAACACACACTGAGTGCTCACCATTGCCTTGACTAATCCCCTACCACCACCACCAGGCTATGGTAATCACCATTATCTTTATTTTACAAATGCATAATTCGCCCAAGTCACATGGTTACAAAGGGGATGGAGCAAGGATTCAAAATAATCCTGATCCTTGAAGCCTGGGCCTTTAACCTCTAGGATGGATGGACGGGGAGTGGAATAAGAAACAGCAGAGGCCCACAGGCTGACAACATAGGAAATTGTTGTGTTAGCCTACATGAAAGACAATTAGAGCAACAAGAGCAGGGGGGGGAAAAAGGGAATAGAGTCTAGAAATATCTACACATTTTAAATTCTAAGTACTCCTGCCACCCATATGGGAAACCTGAATGGAGTTCCAGACTACTGGCTTCATTCTGGTCCAACCCCAGCTGTTGTGGCCATCTAGGGAGTGAACTAGCAGGTGAAAGATCTTTTTCTTTGTCCCTCCTCTGTCAGTCTATAAACATTTATAAAAAACAACATGTATATTTTGTAGTTGGGTAGAATGTTCTCTAAATTCCTAGTGAATCGAGTTGTTTAATAATGATTTTCATGTCTTCCATATTCTTTCTGATTGGGTACTTGTGCTACCAATTTAACATTTATCAATATTAAAAATCTCAACTAAAATAATAAATTTTAGAAATTATCAAAGTCACACAATTCAGCATTAAAAAGGAGTGAAATTCTGACACATACTACAACATGGATGAAACTTGAAACTATCATTCCAAAAGAAATAAGCCAGTCACAAAAGGACAAATTATGACTCTATTAAGGTACTAGAATAGTCAAATTCATGTAGACAGGAAACAGAAGTTATAAGAGGCTGAATCAAATGTTGTCAGGCGTATATTTTATAAAATAGTAAGCATGATAAGAATGCTAAACCTGCACAGATGCTTCAGATCTCTGGTGATCTACAACACAGGAAAATAAACAAGTATTAGCTAAATACAATTTGCTTTAAACTATAAAAAACTCTCCATAAATTTTGAAAGTAAGATCAGCATAAGCATACCAGATTGCTGACTACTTTAAAGGTATCCTAAAATAAAAAGATATTTTATAAAGTAAATGTTCTTAATGTTTACATGTTTATGTTTTAGACATATACCTATTTTAAAACCCACAAATCAGTTGTAAGAAAAGTCACCCAATGTATAACAAGCTCACAATGCATAATAGCACTAATCTAAGGCTTACTATGGTGCCAGAAACATTGTCTCTAACAATTCTGAAACTTACAAAGTTGGTACTATGACCAGCCCACTCAATTTCAGTGTATTTTAGATACTAATGCTACATGCTTGCTTATAAATAGTTAATCTGGAATTTGAACCTGTTGTGGTTTCAAAGCTCAAGCTCTAAACCACTTTCTAAAGAATCCTTGATTAATGTCCCTTAACTAATATATTTTCTCATATCAGAAGAAGTACATGATGACATCTACCAAGTAACAGTAGACCTTGACTCATCACACCCAAAATAAGCCAAGTTCATACAGAATCCAAGATAAAAATGCCTCTAAAAGTAGTAAGTGATGAAAACACATACATTTTAAATTTAGTTCTTTTACCTCAAACCAAATATTTCATAATTACTTTACCCTACATTTATTTTCAAAATTTTATATACAGAGTACTTCAAATAATTTGTGAAAATGGAATTAAAAGTTATTTTTGTGCATCAGTTGTTTTAAAAGATTTGTTTGAAATGCAGAGTTAAACAAAGACAGAGAGACCAATCTTCCATCTGCTGGTTCACTCCCACAATGGCTGCAAAGCCAGGAACTCCATCCTGCTCTCCCATGTGAATGGCAGGGACCCGAGGACTTGAGCCATGTAACACTGCCCTCCCTTGCTCATTAGCAGGGAATTGGATTGAAAGTGGAGCAACTGGGACTTGTACAGCAACCATATGGGATGCTGACAGCACAGGTAGCGGTTTAACCCACTGCATTACAGTGCTAGCCCCTGTGCAACAATTTTGAAATCCATACATACAAGGGGCTTCAAAAGTTCACAGAGGGTAAAGCATTTATCCTAGTGGTTAAGATGCCTGTGTCCCATATCACAGTACCTGAGTTCTTTCCCCAGCTCCACTTCCTGACTCCAGCTCCCTGCCAATGCAGACCCTGAGTGGCAGTAGTGGTGGTTCAAGTAATTGGGTTCCTGCCAGTGAAATGGTGGATCTGGATTGCATCCTAGAGCCAAGCTTTGTCTCCAGCCCACCCCTGGCCACTACAGGCATTTAGGGGACATATCAGTAAATGAAAGCATTGTCTGTCTCTCAAATAATGTTGTTTTTTTTTTTTTTTAAGTTCATAGAACAAATACTTGGACCCCTGCCACTCATAGGAAACCTGTGTGGAGTTCCAGGCTCCTGGCTTTGGCCTGAGCCAGACCTGGCCATTTGAGTAGTGAACCAGGTAGAAGATATATCTGGCTATTCATCTGTCTATCTCTCTCTCTCCCTACCCGTAACCCACCCTCTGAGGGCTAGGGGCTGCCGCTGTGGTGCCACAGGTTAAGCTACCATTTGCTATGCAAGCATCCCTTGTAAGCACTGGTTGGAGTTCTAGCTGCTCCACTTCTAATGTGTCTGGGAAAGCAGAGGAAGACAGCCCAAGGGCTTGGGCCCCTGCATCCACATGGGAGACCTGGATGGAGCTCCAGTCTCCAGGCCCATCCCTACCTATTGCAGCCATTTGGGAAGTGAACCAATGGATCTAAGAGCAATATTTCTCTCTCTCTCTCTCTTTCAAATTAATTAACTTGTTTTAAAAAATAAAAGAACTGACAGTTATATTTAAAACAATAATAAAGAAATTATCTTTTAGAGGAAAAAACAAAACATATCATTCTGACTAAACTCAAAGCTTTTTAAAAAACTCAGGATGCCCATCACTGGCCACTGTTCCCCAACCAAAAAGCTGGACAGTGAACTATACCTTCTCTGAGACAGGCAGACTGCAGGGTTCCTCTGTATTTCTTGGTTGCTTTGCTGAATCACATCCATACATCTTGTTTTTAAGAATGTGAAGCTGAGCGTCACCATGCTGGCGGGAAGCCCCCTGAGGGCTTGTGGAGAGGGGCCCACCACGCAGATTTTGAGTCATGCTGGTTGAAACACGCAGCCCTGAATCCACAGTAGAATCTGTCTCCAAGACGTGCGAGGGAAAAGCACCACCTGGAAGATGGCTGCACAGAGAGCTCCCCTGCTGACTCCGCAAAGCTTCAGACGTAACTGTACGCTCAGTTGCAGGAGGCACAACCACATCACTGGTGCCAGTTTCTAAGTGCTTCCTCCTCCCAGGGGCAGAACACAGAAGCGTAGGTTGTTGCAGCACAGTCTCCACTCGCTGTGAGTTCTCAGTAGTTGCCTGAAGAGTGCATGGGCTCAGGGGCGGAACACTGGTGGGTATTACCGAGGGCTGCCCAGGCTGCAGTACTTGCTGGATTGGATGCTGAAGCACACCTGTCCTTCCCGAGGTCTGTGTCACCACAATCGGTACACTGACTTTATAAAGGTGACCTAACAAGAGCAGAAACGTAAACTAAGTACAATAGAACTCTAACCTCCTTCGAAAAACAATCTCACCAATGTTACTCCAGGTGTTTTTCTTTTATTGTTCAGATTTCTTTGTGTTTTCTACAATAAATGTGTCCTACTCTTGATTTTGTTAAGGGCACCTGTTTTATGTCTAGCATTTTTCCCACGAATGCTTATATGGCACATCCTGAGATACATGATCTTGAGATACACCAATATTTATCCATGAACTTTTCTCATGGTTTGATAAATTGTTATCAACCCCAAAGGAGATTTTAAAAAACATCATCATGTAGACTGTATCTGAAATATTTAAGAGATAATACAGCAACTAAAGACAAGGTTATAAAAAAGAATTTCATAATTTCAAAACTTAACAAAATTCTTCTAAAACAATTCTGAAAAGGAGAAAAAGGAATTTTTCTTTGAGCACCGAGTTTGCTCTTTTACTCGGTCTTTTCAACAACCCAAAATTAGGTGCGATACTCTTTCAACTCAAAAGACAGTGCTGAAAAGCACGGGTTGCTTAACCTCCAAACTTTCTGGTGTCCTTCCTAGTAGGCCTTGTAACCGCCAGACAGAAAGGAAGCACAGATTGATCAACCTAACCTTTACCTTTCTTCTTCTTCTTTTTTTTTTTTTTTTTTTTTTGACAGGCAGAGTGGACAGTGAGAGAGAAAGAGAGAGAGGTCTTCCTTTGCCGTTGGTTCACCCTCCAATGGCCACTGCTGCCGGTGCGCTGCAGCCGGCGCACCGCGCTGATCCAATGGCAGGAGCCAGGTACTTATCCTGGTCTCCCATGGGGTGCAGGGCCCAAGCACTTGGGCCATCCTCCACTGCACTTCCCTGGCCACAGCAGAGAGCTGGCCTGGAAGAGGGGCAACCGGGACAGAATCCGGCGCCCCGACTGGGACTAGAACCCAGTGTGCTGGCGCCGCAAGGCAGAGGATTAGCCTAGTGAGCTGCGGCGCCGGCTACCTTTCTTCTTGCTTAGAGCTAGCAGGCGCACAGATACGTCATGTCGCATTGGCTAAAATTTAGGTAGCTTATTTAAAATTATAGAAGATATAAGTAAATATATACAGAGCACCTTATATAATGTTGGGGAAGAACTGGAAATAAAATACAGGGCAGCCCTAGTACAACGGATTTTGTGATAGACTGCCTTGACAGCAGTAATAACTACCACCAATTCTTACTTTTAAATTGGTTTTACTAAAAGTTCTAAACTTCTGGCACATTTATTAAAAATCAAGTTTCTCAATGTCTACAAGTTAGCATCAATGCTAAAAGCAAAATATTCCTAGGATGTATTCTTACCAGATGCAGTCTGTAGCGTCACACCTGCTGGCACATGAATAGGATAACCAGGAAAAGTCAGGTTTGCATTGCAATTTGAGGTGCCCTAAATAAAAGCAATTTATATTAGAAGTATTAGGAAAAGTCTCTCTACTCAGATGTGTTTACCCCGATATCAAAAGGGCTCAAAACATCTGATTCCAGACAACAGGAAAACAGTTTGACAAACCAAAGATTTAATATGAGGGCTCAGTTCTTGGAATGAAACAGCTTTTTAATATTTGATTTGGATCATCATTAAGATCAAGAGGAACTCTGTTCTACAAGTATTAGTCGAGAATCCAGTAAGTCTTTTAAAAGAAAAAAAAAAGATTTATTTGAAAAGCAAAGTGACAGAGTATAAGGGAGTAAAGAAGAGAAGGGGATAGAAAGAGAAAGATCTTCCACCAGCTGAGGCAGGCCAAAGCCAAGAGCCAGGAATTACATTCTGGTCTTCCAGATGGGTGGCAGGAGCCCAGTTACTTTGGCCATCTTTCCCTGCCTTCCTACTCACATTAGCAGGGAGCTGGATCAGAAACAGAGTAGACAACACTCGGACCAGCATTCAAATACGGGATGCCATTATCTTAAGAGGTAGCTTAACTCACTATACCACAACACCAGCTCAAAGCCAGCAAGTTTTTTTTTGTTTGTTTTGTTTTGTTTTGTTTTTGGTCAGGCAGAGTAGACAGTGAGAGAGAGAGAGACACACACAGAGAGAAAGGTCTTCCTTTTTCCATTGGTTCACCCCTCAATGGGCGCTGCGGCTGGCGTACCACGCTGATCCAAAGCCAGGAGCCAGGTGCTTCTCCTGGTCTCCCATGTGGGTGCAGGACCCAAGGACTTGGGCCATCCTCCACTGCACTCCTGGGCCACAGCAGAGAGCTGGCCTGGAAGAGGAGCGACTGGGACAGAATCCAGCACCCCGACCGGGACTAGAACCTGGTGTACCAGCACCGCAGGCAGAGGATTAGCCTAGTGAGCCGCAGTGCCAGCCAAGCCAGCAAGTCTTAACAAAAAGTATGAACACTGGCTCAAACTTATCCAACACGTATCTCTGGTACTTTTATTCTCAAAGTGTCAAATATAAGAACTACAGCTATGTATAAGGGCCCTCCAACCTCTAAGTGGATTCACTAAAGATATTTTAAGTGGATAATGTGACAGTGTATAATTTTCATTGGAAATAATTAAACCATGAGGTTTTAAAATAAAAAAAAAATCAGAAGGAAACATTTTTACTTTATCAGATCCGCAAGTATTTTAAAGGCTGGTGTTATTTTAAATAACACCCAGTGTTGGTGACAATAAGGTAAAACTGATTCTCTCAGACCACTCCTTATGATGTGTAAACTGGCACACTATTTGGAGGAAAATTTTTGCAACATATAACAAAACTAAAAACATCCATGACCTCAGACTCCACCTTTAATAATGTACCTGATTATCATACAATAAAATATATACAAAGATAATTAATGGAATGCTATTTTAGGGGGGAAAAGCAAACAATTTAAATATCTACCAACAAAAACGCAGTAGATTAACCTGTGGAATCCATCTATATTGTCTAAATTAAAACCAAAAAAAGGGGGCCGGCACTGTGGCTTAGTAGGCTAAGTCTCCTCCTGTGACATCAGCATCTATATGGGCACTGGTTCAAGTCCCAGTGGCTCCTCTTCCAATCCAGCTCTCTGCTGTAGCCTGGGAAAGTAGTGGAAGACAGCCCAAGTGCTTGGGTCCCTGCACCCATATGAAAGACCCAGAAGAAGCTCCTGGTTCCTGGCTTCAGGTCGGCTCAGCTCTGGCAGTTGTGGCCACTTGGGAAGTGAACCAGCAGATGGAAGACCTCTCTGTCTCTCAAATAAATAAATCTTTAAAAAAATTGAAGAAAGAAAAATGACAGGGAAGTGATCTGGCAATTTGGCATAGCAGTTAAATACCTTTTGAGACACCCACATCCCATACTGTAGCATCTGGTTTGAGCTCCAGCTACTCCACTTCTGATCTAGCTTCCTGCTAATGCACATCCTGGGAGACAGCAGATGATGGCTCAAGAACTTGGGTCCCTGTCACCACTGGGAGGGACACAGGCAGAGTTCTGGGCTCCTTGCTTCATCCTTGCCCAGTCGTGGCTATCGTGGGAATTTGGGATGTGAACTAGCATATGGAAAATCTCTGTGTTTACCTCTGGCTCTGGCTCTCTTTCAAATGAAAATTAATTTTAAAAAATTTTAAACATGTTAAGAGACAGTTAAAATAAAAAGTAATTTACTTTTTACCTTGAAAAGTAATGAAGCATTCATGAAAAAAGTTCAGGTAGATATACACCAAATAGTTAGAATAATTATTTTTTGGGTATAAGACTTCAGATGACTTTAATATTTTACTCTATGGAATTTTTTTTAAATAAAAAGATTTATTTATTTATTTGAAAGGCGAGTTACAGAGAGGCAGAGATAGAGAGACAGGTCTTCTTTCACTAGTTCGCTCTCCAAATGGCCACAACAGCTGAAGCGAGGCCTATCCGAAGCCAGGAACCAAAAGTATCTTCCAAGTCTCCCATGTGGGTGCAGGGGCCCAAGGACTTAGGCCATATTCTATTGCTTTTTCCAGGCCACAGCAGAAAGCTGGATCAGAAGTGGAGCAGCCAGGACTAGAACTAGTGTCCATATTGGATGCCAGCCCTGCAGGCGGTGGCCTTATCAATCATGCCACAATGCCAGCCCCTATTTTTAATTTTTATAATCATATTATTTCTCTAATCAGGAAAAAAAGATATTTCCATGAATTTCAAGGACAAAGATATTTCTTCATTGGTCTCCTATCAAAAATAGCAACCATTCTTTCCAAAAGCCCCCATGAAAGACATAGTTTTTTTGTTCTTAATGAATAAAAGGAAATTGGTAGCCCACAAAACCTTTTACCCTTGGGGCCAACGCTATGGGGCAGCAAGTTAATCCTCCACCTGCAGTGTCGGCATCCCATATGGGCATCAATTCTAGTCCCGGCTGCTCCTCTTCTGATCCAGCTCTCTGCTATGACCTGGGAAAGCAGTGGAAGATGGCCCAAGTGCTTGGGCCCCTGCACCCACGTGGGAGACCTGGAAGAAGCTTCTGCTCCTGGCTTCAGATCGGCTCAGCTCTAGCCACTGCAGCCATTGGGGAGTGAACCACAGACGGAACACCTTTCTGTCTCTCTGTCAGTAACTCCACCTTTCAAACAGATAAAAAGTAATAATAAAATCTTTACTAAAAAAAAAAAAAAAGCTTTTACCCTAGAAAGTTAGCCCACAGGCTGAAGAAAATTAAAAACAACGTTAATGGATTATGTAAAACATTACCAAGCAAGAAAGGCAAATTTGAAAAACTGTACCCTTCCCCACCTGAAAAACTACATAATTTTCTTTATATAAGTTGTAACTGTATTCCCTGCCTCCAAGTTCCTAAATACAAAAAATAAACAAACTCTGTTCACAAAGATTGAAAATAACCAAATCAGTCCACTTAAATGAAAGGAAAAACTCTGATGCTGTTCAACGCTGAGAGGGAAAAAGATAGCTTATCAAAATTGTCTACTTAAAATCCACATGTAGAACACGTTACAGTGTATGAAAACCTAACCCTGCAGGTCCGTCTCAGCAGACACTAACTGCTCCAGGAGACAGGAAAAGCTGCTCAGAAAACACCAATCCTGAAACGTCTAAGTTTTTGCTCTGTTACAGAAATTAATGTCTCCCCCACTTCTTACCACACCTTTTCCCATCCAGAAGATGGAATATGAATTCCATCTATGCCCAGCATTCTGCCACCATTCCAAACATGGGACATATATTTAAAAGTATTTTTTAAATAAGTTACATACCAGTTCCGCTGCGGTAAAACTTGGAAGAGTTCTACCAGTAGGAATAACTAATGATGCTGCATAGAAAACAAAATTATTAAACATTGATTAGAATTTACCAATTTAATAAAATTGCTAAGTATGTCTTATTGTCAAAAATATTTTATATCACTAACATGTTGGATCACTGTAAATTCTAAATTCCCTGATTCCAGCTGAGGAAAAAGAGTATTTAATTCCATTTTTCCAACAATATTAAAGACTTCACATCTAAAATATTTTCAGTATCTAACTAAAACATCACTTTAGAAATCCACAGAATAGGCCGGCGCCGCGGCTCACTAGGCTAATCCTCCGCCTAGCGACGCCGGCACACCGGGTTCTAGTCCCGGTCGGGGCGCCGGATTCTGTCCCGGTTGCCCCTCTTCCAGGCCAGCCCTCTGCTGTGGCCAGGGAGTGCAGTGGAGGATGGCCCAGGTGCTTGGGCCCTGCACCCCATGGGAGACCAGGAAAAGCACCTGGCTCCTGGCTCCTGCCATCGGATCAGCGCGGTGCGCTGGCCGCAGCGCGCCAGCCGCGGCGGCCATTGGAGGGTGAACCAACGGCAAAGGAAGACCTTTCTCTCTGTCTCTCTCTCTCACTGTCCACTCTGCCTGTCAAAAAAAAATAAATAAATAAATAAATAAATAAATAAATAAAAGAAATCCACAGAATATACAGATGGTCTTTAGAAAGTCAAAGTAACACAATCTCCATTATAAATTTTCATTAGGGAAAAATATTTGTTAAAGTGGCACACGTATAAGAGACTTTACTACTGAGCAAATATAGAATATAAAGAATTCTGAATTATACAGGTTCAAAATAAATTTCAATTCATTCATTTCATGAAGAGTTATTTACAATACTTTGTCCAAGTAAGCAAACACGACTACATAGTTTCAGGAACAAATGAATAAGAACATGTTTCCTAAAGTGTCTGCAATGAAAAAAGTGTAACTACTAAGAAAAATATAGGAGAACAAATTTTCAGGAGAACACCAATTCAACCTGTATTAAAGGTACAATGCCATCCATCATTTTTATTATCTGCCAATTTTGTATGCTAACTGTCCCTACATTTATAATACATCTAAAAGGTTGACAAAGTGGTTGTGATGATAAGCTTTCATTTAAACAGTAAGTACAAAGAAGAATAATTATAGTACAAGCATCTCAGTTGAGCTATGCAACCATAAACCTTACATGCTACAGGTTAACCTTACCTAGCTAAACGTGACTGTCAGGATATTATTTTCTCTTTTCTTTAACAAAACCAAAAACTTTCCAGCATGTTTATGCAGACATGTTTTAATGTAATGTTTATTGCGGCCTGTTTTTCACATACTGCATTAGGGGAAATTGCCCTAAAGATCAATTTCTGAGGCTGGAAGAGTTTCATCATACACAACAAACAGCTCAGAAGAGCAAATTTTTAAACCAATCATTCTTTCTATGTTAAGACAACAGAAGTGAGGCTGCAGATTGATGGTTAATGAAGCACAGAATTATTTTTATCCCCTGTTCATCTGTGGCTTTGCCTATTAACCGACATTCTTTTAGAAAAGCTAAATTAGAAAGAAGTGGAGTGGCAGGAACACAATGGTATTAGTCTTAATTAGCTAAAGTGAGCAAAGCTTAAGCTGCTACAGCTTAAGCCATAGCCTGAGAGGAAACAAAAATCTGTTAGCACACTGTCTCAAGCAATTAAAAGAATTTCTTGAGGAAAAATAGCAACAATCCTCCTCCTTTAAATACCTTACAATAAATCTCAAAGGATAATTCTGTCTTAAAAAAAAAAAACTAACAGAGCTATAAGAGAGGTTTTAAAGTTTCCGTATAGACATCAGAATAAAAGCACTCAACTAACAGTTTTATAGTGAAGTTTCATGCAGCTCCTGTTTTCCATACTAAACAAGTTACATTTTTATGTGTAATGCGCCATTTCTGTATGTTCACATTATACACCTATACCATTAAATGTGTCTGAAACATTTTTATATTTAAGATAGCTTTAATAACCAACCAAGTTTTAACTGAATAAGTGCTTTTTGCTAAAACTAAAAGTGTCAATTTTGGTCTTTATGTATTATATTCTAGAAGTATTAAATTTCACAAACTGTAAATTTCATAGTATAACAAAAATTCAATCCCACACACAATTTAAGACATAACATGGTGATATGGTATCATAACATTCAAATTCTTAAGTGTATTTTCCCCATCCACCATCAAAAATCCTTTGATACACTGTGTCATTAATAGTTTCACAATTCTTCCTCCTCCTCTGAACCATTCCAAATCTTAATGTGAGTTATATGATTCAACACACATAAAAACTGGCCTATTTCTTCTTTGTGAGATTCATTAGCATGAGTTATCTCCTGAAAATCAAACTGAAGAAATGGAACCCTGTACTCAACTACAGAACCAAAAACAATGCTGAAATCTAACAGATTTTAAGAACTTAGCATATGATCTGGAAATCCTGTTTTTACCAACAGTGCAGGAGTCTTGATGCTCAAGGATAAAAAGCCAAAACAAAGCCTCAGTGTGCCTGGTCCGCCCTTGCCTGCCTCCCGCAGTGACGGAGAACCACACAGCAGAAGCTGTCTTGAAGCCCCTTAGAGATGAGGTGAGCACAGGGTGACTACACACGCAAGCTGGCACAGGACAGACCTCGTTGACACCTGTCATTCTCAAGTAATCACAGAATCCCACTTCTCTCTCAAAAGTGGATTACAGTTTATGTGTAGTCGTTTTAAGCCTACAATCACAGTTCTGAGTGTAACGTGCAAATACAGAGGTCTCTAGGACCCTTTCAGGCATTCATGAGGTTAAAAATACTTTCATAATACCAACACAATATATGCCTTTTCCATTGCTCACTGTTTTTTTTCTGCTTTACTGACATTTGCACTGATGATGTGAAAATCAGTGATGAGCACCTCAGCACAAATTAAGGCAGTAGCACAAAACTTGATAGTAGCCATTGTATTCTCCACAGCCATCACTGAATGTAAAAGAGAAAGAAGGAAAAAAGAAAACAGCAGCAACCACAGGAGCCTTGGGATAAGGAGAATTATTAATTACATTAGATTTCGGGGGCTGGCATCACGGCATAGCAGGTAAAGCCACTGCCTGAGATGCC
Source organism: Oryctolagus cuniculus (assembly GCF_964237555.1). Lineage (NCBI taxonomy): Eukaryota > Metazoa > Chordata > Mammalia > Lagomorpha > Leporidae > Oryctolagus > Oryctolagus cuniculus. The sequence continues at coordinate 154,252,381 of NC_091433.1, forward strand.
AGCATCCCCTCGGGGTGCCAGTTCATGTCAAGGTTGCTCCACTTCCTATCAACCTCTCTGCTAACGGCCTGGGGAAAGCAATAGAAGATGACCCAAGTCCTTGGGCCCCTGCCACCCACATGGGAGACCCAGATGAAATTCCTGGCTCTAGCTCTGGCTTGGCTCAGCCCTGGCCATTGCAGCCACCTGGAGAGTAAACCAGCAAATGAAAGATCTCTTTCCCTCTCCCACTCTTTCAAACAAATAGATAAATCATTTAAAAAATAATTAGTAATTATACTACATTTAGTTCAGCAAGGATACTTCATATTTTTAAGATGTATTTATTTGAAAGTTAGAGTTACACAGTGAGAGAAGGAGAAGCAGAGAGAGAGAGAGAGAGAGAGAGAGAGAGGTCTTCCATCTGCTGGTTCACTCCCCAACAGGCCACAATGGCAAGAGCTGTGCCAATCTGAAGCCAGGAGCCAGGAGCTTCTTCCAGGTCTCCCACATGGGTACAGAGGCCCAAGGATTTGGGCCATCTTCTACTGCTCTCCCAGGACACAGCAGAGAGCTGGAACAGAAGTGGAGCAGCCAGGACTTGAACCGGCACCCATATGGGATGCTGGCGCTGCTGGTTTACCTGCTATGCCACAGCACCAGCTCCAAATAGTTCCTTTTAATATTGATGAGAAGAAATGAAAAACACAGAGCATTTGTGCAGTATACAGAAGTAGAAAGATGGCCAGCGCCGCGGCTCAATAGGCTAATCCTCCGCCTTATGGCGCCAGCACGCCGGGTTCTAGTCCCAGTCGGGGCTCCAGATTCTGTCCCGGTTGCCCCTCTTCCAGGCCAGCTCTCTGCTGTGGCCCGGGAAGGCAGTGGAGGATGGCCCAAGTGCTTGGGCCCTGCATCCCATGGGAGACCAGGAGAAGCACCTTGATCCTGGCTTCGGATCAGTGCGATGCGCCAGCCGCAGCGCGCAGGCCACAGCGGCCATTGGAGGGTGAACCAACGGCAAAGGAAGACCTTTCTCTCTGTCTCTCTCACTGTCCACTCTGCCTGTCAAATAAATAAATAAAAGTACAAAGATGTACGAAGAAAAACATTTGTGATGTTATTTAAGTTGGGAATTGACCTACCCTCTTGCTTCAAGAAATATTTTTACTTGAAAGAATAACAGGGGCCGGCACTATGGTTCAGTGGGTTAATGCCCTGGCCTGAAGCGCCGGCATCCCATATGGGCACTGGTTCAAGACCCAGCTGCTCCACTTCCGATTCAGCTCTCTGCTATGTCCTGGGAAAGCAGTAAAAGATGGCCCAAATCCTTGGGCCTCTGTACTCATGTGGGAGACCTGGAAGAAGCTACTGGCTCCTGGCTTCAGATTGGCACAGCTCCGGCCGTTGTGGCCTTCAGGGGAGTGAACCATCAGATGGAAGACCTCTTTTTCTCTCTCTGCCTCACCTCTCTCTGTGAAATTTTGACTTGCAAATAAATAAATAAAATAGTTTAAAAAAAAAGCATAACAGAGACTATCATTCTTAACTGGCACACATTTTTAAAGTGCAACTTGAACTAACAATACTTATTTGCCATTGATAAAATTCAAACATTCAAGCAAAAATGTAATTCTGGAAAATTTTTACCATAATGGATGAGATTTGGGGTAATATGTTATATTTATCTTATATAATGAACACTATTTTCCAAATAACCAATTTATATCACAAAATTATGTATGGGTTCAAACCCCATTCAAAGTGGACATAGAACATTCTCTGTTGGGGTTTCAGATTCCATCTTGTAATGAATCTCTCAAACTACCACTTATTGGATTTTATATAATATCAAATTCTCTCCAAGTGTGATTAAAATAGCTCCCCCTTTCCTAGTTATGTATCTGTGGAAAGCTAAACGTTCTTTATATACTTTGACAGAAACAACATATCCACAACAGATTGAATTTAGAAATAGATATGAAATAAACAGAAAGAGATTGAAGTAGTAATTAGAAACATCCCAACAAAGAAAAGCCCAAAACCAGATGGCTTCATAGCTTAATGCTACCACACAAATTGGAATACCAATCCTCCCTAAACTTTTCAAAAGGCAGAACTAGAGGGAATATTTCCAAGCACATTCCATGACACCGGCATCACCTTGATATCAGAACCAAAGATAATGCAAGAAAAGACAATCAGTATCTTTGACGAATATTAATGCAAAAACACTCAATAAAATGTGAGCAAACCAAATCCAACACCACATGAAAGATTACGCCTCATGACCATATCCTTGGCATGCAAGGCCAGTTTAACATATACAAATAGCCCAAGGTGATATATCATATTAACAGAATGAAAACTAAAAACCAAATACCACCTCAAATGATGCAGAAAAAAAAATCTGTCTAAGTTCAATGCCCTTTATTGATTTAACAAAAAAAGCTTCAAACAATTTAGGCATAAATTTCCTCATTATCATAAAAGCCATCTATGAAAAGCCAGCAGCTTATATCATAAGTAGTGGAGAAAAACTGATAGCTCTTCCTCCAAGATCCAGTGCAAGGTCCTCTTACCAGGTCTGCTCAAAACAGAACTGTAAGTATCAACAAGAGCAATCACACCACAAAAGAATTTAAAAACAAAAAGCATATCAATCAGAAAAAGTAAAATTATCTCCATGTACAGATGATATGATCCTCTAAGTAGAAAACCCCAAAGGCTCTGTGAAAACCTGTTACAATAAATGAATTCAGTGAAATACAAAATCAACATACAAAACTTATTTCCATTTCTATACAGAAAAAATGATCAATCTGAAAAAATGAAAATAATCCCATTTACAATGGCATTATCAAAAAATTAAGTACTTAAAAATAAGTTTAACCAACGAGGTGAAAGATCTGTACCTCAGATGTGAAAACGATAAAACATCAATGAAAGAAATTGAAGAAGAAATCAATCAATCCCCAGTTTATGGACTAAAAGTATTTATTGATTGTCCATTCTGTCCAAAGCAGAATACATATTCAACACAATCTCTTATCAAAATTACAATGGTATTCTTCACAGAAATGAAAATAATTCTAAAATTTATATGAAACCACAAAAGACCTTGAACAGTCAAAGCAATCTGGAGAGAAAAAAAAGTTGAAGGAATCACGTCCTGATTTTAAATTATATTACAAAGCTCTAATAATCAAAACAGTATGGCACTGTCATAGAAATACACACACAGACCAGTGGGTCAAAATAGAGAACCCAGAAACAAATATAAGGCCGGCGCCATGGCTCACTAGGCTAATCCTCCGCCTTGCGGCGCCGGCACACCGGGTTCTAGTCCCAGTCGGAGTGCCAGATTCTGTCCCGGTTGCCCCTCTTCCAGGCCAGCTCTCTGCTGTGGCCAGGGAGTGCAGTGGAGGATGGCCCAAGTGCTTGGGCCCTGCACCCCATGGGAGACCAGGAGAAGTACCTGGCTCCTGCCATCGCATCAGTGCGGTGTGCTGGCTGCAGCGCGCTGGCCACGGCAGCCATTGGAGGGTGAACTAATGGTAAAGGAAGACCTTTCTCTCTGTCTCTCTCTCTCACTGTCCACTCTGCCTGTCAAAAAGAAAGAAAGGAAGGAAGGGAGGAAGGGAGGAAGGGAGGAAGGGAGGAAGAAAAGAAACAAATATAAAACACACATAGTAAATTTTTTTAATATTTATTTGAGAGGCAGAGTTACAGACAAATGGACAGAGAGAGAGAGGTCTTCCATCCACTGGTTCCACTCTCCAAATGGCCTCAACAGCAAGAGCTGAACCAATCCAAAACCAAAAGCCAGGAGCTTCTCCCAGGTCTCCCACACGGGTGCAGGGGCCCAGGGACTTGAGCCATCTTCTACTGCTCTCCCAGGCCACAGCAGAGAGCTGGATCGGAAGTGAAACAGCCAGGACTTGAACTGGCACCCATAAGGGATGCTGGCATCACAGGTGGTGGCTTTACCTGCTACAGCACAATGCCGGCCCCATCAATTAATTTTCAACAAGGATACTAAGAGGACATATGGGAAAAGGATAGTCCCATCAATAAAGGCGTTGAGAACACTAGATTTCCACATGCAAAAGAATGAAACTGAACTCTTATACCACACACAAAAGCTAACTCAAACTCTATAACAAAGACCTGAAACCGTAAAATTCCTAGAAGAAACCAGAGAAAGCCTCCTTACATTAGCCTTGGCAATGGTTTTTTTTTTTTTTTTTTTTTTTTTTTTGGCTATCAAACCAAAAACTCATGCTACAAAATAAAAATAAATGGGAATATGCACCACACTAAAAAGCTCTGCACAGCAAAATAAACAGTCAAGAAATTCAAAGACAGTCTACAGATTGACAGCAAACCATTTATCTGATAAATGGTTAATATCCAAAATATAAAAGTTATACAACTCAAAAGCAGGAAAAACACCCCAATTTTAAAATGGGGGCAAGAATCTGAAGAGTTTTCCAAAAATGACATAAAAATGACCAATACGGGGAAGGCATTTGGTACAGTAGTCAGTATACTGCTTGAACATCATATTGGAGTGCCTGGGTTCAAGTCCTGACTCTTTTTGTGTGGGAAGGGGGTTCCCCCAAGAAACCTTTTATTTAAAGTATACAAACTTCATGCATTTCATAAATACAACTTTAGGAACATAGTGATTCTTCCCACCATACCCACCCTTCCACCCACTCTCCCACCCTTCTTCCTCCTCCTCTCCTATTCTCATTCTTACGTTTAACACTAAAATCTACTTTCATTAAATTTACACAAAGAAGATTAACTCCACACTAAGCAAAGAGTTCAACAAACAGTATGGGAAAAAAAAACTGTTCTTCAACTGTTTTTCAGTTTTCTAAATTTTTTTATATGACTAAAATTTCCAGAGATTTGTCTTTGAACTCGGATATTCTTTCTTCTGCTTCACTGAGTCTGTTGTTAAGGCTTTCCTGTTGTTAAGGCTGTTCTGTTATTTGCTCTATTGAATTCATTTCCAGTATTTCATTTTGATTTCTCTTTAAAATCTCAATTTCATGGGGAAAATGTTCATTCATGTCATGCATGGATTTCTTTAATTTGTGGATTTGCTTCTGATTACCTCTAAGTAATCCTACAATTTTTAAAATTCCACTTCTGGCATTTCTTCAATGTCTTCATTTTCACATTCTAGTACTGAAGGGTCATCTTCCCTATTGTTTCTGAATTGCTGCGTTTATCTTTAGGCATTTGCGGAGATACCTGTTGGGTTTTTTTTTCCTTGTGATGGCTTATATCTTCGGACTACAGCTGAGGATTAGTGGAGTGTCTGCTCTTTCACTGAATCCCCGGAGGTGTGTGCTGGGTGCGGCCAGGTAGCTCTGTTCAGTGCACCAGGATGAGAGGAGGGTCCAAGGTAACAAGCGAATTTAGTAAAAAAAAAAAAAAAAAAAAAAATCTTTTTAAATCAGAGGAGAGTTTTAATCTGCTCTGTTGGCATAGTCTCACCTCCCCTTCTCCAAGGAGACCAATGTTATACCCAGTGGTGTAACATCTGCACCTCCACAAAAACCACACAAAGGATCCATGCAGTCCTCAGTGTGAGCACGGATCCCACGGCGATAACCCTCTCCAGGGAATCAAGGAGCCCCAAGCGCGTGGAGCCACCCACAGTGACTACCCAAAGCCCCAGACACACCCTGCACCCTCTCATACAGCCACAGTGTTTTCCCAACAGTCTCAGGACACAAGGCTCCCACAGTCACGAGCACCCCCGTCAACTCCACCAGCCAGACTCTGGCAGCTCCTCCAGACTGGGTGCTGGGCATACAGACACAAGCTGGCACACCTGTTACATGTGTCCAAAATGGCACCCACCCCTCTCAGCTAGTTACAGAGCGCTGGTGCCAAGTGGTCAGAAAGAAATGTGCCCCTTTTTCTTCCTCTAGGTTGAGAGCTATACTGTCCCCCACGGGGCTCCAAACCTGACTCACAGTAGGCTCTTCCCACAAGTCTATCACCAGTGGCTTGGGCTGCTACAGACTGGTCTCATCTCCCTCTCCAAAGCTGATGCTGAGGCTCTCAGCTGCTGGGGTCCTGAGTTGTGCACATCCACACCCTTCACACAGATCCACAGTGGCCTTCTAATTTGCGTGGAGTTTCCTCTGCTATTTTCTCCCTAACTCTTCCCTGAGAGTACTCTCTTCACATTTTTAAAATAAATTAATTTATTTACATATTTTTTTAACTCTCTTCCCCTAGACTAGAGCAGTAAGCTCCCTCCCTATTCCACCAACCTGGTATCTTCGCAAGTCTTGACTCTTCTGCGTCCTACCCAGCTTCCTACTAATATGCATCCTGGGAGGCAGTGCACTGGTTCAAGTACTTGGGTCCCTGCCACCCACTTAGGAAATATTCAGCCTGGTCAACTCTGGCTATCTCAGTCATTTGGGGAATGAACCAGTGGATGGATGATATCGGTATCTCTCTAATAAAACGAAAAATTTTTAACTGTAATTGGACAATAGATATATGAAAAGGTGCTCTATGTCACTAATCTTCAGGGAATAAAACCACAATGAGATATCACCTTATTCTGGATAGGATGGCGCCTATCAAAAAGGGCCAACAAATATTGATGAGGTGTAGTGAAAAAGGAACCCTTCTTTGTGTGCTGCTCACCAATGACTGTAGAACACTATAGCTATTCACTCTGGCCTCAGAATCACCCCTTAAGGCATTCTAGTCTGGCTGAAAAGCCCCTGAGAGCATTTCAGACATGGAAAGCCAAGATACTGTGGCAAAAGAAAAAAAAAAAACTGTCCTACATGAAGGATCTCTGTGAGAGACCCCAGTGGAAAGAAGGAGGTACTTTTCTCTGAAGGGAGGAGAGAACTTCCACTTTGCTTATGGCCTTTTCTAAATCCAGATGCAGACTGTGGATTCAAAAGGCTTCCATAGCCTTGGCAGCTCATGTAAAGAGCCTCAGGTGATCACTGACGTCATACATAAGAGTGTTAATTGTTAAATTAACAACAGGAGTCACTGTGTACTTACTCTCCATGCAGGACCTCTGTCCTCAATGAGTTGTATTATGAGAATTAACTGTAAAACTTGTTCTCAGGTTTGTTTGTGTGTGTGTGTATGTGTGTGTTAAAACTGGTCTTCTGTGTATAAAGTTAATTGAAAATGAACCTTAATGGAGAATGGGACTGGGAACGGGAGGCAGGTATGGTGGGAAGAATTACTATATTCCTAAAGTTGTACTTATGAAATTTGTACTCATTAAATAAAAGGTTTCTCTGGGAAAAAAAAAGAATGCTACGCTATTAAAGAAAACAGTATGTAACTAATCCTTCTTATGAGTATATACCCAAAGGAAATGAAGTCATTACTCATAAAGATATTTGCACTCTCATGTGCAGCATCATTCATAATAGCCAAGACACGGAAACAACCAAGTGTATGGTCATAGAGGAACAAATATATACATATATATAGAGTATACTTATATACAGAATATTCTGTGTGTGTGTATATATATACTTATATACAAAATAGAATATTATTTGGCTTATATAGGGAGATTATACCATTTGCCACAACATGAATAAATTTGGAGGACATTACCCTTACTGAAACAAGTCAAAAGAAAACTGCATGATTTCACTTATATGTGGAATCTAAAAAAATTAAGATAAATAAGTAACACGTGGAATACCAGAGAAAATAAAATAGTGGTTTCCAGAGGCAGGAGGGGAGGAAGTGTGGAGATACAGGTCAAAGAATACAAAGCAGCAGACATGAACGATAAGCAAGTCTGGAGACTAATGCACAACAGGAGGGTTGTACCAAATATCATCCTATACTCAGGATTTTTGTTAAAAGATTGGATTTTAGGGACCGGTGTTGTGGTGTAGCAGGTAAAGCCACCACCTCCAATACCAGCATCCTGTATGGGCACTGATTCATGTCCCAGATGTTCCACTTCTGATCCAGCCCCCTGTCCATGGCCTGGAAAAAGCAGCAGAAGACAGCCCAAGTGCTTGGGCGCATGCACTCAGACCTGCATGAAACTCCTGGCTTCAGCCTGGCCCAGCCCTGGCCATTGAAGCCAGCTGGGGAGTGAACCAGTGGAAGAAAGATATCGCTCTCTGTCTCTCTCTCTAGCTCTTTCAAATAAACAAATCTTTAAAAAAAAAAAAAAAAGATTTTACAACTGAAAACTGGATAAAGAAATTATGATATATATATACACTATGGAAAATTACACCACAATAAAAAAAGGACATGCTTAAGCTGACTTGCCCCAAATGGTGGAGTTAGAAATGTGCCAGGAGATTCCAATACAATCCCATCAAGGTTGCATGTACCAATGCCATCTCACTAGTCCAAGTGATCAGTTCACAATTGATCCTACTGATAGGTCTAAGAGTCAAAGGGATCACACAAACAAGACTAGTGTCTGCTAATACTAACTGATAGAATAAAAAAGGGAGAGAACGATCCAACATGGGAAGCAGGATACACAGCAGACTCATAGAATGGCAGATGTCCTAAACAGCACTCTGGCCTCAGAATCAGCCCCTAAGGCATTCGGATTTGGCTGAAGAGCACATGAGAGTATTTTAGGCATGGAAAGCCAAGACACTCTGGCAAAAATAAACAAACAAACAAACAAAACCCTAAATGAAAGATCTCTGTGAGTGAGATCCCAGTAGAAAGAACAGGCCATCAAAGAAGGAGGCACCTTTCTCTGAAGGGAGGAGAGAACTTCCACTTTGACTATGACCTTGTCTAAATAAGATAAGAGTCGGTGAACTCAAAAGGCTTCCATAGCCTTGGCAACTCATGACAAGAGCCTAGGGTGATTACTGATGCCATAAACAAGAGTGTCAAATTGTTAAGTCAACAACAGGAGTCACTGTGTACTTACTCCTCATATAGGATCTCTGTCCTTAATGTGTTGTCCAATGTGAATTAATGCGATAACTAGTACTGAAAAAGTATTTTACACTTTATGTTCTGTTTGAGTGCAAACTGTTGAATTCTTTACTTAATATATGCTAAATTGATCTTCTGTATATAAAGATAATTGAAAATGAATCTTGATGTGAATGGAATGGGAGAGGGAGCGGGAGATGGGAGGGGTGCGGGTGGGAGGGAAGTTATGAGGGAGAAAAAGCCATTGTAATCCATAAGCTGTACTTTGGAAATTTATATTTACTAAATAAAAGTCTTAAAAAATAAAAGTAAAATATTGTCATTTGCAACAAAATGGATGCAACTGGAAACTACTATACTTAGTGAAATAAGACAGTCACAAAAAGACAAACACCATAAGTTCTCTTTGATCTGTGGTAACTAATAGTGTACCTTAAAGGTAATCAGAGCAAAACAGACACCTTGAGACAAAATGAATTTGAACAGCCCTTGTCTTGACTGTTGAGGAACAATGTTTTTCTTGTTTGTTTGTTTCTTTGTTGTTGTTCTTTTATTTTTTCTTCATGCTATTTGGTGAACTCTCTACTTAATGTAAGGTTAATCTTATGAGAAAAAAATTAACTGAAATAGATCTTTGTAAAAAGAAGAATGGGAAAGGGAGAGGGAAGAGGAAAAAAGGTGGGAGTATGCATGAGAGAGAGGTGGGGGAAGAGAATCACCATGTTCCCAAATTTGTATATATTAAATGCATGAAGTTTGCATTCCTTAAATAAAAAAAAATTTTGGTGCTCTTGCTATAGTTAAATGATTACAGTGAAATGATGGATCTGTTAATTTTTGCTTGACTACAATAACTTTTCCACTATATGACATATTTTTAACACATACAATAAGCTTTAAGAAATATGAGAATCCAACTGTCTTGTATTAAGCCAGAAATTAACAAGACTTAACAGAAAAGTACACCAATGCCATTCTTCTGACCAAATATTTTTCCTTCAGGAAAATAGCTATTCTTCACAAATTTATATTAAGTTCACATGTAATCAGATTTTTAATTAACCAATCTTTTTAACATTTGAGAGAAATGAAAGAGAGAAAGAGAGAGATCCCATCTATTGTTCGCTCCCCAAAAGCCCACCATGTCTAGGGCTGGGCCAGGCTGAAGAACCCAGCTAGGAAGGCAATCTCCCATGTGGGTGGTGGAAACACAATTACTGGAACCATTACTACTGCCTCCCAGGTTCTGCATCAGCAGGAAACTGGAGTTAGAAGCTGGAGCCAGGAAGCAAATTCACATACTCAGATAAGGCATACAGGCATCTAAACCACTTGGCTAAACTCCTGCTTCTAAACCAAAATTTCTTTAGTTTTTTAGTTTTAATTTCTAGTGTGGTACATAAAGAATTAAAATCCATATTTCATAAAGTTCCTTGGAGTCCTCAATTTTTAAAAGTATAAAGGGGTCCTGAGACCCAGAAAGTTGAGAACTGAAGGAAAAGGCAATTACCAAATAGACAAGACAGTTAAAGAAAACATGGTAGAGCAAACAAGTTGTAAAAGTAGAAAAGACAAAGGCAAATGACTTGATTGTACCTTGAATTTGTATTTGTTATCAAAAGAGAAAAAGGTTGTAGAAGTTTATTTTAATCAGGCTTTTAAAAGCGTATCATGAGAAGATATAATTAAGAAGTGTTTCAATTTTATGGGGCTATTTATTCCAAGGATCTTATTGTAGGGTTTCTAGAATAGGAGAGAAATAGGAACAAGACCTGCAATGTACTTTTAAAGGATACATGTACTCCTTCTTAATCTCCTCCATTACAAATGATGTAGAAGAGAATAAGGAGAAAAACGGTTACTTACAACATAATTATTTCTATTATTCCAACGTCTAAGGACACAGAATAAGAATAAGGGACTGAGTGAAAATCAGCTAGCTCCATCAGCTGGAAAACTATTTTGTGATTTAAAGCACTGGTAATATTACCATCTTGCGGCGAAATCAAGTATTGCAATTTCAAGTGACAAAGAACCGAGCAGTGTGAAGCATGCTTTTGACAAAAGACAGGCAAGTCTCTTCCTCTACACCACCATACTCTCATGCCAACCCTAACGAAAAAGAATCCTTGGGGTTTTTCAGCAAGTAAGAGATGAACAGAAGCCCAAAAGAATGTTATTTAGACAGAGTAAAAAAGATGTCGGGACAAAATAGTAAAGTTAAAAAATTAAAGCACAGCCGAAAACTCCACTGGTGAAAAGTTTCAATGTGTCCACTTCGTAATAGCTGCCACGTCAAATGCTTACAGAGCAAACTTACACTTTGTAAGCACAGTGCTAGATAAAACTTAGTTCATTTTTAGAAGTTATAATTGCTGCCATGCTTTTATTCTCCCATTGTGTAACAGGAGAGGTGGCCTTACTATCTTCTCTTCAGCATGGCTCATGTAATTCTCATGTAAATTTTCCCAAGCATGCAAAAAAAAAAAAAAAAGACAATTTATTGACAATTGATCACCAATCTACCTTCACTTATTGCAGACATCACTCAAATACTAAATCAAAAAAAAAATCTATTTATGTCTACACACTCACACAGGAGCATGAAAAGAATAAGAAGGAAAAAACAAAGAATAAAGGCTAGAAAGAATGGCATGAATTCTATCTCCTGTTAGAACTAATACGGATAAATTGTGTCCCTTAAAAGCAAGGTACTCGATAGAAACTAAGAACAAGGATAAGATAACTTGATAAGGTATTTTAACAAGGATAAAATATGTATGGTCAATTTCTTGCCTTCATTTTATATATTCCAAACGGGGGGTGGCCTGAATAAGCTCCCTATTCTAGTTAACTCTCCATTTTTGCTTCCAGTACAAAATGGATCTGTTACATACACAAAACGTAAGAGAAAAAGAATGAACAAGCACACACCTTTCCCTCTGCTTCCACAGCAGTGGCTGCAGAGTTCCTTCTTTATGAAACCCACACACTCCAAGATATGCAACAGGTGCTCCTCAAAGTCCACAAACTATGCATCCAAAGTAAGAGTTCCTCACCTTTGGAAATATTTTTAACCTAATTTGAACAAGGCGAGTTTTTAAATCAATTACATAGGATGTGCTGGTTTCATGCAAAGTTTTGAGGTCCTCACCCTCTCACTTTAACATTACCCTGTTTAGTTCAAAATCACCACTAAATGAGAATCTGTTCTGAAGGAACAGCACCAGTTTACTAATTACAGCCAACCTGTTGATTGCAATGTCTGATGCAAGCCCTGTGGCAACTGCAGGGTGAAGACAGGTGCGTGAACCCTGTTTCTGAAGAAGTCTTCTGTTGCCTTAGACTGCAGAACCTTGGTTTCCCAGAGCTGTAAAGGGGAGAAAGAGGTAGAGGAGTGCTTTTATTAAAAAAAAAATTATGATATTTTCTTCTAGTTTTTTTTTTTGAAATTTAAATTGCCAGTGATGGCACAAAGCATGGGAAAGCAGTAAACTATAACAGAGGGGTTAAAACTATAATTTATTGGTTTAAGCTGGGAAAAAAAAATAGGAAAACTTGTATTGTCTACACACCTGCTTTAAGTCTTTCAAGACCTGTTCCTCTATACCTTCTTCAGCAAACAGTTCCCGCACTCCTTCAATTACATCTTCAATTACAGATCTGTAAAGTTTAGGCTACATAAAAGCAAATGATAGTTTTAAATGCTTCAAATGTGTTTAGTCTTAAAAGACATGCATAGCACACTTTCTAATCTTTGTAATCTATAGAGAAAACCTACCACAAAGATTTTTACTATGTACTTCCTACTCCCAGTATTGTCGTAGTTTTCCACAAACTGTATAGCTTCAGATGCATAATCCCAGCCTATTGAATTGAATTACAACTCAGCTACAATGAAATGAAACCATAATCTTGTAAAGATGTATGGTAATGGTTATGTTTTTTGGCTAGTGTCAGTATTTAACCTCTCAACTCTTTTTTAAAAGGGAAATTAAATTAAGGCAGCTGGAAATAAACCTGTTTTCACTTTACTGTTTACTCAAAGTGGCCAAAAGAACTTTTTTTAGAGCTCATTATATTATTTCCACAAATGTGAATAAATTCCAAGCCATAATACAGGGGTAATCAAAGCCTGTACCACTTCCAAAATATATAGTCCAAAAAAATATTCTGAACCATTGTCAAGTAGAAGTCCAACTGCACCAAAATGGATTGATTTCCTAACATAAACTGAGGGCATAAAAGAACCTTACCCTTCCTTCTACAAGGTGTATACTGTAGAGACCAAATAGTATTCTAAAACATTTCCTGGTAAAAACAAGTCATGAAATAAAATAAAGCAGACTTCTACCCAGGTTAGACACTGGTTACATCAACAGAAAAAGAGGCATCTGAAATCAAGTCATTCAAATCTACGGAAACTGTGCTCCACCCCAGCCCCCTGCCCCAACTACGCTAACAATGACCCAGCTGAAGTAACGTGATATTTAGTGGCAAAACAGAAATTTAGTTGTGCTGCTCTTCTTTCAAATTGCTTAATCAGGCCAAGATGAAAACTATGGCATTCTAGGACTGCTTAACATTGCCCAGAAAATACTCTAAATAATCCTATTCATGCTAAGAGTAGCTAAGTGTTATACTAATCTCTCTAAATATCCAGAGTAAGCCTATTAATAGGCCAATCAGTAATATTTAAATAACAGGTTGTTCCTGAGCCCATCCATTAAGACCAAGTGCCCCTAGATTACTTGCTTCTTCTAAAATGGTTTAGTTTGATAAAGGCAAACTAAATTGATGCCTCAATGTTAGTCCCAGCTAGTGTGATCACACTTAAAGCTAGAGGAAAAATCTCCTAGGGCTAAAAACATCTTTATGATCTGCCCTCAGAGTTTAACAGCAGTAGTCAAAAAGAACCCATTTGAACACAACTGTTCAAAAGCAAAATAGAAAGCTAACATACCTTCTCTTCTAGAACTACAGTCAGACTTTATATTCCTTTCCCTGTCGTCTTTATTAAAACTATGAGTAGTCTACAAGTCCATCTGAACCTCTTCCCTATTCAAAACACATAGCATGCCCTCTCCTTGGCGCTCCTGACCTGGTACGCTGGCATACCTGGTAAGCTGACATTCAAGTACAGGTACTTTACATATCTTAACACACGTCATACAGTGGATGCACATTAAAATGACAGGTCCGTGAATCTGGACCCTTTTATGGTGCATATGTACATGCACCTTAAAGCACACACACCCCACACGGATCCCGGCAAGCACACTGTCCTCCAGGAAGTGGGAAATCTGTTGAGACGAACTAATAAAGGCGAAGCCTTTTCTTTTTCTCTTTGATTCCACTTATTAAGGTTGACAGAGGGCCTCCCACGTGCCATTTAGTCTGTAAATTCTCCATGTGAGGTTTAGGCACCCCTTAGGAGCAAAAGGGTAAGGGGAGCAGGCTGCACACTTCAGCTGTAAAATGGTAACACTCTGGGGAAAGACCTTAAAAATATGGTGGTGCGGTGACACGAAGTAGCAGTATCTACCACCTCCGGTTAGTACACTGTATTGTCACCAACCAGCTAAAACGACCTTGAGAATGTTCTAGACAGAAAGTCAGCAGGGTTTCCGAGTCCCCCTTCTAAACACCCCAACCTAAACCATCTGTCGGGGTGGAAAGGGCACCAGGAAGGACACCTGCTCTCCAGGTGGGGTTGGGTCCCACTTCCGGCCGAACTACTGGCCCCCATGGGCTTCCAACCCAACATGGGGGTGAGGAGGAGCCCCAGCGCCCGAGGAGGGGGGTCATGTGCCCAAAGGGGGCACAAAAGGGTGGGCGGCCTTCAGCGGCCATGAACCAGAGTCCCAGGAAGCGCCCTCAACACACAGCCCGGAGTGCGCCTTACCACAGGGTTGACACAGGCCATGACGGCGGCTGCAGCGCCTGGCCCTTCACGCCTGCGCAGCACGCGGGCCGCCCCGAGAACGCCGGGCCCGTTTTGAACGGCGGTGCACGCAGCTGGCGCAACCGCGGAGGACGCCGGGCGCGGGGTCGGGGCGGAGGAAGAGTTGAGCCCGGCTAACCGAAGGCGCGGGGCCGGGGTGGGGAGGGGCTGGGGGCTGGGGGCTGGGGCCCGGCGCTGGAGCTGGGGCGCCAGGTGATCCTGATGAGCGCAAAAAAGGAGACCCGTCATCCTGTCAGCGTCTCGGCTTTGCACGTTAAAGTCACCTGGGAGGCATAAAAGCTAGCGCCCGAGTCGTGGCCCTGGGAATCTGAGGATAAAATGCAGGCAAAGTGGGAAACCACTGCTAGAAGGAAGCCAGGTGGCCAAAATCAGCCAGGGGGCTTCCCTTCCTCCAGCGGAACAGCCATCTCTGGACCGAAGTAACTCCGGCCCTCGCCTGAGGCGCTGAGCTTCTAGGGGCACACCTCGCGGAGCCAAAAAGCGACAACTTGAGGGGGCAGGGAGGGACAGATGATCTCAACAGGTGGAGAAGAGAAGACGTCATCTTTGCGGGCACTCAGCCCTCCTCAGCACCCTGTCTTGCCTGCAAGATGGGTCTTGACCTAGCCAGATGGTTAAGCTACTGGATGATTAAAAATCCTGTGGGGTTTTAAATTGGCTGTCTATGTATTTACCTGTGCCTGTAAGTGCAGAAAAGCTATTTATACCCTGTTTCTCTGTATTTGCTTTGCCTGGGTCGGGTACCTTAGGGTTTGTGAGTTTCAAGCAGGTGATTTATAAGACACCCTGAAGAAACTTTCCTAAATTGAAAACTATTGGAAATTTCTTTTACGAAAAGCCAAGACGTTTATATGGTAATTTTTAATGGCTAGGTCTCTCTACCTGGCAGTTCACCACCAAGAGTATTCAAAGTGACTTATTATTCACCCAAAATAGAAAAGTAGTCATTGATTCCTACTGATATTATGAAATCCAATTAAATTATTCAAGCTGGGAAATAAGAAAGCTGAAAGGCATCTTGTTTTCCATCTTTTTCATAGCAAGGTTTTAAAACTTTACCCCTAAATGCATGGGATTGGTAATCCCCTAACCTTTTGTGACAGCATACTGTTTTATTTTACTTCATTATATATTTATTATGCTCTTCTCAGGGCTATACTGTGGATCATGCATATTTTTAAAATTAGCTTTGGACCTTGGTACCCATAAAAATGTGACTAACAGTTGAATTTTTATTTCTCAGTAAACTTAAGATATGCAGGTTTAGAGACGTTATGCTGCATTGGCAGAGAAATGTCAGCAGCTTTATATTTGCCCCTTGGTGTCTATCTGAATGGTCACTCATAGGCTCAGCTATAATTCCTTCCTGATGATAGACAATGATCATTAGAGGACGTATGCATTAAGCCAAGTTCTAGGTGAATCCAAGTTGAAAATCTGCTATGGACCTGTGGTGGTAGCCAGGTCACGCTGTAACCTGCAGTTGACCCCTGCCTCCTGCTGTTCACAACCTGGGATTATCCCTTCCCACATTGTACCATGGTTTAGCTGACCAATGGAATAAGGCAGAAGTAATGGAATATCACTCTTCTTTTTAAATATTTATTTTTATTTATTTGAAAGGCAGAGTTACGGAGAGGTAGAGCCAGAGAGAAAGAGATCTTCTATCACTGGTTCACTCTCCAGATGACTACAGCGGCCAAAACTGAGCTGATCCGAAGCTAGGAGCCAGGAACTTCTTCCAGATCTCCCATGCGGGTGCAAGGGCCCAAGTAGTTGGGCCATCTCCTACTGCTTTCCCAGGCCAAAGCAGAGAGCAAGATCAGAAGTGGAGCAGCCAGGACTCAAACCGGTGCCCATAGGGGATGCAGGGGCTGCAGGCTAGGGCTTTAACCCGCTGTGCCACAGCGCAGGCCCCATGGTATATCACTTCTGAGACAAGATTATAAATGACTGTAGATTCTTTCTTGGGCTCTTGCTGTCTCTCAGATTGCTCACTTTGGAGGAAGCTAGCTGTCATATCATGAGGACACGCGGGGATCCTGTGGAAAGGCCCACGTGGTAAGCAACCGACACTGTAGCCCACAGTCAGCAAGGATGAAACATCTGCTAACGATCCCGTAAGCCTGGGCAAGGCTCCTTCCCCATCTGAGCTGTTAGATGGCTACAGCCCTGACAGACAGCTTAACAGCATGCTTGTGAAAGACCTTGAACCAGGACCATCCTCCAAGAGTCTCAGATTCCTGATACTCAAAAACTGGGTCAGATAACAAATATTTGCCATTGTAAGTAATTAAATGCTGGAGTCATTTGCTGTAAGGCAAGAGATAACTTCTACAGGGCCCGTTCTCTGATTGGACTACGACTAGGTGAGGCTTGATTTTCCCGCACTGTAACCCCAGCATGCAAAACTTCTTAAACATCCTCATCAGTCACAAGGGCATTTGAAAAGCATGTAAAGGAATCTTTATAGACTGACATTTGATAGCTTTGGCCCCAGGTTGTCATGAAATCAGCAGACTGTTAGTCATGTAATGGTCACATTTCTTTCATCAATGTTTCAAACAAAAGGGAAATGTGTTGCATGCACAAAAGCACTTTGGATGCTAAAATTGAAATTTCAAGATCCCAGAGCCTCAGTGAGGCAATTTCGCAGTGAGTCTCTTTTATGCTAGTAAATACAGAACAGAAAAGGAATGCTGAGCTTTGGTCCTTATCTGAGTACCCACTTTGAAATTACACCTGCATCAAGGCTTAGCTCTTCCCCAGCCACCCATCACAGAGACAGCATCGGCTTTTCCTTTCCTCCGGCTTTGTTTCGAGACCATAATCTGTATTTAGCACATCGTTGGCAACCAACACCAGGTTTTATAACTTCAAAGCAAATGTTGATCATCAGATTAATATCTTGTCATTCTGTTTGGTCCTCACTTTTGCCTGGCGGTCTCAGTGAGACCACTCCAAACGTGAAGAAACAACTTCGTTTTGCTCATTGAGAGAAAAGGTACATTGTGAAGCCTCCTTTTGTTCTGGATACGAACATTTAAAACACATTTTTGAGATAGCCCAGGATCTTTCACATGGTAAACTTTACAATCCAATACAGAGTATTTCAGTAACTGTGCAGACCCTAAGTATATTTACCAATAATGAAAAACACAAGTGTTTGAGCATATGGCTTGAGACAGCAAATAGTCATAATTAGTTTCTGAACATTTTGCAACCAATGCACTAAACCAAGCAGTATCGTGTTTCTCCAGCTCTGTTTCATCCTTCACATCATCCAGGAAATGAAAATCCAGATCATCTCTGCCTCATCCTGTAATTCTGAAATGGTTACAGTGCTGGCACTTCTGATTGACTTATTCTCTGTGCTTTGTAACATTTTCCATTTTGTAATACGGCTCAGAAATCAACTTACATTCCTTGAACATTAGATGCTATTCCACCAAGGTGAATCACTCCCTCCACCCCAACAGGATTTCAGTTAAAGTGACTGAACAATGCAATGCCGTGGCCAACTGGCCATTTGTCCACACAGTGGGACACTACTAATAAACACTTCACGGGGCCGGCGCTGTGGCATGGCGGGTAGGAGCCGCCACCTACAGTGCCGGCATCCTACGTGGGCGCCAGTTCGAGACCCGGCTCCTCCACTTCCAATCCAGCTCTCCGCTATGGCCTGGGGAAGCAGTGGAAGATGGCCCAAGTCCTTGGGGCCCTGCATCCATCTGGAAGACCCGGAAGAAGCTCCTGGCTCCTGGCTTCAATCTGCGCAGCTCCGGTCATTGCGGCCAATTGGAGAGTGAACCAGCAGATGGAAGACCTCTCTCTCTACCTCTCCTCCTCTCTCTGTGTAACTCTGACTTTCACATAAATAAATAAATCACAAAAAAGCACATTACTGCCTGTTTCAAGATTTTTTAATATTCAAAAGATGTATACATTGTGTACATACAGAAGTTACTGATTACCATCAGCTCATGGGGAGTATGCAGAGTAACTTCAAACACAATTTTCCCCATCACTACTTTCTAATGTTCTCCTCAGGGTCTTGATAAGGATTCAGTAATTTCCTAGCTAACAAGTGATTATATTTTCATTTCTTTAATCATAATGTGTACAACCATAATCACACATGAACATGAAATATTAGCAAGGATAATATTCATTGTCTTCAATTAATCCTGCAACCTAAATTTCCATTTAAAGAAGATGGAGTTGATAAAGACCAATAATCTGAACTTAAGGCTGTGATTGGGAGAGAACCAACCAGCTTTGTTCCTACGATCACTGGATTTCCCTTCCTGCCTTTCTAATTTGTTTCACTGTTGAGAGAGCCAAATGGCTGTATCTTGAGTATTCTTTGTTGTTGCTTTGGTGCTTCAGATACCAAGAGAAGCAGGGACCGCATGCGTTGGATCCACTTCTTCTATTCCTTACACTAAGAAGAGTTCAAAATGCTGGACGTTACATATAAAGCAAGCATACAGTTCTAAAAGGTAAAGAGAAGAACTGACCAGTTAGGAACCTCACAACTGAAAGAATGACACAGCAGTGAGTTCCCTGGCTTCCTTTTTGCCTGATCCCAGATGGGATGTAAGAGAATCTGGCCACCCAAATACACCAAAAGACAGAGACAAGCAAAGCTTGCTGTCTCCAGCCAAAGGACTGTGATAGGGGCAGCAAGGTAGAAAGCTCTCAGACAAGAGCCACTTTTCTCCATCCAAACACCACTGAAGATCATGGTGGCCCCATTCTCACCATTACTGCTGCTTGAAATGGTGTTTTTCTTTGGGCTTTGGAGGTGGACATTACAGTTCCATAAATTTAAGTCTCCTATGGTATGAACAGTTCCATTTGCTCGCTAGCATTGCCCTGGCCACATAAATAAGTTACTAACCTCTACTTGTTCACTCTTGGTATGCTAATGAGTAATTCCATATTTGAATTTTTTTCCACTTGGGGTTATGTTTTATCCTTACATGGATAGGTCAAGAAAAGTAAGCACCTGGCTTTGCTTCAAGTACAGGAACACACCTTCAGCAGCTACACAATGGCTCGAAGATACCTTTAACAAGAGACCTACTTCATCTAAGGGTGGATATTAAGTGAGAAAACGTGGTCCCTGGCACATAGGAGATGTTAAAAGGTAAGATTACTTCCTCTCCACTTTCAGCAGCTCTTATAAACAAGGTTACATCAAATTTAAGACAAACATGTTCATCTTCCCCACTTCTTGAAAATGCATGTGTGCTTATTAAGAAAAGAACATTTGTAACTGTGAGTGTGATACACTTTAAATTTCTTGAGGACTGGACTGGGACTGTGTATTATTCATTCTCATGTACCCCATAAGTTTCTAGAAGAGTACTCAAGTATGCAAAGCATCCACTAAATGTTACTGATTTGAATTTACTGGTAGACTGTATAGAATAGTCTTAGCCTATTTATTGGGAGGAGAAGGGAGGATTAGACTATCTTTGGAAGAAGCAGTGCATTGATCTCAGTTCATCCTATAACTCACTCATGCAGTGTTTTTATTCATCACATAGATCTCAAGTTCTGGCCGAGAAAGCAGTCTCCTACCCCTGGCAGTGCTGCTGCCATCACCTGCCACCACCCTTGTAGAGCCTCCTCCCAGAAAATGAGAAAAACCACTGTGGACAGAGCCGCTGCAATATAAACCCCAGACAATGCAGAAAGGAAGAAAAACACGCAGCTACAATGTCATGGCATCAGTACTTAAAATTCCTTCTGAGGGGGAAGCGGCGGCGGGGAAGGCGTCCTGGGACAGGACCCCGCTCCTGAGATCAACAGAAGGGTATTCCAGGAAGAGGGCACCTCCATCAGCCCAAGCTCGAACCTTGTACACAGGTTGGGTTGGAAGAAAGATGAACCATTCAGTCTGGCAGGGATGGAGAACAAGCAAGTTGTGGCAAAAGCTGAAGCTGGCTGGTGAGCGGGGGCCGGATGATGTGTCCCCAGTGGCTGCAGTGTGAAGGTGGGTGGGGGGATGGCCACACTGGAGGCAAAGCAGCCATTAAGCAGCTCTGTGTGAAGAGCCTGCAGCAGAGGTGACAGCCGCAGGGAAGAATCCCAAGCTGGAAGTGACTTTCCCTGCATTCAATCACATACAGCAGACAGGAAGAGAGGGGGAAGACCCCAGGAGCCCGAGGGGGCCGGGGAGGGAAAGGATCTGGAGCACTCACTGTCTTACCCAAGGCCATCTCTGATCACAGCGTGAGTTTAATATAGATCTGTCCTTTTCCACAATGGGCACTTAGCAAACCTTTGAAAAGTGTTTCAGAATATCTCAAAATTATCCACTGGAGAGGCAGGCTCTTGGCATTTAACAATGGCACTGTTCAAAGCTGCTCTTTCCTTGTCCTTTTCATGGCTCTTGAGGACCTTTGGGTGGAATTCTCTCTAAGAGATGTGAAAATATCAAAATAAAACTGCAGAAAAGGACAAGCAAGGCAGCGAGGTGTCACCTCCCACCTGCACCCAGCAGCTCCCGGCCTTGTGAGCAGAGGAAAAACCTGGGCAGATTTCCCAAGCCATGGCTACCTTAACCGTTTGTTCTCTGTTAGGGGAAATGGACAGTCTTGGTCTCGAAAATCCCACAACCCCCTCATTTGGGTCAGTAAAGTCAGTATTCAGGGTTAACACCAGCACAGAGCATATTGAAAGATGTGACCAGAATTTTCAAGAGAATAAAATCAAAGCCAGTCAACTGTAAAGATCCTTAAAGATGTGGGAACCTCAACGGAAAGGCTCTGAATCCAGTTCCATTTCTGGAAAAGAAGCTAAGAAATGATACATGGGGGATACAGGCCTGTGTTCACCTGTCCCATACACTCTGCTTCCCTCCTGTGCAGGGGTGAACGTCTGTGCTCTAAGCCAGCCGCACTGCCCGTACCTTGGGTGCCATCTCCTCTTGTCTTCTCAGAGACAGAGACATGGCCCTAGCAGTCAACTCTCTCCCTCGCATCATTCATTTTCCTCTCACTGTTGGATCACTGCCAGTGTGCAGAAACACCCACCAACCAGTGGGGTGCCAAGGACGGGAGTGTAGGCAGTCAGCCCTGGGCACAGACAATAATGGGATGCATTGTTGAGCATTTGACACAATTCTAAAACAACTAACAGGCAGTCTGCTTTTGATTATCACCACATGCTGACATTCTGAGCAATGTCCACAATAAAATACTCTACCTCCCCCTCAATTTTTCTATTGTTGGGCATCCTAAAAAATCACTGCAATTACCGTTCAGTTTTAATATTGCCTATGAAAGACTCGAGCCAGCACATGTTAACTTCTCAGTATTTAGCAAATGTTGTATTTACATGGGCATTAATTTTAAGGACTCCGGTTAGGCAGTTGGGTCCCTGACACACGTGGGCTCAGATACACGTACTCCTGTGGGGCATTCACACTGCTCTACAATCACTCAAACCTGTTTCAGGCACAGCTTGTGTCTCCATCCCTCTGGGAGCTACATATTCTTGGATTTAAACTATAGCTTTATAACAAACAGTGATAGTAGAGATGACGAAATGTAACAGGTTACTTTAAGTCTCATTCTGTGTGATCATGTGAGTTTTCACTCTTGCCTTTAAATCTGGATGAGTAAAATAGAGCATGAATTTCAAGATCTATTTTTATTTGTTAAGCTGCGTTGGGTTACTTTGTATATGAAACGCTTGCTGTATTTGAGTAATAAATAAAAATTGAAGTTTTCCCTTAGTTGTGAATTTTCCTTATCGTGGCACTTTGAAATTAGTCCACTTTCACCTCATTTGCTGTGTGAGTGACATACGTTTTTGCTGTAGCAAGAACTTGGAGTGCACTCCACCCCTCCCTTCAAGAAGGTTCTACCACATCATTTCAGACCTCACAGATGAGCTATGGACCTCAACCACTGGACTTGAAAGCACGCATGAACCTCCGAGTTTGACAGACACTTTGAGAGCATGGGCTGTGGCAGGCAGCCCTCTGCCGGCCACTTCCCTGAAGATGGACAGTCAATAGCTCAAGCTATGCAGAGCCATGCTGTTAGCCTATGGGGTCACCTCGGGAACCTCACCAGCCAACACTGACATCACTCTCGCTGGTTCAGGGACCTCACCTGTCGTCACAGATCTCTGCTGTTACTCAAGCAACCTCTCCAAAGAAACACGTGTCTAAGGATACACCTCATGCTTTAATTAGACCTCATTTTCCAGAGGTCAGCTTCCATCTTCATGGAGCAACTAGATTTTAAGAATTTGGGTCTCGCCATTCAATGTACCTTGTCTATCAATGTATTCCTGTGAATTTTCTTACGATAGTCTCCTCCCTTCTTTAAACATTAGGAAGAAAAATTCTCTTAACACATCAGTAAACCATATGATTCAAGAAATCCTACTTTGATCATCTCCTTGCTTTTTAATGTTGGTATGTTTATTTTTACTTACTTCAACAACAAAGTCAGGAGACAGAGTTCTCCCATCTGCTGATTCACTTCCCAAAATCCCACAACAGCTAGAGCTGGGACATGCCAAAGCCAGGAGCTATAGATTCAATTTAGGTCTCCTGCGTGGGTGGCAAGGACCCAAGTACTTGAGCCAGCACCTGCTGCCTCCAAGGGTGCACATTAGCAGAAAACTAGAATCACAAGCTGAACCAGGACCTGAACCTGGGGATTCTCCAATATGGGATGCAAGAGTCCCAAGAGGAATCTTAATCCTATTTATTTGAACCTTAAAAAAACAGTTTTCGGGGGCCAACACAGTGGCACAGTGGGTTAAAGCTCTGGCCCACAGTGCGGGCATCCTATATGGGCACCTGGTCCACTTCCAATCCAGCTCTCTGCTATGGCTGGGAAAGCAGTAGAAGATGGCCCAAGTCCTTGGGCCCCTGCACTTGCACGGGAGACCCAGAAGAAGCTCCTGGACTTCAGATCAGCCCAACTCTGGCCGTTGCGGATACTTGGGGAGTGAACCAGCAGATGAAAGAACTCTCTCTCTCTGCCCCTGCCTCTCTGTAACTCTGCCTTTCAAATAAATAAATAAATCTTTAAAAAAAAAAAAAAAAAAAAAGGAAAGAAGCCTTGAGCTAGAGTTCTAAAAACGTTTTAAAACTAAACAGGGGCTCTAGGCCGGCGCTGCGGCTCACTAGGCTAATCCTCCGCCTTGCGGCGCCAGCACACCGGGTTCTAGTCCCGGTCGGGGCGCCGGATTCTGTCCGGGTTGCCCCTCTTCCAGGCCAGCTCTCTGCTGTGGCCCGGGAGTGCAGTGGAGGATGGCCCAAGTGCTTGGGCCCTGCACCCCATGGGAGACCAGGAGAAGTACCTGGCTCCTGCCATCGGATCAGCACAGTGAGCCGGCTGCAGTGCGCCGGCAGCGGCGGCCATTGGAGGGTGAACCAATGGCAAAAGGAAGACCTTTCTCTCTGTTTCTCTCTCTCACTGTCCACTCTGCCTGTCAAAAAAAAAAAAAAAACTAAATAGGGGCTCAGTGGAAAGAACAGGTCCTCAAAGAAGGAGGTACCTTTCTCTGAAGGGAGGAGAGAACTTCTAATTTGACTACGACCTTGCCTAAATATGATCAGAGTTGGTGAACTCAAAAGGCTTCCATAGCCTTGGCAACTCATGACAAGAGCCTTGGGTGATTACTGATGCCATAAACAAGAGTGTCAATTTGTTAAGTCAACAACAGGAGTCACTGTGCACTTACTCCTCATGTAGGATCTCTGTCCTTAATGTGCTGTACATCGTGATTTAATGCTATAACTAGTACTCAAACAGTATTTTTCACTTTGTGTTTCTATGTGGGTGCAAACTGTTGAAATCTTTACTTAATATATGCTAAACTGATCTTCTGTATATAAAGAGAATTGAAAATGAATCTTGATGTGAATGGAAGGAGGGAGGGAAAGGGGAGGGTTGCGGGTGGGAGGGAAGTTATGGGGAGGGGGGAGCCATTGTAATCCATAAGCTGTACTTTGGAAATTTATATTCATTAAATAAAAGTTTAAAAAAAAAAGAAAAAAAAAGATAATGAATGTTACAAAAAAAAAAAAACTAAATAGGGGCTGGCACCATGGCACAGTAGGTTAATCCTCCGCCTGTGGTGTCAGCATCCCAAATGGGTGCTGGTTCTAGTCCTGGCTGCCCCACTTCCAGTCCAGCTCTCTATTGTGGCCTGGGAAGGCAGTGGAGGATGGCCCAAGTGCTTGGACCCCTGCACCTGCGTGGGAGACCAGGAAGAAGCACCTGACTCCTGGCTTTGGATCGGCACAGCTCCAGCCATGTGGCCATTTGGGGAATGAACCAACTCTCTGTCTCTCCCTCTCACTGTCTGTAACTCTACCTCTCAAATAAATAAATAATCTTTAAAAAAAAAAAAAACTAGGCGATAAATTAATAAACAGTACAGTAGGATGATTTGGCAGTTGTTCAACTTGTACCTTTTATACATCATTTAATTGATTCACTTAGTATCGATATTTACATAGAAAATTACCATATCAGATTGCAATAAAGAACCACAAAGTTCAAACTGTTAAATAGCTATGAAAACCATGAATAAAACGTGCTTTTTTCATCCTGCAGGAGTCTGTTGGCATTCTCCTGACAACCTCTCTGAGCCCCCTCCAACCTCCTGGGTCTCCCCAACCCCTGGCTCACTCCCTTCTGGCCACCCAGAGCCACCCAGAGCCCTCAGCTCTCTGTGATCCTCCTGCAGGCTGAACCTACTGCTTCAGCACCTGTGCACCAGCAGCGCCCTCTACTGGACACACTTGTCCCTGCGGGATCCGGAGGGTATCCTCCCTCTTTCAGCTCTTGGCTAGAACATCATCTCACCAGAGAAGATCTCCGGAACAATGTACCTAAAGCAGCATCCATCTACAGCAGTGATCATAACTTTACACCTGTCTATTGTCTGGCCTCTTCTTAGGGACCCTTCTGAAGAGCAGAAACCACTGTGTTTGTGATTGCTTATCCCCGGTGCCTAGAAAAATACTGGTACATGGTAAGCACTCAATAAACATGAGAAGGATCAGCAAGGTGGTTAACTGGAACAACAAGGAATCCTGAGGTTATTCAAGGGGTCCAATTGTGGTGGCCAATAATCTTAGGACTTCGTACACTGGAATGTGGAAGATGCCTTTGGGGATCCCTTGTGTGTTCAGCTGCACACACAGACCTGCACTCATTAGGTTTTGGAAGGAGAGTGATCTGACAAAGAATGACCACATCAGCCCATCAAGATTTCTGAGTGAGGGCTAAGAGGCCATCTTGAAAGGGACAATCCCGGTTATTGCTCTCTGGGAACTGAAACCGGGCAAGGCTTTGTCCCTGAGTCAAATAGAATATTCTCTTGTAAGCACATATTTGCTTGCTGTTCTCTGAGTCTGAAAATACAATCCTGGCCTGCAGTTTTTAAGAGACTACATTGACCCTGATACCTGCCAAAACAGGATAGATTAATCATAATACTTTATAAATCTTTTAAAATAAAGACTTGAGAGTTTATTAACTCTCATTAGGAAATGTTTCTTTGGAAGCTATGAAGAATAAAGGAACTATATTTCTGTCTTTTTTAAAGTTAGAAATGGTTACAGGTAAGCATAGTGTTAAAATTTTTCAGGATGAGTAAAAGTGTATTCAACATTTTTAGACAAGGAATTAAAAATACTTTAAAGTGTTTGTCTACCACATTAATTTTAATTATACTCCATCGGACTCACAATGCTTTGAAATGCCCTCAAGATCTTTATTAATCATAATACAACACCACTAAATTCCAAGGCCATTTTCAGTTCTGGGTAGCAGCAGCTTGCCTGAGAGCACCCTCTTCTGTTTAAAGGGTGTACTGCAAGTTACAGTTCAAAGAATTCTCAGCAATTCTGGGTGTCTCAGGAAAATGGTAACACTACACAATTGATTTGAATAATCCACCCTACTTTCTGGGGGTTTTGAAGGCTGTGGTGGTGCAATATACAAAGGTACCTTAAAAAGTTCGTGGAGGCTGGGGCCAGCGCTGTGGCACAGCAGGTTAATGCCCTGGCCTGAAGCACTGGCATCCCATATGGGCACTGGTTTGAGACCCGGCTGCTCCACTTCTGATCCGGCTCTCTGCTATGGCTTGGGAAAGTAGTAGAAGATGGCCCAAGTCCTTGGGCCCCTGCACCCACGTGGGAGACCCGGAGGAAGCTCCTGGCTTCTGGCTTCAGATTGGCGCAGCTCCAGCCATTGTAGCCAATTGGGGAGTGAACCAGCGGATGGAAGACCTCTCTCTCTCCCTCCCTCCCTCTCTCTCTCTCTCTCTCTCTCTCTGCCTCTCCTCTCTCTGTGTAACTCTGACTTAAAAAAAAAAAAAAAAAAGCTCGCGGAGGGGCCAGCACTATGGCTTAGTGGGCTAAGCCTCTGCCTGCAGCACCTGATTCACATGAGGGTGCTGGTTTGTGTCCCCACAACTTCTCTTCTGATACAGCTCTCTGCTATGGCCTGGGAAAGCAGTAGAGGATGGCCCAAGGTCTTGGGATCCTGCACCCACGTGGGAGACCCAGAGGAAGCTCCTGGCTCCTGGCTTCAGCTCAGCTGCGGCCATTGCATTTATCTGTGGAGTGAACCAGAAGATGGAAGATCTGTCTCTCCCTCTGCAACTCTACCTCTCAAATAAATACCATATTTTTAAAAAAAGTTCATGGAAAATGGAATTAAAAGGTAAAGGTAATTTGATGCAAAATAACTTTGGAATCCATGTATTTTCAGAATACGCATTTTCCACAAACTTTCTAAAGACCTTTCATACGTGAAGCAGAAGTAGCAAACTGTAAGGCACCATGGCGATTTGCATTTCTGCCCCCAGAAATGAACTTCAGTGTTCTAAAACATGGGGCAGTTACACTCATCAGTTTCCCTTTTCCTTACAGATGAAACATGATTTTGAAGGTACAGTATCCCTGCAGCTTTTTTTATCTATGGTATTTTTCTGTAACTCAACTATTTGCTTCCTAACCAGCCATTCCGTCTTGCTTTAAAAATTCATATTTTGATGCTAATTCTAAGCAGGAACTTATTAATACTCATAACAAGAAAAGTCCTTGTTTCACATTACCCAGTGAGATAGGCAGGTAATTAGGTTGAGCCCCATGAAATTGCCCTCAGGAATGGAAACTACTGGCAGACGGCTCAGCCAAAGGCACACACGGAGCCCTATGCCTTAGGTCGCCCCAGAAGGCCTGAGGGGTCCATGGAATGGAGTAGGAACGGAGAACAGGCAGGGTCCATGTCGGGGAAGTCTGAGAAGAACCGAGACAAAACAGAAAGTGCTGATGGATGGAGATTTGAGAAATGTTGGTACAAATACATTTAGGCCACTTGATCCTTTTGTTGCTAGAGTCACATCATGTTAATCCCAGCAACAGCTAAAACATTAGTGCTTGGTGATATGGCCTTGAAATATTAACTTTAGTAGCTAAATAAAAATTTCATTTCAACGCAAAGCAAATTGTTTTAAACTATTTCAATTTTTTACTTTTTAAATTTTGGATTGACATGAAATGCTTGTACATTTTATGGGCTACAGTGCAATATTTTAACCAACATACCCAGCACACATACCCAGCACAGACCCACCATCCGAGGCAAGCAGCCCTTCCACTTCCCTCATCTCGGGTTCCCTGCTGTTCCGTGGAACACCGGAGCCCTCACCTCCACCTGGCTGCAGTCAGCCCCCGTGATCCAAGCTCACCGCATCCTCCCCACCCCTCCCAGCCTCTAGCACTTGCTATGCTAGACTCAGGCTGACCACGTGTTTCTTATAGACTGGAGGGTGGTGACATCCTTGGCTTGGGTTTTTATCAGCTCTTGTTTATCTCCCCTACCCTCCCACCCCATCCCATATACACACTCTTTTTGTGAACTACATTTCTGAACAATTGTGTAAAATAGCTTCTACACTTTAAAAACTTTGCTTTAGGCTGTTCTCTCGTGCACAGGGAGGCAGCCTGTCAGGTTTCCCCCACCTGACAATAAACCTCTCCTTTAAAAAAATAAAAAAAAAAAACATTGCTTTAAGTGCACATTATTTCTTTAGTACTACTATACTATTGACTGAAGTTGGAGAATTCCACAGACTTCTGCTGTGGACAAAGTTTGTCCTGGTGTCAGGAAAAATGGCGAGAGAACCACTGAAGTCCTGTGTCGCGCATCCATCCAGCTTGTAACCCATTCATTGTCTTTGAGTTTTATTTTACAACTCTGCAAGCTGCACATGATCCTTGTCCATAGAACTGCAAATGTACCATGTTAGGATGGAGAAATGATTGGTTATCGCCCTGTAAAGAGACCTACTATGCATCGACTTGGCTGTGATCTCCGAATTCTCATTGGAACTAGTTCTAACATCTTTCAGGTTTCCTCATTAGCTCAGGAGTTCAGTAAAATCTTAGGCATACACTCACTTCAGATCTTAGTGAGTCATGACTACACCCTCTTTTAGAAATCCTTTGTTATTTACATCAATTACAGCTTGCTGGTGTTATTTTTCCAGCATATGCCAAGATGTCATGTTCTCCAGCTCCTTAATAGTGAAGCTGTGTACCTAGGCCAGACGGAAAGTCAATTGTTTAAGGTTATTGAAATTGATTTGATACCTTTATAAAAAAAAATAGCCCCAGGCCTTGCAAAAGAAGCTAGAAGTCCACAGCATGGCAAGAATTATTTGAAATACATCTTTAATTTTAGAAAAATCAATATGCAATCTACAAAATACTTTGTTACATGATTATTAAGGCTCCATCTGTTTTATCTTTGTATGCACAGGACACAAAAATCGTAGCTTGAGCAAAACATAACAGCCACTGTGAAGGAAGGCCCTCTAACTGAATTTATCAGAAAAAACAAAGGCTGCATCACAAGTAGAGGGCCAGACGGAAGTAAAACCCTAGAACCATCTAACTTGCACGCATCAGGTAAGAAGCTCCAGCCTTTGCCTGCATGCTGGAAAGCACCTTTCCTTCATCCCTTCTCGGAAACGTGCTGAAGTCCAGATCTGCACGACTAAGCACATCGTGATCAATCCTGATCTGTGCTCAGGTGACCGGAGCAGAACAAGGAGAGAACCACTGGACACCACTGAGTCAACTCCTTGCACCTGGGCCCTAGTGCCCGTCCAGTGACGGACTCCACTCCACTCCCTGAAGTAGTGATCCGGAGTGAAATGCCAGGAAAGGCCGCTCTCTTCCTCAGCTCCCAAGGAACGAACCTCCCTTCAAAGCAGTTTTTCACTATTTACTTTCGGCCACGGGAGACTCTCCTTCTTAATTGCTAAGTCTAAGTGGACTATGGCAGTAGCCACGTCTGACTTCCTGCCACTTCTCGATCAGAAGAATTGTATTAAAAAGCCTCTCCTTCCACAGAATGTTAATTAACACTAAGTAATGAATATTTAAGGTCCTAATAGATGTGCAAATTAACAATTATGCGGTAGCACCCCGCTGTTAACGCTATGAACCTTCGCAGGGCTGCAGAAACTCAACTCTAGAGCTTTGGTCAGTCTGTTGCTGCTCTGTTTTCAAGGCTGAATCCTGAGACCCTAGCAGACACCAGTGAACCCGCGAGGCCCAGGGGCGATTCACTGAACTTTTCGCTGCATTTATTTTGAAATATAAATATTCATTCCGTTCATCTGAACCAGACCGCGCGATCTCTCCCCAGCAAGATGCCACGGAGCACTCTCAGAAAGCAAGGGCAGCCATCAACCCAGCAGGCTGCGCTGGGCTGGCCTCCAGATGTGCTCTGAGCAGGCGAAGTCCCCCTGAGGGTGCCCACGCCAGACAATATTAAAAGATGGTGGGATTTTCAGGAAGGGCGCGTGCACGCACAGCTTTGCCCTCCCAGACATCAACAGGGAGTCTTGAGCGTGTGGCAATGTGAGCCTTGCACCGAGTGAGGTTAGGGAGCAACGGGATTCATTTTAACTGCTGGCTTCTGCATTCTTTGCCTTCACAGAGAAGCCAACAAGTCTGCTGATGGATAAGGACCATCATAAATGTTTGTTTTAATCTGTTTTTGAACAGACTGAAATGAATGTAATACAATATTAACTAAAACATATTACATAAGTTCTACAGGCCGACCAGTAAATGTTGCTCGGAAGAACATTCTATCAGGTTTGATTAGAAACGAATCTAGTAAATGAAGAAAGAGATCTTACTCAGAATTCAGGTTCAACATAAATGGAAGTTGTATTAATACCACAGGGAAGAATTTGTTTTTCAGGCCAAAAATACCTAGAACATAGATTCCATAGCATTTACAATTCTGACCCCTCACTGCCAATACTGAAACTCTAAATAGCTGTAACTGAATACCATTGGCTTTTCATCAGAAATCAAACAATTCTAGTCTTCTACCTAACTCTGAAGAGTAGCAACATCCCTGCTTGGCATTCTAGGTAAAATAATCTAGTGTTTCACTTTGCTCATCTTTGGAAGAAAAATACTCTAAATTAAGCAGCATTAGCATAAAAGAGAACTAGCATAAAATAATCATAATATGATTTAGACTTCTACTCAAAAGAAGCTTTGTTGATTACAAATAATACGTTATCAAAATACAGTCTTGAAATCGCTACTTTTGGAAAACAATATCCATGAATTTTAAAAAGTCATCTTTAATGTACATAAATATTTCACGTAGTGGCCAATACTCCAAAATGCATCCTGAAAGGAATCGCACCAAGCAAAAAGCAGTAAATCTTAGTGACTCACACTCAAGTACGTATTATCAACAGAAATGGCTTCTTTGCAGCCCACACCATACAGATTTCCAAAATGATAATAGGGTAGGGGAAAGGCAGGGACCCAAACACAGCCACGGTTACCTACCAGTGTGGTAAGGGGACAAGGAGATACATAATTCAAAGCCACAGATACCTCCAACTCTCCATTTCAGCCTGCGGTTTCAACACCATTCTACACCCAGCCGCATTTCAGAGACGAGCACGGGGAGAATTACGTACTTGCTTTGCGTCTCCGTGGACTGCCTTACCTGCTGGTACAGGTGCTGATAGCAAGAAGAGACTGGGGCTGAGGGGTATTAAACACAGCACCTGTGTAATGCGGACTGCGAAACAATCAGCCCCCGGGCCCCCAAAACTCAAAACCCTTCAGCCACACTGGCTGCCAGGCCACACGTCCAAGAACAGTGCCTTTGAGTTTTAGGAGGAAGCAGAGCGTCACACAAGCACAGACACAGCTTAGATCAAACCCCTAGGGCAAAAACACATCAGAAGCACAAAACACAGGTGGTTCGGTTGTAGGTCTCAAACTTCTCTAACACGGCTTTCGGGTCTGTCCTCAGCCTGTCGTGCAGAACTCCCGTCCGAGGTGCAGCGGCAGAACTTGGTGTGGCTTCTGTGACTTGCAGATATGACCAGCGTGACATCACTCTTTCCCTTTGCTACCCTACTGAGTTACACAGTCGCCAGCTTTATCCGGGTCTTCTCCTTCGATTTTAACCCA
Organism: Oryctolagus cuniculus; assembly: GCF_964237555.1. NCBI lineage: Eukaryota > Metazoa > Chordata > Mammalia > Lagomorpha > Leporidae > Oryctolagus > Oryctolagus cuniculus. The sequence continues at coordinate 154,284,792 of NC_091433.1, forward strand.
TTTCTTTTCTATTTCAACCTGTTACGCAAAAGCAAAACACAGGCAGCATTAACAAATGCAACACAGCACTAGTCTCTCTTCAGTCCTGCTTTATACACAAGGACAAGGACTGCAGCCACCTCCCTCTTGGGCCACACACACAGCCCACCCACCCTCCTGTGCCAGCCCCGTACGGAGGCACTCTGCTACCACTGTGCACCACAGAGCCCCCCAGATCCTGCCCTCTAGGGTGAATTCTTGAAGAGGACTGGCCCATTCTTCTCTTCTGTGTGTGGCCCCTAACACACATGGGAGACCCAGATGAAGCTCCTGGCTCCTGGCTTTGGCCTGGCTTAGCCCTAGTAGTTGCAGCAGTGGATGGAAGACCTCCCTTTGTCTCTCCCTCTCTTTTTGTAACTCTGACTTTCAAAAATAAATAAATAAATCCTTGAGAGAGAGACAGACCGACCGACCGACCGACCTAGACTGAGTTCCTGGCTCCTGGCTTCACAGCCGGGTCCAGACCCAGCTGTTGTAGGCTTTTGGTGAATGAACTAATCAAAGGGAGATCTCCCTCTCTTCTTTCTCTTTCTCTTTCTCTCTCTCCCCCCTCCCTCTCTTCTCTCTGCCTATCAAATAAAATGAAAATAATTTTTTTAAAATATTGCCTATTAAGTAAAATGAAAATATTTTTTTAAAATATTATGTTAAATAATTTTGAGCTGTTCCCTGAAACTGTCTGAAACTGGCACATCTTGTGGCTAAGAAAGCAGGTGTATGGGCCGGCGCCGTGGCTCACTAGGCTAATCCTCCACCTAGCGGCACCGGCACACCTGGTTCTAGTCCCAGTTGGGGCGCCGGATTCTGTCCCGGTTGCCCCTCTTCCAGGCCAGCTCTCTGCTGTGGCCAGGGAGTGCAGTGGAGGATGGCCCAGGTGCTTGGGCCCTGCACCCCATGGGAGACCAGGAAAAGCACCTGGCTCCTGGCTCCTGCCATCAGATCAGCGCGGTGCGCCGGCTGCAGCGCGCTGGCCGCGGCGGCCATTGGAGGGTGAACCAACGGCAAAAGGAAGACCTTTCTCTCTGTCTCTCTCTCTCACTGTCCACTCTGCCTGTCAAAAAAAAAAAAAAAAAGAAAGCAGGTGTATGTGCAGTCTCCATGTGCACCCCCAGTTCAGCCACATCTCATACCTACATACCAAGGGTTACAGGTCAGATTCCCAAAAGGCAGACTCTGAGGGAGATTCGTGTGCACAAAGCTTCCTGGAGCAGGCTGCTAGGGTCTACATTGCTGAGGGCAGAGTGATGTGGAGGCAGGGAAGGAAACAGAAGGGCAGAGGGCGGGCCTGTGCTGCCAAGGCCGCATAATAAAAGCTTCAGTCCATGACCCGGGATGGCTGAAGCTGGGCTGCTCCTGCAGAGTTAGCCCAAGTCATGCCAAGAGGTCCTTTGGTGGATGGACACCATCACTGGACACTGGCTGACTCCAGACAGGGACGTGACCTTGGACAAGGCTGCCCTCTGCAGCCAGGGCCCCTCTGGCCGCTGGGGCCTCAGTCACTAGTGCTGGTAGGCTGCACAGGGCAGATGGACACGTCGTTAACATTATCAATAGGAAAAAAAAACTCACAAGACCCAATCAAAACATCTACACAAATGGCCACAAAGGAAAAAGAAATTCTGGCTTCTCTTACTATATTTTAGGATCACCCGTTGGTGTCAAGGTCATCTTACACAAGCACACTATGTTTAATAGGAATAAATGGTAGAAAATCAGAATGGCCTTAATCATCACTGAGATTCAAGCAACAGGTAGACTGGGAAATGCTATGAGAAAGTGTAAAATGTTGCTCATGTGCCAGATAAAAAGAAAACAGATGCATTCTAACCTTAACCACCACCTGTTTGATTTCTGTAATGCAGAAATATTTTCAAATTACAAACATTTTTAGCCAACACTAGCAACGTATGTCATCATTTTAAGATGGGAAATGTGTGGCAGATGTTGTCAATATATCTCTTAACCTTAGGTATCTATTAACCTCAAAGATGGAAAGAAAACACAAATTTGGGAACAGATCAAGGTGGATGTTACTCTAATGCAGTTAGCCTAATAATGCAGATCAGTTGACAGTGACTCATTTTCATTTTATTGGAAACATGGAGAGATCCCTCTGCTGGCTCACCGCCCAAATGCCCCCAACAGCCAGAGGTAGGAGAAACCAAAGTCAGGGTCCCAGAACCCAGTCCAGGTCTCCCATGTGGGTGGCAGGAACCCAAATACTTAAGCCACCATCTGTTGCTTCCCAGAGTATACATCAGCAGGAAGCCGGACCGGAACCAGAACGGCAGGGCCTCAAATCCGGCACTGCATTATGGGATGCAGGCAAGCAGCAACTCCACCACTGCCCCACACAGCTGCCCCAGCGGTGAACACAGGAGTCTCTGACGGAGTAACTGATGCCCCTCGGATCCTGTGCCCCAAGGAACTGACAGGTGTTTCACCTGCACACACCCCACCTGGCAAGATTTCACGGCGTTGGACTAAACCAGGCCAAGTAGCAAGCTTACTTAACAAGCTTCTTTATTATAAGACTTCTCAGAACCTTCATTCAACTCTAATTTCTGGCATTCCTCAACTTACTTTTTCTTAAATACTTATACAGGGAATACGTTCCACAGAACACATGTTGACAAACGCTCTTCTAATATGATAGCTTTCGTTATAAATCTGCTTCTAAAATATGAATTTGATTTCTATGCCCTATTTCCTCACTGAGTAGTCCCCCTTCTCTAAATGAAGGGGAACAGCTAAGCTCCATGGTGAGCAGGTTAATATGACTGAGCTCTTGTCTCAATCAGGTATCATCACACACGCACACACACACACATGCACACATATGCACACACTCACATGCACATACACACTCAAACACATGCACACACGCACTACTCACATACACCCACAGGTACACACTCACGTGCACATATACACACATACACACATGATCAACACATGCACACACATATGCACACTCACACACATGCACATACACACTCACACACATGCACACACTCACACACACACTACTCACATACACCCACATGTACACACTCACGTGCACATATACACACATACACACATGTACACATGCTCAACATATGCACACTCACACACATACACATACTCAAACACATGCACACACTCACACACACATGCACTACTCACATACATCCACATGTACACACTCACGTGCACACATATACACACATACACACATGCTCACACACATGCACACTCACACATATGCACACAAGGTCGTGTAAGAGGGCAAAGCAGTGAGAGCTCTGAGAGCCCCCACCTGAACCCAGGGTCTGTGGGCGTACCTGGACATTGTAGCAGGCTCGCTGGTGGACATGTTTCTGTGGCTGGACATCACTCTCCACCCCTAGAGACCGGACCTCTGTCCTGGAGGCACAGGTGTCAAGCATCACAAACTGCACAGTAGCGAATGGATACCAGTCAGAGGGGATCTCCTGGTCTGACCCAAGTTCTAGTTTGTAGGACAGACAATGGGGATGATCAGGACCTCGGGGGAGAAAAGAAATCAAATGGTCAAAATACTTCCATGGCCACTGAACACTGCTCTAGAACATAACAAGCACTCACCTCCTTAATAAGCAACTCCATTAGCATCACAGGGGGACAAATTCCATTTAAACAACATCCCATCAAAATCCACAGTTTTGTACAAACTAGAAGGGAGTCTGTATTTCTTAAATGTTTGCTTTAAAAGAGTATAATCTTCGGCCGGCGCTGCGGCTCACTAGGCTAATCCTCCGCCTAGCGGCGCCGGCACACCGGGTTCTAGTCCCGGTCGGGGCACCGGATTCTGTCCCGGTTGCCCCTCTTCCAGGCCAGCCCTCTGCTGTGGCCCGGGAGTGCAGTGGAGGATGGCCCAAGTGCTTGGGCCCTGCACCCCATGGGAGACCAGGAGAAGCACCTGGCTCCTGCCATGGGATCAGCGCGGTGCGCCGGCCGCGGCAGCCATTGGAGGGTGAACCAACGGCAAAGGAAGACAAAGGAAGACCTTTCTCTCTCTCTCTCTCACTGTCCACTCTGCCTGTCTAAATAAATAAATAAATAAAAGATTTTTTAAAAAAAGAGTATAATCTTATTACTGTATATGTGCATAAATTAACTCCTAATATGTTTTCAATTTTAAGTATTACAAAGTTTTAACTAAAATACAAAAGCAATATTTATAATAAGCACATTTGGCAATAATGTGCTTGAGGCCTGCAGAAACTTCTTTCTCTCTAGTAGCCTGAATGAACCCCTCCAAGAATTCTTTATTAACTCATTACGCTACCATGCAGCTTATTTGCGGACAATGCAAAGACAAACTTCAGCCCAAATTAAGTCATATTATGAAAAAATTCTGTTTTTTAAAAGTGGAAAACTTAATGAAATTTTATTATATTTCAGAAAATATTTTGGGTCAAGAATTTTCTCTTTCACTAGGACAGCCTATGTTTCAGCACCGTCATTCTCATCCGTCCTTCTGAGAAGCTGTGATTGGAGCAGATGTACAGTGCAGAGATGGGCATATTGGACTTCAGTGTTTCAATGTAATATTTGTTTCCACTCCATTCAGCTTGCCATTTGTCAAGCATCCAGACTATGCCAGGCCAGGCTCTGGGCCAGACCCGGCGACACTGGATACACCCTGATTTTAGGTGGAATCGTAAAATGTGTGAGTGTTATAATGGAACACAAAATATCTTCACTGTGAGCACTGCAGTGACTTTATAAATGATCCATGATCCTGTTGCATGGTTCATAGCATCTACATACCCAATGCAGCTGTCTTCACTTAAATAAATATGAGATGGCAGTCATTTCAAAAGCTATATTAAATTATTGTACCACTGACACATCTCAAGAAAGAACATTTTCATCAGAATATAGCTTTAGGCACAAAAACAAGAGTTGAGAGGATTTCACTTAATTCTTAAAAGATAAATTGCCTTTCATTATTTATAACCCGTTTCTTGTCGAGACACTAATGGAATTCTATGGCTGTAAAAGGCCTTGAGAAGTCATCCATCAACGAAGCAGCAGACGCTCAGTAGCCATCTCCACACCAATGCCCAGGGTGGGACAAGGTGGCCTCCAAGGCCCTCTGCAGTGGTAACTTCACTGACCCTCACATGTGCCCGAGTCCACAAGCCATCACCTTGCCAGCCTGCCAAGTCCTTGCACACAGTTAACGCAGGCTTTGGGCCCGTGATGGCCCCGTGGTGACGAACACAAACCCTGAACCCAGACTGCCCAGGTCCAGTCCCTGCTCTGCTGCTCAGGGGCTGTGTTATCCCCAAGCCCCAGTCTCCTCATCCGAAAACAAGGGTGACAACCCTTGAAAGGGTGCTGTGAGGACAGAGCAGTTGGTGCAGAGCGACACGCTCCTCCAGGCTGGCACACAGGGTCGCTCTGCAAGTGCTATTCATCTATAAGCCCGCTAGTGTTTTTTAATTACTCTAAGTTTTCTAATAAAGGGACTGTGGATTCCACACATTTAGATTGGAGATGATCTGATTTAAGAAAAACAATTTTTGGAAGTTTTGCAGCAAACACTGAAGAAAAGAAATTCAACCCCAGTTGAAGACATAGTACTTCAAAAGAAAAATCTTTTGCTGCTTTCCTAAAAAACTGGTAAAAGACAAAAGAGAGCATTTTTCCCTTTCAAGTTTTATTTTTTATGACTTTTGAAAACTCTAAATACTCTGCAGTGTCTAATAATAACACGCTCCCTCTGGACTCTGAGCTCCGTGAGAACAGATATCATGGCTGTCCCTAGTACAATGTCTGGCATGTTTGGAGCGCAACAGAGATTTGATTAATTCACAAATTAAATGAGTTAAGACAGGCAAAAAGCATGTGACCAGACTGACCACCAGGGGGCACACTCGGGCTTTGGTAATTGTTACACTCCCACCACAGCTGCTGGTCTTAGGACAGGGGTGGCAAATCACAAAATCTTAGGACTGTTTGCTATCCAATCCTTATTGAACCAAAATCCGTCACATCTGAAACAACCGCTGAGGGCCGAAGGACATAGTGGTCAGAGAACGCCACAAGGGGAGAGGAGAGAAGTAACCAATGCGTTGACGACACAGCAGAGGCAACTGGGTCAGTCAGACACGGATGCAGTCAGAAACTGTCTAATTCTGAGCCACTATTTACCCCTCTCCTTCTCCTTCCTTCTTTCTCTCCTTCCTTCCCCCAACAAAGCCTGGCCCCCTCTGGAGTCCTTCACACTTTAGTAAGAATGAGCCTGGGCCATCTTCTTTGGCAAATGAAAGACCACCCCCTGCTGAAGGAGCTTTAAGACTGAGGAGCTGGTAGGAGAGACATTTAAAGGACCAGTGGTCCCTCCCATGGAGAGCCAGTGCCCTGCCACTCAGACATGGTTTAATGGAGAATACACCTGCCAGAGAGTGCTCTGGAGAGAGCTGAGAGCTGAGCATGCAGTCTGTATTCAGACAGGGCTTTTAAGGGAATGGGCTCTAGTTCTCCCCACCACCACCACCACCCGCCTAGGACTAAGGGTTTGCTGAGTGTGCATTAGGTGAAATTCCTCCCAGAGTTTCACTACTCAGTGCTGTCAGAGTGGGGAGCCCATCTGGGCTGGGCAGAGGAGCGGAGGAATGAGTCTGCCTAGGGGACCACACCCCACTGCACAGAACAAGCAGGTCAGCAGCTCTCCATCCTGGCTGCATGGGAGAGCCCTTCCCGGGGGCCTCACCCCCAAGTCTGACCCTAAAGGAGGTACAGGTTGAGTGTCCCTGATCCAGAAGGTGCGAGGTAGGAAGTCAGAAATGAGCCTGTGGGTGCGAGAGGGGCCTAAGGGAAACGCAGCACCTGCAGAAGCTCCCTTGGGAAGCAGCCCCGTATTTTACACTACACAGTCCTGCCCGGACCCTGATCACTTTCCAGGTGGTCTCAGCCTTCCCCCAGGGAAAGCTCTCCAGGATAATCTTTTCTCCAAAGGGGTTGCACTGAGCAATAGAACCTTTACATCCTTCCCTTCCCCAGGCCCTCTAGGGGAGGCTCCTCTGCCCAGCCCAGAGGGGCTCCCCACTCTGACAGCACTGAGTAGTGAAACCCTGGGAGGAATTTCACCTAATGCACACTCAGCAAACCCTTAGTCCTGGGGTGGAGGGGGGGTGGACTAGAGCCCATTCCCTTAAAAGCCCAGTCTGAATACAGACTGTGTGCTCAGCTCTCAGCTCTCTCCTGAGCACTGTCTGGCAGGTGTATTCTCTCCATTAAACCATGTCTGAGTGACAGGGCACTCGCTCTTGGATTCTGTCCCATCCATTCTCAGGGATGCCCTACCCCATTAAACCTACTACCTTGCTTACCACTGCTCTCTGTCTCATGTCTGAATTCTTTCTTGTGTGAAGAACCTACCCCACCCATCTTGACTAACAAAGTGTTTCAGATTTCAAGTTTTTTTTTTTTTTTTTTTTTTGACAGACAGAGTTAGACAGAGAGAGAGAGACAGAGAGAAAGGTCTTTCTTCCATTGGTTAAACCCCCCAAATGGCTGCTAAAGCCGGCACGCTGCGCTGATCCAAAGCCAGGAGCCAGGTGCTTCCTCTTGGTCTCCCATGCGGGTGCAGGGCCCAAGCACTTGGGCCATCCTCCACTGCCTTCCCGGGCCACAGCAGAGAGCTGGACTGGAAGAGGGGCAACCAGGACAGAATCCGGCACCCCAACTGGTACTAGAACCCTGGGTGCCGGTGCCACAGGCGGAGGATTAGCCAAGTGAGCTGCGGCGCTGGCCAGATTTCAAGTATTTTTAATTTGGGGAATTTGCATATATACAATGAGAGATCTTGGGGATGGCACCCAAGTGTAAACCTAAAATATATTTATATTTCACATATACCTTGTACACATGGCCTGGCAGTAATTTTATACAATATTTAAAAATAATTTTGCACATAAAGTTCCATGGCACAGAATTTTCCATTGGCAGTGTCAGGTTGGTCTCAGAGTTTCAGATTTGGGGGCATTTCTGATTTCAGATTTTCAGAGCAGGGTGCCCAACTTGTTTATGTTTCAAGCTCTAAGGATTTTAACATGCAGCCAAGCCTGAGAAACTGGCTTAGAGGTTAGACAAATGAATGACGTGGGCCTCTGGCCATCTCAGTTTACGGCACCATCACCCACCTATTCGCCAAAGCAAGGTGCCCTGAGCGCGGTCCTCTCCCCCTCACCCAGGAGCTCCCCGTCTGGACTCTCCGCCCCCACCGCCCTTGCTCACAGCTCCACTGCTCTTGCCCTTGCCCTTGCTCGGCCAGCCTCCCTGATACTGCCCAGGCGCTCCTCCTCTGCCTGCCTTCCCAGAGCGAGAGAGGAGTCTCTCAGCTGCTCCCGGAGACACCCTCAAGCCCTGTGGACTGCCAAACCCCAGCACGGCTCACAGGGTCTGAAGATGCGCTAGTTCCTCTCCACCTCTCCGCAGACCCTCAGGCTGCTCCCCTTGGTGGAATCCTCCTGCCTCTTCCGTGCCCAGCTAGTCACCAGCTCAGCCACCAGCTCTGCAGCAATGCCTGCCGTAGTCCCAGGGCACCACCAGCCCCTTGTCTGGGATCCCTGCTGTGAACGCTGGAGCAGGGAGGAACAGCACGCTGGGTGCCTGGGGAGTTTCTGCTGGGGCCGCCTCACCTACTGCACTGTTAGGCTGCTGGGGAGCAGGGCTCATGTTTGAGTTTCTGTCTCCCCCGCATCAGCACAGACCGTACACCGAGAGATGTAGCAGACGGCTGTGGAATGAATGTGTAAATGAGCAAGCCCTCCTCTCAATAAATTCTTGATGACTCAATCAGCCAACTGCGCCATTCATTCTGGGAAAACGCAGTGCTATCATCGACAGGATCATCTTCCCAAGGAGCTTCCTATGTTGTTCTACATAGAAAATTTACAGAGATCATTGGTGTGGGTTCTCGGTTGGAAAAGTACGTGCAGCTCCCTGGCCAGGTCTAGCTGAGTACTTAGCTTCTCCTGCTCCAAGCACAGGGCAGCGATGGGCTCCCAGTGGGCTCCTCTTGCCCCTCTGTCCCCACCCACACAAGCCAGCAGGCTGAACCTTCTGGGCTCCTCTCTCAGAGCCGTAATTCTTACTGCAAACCTATGCAAAAAACTACGGCTGGCCTTTTATCTCAGTGCCAACAGCCATCTCTAGAACCAAAGGGAGGCCAGCGCCTGCGGCTCACTAGGCTAATCCTCCGCCTAGCGACGCCGGCACACCGGGTTCTAGTCCTGGTCGGGGTGCCGGATTCTGTCCTGGTTGCCCTTCTTCCAGGCCAGCTCTCTGCTGTGGCCAGGGAGTGCAGTGGAGGATGGCCCAAGTGCTTAGGCCCTGCACCCCATGGGAGACCAGGAAAAGCACCTGGCTCCTGCCATTGGACCAGCGCGGTGCACCGGCCGCGGTGGCCATTGGAGGGTGAACCAACGGCAAAGGAAGACCTTTCTCTCTGTTTCTCTCTCTCACTGTCCACTCTGCCTATCAAAAAAAAAAAAAAAAGAACCAAAGGGAAATTCTGGGAGTCAGGTTATCACTGGGGCCCGGGGAGGTCTCTAGTGCCACAGGGTCCCCCCAGGTATTCCAACCCGCCTGACCGCCTACCTTTCTTCTTGTTTAGCAGAGTGAAAGCCAATGCTGTCAATTCGGTTAAGCCCTCTGGCCTAACTGCAGCACAAAGAACTTCCAGAACAATCATCTGGAACCTCAAGCCCTCAGAACTGATTTCCCCTGCATGAAGATGACCTAAGAGGTGTTTACACTGCCTCTCCAGCCAAGCCATGAAAAAGGCAGGAGGCGTGATTCTGCGGGTTACGTCCTGGAAGAGGCTGACCTTGCGCTTTTCACACTGGGGTTGACCAGCAGGCTCCCCTGGAGGCCATCCATGGTGACCATGCCACACCATCCCCAGCTCGCCCTGCCCCAGGTCTAACCTGGCCTTGCTGTTCCTGCTGTTCCTGGAGTCACGAGAATGCCACAGAGTGGAACTGATTTGAGTGAAGGAGGCTGTGGGCATCAGGGAGGAGACAGCATGGGGTCATCCCTGCCACACAGAGGCCTGTGTCTCTCACCCGCTGAACCCTGCCCATGGCTCACTCGTCAATCAGTTGGCAGATGTGACACCAGGGTCCATGGCCTCCAGGCTGCCATCCATGATGCCCATCAAGTGTACCGCGGGCTGGGCCTTGCTCTTCCTGCTCCGACGTCTGCATGGTCCTCACCCTGGATACACATTAGGTTCACCAGGGGAGCTCTTAAAACCTATGGGGACACGAGGCCCTCCTCCAGCGATGCCAGTCCAGGTGGAATGGGGAGGGGCCTGAACATCACGACTATTTGAAAGCTCTCAGGCTACTCGAAGGCACACTCAGGGCGCAGGAACTTCTATGGACACCTCCAATAGCAACGCTTCCTCTGAACGCCTCAGTCGCAGGGGAGCTTAGATCCCCCTCCAGGGCTAGAGCAGCTGTGCGCGCTTTGGAGACAGGGATCAGGTCTGATTCATCTCTAACCCCGGTACTTACGCAGTACTAGGTACTCAGCACATGCCCACTAAAGGGTTCACTGAATCAATGAATGAATGAACACATCGGCTCACATCCCCCAGTCCAGCTCCTCAGCCCAGTGTTCTGCCAGAAAAAACTCAACAGAAACAGGGCACAGTGCTAACTGCAGATTTTGCCTTTTTGCCACATTATATCATGCCCTGCCTTATCATAATATATTCTCCTATCTCACTATTCTAAAAATGCACGTGCTGCTGGGACTGTCTTCTCAAAGCTCTGGACTTCTAGAATGTTTTAATTGTAATTTTTTTAGTTAATTTTTAATGCTTACAAGATGTCTGCCTAATTCTAAAACAACCAGTGGAGACAGTCTAATGGGCTGGAACGTCTCCCGGGACCTCCTGGGGCCTGAGTGATAAGCTGACTCCTGGGATTTCCACTGGTCCTAGAGGTGGCCACCGGGATTGGGACATGTAGTTCATGTATCAGTTTGAAGAATTATGGCTCTGAGAGAGGAGCACAGAGGGTTCAGTAGGGACAGAGGGGCTGGGGGAAGTATGGAACCCCATTCCTGCCCTCTACAAAGAACCAAGTTTGAGTCAAAATGAAAAAAAAAAAAAAAGTAGCTTTAGTTCAAGGAACAGGCGGTTAAACCTAAAGACGTGGTTCTGGCTGAGAGTATCGGAGGTTCAGGGATGCTCAGGGATGATGGGTCCTACAGATGCACCAGGGAATTGAGCTATGTTAGAAACCTGGTTAGCATTTCAGCGGATGGGTTGATGTCAAGGAGCTCACCCACGGATGTTTATACATCTTCCCTTACTGCCAGCCACATCCACAACAAACTCCCAGCTGAAGATGGCATTTCTTATGATAGCAAAAGAAATGTAAAAGGTTAAACTCATCTGGTAGAAATAGGTGCAAAAGGAAACAATAACTCAGCAAGCATGGCCTCAGCCGACAGGTTGCCATCTGTGTCTGCCTCGTTCAACCTGAGGAGAATGCAAACGTTTAGGCAATTTCCCACACAAACCAACGGGCACTGCTGAATATTTACTAGAATTTTTATCGGGAAGCCGGTCTATCTTCCACACCACGGCCCGGTAGGCGCTCTCGTACTTGGCTGAGCCCACGGTGACCTGAATGACAGGTTCAGATTCAGGTTCATGTAAACTCCCCAGACATGCCCGGCGGTTCATCTTGGCTTTCAGGGACTTCTGCCTTTGGAGGTTCATGGTCCAGAGAGCCTTGATCCACTGCGACGGGACAGGAAAGTGAATCATCACATTGTCACAGGACATCAAGGAGCCGGCCGGGGATGATCTCTGAGCCAACGGGGCCATGTTGATGAAGGCCTGCAGTTCCACATATGCCCCCTGGACAACCACGACAGACTTCACAGAAAATGGAAGATCGTCCCCGTTATACAAGGTCTTGAAACGCATCAGCTCAAACCGGCAGGCATCCAGAGGTACAAACCTAATGATTCTTGATTGCTCAAATTCTTGTACCTTCACGCACTTATGAAAATGGTATTCAAGAATATCAATTCCCCTCTTTTCGGGGTTTTTCTCAAAATAGGATTCATCTCGTTTCTGCAGCTCAAGGTCATTCAAGGTTAAAAAGCAGTCCGCATTCCCATTCACAAAGCAGAGGCAACCGATTTGTGTTATCACTGTGCTTTCAACCAGTTTCCCTTCTCCTTTCGTGACTTTCCCCCAAAAGTTGTCCACAACTTCCAGGGTCAGCTCTTGCTCCTCGTAGCTCTTCTTTGGCTTTGGAAGGGCTGGCAGCTTCGTGAGCTCTTCCTCCACAGTGGTCAGAAAAGCAAGGAAGTCCTGGTAGTCCGTGGTGCCCAGCTTCAGCATCTGCTCCACGTCGGGCTCATGCACCACTTCTGTCTTAGAGTGGTACTTCCTCTTTTCTGTGTACGACACGTGTTCGATCTTCACCGTGTGGATCTTGCCTGCCACACTAAAGCTCTCAACTTTGGGTTCAGAGAGCCTGCACTGTGGATCGAGCTGCAGCTCCCTGAAAGGTCTCTCTAAGCCCTTCTCGTAATACATCTGCAGAATCCCTCCAGGTAAAACTTTCAGATAAATCGGTCCCCACTGCCGGGAGGACATCACGTTCTTCTTCTCGGGGATCCTCAGCATGAACGCCCACCCAGCTTTGGGCTGGCTCCTGAAGAGGGAACGGGGGACGAAGGAAGAGGCGGCGTCCTCGGCGTTCAGACACCGCACAGCCAAATCAAGGGACTCCTGATTCTCGGCTGACTGGAGATGTTCAAGCTTCTCGCAGATGTAGTTGAGTGAACACTTATTGAGGCTTTTTTGGTCAATAGGCATCTCCTTGTCCCTTGATGAGAATGTCTTTCTGCTTCCGGGGAGGTCAAGGCTGACCTGGGGAGCACCGCCTTCATCCTTCCAAAACGGACTTGAGAAAGCGCAGTCCTCATGAGAGTACCGAAACTGGGGAGCATCACTTTGGCACTCCTGGCTTTCGGCCTGGTGAGGGCTGGTTTCATTTGTTAGGCCTCCTCTGGGAGCTGGATGTGCATCTGAGTGCTCGCTGGGTAAGAAAGCATGGGATACACAGGTTGGTTTTGTAGGCGATAACGAGGAACCTGTTGTGAGTGGGCTGTTTGAAGAAGATTCTGGAATAGGGTAAAGTACATGAGTCCCTGCTTTGGGGATACCAGGAAAACCTGGGAAGTCTTTGGTAGGTGTAGAAAGAGGAGAGTTACTTGGAGGTCCTGGACTGAAGTAAAAGTCTACGATGGGAGAGGAAAGCGGGGTGCTGCTGGTAGAAGAAGCTCCACTGGGAAATTCCTTTGGGCCAGAAAGGTTCAGCTTAAGCCCATTGGGTCTACAGACACCTTGACTCTCCAGAGGTAAGCTCTTTGGCTTTTGAGAAGATTGAAAAGCAAGGTCATCGTCAAAGGTGACCCAGTTGCCTGGGTTCATGGAGCACATCTTTGCGGTCAGACTGTGGTCTTCTCAGGGAATTGGGAATGTTCTCTCTGTCAAAGGAGGAAGAGAAAATGGGGACATAAAACGAAAGGGAAAACTCAAGTTACTAGACGGTTTTGGTTCTAAGAAATATTCCAATGTAAAAGCAATCAGATTTACAGATTAACTGAGTTAAAAAAATGCTTAAAAGTGATAACTCTTTCGATAGTTGACTTTAAAAAAACCCAGCTCTAACTACATATTGTCTTCATGAGATTTGCTTTAGACTTAAAGATACACGTAGGCTAAAAGTGAAAGAATGGAAAAAGATATCCCATGGAAATGGAAACCAAAGCAGAGAAGGGGTGGCCACACTTGCATCAGATGGAATAGACTTTAAGTCAAAAACTGTCACAAGAGACAAAGAAAGATAGTTATGATACAAGGGGAAATTCACCAGGAAAATGTAACAACTACAAAGACATATGACCCCAACATCAGAGCACTCAAATACACAAAACAAACGCTGACAGAACTAAAGGGAGCAACAGATGGCTATACAATGACAATAGCGGATATCAATCCTCTACTATCAAAAAATACATAGAACATCCATCTAGAAGATCACGAAAGAAAGAGAATTGAGAACACTATAGACCAAATGGACCTACCAGACGTACTACAGAACATTCCACCCACAGCCACAGAATGCAGTGCCTGGAAGGGGCTGGCACTGCGGCATAGTTGGCTAAGCCTCCACCTGCACTGCTGGCATCCCATGTGGGCACCAGTTCAAGTCCCGGCTGCTCTACTTCCAATCCAGCTCTCTGCTATGGCCCGGGAAAGCATTAGAAGATGGCCCAAGTGCTTGGGCCCCTGCACCTGTGAGGAGACAAATAGGTTAATAGGCAGCCAGGATGGTCAGCTGGTAGAAAATTGGGGTTGCAAGATGCTTCCTTGTCCCAAACAGGTTATCTTCAGCAAGGTCAAAAAGTGCCTGCCTGCCCTCCTTGAAGGCTTCCAGTTTTACCATAAGAATAGCAAGGGAGTGGGGATTCCCTCCTCCTGAGCTCACAGTTTACCGTAAGCAAGTTACCCAGCCCACTCTTCTTCAGATAAGAGCAAGCCAGATAGGATAAAGATTGTGAATCGGGTCTGATGGGCTTCGTCCGGCCCTGTAACTGAATGTCAATCTGATTGTCAAGTTTTTTTCTCCAAAATTGTGCTTAAAAACCCACTGACACAAGTCACTTTGGAAGCCCCAGCTCCACGCCACCCTGGCTGGAGGTCTCTGACTCTTAAATCTCTCTGCATGTCCGCTTGGAAATTCTTCTTCCACGTGGAACAAAGAACTGAGGTAATAATATGTTCTCCGCTGACATTTCCCCATAGCACACCCATAGGGGAGACCCATGAGAAGTTCCTGGCTCCTGGCTTAGGATCAGCCCAGCTCCAGCTGTTGTGGCCATTTGGGGAGTGAACCAGCAGATGGAAGACCTTTCTCTCTGTCTCTCCCTCTATCTGTAACTCTCTCTCTCTCAAATAAATAAATAAAATCTTTATAAAATAAAGTGCACACAAAACATTCTCCAGAAGAGAGCACACAGTAGGTCACAAAATTAGTCATGTGTGTACGTATGTGTGTGAAAGAAACAAAGAGAGTGATAGAGAAAGGGAAAGTGACAGAGAAAGAGGGAGAAAGAGATCTTCCATCTGCTGGGTCACTGCCCAAATGGCCAAAGCTAGGAGCCCAGAACTCCATCCAGGTCTCCCACATAAGTGGCAAGGGTCAGAGCACAAGCACCAACTCTGCTGGTTTCCCAGGCACATGATCAAGAACGCTGGACTAGAAGCGGAGCAGTGGGAACTTGAAGCAGTGCTCATATGGGATGTGGGGGTTGAAGGCAGCTAGGCCACCTCACCGATCCCACAAGTCAACAAATTTAAGTGGACTAAAATTATACAGGTATCAATAGCAGAAAAAAACTGGAAAATTCACAAATATATGGAAATTAAACAATTAAACATAATCTTATGGAAACCAGTGGGTCAAAGAAGAAATCAAAAAGGAAATTGGAGAATATCTTGAGAAAAATGGCATGAAAACAGCACAGCAAAACATATGGGATGCAATAAAAACAGAACTCTCAGTAAAGTTTACAGTCACAAATGCCCACTTAAAAAAAAAGAAGAAGAAAGGGGCAAACACTTAGCACAGCATTTGAGCCTCCACATGGCATGCCTGCATCCCATCTGCTCCTGCTCCACTTATGCTTCCGGCTTCCTGCTAATGCACACCCTGGGAAGCAGCAGATGATGGTCCAAGTACTTGGGTGCAAGTACTTGGGAGACTCATTGAGTTTCAGGCTTCTGCCTTTATACTGGCCCAAGCCTGGCTATTGTGGCCATCCAGGGAGTGAATCAGCAGATAGATTCTCAATCCCTTTCTCCTTCCCTCTCTATCTCTGTCTCCTTCCTTCCCTCCTTCCCTCCCTCCCTCCCTTTCAAATAAACTGAAAATAAATACTTTTTTCAAAAAGGAAAAAAGACCTCAAAGAAATAGCCTAACTTTACACCTCAAGAAAGTCAAAAAAGAACAAACTATGCCCAAATTTAGCAGAAGGAAGAAAACAATAAAGACTAAGGCAGAAATAAATGAGATAGGGCTGGCATTGTGGTGCAGTGGGCTGAGCCCCTGCCTGCAACACCAGCATCTCATATCAGAGTGCCAGTTCAAGTCCCAACTGTTCCACTTGTGATCCAGCTTCCTGCTAATGTGCCTGTGTAAGTAGCAGAAGGTAGCCCAAATGCTTGGTTGCAGCCAGAGAGTGAATCAGAGGATGGAAAATTCTCCCTCACCTCTTCCTCCTCCTCCTCCCTCTTGTCTCTCTCCCCCACCCCACTTTTCAAATAAATTATATAATAATAAAGAAATAAGACAAAGAATGGAAAAAATCGATGACAGTGAGAGTCTTTTCAAAAAGCTCAACAAAATCAACAAAACTCAAGCTACACTAAGAAGAAAAGAGTGAAATGAGATTAGAAATAAAAGAAGAGACAACTGATGCCACAGAACTAAAAAGGATTATAAGGGATGGCATGAACAGTCGCTTACCAACAAACTGGAGAACTTAGAAGAGACAGGGAAACTCCTTGAAACACACAATCTACCAAGATTGGATCATAAAGGAATCGAACATCTGAATTGTCATAACTAGTAAGAAGGTTGACTCAGTAATCAAGAAGCCTTCAACAAAGAAAAGCTCAAGACCAAATGGCTTCACAGCTGAATTCTACTGAATATTCAGAAAAACATTAATGCCAATACTTTTCAAAAAAATGAAGAGGCTAGAACACACCCAAACTCATTTTCTAATACTAGCAAATCAAATTCAATAGCACATTAAAAGGACCCCACACTGTGACCAAGTAGGATTTATCCATGGGTTGCAAGCATGGCTCAACACTGGAAAATCAACCAATGTCATATACCATATTTTTTTTAAAATTTTTTTTTTGACAGGCAGAGTGGACAGTGAGAGAGACAGACAGAGAGAAACGTCTTCCTTTGCCGTTGGTTCACCCTCCAATGGCCGCCGCAGCTGGCGCGCTGCGGCCGGCACACCGCGCTGATCCGATGGCAGGAGCCAGGAGCCAGGTGCTTTTCCTGGTCTCCCATGGGGTGCAGGGCCCAAGCACCTGGGCCATCCTCCACTGCACTCCCTGGCCACAGCAGAGAGCTGGCCTGGAAGAGGGGCAGCCGGGACAGAATCCGGCGCCCCAACCGGGACTAGAACCCGGTGTGCCGGCGCCGCTAGGCGGAGGATTAGCCTAGTGAGCCGCGGCGCCGGCCCATATACCATCTTAACAGAATGACAGATATAATTTACATGATCAACTCAAGTGATGCAAAAAAAATTGATGAAATTCAACATCCATTCATGACACAAACACTCAACAAACTCTCAACAAACTAGCAATAGAAGGAAATTACCTTAATATAATTTCCATATATGAATAGCCCACACAGCTAACATCATACTCAGTGTTGGAAGCCTGAAAATTTTTCTCTAATATAAGAAACAAAGTGCTTTGTTAAACACAGTACTAGAATTCCTAGCTAAGACAGTTAGGCAAGAAAAAGAAAAAAAGCCTTCCAAACCAAAATTGAAGAAGTAAAATTATCTCTGCTCATAGATTCCACCAAAAGCAATGTTAGAACTAATAAATTCAGCAAAGTCACAGGACATAAAATCAACATACAAAACTCAGTTGCATCTCTATACACTAACAATGAATCGTTCAAAAAGGAAATTAAAAAGACAAACCCATTTATTAAAAAAAAAAAGTAAAATCTTTAGGAATAAACATAACCAAAGAGGTGAAAGACTTGTATACCAGCAAGTATAAAATGTCACTGAATAAAGTTAAAGAAGACAAATAAATGTAAAGACACTCCATGTTCATGGATTGGAAGAATTAATATTGTTAAAATGTTAACATTCATTCAATGGAATTCCTATCAAGATCCCAATGACCTTCTTTTTTTTCCAAGGTAGAAAACAAAGTCTTATAGTTCATATGGGAACACAAAGGATTCTCAAATAGCAAATAGCAAAATGATCTTGAGAAAGAAGAACAAAGCTGGAGGTGCCACACTTCCTAATTTCTGAGCATATTACAAAGCTACAGTAATCAAGAGTGCCTTACCGGCATCAAGATAGACATTCAGACCAACAGAACAGAATAAAGTGCCCAGAAAGAAACCCAACACCAAATCAATGCTCAAATGATCCGTGACAAGGGTGCCAAGATTATATGATGACAAAGGTGTTCAGAAAACTAGATATTCACATGCAAAAGAATGGAAGTAGACTCTTACATCATACTCAAAAATCAACTCAAAATGGATAAAAGACCTAACCATTAGATCGAAAACTATAAAACTCCTCAAAGAAAACACAGAGTGAGGGGCTAGCACTGTGGCGTAGTAGGATAAACCTCTGTCTGCAATGCTAGCATCACATATAGGCACCAGTTAAAGTTCCGGCTGCTCCTCTTCTGATCGGCTCCCTGCTAATGGCCTAATAAAGCAGAAGATGGCCCAAGTGCTGTGGGAGACCTGGAAGAAGGTCCTGGCTCCTGGCTTGGGATCCTCCCAGCTCCAGCCACTGCAGCCATTTGGGGAGTGAACCAACAATGGAAGACCTCTCTCTCTGTCTCTCCCTCCCTCTGTCTGTAACTCTGCCTCTCAAATAAATAAATAAATCTTGAAAAAGAAAAACACAGAGTGAAATCTTCAATGTTGTTAGCAATGATTTCTGGGGTTCAACATCAAAGAACAAGCAACAATAGGCAAGCAGGACTACCTCCAACTAAAAGGCTTCTGCAAAGCAAAGGAAACATCAACAGAGAAAAAGGCAATATACAGAGTGAGGCAAAACACTTGAAGCCATACAGTTAAGGGATTCATATTCAAAATATAAAAGGAACTCAAACAACTCATCCTCAGGAAAACAACCCAATTAAAAAGTGGGCAAAAGACTTGAATAGGCATTTCTCCAAAGAAGATATCCAAATAGCCAATGAGTATGTGAGAAGTTGGTCAGTTTCAAGCAATCATCAGAGAAACCCACATCAAAACCTCAATCCTGTCAGAATGGCTGTTATTTGTTAAAAGGAAAATAACAAATACTGGTAAGGATGTGCAGAAGTTGAAACAGTTGTGCAATACAGGTAGGAATGTCAACTGGTGCACCCACTATGGAAGACAGTATAGAAATTCCTCAAAAAAATAAAAATAGAACAACCACGTGATCCAGCAAGCCTACTGCTACATATTTATACAAAAGAATTGAAAGCGTAATCTTGAAGAAATGTTTGACACCATTATCCAGGATAGCCAACCAACGGAAACAACCTAAATGTCCCCTGATGAGTGAATGGGTAAGGAAAATATGGTACACGCGCGCAAAGAAATATTACTCAGCCTTTATAAAGGTAGGAAATTTTAACACAGGCTGCAATATAGATAAACCTTGACCAAAGTGTGCCAAATGAAATATGCCAATCACAGCAAGGCACTGTATGATTCCACTCACATGAGGTATCTAAAGTTGTCAAACTCACAGAGCAGTAAGCAAAATGTGGTTGCCAAGGACTGGGGAGAGTAACAGGGAGCTGCTGTTCTCTGGGTATGGAGTCTCAGTGGTGCAGAGAAGTTCTAGAAATCTGCTGTGCAACAGTGTGCTCATAGTTACACTTAGCCTGCAGTGTACACTTAAACATGTATTAGAAGGATAGATTTCATGTTACATGCTTTTTTAACCCAGTAACTGTAATACTTTTGAATCAACCCAGTAGGTCTTTGAGTGATTATTATGTAGCCAGACCTTGTTAGTGCTGTGCAAAATACAGAATAAGATAAAAAAAAAATCCAGTTTATAATAAACTCATAACCCACTGACAGCACAAAATTATGTGAGCTTTATAGTTTAGAAACATTTTCAAATTCATGATCTCATTTATCAAAATGACCCTGTGAAGTGTATATCATTATTCCCATTTTGTAGCTGAAAATTACTTGGGTTTAGCTTCATTGCCTAAAGCCATCCAGCCAGTAAGAGATAGAACCAGGACTTTCTTTAATAACAGATTTTATTGAGGTACGCTTCATACACCATAAAATTTACCCTTTCAAAAAAAGCATACAACTCACTGGGTTTTAGTATATGAATAGTGTTGTGCAACTGTCACCATTATCTAATTGCAGAACGTTTTCATCACCCATAAAATGAACCCTGTATCTATTATAAGTTACCCTCCCTGCCTCCACCCCAATTCTCTCCTTCTTCCAGGCCCTGGGAACCACTAACCAACTTTCTGAGTCTATGAACTTGCCTATCCTGGAACTGCATAAAAACTGGATCATACAATATACGATTGTTTTCCTGCATCTGCCGTCTTTCACCCAACAGTGTTTTCAGTGTTCATCCATGTGTTACCACTTATCAGTCCTCCATTTCTTTTTATGGCGGAGTACTATTCCATTCTGTGGGTTATACCCATACTTGTTTAGCCATTCATCAGTTGATGGATGGCATCTGGTTTGCTTTGACTTTTCATTAAGGTATAACGCCACCATGAACATCTGAATTTAAGTTTTGTATCATCGTTTCTCTTGAGTATACATACAGGGGTGGAAAGAAATGGGATTGGAACCCAAGTCCCTTCATCCCACTCCGATACAACATCAGGTGTTGAACTCGTTCTAATTACCCCAAAGGCAGTGAGCTGTTGGGGTCCCAGCACTGAGCTGGAGTTGGGTGATGAACGGCACTGCTCTGCCGCCCGCCAGCTGTGTGCACACCTCCCGGCACATTCAGAATGATATCTGGGGTCCCTTTCCAAGCCTACGACAATTCTGGGTGGTCCACAGCCAATTGAAAATGTTTTCAAGTACAGAAATTGTGTTACCACTAAGTGCAGGGGCTCAGCGCTGGGACATGGACCCAGACATGCAAAGTGACAGAAAGTAAAACCCCATGAAATCTACTGATGTGAAAACTCAAAACCTGCTGGAATCAAGCCCCTGGGAACGGGCCAGCCTGGGCCTCCAGCCTGCTGTCACGTCTCCCCTAGTGGATAATGAAGGTTCAGCCGATGCGATCATTCAGGCTTGGAAAACAGCCAACACAAAGAGAGCGAGGGCCCGGGGCTCCGCGGGCGCCAGGGAGCTCGGTGTTCTCATTTGCTGCGTCCACACATTCCTGGTGTCACAAAAGCAACACCGGGCAGCAGCCCCGCCTGGCAGGCTCTCTGGAGGGCCCTGCACTGTCATTGCCCCGGGCTGAAGTGGTCACAGCACACGTTCCCCCTGGGAGCAGAGAGCACAGCATTTCAATGAGAGCCCGCCAGGAGGCTCAGCCGCAGCAGTATCTCTTCACCCACCCCCAGCCCACCCTGTGAGAAGGAATCCCGCCAAAGTAACTCCTTATATAGACAGGGCGCGAGACCGTGAAAATATTTACTCCAGTCAGGTTCATGAAAAAGAAAGGAAAAAGAGAAGAGCAAGAGCCCACCGAATCCCGCTCTGATCCACGCCAAACATTTTTGTCTCATCCGTTTTCCTGATAGCTTCCAAACTGAGAACAGTGGCGTTGCGTTCCTCAGCGTTCACTCATTGTGAGACAGACTGAATTCCGTCAGCCAGACAAAGCACACTTTACACAAACTTGCCGACCCAAATCTGGGCAAAGGGCACGCCTCTGCACCCCACCCACCCCATGCAGGCTCTCCCATGGGAGGCACATGCAAAGGGGATGGGAGTTTAATTAGGACGGATGGGAACCTGCATTGTGCCCGGTGGAGCCCGACCCTCGTCCCTGCTCCAAAGGCAGGAGGCTGAAGCTGCCCTGGAGGGAGCGGCTGACCCCTGGCTCCCCACGCTGTTTCCCAGCATGCTCCTCTTTCTGCTCTCTTGCCGCCTTTCTTCATCAATCCTTTCACCCCGTTTCCCTCCTGCTCTTCCTCTCTTGTCCTCCCTCTATATGACCTCACCCTTCCAGTCTGGTCTCACAGCCCCCCTGGATTCCCTGAGCCAAATTCAACAACTTCATGCAGTTCCATGCAGTTCTTTCTGGTCCTCTCCTTCCCTCCTAACCCCCTCGCAGGGAAAGGGGGCCAGGGCCCACCCAGAGCCTCGGTCTGCCAGAAGCCCACTGAGGCTCCAGGAGAGAAGCGAGGGCTCAGAGCAGTCTGCACACATCTCCCGTCAGGCAATTGCTGCTTCACCCCATCTGTCCCCCAGCATCAGAATCCAAAAGCCCTCAGTTCTAATACTCCCAGAGAGCCCAGGACCCCACAACTCGCAGGCCCGCTCACTTCAAGTCCACAGCAATCCAGAGCAGACCACAGCATCCAGCCGCCTTCCCCAAGGCCAGGGCCCAGCCAGCACCAAGCTGGGCACCCCGGCCTCCGGGCACTGAGTCCCTAGCCGGCCTTGCTCAGAGGCAAGGGTTTCCCCAGCCTGACTCCCTGGCAAGCTTCGTCCTCAGCTGCGGAGAGCACCCCACGCTGCACACCCCGTGCCTTCTGCAGCTCTGTTTCCAGCCATCCGTGTTATCCTGCAACTCCTAGAAGACAACTCCAGACAGGATCCAAGGTCAGGGGCAGACACCAAGACTCTGGGTGAGGCACAGACAGGAAAGGGAAACGTATTAGAGTCGAAACGTTTAGAAATCCACCTCTGAGGTTTGGAGGTGTCTAGGGAGTTGCTTCTTGCTCATAAGACTGAGAGTCTCTCCTTTCAGCAGCCGTCAGAGCAGCAGAACACACTGGAGTCAAGAACGAACCAGAAGTAGAAGCACGGGCCTGTCCACACCAGGCATGGGAAACTGTGGCCATCAACCCGGTGCTCCAGGTGCGGCCGGCGACACTGAAGAGCCCTGCACTGCTCCTGGACGCACCCAGAGCTGACCACCCCCGTCCAGTATTTAGGGAAACCCTAGAAGTACGAACTGTCCTCACCACCCTTCTAAGCCGTGGGCCAACAGCAGGAGGGGACAAGGTCACTGCAAACCTGCAAGGGCACTGCCCTTCCAAACCTGCCCTCGGCTCTTCTCTTCCAGCTCAGAGTCACGTGGGGATCCCTGCAGGGGATGATGAAGGTTTTCATGAAATGACTAAAAAGTGCTTTAAAAGGTAAAATATCACAGATTACTTGCAAACTAGCCTTAGGAATCAGGAAGCGCCCTCAGCAAGTGGGATTTAGGATTAAACATGAGCAGGTTATCACAGGACACGTCCATATGTTCTTTGAGAGTCACAGCGAACCTTGCCAAGGAGGACCATTCATAAGGACGGTTTCCACACTGCAGAGACAATGCCTGACACAAGTATGCAGCTTGACACGTTGCTGATCAAATCATTTAAAATGGTCTTTTCCATAAAGCAAATCTCTATACTATCCTCATTTCAAAGAAGCGCTGAATTTTACAGTTATGATGAAAAGATGGCATTCCGTTCAATTAATCACACAAGCATTTATCAAATACCATGTGTAAGCTAAGGATTGTGTGTGCCTGACCTAATTCCACACAAAAGTCACAAGGTAATAACAATATCAACCTTTTGCAGAGAGGAAAATAAGGTCCAGAGAGGTTAAGCAATTTGCCCAAAGCGGCCCAGCCAGAAGAGGCAGAGCCTGCACTGTGACCAGGTCTGTCTGAACTCAAAGTCCACCCCCACCCCCCAGAGCAGAGACCCAGGGAAATTCTGTGACTGGCTGGTGGCACTGTCCTGCCATCTGTGAGCATTTCCCACCCACTTCCCTCCACCCAGGAAATGGCCGCCCGCTCCTGGGGCCAGGAACTCTCTAAATTGCAGATGCAGTTCTCACTCAAGTCTAGCTTATTCCCCCACCAAGCTCAGCCCACAGGTCTGGCCCTGGACACGAGGCTGTGGGAAGACGATTTTCCCCCAGGTTGCTCAAGAACCCAACAGCTCAGTAGCAGTCGAGTCACTTCCGAGAACGGCTTGCCGCACTCGGCCCACGCCATTTCCGGTGTCTTCTGGCCACTGACCCTTCAAAATGAGCCATTTCTCAGAACTCGTCTAACATGCCTGGGTGCCCCCTCTGCTAGAGCAGCAATCCTGGCATCCTAATTCTCCAAACTCTGCCTAACTCCCCGGCCCCACACAGCCTACTCGGGTCTCGGGGGTCCCCAGCTGCTGTTCTCTGTATTTGTCTTCAGAAGCCACGGGAGGAAGATGTAGGTCCGAAGCTCTACCTTCTCCTCACGCTTGGAATCAGATCGGATGCACCTGGTCGGTGACGCAGCAAGCACGCCAGGTCACTTGCACTGAAGTCCCCGCTTCGGTGTGTCTATGGGAAACCTGACCTCCCCCGCTGTGCTCCCAAAAGGCCGGCTTCTCTGGGCAGCCTCTGGCATCAGCCCCAAGCCAGCTCTCGGCAAGTGGCCATGCCAGGACCACCTTCCCCTCCACAGAGGGCTGAACTCAGTGCCTCCTGCCTGTGACTTTGCAGTCCTGTAACTACACGGCACAACGTGGAGAGAGAACGTCCTCTCGTTGGCATCTGTGCGGTTGCACTGGCTGCTCCCCAAATAAGAAATTCTCAGACTGTGGCAAAGCCTCCTCTGTTTTGTGCAGTTGGAGTGCTGCAATCCAGTGGCCTTCCCTGCTGTTCTAGGAGGCAGACCCTGGACCCGAAGCCAGAGTCCTGGCCAGGCCCATGGGTAAAAACGCATCCAGGAAGAACTAGGACAGAATTTCAAAGCTTATTGCTGTAGACGTCTTCCCTCGAAAGGGCAAGCAAAGAGGAGTGGTAACAGCACAAAACCTTGAGGAAACTGAACAAGCTTCATGGCCCTCTGGGGTCAAGGAGAACAGCCTAGGGCGGCAGGCACCACACTATTAGCACATGCG
This sequence comes from Oryctolagus cuniculus, assembly GCF_964237555.1. Taxonomy (NCBI): domain Eukaryota; kingdom Metazoa; phylum Chordata; class Mammalia; order Lagomorpha; family Leporidae; genus Oryctolagus; species Oryctolagus cuniculus. The sequence goes on from NC_091433.1 coordinate 154,309,771, forward strand.
GGTCTGATCTGCAGCCCACAGTGCTCGGTCACAAACACATGCGGCATTCGGCGCAGCTATGAGACAGGAAATGCCATTTGTAAAATACTGAACCACAGCAAAACCTACCCATGCCTTCAAGTAGTATTGCTGGTTCCAGCTCAACTCCTGGCCCCTCGTCTGTGGCATTTATTCTTCCCTTTTCCAGCAAGAATGTGGGTGCCAGCTATTTTTTTAAAACCTTATTTTCATCTTTTCATATCCTAAATTTAGAGTGTAGTAACAAAGACTGTCTTTGACCAAATGCTGGCCAAGCTCACAGCCTACTTCTTGAACAGGCCTTTCATCCTGGGCCTATGAGGACTTGCAAGAATGCTAGCATCGCTGGGAATGGCTCAAGGCCACCCGGGGATGATGATATTAGTCCCCCTTTAAAGTGTCTGCCCAAGAAAACTCAAGGCTGCCTAAGGAATTTCCTGATTGTTTCAGCCAACACCTGAAGATAAGGTTCCTGTCTCCCAGCCTCTTTGGGAGAGTAGGAACCTAACTTCTATGAAGCCCAGTATGCAAACCTAGATGGGTTTCTGCGTGAACAAAGCCCCTTCCTATTTTTGTCATTTTCCACCTCACACTGCTAAGCTCAATATCCCTCTAAAACACCCCTCACGGGGCAGGTGTTGTGGTACAGCAGGTTAAGCCTCTCGCTGCGATGCTGGCATCCCATATGGGTGCCGGTTCAAGTCTCAGCTGCTCCACTTCTAATGCAGCTCCCTGCTAATGGCCTGGGAAACCAATGGCCTGGGAAACTCATGTGGGAGATGCAGAAAAAGCTCCAGGCTCCTGGTCTCTGCCTGGCTCAGCCCTGGCCATTGTGGCCATTTGGGGAGTGAACCAGCAGATGGAAGATTCTCTCTCTCTCTCTTTCTGTCTCTCCTCCTTTCTTTGTAACTCCGTCTTTCAAATAAATAAAAAATACATCTTGGAAAAAAAAAAAACACACACACACTCCTCACCCCTGTACGAATCAAAGCTGCATTCAGTTTGCACCAAGCTCTTTCCTCTATTGCAATAGTTATGACCAATAGAAATCTGTTCCTACCACTTGAACTCATGTCCAAGTGTGTCATCTTTGGCAACAATATGAAAAGATACCAACTGGGGCTGGCATTGTAGCTCAGCAGGTAAAGCCACAGCCTGCGACGCCAACATCCCATATAGGAGCCAGTTAGAGTCCTGGCTGCTCCACTTCCGATCCAGCTCCCTATTAATGTGCCCAGGGAAGCAGCAGAAGATGGCCTAAAAAGACCCGTGGTGAAACACATGGGAGAAACCCTGGTTGGAAAGGGCTGACAGCTTCTCCCCATGGCCATGTTTCCCTCGGCCTACGGGACACCCAGGTTCTGGGGGCCTCTACGGGACAGAACCAGGCAGCTTTCCTCTACATCCCAGTGGAGGTGTGCCTCAGGACGCCCTGGGACACGCTGCTGAGGTCAAGGCCTGGAGCCAGGGGGCACGCAGCCTGCCTTTGACTCTGGCCTCCCTGGTCTTGCCATTCTCTCACCAGCCTCTCTGTCGTAACCACGAGCATTGGCTCTGGGCCTGAAGCTGCCTCCTGGACTTAGCAGGTTCAGCATGGCTCTCAGGAAAGCAGCAGCCCTGAGTTCTTTCCTTGGGACCCCCGCAGTCCTCAAAATGGGTCCTCTCCACCTTGGCTGCCCCAGACAGAGGATCCAACAGCTTCCACAGAGGACCCAGCTGAGATCAACTCTTGCCTTTGACCTTGACCTCAGTGAACAAGCGCAAGGGCTCTCTCGCCCAGAACATCCTCCAGGCAGCTCCCATCACTGCCCCTCTGACTGTCAGCACTAAAGCCTCCCACCCCCAGCCCCTGCTCTCCCGGCCAAGGTCAGGAGTGCATCACAGGGCTCAGTCCTCCCACGGGCTGGGAGCCGGCAGTGCTGTAGGACGCAGTCTGTGGGCGCTCTGCCAGGGGCCACAGCGCCACGCCCCGTTCCCTCCAACTCCACCAAGTCCCTGAGCCTGCGCACAGGCCCTTCACAGGCCTGCGGGACTCGCCTCGGTCTCCTACCACGGAGGGTCAGGAAGACAGCACCTCGGGCTCTGAAGCTTCCCCTCTGTGATCTGAACAAACTCCTGGGCTGTTCTCTCCGGGGAAAGCGAGCACCCAGCACTGCACAAGCAAGATCTGTCCAAGCTGTGAAGGAGAAAACGGCTGGAATGGGGGGCCTCCTCTGTGCCACACCCAGTGCTGGGCCCACAGCCTCAATAACCAACCACCTCCTCCGCATCCCTAGCCGGGACCTGTTGAGCTCTGGATGAGAGGAGCTCCTCCTTCACAGGCTCCTGTCTTCCTCCAAGCAGGGGGCTCAGCCCACAAGATGGCAGAGCAGGGAGGGGCAGGGAGGGGTGGCAGCACCGGCTCTCCCGCCAGCCCCCCCCCTTCCTGTCCCTTGTCTTGTTGCCTCTGAGGCACGTGGTTTAGCATCTTTCGGCCTCACTCCTCACCTGTAAACTGAAAACAAATCATAACTACTTCATAAGGACCAAAGAAGTTAAATGCTAGTAAAACGCCACACAGCGGGCACCCCCAAAACCAGAGCGCTAACATGTGCAGTGTTGGCAAATCTGCATGCGCGGCTGCAGCCCAGGCCTGCAGGGGGCGCTCAGTGACAGTCCCTGGGGTCCCAGAAAAGTCTACCAGTTCTCCAGCAAGAGAAAAATCAAGATGCAACCCCAGTGTGTGCTGGGGTGAAAAGCACTACTTAAGCAAGCGAGTCCGCATGGTCCCCGAGGACATCATAAGTAATAAGAAAGGCTGACCAAGAGTAGCACGGCCCTTCACTGTGGCTGGCAACTGAGAGGATAAAACCTAAAACCGAGCCCCAGGCTCATCACCTGCAACCCCAGACTCAACCTCACTGCAACCCAGTGCTTCCCAGGCAGGAGCGAGTTAACTCCCCAGGGGACTTCTGCAGGTGTCCAGAGACTTTTGATTGCTGCAGCTGAGGGTTCAGGGATGTTACTTGGCAAGACCTGGGCACCACATGTGATCTGGCAGGCAAAGGAAAAGGGGGAGTCTGGCCCTCGCAACAGAAGAGCCCCAGGAGCGCCAGAGGAGGAGCTGGGTTTACACACACCGTGGGTCTCAGGTGCAGCCGGGAAGCTGCACGCCAAAGACGGCCCCTTACAGGACAGTCAGGGAGCAGCGGGGTTGAGCTGGGGTTTTTCAGGGCCGGGTGAGAGCTGAGCTCAGAGGTGAATGGGCAAAGTCTTCGAGTACCCATGGCTGAAGATGGAGGCATTAGCAGGAAGATGTCATGAAGAGGAGAAAGACACAGCCAGGAAGGCCAAGGGCCTTCACTCAAGATCCCAGGGCAGGGATGAGCTGCCTCACAGGGCAAGTCAGCGGGGACTACAGTGGAGACAGCTTCAGCAGCCAGCGGGGCTGCGGCCAGGCTACCAGTCTGGAAGCGAAGACAGCAGGTGGAGGCTGGGGCCCACAGCAGAGGCCAGGCTCCTGCCCATCCATGTCACTCCACCCAGGTTTCTGCAGCGGGGGTGCTGGGGTGCTTCCTGGGGACACTGGTTTCTACACTGGCTTCCAGGAAACTCCCATATCATGGTCTGGTCCTCTCTGGCCAGCCTGCTCCTAGGAGCAGCACAAAGTGGGCCCCAGGCTTCCCACTCTCCAAAGCACTCAGCCTCCCCAGCTGTCAGTAGGAGGAGACCAGCGAGCCTGGGCCTGGGCGGGGGCCTGCAAACAAGGCGTGCTTTCAGGACTGCCCGGTGGCATTTGTGTTTTCGTGGGCTCTGCAGTGGAAAGAGCAAGGCCTCAGAGAGGGAGTGGAGTGAGAATGGGCATTATTCCACAAGGGACGGTGCCTCCCAGACGCTGACCTGAGGGAAACCCTGCAAATGATAAGGGGTAAAAGGGGCCTGGTTGGGCTCGCTCTTAAATGTGCACATCTGCTTCTCTCCCCCTTGAGGGGCCACTGTACCTCCGATGGTAAGACAAAGTCCTGCAAGTTCAAAGACCTGTAAAAGGGGTCTCTCTGCACTTGCAGCTTTCCTGCAGGGATAACCACAACCAACCACTTTGCTGTGACAACTGGTCAAGTAATTTATCCCAATTACCACGTGACTGCTTCTAATGTTTTGAGAAAGGACAAGTAGCTAACTGGCCCATAAAGGTCTCTAAGCTCTCACTCCTTCCCACACACTAAACAAGCTGCACTCAGACTGGAAGGGCCCATCTGAGAAGCCAGGGGTCACTGCCCACGAAGACAGCTGCCCATGATCTCAACCCTTGGATGCCAGGCTCCTGCTGGCCTAATGGTCTGATGCAGATTCCTGTACCACACAGCCGCTGCCTAGCATTCCATGGGTGGTTACAGGGCGTCTCCCAAGTGCCAGGTCCTGAGATCAGCAGCATACAGGGCACACAGATGAGCGCTGGGCCAGGGGTTTCAGTCCCAGCCCTGACACTTACATGTGACATGGAGCAAGTCACTTCAACGGCCTACCCCGCGGATTTTGCAGGTGTGAAAAGAAGCTAACATTAGTTACTGCTGTGGTCAGAGTACATGGGCCCTCCCAAATTCATATGCTGAAATCTACCCTCCAATGCAACAGTATTAAGAAGTGAGACCTCGGGGCAGGCGTTTGGCCAAGCAATTAAGATGCTCGTTAAAGGGCTGGCACTGTGGCGTAGCGGGTAAAGCCGCCACCTGCCATGCTGGCATCCCATATGGGCACCGGTTCGAGTCCCGGCTGCTCCACTTCTGATCCAGCTCTCTGCTATGGCCTGGGAAAGCAGTACAAGATGGCCCAGGTCCTTGGGCCCCTGCACGCATGTGGGAGACCCAGACGAAGTGCCTGGCTCCTGGCTTCGGACTGGCACAGCTCCAGTTGTTGTGGCCATCAGGGGAGTGAACCAGCAGATGGAAGACCTCTCTCTCTCTCTCTGTTTCTCTGCCTCTCTTTCTCTCTGTGTAACTCTGACTTTCAATTATATATATATAAATAAATCTTTTGAAAGAGAGAGAGAGACAGCGCGCTTCCATCTGCTGAAATCCAAGTCTAGTTTTTCTTAGTATGCACTTTCCATGAACTTTTTAAAGATTTCTTTTTTAAAAAAGATTATTTATTTGAAAGTCAGAGTTACACAGACAGAGGAGAGGCAGAGAGAGAGAAAGGTCTTCCATCCGATGGTTCACTCCCCAATTGGCTGCAACGGCCAGAGCTGCACCAATCCAAAGCCAGGAGCCAGGAGTTTCTTCCAGGTCTCCAACATGGCTGCAGGGGCCCAAGGACTTGGGCCATCTTCCACTGCTTTCCCAAGCCATAGCAGAGAGCTGGATAGGAAGTGGAGCAGTCGGGTCCCGAACCAGCGCCCATATGGGATGCCAGTGCTTCAGGCCAGGGTGTTAACCCACTCCACCACAGCACTGCCCCCTAAAGATTTCTTATATATAACAATTTGAACAATTCCAAAATGAGGGGAAAAAAATTTTTTTAATCACTGATTAAGGTCCTATTTACAAACCAGTTATAGAAGATCAGTATTGGCTGTATCTGAGCACTGGTTCAAGTCCTGGCTATTCCGCTTTCAATCCCGCTCCCAGCTAATGCACCTGGGAAAGCGTCAGAAGACGGCCCAAGTGCTTGGACCTCTGCCACCCATGTGGGAGACCAAAATGAAGTTCCTGGCTCTTGCTTCCGGCTGACCCAGACTGGCAATTGCAGCCATTTGGGAAGTGAACCAGGGTATGGAAGATCAATCTCTCTCTCCCTCTCCCGCTCTCTTCTTCTTCCCAGTCCTGATTCTAATTGAAGTAACTGCAAGACTCCTCAAGAAGCCCCTCCTAGGGCCAGGGCTATCCAGGTGCCTGTGCACAAACTGCCCAGCGAGACCCACAAACTCCCTAGGGATCCAGCACAGCAGAGGAAAGGGCTCACCCAGCCTCCGCGGTGCCGGCTGCTCGCCACGGGGCAGCTCCCACGGCTCCTCTCTCTTCCCACGCTCCTCTCTCCACCAGAGTTCATTTTCCTGCTCAGAGAACACAGAGGTCCTTCCGGGTGAGGTCTCCACAGCTGTCTGCTAACGTGCCTGGGAAGGCAGCAGAAGATGGCCCAAGCACTTGGGTCCCTGCCATCCACGTGGGAGACCCAGATGGAGATCTGGGCTCCTGGCTTCAGCCTGGCCCAGTCCCAGCCACTGTAGCCATTTGGGAAGGAACCAACGAATACAAGATCTCTCTCTGCCTCTCCCTCTCTCTCTGTAACTCTGCCTTTCACATAAACAAAGCTCAAAAATAAAAATACTCTACTGTTTGGATATACTACCATTTTGCTTGTCCATTCATCTCTCTCTGTGTCTTTCATTTATTTATTTTTTTTTAAGATTTATTTATTTACTTGAAATGCAGAGTTACAGAGTGAGGGATGGAGAGAGAGAGAGAAAGGAGGGAGAGAGAGAGAGAGAGAGAGAGAGAGAGAGAGAGAGAACGCGCGCTTCCATCTGCTGGTTCACTCCCCAAATGGCTGCAACCCTACCATGTGGGTACAGGGGCCCAAGCACTTGGGCCATCTTCTACTTCTTTCCCAGGTGCATTAGTAGGGCGCTAGATCAGAAGTGCAATGGCCAGGACTTGAACAGGCGCCCATATGGGAGACCAGCACTGAAAGCAGTGGCCTAACCCACTGTGCCACAGTGTCAGCCATGCCCATTCATCTCTTGATGAAGAACTTGAAGTGGTTATTCTCTAGTAATGGAGAATGGGGACAGAGGTCAATGTATTTATGTGACAGCAGAGCAAGGCCCCCAGGCAGAGGCCATGGCCTAGAGTCTGGCAGAAACACAGAGCACAGGGCGCTCAACCTCCAGGGAGGTAAAGTTGGTGCCTGGCCAGGAATCCAGACTGGAGCTCCAGACAGCACTTGTCACATCAGGCTGGCTGTCTCCTAGTGTCTTCACTCTAGGCAGGACGCAACCCCGTAACAGAGAGTGGCTGGGTCTGATTCACGCCTGGTTACCAGCTGTGATGTAGGCTGCAGGCTGGGAGTCCCATCAGCATTTGGTAAAGGTAGCTGAGACTCTTGCCAGGTTCTGACTCATTCCAGAGTTTTTCACATGTTTCCCACAGGGCCAGAACAGTGCCAAGAAAAGTACGGGGAGCGAGGGCTTCTAGCTGGACAGGAAAGGCGGAGAAAGCAACAGCAGGACTCTGAGCTAGACAGCTAGGATCGCCACCCAAGCACCTGCCGAGACCCAGGCAGACAGGCGCCTGGGAGCAGAGACTTCGCCTTCTGGAGGGCTGGAGGCCTGGCTGGGAAGGTGTGCAGGGCAGCAGGCCAGGCCAACAGGATGAGGTCTCACAGGGATCAGCCTTGCTCAGTTTGTTAGCAACCAATTCCCAGGGCACAGGGGCAGCAGAGCCTCATGTACCCATGACAGGGAGGGACAGGGTTCCGAGAGGTTTGGCCTTGGTCCTGGTACAGGCCAAAGGTAGAGAAGGGACTTGAATGGTGAGCTGACAGCACACCTGAGCTCTGAGAGCTTGGGAACAGCCTCTCTTCACTGCAGGGGAGCCCAGGTAGCTGACTTCCCTGCATCCCAGCCCTCCCACTCATAACTGCTTCACCCAGAAACCCCTGTCTACAGCATAACCCAGTCTGCCTGCTGCACTGTCCCACGTGGCCACAACCAAGACGTCTGTACAAAGTTCATGGAAAATGCATGTTTTGGAAATAAAAAAATGCATAAATTTAAATTTGGGGTGGGGGGCAAAATGAATTGATCTGTTAGTTCCATCTTCCATGAACTTTTGGAAGTGCCCTGTAACCAGGGTGCTGGACTGGTCAGCGTGCACCAGGGCACCGATGCCAGGTCTAAGAAGATTTGTCCCTGCTTCTTAGACCAAGCATACGGATGCCCACTTGGAAGGTTAGCAAAAGGAACTCAAGGTGAATGTCAACTCCACATGGACCTTTTCCAGCCTCTAAAGACCAAGTGAAACCTTGAGCAAGAATTCTGAAGGAGTTTCTATGCCTCTTCTAGGCATACACTTGACGTCTAGGTCCTGCTTAGTATGTGGAAAGCAGCTACAAGCACCTGAGAAAGTACTCAGAAAAGATGGCTTTGTACTTGACTCAACTTCTAACTATGAGACTTTGAGCAAACCAGTTCTCCTCTTTGAGCCTCAGTTTCCTAATCTATAGAGTGGAGAATAATAGTAGGTATCCCCATGGTTTATGTGCATATATATATATATGCACATAAGAATACATACATGGAGGCTGGCACTGTGGTGTAGCGGGTAAAGCCACTGCCTGCAGTACCGGCATCCCGTATGGGTGGCAGTTCAAGTCCCAGCTACTCCACTTCCAATCCAGCTCTCTGCTTTGGCCTGGGAAAGCAGCAGAAGATGGCCCAAGTCCTTGGTCCCCTGCACCCACATAGGAGATCCAGAAGAAGTTTTAAGGATTATAACAAGACTCCCATGTGGTGACAGCAGGTCTCTCTCCACTGTGGAATCCCCAGCTAGAGTATCTGCTGGGTCCAAGGCTGTCTCCCTTAGGGCTTCACGAACACTCCACAGGCCTGCACTCTTCCTTCCTCTGGACATTTATTTTTTCCCAATCCACTCAGCTGGAGTGGGACTGATCCCAAGGATTGGAGCCTGCTCACCAACCCTGTCCCACCTGGGACCTACTGCCGACACCAGAACCTAGGTCTGCCCCCAGGGTCTCTACCACCTTCGACATCAAGCAGGGAAACACACACACACACACACACACACATACACACACACCTTATTTTCCTGAAGCAAGGTCACACAGGAGGTGAGAATCAGGAGCCAACCTCTCCAGCCTGGACTCCCTCCTTGACCCTCAGCTGTGCAGGGAGAGTCCTACAGCTCTCCTACCTCAGGCCTCGGCAGGCATCGTCTAAGGCACGGCCTTGGAAGTTTCTGTGAAAACTATGAACCCGTGAGTTCTGTTGCTCTTGTTTCTCTTGTGGGCTCAGACTGTGAGTCTCTGGCGGCCTGGGATTGTTTCCTGGGGGAAATTCTTCTGGCGTGATGACCACACACAAAGGAAACTTGATGTGCTCTGTGACTCCAGCACCACTAGCAAAGGCAGTGTGACCTCCAGGACAGAGGCTGGCAGGGCAGCCCCGGAACCCGGATTCCGGCCTCATTGGCTCTGCCAGTGAATTAAATGTCGCTTAACCTCTCTGGACGTTTTCTTCACAAGCACAACGGAGCTTACACATTCCGATTCAGCAGGATGCCAGGAGGGCAAAGAATTTGCAAAGAAAATCATTGCACAAGTGAAAATACTGCAGTTTTTAGCAAGCAGGGAGAGTGGAAAAAGAACAGATTTTAAGAAGACAAATAAAGGGGGGAAGAAGGGAGAGAAAGCAAACATTTGGGGTGGAAGAAAAGGATGGAATGTCAAGGGAGCTTCCAGCTCAGAAAGTCTCCCATGCAAGAGAGTCAGGTTAGCATCACCCCAGAGGCCGCAGCAGAGCCAGACGGAAGGGAAGGGAAGAAGTGAAGTCTCCCATCATCCGAGGGGGTCCGCGCTGGTGAGAAGCAATAGCGGCTCACAGCTGTGTGCTCTCACAGCTCAGCATGGATCAAGAGAGGAAGCAACAGGCCCACTCCCATTCAAGCCGCGGACATCCCCAAAGAGGCCCAGTTCAGGGAACACAGCTTTCATGGGGACAAAGACTATAGCTCCCAAAGGCAGGTTCCCAGGCCAGCAGGGTAAGCTGTGTGATCACAGCCACGAGACGGCAAAGTATTGACCAAAGCAAGATTTGGTGGGGCTGGTGCTGTGGCACAGCAGGTAAAGCCACTGCCTGCAATGCCGGCATCCCATATGGGCACCGGTTCTAGTCCCGGTTGCTCCTCTTCAGATCTAGCTCTCTGCTATGGCCTGGGAAAGTAGCAGAAGATGACCAAGTCCTTGGACTCCTGAACCCATGTGGAAGACCCAGAAGAAGCTCCTGGCTCCTGGTTCCAGATCAGCCCAGCTTCAAACATTGTGGTCATTTGGGGAGTGAACCAGTGGATGGAATATCTCTATCTCTGTCTCTTCCTCTGTAACTCTACCTCTCAAATAAATAAATACATCTTTAAAAAAAAAAAGAAGAAGAAGAAGAAGGTGTCCTAGCTTCAGACTGGCCCAGCTCTAGCTACTGTAGCCATCTGGGGAGAGAACTAGTGGATGGAAGATACTCTCTCTCCCTCACTCTAACTCTGCCTTTCAAATTAAATAAATATTTAACACACACACACACACACACACAGAGAGAGAGAGAGAGAGAGAGAGAGAGATTTCATGAGGACGTGAGAAGCAAGGATGTGTTTCTCTTAGAAACAGTATTATCCGGCCGGCGCCGTGGCTCAATAGGCTAATCCTCCACCTTGCGGCGCCGGCACACTGGGTTCTAGTCCCGGTCAGGGCGCCGGATTCTGTCCCGGTTGCCCCTCTTCCAGGCCAGCTCTCTGCTATGGCCAGGGAGTGCAGTGGAGGATGGCCCAGGTGCTTGGGCCCTGCACCCCATGGGAGACCAGGAAAAGAAAAAAAAAAAAAAAGAAAAGAAACAGTATTATCCGACCTGCACAATCTAGGAATTTTTAACACAGCATCCCTGATGAGGGATTACCCAGCTGCCATGTAAACTCCTGCAGCAATGGAGACCTCATTACTTCCTGAGTTCATCTCACTATCATCCGGACAGCATTAAACGCCTCTCTCCTAACCCCACATTAGCTTCCTGGGGCTCTCATCAAGGCTCTGGGGGACTCCAGGTAACACTGCTCCCCAAGCATTCTTCAGATAACCTGACCGGCACTGGGGCTTCCCACACTTGCCTGGGCCAGGCTTCCTTCCTGATGACCTTGGGCCAGCTTGAACCCCAGGCTGCTAGGATGCTGACTGCTGCATCTGCCTTCCTCGGGGTGTCTCATCCCCTTGCCTCTGAGTTTGCTTTGTAAGCAGGTGTTGGTTCCTGCCCACAGTTGAGACTCTTGGTCTACGCACGGCTGCCCTGCCTGGTGCTAAGGGCTCCCCATGAGCCTTTCCGTGACAAGGCCAAACAAGCAGAAGTGCCCAGTGCATGGCACTTAATGGAAAGCAGCTGGTTGTCTGTCTCAGGCCAAGGCTGCACGAGGCTGGAATGCTCGGCGGGCCTTGCTGTTTCTCCTTATTCTCTTCCCTAGCATTTCACTGGACGGGTGAGCAAAGGAAGTCCAGGGAGGCAAAATGCTAGCAGGAAACAGCTAAGAGAGCCTGACCTCTCTGACTCCTCACTTCTACATTCTTTCCACTGCAGTCAAGGGCAAACAAGGCCAGCTCCAGCCTCTCTTCTGAGTACATTTCGGGGCACGTCGCCACAGTGTGCGTACCTGTATACTCATTTTCAGACGCAGCATTCACAAGGCACCTACTATGTGCTTTCTGAATATTCCCAGTCTGGTATGAAACTCTGCAGAGGGACCTAAGCCTCGGGGAGTGTGACCCCGCAGTGTGCACGTGTGTGACTTATTTCATGCCTGTATGCACTCATTCAACAATGGTAACTGAGCACTCTGAAAACTATGCTTCCCACTGCCACAGGTGAAGAGCCACAGTGCACTCCACCAGCGCACTCTGTCCCAGCGGGGCAATCCTCAAATGCTATGTTGAGGTGGGAAAGCTGAAGGCAGAGCTCTGGGGGCTTCAAAGCCAGATGCCCGATTGAGATGGGTGGGTGTCGCTGCCCTAAGGGTGCTGAGGCAGCTGGTCCCGGGGGTTGAAAAGGGCTCCGGCAAGAGGAGGCTTCCAAGCCGAATCTCGGAGGCTGGTATAAATGATCAGGCAGAACAAGGTGCAGAGAGACGAGTGTGTGTGCCGAGCCAGGCAGGCAGCACCGAGCCTGACCTGCAGGTGGACAGGCACCGCAGGAGCCAGGAGCTACTGCTGCAAGTGGTACAGGCGAGGCACCAGGTGAGGTCCTAGAAGCCATTCTGCATCCTGCTGGGGAGTTTGGTTTTATTCCAAAGGAAATGAGAAGTAATGAAAATTATAATAAAGAAAACAAACAGGAGCAAATCAGAATTTTAGAAAGTAAACTGTGATAGAGCAAAGGACAAACTGGAGGTTAGTAAGACCAAAGGCAGGCAAAGCAGATAGGAAGCTACACTCAGGATTCGGATAAGCAACCAGGGCTGAATCTGATGGCACTGTTCATGCGCACTTTTAAAAAAATGATTTATTTGAGAGGCAGAGAGAGAAAGCTCCCACCCTTGGTTCACTACCCAGATGCCTGCAACAGCCTGGGTTGGAGGCTGAAGCCAGGAGCTGGAAACTCCATTTATGTCTCCCATGTGCATGGGAGGAACCCAATTACCTGAGCCACCTCTGCTGCTTCTCAGGGTGTGCATTAACAGGAAGCCAGAGTCAGGAGCTGGAGCCAGGATCAAACCAGGCACTCAGATGTAGAACGTGTGCATCTTAATCACCAGGCCAAATCCCACCCCCACGGTTATTTTTAAGGTGTAAAATAGGGGAGAGGAAATTGTCTTGTGCATACATCTCTCCAGGCACAGGGCAACTTCCCCAAAGCTGTGCAGTACTGAGCCACCACCCTCATCATTCTGCACGGGGACCTGGTGGCCCCGAGGTCACAACCACTGTGAGATGCAGGAGTCGCAAACAGAGCCGCTGCTCAGGAAGTGGTGACTGAGTGCACAAGGAAAGAGGCCTGGGGCGAAGTCCTCCAGCAAGTAAGGTCATAGCCCAGGAAGCCATGCCCAAGGGAGGCAAACCAAGTGCCAGGGGACGAGACGCCTGGGAACGCAGGCTAGGAAACCAGGAAAGCAGCCGCCAGCACCTGTCTCCGGTGGGGAGATGCCGCATGCTCCACACGCAGAGGCCACTTGGAGGAGTCAATCCAGTGCCCTGCTGTGAATTGGACAGGCAGCCCCTCTGGTCACGCAGGCACAAGCAGACCACACGTGGTGAGGGTTTGCAGCAGGGCTGGCCCACGTGGAAGCACATGTGTGAGCCGTTAAGCGGGAACATCTGGCGGGAGCGGGACCACGTGGGCGAGAAGTAGGCAGATCTCGACAAGCAGTGGGCTGTCTAAAGCGGGCAAAACCCCATCGGGTGTGCAATGGAGCCACGCTCTGGGAGTTGATAGTCAAAGTTGACCCATAAAGAGGATGATGTCAAAACCCAAAATAATCATTTCTTTTCTTACTGGGGGAAAATGCTGGTCAAGCCAAGCCTAAGCCTTCTTGCAATTGGAGGATTCTGACTTTACCACCTAGTTTGGTTCCCAGCAAAGCTGCTTCACTTTTTTTTTTTTTTTTTACAGGATAATTTTTCTGAAAATGCGAAGCACCTGACCAGTGTGTGCGTGAGCATGACCCCAGCTGGGCACCTTCCACTGACACCATCACTTACAGAACTGCTGGATTTTTCACAAAATTTACGGGACTTGGCTTCCAGCCACAAACAAGCAACAGGCCTGGAGCCGCACTGAGGGAGGTTCTCAGGTGCAAAGATTCGAGATGAAAACATTTCTCCGTGTTTGTGGTAACATTCAACTGAAGCCAACAAAAGCAAGGTGTGTAGCATTGATTACTATCTCCCAGGCCCTCCAAACCAGTCCCAAGTAGGAGCCACCATGATCTAGGAAAAAAATAGTCCAAGGAATGAACGCAGCCCGATGCAGCAGCCCCGCCTCTGAATTTTTGGGCCAGGCTGCTTTACATTAAACTCTCCCCGCTGCTTCCGTGAGACTCGTGGCTTCGCTCTGTAATGGAAAAGCTATTTTCGTGCCCTGAGCCACAGAGATTTATATGGAGGCACATATGCAAGTCCAATCAGGTTTCGTTTTCAGCACGCTCTTTCCCTCTACTTAAGAACAGTCACAGCTATCATCATTACTATTGTTTCTAAGACACTTGCAAAAAGTGACGCACTCTGAGCCAAATGCAGATTCCATAGGACTCGGGTAAATGATTTTTGTAAAATAGGCAGATTTTATGTCTTAGAAAATTCTAACGTGATACCTGCAGTTCTTTCATCTCCCGCGGCCACCTCCTCTTTGTGGATGTCCTGCCCCAACCTACTCAGTATCCGGAGTCTTCAGAAGGAGCTCGAATAGCTGCAGCTTGGGGGGGGGGGGAGTCTCTGCATTTCGAACATTATCTCTAATAATGAAATGAAGGGCACTGTCTCCCTTAAAGGACCAGAGCACCAACAAATAAAGCAGAGAAAGATTTCTAGTTAAGACGTTATTTATTCCTTACATAACAACATCGTTATTCTATAGAAAGATCCAGCAATAGACTGAGAAGGCCACAAAATGGCAACACACAAATGTTACGGAAACTCAAGCAGGAAAATCTAAAATGTTACCAAGAAAACCTAAGATATTAGGAGGTATACCTGGGGCCGGTGCCATGGCTTACTTGGCTAATCCTCCACCTGCGGCGCCGGCATCCCATATTGGCTCCGGATTCTGTCCCAGTTGCCCCTCTTCCAGTCCAGCTCTCTGCTGTGTCCCAGGAAGGCAGTGGAGGATGACCCAAGTGCTTGGGCCCTGCACCCACGTGGGAGACCAGAAGGAAGCTCCTGGCTCCTGGCTTCAGATTGGCGTAGCTCCAGCCATAGTGGTCATTTGGGGGGTGAGCCAACAGAATGAAGACCTTTCTCTCTGTCTCTCTCACTAACTGTATCTGTCAAATAAATAAAAATTTAAAAAAGGAGGTATACCCATTTCCTCTTCCTGGAAGTCTCCCTGATTAGACCTTCTGAAACACAATCCCTAATTGAAAATCTGAGCAGTGGAGGGGAGATGTTTTGAAAAGACCAACATTTGTAAGCAATGACGCATGCCCAGCATGCATTTCCTATTCTGTCTTTATTTTTTTAATTTTTTTTTGACAGGCAGAGTTAGACAGACAGAGAGAGACGGAGAGAAAGGTCTTCCTTTACTGTTGGTTCACCCCACAATGGCCGCTACAGCCAGCGTGCTGCGCCAATCCAAAGCCAGGAGACAGGAGCCAGGTGCTTCTCCTGGTCTCCCATGCGGGTGCAGGGCCCAAGCACTTGGGCCATCCTCCACTACCTTCCCGGGCCACAGCAGAGAGCTGGACAGGAAGAGGGGCAACTGGGACAGAATCCAGAGCCCCAACTGGGACTAGAACCCGGGGTGCTGGCGCCACAGGCAGAGGATTAGCCTAGTGAGCTGAGGCACCGGCCAATTTCCTATTATTTTACTAATTTTTTTTTTTTTTTTTTTTTTGCAACAAAGAGAGAGGAATGTCCCATTCATTAGTTCACTCGCCAAATACCCACAACAGCTAGAGCCAAGCCAGGCTGAAGCCAAGGCAGGGGCAGGGGGCTAGGAACTCAACTTGGGTCTCGCATGTGGGTGGCAGGGACCCAGGTACTCGAGCCACCACCTGCTGCCTCCCAGGGCACACGCTGGTATCCAGGACTCAAACCCAGGACCAGGTGTTCAACACAGGACCCAGATGGCCCAGGCAGCGTGTTAACCACCACGCCAAATGCCCGCCCCCACCTCGCTCAATCTTCACAGCAGCCTTTGAGGGAGATTTCCGTTCCTACCGGTTTATAGAGAAGGAAACTCAGCCTCAGCAGTGGTGCACAACTTGCCCCAGGCCATGCATGCATCCATGACCGGACTCCAAAGCCCATTTCTCTTCCGTTATTACTCAGGGCTGAAGTTAGGGCCAGAGGGCAAGGCCAAGGACTGTCACTGGTTCAGTTTCCTTAAAAGAACAGAGTTCACTGGGAGAGATGAGGAAGATCTCTTTCTATAGATTTCTTTATTCCAAGCAGGCTCTGCTGTTCTTCACAGTTTCTATCCCAGGGATGGTGTTGGCCACAAGAATCCACTGTTCAAGGAAAACCCCTCTGCACTGTTGGAGACCCAAGCAAACATGCTGCCCAGCAGAGACAGCATCATCTGCACACACCCGGGGGAACAGGAAGCTTGCCACAGGGCGTGTCTGCACAGAGACGCTGGGATGTTCACACCACTCCCAGATGAGATGATGTGACGGTGCTTTCTGCAGCCTTCCCATGGAGATTTCAATCTACCCCAGAGAACCTGAAGGGCAGTACTGAAGACTGGAAATCTGGGAAATTCAGATCCCTTCCAGACCGAGAAAATGTGGCCAGAAAGAGAACACAACACCACAGCAAGGCTGCAGGGCCTGTGAGGTGGTGTTGGTGCACACTGGTACCCAGGTCTCTTCGCTCCTGATTCCCGCAGTAGCAGCATGTCTCAGGTCCAAGCTGAATATGTGCATGTTCACCTACTCATGGACCTTGAAAGTCTCTGTAGTGGATCCTGAACTTCACAAGATTGCAGAAAGCAACCTCGCGTCATCATGTCACTGAGTGCGGTGTTAGGAAGAAACAGAAAACCCGCATTCATCAATAATCAGTCATGACATTAAATCGTCCATCAGTTCAGGTGATTTCACAATGAATTTTATCAAGCTTTTTAAAATGACTTATTTACTTGTAAGACGGAGTGACAGAAAGAGGGAAAAGACAGCCACCACCAACCCCTGCCACACACACACACACAGATCTCAAGATCTTCCACCACTGGTTCAGTCCCCAAATAGCCACAACAGCGGGGGGGTGAGGGGGGCATGTTCAAGCCAGGAACCAAGAACTCCATCTTGGTCTCCCAAACTGGGGGCAGGGGCCTTCCCGGGCACATTAGCAGAAAGCTGGATTGAAAGTAAAGAAGCAGGCCAGCGCCGCAGCTCACTAGGCTAGTCCTCCGCCTTGCGGCGCCGGCACACAGGGTTCTAGTCCTGGTCGGGGCACCGGATTCTGTCCCGGTTGCCCCTCTTCCAGGCCAGCTCTCTGCTGTGGCCCGGGAAGGCAGTGGAGGATGGCCCAGGTACTTGGGCCCTGCACCCCATGGGAGACCAGGAGAAGCACCTGGCTCCTGCCATCGGATCAGCATGGTGCGCCAGCCGCACCGCGCCGGCCGCGCCGGCCATTGGAGGGTGAACCAACAACAAAGGAAGACCTTTCTGTCTCTCTCTCTCACTGTCCACTCTGCCTGTCAAAAAAAAAAAAAAAAAAAAAAAAAAGTGAAGAAGCAGGGCCGGTGCTGTGGTGCAATATGTTAATCCTCCGCCTGCAAGGCGCCCGCATCCCATATGGGCGCTGGTTCTAGTCCCGGCTGTTTCTCTTCCAATCCATCTCTCTGCTATGGCCTGGGAAAGCAGTAGAAGATGGCCCAAATCCATAGGCCCTTGCATCCACATGGGAGACCGGAAGAAGCTCCAGCTGTTGCAGCCATTTGGGGAGTGAACCAGCAGATGGAAGACCTCTCTGTCTCTCCCTCCCTTTGTCTGTGACTTTGCCTCTCAAATGAACAAATAAATCTTTAAAAAAATTAAGAATAGAGGAAAATTCCTTAATTTATAATCAATAATTATAAATTATTACTAAAATCTCTAAACAGCATCTACTGAAACTGTAAGCAGAGTGCAGACTTAGCAGAGGAACTTTAAGAGCACTTAATAAAGGCAGTAAGAAGCCCAGGGTGCCCTCCATCACTATAACCATCAAGCATTGTGGAGGGCCAACCCATTGCAACAAGAAAAATAAGTAGGAGTCACAGGAGTGAACAATTTCTGATGAAGGATTGTAATTTTGTGATTGTCTACACAGAAAATTCAAGAATATCTACATGCAGACTATTAGAACTAATAAGAAAAGCCAGCTAGGATCCTGGGGTAAAATTCAAATATCAGGCATGGCCCTATAAATAAAATAAGAAAAAGGATATCATTTAAATTAGCAACAATATCTATAGGAATTAAATTCAGCAACAGTATATAAGATATTCATAGGGGAAATCACCAGTTATCACTCCTCTGAATAAAAACAGGGTGAGAAGACCCAATATCACAATCTCAATAAACAGGACTTTGTATGTGTGTGTGTGTGTGTATGTGTACAATTAGACAAAATAACAATAATATGAACTAGTAAACTCCAGGAAGGCCAAGAAATTCCCAAAAGATATAAAAGTAATCATAATGGCTAGCAAATCCAAGTTTCCCCAGGAGAGGGCAGGGTAAGATGACCTTGGGGGCTGGCGGCCCGTGAGAGCACACAGCAGTACAGGATGCTGCACTGGCCCCAAGAGCACGCACACGGATGTTTCCACCTCCACCAACCAGTCAATCCTACAGATGCACAGAATCACCTTCACAGCCAGGCTCCCAGAAACAGTTTATTATTCAGTGCTTTCACAATGAGCTTCTCTTCTTGTCTTTTCGCTCCACAGTAGCCCCTTGACCTGCCCTGACAGTCCACGTATCATACAAGTGAGTGGGAGGCTGGACATGAGTTTTCCCCAGGTCTTCCCACCTGTCACGCTCACCTGACAGCATGAAGAACAAAGACAGCCCACGCTAGCATAGCTCTGAAGATAATCCGCTGATCCACTTTTAAAACCTTGCCCATACTGGGATTGCTCCCAAACCATGGGGTTCTTAGATCTACAGGCTGTCTGCAAATCCTGGATACTTCTCACCAGGAGAAGGTGAGCCGCCTCTGACCAACTCTCAAGGACTCCCAAACAGAAGTGCCAGTGGGAGACGAGAAGACAGCAGGCAGGGCATCTGACAAGTAATGAAAATACCAGTTCTTACCAAAGCATGAAATACTTCCCATCTCCTTTTCTATCGACTTACAACAGCAAATCTGCACACAGTGGACAGTGGCGGTGGAGATGTACCGACGGTACCTACACCCACCTGAATTCAAGACCTGATTCCAGCACTCAGGAGCTACGCAACCTTGGGCTTGCTGCCCCTTTGATCCTAGTTTTTGAATCTCCATAATGAAAATAATAACAGTTCTTACCTCAAAGAGGTTTTTCAATAAAACACCACCCATAAGTGCTTACATCTTAATAAATGTTGGATATTATTACTGTAAAAAAGTTGAACAATACAGGCAAGCACAAAGAAAATTTTGTACCATCCATTTCGGTGCACATAATTCAGATGTTTTAATGTATTTTCCAGGAGTGAAATGATGCTATTTTATAACCTGCTTTTTAAATTCAACTCCATACCCTGTGTCCTATGTAATTCCACATTCTTGTACAATATGATATTTTAAGGGCCACAGAAGTTATTTTACTTCTTAATGACTCCCACCCTCCTTCCCCCAGCAGGTGCCACACTTCACTTGTTTCTGCCCCATCCAGGTGACAACTGGGGACGCAGGCTCCATCTCCCATCAGCACCACTGGCTCCTGAGGTCAGGGACCCTCTGTGGCCCTCACTATGGGAGTGGGGAGGCGACGATGGGGCTCCCAGCGCACCTCTGTGACTGAAGCAAACCACTCAGTTCAAGAGCAGGTGGTGCAAAGGCCGGCCCAGGCAAAAAGGCGTCTCTGTCCCAACAGTGTAAGGCTGGACTATTTAAAAACTCCCAGGAAGGGGAAGAGACTGAAGATTTTTATCTGAATACATTGTTTTTCTAAGCAGCAGGGCCAAACAAACTTGAGCAGCGGAAGGCACAACACTTCCTTATCACTGATGTTCTGAGACCACCTTAAACCTTCAGCGGGGGGGGGGGTGGGGGGGGTGGGGGGGGGGACTGAATCCGTGGACAGAAGAGAATCACATCCTTTTCAAAATAAACTCCTTTCTTTGCACTGAAATTACTTTTCTCATGACTATTTCAAATGGTCCCGAATACCTTATTTGAAGAGACTGTTTCAGAATCTGATCTAATACATCTGTTACAACCCGTTCTTGAGACGCCTGTTCTTAAAAACGACAGCTCAACACCAGGCAACTCTGTGGGCACAGCTCACTCCTCCGGGAAGGGTTTTTCTTCCACGATCAGGAAGCAATCCTGCCTAAGGCTGCTCCCGTCTGAGCAAGCCGAGGCTTGCAAAATCAGCCCAGATGGATCCCGAAACAGAACCCTCCAGACTCCACACTTGATCTGTCCCGACCCATCCAAGAGTGAACAGGCTGCTCTGAGCAGCCTCAGAACCAAGCCTGTCATGGAAACACTGATTCCACCCTAACCAGAGCCCACACAAAAACCACACAAGTGAACCAAACAGCTCCTCCACCCAATCAGAGTCCAGCTGCAGCCGCAGCCCCAGGGTTAAAATAAGCCAGGCTGTTTTGTCTTCGTGGTCCCTCTTCCATTGCCTTGTTTGCACAACTCCTGCTTATGAGAGACAAAGTGGGAGTGGGGGAGTGGGGGAGTGGGGAGGGAGGTGGAGGGTTGGAGAGGGGAGGCGAGAGGAGGGGTGCGAGCAGGCAGGGAATGCCAACAAGGGCTGTGGCACAAGTCAGGCAAATTGGAACTTGTAGCCTGGAGCAGGCTGAGCTGGCCTGTTTAGGGTAGTTGGAAAACACGCTACAGTGAGCTGCCGCGGCGGCTTCAGCATGGCCTGAGTCCAGTCTTTCCAAAGATCAGGTTCTGCACAGCATTTTTAGTAAGCATGCCTTCTCTATCATTCTGTTTCCTCTTTCTTTCTTTCAGAATTACAAAGGCTAACTACATGATGTGTCAATACTACTACAAGCACAGTTGGAGAGGTTTAAAAAAAAATAAATCCAAACCAACAAAAAAGCAATCAAACAGAAGTATGTTTCCACTTGTCCCTGCACCCACAGGGTTTAGCCTGTGGACTGGACACCATATGCCAGGGAACAGAATTCCTGCAGAAAAGACCTGGGTGCGTGTGGCAGCTGTGGCCCCTCGGGGAGGCGAGGGCGCCAGGCAGCAGCTAAGAGCTGGGGTCTGAGCCTGGGGGACACTCACCTCTCAGGGAAGTGGGGGCACGCGGCAGAGCGAACAACGCGAGCCAGGACAAAAACCAGGGTGCCGGGGATGGGCGATCCAGGGCCCTCCAGGGGAGGACTAAGGACTGAGTGTGGCAACCGAGAGCCGGGAAGACGCGGACCGCGCACGGGTCTGGACGAGCACCCCCCTCCCCCACCCCCTCACCCCCAGCCACCGACCCGCGCCTAGATTCTTCTCTCTTGTTTTTCCTCCACTCTCGAGTCGGACCCAGGCCACAGCAGCGGCCCCAGGGCCCAGGCGAGGAGCAGCAAGCCCCGTCAGGGCGCACCCCCTCGAGGCCCCGGGGCGCGTCCAGGGCGGTTCGCGGGGAGATGGGGCGCAGCACACGGTGCCCAGAGTCCCGGGACCCGCGCCCCCACCCGCAAACTTTCCCGGCGGATAGTTGGGGGGGGGCACCCACCCTGGGGAGAGGTATCCCAAGCGTCCCCGCCTCTGCCCCGCGGGCTGGTCACTCACGGGCGAGCGCTGCGGGCTCCGGCTGCGGCCGCCGCCGTCCACTGCGGGAGGACCGGCAGGGGGAGGGCCGGGGCCGCGCGGCGCGGGGCGGGGAGGGGGCGGCGGCGGCTCCGACTCCTCCCGCCGCGGCCCCGGCCCTCCCTTCTCCGCTCGCTCCCTCTCCCTCGGGGGCCCCCAGTGTTTCTCCACGTTCCGGCTCCAGACCCCGCGACGGGGAGAGGCTGCCCTCCTCCAGGGCGTGTGTGTTTATGGGAATGAGTGAAGGGGACGGCGGAGTTATTCTTTCAGAAGTTTTATTACTGATTTAAGAAGCGGAGCGGGGGAGGGCGCGCTCCAAACGCCCGCAGCTGGGCCTTAGGAGGCAGCTGGGCTCCAGCCGGCTATCCCACGTGGGTGGCAGGGACCTAAGAACTTGAGCCTCATCTGCTGTCTCCCAGTGAGCAGGAAGGTGGAATCAGGGGCCAGAGCCGGGGCTGGAACTCAGGTACCCAGAGATGAGATGCGAGGTTCTCAACCGCACCCTTAAAGAGGTATTTTTAAGTCCCTTTGAGTGCCTCCATCTTTCCCTGCAGGTGAGAGTAGGCCTGTACCCGGGCTAAGAGGAAAAGTGACACTAAACCTTCCCTTCCCCGGGACTCCGTGCTCCGCGGGAGGCCGCACGGATCCCTCAGTGAAGGGCCACGCGGCGCGGATGGGCCAGCGGTCACCCGCAGCCAGTCGCAGGGGGCTCCCCTGCCCCTCTCCCTGTAGGGACCCAGAAACCCAGGGCGAGCTGGGCCTGAGCAGGCTCCCCGCGGGGGCGGGGGAGGCACCCAGGGCCCAGGCATGGTGCTCTGGAGGCTGGCACGACTGGCAGGCTGAGGGGAGGTGGAGCCGGGCAGGCAGCAGAAACAGGAACTCCTTGCGTTTGTAAGCAAAGGAATGTTTTGGTCCAAGTGGTGCCCTATTCACTGTGTATTCCCAGAGCCTGGCATACAGCAGGCTCCTCGTAAATCCTTAGTTGGGTTTTCCACTCTGCAAGACGGCCTGCCTGGGAGGAGAGGCGTTAGGGGGTATGCTGAGCTGTGAAGGGAACCACAAGGCTGCACGGGGGGCAGCAAACCAGGGGACTCGGACTGAACACTTCCTCGTGCAGGCTCAGCATCTTGTAAATGCCGCTTTCAGGCATCACGGAGGACCTGATTTCACTACCAGCCAGGGCTCTGAGGAAGTAAACCGATGTTCGGGGAAGGCGAGGAAGTGCCCGAAGTCAGGCAGCTGGGACCTATTTGCCATCCTTTTATTCTTGGATAAAATTTTTAGTGGTGCTCATGCTTAAGACACCCTGCATTGGCCGGCACTGTGGCTCACTAGGCTAATCCTCCGCCTGCGGTGCCTGCACCCCTGGTTCTAGTCCCAGTCGGGGTGCCGGATTCTGTCCCGGTTGCCCCTCTTCCAGGCCAGCTCTCTGCTGTGGCCAGGGAGTGCAGTGGAGGATGGCCCAAGTGCTTGGGCCCTGCACCTGCATGGGAGACCAGGAGAAGCACCTGGCTCCTGCCTTCGGATCAGCGCGGCACTGAGCTGGCCACAGCGGCCATTGGGGGGTGAACCAACGGCAAAAGGAAGACCTTTCTCTCTCTCTCTCTCTCTCTCTCTCTCTCTCTGTCCACTGTGCCTGTCAAAAAAAAAAGATACCCTTCATTAACAGACTCCGGCACAGGTACTCCTCACCCACCTCCCAGCGGGTGGTGCAGGGTGCAGGGTGGAGGAGGGAGGCAGACAGGGGCAGGGCCACTGAGTCAGCCCTGGGGAAAGGACAAAGGGAGGAGGTGGAGAAGAGGCGACCTTGTGTCTTGACCCAGGCATTGTACCTGATGCGCTGAGCGGAAGCTCCTGGGTCCTGTGTCCAGCCACCCTTCACCAGTGGACCTTCCAGGGAGGCCCGCCACAGCTCAGAGGAGACCGACAGCATGCGCCACCACTCCTGACACATAGCAGTCACCACTGCACTGACACAGAGTTCTGAGTGCCCCTTCTGAATTCTTTTTTATTCTTTGGCATAAGCTGGATGGCCTTGATTAGTAGGTAGCCCACCTTGTGAGGAATCTTTCGGAAGTTTTGACACGTCTGCAAAGCAAATGACCCATAATTTTCTAAGGACTAAATACAGTTGGTTGAAAACCATTTCACCTCTCGCAAAGCACAAGCCCTGCCCGTCGGTGTGACAAACATTGCCCTCAAGGCTGCCACTTCCACGAATGCAGATTTGTCTCCTGTGACTCCCACACAGATTCCCAAAGGATGCTTTCCGGCAGTGTCTCTTTGTATCAAAATCGAGTGGTAAACAGCTTAGTCTCCCTCAGCAGCTAAGACACCACAGCCGCTCACCGTCGCTGGGACCTCCTTTTACTCCAGTTCTTTTCCTTGCTCTACCATAAAGCAGGCCCTGGGACTATGTCCTTCTCCTCTTCCTAACAGGTTTCCCTTTTCACGCAAGGATTTAGAACTTCTACTGTTTAACAAGAGGTCCCCAAAGTGTCTGTAGATAAGACCTAGCAGATTAATTCGGAATTCCTCAAAACTCAAGTCAGCTAAAGCTGTCAAGATCAATTAATACAAATTCACATGGAGGAAGAAGCTTAGCCCTAGATGATTGTAAGAGCATTCTTTTGTAAAAGCTGTGCAACTGTGTAGGTTCTGTTAAGCCACTAGTTCAAGATAGAGTAAACACTTCTTGCAAAACCATATTAAAAACAATATAACCCAGTAGATGACTTCAACAACAAATAAAATGAATTAGGAAAAACAAAGTCACCATTTTAGGTGTGTGATGCATTATGGCCTGAGGCTTGAGTAACATACACTTGCTAAATGACTTTCTATGAAGAAATTCCAACACTCTTCAGACGACAATTTTCAGAGATAAATAAAAAGCCTGTATCTTTGTCACAAATGCCAGTGAAATCAGTGATATTTAGGGGGATGATCACTCACTTAAATGGTTTGAGAAGGCCCAAGATGGGCTGTCTTTTATCCTATAAATGGGATACTGTTAGATATGGCATGAGCTACACTGATCACTGCAATGTATCTAGTTGGCATGTATTTCTTTATTTTAAAAAGTATCTTCTTTCATTTTCTGCATTGTCATTTTACTCTTTTGCAAGTGTTCTTTTTTTAAGTTTTATTTATTTGTTTATTTGAAAGGCAGAGTGACAAATGGTGAGATAGAGATCTTCCTTCCATCCACTGGCTCTCTCTCCAAATGCCACAATAACTGGATCTGGGCCAGGCTGAAACCAGGAGCCAGGAACTCCAACTGGGTCTCCTCCACAGGTGGCAGGAACCCAAGTACCCATGTCATCCTCTGCTGCCTCCCAGTTGCGTTAGCAGAAAAATGGATAGGAAGTGGAGTCAGGGTCTCAATCCCAGGTACTCCGATATGGGAAGCAGGCATCGAAGCAGTGGTTTAACCCAATGTGCCACAATACCCATCCCCCAGTGAGCACTTATTAAACACCAACTATATACAATATATTCAGTTAGGCACCAAAGGAGAGTAAATTTATAGTAGGTATCTGCCTTGCAGCATTTGTAATTATTTTTGGAATTGACATACATGACATAATGTGAGATATGTTGATAACACCACAGAAGAGGTGTCCTAAAACAAAACAGGAAAGTGAAAGAGGGGGACTATTCTTCCACATCTGAGCAAGATGTATGTCAATGGCATTTTGTCCCATTCACTGAAGTGTGTTCTGTCTATTCTTGGGCCTCTAAGATGTCACCACAAGGCTATGCATCTACTTCCTGTCGTACAGGGCAGCAGTGGGTTGACTTCAGAGATAATTAAAGACCCTGACAAAACAAGCACAAAGGCTCTAACTGGAGAGGTCCCTACACCTGCAAACAAGACAAGAGCCTCCAGTATTTTTCCACGCACAAGTCAATTCTAATCCTCCTCTTATGGAAAGTTGTCCTAATGCTAACATTTTCTCTCAATGATTTGAAGGGTTTTCCTGCACAATGTCTTTGCTTGCCAGTTAATTTCCTAATTTGGAGCTAATTACTGAACTGCTTGAAAATGTGAGGCAAAGAGGCAAGCACATCCTGGCAAGCTGTCCATTTATCACCATGGTGTCTGAGGACGTGGCTCTTAGCCCAGGACAGAAACTTCCTCTTCTTGCATAGAACAAACTATCCCTTGTCACTCCAGCTCTGACAGTTTTCTTAGCCACCATCAACCAACTGTGTTGCTATCTTCCAGTTTTGAAGTTGTAAAAGAGCTTGAAGCCTTTTAAGACCTGGAGGAACTGCTGGGGTTAATGCTGCATAAAACACAACTATAAACTGCACACTTTTCTGTCTAGGAGTTTTACTGTTAAGGGCTTTAAACCACGCACCTATGGAGAAAGCCTTTTGCTCCAGCTCCTTGGGTGACTCCTTAGCGAATGGTTTCCTCATTTTCCTTAGGCTTTTTTCACTCTTTTGCTTAGAAATGGTTTTTGTTTTGTTTTTTTTTTGTTTTGTTTTGTTTTGTTTTGTTTTCAAGAATAATGGATATAGAAGATGGTGGAGTAGGGAGGGAGCTTACTGCTGTAGTCTAGGAAAAGATAGTTGAAAAAAGTGGAGAGGGTGCAGTCTCAGGGAAGAGTTAGGGAGAAAACAGCAGAGGAAACTCTACACAAATTGGAGAGACACAGTGGACCTATGTGGAGGGCAAGGACATGCACAACTCAGGACCTCAGCAGCCGAGAGCCTCTGCACCAGCATTGAAGAGTGAGGTGAGCCAGACTGCAGCAGCCCAAGCCACTGGCAAAAAAGCTGAAGGAAGAACCTAGAGGGAATCCAGCTTGGAGCCCCATGGGGGATAGTGTACTTGACAAATTAGAGGAGAAAAAGCAAGGGGAGGGGCACGTTTTCCCTCTCTCTGATCATCCTGCAAAGGTGTCCTGTAGCAAGCTGACAGAGAGCAGGCGTCATTTTGGACATATGTAACAGCTGTGCAAGCTCCTATCTATGCCCATCAATGAGCCAAGCAGAGACTCCTGAGTCTGGTGGGGAAAACAGATAAGGGGTTTGATGCTCAGGACTGTGGGAGGCTTATGTGACAGGACTGTGAAAACACTGAGGCTTCGTGGGAGGACTCAAAGTGTGGTTGGATCACTGGGCAGCCACTGTGGGAGGCTCCACACGATCAGGGCTTCCTGGTTACTTGGTGAGGGACATTTCTGGGGAACCTGAGCTTACACTGAGGACCACACAGAACCTTTGTGTGGTCCTTGTGGGAGAGCGGACGAATAATATATTCACTGGGGCTAGTGCCCAGGCACTGGTCCCCTTCAAGGAGAGGAGCTCAGTTGAGTCTATGCCAACAGACAAGAAGAAACCTCCCCTCTGATAAAAAACTAACACACCCTTCACGCCACAATGAAGGAAGGTGAAATAAAGATCATCCATGACAAACGAAAACTGAAAAAATGTGTCAACACTCATCCAGCCCTGCAGAAGATACTTGAGGATGTGCTGCATACAGAAACACAAAAATATGATCATCACTAATAAAAAAGTAAAGGAAGGAAATCTCCCAGTAAAAGTACAAAGGAAATACAAAGTAAAAAATAGGAATATTTATGGAAAAATAGCAGGGAAAGTCATTGCTTATCAATAGTCACCTTGAATGTAAATGGCTTTAACTCTCCAGTTAAAAGACACAGACTGGATAAATGGATTCAAAAACAAAACCCATCTATTTGCTGCCTACAAGAAACACATCTCACTAACAAAAATGCACAAAGACTGAAAGTGAAAGGATGGAAAAAGATATTCCATGCTAACAGAAACAAACAAAAAAAAGCAGCTGTAGCCATCCTAATATCAGACAAAATAGACTTTAACACAAAAACTGTTAAAAGAGACAAAGAGGGCTGGCACTGTGGCATAGTGGGTAAAGCCACCACCTGCAGTGCCGGCATCCCATATGGGTGCCAGTTCAAGACCTGGTTGCTCCACTTCTGATCCAACTCTCTGCTATGGCCTGGGAAAGCACTGGAAGATGGCCCAAGTCCTTGGGCCCCTGCATCCATGTAGGAAGACCCAGAGGAAGCTCTTGACTCCTGGCTTCAGATTGGCACAGCTACAGCCATTATGGACAACTGGGGAGTGAACCAGCAGATGAAAGACTTCTCTCTCTCTCTCTGCCTCTCCTTCTCTCTCTGCGTGTAACTCTGACTTTCAAAATAAATAAATAAAATAAAAGAGAGAAAGATACTTTGTAATGATTAAGGATCAATTCAACAGGAAGATGTAACTATTAAAAACATATATGCACCTAATTACAGAGCACCTACCTATTTAAAAGAAATATTAAGGGATCTAAAGCGAGACATAGACTCAAATACAACAGTAATGGGGGATTTCAATACCCCACTTTCAACAATGGACAGATCAACCAGACAGAAAATCAGCAAACAAACAGCAGATTTAATCGACACTATAGACCAAATGGACCTAATCAATATCTACAGAACTTCCCATCCAACAGTGGCAAAATACACATTCTTCTCACCAGTGCATAGAACCTTTTCTAGGATTGACCAAATGCTAGCCCATAAAGCAAGTCTCAGCAAACTCAAAAAAATCTAAATCATACCATGCATCTTCTCGGACCATAATGCAATGAAGCTAGAAATCAGCAGCTCAGGAGTCTCTAGAATATATGCAAATACTTAGAGACTGAACAACATGCACCTGAATGAACTGGGGGTCATAAAAGAAATCAAAAAATTTCTGGAAACAAATGAAGATGACAATACAACATATCAAAACTTTGGGATACAGCAAAAGCAGTGTTAACGAGGAAAATTTATAGCAGTTGGTGCCTACATCAAGAAAGTGGAAAGGCACCAAATAAATGAGCTATCAATGCATCTCAAGGATCTAGAAAAAGAACAGCAAACCAAACCCAAAACCAGTAGGAGAAAAGAAATAATTAAAATTAGAGAAGAAATCAACAAAATTGAAACCAAAACAATTCAGGTCAGCAAACCAAAGAGTTGATTTTTTTAAAAAATAAACAAAATTGATACACCATTGGGCTAACTAACCTAAAAAGGGAGAGAAGATCCCAATCAATAAATTAGAGATGAAAAAAGAAATGTAACAACAGACTCCAGAGAAATAAAAAGGATCATCAGAAATTACTACAAAGAGCTGTATGCCAACAAACTGGGAAACCTAGAAGAAATGGATAGATTCCTAGACACATACAAACTACCTAAATTGAGCCATGAAATCATAGAAAACCTTAACTGACCCATAACCAAGACAGAAATTGAATCACAATAAAGAGCCTCCCAACAAAGTCCAGGACCAGAATGCTTCACTGGTCTACCAGACATTTAAAAAAGAACCAAATCCACTTCTTTCCAAGTTATTCAAAACAATTGAAAGGGAGGGAATCCACCCAAATTCTTTCTATGAAGCCATCATCACCTTAATTCCTAAACTTGGAAAAGACGCAACACAGAACAAGAACTACAGACCAGTTTCCTGATGAACACAGACGCAAAAATCCTCAACAAAATTCTGGCCAATCAAATCCAGCCACACATCAGAAACATCATTCACCTGGACCAAGTGGGATTTATCCCTAGTATCAAGGTTGGTTCAACATTCACAAATCAATCAATGTGATACATCACGTTTACAAACTAAAGAACAAAACCATATGATTATCTCAATAGATGCAGAGAAAGCATTTGATAAAATACAACACCCTTTCATGATGAAAATCTAAGCCAACTGGGTATAGAAGGAACTTTTCTCAACACAGTCAAGGCAATTTATGACAAACACATGGCCAGCATACTATAGAATGGGGAAAAATTGGAAGCACTCCCAATGAGATCCAGAAACAGATAACTCTCACCATTGCTATTTAATATAATCCTGGAAGTTTTAGCCAGAGCCATTAAGCAAGAAAAAGAAATCAAAGGAATTCAAATTGAGAAAGAGGAAGTCAAACTATCCCTATGTGCGTATAACATGATTCTATATATAGGGGAGTCAAAGACTCCACCAAGAGACTATTGGAACTCATAGAAGAGTTTGGTAAAGTGGCAGGATATAAAATCAATACACAAAAATCAACAGCCTTTGTATACACAGATAATGCCACAGCTGAGAAAGAACTTCTAAGATCAATACCAGTCACAATAGCTACAAAAAAAAAAAATCAAATACCTTGAAATAAATTTAACCAAGGATGTCAAAGATCTCTACAATGGGAATTACAAACATTAAAGAAAGAAGTAGAAGATACAAAAAAAAGGGGGGGGGGATAAATCTCCTACGTTCATGGATTGGAAAAATCAGTATCATCAAAATGTCCACTCTTCCAAAAGCAATTTACAGATTCAATGCGATACCAATCAAAATACCAAAGGCATTCTTCTCAGATCTAGGAAAACTGATGCTGAAATTCATATGGAAACACAGGAGACCTCAAATAGATAAAGCAATTTTATACAACAAAAACAAAGCCAGAGGCATCACAATACCAGATTTTAAGACATACTACAAGGCAGTTATAATCAAAAACAGCCTGGTACTGGTACAAAAACAGATGGATAGACCAATGGAACAGAATAGAAATGCCAGAAATCAATCCAAGCATCTACAACCAACTTATATTTGCCTAAGGAACTAAAACCAATTCCTGGAGCAAGGACAGTCTATTCAACAAATGGTGCTGGGAAAACTGGATTTCCATATACAGAAGCATGAAGCAGGATCCCAACTTTCACCTTATACAATAAAATCCATTCAAAATGGATTAAAAACCTAAATCTATGACATGATACCATCAAATTATTAGAGAACATGGGGAAATTCTGCCAGACATTGGCACAGGCAAAGAGTTCTTGGAAAAGACCCCAGAGGCATAGGTAATCAAAGCCAAAATTCACAAATGTGATTATATCAAATTGAGAAGTCTCTGAACTCCAAAAGAGACACTCAGGAAAGCAAAGAGGCAACTGACAAAATGGGAGAAATTATTTGCAAACTATGCAACTGGTAAAGGATTAATCACCAGAATATATAAAGAGATCAAGAAACTCAACAACAACAAAACAAACAACTCCGTGAAGAAATGGGTAAAGGAGTTAAACAGACATTTTTTAAAAGAAGAAACTGAAATGGCCAACAGACACATGAAAAAATGTTCAGAATCACTAGCCATCAGGGAAACGCAAATCAAAACCACAATGAGGTTCTACTTCACCCCAATTAGAATGACTTTCATACAGAAATCAACAAACAACAAATGCTGGTGAGGATGTAGGAGGAAAAGGCACACTAATCCACTGTTGACAGGAATGCAAACTGGTAAGACTACTATGGAAATCAGTTTGGAGATACTTCAGAAATCTGAATATAGACCTACTATATGACCCAGTCATCCCACGCCTAGGAATTTACCCAAGGGAAATAAAATCAGCAAATGAAAGAGTTATCTGCACCTCCATGTTTATTGCAGCTCAATTCACAATAGCTAAGAAATGGAATCAACCTAAATGCCTATCAGCTGAAGACTGTTTAAAGAAATTAAGGGCTATGTACTCTATGGAATACTACACAGTAGTAAAAAAAAAAATGAAATCCAGTCATTTACAACAAAATGGATGAATCCGGAAAACTACACTTAGTGAAATAAGCCAGTCCCAAAGGGACAAATACCACGTGTTCTCCTTGATCTGTGACAACTAATAAAGCACCTAAAAGGAAATCTGTAGAAGTGAAATTGACTTTGAGAAGCAATGACTTTAACAGCCCTTGTCTTGACTGTTAAGGAAAAGTTGTTTGGTTTTTTGTTTTTTTGTTTTTTGTTTTTTGTTTTTTTTTTCCCCCATTAATGGAGAACAGGATTGGGAATGGGAGTGGGAGGAGGAGGTTGGGTGGGAGTGTGTGTGGAGGGCGAGTATGGTGGGAAGAATCACTATATTACTAAAGTTGTACTTATAAAATTTGTACTCATTAAATAACAGTTTCTTTGGGGGAAACAAAAAGAATAATGAACTTGGAAAGTGGTTATATTGTTTAAAAGTATCTGTTAGTTAACTGAAAGACTTAGTATCTTACCCAAAGAATCTAGTTCTAACAGCTTTGTAAAAAGTGAGCAGTATTATGGGGGCAGGTGTCATGGTGCAGCAGGTTAAGCCACAAACTGTGACACCAGCATCCCATGCTGGAGTCCCAGCTACTCCATTTCTGATCCAGCTGCCTGCTAATACACCTGGGAAAGCAAAGGAATATGGCCCAAGTAAGTGCTTGAGCCCCTGCCACCCATCTGGAAGATACAGAGTTTCAAGTTCCTGGGTTCAGCCTAGCTCAGCTCTGACCATTGCAGCCACTTTGGGAGTGAACCAACAGATAGCAAGATTTATGTGTCTGTCTGTTTCTTTATCTTTCTTTCTTTCTTTCTTTCTTTCTTTCTTTCTTTCTTTCTTTCTTTCTTTCTTTCTTTCCATCCATTCATCTATCTATCAAAATTCTACCTTTCAAATAAATAAATAAATCTTTAAAAAATTAGTAGTAATGCATGGACAAATTAATAGGGGGTGGTGTTGACAAATGACATAACAAGACCTATGCTATTTACCAGTTTCTCAGGCTGTTCCCAGTGGCTCTTTTGCCTTTACCCAGGTTCACTGGGTTCTCACTGTGTTTCCTAAAGAACATAGAGCGAATGGTGCCCCCTGAAGTTGTACAGCCAGGTAATGTACTCTCCTTTCCCTTTTGTATTAAACTCTTCCCCCCGCCTTAATGTCTTATAATCCCAATTTTGATTAAAATATTTCATATGCATAAGAGCAGAAGTAAAAATGTTAATTGTTGCATCTCTACAAAGATATGCATACTTGGCCGGCGCCCTCAGCTCACTAGGCTAATCCTCCGCCTGTGCGCTGGCACCCCGGGGTTCTAGTCCCAGTTGCTCCTCTTCCGGTCCAGCCCTCTGCTGTGGCCCAGGAAGGCAGTGGAGGATGGCCCAAGTGCTTGGGCCCTGCACCCACATGGGAGACCAGGAGGAAGCACCTGGCTCCTGGCTTCGGATCAGTGCAGTGTGCTGGCTGTAGCAGCCATTTGGGGGGTAAACCAACAGAAGGAAGACCTTTC
Organism: Oryctolagus cuniculus; assembly: GCF_964237555.1. Lineage (NCBI taxonomy): Eukaryota > Metazoa > Chordata > Mammalia > Lagomorpha > Leporidae > Oryctolagus > Oryctolagus cuniculus. The sequence goes on from NC_091433.1 coordinate 154,342,297, forward strand.
TTTCTGTCTCTCTCTCTCACTGTCTAACTCTGCCTGTCAAAAAATTTTTAAAAAATTTTAAAATGTAAAAAAAAAAGATATGCATACTCCTGGTCTTTTTCTCATTTCTCACATTTTTAACAATGAACATCAGGAAATAAGCATCATGATATGTAATCAGGAGAAAGAAGGTGTGGCCCTCTCTGCTCAGCCTAGACTGAGAATTTCCTCTCATTTTTCACTTTCCATGTCACAAGAGGCTGGACAGGAAAGACAATTCTTTTGGAAGCCAAGAGGCAAAGGCAGCTACAGAAGCAGTGCACTGAGAGTTCAGAGGTTATTTCAGGACATGGAGAAGGGAGGTCCCAGACTGCAGCAGTGCGGCCAGCCCAGGGAACAGTGCCTGCAGCAGGTGGCGGAGCACTTAGCTGGGCCTTCCAGAACATGAGGTTGGCTGAAGATCTGAGTCTGATCACATGAAGACGAAGAGCTACACACCTAAAGAGTAATTCACTTCTAAAGATCACAGAACATAGGAAATAAATGTATTTTTAAATGAAAGATAACTAGCAACTCCAAAGAGAGCATTAAAGTTTTATAGGAAAGAAAAAATAATCATGGTAGATGACATGACCCAGCTCTATCAGTGGTATTAAAACAGTCATAATGGATTATATACTGGATATTGACCTAGTCAAGATGTTGACCTAGCTAGTTTAATGAGAAAGAATATTTGTATGTGAGTGATCTGAGTGGTGGGAGAAGGCAGTTGAAACAAGCAAATCCTTAGTTTCCAACTGCAAAGTCAATTAGTAATGTCTAACAGGAAATGCAAAAATAGCATGCTATTTGGAAATATAGACACCAAAATTCTGAGTGGAACTGGTTTTCTCTGGGGAACATGAACATGGGAGAGAGCTGTTTTTCTTTTTTTTTTTTTTCTTTTTTTTTTTTTTTTAGTAGGAAGTATTTTAGAACTGCCTCACTCAAACTAAGCTCATACTTTTTAAAAATTCAAACATTTCATTGTTAAAAAAAAAAAAAGCCCTTATGTATTAACCTTGCTTACTGCCTTGAGATGATCCCAGGGCAGGCTGGATGGAAAAGAAGTGTTGGTGATTGTGCATTTATGTGATCACTTCTTTGCCTAACGGGCTTTCAGCTCTCAAGGGCAGCCAGCATGTCTGTTTTGCTCATCACAGTGTGCTTGGCACTGAGCATACAGCAGGCACTCAATACACCCCTGGTGAATGAATGATTCACCAAGGGTCAGAAAGTTCAGAAGCCAGAGCTCGCCATCTTTCCAAAGGTATGTAGAACCGAAGTATTTTGTACAGATGGAATAACCCAGTGTCTGGGAATTGTTTGAAAATTCTCCAGGAAAAACATAAATGTGGAAAAACAATAAAAGATTGGCAGGTGTTCATCACAAGGGACAGGGACATGGGGTTTGTGCTATATTTTTCTAAGTTAGGAACCTCCCCTAATAAAACGATGACAACAGCAAAGTTGGCATAGAAAGGCCAGTAGGAAGGGGCAGCATCATGGCATAAATACGTTCAGCGCCTGGTGTTTGGCAAGGTTGGTGTGACAGGGAATGTGTAAAGTAAAATGAAGTTGGGGAGCAGACACTTATTGCAGCAGCTGAGTCGCAGCCTGGGTTGCCACATCCTGTACTGTAGTGCCCAGTTCAAGTCCCGGCTCCTTGGCTTCCGATCCAGCTTCCTGCTAATGCTCACCCTGGGAGGCAGCATGTAATGGCCCTGTCAACCACGAGAGTCTTAGATTGGGTTCTGGGCTCCTGGCTTCTGCCTGGCCCAGCCCTGGCTGTTGTGGGCATTTGTGGAATGATCTAGAAGATGGAAGGTCTTTCCCTGTCTGCCTCTCTCCCTGCCTTTCTGCCTTTCAAATAAAATGAAACTAAATGAAAATTAAAAAAAAAAAAAAATGAAGAATCAGAGATGAGAAAAATCATGCCAAAGAGAAACTTTGTACCAGAGCCTTTAAATTAGCCTAAGAGGGGCTGCGTTGTGGTGCAGAGGGTTGAGCCGCCATTTGTAACATCAGCATCCCAAATTGGAGTGCTGCTTAGTCTCAGCTACTCTGCTCCCAATTCTGCTTCCTGCTAATGTGCCTGGGAAGGCAGCAGAGGGATAGGCAGAGTGCTTGCGCCTCTGCCACCTATGCTGGAGCCCAGGATGGAACTCCAGACTTCTAGCTTCAGCCTGGCCCATCCCTGGCTATTGCAACCACTTGGGGAGTGAACCAGTAGGTGGAAGATACCTACCCCCACCTCCTCACTTCCCCTCCCTCCCTCTCTCTCTAAGTCATCTCTATTGCTCTGCCTTTCAAATAAGTAAACATTTTTTTTTAAAGTTAGTCTAAGAAGCCACCTAAAAGCCAGTAAGAAGGGAAAATGGATACTTACTTCAGATGTGGAAAGGGGAAGCTGACTGAAATACAAGAGTTACTTCGAAAATTAATTTTTTTAAAAAATTTTATTTATTTATTTGAAAGAGTTAAGAGAGATCCTCCATTTGGTTGGATACTCCCCAAGTGGCTGCAACAGCCAGGGCTGAGCCAGGCTGGAATCAGGATCCTAACAGGAGCTTCATCTGGGTCTCCCACGTGGATGACAGGGGCCCAGGCACTTGAGCCACCTTGGGCTGCTTTCCCAGGTGCATTAGCAGGGAGCTGGATCTGAAGCACAGCTGTGAGGACAGGAACCAGCACCTGGATGGGATGCTAGCACCACAGGTGGTGGCTTAACCTGCTAGGCCACAATACTGGCCCCAAAATTTAATATTTTATCCTCCAAATATATAGTAGCTGAAGAAGTTGGAAGCCTTCAATTTAAAAGGCTTATACCGGGGCTGACATTATGGCACAGCAGGTTAAGCCACTGTTAGAGATGCTCACATCCCATATCAGTGTATTGGTTCAAATCCTGACTGTTCCAGTTTATTTTTTAAATATTTGTTTATTTATTTGAAAGGCAGAGTTAGAGAGAGAGAGAGAGAGAGAGAGAGAGAGAGAGAGATTGAGAGATCTTCCATCCATTGGTTCACTCCCCAAATGGCCTCAATGGTTGGAGCTGGGCCACTCTGAACCCAGGAGCTTCTTCCAGGTCTCCCATGAGGGTGCAGGGGCCCAAGCACTTGGGCCATCCTCCACTGCTCTCCCTGGCACATTATCAGGGAGCTACAGAGAGCTGAATCAGAAGTAGAGCATCCAGGACTCGAACCAGCACCCATATGTGATGTCAGCTCTACAGGTGGTGGCTTTACCCACTAGGCCACAGTGCCAGCCACTGGCTGCTCCACTTCTAAACTACCTTCCTGCTAATGCACCCAGGAAGCAGTGGATGATGGATCAAGTACTTCAGTTCCTGCCATCTACATAGGAGATCTGAATGGAGTTCCTGGCCCCTGGTTTGGCCTGGCTCAGCCCTGGCTGTTGTGGCCATATAAGGAAATGAACCAGCAGATGCAAGTTCACTCAAGCTCCCTCTCTCTGTCACTCTGCCTTTCAAATAAATAAATCTTGAGAAAAAAATGCTCATACTGTAATTGTGAACAATGTAGGCTCAGCAGTCAGACTAGGGTGGGTTTGAATCCTGGCTCCAATATATACTACCTTTGTGATCCTGGAAAAGCTGCCAATAATCCCCCTAAGCCTCCATTTTCTACCTGCAAACTGGGGGTAATATGTCCAAGATATGGTTGTTGGAAGGTTTCAGTGAAATAATTTGTTAAGTCTTACCTATGCCCGAGTTAAAGTAAGTGGCTAACCAGCGATGGTTACTATATGCCTGGGGAACAGATTTTGCCAAGATGACCAAGATCTTAGCAGTTAAGCCAAAGGGCACAGTTTTATCAGCGATCCAACACTGAAGTAAAAAGGGAAACAATTCCAAGATTCCTGGTGTCTCTGCGAGGAAAACAGGCCCACTGCTCGGGAGAAGTACAACCGCTCCTGGGGGACAGGGCTGGAGTCTTCACAAAGGCGGGAGGGCGCACTGGCGTGAGGAATGCGGAGCGCGCACTAAGGGGGGCTGCGAGCCTCCCGTGCCCACACCACTAGCAGACCTTGCTCAGCAGGCAGCGAGGGGCCATTCCGAGGCTTTCTGTCAGGAACTAATGGCGAGGCAGAGAGATGTTGTAGAAGGAAGATCTGGCAAAGGGTGGGAGAAGCAGAGCAGGCCAGATGAGTAGTCTGGACAATAGGCAGCCAGGGCCAAATTTAAGACACTGAGTGAAGAGAGATGAGAAGAGACACTGCAAGACTCAGTAACACAAGAGAGCCAATGAGATGTGCAAGGCGAAGAGGAATCGAAGGCGCTGCCGGCTCTCTGGCCTCAGTTACAAGGTGGAAGCTAACTGCTCCTCCTTCAGCCCTCCCCCTCAGTCAAGTTTGTGTAGGCCGAAACCCTCGGCTTCTTCTCCCACTCCTCTCTCTCTCACACCCCAGATCCCATCATCACCATGCGCTCAACAAATATTCACTACATGCTGGTAGTGGCCGGGGGGACAGGAGATGCAGCAGTGAGCAGGCCAGACAGCAGTATCTGCTTTCCTGCTCTATCTTCTACGGGTCGGCAGAGGCAACAAACAGAACCAGAAATATAAAGAACGTATGTTAGACTACAGGAAGTAATCTACAGGGGGAGGAGTTGCAGTGTGGAAAAATCTGTTAGCGTATCTTACCCACTCTATCTCTGAAGTGAATCCAGAAGCAGACTCCATACAACTTCCACTGCTACCACTATGGACCAAGCCACCATCACCTCTCAATAGCTCCCTCTTACCCCAGTAAACTCCTAACTGTTTCCATTCTGCTCCCCTGTGGTCTCTTCTCACCAAATAGCCAATAAGTCAATTAAAATGTAAGTCAGATGATATCACTCCTTTGTCCCCAACCCTCCAGAGGTTTCCCATTAACATTCAAAGTGTCAAGGCCAAAGTCTCCCATGACCTATAGGACACAGTTATCTGACCCACTACCACCCTCTGACCTCACCTACCTGTGTCACCCTTGCACGATCTACTTCCCTGGACTGGACACCGTGGACACCGGCCTCCTTGCTGATCTGGGTCTCAAGGATGCTCTTACCTCAGGACCTTAGCATCTGCTATTCCTGCCATCTACAGGGCATCCACCTCAGCCCAAGTCAACATCACCCTGCCTTTACTTTTTCCAGAACTTTACTCAAAGGTCTCATCTTTGCCAGTCCTTTCTTGCTTTCCCTATCTAAAAAGGCAACATCCTATCAAGTTCTTGTCCCCCTTCTTGGCCTTATTTTTTCTCAACACTTAAAACACATTCCATTTTTTACTTACCTTGTATTTTCCCTACACTAAGACAGTTCAATGAGGATAGGAATCTTTGTCCATTTCTCATATCCCAATACTTGATCTACAACAGGCACTGAAAAATATGTGTTGAACAGAGAAATAGAAGGTAAGAAACAGGCCTGGTGGGATGGCAAGAAGACTAGAGGAAAGGGAGCAACTGAGTGAGTTTCACACTGAATGAACCTCTTGAATCGTGAGCCGCCTGTGAGGTATCCCAGTAAATGGTTCATAAAGCAGCAGGTGCTCAGGTAGCCCAGAAGAGGACAAAGAAAGGTAAGATCTGACATGACTCAGAACAGCATGGCTGACAGAAGCTAGTACAGAACCTTGGAGAACACTGATGATTAAAGGAAAGAGGAAGAGGAGAAACTGAGAAATACTTTGCACAGGGAGGGAGAAAAAGAATATAAGAGAAATAAGTGCTGAAAAGCCAAGGGAAGAACAGGTCTTAAAAAAAAATCAGGCAAGAGTGGTCCACATTATAGAAAACTTATGCAAGAACACAGATGCAAAGAAGCGGCTGGACTTGGCATTTAGGTGGATGCCGGCAACTTATGTTTGAACGATTTCATTGAAATCAAAAGGTAAGCAAAGGAACTCGACTATGCTAGGTCAGTGGGTCACACTGAAGATGGGAAGACAACAAAAATATGTTGCACAAAGTCTAGTGGTGGGGGCCAGCACTGTGGCGTAGAAGGTTAAGCCTCTTCCTGCAGCGCTGGCATCCCATGTGGGAGCAGGTTCAAGTCCAGGCTGCTCTGCTGCTGATCCAGCTCTCTGCTGTTGCACCTGGGAAATCAGCAAGAAGATGGCCCAAGTCCTTGGGCCCCTGAACCCACATGGGAGACCCAGAAGGAGCTCCTGGCTTCAGCCTAAGCCTGACTGTTGTGGCCATTTGGGGAGTGAACCAGTGGATGGAAGGGTGGAAGATCGATCTCTCTCCTTCTCTCTTTGCATCTGTATTAAAGATTTATTTTATTCATTTGTAAAGCAGAGTTACAGAGATGGGGAGATATCTTCCATCAGCTGGTTCACTCCCCAAATGGCCGCAATCGTCAGGGTTGGGCCAGAGGGAAGCCAAGGGCCAGGAGCCAGGAGCTTCATCTGGTTCTTCTGCAAGGGTGCTGGGCCAAAGAACTTGAACCATATTCTGCAGATTTCCCAGGCACATTAGCAGGGAGCTGGACCAGAAATGGAGCAGCCAGGACTCAAAGTGACACCCATGCAGGATGCTGGTGTCACAGGCAGCAGCCTAACTCGGTACGCCACAGCACTGGCCCCAAGGTATATATTGTTAATAGTCCCATTTTACAGGGAAGGAAACTGAGGTACAAAAATGCTAAGTAAGTCATCTGTATGTATAGGGAGTTTGGCTTCAAAGGCTACACTCTCAACTTTTTAAAGTTGAGTTTGGAAGCGCAGAGAGAGGAGTCAGTAAAATGAGAAATGGAAGATCTCAGTGACAAGCCACACCTTGGAAAAGGAAGGGCATTAAGCACACAGCAGCAGGTTAGCTTGGAGGGTGGCAAGGACACCTCTGCCTCTACAAGCAGGGGACGGCAGGAAATGCAGAAACAAGTGTGGCAGGTAAGAAGTACTCACTGCCGACAGGCTGTGAACTTGACTGTGCAGAGCCCAAGGATGAGGAGGACAAGGAGAGAAGTGGGCAGCCCCAGGTGAAGCTTAGAAGAGAAAGGGACTAGAAATGCCAAAGACTGTCACAGATCAATGAGCACCTGGGAGGGACCAGCCACCCTGAGCACAGTGGGGCAGGTCAGCCCAGGTCTCTGATGTCTCCTTTTCCATGCCTGCAGACCTAGGTGCACCTGCAGGGAACAGAAAAGGGAAAGCAAGGGGGCAGGAGCCTGAATTCCAAGAAGAATGGGACTGACCAATTAATCCCAGAGTCCCTCAAGTCAGGATCCAAACACTTGCACTGCGTGAGGGCTGAGCATAACCACTGGAGTCTCTCTGGCAGATGGCAAGGAGTTGGTCTTTGTACTGAGTTCAGAGGAGAAGGTGGAGAGGGGCTCACAGGTGAATGGGCACTTGGCCCCCGCAGGTGACTGGCAATTGCCTGGGGAATAGTCTCAAGGGAGATGGAGCTACAGGCTGGAGGAAGGGGTTTCAGGGACCCCTGGGCTAATCTAGGGGCTTAGATGCAGGGCTGAAATGGGCCAGTGCCAGCAACACAGAAAACTGCAGTCTAGTTAGGGGCTGGAGGTGGGGGTGGGCTGGGAGGGACACCCCTCACGTGTACACTGAAGTGACGCAGTGTTTATGAGATAAACCAAGGGGTGCCTGAGAGGGCTCGGGGTCCTTACCGGAAGTGTGGTTCTAAGTAGTTCTTGGAGCAAAATCCGTAAGCTTTACCAAAGGATTAACTATTAATTATTAACGATTAATTATTCCAATTTAAGGAATTGGATTACATCTAAGCCAATTGGGGTTTGATAAATTTTATAAAGTCTACTTCGATAGGTTTCATAGAGAGACTGAAAGCTTGATGTAAGAACGAATTTATTCACATGAATTTCCTTTAGCTATTATTCTAACACAGAGAGGGTACTGAGGAGCTGAAGACATGATAATAAACCCACAGAATCTGAAGTTTGCAAGGCAGATTCCCTCCTCCCTGGGCTGGGGTTGGGGTAGAAGACAGAAGGGAGAAGAAAGGAGAGGGAGAGGAGGTGAACAGAGGAGGGAAGGAGGAGAGGGAGACAGGGAAAAAGAGAATATGAATAAATCTTAAAAAACAATCTGCAGACTGCTTTCATTCACAGTAAGAAGTAATGACATTTGAACAATTTAAGCATTTTATCCAGAAACATATATCTATTCCATAGATACCAAATTGATTAGCATATAATTGAGTTTGAAAATATACAAAATATTTGTTGTTCTTACATACCGAAATTAAAACCTAATTTTAAAAAGTGCACAGTAAAAACAGCATAAGGAAACCTACAATATCCATGGTATATGTATTGTTTTCCATTTTCCTGTCAACATCAAATTCAGTATTTGCCTTCCTGGTTACAAATCTAGTTTAAATGTTTCAAGGCCATTTACAACACTGCCGAGTTTACTAGGTCCAGCAGCCTTCAGCTTCCTGAAGGCCACCAGCGCTGGACATGGAGTCTGGGCCCTGCAGGTCTGTTGCAGCGGCAGCAGCAGCTCTGGGAAGAACAGTCGCCCACCAGCTCTGTGTAAGCTATCGAGTCTTGTTCTTCTTGGAATTTCCCTGCGTAAACAAAAATATCAACAATAAGAACACACACTTCCAGAAACACAGTTTGCAAACCAAGCTTTCTGAAAGCATGTTTTACTTTGGAAACTTGAGCTTTCCAAGGGGGAAAACAGCCAATAACCTTGCTTTGTAAACTTTTATTTAGTAACTGCAAAGCAAGTTTGTTCTTCTTAACTTACCCCTCTGTCTGAGGGCACTTCAAAAGGTTTGTGGAAAAGGAATTATAAGCTGACACTGGCACAAAAAATTGTGGAATCATATATATGAGTAATTCCATGGGCCCCTATCCTCTGGGGAATGAGTTTACACAGTAAAGAAAAGAAAGCTACTATCTTGAATTTATCAAAAACCTATTCATTTTTCCCCCAAAACAGGGGAATATGAAATTGCATGAAGCTGAATAAAAACTTTTAACATAAACATATTTATTTCTTGTTTAAGATCTTTTAGAGGTCTTTATGGGTAATAATCTTGAACACATGCCAACCAACACCCAAATGGCACTGATTACTGTCAAAAGTAAGCTCAGACCCTGGCTGAGCACAAGGTACAGGTAAAAGGTCTCAATTGATTCCCAATTCCCTTGAATACAGAGATTTGGACTTTGCAGAGTTGCGTGACTTTTCTTTTGGGAGTAGTTCACTTCTTAGGAATATGTTCTAATTAAATCCCAAAGTCACTGGCTCTCAACAAATTTTCTTCTTGAAAGTAAATTGCAAAATACAAACACGGAAAGCAAGATAATGACAAACAAATGATTGAAGATGTTTACTTGGTATCCAAGGGAGACAATGTCAACTCAGCCATCCGATGCTGCTACAGCAATACAAATTACTCATAAACAAAAGGGAAAAGGCAAACTATAGGGATTACAGGTAATCAAAGAAAAGTTAATAATGTAAACTGAATATCTGAATTTGGGTCCCTTACTCAGAGTTTTATTAATGACAGGTCTTTTATAGAATAGATTTAAAAGCTCTGAGAAAATTTGCAAATCCCCTAACTTCTGAAGTAGCTGCAATCCCAATGAGCTTTGAGGTACTTAGCATTTACCCTTTCCAATTCAAAACCAATACTTCTACTCAAGAGTGAAGAATTTCCCCAGAATCACTGTCACCTTCTTTCTAAATGTTAGGTGCTACAGTGGGATTTCTCCTACTAATGCTGAAACATATGACACACACCAGGAGAAAAAGCAAAACAGTCACTCCTCAATGCGTGTGCTTCTACCATTACTAGAAATACAACCCAGAACTCAGATGTTGCTCTGCTTGAACACCAAGAGGCCAAAGGGGCCAAGCGAGGCATTCTTCAAGAGAACCAGCCTCCCACCCCCTACCTCCAAGCTCAAATTTCTTGCAGCACAAGTAACAGGCAAACCATAATCAGAACCACATTGGCTGGTTATAATCATCACAGAGATGGTCCAAAGAAGCATCAGAAACATCCTCCAACGTAGTGAGAGGTCACTTAATATCATGAAACTATGCTGAAAAACAACAGATTCCAATGTATTTATATGATATATTTTCCAAGGAGACCCTACTAAGTAGAAAGCACCCTAGAGGCCGGCACTGTGGTGCAGCAGGTTAATGCTCTAGTCTGAAGCGCCAGCATCCCATATGGGCACTGGTTCTAGTCCTGGCTGCTCCTCTTCCCATCCAGCTCTCTGCTGTGGTCTGGGAAAGCAGTAGAAGATGGCCCAAGTCCTTGGGCCCCTGCACCCGCGTGCTCCTGGCTTCAGATCGGCATAACTCCAGCTGTTGCAGCCATCTGGAGAGTGAACCAGCAAACGGAAGACCTCTCTGTCTCTACCTCTCTCTGTAACTCTGTCTTTCAAATAAATGAAAAAAAAAAAAAAAAAAAAAAAGCAAGCAAGCAAGCCACCCTATATGGTGGCTTTATGCCTGCTAGCAGATGTCAAAACAGCTATGCTTCTTTATCTCTCCTTCTTCCCCAGTGGAAACAAACTCTATCACTGCCTGCCGAATCAGTAAGTGGCGGCAGCTGTCCTGAGTACACACAGGCTAGGGACTGTGGGCTCCACCTAGTGGTGGCGTAATATCTGTCTGAGTTACCAAAATGTGTTTAGCCCCTGGCCCACCTTCCCAAGCTTACCCTTTATACATACACTGTTACAATGACAGAGACACTCCGTGTGGGTATGCATTGCTCCCTGAACCTAGGACCCAATATCTACCAACAATGGCCCAGACAAGCAAAGGCTAACACAAAGAAAATCTGGAGTTAAAAGGGAAGTCATTCCTAGGTTATAGGGATATCTATGAGAATAAATGTGCTGGGGGCCGGCGCTGTGGCATAGTGGGTTAACGCCCTGGCCTGAAGCGCCAGCATCCCATATGGGTGCTGGTTTGAGACCCGGCTACTCCTCTTCCGATCTAGCTCTCTGCTATGGCCTGGGAAAGCAGTAGAGGATGGCCCATGTCCTTGGGCCCCTGCACCTGCGTGGGAGACCCAGAAGAAGCTCCTGGCTCCTGACTCCAGCTGTTGCGGGCAATTGGGGGATGAAGCAGCAGATGGAAGACCTCTCTCTCTCTCTCTCTCTAACTCTGACTTTCAAATAAATAAATAAATCTTAAAAAAGTAAAAAAGAATAAATGTGCTAAAAGTTACTGTTCAACAGCACCATTTTAGACCCTCCTATAAATAAGGTCCTTTGTGAGTCCCCCATTAGCTAACAGTAGCAGAAGTGCCAAACGGTTTCACAGCCTTAGAGGTCAGACCTGCTCAGCTTAGAACTCAGAGAAACTCCATTTTACCTTTGTACAAGAAGACAAATGATAATAAGGAACACGGTTTATAAACACTTTCAATCTCCTACCATTTTGTTCCCGAAATGCAAAACAATGAACTAATTTATATGAAATATATTAAATGTACTGTTGCAGAGGGGCCACCTCATTTCCCCACGTGTACCTTACTGGACATCTTCAGTGTGTCAATCTCCTCCCTCTGTTTAGACAATGTCTCGTTCATGCTGCACAGGTGATCACTCATCATGCTTAACTGATCCTCGTAACTCCTCTTGGTGGTAGTTAGCTCATCCTGCATAGCAGAGAAAAGAGGGGAAAAAAGAAAAATCCAAAACCCACCAGTCATATCACTCTGAAGCTTTCCAACTGGCCTTAACAATGCAGAAGGGCAACCTATCAAGATGGTCTATCTGATCACTTACATGAGGATAAGGCACAGGTCTCGCAAAAGAATAAGGTGAAAAGAAATGGAAAAAAAAAAAAAAAGGGTGTCCTCGGCCTTCCAATCAGGCTCTTAACTTCACTACAAAAAATGTACAAGTTTCTGTCCATGCCAAATGCAAAACCATCGGAGAAACCACAGGACTAAATGATCTTTCCAAGTACCCTCAAGTTTTCTTCAGCTTGAGGTGAGTCCTCAGATCCACTGCCACCACCCATGCCACACCAGCCCACAGCCCTCCCAGTGGCACCTGCGTGGAACAGGCACCCTTCGTCTCTCTTCCCACTTCTCATGTACTCTTAGACCCCTGAACTCTAATGCTGTGCTCCTAACTAATCTGATAAACAAGGAAACAAGGAGGAAGTGGGTGTGGCTGGGCGTTTCTGTTAACAGGGGCTTTCTGAAAACAAGGCAGTGAGTGTAGAGGAATATTTGCAGCCCCACCTTTCAATTTTATGGAACAGGAACGAGAAAGAATGGAATAATGTGTACAAAACAAGCCTACAGCTCACCACGGTGGGTATGTATAAGAAAGGGGAAGAAAGGAAGGATTTTGGGTAAATAAGTAAAAAATAAGCAAATGCTGACTCAATCAAACAAATTAAAATTAAATCAAACAAATAATACAAGCACTGACATTAAGATACTACTTTTAAAGTGAGTTAGAAATAAATTGGTTAGAAAAAAACAAGTCCAAGGGTCACGTGTTACCACTTGGGAAAGGAAATGCTGACTGTGCTGACCAAGAGCTTGCAAAAACAACAGGGACACTGCTTAGGTAACTCGCAGGGACTCACCTGAAGTCGGCTGATGTTCTGACTGGCAACTTTCATCTCTTCTGTCAGTGACTCCTTAGACTTCTCTGCCAAGGCCAGTCTCTTAGAGAGTGCCCGGCACTGTAAAAGTGGAAAACATTTCTTTACTAGAGGGGGCATTTTCCAAATGCTTCCAGGGAGAGTACTAGAAAACACTGTCCAAAGCCAGGAGCCCTCATTCATTCAATCTTTCACTCCACAGCATATCATGCATGCACTGGAGTACACAGAAGAAGCCGTGCCCCAAACTCTCAGCATTTCAGTAAAGGGGAGAAAGTCTAGGAACCCAAGTTCCTCCATGTTTGTCTTTCCTCCTAGGACTAGCCTGATAACTAGGGGTTGAACATTTACCCAGGATTCACTTATACTTAGAATTGATAAAAAGGGAAATGATAATTTTGAAAGTCATCAATGGCTTCTAACCATACAGTATGAACCCAAAGATACTTTTCTTGTGTTTTAAAGTCCTTTACTAGAGACTACATTACAGAAGCAATAAAAGCATTATAGTCCTGGGCCGGTGCTGTGGTACAGCAGGTTAAGGCAACTGCTTGCAGCACCAGCATTCCATACAGGTGCTGGTTCGAGTCCCAGCTGCTCTCCTCTGATCCACCTCCCTGCCTGGTCCTTGGGCCTTTGCACCCATGTGGAAGACCTGGAAGAAGCTACTGGCTTCTGCCTTCAGATAAGCCCAGCTCTGAATGTTGCTACCATCAGCAGATGGAAGATCCCTGGCCGTCCCCCCGCCCCGCCCCGTGTGTGTGTGTGTGTGTGTGTGTGTGTGTAACTGCATTTAAATAAGTAAATAAATAAATCTTTTTTTAAAAAAAAGCTTTATAGTCCTACTGATGTTTTATGCTTTGTCTACATGAGGAACAAATGAGCCTAGGACTATAAAGGTCACAGCCACTTTCTTTAGTTCACATCAAACCCAGATATCCAGAGACAGGCTAGAACAAAAAAGAAAAAGGAAAAAGCCTCTTTCACACTATTGTTGAAAAATAGCGTACAGTCAGAAGTCATTGAACTTTCTGGTAAGGCCATTTAGACAGACGAGGATCTGATCTGATGGACATATTTGAATGCTGTGTCAACAGCAGGCGCTCAGACTAACCATTCCCGTAAAGTCATCCAGGGGGTCAACCACTTCCTGTTTATAGATAAGGGAAAGCTAGGACAATCCAAAAAGTCTTCTATCAGAATTGTGCCGAAGACATTTCCTAAAATAAGCAATTCTCTTGGAAATGAAACAGCCTCAAAAATATCCCATTTCATTTCACTTCTCGAGAAAACTTCTGGACAGTTTCACCAAGCAAACCCACCACCTCTTGTTAACCAAACATCTACTTACTCCATGCTCAGCACTGAACCCAGCAAACAGGGAGAGAGACATGCAAGGTGCAGGCCCTCATGAGGATGATAATCAGGCAGGGACCCTAACGTGGCAAGCAGTTAGGGGACCACACAACGAGCTGCTTATCTATCAGGCCAGGTAGGAAATACGACAGCCCACAGGCTTGCCACTGCCAGTCATCCAGGTGGCCTTCCTCCCCCTCTCTGCATGCCAACAAGCTATTCCTATTCATTAGCTTCTCAAACAAGTGTGCAACAGCTGTCTGCAAACCACACGGAGTGGGCACACCAGCCTGCTGTCAACCTCTCCATCACTGCAGTGCAGGAGAAAATCAAGTCAGGTCCCAATAAAGGTGTTTCCCTTTCCAATTTATTTAATAATTTTAAGTGCTGCCCTTCTCTTCCTGCCATCTATAATTTATCTTTGAGGTTTCCAACTAGAGACCTAAAGGCCTTGCATGCTGAGTGGCATCCATCCATTATCCCGCCATTTGCTGTTCCTCTGCTATCTGGATTCTCTTCCCTCATTTCCTCTCTTTCTACTCTGTACGCTATATATAATTTTATTGATCATATTGGATAATGTTTTTAATTCTCATAAGACAATGAATTATTTGGTGAGGGAAGAAGAAAATGTAACAAAAAGATCTTATAGCTTTTAAAAGTTGAATAAGGGAATATTTTTTATTTTATTATTTATAGGAATTCATTTCTACAAACTTGCCATCTAGAAATTGGAGAGGGAGCCGGCACTGTGGCGCAGCAGGTTAACACCCTGGCCTGAAGCACCAGCATGTCATATGGACACTGGTTCGAGATCCGGCTGCTCCACTTCTGATCCAGCTCTGTGCTACAACCTGGGAAAGCAGTACAACATGGCCCAAGTTCTTGGGCCACTGCACCCATGTGGGAGACCTGGAAGAAGCTCCTGGCTCTTGGCTTTGGATTGGCACAGCTCTGTCCGTTATGGCCAACTGGGGAGTGAACCATCAGATGGAAGACCTCTCCCTCTCTCTCTTTACCGCTCTTCTCTCTAACTCTGACTTTCAAATAAATAAATAAATCTTAAAAAAGAGAGAGAGAGAAAAGAAAGAAATTGGAGAGTACTGTTTTAAAAAAAATGAGGTATCTTCCACTTTCTAACTTGCCTATATGAAAAAAACCTGCATCTGTGATTTCCACCACCTCTAACCCCATAATCTACAGTAATGTATCAAAGCACACATTATGTGACCATAGGAATGACTACCTGTACATGTCCCAGCTACCTTAACAGTAACTTGGGAATGACAAATCAATCTTATGCTTATTAAAATGAGGATTTTGGTATTCAGACTAATCTACATGAACTGTAACCAAATTTATAGACACAGAACGCACAGCACTGACGTGTCTCATCCAGTGAACAGGAGAGCTGGACAGTGACCCAACCCCTGAGAGCAGTGAGGAACAACCAGCAGCAGGTAACTCGCTGCTCACCTCGGCATAGAAGTGCACTGACTTACTGTCAGCCAGCTGCAGCTGTGACGTGAGTTCCACTATCCTCGCCATGTAGTGATTTTTAATCAAGTCTTCTCGGGATTCCACATCTGGAGCCTGGACAGAGTACACACAAAGAAACAAACACCAGTCAGATGAAGCGATCCTTGAAGAAACAAGACAACATTCTGTATGTTTTCCCTGGAAAAGGTGGTAAGGAATCACAGTTTTCCTGCCTCTGAGAGACTTCACACATGACAGGCAAGTCTTGATCTGAAATTTCTGTCATTCAGTATCCCGCCTACCTCACAACAGAGCAGTGGCTTCGAGACGACACAGCTGATGTGCAGTACTGGGAGGCCCACTGGGGTCATGTCCCCACCCCACCTTCATGAGCCACATACCTGACTGTCAAGCCCTCCGCCTGTCTTACTCCTTTGTCCTCTCCTCTCATGGGAAAAGGTCAATGGAAATGAGAGTATTTCTGAAACCTCTAAAATCTAAACGTTGGTTTTCTCTCTGAAATGATCTTAAGTCAACGCTAATGCTCTTCAATATACTATTAAATTAGACTATCTCTCTATTGAGCAGTATGGCCTTTGTTCCAGACCAGTGTTCCCAGTAGTTACTCAAGCAAAAACACACTATTGAGCTTAATTTCAAAATTCATGCAGAAGTTCAGAATTATCTATACTACAAGACAATGAAATCAAAGGATTTATCAACCTACCTGAATTAGAGTTATAACTGTGTCATACTGATTAGCAAGCTGAACTATTTCAAGATGGTTCACGGTCACTTACAAAGTTACATCTTAGAATATTCAAAATTTGAACATGCAAACCTATCTGACAAGCCAGATCTGACCTGTGTTCATTCACTTTGAGAGTTGGAAAGAGAAACCAAGCCCTCTTCTCACCAAACCCTGAAAAGCCCTGCTTCTGCAGCTGCCCATGGAGAGGACTAACGCCACGTGCAGTTGCACATGGAATGCCAGTGAGCGGATGGCCAAGGTACCCGCCACACTTTAAACTGCCAATTTTCAACAAGAAAATTACAAAAGACAGGCTGTAATTTGTTGGTGACAATTAAAACAGAACCAAAGAGAAAAGCAACAGGGATTCATCGATACCTGGGTGAAACACTGGCTCACTTGCTAGAATTTCCAGATGGAAACAATTGGACAAAGATGGCTTTTGCAGGACTTTGTCAATAAACATGCTTCTAGATATTTATTAACAAACAACAAAATGCCAAGCACACAGTACCTCATCGTCAGATGTCCTGGTTAAAATCCCAATCTAGAACATAAAGGGGAAAAATCTTTAGAACAGCACATTTACATTGCAAACACAATAGGTTAAACATCAGTAATGTTTTCTCAGCTCGGTTAATACTGCTCAACAGAGCAATGGGAGTGCAGGGATGCAGGTCACTCTCAGACTGGCTTTAACACAGACATTGTACCTGCACACAGACAACGCATTTGTTATTTCTGCCATGAGACACTAAATCCTCTACTAAAATGTTGATTAATTATTATCACTAAACCCAACAAATCCTCTGGAAAGACAGAAAGATCAGCTTTTGACTTCATCCTATCATTTCTATGCCTTTTTCCACAGTAGCCAAGGAAGGGTAAAAGACAGTTGTATGGTGACCATAATAAACAATCTGAACAGAAAACACAAATAACACTCTGGCTGAAAGCTCAAAAGAAGAAAATGGGGGCAGGCATTTGGCACAGCAGTTAAGATGCTACTTCGGTGCCCACATTCCACATAGCAATGCCTGGGTAGAGTCCTAGCTCCTCTACTTCCAAACCAGCACCCTGCTGATGTGCACCCTGGGAGGCAGCAGATGATGGTTTAAGAATCTGGGCCCCTGTCACCCACAAGGGAGACCCAGATGGAGTTCTGGGCCCCTGACTTCGGCCTGGCTCAGCCCTGACTACTGCAGGCATTTAAGGAGTGAACCAGTAAATGAGCAGTGTCTCAAATAAAATTTTAAAAAATTTTTTAATATTAAAAGGAATAAATACACTTTGATATAATGTTATGATATTAATAAACACTAATTTCAGATTTGAATTAATGAAAAAAACATCTTAAACATATTAAAGTGCTGCTTAATTTTTTCAAAGCTTGCTTTTGTGGATTAAGATTTCAGAAATAGTCATGATTACTGAATTCAGGTGATTATTCAAGGTGGAAGGGCATATGCTTGAGCACAGTGACTTAAGACAACCACTGAGAACTCTGTTTCAATGGATTCTGTTAACCAGAGATGGACAGTCTTCAAACACTTTAAACCACTTTATTAACCAGTGTTATCCCAAGCAGCAAGCTGTACATCAGCTGAATGTGCACTAATAAATGTTATGCCCACCTGACTGTAAAGGAGTCTTTTATGAGACTTTTAAATCAAAGAGCCATAATTTTCTACTCAATGAAGCAAGAGTAGCAATTACTCTTTCTCTATTAGTTAAAAGTGCTTACTATAACATGCCAATCATTTGACTTTATATATTCACATATAACTGATGAATTAAACTGCAAGGATGCATCTATTCCACTTACCAGCCTTACAGCCTTACTGCTGGGAGATATGATACAGCACCAGGTCCTTCCCAGGAATGGTGTTATACAGATGGAAGGAATGGTTTAACACAGATAATTTCAACACTTTTTTAAGTGGAACTAATGAGAGTATAAACTGATCCAGCCCTTTTAGAAAATAATTTGGCAGCAAATAGCAAGGAACTGAAAAACATTCATGGTCTCTGACTCAGCAATTCCAACCCTGAGACTACATCCTAAAGAAATCACCTAACATGCAGAAAGAATATTATGCATGAAAATGAGATTCAATTTAAAATAGCAAAAATCATAAGCAACGTCTAATCAGACCTAAACTACAGGGTACTACATAGGGAATTCTACAGAACCAATAGTGAAGTTTATATAGAGTTACTAATAATAGGATTAAAGTTTGCATATTAATATGCTAAAGGATTTGAAATCTTTTACAGTACAATCTCAAGCACATATAACATTTTTTAGGAAAAACCTCAACAGTAGGATGATGGTCATTATTTTCTTCCTTTACCCTTATTATTTTTTAGTTACCTATAATGTATATGCATTATTTTTACACTTAAAATATAATTTAAAAACTCTATGAATTTAAGCAACGCTTTTTAATCCCAGCCAAAAAAATAAATTGCATTTCCTATGCTTTTCTTTCTTGAAATCATTGCTATTCTTTTTTAAATAGCAAGGGGCTGAATGTTCAAATTATAGAACTGGATATTTTAATGAAAACAGTAAACATTTAACTTTTGAAATGCTGCAAATTTAGAAATAATAAGTCTGCTTTTTTATTGTTACTTTTTCAGGCCAATGTACTTGAACCAAAGTAATCTTCTGGTAGCTTAAAGTTTCCTTTCTTAGTAAAGTAGCCTTGAAATGGACACAGAGGAAGAAGACAGAAAGGTCAGACACACATGCACTTAAGCTTATTTAAGGGAAGATGGGTGTAAACAGAAAGGCTGAGGGCCAGCACTGTGGTGTAGTGGGTTAAGCCTCCACCTATAATGCTAGCACTCAATATGGGCGCCAGATCAAGACCCTGCTGCTCGGCTGGCGCCGTGGCTCAATAGGCTAATCCTCTGCCTGCGGCACTGGCACCCCGGGTTCTAGTCCCGGTCACAGCGCCAGATTCTGTCCCGGTTGCCCCTCTTCCAGGCCAGCTCTCTGCTGTGGCCCGGGAAGGCATTTTGGAGGATGGCCCAAGTGCTTGGGCCCTGCACCCCATGGGAGACCAAGAGAAGCACCTGGCTCCTGCCTTTGGATCAGCGCAGTGCACCGGCCACGGCGGCCATTGGAGGGTGAACCAACGGCAAAAGGAAGACCTTTCTCTCTGTCTCTCTCTCTCACTGTCCACTCTGCCTGTCAAAAAAAAAAAAAAAAAAAAAAACCTGCTGCTCCACTTCCAACCCAGCTCCCTGCTAATGCACCTGGCAAAGCAGCAGAAGATGGCCCAAGTCCCTGGCATCAATGTGGGAAACCCAGAAGAAGCACTTGGTGGCTGGCTTTAGCCTGACCCAACCCTGACCCTTGCGGCCATTTGGGGAGTGAAACAGTGGATGGTTGATCTCTCTCTCTCTCTCTCTCTCTCTGTTTCTCCCTCTCTTTATCTGTGTAACTCTGCCTTTAAAATAAATAAAAATACATCTTTAAAAAAAAAAAAAAAGGCTGAAAAGTAAAAATACCAAGGCAGGTAGAAAACTCTGTCCCCTTCTTATCTCCACTGTCTACTATGCGCAAGGCAAAATCCAGGTCATTTTTGGCAGGAATCTGTCAGGTGCAGAAAGGAATTGTAAGGCAAGATCTTTCTATGAACCTGAATAGTCCTTCTCTGCTCTCCTACCCACTTTTAAAGCCCATTCATTTCATCTCTCCAGTGACATCCGCCTCAGCCCCTCTAGGGACCTTCTCTGTGATTCCACAGCACTCTGTATAGATCTCTACCAAAGCTCTCAGTCCATCAGACTGAAAGCAACTGAGGAAGGGTAATATAGTCCATTAGACTGGACTGAAAACTGAAAGGAGCCAGACCATGGCTTTGTTCTCTAACTCTGATCATCAAAGACAATGCTTGAAATGGTGGTTCATGGAAAATGTGGTCTCTCCACTGTGCCCTAAATTATGGGTAGGGTTTTGGATTCAAGAAGTCACGAAGAAGGAAAAAGGAGTTGGAAGGTGAAAGAAATATAACCAGAAATGTAAACAAACATGTCAAGGCAGAAGAAATAGTTTGGATACGGACAGGGAGGCAAATTACAAAGATTAGCAGAACAGACAGTTCAGTTTGGGTTTGTAAAAGGAAATGAAGAAACTAGAAAAGTAGTTTGGAACTTGGTATCCAAGAACCTACACTGCCAAATGCATGAGTGAATTACAGTCTATAGCTAACAAGAAGCCACCGAAGTCCAGAAGTGAGAGAGAGCATAATAATTAATATACCTTGGGAAAATTACTCTGACAGTCTACATAAAATGGGTGAAACAGACAGACCCTTAAGAGATGCAGACAATCAGAGACTAGAAGAAATGAAGGCTATACGTATACCTGCTAACTAGCCAGTCTACTTTAGTAATAACAACTTCCAATCTCAACAAGTCCAGATAAAGTTATCACCATTCATGGTCCAATAGTGTTCAGGACTAAAGGTTTTTCAGGTCCATGTAGATTTTTCTCACAAATATAAGATAGTGCTTTTACTGAAAATGCTTACATGAAAAAGCATCAATTTTCAGCAACTACGATTAATGTCTCAAACATACCAGTGTTTCCAACTTCCAGCACCTCACAAAAAAAGCAGTAAGCAAATGAGTTTACATCAGCCAGTCTACTTTCTGACACTGATCAAAGCACAACGCTGTGTTGCTTAACAAAGAAGGGTGTGGACCCAGATAACCCATCGCTTATCAAGTGTGTGGCTTTAGATGAGTTATTTCTCTTTTCTCAGTTCCCTCAACTATAAAATGGGATACAATAGTACCTACAATCTCATAGTACCTAGAATCTTCTATGAGGATTGATGAGTCCTTAGACCTATGCGTGGCACACAATTACTGCAGTCTCTAGTGTCATTAGCAGGGTGCTCCCTGTCTAGTGTGGTCCCACAACTACCCCCTGGCTACCATCTACTGCGGGTGCAAGTAAAAGAGAGAAGGAGGGTGAACAGGGGATCAGGAAAAAGAAGGGGAGAACGGTCTAACCCCATCAACAAGGTGGCCTCAAGGAAAGTCCAAAGACGAATGACTTAGGGCAGTGCTATGCTGCCCTAAAGCTACTTAAAATTCTGTTATGTGTTTAGTATCCCTCTCATTTCTTCACTTACACCCTGGATAAACGTTTAGTCATCGCAGGACTTGTGGCTGGGATGTAGACTTGCCAGTAGGAGCCTATAGGATCCTCCAGGAGCAGTGACCATTCAAGTCAAAATCCAGAAGCTCGAGTTTTACTTCTTGATTTTCTAAAACTTTCATTTTTTTTCTCCCCGTTATTACAAAAAAATTTTTCAAATATACCTACCATCTGGAGCTGACAACTGCTAATGTGTTACGTTTGTTTTACTGATCTGCGTGCATGTATTTTTCCTGAACAATCTGAAAGTAAGTTGCAGACATTACAAGGCCTTACCCTGGGTACTTTGACATTTATCTCCAAAAAATGATGATGGTATCTCAAATAATAATACCACTGCTAGAAAAATTAACAGTCATCTGAGGCCCTGACACTGTTAAGATGTGGTCACGTCTATATCCATCCTGAAAGCAAGAGCTGGCGTGCCTGCCTTCCTGTCGGGTATGCTGTGAATCAGGTGGAAGGCGATGCTCCAGGGGTAGAGTCAGCAGAGAGGCCATGGCTCAGGATGAGCTCTCGAAGAGGCACCAGGACCTGCCTCAAGGTCGGGAGGCTGTTTTTTTTTTCCTAATCGTTTTTAACAGTGGGCAGAATATTTTAATTTGAAAACTTTTAAAAATGCAACTAAGTTCTTTCTGTGAGAACAACAACAACCACAACAGTGGTTGAGACAGTCTATGAGACTTCCATCCACTCCCCAAACAGGGATGTTTCTTTACCTTCTAAATCACTGTAGTTAAAATTAAAGCAAGAAACATAAAGCTGAACAATAATTTGCCAACATCCTGTCTTAGGAAAAGGAATTAAGCAGATGGGCTCCTGCATTATGTGTATGTTATAAAGCTTTATCTTCCCTAGGAATATATCATTTAATTGGCTAAAAATTGTATTTGTGCTCATTTCTACTAAAAGCTAGGTATTCGGGGGATGGCACTGGGAGCTAGTTCGTGTCCCAGCTGCTCCACTTTCCATGCAGCTCCCTGCTAATGGCTTGGGAAAAGTAGTAGAAAATGGCCTAAGTTTCTGGAGCCCTGCCACCCATGTGGGAGCTCAGGTGAAGCTTATGGCTCCTGTCTTCTGCCTGGTCCAGTGTTGGCCATTGCAGTCATCAGCAGATAAAAGATCTCTCTCTCTCTCTCTCTCTCTTCCCCTCTATCCCTCCTTCTCTGTAACTCTTTCTAAGTAAATCAATAAATAGTTTTAAAAAAAGATGTAGGAAGGTACTTCAAAATAAAACTGAAAGATTATATGTAATATATCTATAATATATATTATTATATGTAATATATATAATATATATATATGAATGGGGCATTTGGTCCTTGGAAATATAATGCCAGGGTTGGCATTTGGCACAGCAGTTAAAATGCTGCTTGGGGGGCTGGTGTTGTGCCATAGAGGATTAAGCCAACCACTGTGATGCAGGCATCCCATATGAGCACCCCCACAATCTGCCTGGGAAAGCAGTGGAAGATGGCCAAGCACCCACGTCCGAGACTTTGAAGAAGCTCCTGGCCCCTGGCTTCAGCTCAGCCCAGCCCCAGCTGTTGCATCTATTTGGGAAGTGAACCAGCACCCGTGTCTCCCTCTTTTTCTGTGTAACTCTGCCTTTCAAATAAGTAAATAAATCTTTTTAAAATATTTTTTATTTATTTGCAAGGTAGAGTTACAGAGAGGCAGAGGGAGAGAGAGAGGTCTTCCATCCACTGGTTCTTTCCCCAAATGGCTACAACAGCCAGAGCTGGGCCCATCTGAAGCCAGGAGCTGGGAGCTTCTTCCAGGTCTCCCATGTGGGTACAGGGGCCAAAGGACTTGGACCATCGTCCTCTGGTTTCCCAGGTGCATTAGCAGGGAGCTAGATTGGAAGTGGAGCAGCTAAAACTTGAATGGGTGCCCATATGGGATGCCAGCACTGCAGGAGGCAGCTTTACCCACTACACCACAGCACCAGCCCTAGCAAATAAGTCTTAAAAAAAAAAAAAAAAAAGTGCTGCTTGGTATGTCTGCATGCTGGATCAGAGTACCTGATTTGAGTCCTGGCTCCTCTGCTTCTGAGCCAGCTTCCTGTTAATGTGCACCTTGGGAGGCAGCAGGTAACTGCTAAAGTCCTTGGATCCCTGAAACCCATGTGGAAGACCCTATTGAGTTCTAGGTTTCTGGTCCAGCCCTGGCTATTGCAGGCATTTGGGAAATGAAACAGAAGATAGATCTCTTTCTCTGTTTCAAATAAAATGAAATTAAGCAAACATACAAAAAAACATAATGCCATATCACAAATTTTTTTATGTTAAACAGAATCATCTTAAAATTTGACTAGCTACCTTCTCCAGGGGAAGTCTCACATACAATCATGGAGAACTCAATGGAATTATTCTGTGAAGGAGACATCTTGCATACTAACCTGCTTTTCCTGAGAATACATGGATCATTCCTGTTATAACTGGATGCATAATTTAAATGGCTGCTACAGTCTGAATACTGTATGACCCTCCTATCCCTGCCAAAATTCATAGTTGGAATCCTAACCTCCAAGGTGGTGGTTAAGGAAGGGGGGCTTATCGCAGGTGATGTAAATTAAGTGTTTTTCAGATGAGGCCCCAGAGTTATTATCCCCTTCTGACATGTGAGAATATCACACAAAGACAGCCATCTCGGAACCAGGAAGCACGCCTTCACCACACCCCAACCTGTGCAGGCCTTGACCATGGGCTCCCCAGCCTCTGTAAGAAATAAATCTCTGCTGCTCAGTTTATGGTGTCTGGTTACAGCAGCCCAAACAGACTGATGTTGAATACTAGGTTAACAACATTTTTTTCCCCCAAAGAAACCTTTTACTTAAATAATACAAATGTCATGCATTTGATAAATACAACTTTAGGAACATGGTGATTCTTCCCACCATATCTGCCATCCCATCCACACTCCCACCCCTCTTCCTCCTCCCTCTCCTATTCCCAGTCTTACTTTTTACTAAGATATATTTCAAATTAACTTTATACACAGAGATTATCTCTATATTAAGTAAAGAGTTAAATATAGTATAAAAAAATCAGCATTTTTTAAAAAAGCAAAGTGAGGACAATCATGAAGGCACTTACGAGACTGGTGCTCTGAACCGGCTCAGACACAGCCTTGGCAGCAGCTTCATCCTGACCAGCAGCATTCAATACCGCAGCGTTTTCCTGGGCCAGTCCAACCAACTGCCCACTATTTGTATTCTTCAGCTTATCTGCAATTCGCTGGTTTTCTTTTTCTAGCTTGATTTTGGCTAACTGTGCTTCCAACATCCAATGTTCCTTTTCCTGCTCCAGTTTAGAAATCTTTTCCAAACTCTGCTGAACCTTGAGAAGTGACATAGTTTTGCATCTTAGAAAAGGATGCAAACAAAACTCAGTGGTCAAAAAATACTTTACAGAATGTAAACCAAAACTATTTCACAGAGGTAAAAACAATAAATCCTAGTGCTGAAACAGGGAGTAATCACTAAACAGGACATGAAAAGCACAACCATAAATCAAGAAAGTGAACTATAGTAAGATAAAAAAATCTTTTTTAATCAAGAGACATCCTTAAGACATTGAAAAGAAGAATCTGTAAAGCATGTATCTAACAGAGCTCTAGTACCCAGAGCATATGAAGAATTCTGGCAAATCAATAAGAAAAAGGAAGGCATTCATTAGGGCAATCAGCAAAAATAAAAACAAAGGAACAAAAAAACTCATCCTACCACCACCAACAAAAGACATGAATAAGCAATAAACAAGACTATAAACAAATGACAAGAAGGTGCTCAATTTTACTATTTATCAAGGAAAAGCAACTTAAACTTCTTATTGGATTATAATTAAAATATGAAGGTGGGCATGTTTGTGGGACAACATGAACTTTAATTCATATAATATTGAACAGGGGTTGGTGTTGTGGTACAGTGGGTTAAGCCGCCACCTCATCTCATATGAGACACCACCATTTCATATGGGTGCTGGTTTCAAGTCCCAGTTGTTCCACTTCACATCCAGCTCCCTACTAATATGCGTGGGAAAGCAGCAGAAGATGGCCTAAGTGCTTGGCCCGTGCACCCACATGAAAGACCTTGTTGGTGGTCGGCGCCGTGGCTCACTAGGCTAATCCTCCACCTTGCGGCGCCGGCACACCGGGTTCTAGTCCCGGTCGGGGTGCCGGATTCTGTCCCGGTTGCCCCTCTTCCAGGCCAGCTCTCTGCTGTGGCCCGGAAGTGCAGTGGAGGATGGCCCAAGTCCCTGGGCCCTGCACCCCATGGGAGACCAGGAGAAGCACCTGGCTCCTGCCTTGGGATCAGTGCGGTGCGCTGGCCGCAGTGCGCTAGCCGTGGTGGCCATTGGAGGGTGAACCAACGGCAAAGGAAGACCTTTCTCTCTGTCTCTCTCACTGTCCACTCTGCCTGGTAAAAAAAAAAAAAAATAAAAAAATAAAAAAAAATTGGTTTCGAAACTAAAAGCAAGCCAAATCTCTCACAAAAGCTAAATTGGTATGTTTGTACCAACTTCTGAAAACACAGGTACCTCCATGCACTACCCAATTCAACTGACCAACTAAATACCAAATACTTGAAAATTTGCATTCCTACTCATTTAAGAAATGAAAATAGGGGCTAGCTGTGTTGTGGCACAGCCGGTAAAAGAGCCGCCTGCAGTGCTGGCATTCTATATGGGCACCAGTTCGTGTCCAGCTGCTCCACTTCTGATCCACCTCCCTGCTAATGGCCTGGGAAAAGCAGAAGATGGTTCAGGTGTTTGGGCCCCTTCTACCCAAGTGGGAGACCTGGATGAAGCTCCTGGTTCCTGGCTTTGGCCTGGCAATCCCTGGCTGTTGTGGCCATCTGGGGAGTGAACCGGCGGATAGAAGATCTCTGTCTCTGCCTATGTCTCTCCTTCTCTCTCTGTAACTCCAACTTCCTTCCTTTCTTTCTTTTTTTTTTTTAAATTTATTTATTTACCTGAAAGAGTTACACTGAGAGAGAAGGAGAAGCAGAGAGAGACAGGTCTTCCATCCACTGATTTATTCCCCAACTGTCTGTAACAGGAGAAGCTCTGCCTTGCCAGGAGCTTCTTCCAGGTCTCCCACATGAGTGCACTGGCCCGAGAACTTGGGCCATCTTCTACTGCTTTCCCAGGCCATAGCAGAGAGCTGGATCAGAACTGGAGTAGCCAGGACTAGAACCAGCACCCATATGGGATGCCGGCTCTGCAGCGGCAACTTTACCCACTACGCCACAGCACCGGCCCACTGTAACTCCAATTTTCAAATAAATAAATAGATTTTCTTTAAAAAAAAGAAATGAAAATAATTCACCAAGCCTCCAGTCTCTCCCTTTATTTTTGCCTTAGTATTTCAGATATTTTAATCTAGTGCCTAAAGAAAGAAAGGATCATGGCCAAAGTGTGTTGATGTTACTTTAGTGCCAATTTATTATATGACTTATTTATAGATTATCCACATATGTTCTTCAATAAATTGTGTTTTCTAGTATATACTAAACAATGTTACATGTTTATTTATGTAGTCTTTTGAATCACTCTATATACTTCATATTTCTGTCCTTTAACAATTTCTATACTACTCCAGGTGCCATACCTGCTGTGCAAGGCCTTCTCGACTTTCAGTAGAGCTGAGAAGGACCCGGCGGTTTGACAGTGCTTCTTCATAAGGCACAGACTCCACAAGGGGCTATGGAAAAAGCAACATAAGGATTAAAGTTAAAGTCTTTTTTTTTTTTTCTTTTCTTTCTCTCTCTCTCTCTCTCTTTTTTTTTTTTTTTTTTAACAGGCAGAGTGGACAGTGAGAGAGAGAGAGACAGAGAGAAAGGTCTTCCTTTGCCGTTGGTTCACCCTCCAATGGCCGCTGCGCTGATCCAAAGCCAGGAGCCAGGTGCTTCTCCTGGTCTCCCATGGGGTGCAGGGCCAAGGACTTGGGCCATCCTCCACTGTACTCCCTGGCCACAGCAGCAGAGAGCTGGCCTGGAAGAGGGGCAACCGGGACAGAATCCGGCACCCCGACTGGGACTAGAACCCGGTGTTCCGGCGCCGCAATGCGGAGGATTAGCCTAGTGACCTGTGGCGCCGGCCCAAAGTTAAACTCTTGTTTCACTGTTCCTCCTGGTCTTGCATATACAAATAAGAATGCTAACTAGGGTGTGATAATAAATTCAGCTGTAGACCAACACAGATGATTTCCCTTAATACAAGTGAAAAGAAAAATAATCATTTTTATAAAGAAAAACAATGAAAGAGAAGAACTTGCCCTATCAATTATAAGGTACACAAACTAAAACCAGATATGGGATTGTACCAAAACAGACAGATGAATAGGATAGAAAATCCAGAAACACACAAAAGTATACACAAAAATGTATTACGTGACAAATACTTCCTTCCTTTATTTTTGAAGATTTATTTATGGGGGTCCAGCTCCTATCTTTGGCCAGTTCCAATTCTGGCTGTTGTGACCATTTAGACTGTGAACCAGCAGATGGAAGATCTCTCCCCTTTCCCTCTTCTCTTAACTCTGTCTTTCAAATACACTAACTAATCTTAAAAAAAAGTATTGTAAACAGTATTATGTGACTAGATATATTTTGCTTATCAAATAAGGTATGGGCATTTGTCATCCCCTTTTCCCAAAAGACACTGCTAATATTCACCAAACACCTGCATCCCAAAATTGAATAAAATCTAAATAATATGAACCATGGACAAACATGTCACTTTCTGGAAAGATGCCTGATTTTTCTTCTGATTTAAATGGTAATAGCAGCTCACAAACCTTTCTCAAAGCCTTCACATAGGCAGCAGCCTTTTTCTTGTACTGCAGCATACATTCGGCTGAAAGAGGGCTGATGAATCCACTCGCTGCCTTAGGCCCGTAGCTCAGCGAAGCAATGAAGAAGTCCACATTGTTGCTGAAGAAAGATGCAATCTAAACGAAGTGTGACAAGAAGACAGGTTTTGTTTTCCAATAATACATCTAGGATCTATAGCTAATAGCCTTTGGAGCTGAGCACCGAAATGAAATGCTAACATTTGCCCAAGAGCCACCATTTACTCATTCAAGTAGCCTACCTCGACAGTGACATTATTTATAATGAGAAGAGGATCCCAGTGTAAATACTGAAAACCAACTTCTGACAGAGCCTACTCTAGATAACTTTATTTATTTATTTTTTGACAGGAAGAGTGGACAGTGAGAGAGAGAGACAGAGAGAAAGGTCTTCCTTTGCCGTTGGTTCACCCTCCAATGGCTGCCGCGGCCGGTGCGCTATGGCCGGTGCACTGCGCTGATCCGAAGGCAGGAGCCAGGTGCTATCCTGGTCTCCCATGGGGTGCAGGGCCAAGCACTTGGGCCATCCTCCACTGCACTCCCTGGCCACAGCAGAGAGCTGGCCTGGAAGAGGGGCAACCGGGACAGAATCTGGTGCCCCGACCGGGACTAGAACCTGGTGTGCCGGTGCCGCAAGGCAGAGGATTAGCCTAGTGAGCCGCGGCGCCAGCCTAGATAACTTCTATTCTTCCTGAAAACCAAGACTCATTCTGATTTTCCCCATAGGTGATTTTCATCAGCTGTTTACCTCTTTAACTTCTGGATTGTTCTCAAAATATCTGTTTGGGTCCATACATTCCATTTATAGTTTAACTTTGAGTATTTCATATTCTGACAGAAGAACATGATATAAACATCTTTAAAAAGAAAAATTTATTTATCCATTTGAAAGAGTTACAAAGAGGCAGGAGAGAAAGAGAGAGGTCTTCCATCTGCTGGTTCACTCCCCACATGGCCCCAATGGTTGGAGCTGGGCCAATCTGAAGTCAGCAGCCAGGAGCTTCTCCCACACGAGTGCAGGGGCCCAAGGACTTGGGCCATCTTCTACTGCTTTCCCAGGCCATAGCTGAGAGCTGGATCAGGAATAGAGCAGCCGGGACTCAAACCAGCTCCCACATGGGATGCCAGCACTGCAGGCGGTGGTTTTACCTGCTATGCCATAGTGACACCCCAACATAAGCATCTTGAATATGTAATCTCTAGTTAAATTTACTTAGGTAAATTTAAATTTGTGAATTAAAAATGATAAGAAAAAGACTGAAAATTCAGTAGACTCTGGTCATTTATAAAATCAACATTTGTTAAATCCATTTAAGTAGCCACAAAGATCCATGACCACAATTTTGCTGAGCAAGATTTTGATTCTACAGTGGTACGTAATGATAATAAAAACTAAAAATGTCTGCTGTATCTTTGTCTCAGCAAGAAAAATTAGTACTGGCTACACTTAAGAACATTCTATTTTGATAAATAAGAAAAAGTGACTTGTGAAACAGGGTAGTCCACCTTGACAAAACTGCAATAAGGTGGAGTAATTAATCACTAATGGTCTGAAAGTTGTATTTTTCTGTTTTATTATGTCAAAAAAATTCCATGTTACACTCAAAGAGTGAAGATTACAAAATCTTGCACTATACAGTATTATTCCACATGAGATACATCCAATGTTTGCATTCAGGTCAAACCCTACTGGGTTTTGTTAAAATTACAAACCATAGGGGCTGGCATGGGTGGTACAGTGGGTTAAGCTGCAGACTGCAACACCAGCATCCCATATTGCAGTGCCAGTTTGAGCACTGGCCACTGTTTCCGATCCAGCTCCCTGCTAATACTCCTGGGAAACAGCAGAAGATGGACCAAGTACTTGGGCCCCTGACAATCATGTGGGAGACCCCAATGGATTTCCTGGCTCCTGCCTTCAGCCTGGCCCATTCTTGGCTGCTGCAGTCATCTGGAGAGTAAACCAGCAGATGGAAGATCTCTGCCTCTCCTTCTGTCTCTATCACTCTGCCTTTCATATAAAATAAAATAAATGTTTAAAAAAATGACAACATTGGCCGGTGCCGCGGCTCAGTAGGCTAATCCTCTGCCTTGTGGTACCGGCACACCGGATTCTGTCCCGGTTGCCCCTCTTCCAGGCCAGCTCTCTGCTGTGGCCCGGGAGTGCAGTGGAGGATGGCCCAAGTGCTTGGCCCTGCACCCCAGGGGAGACCAGGATAAGCACCTGGCTCCTGCCTTCGGATCAGTGCGGTGCGCTGGCCGCAGTGCGCTAGCTGCAGCAGCCATTGGAGGGTGAACCAACGGCAAAGGAAGACCTTTCTCTCTGTCTCTCTCTCTCTCTCTCACTGTCCGCTCTGCCTGTCAAAAAAAAAAAAAAGACAAGGTTGCACATTTTATTGACCTGCTTTCTTTTGCATGTGTGAACAGTGTTATTTCTTCGTTATTCAAAGAGTTGAAGGTTAATTAGCCGTGTAACTTCAAGTAGTAATGCTGCCAGTCTCCTTCACACACACATACACAAAATACAAGCCATAAAATGTAGTTTGATCAAATCATATTAATTAATTTAATCAATTAATTGATTTAACTAATATTATATTAGTTAAATATTAATGCTGTCATCAACTACCATCAGTTTAAATACTTACCTTAGTTTAAAATCATTTATAAAAATTCCAAAGTGAAGACCAGATATCTTTCCTTGAGACAACATCTTAAGGATTAAGGCAAAGCAAAGCTAAAATAAACTATGAAATATCCCTGCATTTACTATTTCAGAGTTCCCATAAAAGGCAGCAAATGCAGACTCCTGTAAAATGCCAACATTCTCTTTTTTGCAGGATTTTTCTTAATTTAATAAAAGTTAGGATTATCCTCAGAAAGCTTGTGGCATGCCACGGATGAAGGAGATAAGAAGACGAGGAGGTGTGGAAGGTCCCTTAGCTCAGGAACCCCAAAGATAACATGTTCTTTTTTTTTTTTTTTTTTTTTTTGACAGGCAGAGTTTGACAGTGAGAGAGACAGAGAGAAAGGTCTTCCTTCCATTGGTTCACACCCGAAATGGCCGCTACGGCTGGCGCGCTGTGCTGTTCCGAAGCCAGGAGCCAGGTGCTTCCTCCTGGACTCCCATGCAGGGTTCAAACACCTGGGCCATCCTCCACTGCCCTCCCGGGCCACAGCAGAGAGCTGGACTGGAAGAGGAGCAGCCAGGACTAGAACCCGGCGCCCATATGGGATGCCAGCACCGCAGGCAGAGGATTAACCAAGTGAGCCACGGCGCCGGCCCAAGATAACATGTTCTAATTGCAGCCCCAAACTACAGCAAAAAAGACTGGTATAAGTTTGGGAAAGATGAAACTGACTGCCTAACAAGACATATGATCATTTCTGATTAAAACTATTTGAAGAAAATCTGTTCCTTTAATAGCCAACATATCAGAAAAAGAATGGTGCATAAAAAGAGATTAGCATTTCCCTGAGAAATTATGTTGAGTCTGCTAAAATAAATGGATTAAGACAGTTCTGAACACAGTTTTTTGGGTTCATACATATATGAAGAATTCTTAATAGAATTATTAATTATTAAAGGTATTGATGACAGCCACATGAACACTCTACAGATACTCAATCAGAATATCTGGGGCCAGCTTTGTGGCATAGTGGGCTAAGTGTCTCTGCCTGAGGTGCCGGCATCCCATATGGGCGTTGGTCTGAGTTCCAGCTGCTCCACTTCCGATCCAGCTCTCTACTTATGGCCTGGGAAGGCAGTAGAAGATGGCTCAAGTCCTTGGGCCCCTGCACCTGTGTGGGAGACCGGAAGAACTCCTGGCTCCTGGTTTCGGATCGGCCCAGCTTCAGCTGTTGCAGCGATTTGGGGAGTGAACCAGTGGATGGAAGACCTCTCTTTCTGTCTCTCCCTCTCTTTTTGTAACTCTGCCTCTCAAATAAATAAATCTTTAAAAACATGAAAAAATATTTTTAAAAATCTGTGATCAAAAGATTTTTAAAGAAACTGTACTTTGGTCACTTGATAATGATAATTAAGTGCTTAATGATCCAAATAATTATTACCTAATAATAAGGGTTTGATGAAATGACGTATCTTGAAGTCACTCTGAAGTCCTTGTTAAGATACAAAGCCAGAGAGGCAACATTATCACAGAAGGTACCCAAAAAACAAAACTAGCAAAGGAAAAAAACCCAAAGTATCAATGGAGGGTGTACTGGTCTTTGTTTTTTGTTTTTTTTTTCTTTTTTCTTTTTCTATATGCTCCCAAAGTTTAAGACAGCAGATCCCTGATCTACACAAGGATCTATATTGATACTATTTAGAATTTTCAAACCACCGAATCTTGAATTAAAACATAATTAGTGAGTTATCTACTTAGTTATCACAAATGCTAAGCAGTCATTACCATATTGTTGTAACTACTGATTAGGGAGGAGGGGAAAGGAAGACAATTCTTTTTTATTAAATAACAAAAATCTTTTTATCCCAAAATTCTTTCACAGATCAATTTTCCTGTCATTTTTTAAAAGGGAGCATATTTGATATCAACATAAACCAGAAAACAATTACCTTTCCTGCTCCATTTGTTAATGCCACTAATGATGACAGGATACAATCATTAGTTGTGATCAGCTTCTGCGTTGCTGTTGGAAGTTCGTGCTCTATTGTAGCTTTTTGACTATAATGTTTGGAAATATCTGTAAAAGCAATCAAATGAAAATTTATTGCTATCCATACACCTGTCACATAAAGAAAATCAGCCCATTTATTTATTTATCTCACATTTATTCTTATAAATGCATAAAGTAAATCTGACAAAGAATGGTCACAAATATCACAATCATGCTTAATATCAATTAAGTCACAAATCTATGTGGAAAGACTAGAGAGAAGTGTCTCTCAACACCATCTTGGATGTCTCTACTACAGCAACCAGTCTGGGTTTGATTCTTCCTGATTTGAGAATTAGGCCTTATTCTACATTGGATAAATGATCCTAACCAGTATTTATCAGCTAAAACCACTGTTTTGATAGTCTAGCAGGCACTAATGAGAAATTATTTTGTACTTACATAAGCAATCCATAAAGCTGGAACAGAACAGCCAATACAGGCATGACATCCCACAATCATTACTGGACCTTAGCCAGTGTACTAGTACACACCCTAACTAGCAATGACAAAGAATCAGCACAATCAAATAAGGACTGGATACTCTAGCGTCTGGCTTCGTGTGCTATTACTTCTAATCTAAGAATACTACAACAAAAGCTTATGGTTAAAAAAGCATAGAGGAGAGGCTTAAGTATAAAAAAGGCTAAGAGAAATTACACTACATGAGACTGGCCAAACAGTTAAGCTCTGGAACTTTCTAGGTCTCTGAGAAATACAGTAATTTTGTCCTGGAAATGAGGAGAAATGGAGAATTATTAGGGAAATATTGATTTACAATGGTAATTATACACTATACAGCCTCCACTGAACTTCTTGGAGTATTTCAGTTAAACAGCATTAATTATCATTACCAATAAAGCTTCACAAAACATGAAAACTACCTTTTATCGTGTTTATGCAGAGAATTTTATTTATTGAGACAAGAAATTTAGTTGATTTCAGACTATAGTAAAAAATAGAAATAGAACTATTTGGAAAGAAATGGTATTTGAGTTTGTTTTTGTTTTAATTTTCACCTGCTTGAAAGGCAGAGCAATAAAGAAAGAAAGAGATTTTCCATTTGCTGGTTAGCTCACAACAGACAAGGCTGGGTCAAACCAAAGCCAGAAGCCTGGAACTCCCTGTGGGTCTCCACATATGCGGCAGAGGCCCAAGCATTTGAGCCACTGCCTGCTGCCTCCCAGGCTGCATTATCAGGAAATTGGATTCAAAAGGGTATAGTCGGGACTCAAACTGGCACTGCGATATGGGATGCAAGCAACCCAAGTGACAACTTCCTCCTAAAGGGCAGCTTAACCTGCTGCACCACAATGCCCACCCTAGTATTTAAGCTTTAATCTGATATAATGATGGTTTTGGTTTTTTTTTTTTTTTTTTTTTTTTTACAGATTTATTTACAGAGATAAAAGAGGAGACAGAGAAAGAGAAATTCCATCCGCTGGTTCGCTCCCCAGATGACTGCAACAGCTGAGGCTGAGCCAAGCCAAAGCCAGAAACCAGAAGCTTCATCTGTGTCTCCCACATAGGTGCAGGGGCCCAAGCACTTCAGCCATTCTCCACTGCTTTTCCCAGGTGCATTAGCAGGGAGCTGGATTGGCAATGGAGTATCTGGGACATTAACCAAATCCTATATAGGATGCTGTCTCAAGCAGTGGCCTCACCTATTACGCCACAACGCCAGCCCCACTCATATCTTAACACAAAATGACTATGTTCTTCGAATGAGACTGTTTTCACTAAAATGTTTAAACTAGAAAGCTATTTATTCATGTATGTATTTATTCATACTTATATATGTGTATACACTTCTAATATAAGATAGTTTGAGATTTATAGAAAAGTTAGAGTTTCTATATACACTTCAGGCAGTTTTCTCCCTTGTTAACACCTTATATTACTATAGTACAGATGTCAGAGTAAACATACAAACTAATTTGTACATCATTGTGATGTTCAATATATTTTTTAAATAAATAATTATTTTCTAAATATTCATGAGCTATGCAAGCATATAAAAGTTCATTTGGAATGCCTACCGCTTTTTATATATTGACTTTGTTAATTCCTAAAGCAGACATTTTCTTTCTACACACTATTTTATTCAATATTTTACTGGAACTATAAATGTCATAATAATATAACTTGATCAGCAGGCAGTCTTAGTTGATTGGCAGGTAACTGAAGTACTTATGAAAGAGGTACAATACCATGCTATTGTAGTTTGGTTATAATAATTGTCCCAACCCAACTGTTTACTCATTTGGTCCAAATATCTTCTTTTTGTGTAACTCTGACTTTCAAATAAATAAATAAATCTTAAAAAAAAAATAAAATGTACAAAGAAGTCATATGATCTGTTGAAGTTGAATTCTTTCTGACAGAATCTGTTCTGAGGGGAGGAACGTGGTGGGGGCAAAGAGGCGCAGAGTCACTACACAGACCCCAGGAATCGGGTGAAAGCAGGCCTGAGGCCAGCAGCCCGCAGACTTGTTTATTTCAGTTGCTACAGCTGCTTACATAGCCAAGGCAGCCAATCGGGTCAAGGGGCGGTCTATGCCCTAACCAATCACAGCCTGTTGCCAGTCAGGCTCTTGTTGCCAGGCAGTTTCTGAAACCATCCAATCACGGCCTGCTGTCAGTCAGGCTCTGTTGCCACGTGGGTTAAAAAGCCATTCCTGAGTAACTGACGCTCACTTGTCAGCGGCCATCTTGGCATGGCCTTCTCATTCCACCACAATGATCCAGGCTACTTTTTGCCTTTTATGTTTCCTGTGAGTCTATATGCATCAGGCAACTCTGAGATTAAAGACCAAACAATTCTCACTCAGAATATCACTTGTTAAAAGACTAATGCACTCCCATTTTACTTCCATGTAGGATACACAGTTAAGTCCAATCTACCTACTTTCCTTCTGGCTGCAATCTTTCCTCACCGTCTCCCTTTCTTCCCTTTTCTCTGCCTTCTTCCCCTCTAAATTAGATCAAGCAATGATTCAGGACAAAGCAGGAGGGGCAGAAGTTTGAAATAAGAATTCTCTTAAAAATAATTCCTGTTACTGCTCACTCTGCGTTTTCATCAGAGATACACAACAATGTCCCGAGCTAGGTAAGAAGACAGATTTGAACTATACACTAGCAAGAAGGCCCCATGCTCTGCTTGCCAACCATCCTTCACATTTCCC
Organism: Oryctolagus cuniculus; assembly: GCF_964237555.1. Taxonomy (NCBI): domain Eukaryota; kingdom Metazoa; phylum Chordata; class Mammalia; order Lagomorpha; family Leporidae; genus Oryctolagus; species Oryctolagus cuniculus. Next base: position 154,378,396 of record NC_091433.1, read on the forward strand.
AATATTCTTCCTTTACATTATGTCCATTTTCAAGGACAGAAACAACAAAAGGGATAAAGGGAGGTTTCTGACCCTCCCACAATCTCAGCTCATGTTAAACCAGCAACAGAAACATGCTCTCATTTGGACTACTTGATGTCTTCTCAAGTCTTATATAATGCAAAACAGAAGCAGCTTTAGAAAATGTCATATATTATCGATAAAAACAGCAATGTACATAAAATCAAGTTTTGTTTTGTTTTTATGTTCACAAAGCTTTAAAATTCTTGTCAACAGATTGCTATACTCCACTGGCCTGGCACCTCCTGTTTAGAAATTCTGTAGAAACCACTAGTATGAATAAAATAATATCAGCATAGAAAAATTGTTAAAACTCATTGTCACAGAGTTACTTGTGGCTTCAATGATCCAGTTCTAAATTAAATCAAATTCTGGAATATACAGTCACAGCTAAATCTTAGTTCCTAAAACCAAAAACTACACAGGAAAAAATATCAATTAGCTTTTCTACAGACCAGAACTAACTTCTGCAGCACTGGAGTTGATTACTGTCAATCACCACCAGACTGCCCATCCAAGCTATGATTCTGAAGCCAGGGCTAGTTCTAGAAGGATAGTTTCCTTCAATGTCCTTTACAAGTGAAGATAAGTCACAGAAATGCCCATCCTCCAGGCAGAATGGTGAAGTGCTTGGTAACACCATAGTTTATAAGACTAAACCCCAGTGCCACAGGTATGTGCCAGTCTACAGGAGGGCCCCTAATATACCTTTCTTAATACATATTACACACATTAATAGTTTTAAGTATGTAAAAACTATTTTTTGCAAAACTAGCCATTGGTCATTAATTGTTAATTAAGTACAATGAATCATCTAGGCACCTGGGCTACTTCCGACAGTCCTTGATAACTATTCCTTCCCTCTCTTTCCCACCCCAATAGTCTCTAAAAGAAAAAGAAAGGGAGAAAGAACCCAAAAGACACACAGAGCTGGGGCCAGCATTGTGGCATAGTGGGTAAAGCCGCCGCCTGCAGTGCCAACATCCCATTTGGGCGCCGGTTCAAGTCCTGGCTGCTCCACTTACAATCCAGCTCTCTGCTATGGCCTGGGAAAACAGTGGAAGATGTTGGGCCCCTGCACCCATGTGGGAGACCTGGAAGAAGCTCCTCGATCCTGGCTTCGGATGGCACAGCTCCAGCTGTTGCGGCCATCTAGGGAGTGAACAAGTAGATAGAAGACCTCTCTCTCTCTGCCTCTGCTTCTCTGTACTGCCTTTCAAATAAATAAATCTTTTTTTTTAAAAGATTTATTTATTTGCAAGTCAGAGTTATACAGAGAGGAGAGGCAGAGAGAGACAGAGAGCTCTTCCACCCGCTAGTTCACCCCAACTGGCCGCCAACAGTCAGAGCTACGCCATCCAAAGCCAGGAGCCAGGAGCTTCTTCCGGTCTCCCACGTGGGTGTAGGGGCCCAAGCACTTGGACCATCTTCTACTGCTTTCCCAGGCCACAGCAGAGAGCTGGATCGGTAGTGGAGCAGCCAGGACTCGAACCAACGCTCATATGGGATGCCAGCACTGCAGGCGGCAGCTTTACCCACTACGCCACAGTGCTGGTCTCAATAAATAAATCTTAAGGAAAAAAAAAAAAGTTTATTGGCTTCGTCATTTGTTTATTTATTTTTTATTTCTTTCTTTCTTTATTTTTTTGACAGGCAGAGTGGATAGTGAGAGAGAGACAGAGAGAAAGGTCTTCCTTTTGCCATTGGTTCACCCTCCAATGGCCACTGCAGCTGGTGCGCTGTGGCCAGCGCACTGCACTGATCCGAAGGCAGGAGCCAGGTGCTTCTCCTGGTCTCCCATGGGGTGCAGGGCCCAAGCACTTGGGCCATCCTCCACTGCCTTCCCGGGCCACAGCAGAGAGCTGGCCTGGAAGAGGGTCAACAGGGAAAGAATCTGGCGCCCCGACTGGGACTAGAACCCGGTGTGCCGGCGCTGCTAGGCGGAGGATTAGCCTATTGAGCCATGGCGCCGGCCTCGTCATTTGTTTAAAAAAAAAAAAAAAAAAAAGACACAAAGAGCTATAACAGGACTCAGAATCACATACTAAAATACACATGAAATGCTTTAACAGATTCCCCTCTGGCCTTCAGACTATATTCTTAGGAACAAAAGAACAACTGAAAACTGATCAAGGTTTAAAAACACACTTTCATTTCCTAAGTCCATGCTGAACAAGGCAAGACTTAAAACAGGCACTGGAAACGTCAAGGTGCACAGGATGGAAAGTTAGTTTATTCCTTCTGGGGACTTTCAGCTTTGGTTTCCTCAATTCCTTCATGCTTTAGGTTCTAACAAGTATAAATGATTTTGCTGAAAGCCTCTGAACACAAGTGTGCTTTGGTAAAATTCACACACCTCCTTCAAGTCAGTGTAATGTATTCTTGCCTAAAGAACTGTGCACAAGGATTTCCCTTCAGCACTCTGTTTACCTTTAGAAATGAAGCAGATGGGAAAAGCAGGAGGCGGTGAGCTGTGTGCTTCAATGTAAGCCAAATGTTACTAAGCCTTTCTTTATCTGGGGTCTGCTACCCTTGGCAGTACTTGTTTCAATCTCATTCAGGAATATCTGAGAGAGTGGAATGAAGGTTTTAAGCTTATTTATCTTCTTTTCAAGGCTCACCTTTCACAACGTCATGCAATCCATGCAGAGCAGCACCAACATTTGTCAAGACAGAACTGTAGTTTGTTCGAAGGAGTCCATCTGGTTCTGTACCTAGGAAACCAAAACCACAAATGTAAGCATTTTTCTGAAAAATTGAATGCCCATTATCTCCTTCTATTTTAGGGAAGAAAGAGAATGAACATTGCTTGTAAGATGCATGAAATAGGACCCAGCATCATGGCCAGCAGCTTTAGCCACTGTCTGCTATGCCAGCATCCCATACGAGCCCTGTTGGGGTCCCAGCTGCACCACTTATAATCTAGCTTCCTGCCAATGTGCCTGGAAAGCAGTGGAAGATGGCCCAAATATCTGAGCCCCTGCTATACATGTGGGAGACATGGATGGAGTTCCAGGCTCCTGCCTTCAGCCTAGCCCAATGCCAGCTGCTGTGGCCATTCGAGGAGTGAATCAGCAGATGGAAGATCTCTCCACCCCACTTCCTCCCTCTCTCTTTGTAACTCTGCCTTTCAAGTAAATAAATCTTAAAATATATATATATAGGGTGGATAAATGCGTATTCAATTGTGACAAACATAGTAACATCTAACCATGTTGCATGTGCCATGTCCACAAACATTTTTAATGGTGAAGAACCAAAATTATTTGCTAAGCAGGAAGAGATCTTTCCTGATTATTCCTGAAATTAAGATCTTTGTAAATTTTTATCTTATCACTATGTAACATAATTCTCATTTTTAAAATTCCCTACACAGTGCTATTATTCAAACATCATGGAGCTCTACTTCTGGTATGACAGCATGAGAAGCTGTATAGACATGCTCCCTGGAAAGACATGTGGAAATTACAAAAAAAAAAGAAGAATCAATTTAAGATCTCTGGAAATGGTTCTAAGGACATATAACAACTGGAGAAACATTTACTCAAGAAAATCTTTGACAACTCAGTAACAACAGGAGAATCTGCACTACCAAACCTTACCCTCTCCCTCCCCTACCAGCTCATGGTGACAGCAACCCCAGCCCTCAAAGGATAACCAAGAACACAGGACTCCCTCTGGCTAAACTCCAGGCAGGAGGGCTATATTTCTCATCTTCCACCCTGCCCATTTATCAGATGACAGTTGCTGTTCCATTATCAGAGGAGTACTTGGTGTTCTGGTACTGGGAGTGGGAGCTGTATTTCTCTGATTGACATCTCCTTGTTAGGAACTCAGTATTTGATGGAAGGTGTAGGGAAACAGCCTGAGATCTGCTTGGCACACCTCTTTCAGCGTTGAACTCATGTTGATCAGCTGGGACAAGAATCAGAGTACTTGGTGAATCCATCATCAAAGAAACTGTGTCTAACTCTTTAATGTCTCTTCAAGCTGAATTCCCTCAGGTGTGGACTGAAGACAATCCCCCAAGCCTGGCAGGACACCACACCCCAGTGGTTGTCGACCTTCTGGCCACCACCAGGCCAGTAAGGGTTAAGCAATATCCCATAAGCCAAAAGACCCGCATGGGAATAGCTGTTCGTATCTGTCACCTTCTCACTGTGGGTATCCTAGAGCCATGTAAGTACTCTTTGAACATGCCCCTGCTTCCAGTTCAAAAGCCAGGAACAGAGGACTACAGGCCTATATAAGACTTGAGGCAGGTAAATAAGAGGGTATAGACCATTCACCCTACAGTCCCTAACCCTTACACCCTCCTCAGCCTGCTCTCACCTGACCATGTTGTCTATACAGTGCTGGACCTTAAAGACGCTTTCTTCTAGATCCCTCTGGTGCCAATAAGTCAACCAATTTTTGCTTTCAAATAGATTGACCCAGTGGCTGGGGACATACAACAACTGACTTGGACCTGGTTGCCACAGGGATTTAAAACTCTCCCAATTTATTCGGGGAAGCTTTACAACAGGACCTACAATCCTTCCAGATTGAACACCCAGATTTGTCATTACTGCAATATGTTGATGATATTTTGTTGGCAGTTCCAGACAATTCCTCCTGCTTACAGGGAGCTAAAGATCTTCTCTTTTTTTATATATATTTTTATTTTATTTTATTCTATTCTATTTTAATTTTATTTGAAAGATAGAGTTACAGAGAGAGGTAGAGACACAGAGAGAGGTCTTCCATCTGCTGGTTCACTCCCCAGATAGCCGCAATGGCCGGAGCTGCGCCGATCCAAAGCCAGAAGCCAGGAGCCTCTTCCAGGTCTCCCACATAGGTGCAGGGGCCCAAGGACTTGAGCCATCTTCCACTGTTTTCCCAAGCCACAGCAGAGAGCTGGATGGGAAGAGGAGCAGCCAGGACTAGAACCAGCGCCCATATGGGATGCCGGCACTTCAGGCCAGGGTGTTAACCTGCTGCACAACAGTGCCGGCCCTTAAAGATCTTCTGACTTTACTACAAAAACTTGGATATCAAGTCTCCAAAAAGGCAGCCCAACTACATTGCCCCAAGGCCATCTAGCTGGGTTATGAGCTTTACCAAGGTAACAGAACATTCTAAAATGCCCAAAAAGAGGCTCTACTGCAGACCCCATTTCACGCACCAAAAGACAGGTAAGAAAATTTCGGGAAACAGCTGGCTATTGCCAATTTTGGATTCCAAGTTTTGCTGAAATAGCCAAGCCCTTATACTCAGTCACAGCTTGGGGTGATCAGCTCCTGGTAAAGACGGAGACAGAAGAGTGAGCGTTCCAGCAACTCATGGGGGCAGTGTTGCCCCCCTACCCCAGACATCTCTAAGCCTTTCCATCTTAATGTCTATTAAGTAAGGGATATTGCAAGAAGGGTTCTAACCCAAACTTTGGGACCTTGGAAAAGACCTGTGGCCTACCTATCAAAAAGACTAGATTCAGTGGCATCAGGGTGGCCATCGCACTTAAGGGCTATTGCTGCCATTGCCATACTGGTAAAAGAAGCAGACAAACTAACTCTGGGACAAGATGTATGCCTCTCAGCCCCCCATGCAGTGGAAGCACTGCCACAGGATGCCAGCGTGTGCTGGATGTCAAACACCCACCTTACCCAATACCAGACTCCACTTTTGATCAACCTAGACTGAAGTTTTTCTTTTTTTTTTTTTTTTTTTTTTTTTATTTTTTTTTGACAGGCAGAGTGGACAGTGAGAGAGAGAGACAGAGAGAAAGGTCTTCCTTTGCCGTTGGTTCACCCTCCAATGGCCGCCGCGGCCGGCGCGCTGCGGCCGGCGCACCGCGCTGATCCGATGGCAGGAGCCAGGAGCCAGGTGCTTTTCCTGGTCTCCCATGGGGTGCAGGGCCCAAGCACCTGGGCCATCCTCCACTGCACTCCCTGGCCACAGCAGAGGGCTGGCCTGGAAGAGGGGCAACCGGGACAGAATCCGGCGCCCCGACCGGGACTAGAACCCGGTGTGCCGGCGCCGCTAGGCGGAGGATTAGCCTAGTGAGCCGCGGCGCCGGCCTAGACTGAAGTTTTTCTAAAACAGCTCGCCTCAACCCGGCCACCCTTTTACCAGACGATGATCTGAACTCTCTGCTGCATGACTGCTTTGGTTATTGGGGAATCCAGTTTTTGGTGTCCCTTACAGTAAATGACTGCCACCTTTTTGGCAGCCATACAGCTTCCAATAAGCTTAATATTTTTCTTTGTTTTTAACAGTTTTTCCTTCAGCCGTAAGTAGTCCCCATTCTCAGTAAATAGCAGCATGAACATTGATTGTTGCAAAAGCATACCGGCTATCAGTATAGATATTGCTTTGATTTGTTAGTCTTAAACCAGTTGCCTCTGCCTGACCTAAGGGATATGCCATGGCTGATGGCACAATTTACTTCGTTCACCAATGGGAGTGGGAGTAGCACAGTATGAGATGGGGGTAGAAGAGCTGGGGCTGCTGTCACTACTGAAGATAAAGTCCTCTGAGCTCAGGCCTTGCCCCAAGGGACCTCTGCTCAAAAGGCTGAGCTCATTGCTCTCACTCAGCCTTGCATTAGGGCCACAGTAAAGAACTCAATATTTATACTGATAGCCGGTATGCTTTTGCAACAGTTCATGTTCATGCTGCTATTTACCTAGAATGGGGACTACTTACGGCTGAAGGAAAAACTGTTAAAAACAAAGAAAAATATTAAGCTTATTGGAAACTGTATGGCTGCCAAAAAGGTGGCAGTCATTTACTGTAAGGGACATCAAAAACTGGATTCCCCAATAACCAAGAGAAATCATTTAGCTGACAAGACAGCCAAAGAAGTAACTTTCTTCCCAGTAAGTCCTTTAACATTTCTACCTCTAAAGGGATTTCCTACCCTAAAATTACCAGAAACACCCATTTATTCAACTGAAGAAGAATCTCTAGGTAAAAATAAACAGGAAAGAAAAGACTCTAAAGGCTGGTGGATATTACTGGAGGGACAAATAGTATTACCAACCAGCCTTGGTCGCCAGCCACACATTTGGGGGCCACTCGACTGTACCAGCTTGTCAAGTCACAGTTTTTCTTTCCTCGGCTATGCCAAATGACTGAGTAAACAGCCCTCAGGTGCCCAGCCTGTGCCCATGTAAACCCGAGTCAAAAACCAAGGAAAACTCCAGGAATACAATATTGAGGGCTGTCCCCAGGAGTACACTGGGAAATAAATTTTATTAAAATAAAACCCCCTCAGGAAGGATACAAATATTTGTTAGTCCTGGTAGATACATTTTCCAGATGGGTGGAGGCAAAAATTTCTCGGTCAGAAACTGCCCAAGTTTTTACTCCATCAGATTAATCCGATATGGGTTGTCCCTCTCTATTGGGTAAGACAATGGTCCTGGCCTTCACTGCATCCATTACTCAGCTGGCCAGTAAGGCACTTAATATTTCCTGGAAGCTACACTGTGCCTATTGGCCCCAGAGCTCTGCACAGGTGGAACGCATGAACAGGACCATCAAAAGTACTTTATCTAAATTAGTCTGGGAGACTGGTGAGGGGTGGACTTCACTGCTTCCCTTTGCCCTGCTGAGGGCCAGATGTACTCCTCTTGAAGCAGGAGTCACTCCTTTTGAAATTATGTTTGGAAAACCTCCCCCTTTGTTGCCCAAACTTATAGATGTAAAGAAAGGAGAAATCAATAATCATGTTCTCTTAAAGTCTCTCTAGTCTCTACAACAGATCCAGGAGTCAGTCCACCATCAGGTCTGTCCTACACTCCCTCCGCTGTCATCTGTTCGCTGTCATCCTTTCCAGCCTGGAGATGTGGTTCTCATCAAGAAGTTCCAAAAGGACTGGCTCCAGCTTGGAGAGGCCCTCACATTGTCATTCTGACTCCACTCTCCACTGTAAAGGTTGACGGCATCCCCACCTGGATTCAACACTCACGAGTCAAGCCCACGTCACCTGCAGTCTGACACAGACGGCCAGACATTGGAAGATTCAGAATGTATATCATCAGCATGGAGAGTTGCAAAGGACTCAAATCCCCTCAAACAGAGACTGATTTGTATATAATAGTTCGCATAACTGTAATCATTCCTCTGGTCTTTGCTCCTGTCAACATGGCGATAAATGGCTATGAGTTTAAGTTGCTTTCCCACCAGAGTGGTTGTCTTCCAAAAGATCAATTGATCAAACTATGGTCCCGGGAATCAGATGAGCCCTGTCATTTTCTCTCTGTATTTGGTAGATCGCTTCCCGCACATTAGGGATGGGAACCGATTCACCAATAGGGCTTCCTACTTTGCCTACCAGGATTTTTATCTCTACCCAGGAAACCCAGTCAAGGTCTACTGTAATGATGTCAGTGAATTCCTTTGTCCATAGTAGGACTGTGTGACTTTCGCCACCAACTCATGGGTGGGTGGAAATGACACAAAGACTATTAGTTTTTGGAGAGGAAAAACTCTGTATTACTATAGGAGAGGAAGGAAGTGCAATCCAGCCTTCATTCGAGTGACTCATCCTGATCACTCCAAATGGAGTACTGGCCTGACCTTGGGCATATGTGTTCACAAGCCTGGGCCCTCCAGAGATCCTGGGTCCATGTTCCACATACAGCAATGATTTATCTCCCCTGTTCAACAAGAAAAGCCTATTGGTCCTCTGGCCGGCCTAGAAGACTTGTTTACTGTCACCCACGAGGCTCCGCCCACGCCAGGACCCATCTCAGACTCTGGGTTACCCTCTAAGCCCTTCCTTTCTATGGCTTCAAGCCTGCTCCCCATTCTACAGGACATGCGTCATCTCTTAAACCATACCCAGCCCTCTTTAGCATGAGATTGTTGGCTTTGCCTCCGAGCAAGTTCCCCATATTACATAGGTATAGGAAGCCCTCACCAGATAGTGAGTTCTAACACTCCATGTTTTGCTATAAGACCTTCTATTTCTCTTGGATCTATCCAAGGAAATGCTTCTTGCATATTTAACTGATTGTGATTTTCTTAACTCTCCTTGCACTAATACTTGCATGCCAGAACATGCTCTTAATGTTTCTTTCCCTTCAACGAAAGACTACCACCCCACTAATAACTTGTGGTTTGCTTGCGCAATGGGTTTAACTCGCTGTATTAAGTTTCTTACAAATGAAAAGCCTGTAATCCTTTTCTCATATGTATCAGTACATGTGCTTCTGCAGGTGTGTTGGGCATTGCCTAAAACCTCCATTACATTATGGCGCCTGGCAGATGTTCGAGGGGCGTGTCTGCGGCTGCTGCGGTTAAGCTACATAAGATCAGACCACCAGCAGGGATAGGTCCACTTTAGTTCCGGACATGTGGACAGTGCATGATCCCTATACTTTGCTTAAGATGCCCCGTGCGTGATCCACCCACGCCTGCATGACCTTTTCACTGATTGGCTCCCCTACTGCGCATGTCTTTCATAAGCTTTATAAGCCTGTACACTTCCTCAATAAAGTACTTCCTGCTTCGATGGAACTCACAGGTGCTTGTGTTGTGTTCATGACCCGTCGACCTTACCTCTCCCGTTCGCCTTGTTGGGGAGTGCTTGTACTGCCCCTGCTGGTCAGGGGCCAGCCTCAGGCTTAAGACCCCAACACAGGTGTATGCCTATTCTGGTTCAGAGGGAAGCCTACTCCTTTTCCAGTTCTCTCACTGAATTAAACCGAGCAAAAGGAGCCACCCCTCTGGTTGCCCCAATCCTAGTAGGCTTGGGACTTGCTGGAACAGCAGCCCTAAGTACTGCTGCATTAATATGAAAAGAAGTGGGTCTCATTATTATTTAACCGAGGCCATTGATGCAGACTTAGGTCACCTCCAGTGCTGTATTGAACACCTTAATTACCAGGTCAGTTCTCTCGCAGGCATGGTACTGCAAAATAGGAAGGGGCTAGACCTCCTGTTTCTGACTCAAGGCGGCCTATGTGTTGCACTGGGAGAGGCTTGCTGTTTCTATGCTAATCAATCAGGAGTTATAACTGACTCCCTCCAAAAGGTAAAACAAAACTTAGAAACTCACCATAAACAGCACGAAGACTCACAGTCGTGGTATAGTCATATGTTTAACTGTAACCCATGGCTGACCACCCTGTTAACTGGCCTGACAGGACCATTAGTCTTCCTTCTCCTCAGACTGACTGTAGGACCCTGCCTAATTAACTGGTTACTAGATTTCATTAAACAAAGTATAGCTTCTGTTAAACTCATGTATATGAATACCTGTTACTCTGCTCTAAATATTCTTCCTGATCCATATGATGTGGCTGAATCAAAGATTTGATTAGTCTCAAAACACAAAAGGGAGAATGAAGTAACACCTCGACAGTAGGGACTCCATTTTGGAGCATCTGAGACTCCATTCTGGGAAGGCATCTCCCCCCACCCCACCCCCATGAACTCTGGTCTGAAACTATAATTTAAAACTCTCGGACAACAGCAGTCCATTACATCACACTTGGCAAAGCATAAAAACCCCCTAGCATGATGATCACTCAAGCTTGGAAGTAGATAGGCTGCACCTGGGTTAATGATAAAAATGTAATTTGTCTATGTCCTATATATGATTTAAACCAATATCTGGATTAATGTCAAGATTATAATTGAAACTTAAGATTATAACTGGTATTGTCAAGATTATAATTGACATTAATTTCACATAGGTTTTAGGTCAGCTTGACCCCAGTAACTATGTACTCCCGCTTGATCTTAGCAAACATGTATTCTCTTGCCGATTTTGCGGGTTTTGCCTTTATAAACCCTGTTGCTTTGGGCTTCAGGATCAAGAGCTCTTTGGGGCATGAGCACACTCTCAGCCTGTGTGGTGCTCCTCTTGTCAGCACTCGATCAGGCACAAAAGTATGACCCAAGGCATTTTGAAAACAAGAGGACAGCCAGTCAGCAATTAGTGGAGGTGAAACCTGGGTGTAACCAGGGAAGGAGACAGTGAAGGAGAGCCCTGCCAAAACCACGGTCAACCCAGAGTGACTGAGTACCCATGCTGAACACTCTGAGAAGCAACATCCCACTGTCAAACAACAAAAGCTAGAAAAGAGTGTTTAAAAAAACATTGAAGGAGGCCAGCACCATGGCTCACTAGGCTAATCCTCCACCTGTGGCGCCAGCACCCTGGGTTCTAGTCCCGGTTGGGGCGTGGGATTCTGTCCCGGTTGCTCCTCTTCCAGTCCAGCTCTCTGCTGTGGCCCAGGAGGGCAATGGAGGATGGCCCAAGTGCTTGGGCCCTGCACCCGCATGGGAAACCAGGAGAAGCACCTGGCTCCTGGCTCCAGATCAGGGCAGCATGCCAGCTGCAGCGCGCCGGCCATAGTGGCCGTTTGGGGGGTAAACCAATGGAAGGAAGATCTTTCTGTCTCTCTCTCACTGTCTAACTCTGCCTGTCAAAAACAAACAAACAAAAAAAAAACACATTGAAGGAGATCTACATAAATGCAAAAATATTCCTCATTCATGGATCAGAAGACTTAATGTTATTAAGATGGCAATACTCACTGTATTAGTTCCCTAGGGTTGTTATGAAAAATGACTACAAACAAGGTGACTTAAAACAACAGAAATGTATTCCCAGTTCTAGAAGTCAGAAGTCCAAAATCAAAGTGTTGGCAGAGCCATGCTCCCTTCAAAACTCTTTGGGAGAATTCCTTCTGGCCTTTTCCAGCTTCTGTTGGCCTCGGCTGCTCCCTGGCCTGCAGCAGCATAACTCCAATTACTAGCACTGTCTTTCCACAGCCTTCTCTTGTGTCACTGTCTGTTTCTAAATATCTCTCTCTTTATAAGGATGCCAGTCATTGGATGGAGGGCTCTTCTCAATCTAGTATCACTGCATTAATTACCTCTGCAGACACCCTGTTTCCAAATAAGGACTGACACACACAGGTACGCGGGTTAGAAGTTCACTTCTTTTTGAGGGACATAATTCAACCCACAATACTCCCCCAAACAGACAATTGCCATCAGAATCTCAGCTTCCTTCATTCTGCAGAAACAAGCAAGCTGATCCTAAATTAAAATGAAATTGCAAGAAATCCTGAATAACTAAAACAATATTGAAAAAGAAGAAAGTAGGTAAGCTCATACTTCCTGTTCTCAAAAAAATTACTACACAGTAAGAGACAGTGGGATAGTGTGGTACTAGCATACAACAAAGTTATAAATCAATGCTATAGGACTAAGGGTCCAGAAATAAATCCATACATCTGTGGTCACCTGACTCTTTTTCTTTTTTTTTTTCTTTTTGACAGGCAGAGTGGACAGTGAGAGAGAGAGACAGAGAGAAAGGTCTTCCTTTTCCGTTGGTTCACCCCCCAAATGGCCACTACGAACAGCGCGCTGCACCGATCCAAAGCCAGGAGCCAGGTGCTTCCTCCTGGTCTCCCATGCGGGTACAGGGCCCAAGCACTTGGGCCATCCTCCACTGCCTTCCTGGCCACAGCAGAGAGCTGGACTGGAAGAGGAGAACCAGGACAGAATCAGGTACCCCAACCGGGACTAGAACCCAGGGTGCCGGCACCACAGGCGGAGGATTAGCCTAGTGAGCCGCGGCGCCAGCCAAGGTCACCTGACTCTTGACAAGGATGCCAAGACCAAACAAGAGGGAAAGAATAGTCTTTTCAACAAATGGAACTAGGACAACTGGATATCCAGACACAAAAGATGAAGCTGGACCCTTACCATATGCCATATACAAAAATTAACTCAAATTGCACAAAACTCCTGGAAGGAAACAGAGGAGTAAGCCTCTAGAACCTCAGATTTGACAATAGAGTCTTACATATGACACCAAAACAATGAGCAACAACAGCAACAACAAAAATAAACTGAATTTCATAAAATTTAAAACTGTAATGTTTTGAAGTACACTATCACAAAAATGAAAAGAGAAGTGGGCAGTTAGGATGCCAGTTATGATGTCTGCACCCCCTACTGTAGTACCTGGCATGGAGTCCCAGCTCCGCCTCCTGACTCCAGCTTCCTGCTAATACACATCCCTGGGGGCAGCAGGTGATGGCTCCCAGTTCCAGGCTCCCAGCTTCAACCCATGGCTGTTGAGAGCATTTGGGAAAATGAACCAGCAGATGGCAGCACTCATTCTCTCACTCGCTCGTGCTCTCTCTCTCTCCCTGCCTCTCAAATACACACACACACACACACACACACACATATATATTTTTTTAAATGGGAACATTGGCGTAGCAGTTGAGATGATGCTACTTGGGATATCTACATCCCATATTGGAGTGCCTGGCTTTAAGTTCCAGCTTCCATATCCCTGCTAATGCACACCCTGGGAGGCAGCAGGTGATGGCTCAAGTAGTTGGGTCCCTGCTACCCATGAGGGAAACCTGGATTGAGCTCCCAGCTCCTGGTTTCAGCCTGGCCCAACTTCAGCTGTTGCAGGCATCTGGGGAGTGAACCACCAAATAGAAGATCATTGTCTCTTTGCCCTTCAAATAAATTAAATAAAAATATTTTCAAAACCTACAAACTGGAAGTACAGCAAACCATATACCTGATAAAGGACTTGTATGTTAAATACAAAAAACTCTTACAATTCAATAATAAAAAAACAAACAATAGAAATAATAATAATAGAAAAGACAAGCAATAGAAAAATGGAGAAAAGGTCCAAGTGGACATTTCTCTGAAGATACACAAACAACAAATAAGCACATGAAAAGATGTTCAACATCATTAGACATCAGGAAAATGCAAGCTGATACCACTTCACTAAAACCAAAGAGTCACTCAGCAATATATGTCAGCAGAGGATGTATAAACTGGAACCCTCATATTCCACCGGTAGAAATTTTTTAGAAAATTTCTTTAGAAAACAATCTAGGAATTCTTCAAATAGTTAAACATAGAACTATATTACTATATTACCCAGCAATTCCACTCCTTAGGTATATACTCAAAAGATATGAAAATGTATGTCCACATAAAAAACTGGACACAAATAGCTATAGCATCATTATTCAAAACAGCCACTCAACACAGAAGTCCATTACCTGATGATTGGATAAATAAAATGCAGTACATCCATACAATGAAATATTATTCTGTAATAGGGATGAAGGAACAGTACATGCTACAACTTGGGTGAATCAAAAACATTGTGCTAAGTGAAAGAAAACAGTCACAAGAGACCACACCTTATATTATCCATCTGTATGAAATATCCAGAATAAGCAAATCTATAGACAGAAAGTAGGTTAGTAGCTTATTACGGCAAGGGAGAGGCAGAATCAGAGTCTAGAAGGGCAACAGCCACTTTCCAGAGTTTCCATGGTCTAACACTGCCCATGTCAATGGTGTACGTTTCTGTGAACATACTGAAAAAGCTACTGGGATTATGAATGAATGCCTCTAAGTCAGAATCCCGCCCAGACAGAACCATACGGCAGCGCCAAAGGAGCCTTGGTTGGCCTCGGATAGCCAGTCCCCACCGACCCCAACAGTGGCCCGTGCCGCGTGTTCGCCTCGGTGGCAGGCAGCACGCTCCCCACCATGCGTTTAAAAAAAAAAAAAAGCTACTGAACTATATACTTTAAATGAGTAACTTGTATGATACATAAATTCTATCACAAGAAAGCTGTTAAAAAAAAAAAAACATCACAGTACTTTGCCATGATTTCTTACAAACATCATTTAAACTGAGTTCTAATCAGTTACTCAAAAATATTTTTTTTCAAATTAGGCCAAAGAGAAACAAACTATTTTTACTACTAAAGCTCCACTATGGTGCTTGTTGGGAAGTTGCTACAAATTCTTGAGAATTGCCCTTCTGTACTTAAAAAAAGAGGAAGGAAAGAAAGGAAATTCACATTTAGTACATTTCAATGCCTGGTATTCTATCTTCTTAATTTAACTTAATAATTACAACATTCAACTCTATTTTATAAATGGGCAAATAGATGATGCACTATTGGTAATTTCACCAAGGTCATAAATGTGTAAGGAGCCAGAGGATCTGAATTCGAGTTTTTCTGACTCCAGATCATCTCACTTTACCAAGTTAAACCATCTCCCTTTTCCAACTTCTTGTACTCTCAAGTCTTTCTTCAAGCTGAATCATGAGCAACAAACATACTTACTTGGCAAGGCGAGAAGAGCAACGTAAGTCTGCAGCTTCTCAAACACAGCTGTCAGCTTTTTCATGTCCTGGGACAGCTCTAGATTCCTGGCCTTTAGCGCAGATGTGCAAAGCGAGGATTCACATTCTTCTTCTAAACTAGGAATGGGGAGATTTTTTAAGTGAGCATGCTAAGTGATTTTCAATTACCTATTAGAAACCATCTAATGTCTCAAACGACTGTATCCAAGGAGAGGCTGCAGAAAAAGGATTTGAACTTTTTTATACGGCCCCACTTTTTATACCATGATACACACAGCTTCTGCTGCAAATGCCAATGGCGTGACAAAGGACTGCATGAAAGAAAGAATAAGGCATCTGTCCATGATCTTTCCATCCTCAGCAGTACAAAGAATTAAAATATTTTTAATAATTTGAGTATTACAAATCTTTAAAATAGTTACAGGACAGAAATATTTCTAAAAAGAATTAATTAGGGACCAGCATTTGGTGCAGTGGATAAGACCAACATCTGCAATGCCAGCATCTCATGTAGGAGCTGGTTCAAGTGCTGGCTGTTCCACTTTAATCCAACTCCCTGCTAATGGGCCTGGAAAATCAGTGGAAGATGGCCCAAGTACTTGAGGCCATCACCCACATGGGAGACACAGATGGAGTTCCTGGCTCCTGGCTTCTGACTGGCCCAGCCCTGGCCATTGTGGCCATTTGGGGAGTGAATCCGTAGATGGAAGATCTCTCTGATCTCTCTCTCTGTCTAAATCTACCTATCAAATAAATCTTTAAAAAAATAATTAATTAAACTAGAACTGGTATTACTGAAATTGACAGTAGCAGAGACAATCACTACAAAATCTCTTCAGTGTATTTTCAAAAGAAAGATTGGAAAAAACCATCTAGAAGCTCAAATTTAGGCGCATGTGCTGTGGTATTAGCTGGTAAAGCCATCGCCTGCGGTGCCAGCATCCCATATGGGCGCCAGTTCAAGACCTGGCTGCTCCATTTTTTATCCAGCTCTCTGCTATGACCTGTGAAAGCAGAAGATGGCCCAAGTGCTTAGGCCCCATGGGGACCTGGAAGAAGCTCCTGGATTTGGTTCCTAGATTTGGATCAGCCCAGCTCCTGCCATTGCAGCCATTTGAGGAATGAACCAGCAGATGGAAGATGGCTCTTTCTGCTTCTGGCTTTGCCTCTGCCTCTCTTTAAATCTATTTAAATTTATTTCAAATACATAAATAAATCTTTTTTTAAAAGTTCAAATTTAAAAGTAAATGCTTAATATTCATAAACCACATTTTACCACTTTCAGTTTCAAATAGTTAATTTGGAAAACAAGTATAAGATAAAAAATGTGGACTCTAGGCCGGCGCTGCGGCTCACTAGGCTAATCCTCCACCTGCGGCGCCGGCACCCTGGGTTGTAGTCCCAGTTGGGGCGCCGGATTCTGTCCTGGTTGCTCCTCTTCCAGTCCAATTCTCTGCTGTGGCATGGGAGTGCAGTGGAAGATGGCCCAAGTGCTTGGGCCCTGCACCCACATGGGAGACCAGGAGGAAGCACCTGGCTCCTGGCTTCAGATGGGTGCAGCGCGCCAGCTGTAGCAGCCATTTGGGGGATGAACCAATGGAAGGAAGACCTTTCTCTCTGTCTCTCTCTCTCTCTCAGTGTCTAACTCTGCTTGCAAAAAAAAAAAAAAAAAAAAAAATGTGGACTTGTGGACTCTGAACAGTATTTATTTTAAGATGTGATGGTAATCAAGTAAAAACAGCTTTTTAGACAAAACTAGAAAAGTTAACAATTATAATCATATCTTTTCCCCTTGCCACTTCTACTATATTTATGAAAGATATTTAACTCAATTTTAAGTCCAGTTACTAGTAAAGAACAGGTCACCTTATCAAAGAAAGGGGTATATAAATTCCTCCAAATTGCCCAGGAAGCATGAGATCCTAGTGAAGGAGGGCTGAAAACATGCAGAATAGAAGAGTCCAGTGAAAGGAACTGTAGATCAAGAAAGGACTTACCCAGTGTTTTTAAGAATGTGATCATGGGGTTGGGCATTGTGGCACAATGGGTTAAGCTACCACTTATGACACGTGCATCCCTTATCAGAGTCAGGATTTGAGTGCCGGCTCCTCTGCTTCCAATCCAGCTTCCCGTCAATGTATCTGTGAAAGCAGTGCTTAATGGCTCAGGTACTTAGGTCCCTGCTACAATGTGGGAGACCTGGATGGAGTTTCAGGCTCCTGGCTCTGACTGGCCCAGTCCTAGCTGTATTAGGCTTATGGGGAGTGAATTAGTGGATAGAAGAGCTTTCTCTTTCACTCCCCTTTCCCCTCTCCCTCTCTCTCTCACCTTGCCTTTCAAATAAACAAACCTTTTTTAAATAAAAAATATAATCATGTAAAGTTAAAATAAACATGTATAACTCTTTCAAGTAGTAAATACTTTTGTAAAAGTTCTTTATTTTATAAAGATTTTATTTATTTGAAGGCAGAGTGTCGCTCCCCCTCTTCGCGGAGGAATGACACAGGACCCCGCGCTGTTCTTTTGTCTGCTCGGCCCTCCCCGGGTTTGCTGCTGGTTCTTCCCGGGTTGGCTACCGACCCTTCCACCTCCGTGGAAGGGCGGTTCCCCCTGCCACATTCCCCACTTCCGCGGGGGAGCGGCACACCGCCGGCCGGCTCTCTCGGGGGCTGCACAGGTGTTCCTTCAGATAGATTCCCGGTGCATGTTGTCTCTCTCCTCCTTTATAGTCCTCTTCCACCAATCCCAACTCTGCTACCCACACGCTGAGTACGCTGCTCTCCTCCAATCAGGAGCAGGTCCTGCAGCTTGTCAAGTTGGTAAAAGGCAGCTGTGTAGAAGCTGTTTACTCCCTTCTCAGCGCCATATTGTGCGAGAGCAGATGCATACAATAAGTCTTAATTCCAGTAACAGTCTAGTCCGAGTTGCTCCCCACACAGAGTTACACAGAAACAGGGACAGAGAGAGATCTTCCCTCCGCTGATGCACTTCCCAAATGGCCACATGGGCCAAGGCTGGGCCAGGCTGAAGCCAGAAGCCAGGAGTTTCATCTGGATTGTCTATGTGGTTGCAGAGACCCAAGGTCCTGGGCCATCTTTCATTGCTTTCCCAGGCACATTAGCAGGGAGCTGGATTGGAGGTGGAACAGCCAGGACTCAAACCAGCGCCCATATGTGCTGCTGGCATTGTAGGTGGCAGCCTAACCCTCTACACCACAATGCTAGCCCCTATACAAGTTCTTAAATAGATCCTTGGGGCAGGGAATTGGCATAGCAGTCAAGATGTTGCTTGGGATATGGCACAGCTGGCAGCCGCTTAACCTGTTACACTACATCTCCAGTTTTGGGTTTTGTTTGTTTTTTTGTTTTTTGGTTTTTGGTTTTTTTTAGATTTATTTATTTATTTGAAAGTCAGAGTTACACAGAGAGAGGAGAAGCACAGAGAGAGTGAGAGAGAGAGAGGTCTTCCATCCGATGGTTCACTCCCCAGTTGGCCGCAACAGCCAGAGCTGTGCCGATCCGAAGCTAGGAGCCAGGAGCTTCCTCCAGGTCTTCCCATCTGTTTGCAGCTACTGCTTTCCCAGACCATAGCAGAGAGCTGGATCAGAAGTGGAGCAGCTGGCGCCCATATGGGATGCCGGCACTGCAGGTGGCAGCTTTACCTGCTTTACCACAGCACTGATACCCCAACTGTTTGTTTTTTTTTTGTTTTTTGGTTTTTTTTTTTTTGACATGCAGAGTGGACAGTGAGAGAGAGAGACAGAGAGAAAGGTCTTCCTTTTGCCGTTGGTTCACCCTCCAAATGCCACGGCCGGCACTCTGCGGCCGGCGCACCGCACTGATCCGAAGGCAGGAGCCAGGTACTTATCCTGGTCTCCCATGGGGTGCAGGACCCAAGCACTTGGGCCATCCTCCACTGCACTCCCTGGCCACAGCAGAGAGCTGGCCTGGAAGAGGGGCAACCGGGACAGAATCCGGTGCCCCAACTGGGACTAGAACCTGGTGTGCCGGCACTGCGAGGCGGAGGATTAGCCTAGTGAGCCGCGGCGCCGGCCCCCCAACTATTTTTTAAAAGCTAAATCTTATCAAGAAAAGTTTAGGGCCTGTGCTGTGGCGCAGTAGGCTGACGTCCTGGCCTGAAGTGCCAGCATCCTCTATGGGAGCAGATTCGAATCCTAGCTGCTCCACTTCCAATCCAGCTCTCTGCTATGGTCTGGGAAAGCAGTAGAAGATGGCCCAAGTCCTTGGCCCCTGCGCCCCCGTGGGAAACCCGGAGGAAGCTCCTGACTCCTGGCTTCGGATCAGCACAGCTCCAGCCACTGAGGCCAATTGGGGAGTGAACCATCGGATGGAAGACCTCTGTCTCTCTCTCTCTGCTTCTCTCTCCGTGTAACTCTTTCAAATAAATAAAATAAAATAAAAAAAACTTTAAAAAAAAAAAGTTTAGGTAGAGTCTCAGTAGTTTTAAATCAGAAGTATAAAAACTTAAAAACTAAAATCAAATTTCCAGTTATACGTACAGTTTTCTGCCTTTCCAGAAATATTTAAGATAGAATATTAAAGGTTACTCAGTGACATCCTGTTACAGCTGGAGTAGATAAAGCTTTTGTTTATAACTTTAATCAGTCATCAACGGTAAAAACAAGAATATGCCATTTCAAAGAAACCTAAAGATAATAGATCCAAATGTAGAAGTTAACTGGTAAAACTCTGATATAGCTGTTTACATCTAAACATTTAATAAAAAGTCCAAAGTGAAATATTCCTTTCAATAACTGTGTCATTCACAACTACTGAAAATACTGGTTCTTAATATTCTAGGGTTACAGTAGTAACCACAGAATAAAACTACTGAAAAAAAAAAAAAAAAAAAAAAAACCAGAACACATAGACCACAATTCAGCCTTCCTAAATGTACGTTCACGGTGCTCAGTCATGCTATTCCTTTTCCACAAAAGTCCAAATCAGTGGTAGTGCAGAAAGCTCAGCCAGGTCACAAGAGTAGCAGACTACTATTTTCTTAACTGCAGAGCAGTTGGATTCCAGCTACACCACAATTCCCCAGGCTCTCCGGCCTCCCGGGTAAGTACCTTTTTAACTGGTATGGAAGAATCTTCCTAAGAAAACATATGTAGGAGGTTAAGTGCTCTGAGAAAGTTTTCAATTTCACGGTTGTCTCCTGGAAAAGAAAAATAATTACAGAGTTAAAAGTGCTTTGGACAAAAAAGGAAACCCAGCTCCAGAAGTAAAACGAGGAAGACAATTACCAGAACAGTCACAGTATCCTCAGTAATACTCTCAAATAAATGCAGCATTCCGTCCTCCAGAGGGCGGACATAGGACGCGTTTTCATGAAGGTGCTGGGAGAACTAAACAGGAGGAAAGAACTGTGAATCAGATCAGCGGAAAAAACAAACACTAACACATTTGTAAACGGACCCACTGAGTTATACAACTAAATCCTTTCAAAAGCTTTTCTGGAAAGTGGCTTTTACACAGATGCTCCCCTCTAATCGTCCCAGACAATATCCCCCAAGTCGGAATCCCTTTCCCAGTCGAGGAGTGAGAAGAGGGGGAAGGTGACTAACACCAGGCACCAGAGGCAAAGGGCAGGGGATGCTGCAGCACCAGCCAGCACCAGCAGGTCAGCTTCCCTGACCCCTGCTTATGCAGAAGCAGTTAACTCACTGGGGGGAGGGGGGGGGGGTTTGAAAATCAAGACTGCGAGACAAGACTTTTGTGTTATAGGCCTTATTCTCAAAAATCAAGTCTACTGGGGAGAGTGGTTTCTTACTTTCACTGTATACAATATTTGGGGTTAACAAATTCCAGAAATGTAATTATCATCAACAGGAGGAAATAAAACCTTTATAATTATCACTGATACCTTAGTATTTATAAAGAAGTAATTCAGTATGAAGCACAGATTTACACAGGCATACTTATACATAATTGAAAGTTCATTTTCATTTATGAACCATCTCAGGTATCTAGGTAGTATATAATGGTTCAAATTCTGATTTCTCAGTACATAAAGGTAAAGTTTCATTTTGCAGAAATGCGATTCAACTGACTCCGCTGCAAACTACCCTGAAGTGAGACTCTGGGTAGCTCCATCTCTGGGCTTCAGTCTTCAGAGCTGTAAGTTAAGGTCAACTTTTAAGCCTACAGGGCTACTTTATAATTCCATGAACGAGTTTAAATACTCTAGTCATCTTGTAACAAATGGCTTCTGAATCTCCTTCAACACTATAGACTTACTAGAAAAAGCAAACAGGGCCTTCCCCAGGCCCAAAGGCCAGGGGTGAAATACTGAGAAATAAAGAAGTTCTTCAAAGTATGAAATGTTTCAGGTAAAGAAAAATTAGTACATTCGGTTCTCACTGTGTAGATATACTATGACAAGATGTTGAAAGAAAACTCCCATAACAGACTAACAGTATTGGGCAGAAAAATTTTTTTGATATTAAGTATAACTAGACAAAAATGTACAACTTTTTTCTCTCCAGGTTTTCTGAAAGCTTTTTCCCATAGTGATATTAAAAAGGATTTCAGGGTCCAGCGCTGTGGCGTAGTGGGTAAAGCCACCACCTGCAGTGCTGTGCCCTGGCTGCTCCACTTCTGATCCAGCTCTCTGCTATGGCCGGGAAAACAGTGGAAGATGGCCCAAGTCCTTGGGCCTCTGCACCCGCGTGGGAGACCCAGAAGAAGCCCCTGGCTCCTGGCTTCGGATTGGCCCAGCTCCAGCCATTTTGGCCACTTAGGGAGTGAAGCAGCAGATGGAAGAACTCTGTCTCTTTCTCTCTCTGCCTCTCTGTAACTCTTTCAAATAAATAAATAAATCTTTAAAAAATAAATAAAGAGCATTTCAAAGATCCAAAGTCCAATTTTATAAACTTCAAGAGTCTTTTGGAGTCAGGCCACCATTGATGAAAACAAAGCACCTACTGAAAGCTTCCTGCATGTGAGGCATAAGGATGGTGCTGAGAGCTGACCTTTAGCAAGTGCTTACTCTGTGCCATGCACTGTTCTTAGGGCTTTACATGTATTATCTCATTTAACTCTCAAACATACACACTATTGAAGCATTGAGAGACTAAGTAAATTTCCTAAGGGGACATAGCTAGAAAGTGGCAGAATTGGACTGCGAACCCGAGAAGTCTTGACTACAGAATCCAAATGTTTGCCACATTAATAGGTACAAAGGGAACCTATGGGCATAAACTCTACTCAAACCGTAGAAGTACTCCATGATGCACAAAAACAGAAAGGAAGAAGAAGCAAGTCAAGCTCAACACATGGCATGACTCATTTCAGATGGCCTTCTTATGGGGCACTTAGAAGACACATCTGTATTAAGAACCCTCAATTTCCTCCCTGTGGGAGCCAGCCTCCAAGAAAGCCCCTGTGAGTCCCACCTCCAGGATGTTTGGCTTTGTGCACCACCTTACCAACATTGTTTCATGGCTGGTCTGTGTGATGAATGTAATACAACAGAAGTGCTAAGACTAGCCAGGCTAGGTCATAGCAGGAACTGTGGCTTCCACCTTGTTCTTGGATCACTCACTCGGGGAAGTTAGCTACCATGTCATAAGGACATTCAAACGGCCCTATGGAAAGCTGCATGCATGAGAAACTAAAGCTTCCAGCCAACAGCACTAACTCATCAGGCATGTGGGTGAGCCACCTTGGACATAAAACTTCCAGCCCCAGTTGAACCTTCAGGTGAATACAGCCCCCGGCGTCATCATGATTGAAATCTTCTATGAGAGATCATGAGCCAGATTTCTCCTGCTCCCAAATAGTAAGTTAGGTCCTGAATTCCCGACCCAAAGAAACTGTGTGAGATTATAAATGTTTACTGCTTTAAACTATTAAGTTTTGGGATAATTTATTACATAGCAATACAAAACTAATACACTTGCTAATATTTATTTTATTCTTTTAAGCTAAATAAAAAACTGCAAGCCACCTTAAAATCTTTTTTAGAGAGGCCAGCGCTGTGGCGTAGCAGGTAAAGCCATCGCCTGCAATGCCGGCATCCCATATGCTCTACTTCCGATCCAGCTCTCTGCTGTGGCCTGGGAAAGCAGTAGAAGATGGCCCAAGGCCTTGGGTCCCTGTACCCACATGGGAGACCTGAAGAAGCCTGGCTCCTGGCTTCAGAACGGCACAGCTCTGGCTGTTGTGGCCAACTGGGGAGTGAACCAGTGGATGGAAGACCTCTCTCTCTCTCTGCCTCTCCTTCTCGCTCTGTGTAACACTGACTTTCAAATAAATATATAAATCTTTTAAAAAAAATCTTTTTTAGAATTAGCTGAGGAGAAAAAAGGAAAGAAGCAAAATCTAATAGGCCCTCCAAAAAGCAAATGGATTGAAGGAAGCAATATTTAAACCTCCTATTATTCCTCATTTATTTATTTATTTATTTATTTTTTTTATAGGCAGAGTGGACAGTGAGAGAGAGAGACAGAGAGAAAGGTCTTCCTTTGCTGTTGGTTCACCCTCCAATGGCCGCCGCGGCCGGCGCGCTGCGGCCGGCGCACCGCGCTGATCCGATGGCAGGAGCCAGGAGCCAGGTGCTTCTCCTGGTCTCCCATGGGGTGCAGGGCCCAAGCACCTGGGCCATCCTCCACTGCACTCCCTGGCCACAGCAGAGGGCTGGCCTGGAAGAGGGGCAACCGGGACAGAATCCGGCGCCCCGACCGGGACTAGAACCCGGTGTGCCGGCGCCGCTAGGCGGAGGATTAGCCTATTGAGCCGCGGCGCCGGCCTTTTTTTTTTTTTTTTTTTTTTTTTATTAAACCTCCTATTATTCCTCATTTAAACCTTACAAACCAGGCTGGTGCCGCAGCTCAATAGGCTAATCCTCTGCCTAGCGGCGCCGGCACACCGGGTTCTAGTCCCGGTGGGGGCGTCGGATTCTGTCCCGGTTGCCCCTCTTCCAGGCCAGCTCTCTGCTGTGGCCCGGGAGTGCAGTGGAGGATGGGCCAAGTGCTTGGGCCCTGCACCCCATGGGAGACCAGGAGAAGCACCTGGCTCCTGCCTTCGGATCAGCACAGTGCACCGGCCGCAGAGCGCCGGCCATGGCGGCCATTGAACCAACGGCAAAAGAAGACCTTGCTCTATGTCTCTCTCTCTCACTGTCCACTCTGCCTGTCAAAAAAAATAAATAAATAAAAAATAAAAATAAATAAACCTTACAAGCCCTGAAAATCCCCTCCAGCTCAACTGGACAAGCAGTATGACTCCTGCTCCAAACCCTAGTAGGAAGAAAAAGACCAACTCTACTCCACAGGTCTTTCTGTTTTCAAATATATCAATGATGAAAGTTACACAGTAAGTACAAACAAGAAGAGAGAAAAATGCCAGCAAAATAAAATGATACCTTTCATCATGTCACCTCTTGGTCAAAACAGTTACAAAGACCTCAAGTCTATAAACAAAGTGAAGGTCTATGCCTGGGCCTGCCCAAAGGGCTCTGTCCTAAGCTGGCACCATTTTCCCCTCTTTTTCAACCTTACCTCCCATTCCTCCCTTCTAGAGACCTCACATTCCATTCCCCACCCCTCCCCCTCCCTCTCCTCTAAACCCCCTAAGCTTTCCTGCTCCAGGATTCTGTTTGTCTTTCCCTCCCTCTTCTTCTGAAGGGAAAACCTGAGACTCCTGTCCTGTTTCAAACCTTGCTGACTCTTTGAGGCTCATTCAGATCCCCAAAGAAACCTTCTCAGACACAACCGCTGACAGCAATCTCCTCCGAGATCATCTCCTACCACTCGCTCCCTTTGAGATCTGTCAGCACCCCCCACTCAGTATTGAACTTAAGAATTCCTATTTTTGGAATATTTTGCCTTGAGGGTAAAGATCATGACTTGGCTTTTTCCCATGTAATCCACAGCATTTGCCTGATGCACAGAAATGATCTGAAAATAAACAACTCTCGATCTGTTCAAGGCAACAGAAGGTTTTAGGAGTAAAACTTACCTTTTGATTCAATGGAGATATAGTGTCAATGGCAGAATCAATAGGAAAGATCTGAATCCTCTGTTCTGTATAGGTGTGAAAGTTGAGAAGAGCCGTCACCAGATCTTGAACAAAAGCCAGGGCCTGCCCAGCAATATCTCTCATCTTTAACTTTAAAATGAAAAGTATACAGTTAGAGCCAACTATGAAAATATTATTCTAAAACAACTTTCTTAAGTCTGCTTCTAGAGAAAACACTTCAATTCTAGTGTGATTATTCCTTAATTTAAATTCATTCACTTTCACTTGAATTTTAATATTCCCAGCTAACCAGTTTTCCCAAATCCTCCACTTAACCTGACCATTCAAGTGCAAGGTCCAGCAACCTAGAAGAAAGTATAGCTCAAAAAAGGACTGCATTTCACAACACAGTTCAAATGTTATGAGATAAGAAAGACAGCAAAAATCCATACTATTTAATGAATTCAATAAAAAGTTACACAATTTAAAGAAATGTATGAGAAAGTAATATACAAGTTTAACACAACTACTTAGAACAATAAACAGGCCCAAATAACTAAGTGTTGTTTCTGGAAAAGTCTGACATATACATGCTGACAATGAAAACATGGACTTCATGTATTACCTGATGTCTCCTATTGTGGAGTGGAACATTGAGAGCATTATATTGACTGTACTCTACAAAACAAAAATGATGGGTGGTAAGGCTCAAATTTGCAATAACAGAGAAACAACTGCAAAACTGAGTGTTCTGTAGCAAAATCAGCTTTACATAAGGATTTTAAATAACCAGCACCGTAATCACAGTATAGACTACCAAATTTACACAGAATCAGTGGTTTCTCGGATAAAAAGAATTTCTGCTATTTCTTTTTTTAAACTTTAGTATAAGAAAATAAACTATTCCTCGGTTTCTATTCCTAAGAAATCATTTCAAATACTTCTTTGGAGCCTATCAGGATTTCTTAGAAGGCTCAATTCTTGCTGTCATCAGTCATTCTCTCTTCTAAAATAACCCTGCACATGACTGCTACATTATCATCCAAAAACGTTACTGTTTTCCCAACACTACAAACCTGAAAATCCATTCTGCTCTGCTGATGCCAATGACTCAATCCTAATATTCCTGAATGGTTTCCCTCTCTCACAATTCTGCCTACTCAAGGTCTGTCAACAACCTGACAGCTTCCTTAACACCTAGCCTCACACTTCCTCAACCTCATGATTTTAATGATTTTATCTACTCAGGACCCCAACCACTCAAACTTGCTCTCCTTTCCCCATGTCCTCAATCAGAATGAACTTCAGCACCAAAATCTGATTCTGAAAGCTCCCGTGCCACCTCACCCGCTCTCTTACATCTCCCTTGCTTGATCTCCCATCCATCAGCGCCTGTCCCTTCTCTCTTTAGCCCTCTTTCAGCCTTCTTTGTTTTCCTTGCCAGCCTGGTCCATCCCTTCAACAATGTTTTTATACTAACACCAAACCACTACAACGTATCCTGCTTAAACTTCAAGGAAGCTTCAGCTCCACTCAGCACTCCATGACTGCACTGTTGCATCCTTTCATACTTCCCATGAGATCTACTGCCAATCTTTTCCATTTTAAGCCTTCAATATCAGTCCTCCTCTTCTCTTCAGTGTTATGGATGGGATGGCTTCCCTCCTACTATGTCATGAAGACCCCAGCCAAAAACAGAAGGGTTCTTAAATTTCCCCACCTCCATCTCAGACTCCATGGCTCAAATATCCTTGCCTCAGCCAATCTCCTCCTAGGCCCTTAGCAACAGCTTCTGAGTGGGCCAGCGTCCTAGTTCATCAGTTACCTCCTCCCTCCTATCTTCAGCCTCACCTGTCTAGCAAAAAGGGCATTTGTTGCAGACATTTTACTCTGTCTCCACAGTGACTTCTTTCCCCTTGCTTCCATCATACTCAGTTCCCTGCCCTCATCCTCCACTTGCAGTGCATATAACCTTTTCTTTTACTTCAGTCCTCTCTTCTTTTTCCATTCCTTTCATTCCTACAGCTTAAAAATCAACATTGCTGGCCGGCGCCACGGTTCACTAGGCTAATCCTCCGCCTGCAGCACCGGCACCCCGAGTTCTAGTCCCGTTTGGGGCACCGGATTCTGTCCTGGTTGCTCCTCTTCCAGTCCAGCTCTCTGCTGTGGCCTGGGAAGGCAGTGGAGGATAGCCCAAGTGCTTGGGCCCTGCACCCACATGGGAGACCAGGAGGAAGCACCTGGCTCCTGGCTTTGGATCGGTGCAGCGTACCGGCCGTAGCGGTCATTTGGGGGGTGAACCAACAGAAGGAAGACCTTTCTCTCTGTCTCTCTCTGTCTAACTCTGCCTGTCAAAAAAAAAAAAAAAAAAAAAAAATCAGCATTGCTTTGCCTGCCTCCTCAGCACCCATTTACCTCAAATCCTTGTACCAGCAATCTGGTGAATACCTCCATCCTATATAGAAGTGCTTATCTCAAGAACTAGTAGTCTTTAAGTTACCAATCCAGTCTCCAAACCCATCCTCTCTGAGCCCTCCAGGCAATGTGTAGAACAGACCAGCTCCCTCAAGCTGAAAATACTCCCTCTCCCAGCTTCCTGCCAATACATCCAAGGTCCCTACATAGGCCTCGTTGAATGTGCACTCCTCATTCTCACCTCTCCCAAAATGGAGACGCATCTGTCTTAAAAGATCAACCTCAGTTTCTTTCCCAGGGTCTTCCAGAACATTAAACAACAGAGCCTGTTAGTTCTGTCAGTTGTAGCACCACAATCGTCCCCTTTCACTGTCTCTTCCCTCTCCTTTGCCTCCCTGGAAGGACCGAGCTGCTCTTTCTCCTTCCACAGATCGTCTGCAGCCCCCTGACAAGCCGTGCTCATGCCTCCAAAACAGCACATCAGAACTATCGTTACAACAGTCTTAGCCTCCCTTCTCCCATTCCAAGGCAGTCCACCCTCTGCTGTTAGACTAACCTCGTGAGTACACAAATCTCATTGTGACATTTCCTGGCTCAAACAACAGTCTTGTGAGTGAAGTCCCAGGAACTTGGCTCAGAATTATAGGGTCCAGTTCTACCTCCCCCTTCCCAACTTACCCATCACTGCCCATCACCACATCCCACCTACCCCAGCTTCCTGGTAGACTCACTACTATTCTCAACAACATGGACACTCTGTCCTATACACCACACTCCACGCAATTCCCCGGTTTGTATCCCCTCATCTCTGCTCAGTAAAACCTGTTCACTGATCCAGGGTCAGGTCAAAGCACACGTCTTCCAGCAAGGCTTCCCAAAACAACCCCAGCAGTGATATTTCCTGCCTCGAAACCCTAAGAGGCTCTTTATGGCCCAGGCTAGTACACATTTGAGACGTTTTTATAGCTATCTGTGCTCTACTACACTATCAATTCCTTATAGGTAGAGATTTTTGTCATAAATTTTTGCATCCCCTGTACCACCAACCCATCTAGGCACCAGCAAATGACCAGGACTAAGAAGCAATAACCCATATGTGGTGTGATAATGACCTGAAACCAGGTGACAAAAGAAGGATAAATCCACAAGGAAATTATTAGAACCTGATGATTCACTGATACAAAGATTTTAGAGAAAATGAAACGTAAAGGTTTCGAATTCAGCATGTCAAAGTGTGCCAGTGTTATTTACATTTTTGTAGAAGCTAGAAACAGATGTCTTTTTAAAAGGGGAATTTAGGTTTTCAATACAATAATGACATATTCTTGATTTTAGGGTAAGATCAAACTGCTATTTTTCATTAATTTCTTTTCTTTCCTGTTGTTTCGTTTTCAGATCTTCCCCAAGAAAAACTGAGAAGCAAAAAACTGATTTCAGGCCAGTGCAGTGGAGTGGCAGGTTAAGCTGAAGTCAGCAATTACCAAAGCGCTGGTTCAGGTCCCAGCTGCTCCACTTTTGATCCAGCTCCCTGCTAATACGCCTGAGAAAGCAATAGAGGACAGCCAAAGTACTTAGGCACCCACCACCCATGTGAGAGACTTAGATGGTGTTCTAGGCTCCCGGCTTCAGTGTGGCCCAGCCCCAGCCATTGCATCCATTTGGGAGTTAATCAGTATATGGAAGATTCTCTCTTCTCTCTCTCTCTCTCAAATAAACAAATAAAATCTTAACAAAATTAATTTCAACCATGATTATAGAAAAAGGAAATATGTATCATTTGAATGTAAGTTCCAAAATCTAATCAAATATTTGCTTTGCTTTCAAAGAACCTTTTCAAATTTTTGTCTAAAGATTACACAATTGGCAAATGATGTTCTGTCTTTTTGAAAAAGTTTGATTTTGCTGCTCTTGGGAGTAGAGATTACCAGACCATACCCAGGATGCATAGGAAGCAGGGCCTACCCAAGTCACTTCCTTCTATCACTGGGGATTGACCAAGAGGCAGGGGATATCAGACGGAGGCGATCCACCTCCCACAGTTAGCCCTACAATGAGCAACAACTTTTCTTACATAAATAGTCAACTACTGGCCAGCGCCGCGGCTCACTAGGCTAATCCTCCACCTAGCGGTGCCGGCACACCGGGTTCTAGTCCCGGTCGGGGCGCCGGATTCTTTCCCGGTTGCCCCTCTTTCAGGCCAGCTCTCTGCTGTGGCCAGGGAGTGCAGTGGAGGATGGCCCAAGTCCTTGGGCCCTGCACCCCATGGGAGACCAGGATAAGTACCTGGCTCCTGCCATTGGATCAGCGTGGTGCGCCAGCCGCAGTGGCCATTAGAGGGTGAACCAATGGCAAAGGAAGACCTTTCTCTCTGTCTCTCTCTCTCACTGTCCACTCTGCCTGTCAAAAAAATTAAAAAAAAAAAAAAAAGTCAACTACTTTATGTGCAGGTTGTTTTTTAAGTTTGGATATGATGAATACATGCAATCAAAAATTATGGATTTGGGCTTCTTCAAAGAAGACTGGCTTTGGAGTAGCTATATGACAATTTTAAAACTCCCTATAAGGGGCTGGCAGTGTGGCACAGTAGGTTACTCCTCTACCTGAGGCACCGGCATCCCATATGGGTGCCAGTTCTAGTCCCGGCTGCTCCACTTCCAATCCAGCTTTCTGCTATGGCCTGGGAAAGCAACAGAAGATGGCCCAAGTCCTTGGGCCCCTGCACCTCTGTGGGAGACCCAGAAAAAACTCCTGGCTCCTGTTTTCAGATTGGCGCATCTCTGGCCATTGCAGCCATTTGGGGAGTGAACCAGCGGAAGGAAGACCTTTCTGTCTTTCTCTTTGTCTCACTGTTTGTAACTCTACCTCTCAAATAAATAAATGAAATCTTAAAAAAAAAAAAAAATCCCTATAAAACAGGAGAGTCAGAGCTGATCAAAAGAACAAAAAGAATGCAACCCTCCATTGGACAAATTAAATTTTTTGCCTAGCAGATTATTATAATCAGTTGGCTACCACAGAGAGATTCAAAGTTACAAATAATGGAAACACAATACCTACTTGTATCATTAAAAGGTACTTTTTCATTGATGATTGATAAGGATTCCTCTAATCTACCTGACAAATCTTCATGAAGATTCTTTAACTGTAATTGACTGAAAGAAAAAAACAAAACTAGATTATCACCAATCAGACACTGAATCCTCATTTGATTACTAACTCACCAGCTGGTACCAGGCTTTCAGAAAACTGGGATAAACTTCGTGGAAAGTTGTTAAAAGAAACATAAGAAAACACCAAGTCTCAGTACCAACGCCCCTGAGACTTCTGCAAAGTTATGTGTAGATCCAGAATTTATCACAGTACCAGAACTATATAAATATATATCCACAAACTCAAAGTAACCTTAGAGTCACTTCAAAATCATAAGTTTTCTCTGTATGACATAAATATTCAAGAATAACTGTAACTGTAAATTTTTTTAATATTATCTGATATTCTTTTCCCTGGAACCCAAAAGCTAATAATTTCTGATTTTTAATCAATTAAGGGCAGCAATATACACTGAAATAGTGTGCAATTCTACTAATACAATTAAATTGAAATAAGAAATTTGTGTGATGGATCCTATTAAAACCTAAAATATTAAGTTATGTACCAAATAAATTGCTGGAGTCTGCCTTTATCACACATTACTAAGTAACAGTTTAAGTTTTAGAAATCTTGGGGCTGGTATTGTGGTATGGCAGATTAAGCCTCCACCTCTGATGCCAGCATCCCACAGGGGCACTGCTTTGAGCTCCAACTGCTCCCCTTCCAATCCAGTTCCCTCCTAATGCACCTGTGAGAAGTGGTGGAAGATGGCCCAGGTATCTGGGCACCTGCAACCCACATGGGAGACCCAGAGGAAGCTCCTGGCTCCTAGCTTTGGCCTGGCCCAGCCCTAGCCGTTGCAGCCAGCTGGGGAGTGAACCAGCAGATAGGTGCTCACCTCTCTCTCTCTCTTCCCTTCTCTCTCTGTAACTCTGGCTTTCAAACAGATAAATGACTCTTTAAATTAAAAAAAAAAAAAAAAAAGATTTAGAAATCTCCTAATTAGGTCACATAACCTGTATCTTATTCAGAATGTACCATGACAAAGCTGGCATAGGGATTATTAGTCATTTTTTCCTCTCTTTAGGGTAGTATGAAACAACAAGTATGAAGTCTTCAGTGCAGCAGCCCCAGAACACCATCTGCCACAGCCCAAAACACATGCAGGCCGAGGACTAATGCCTAACGTGCCGTAAGACAGAGATCCCAGAACTGAAAAGGACCCTGGAGAGTTCCTACTTATTTCAGCAGAGGCATAGTTAACACAGAGGAGCTGCTAACACCAAATCTCAGGTCCTGTGAGTCTTACATCAGGGCCCCTGGGATCCCGCTTCCACGTACCATTCTTCTGTCCGCAGTCGACATTCCTTGGCCTCCTTTTCTAGAGTCTGAGATTTTATCTAAATGAGAAGGCAAAGAAAGGCACATGGCTCAGGCTAGAAATGGGAGCATACCTAGAGCCACTGCAGGCAATTCTTCTGCCTGGAGTGGCTCACCGTGTTCCATAAAGCACACAGATGATTTACAAAAGCTTTAGCTACTTTTTAGCTTGCTCTCACAAACAGTGGTGCTTACCTCCAGTTTAGCTTTGTCATTCTGCAGTTTCTCAATGGTTTCCATGTACTTCCGAGTCAGGCCATCAACCACAGCTTGGTGCTGGGCTGCTTCTGTCTCCAGGGTGGCCAGCCGACTCCTCAGCTCAGCTTCCACGTGCTTGTGCTGCTCATCGGCTTCAAAAAACTGAAAAGAAAAGGCCATTTTCTCTTCTCTCGCTATCCTAACACATACAAGTGACAGAACAACAGCAGAGACTCACTGAGCAACTCCCGCTGTGCTCAACCCACTCGGCATCATCTCATTTCACCCCCACAGTGTAGCAGAGGTGTTACTATCGATCTTTCTTTTACAGATGCGGAAACTTCAGTTCAAAGGGGTTATATAGTTTTCTAATGTCTCACAGCTAAAACAGAGCAGACATGAGATTTAAAATAGGAAATGTACGCCAAAGGCCATACCTCCTTCCTCTCAGTTTCATGAATTTGGAATTCCAACAGTTTTTGGCACACAGGTATTCTACTGGTCAAGATATAACTGTTTTTTTTTTTTTTTTTAAGATTTATTTATTTATTTGAAAGACAGAGTTCGAGAGAGAGGAGAGACAGAGAGAACATCCATCTGCTGGTTCACTCCCCAAATGGCCGCAACAACCAGGGCTGGGCCAGGCTGAAGCCAGGAGCTTCCTCTGGGTGTCCCAGTGAGTACAGGGGTCCAAACACCTGGGCCATCCTCCACTGCTTTCTCAGGTACATTAGCAGGGAGTTGGATTGGAAGTGGAGCAGCTGGGACTTGAATCAGCGCCCACATGGAATGCCAGCACTGCAAACTGTGGCTTAACCCATTGTGCCAAAGTGCGAGCTCCAGGGTATAACTTTTCTACTAGGCTAACTTGCACAATGAAACAATCAAATTAAAGTACATGTTATTAATGCTCTTTCCCTGAATGAGAATACAATATTAATTAAGAATTTTCAGGCTTAGAGAGAAAATACACAGAGGTCAAAAGTTCATTATTTTAACATTTTCAAAGACTTAGATTTAGTGTATATCTGTTTTCTACCATTTGACAGTTTTTTAAAAATTAGGTAATCAGATACACTACACTACTTTCACAATATATTCAAAGGTTTGGGGAGAGATTCAACACTTTTTAAATTTTTATTTGAGAGGCAGAGACTAACAAAGAGTTCCCATCTATTCATTCACTCCCCACATGCCTGCAGGGGCCAAGAGACTGGGTTTTGAAAGGGTTAAAATCAGGAGCCAGAAACTCAATCCAGGTTTCCCTGTGGGTGTCAGGAAGCCAGTTACTGAGGCCATCACTGCTGTGGTCTGGGTCCATATTAACAGGAAGCTACAGTTAGAACGGATAGGGCTGGAACTCAACCCTAGGTATCCCAGTATGGGGCATGCACATCTTAACTGATGTCTTAAGTGCTAGGCCAAATGTCTGCCCCAGTGACTTTTCAATATTCCATAAATACCTAATTGCCTGCCATGAGAAAGCCCTTGTCCTAGGGTTGGGCATACAAAACCCACAGAGTCCACATCCTCAGAGGCCTCACATTCTAACAGAGGTATACACAAAAAACAACAAAATAACAATAAATTAAAAAAACAATGCTACTATCTAGATGATCCTCTTAACCATTTCCTGTATAAAACAGTGCCCAGTGTACTTCTGTATTGTTATACAACTATGCTGCTCTGCTCTGAATAAATACATTCACTTCAAAGCACATGTCCACATTATGATATTTATAAGTTTAAGAAATGAATAAAAGACAACCACAAATGTCATACTTGAAAGACCAGAGGAAACATTAAGATGCCCACAAAGACAGAGCTGGTATTGTGGCCCCAAGTCCTAGCTCCTCCACTTCAGGTCCAGCTGCCTGCTAATGTGCCTAGGAAAGCAGATGATGATGACCCAAATACTTGGTCCCCTACCACCCACATGGGCCACCAGTCTTTATTGCCATTCGGGAACTGAACCAGCAAATGAAAGATAGATCTCTCTTTCTTACTCGCTCACTCTCTCCCCTCCCCATCACTCTGCCTTTCAAATAAATAAATCTAAAAAAAAAAAAAAAAAATACTCATACAGACAGAAAACACTCTTATTTGCATTGGTTTTTCCATACTGCAAATCACACAAAGCCCATTTTTTACTGCATATGGAAAAACAGAACGATTTCTCACTTGTATATGCAATCGCTCATTCTCTTCTATCTTCTTTTGCAGATCTTCATCAAAGACACTCTTCTGCTCTTGACTCAACTGAGAAGATTCTCCACTTTTCTGGTGGAAAGAATAAGTTATGTCCACATAACTTTCATCCTTTAGAGAAAATCTTAAGGTACACAGATTCTCTATCACCTTAGTAGCTCGTTTCTTCTACGTGTTCACCATTCTCAAACAATCCTGCAAAAGGTATACAGTCCATCATTTAACTTTTCCTATGTGACACAAGTTGGAACTGAAAATATTGCGACAGGCAGGAAAAGTTCATGGAGAGAGAGAGAAGACAAAGCTAATGATGCTTTGCAGATGACTTCAGTAGTAGTTCTGCTGGGGGACAAAGCAGACCCACAGAGTTAGCAATGTACACATGCTAATAAATGTCATTTCAACTTGGTCTTTTCATCTGAGAAAGGAGTTTTAGCAATTCCATGAGTCCAAGTTATTAAACTCCTTTAAAAATTTGTAATAAATTATATAACAGGACTTAAAAAGGTAAATTTACACATGAGTTCATATAAATTTCTAAATTTTAAAAATTCTTTTAAAATACTTTAATAAAGTTATTATAAACAGAAAAAGCTCAAAGATTATGAACAATTCCTTTTGCTTTTTGCTAATAGTAACTTTTTCTATATAGAAGAATAGCACTATTTAAAAGACCTAATAATGAACATTTGTTTTCATGTCATCCACAGAAATGAGATTACTCAAGGGACAGTCCAACAATACAAATTGTGTTCAGACATCAGTCACCACCCTTCTCTGAATTTTTCATCACCTACTGATCCAGTGTAAATCAGTGATTAAAACGCCCTTTGAAAATGGAGCAGCTATTAAAAAAAAAAATTAAACATCTAACATGTTTGGAACACAGGAGATGCATAAGGAACACTGCTAAATAACCTATTCAGCAGCTTTGGAAAATACTCAAATTAACTCATAAGTGTTACACCTAAGCCTTAGCTTCACAGTCTTAGGAGGCAAATATGTTTGAAGCTGAGATGGCTATTCCTTCCCAAAGACCTTTCAGAATTTCCAGAGCACATACATGTGACATTTCCTAACACAGCTGTTAGGGCCTCCTTTCTTCCCCTGTGTTGGAACACTGCCTACTCTAGAAACTGCTTCCCTATAGGGGAAATGCACACAGGAAAGGTGCTGGCAAACAGTGACTGTCCACTACACAGCACATATAATCCCAGTTAATCTTCACAACAAGCCTGAAACTCACCCCCACTTTTCTGATGAGGAAACTGAGGCTGCAAGGCTAAAACATCTGCTTATAGTCACAGATGTATATATGGCGGCTGGGCCTAACTACAAATCCTGGGTTCTTCCCTTTACATTGCTATTTTTAGTCACTGTGTGCCTCCCTCCCTTCTATCGAACCTATTATTACTGCTTCAACCTACATATTTGTGAAGTGTGGTCCTACACACACAGAAGACTTAGAGATCAACCGCCTCAATCCCTAAGCCCTACACTATCTTGGGTTAATGGCGACCTGGTGTAATTAAAAGACATCAACATCGTGACCAACATGAGCTATTCCATCAATTTTTCTCAGCTACTGAATCAACGACATAATGTTTGCTCCTAACAAATGATTTAAAACTGACTTTCTTATGAAAATGCTCCTAATTCTTGGTATATATTAACAGTAAATGATGTCTAAGATGTAGCAATGGGACACTAGAGGATTTGGCAGTAGGGTCTTTGGTTCAAACCTCGATGGCGTGTAG
This sequence comes from Oryctolagus cuniculus, assembly GCF_964237555.1. Taxonomy (NCBI): domain Eukaryota; kingdom Metazoa; phylum Chordata; class Mammalia; order Lagomorpha; family Leporidae; genus Oryctolagus; species Oryctolagus cuniculus. Next base: position 154,414,641 of record NC_091433.1, read on the forward strand.
ATGTCTGCTCCTCACAACACAGCCACACCAACTTGCCTCTCTTTGACCTACCTTGTTTTTCTTGCCTCGGGGTTCACTTAGAGCTAGTTCATCTTGAAGTAGTTCTACCCTCTTGGCAAGTTGCAGATTCCGAAATGTCAGACTGTCCATTTCCTGTTGTAGTTTTCTCAAGGACTGATCCTTCATTTTCAGTTGTTCCTATATCAAAAAGAAAATAGATCATTCTTCAGTTTGGCCTTAAGGTTTAGAAATAATAATAATAAAAAAGTATTATTTCTGTTTCATCAAAATATAATAAAAACCTTTTGATTTAGGGAATTTCAGTTGTATATTATCATTTCAGTGCTTATAATGTTTTCAGTTCCATTTTGTGACAAAAATCAAGTTTTGGCAAAACCAAGTAAATTTAAAAATAAGATAAAAGAGCAAATATACTGAAGTAATAGATCATCATCAACTTAAAGTAAAATATGAACAAGCATGTTATTAACTCTAAGACAGTGAACAGACATAATTTATAAACTTGAATTTTTAAGAATTTCTGACTCACTGATAATACCCTTCAGTGAACAGTATTTAGAAGAAATATATTTGTATTTCTTTTTTTCTAAAAATACTTTCTGAATTTTCAATCAGTCAAAATGAAGTCTTTTCAATATATTTATTTTTACTTTAAGTCTTCTGATTTGTCCAAGATAAAAACCAGTATTATCACAACACAAAAATTTTTTCACGTTATTATACATTAATTCACTTCTCTTTTAATTTTTGTTATTTGTTTTCATTTTATATGAAAGGCAGATACAAGGACAGAGATCTTCCCTCTGCTGTTTCACTCCCCGAATGCCCACAACAGGCAGGGCTGAGCCAGCCTGAAGCCAGGAGACCAAATTCCATCTGAGTATCTCACATGGGTGGCCAGGACCCAAGTACCTGAGCCATCCATCACCTTCTGTCTCCCAAGGTACCTAATAGTAAGGATCTGGATTAGAGGTGGAATAGCCAGGATTCAGACAATATGGGATAAGGGCATCCCAAGTGGTCTCCTAACCACTGCACCAAACACCTACCCCTACATTTGCTTTAAAGCTAGATGAAAATAAAAGCAAAGTCTAGAAACAACAAAACACATCTTTTGCTGACCATTATTACTGCTTACTATAATGGGTAAGAAAGTTGAAAACTGAAGAGAAATGTTTAGTTGCATTCTATTTTTTATAAATATTATTCTAACTATATTTTACTTAAGATGTTCTGAACAATTTGTACTCATGGATAATCAAACACAGATAGCCACATACTATTTTAAGAACTGCACTTGCATTACTTTCACTGAAACAATTATAAACCTGAGAAGAGATCAAATTTTAGTGTACAGAGGATTTGGCTGTATTGAAACAGCAACACAAAAACCATAGGCTAGTGTTTATAACCTACTGACATTATTTTCATATTGAGAGCAGTGCTAAAGGATGTTACGAAATACTCCCATTACATAGAAAAGTGTTTTTCTTTTCTATTGTTTGTTTAATAGGTCTTTCATTTTTACTTGAAGTTCAAAGGTAAACTTAGAACCAGCCCAAGTTCAAATCATCACATATTTCAAATCAATGACTAATTACTACATAAAACAACTCACTGAAGAAGCAAACCCAATAAAATCAAAAGCTTACTGTACCAGAGGACCTCATAACAATCACATCTAGCAAACAGACACATTGTCACTTCTACTCTAATTATAATGACAACTGTTACAAATAGAAAAACAAAAAATAAGGTCTTTACATCCTTATAATTACTTATCACTAGCTGACTAATGCGCCAGCCCATTAACCTATCATTAATTTTTAAAGACATTCATTCCAACCTCTCTAAACCCTGGATTCTGCAACAGGGATGAAAATGTTATTTACTCTCACTGAGCTTTTATAGACACCAAATGACATAACAGACACAACGCACTTAGCACAACGCCCGGTACCTAGTGAGTGCTCGATGGACCCAACTGCCATGATTACCACTGCCATCACTGTCACCACCAGTACTATCATGTCACCCTCATAAGGTTAATCCAACACAACCAGAAACAGGGGGGTGTCAAAACCCAGAGCAGGTGCAGGCATGCAGCCTTAGCAGCTAAGATGCCCACAGCGCACATCAGAGTGCGAGTGCCAGAATTCAATGCCTGACTCTAGCTTCCTGCTAATGCAGACCCTCAGAGATTATAGTGATGGCTCAAGTTATTGAGTTCCTGCCACCTACCCACTGACTGGATTCACTTCCCAGCTCCCAACTTCAGCTTGGCCCAGTCCTGGCCATTGAGGGCCGTCAGTAAGAGTTTTCTCTCTCTGCCTCTCAAATAAATAAATTTTTTAAAAAATTGTTTTAAAAAATAGCTGGCGGCCGGCGCCGTGGCTCAATAGGCTAATCTTCCGCCTTGCGGTGCCGGCACACGGGGTTCTAGTCCCGGTCAGGGTGCCGGATTCTGTCCCGGTTGCCCCTCTTCCAGGCCAGCTCTCTGCTGTGGCCAGGGAGTGCAGTGGAGGATGGCCCAAGTGCTTGGGCCCTGCACCCCATGGGAGACCAGGATAAGTACCTGGCTCCTGCCATTGGATCGGCGCGGTGTACAGGCCGCAGCGTGCCAGCCGCGGCGGCCATTGGAGGGTGAACCAACGGCAAAGGGAAGACCTTTCTCTCTGTCTCTCTCTCTCACTGTCCACTCTGCCTGTCAAAAAAAAAAATAATAATAAAAAAAAAAAATAGCTGGCTACTATGACAAGGTAGGAAATACTTTCCCCAGTGCTACAAAAGGAATGTTTCCCAGTAATACGTTTTAAACATTGTTAAGAGAGATAATGGTCATCCCTTCAATGATTTCAACAAAACAACAACTTAGTAACAAATTCTGACTATAAAGTTTCTTTTTAATAATCCTGGCTGGAGTCAATGGTTGAACTCTTTAATTAACACACAATTATTCTTAGGTGTTTAAATTTAACTGAAAAGTGATCCCTGTTAAATATAAGAGTGGGAATAAGAGAGGGAAGAGATGTACAATTTGGGACATGCTCAACTGGACTTGCCCCAAATGGTAGAGTTACAAACGTGCCAGGGGATTCCAATTCAATCCCATCAAGGTGGCATGTACCAAGGCCATCTCACTAGTCAAAGTGGTCAGTTTCAGTTCACATTTGATCATAATGATAGGATTAAGAGTCAAAGGGATCACACAAATAAGACTAGTGTCTGCTAATACTAACTGATAGAATTGAAAAGGAAAGAATGATCCAACATGGAAAGTGGGATACACAGCAGACTCATAGAATGGCAGATGTCCTAAACAGCACTCTGGCCTCAGAATCAGCCCTTAAGGCACTCGGATCTAGCTGAGAGCCCATGAGAGTATTTTAGGCATGAAAAGCCAAGACACTCTGGCAAAAAAAAAAAAAAAAAAAAAAAACTAAATGAAAGATATCTGTGAGTGAGATCCCAGTGGAAAGAATGGGTCATCAAAGAAGCAGGTACCTTTCTCTGAAAGGAGGAGAGAACTTCCACTTTGACTATGACCTTGTCTAAATAAGATCAGAGCTGGTGAACTCAAAAGGCTTCCATAGCCTTGGCAACTCATGACAAGAGCCTAGGGTGATTACTTATGCCATAAACAAGAGTGTCAATTATTAAGTCAACAATAGGAGTCACTATGCACTTACTCCCCATGTAGGATCTCTGTCCTTAATGTGCTGTACATTGTGATTTAATGCTATAACTAGTACTCAAAGAGTACTTTACACTTTGTGTTTCTGTGTGGGTGCAAACTGTTGAAATCTTTACTTAATATATACTAAATTGATCTTCTATATATAAAGTTAATTGAAAGTGAATCTTGATGTCAATGGAATGGGAGACGGAGCGAGAGATGGGAGGGTTGCGGGTGGGAGGGAAGTTATGGGGGGAAAAAGCCACTATAACCCAAAAGCTGTACTGTGGAAATTTATATTTATTAAATAAAAATGTTAAAAAAAAGAAATGCTGGGGATACAAATAGGAGTATGACACAGACTCTTGAGAGTGCTGTCCAGTGATGATGACAGATAAGAAGCCCTATTAATCTAGATGAATGTAGCTAAATGAAGGCCCTGAGGTACAGAAGAAATGTATTAAAACCAAATAATACTATTTTGTAATGTTTGGCTAAGGAAAGCAAAGATCATATTCAAACAAAGATCATACTCATACCTAAGCAATTCAGAAAGTTAAACACAAAAAACTACACTATCATCCCCTGCCCTAGTGAATCAGTGTCAGAGTTGAGACTTTAACCTAGAAAAACAGCTGAATTCACTGTGAGCTCTGCGCACCACCAAATACTACCTTCGCCCTCCCCACACAAAGACCCCTTTGTGTACCTTCAGAGCAGCAGAATTCGCTTGTTCATCTACAACCCCTTTTTTCAGGACCTGATTCTGAGCCCGAAGCTGAAAACAGAGAAAACAATCATTATTTTTTTATAATCTGGTACAGCAAGAAAATCACTCCAAATTACTTCACACGAATCATTCACTGAGTAACTAAACATCTTCTCACCTATTTATGAAAACAAAAAGACATTAGCCCCAAAGAGGGTAGGAGATATAACTCACCATTTACAGTTAAGGACACACAGGCTGAGTTCCCCTATGACAGAAAACTAACCAACAGCAAAACTGGGGCTAAAATCCATTGCTTGTCCTATGGAATCAAGTCACATTCCTAAATAGAAACTAATACAATAAATAACAAGGTACAAAATAAGCTAATTTCCTCAAAATTCTGGCACACCATTCATTTGCAAAATACATGTAATTGGACTAATTATAGAATAAAAATTGTACAGAAAAGCAAAATGTGGGACATTAACCTATGCAATAGGACACTGTGCCTAATATTAGACATGCAAGTGTCATCACAGATAATGGCCTCAGGAACGGCAGACCTGTGATCGGGCACCAGCTGAGGCAGATACAAAAGCCACTAGGGTGGTTCCATTTAAAAATTACATGGGAGACACTGTACTGTTTTCCAAAAATTAGCTCATCTACTCCGCAGAATCTAGGAAGCAGGTGCTCTACCTCCATTTACAGGTGAGGAAACTGATGCACAGAGAAGACAGGGGCAACGCTGAGATTCAGACCCTCGCAGTTTTGACTTGAGTTACAATGCCAGTTAGACAGTACCACAAACTGCTTTGCACAGTTATGCTGAAGGCAGAAAAGCAGTGAGCTGGAGAAATGGCAGATGCCCTCAGAGAAGTAGCAGAATTTGGACTTTATTTTTTATAGTAAATTATTAAAAATTGAAGTACAACTACTATAAGTATACAAGTCAAAAATTAGACAGCCAGGTGAATTTTTACTTTCAAACGCATCTGTATAACTACCACTGGCAGCATTTTAAAATATAAAATTCAGGACCAGCACTGTGGCTCAGTGGTTGAGCCACCACTTGTGATGCCAACATCCCATATCAGAGTGCCAGTTCGCATCCCAGCAACTCCATTTCCAATCCAGTTTTCTGCTAATACACCTGGGAAAGCAGCAGATTATGGCCCATATTCTTGGATCCCTGCCGCCTATGTGGAAGACCTGGATAGAATTTCTGGCTCCTGGCTTCAATCTGATCCAGGCCTGGCTGTTGTAAGCACTTGGGAAGTAAACCAATGGATGGAAGATCTCTCTATCTCTCTGTATGTGTCTCTCTCTATCATCCCGTCTTTCAAATATATAAATAAGTAAATCTTTAAAAAACAAAACTTACTTCTATAGTAAAGAGGAAAATATTCTCAGCAAAGAGAACTCAGCTTTAAGTATAAACATCTAAGCCCAACACAGCCCAAGCAAAAAGCACGCAGACTAACATTCCAAGGGCTCAGTACAGACAGCATTAAAGTCTTCTTTGAGAAAGTCAAAGAATGGGACAATTTTATCTATCTATTCTAATTCTGAATAGCTCAGATCTGTCTCCTGGGATCAGAGAACAGAAATGACACTCTTCTGTGCCAACAGCAGGAAAACCTGACTGTAAAACCTTAAACTGAATATTTAAAACTCAACAGAAAGTTTAGCTAAAATGCTAAGATAAAAGCAGGAATGCTACAGGATATTCAGCAACAGAGAAAGACTAAAAAGATGAGCTTCCTCCATTTTTAGAAAGTTTAAGACCACAGTTCTCTACAACAGAAAGCAGATCTGAATCTTTGCTCTGCCGTTTTCTAGACAATATAAACTTGGGAAACTACTCAGTCTTTGAACTTCAGCTATACAATCTACAAAATGGCTGAGTACATCTACCCTTCCTTACTTCTTCTGAAGCAGTTCTGAGAACCAGATAAGAAAGCTATATCAAAGCACTTTCTACATTAAAATGTTCCACAAATGGAAACAGCTCTGATAGTCAGAATGACTCAAAGGTACAACTGATATATTTATTATAGTTTGCCTGGTATGAGGCATTGTACTAAATGATATCTAGAGAGAAAAGGAAGCAAAGATATGGCCCTTGTTTCTAAGAAGTCAAATTTTAAAATATTACATGACAATCAACAATACTAGCATTTCCTACTTTAAAGAGAAAAAAATGTAGTATATACATGAATTCTCTTAAACAGAGGCCAGCAAATTAAGATCTGAGGGCCAAACTGCCCTGCTACCTATTCTGAAGTTTAGCTGGACCATAGCCATATTCATTCATTTACCTATTGTGTACAACCAAAGAAATGAGTAATTACAAAGAAACCATATAGCCCCAAACCTAAAATATTTACTACCTGGACCTTCTTTTTTTTTTTTTTTTTTTTTTTTTTGACAGGCAGAGTGGACAGTGAGAGAGAGAGACAGAGAGAAAGGTCTTCCTTTGCCGTTGGTTCACCCTCCAATGGCCGCCGCGGCCGGCGCACTGCGGCCGGCGCACCGCGCTGATCCGATGGCAGGAACCAGGAGCCAGGTGCTTCTCCTGGTCTCCCATGCAGGTGCAGGACCCAAGCACTTGGGCCATCCTCCACTGCACTCCCGGGCCACAGCAGAGAGCTGGCCTGGAAGAGGGGCAACCGGGACAGAATCCGGCGCCCCAACCGGGACTAGAACCCGGTGTGCCGGCGCCGCTAGGCGGAGGATTAACCTAGTGAGCCGCGGCGCCGGCCGCTACCTGGACCTTTACAGACCCTGTCTGACAATTTCTGTTCCAGAAGTCCAAAAGAAAACTACCACTTTCATGTTGACTTCCACCATATAATGTTCTACTTGTTAAGCAACACCAACATGTTCAGGGATAATGTTCTATACTGAGATAGAATGCAGTAAGTAATTTCAAACCCAAAAGACAGCAATCCGACTTCACACGTCTGGTCTCATTTTATTCTGCTATCCTAACTTTGATCTTAATCTCTAAGAGTCTTCTATGTGTGGCACTTAGAACCTCCTCATGGCTGTTTCACAAAGGATGAAGCTTGAAGTTCACTAAACTGATTATTTCTTGTAGGATCAGAACCACAGCAATTAATAAAAAGGGAGGGAACCTCAATTTTCATTGCTAAGGCACATTAAAAGTTACTTAAAGCAAACTGAACAGCCCACTTTCAAAATTTTCAAAGTAGTGCTTATTTAAAATTTAATCTATTATTAAATTATTAACACAAAGTGATTTGGATTTTGCTTATGGAAATACTGCTTGTTAAGTTGACAACTCAAACACCATTTCAATGAAACTGCTTAACAGAAAATGCAGGTCTCAGAAATACCTACAACACCTTTTAATAGGTAGGAAAGGATGACGATAAACTTGCCATTCTCTACCCGTCAGCTTAAGGACACTTTGTGGCATTTGACATTTCCTGCATTTCGGCATCACTAATGCCACCATCACTGAAGGAGCAGTTTGTCAAATGCTGATCCTGCTGTGCGATCAGTCTGGTCTTTTGGAATCTTCATCTCCTCACCAGCATTCACCATGGAGGGGAGGCAAATGCACTGTGGTTCTGTCTCAGATGTAGGTACAAGATCACCAGATGGTCATGAATGCCTCTGGCACATAAGTGTGGGGACTCCAGTGCATGCACACATAACTGTCCTAAGGTCTCCATTAGAACACAAAGCTCTCCTGAAGACCATACAGCCAGCCTATTTACCACAGCTCTTTGCCAAGTTCTTCTGATCCATTCAGGATTCAGGGGAGGAAGAGAAAATTGGAATTCCAAACCCATGCCATCTTTTTTTTCCTTTTCTTTTTTAATGCATAATCTCATTCAGTAGGTCTGGGGTGGTACCTAAGATTCTGCATTTTTACTTTATTTTATTTGAGGAGCCTTTGTTTTGGCTCAGCAGTGCTAGGATCCCATATGGGTGCCAGTTCAAGTCCCAGCTGCTCCACTTCCAATCCAGCTCCCTGCTAATGCACCTGGGGAAGCAGCACAAGACGGCCCATATGAGAGACCTGGAAGAAGCTCCTGGCTTCAACCTGGCCCAGCCCTGTCCATTGCAGCCATTTGGGGAATGAACCAGCAGATAGATTCATATATTCTCTGTCTCTGTCTCTCTCTCCCTCCCCTCCTAATGTAACTCTGTCTTTCAAATAAATAAATCTTAATTTTTTTTTTTTTACTTTGGAAACAGAGAGAGAGAAAGAGCTCCCATCCACTGGTTCACTCCCCAAATGCTAACACCCTGGGCTGAGCCAGGCAAAAGCTGGGAGCTGGGAACTCATCCAGATCTCCCATGTGGGCATCAGGGACCCCACCGAGCTGAGCCATCACTGATACCAGCCAGGATCTGCATTAGCAGGAAGCTGAAATCAGGAGTGGAGTACACAATCAAACACAGGCACTCAGATATGGAATGTGGGTGTCTCAACTATTATACCAAACACTTGTCTCCAAAAGCTCTCTTTATCTTTTAAAATCTAACTTTTCATCATATTGTAATTTTCTGATTAGCATTCATTTACTATGAAAACACCCGGGGCTGGCACTGTGGCATAGCAGGTAAAGCTGCCACCTGCAGTGCCAGCACCCCATAAGGGCGCTGGTTCGAGTCTCAGCTACTCCACTTCCAATCCAGCTCTCTGCTATGGCCTGGAAAAGTAGCTGAAGATGGTCCAAGTGCTTGGGCCCACGCACCCAAGTGGTAGACCCAGAAAAAGCTCCTGGCTTCAGATCAGCCCAGCTCCGGCCATTGGGGCAATTTGGGGAGTGAACCAGTGGATGGAAGACACCTTTCTCTCTTTCTGCCTCTTCCTCTCTGTAACTCTGCCTTTCAAATAACTAACTAACTAAACAAATAAGGAAGGAAGGAAGGAAGGAAGGAAGGAAGGGAGGGGAGGGGAGGGGAGGGGAGGGGAGGGGAGGGGAGGGGAGGGGAGGGGAGGGGAGGGGAGGGGAGAGGAGAGGAGAGGAGAGGAGAGGAGAGGAGAGGAGAGGAGAGGAGAGGAGAGGAGAGGAGATAGAGGGAGGAAGGGGGAAAGAAGGAAAGAAGACACCCATTCTTTACTTTAGTCAACGAAATCTCATTTTTTTCTTCTAGGAGCCTACTGCTTACCTCTAGTCCTACCCCCTCCATAATTTTTTCCCAACCATTCCCTGTGGCCCAGTGAGCCTGCCCCTCAGTTCCTCTGGAACTCATCATAACAACAAATCTTTTATTAAACTGTTAAGTTTTAATCTTAGTTTTTAGAGTAAAATTTACACTGACTAATTTATGTACGACTTCGGTAATCATCTCCCAACTTAAACTGTTTCATGGTAGAGACTATAGTATACTTCCTTGTACCTCCTACCTAACAAGCAAAGGACAATGCTATGGACACAGAAGGCACTCAATAAATTTTTACTTAATCAGTTAAGTACTATATAAACATGTGTCTCAATGCAGGGCATTATATAAGACACTGTCATTATTTCAACAGTTCCTTTCTAAGATCCCTCTCCAAGTGATTTGAACCTCATGATCCCACTGGACACAAAGAATCCTCAAAGGTCCTGAGGCTAACTCTAATGACCACTGCCCAGACCAATCCTATGTAATGTGGTTCTGGATTAGCTGGGTCTCAGTCAGGCTTATCACAAAGCTCTCTCTCTAAAGGCAGAATGGTGATCAGCCAACTGTGATCTCTCCATGCCATTAGGGCACCTGTGATAAGCTAACTGACCTACAATTAAGGATGTATTACTCAATTGGAAAGTGGTGAGGAATCACCATACATGTTTTCTCATCTAATCCTCAACAATCTTCTGTGTTAAAAACATTCTTACATGGTTTTTTCATGCAATGGATATTTTGATACTGATACAGTCTTACAATCCTATAAACAAACTTTTAAACATACAAAGTAATGATTATAACAGACAACCCTAAGCCTCACCAAAACCCTGATTCAAAACTTCAGGATACTGAGTTCATTTGCAGTCCTAGCATCATTATCGATCCTGGAGGATCCCTAAGCTCCCTCCAATTCTAACACATTAAGTGTTCTAAAGCACTGGGGATACTACTTGGTCTTTATCTCTTCCTACTTACTTGTTCCTATTCTAGAGAGGGATAAAGTACATGCAAGCTACAGACCATGTACCAGTGGATGGAGTTATTTGTCACTGAGGCAGGGAAAAACCTCCTCTCAAATCTGTCCTCAACAGGAACCTTTCCTCCTGCTCCCAAATAAGGGAACTCGGATAAATCCCTCACCCTTTGCAGTTCAGCTGCCCCTGCAGTGACAGGACAGTGAGTCAGCTGAACTGAAGAGGAAGAACAGGCCACCTCTTCTCTCTAGATTCATGTATTCCATGTGTGGTCATCGACAGCTCCAACAGCATTACCTGGGAGTAGAACTTCAGGCCTCCCCCCAGAGCAACCACACCAGAATCTTCAGCTGAACACAGTCCTCACGTGGGGCACATAAACATTCTCATCTGTGAAGCACTGATCTAGACTCTAAGCTAGCACTTTCCAACAGGGAAACCAAGAGTCCAACACATGCATTTAAATTATTAAAAATTAAATAAAACCTAATTCTGTTCCTCAGTCACACTAGCTTCATCTTGAAGGCTCAATAATCACACATGGCTAGTGGTTACCCTGCTGGTCATACAGATATGGAATACTTCATTCTCAAACAAAGTTATATTGGATAGCACTGAACATAAACATTTTCTCCAATCCAACTTTAGTAGTGAACCCTACACATCAAGGTTAAAAAGAGCTGGGTCCTGATTCTAATCCAATCCAGGCCCTAAATCTATTTGTCTTATAGGAGGGACAAACAGTCCCTGGCAATCAGTTTGTGTCAAGCCCTGCTGTCTGGAGAGGAAACATTCTGGATTAAAACTGACCCTTTCCCAATAAAAGTAGTTCTGCATTAAAAATTAAGGTCCTGGGGCCAGCGCTGTGGCACAGTGGAAAACTGCCACCTGTAGCACTGGCATCCCACATGGGTGCCAGTTAGAATCCTGGCGGCTCCACTTACAATCCAGCTCTCTGCTAATGTGCCTGGGAAAGCAGTAGAAGATGACCCAAGTGCTTGGGCTCCTGCACCAACATGGCAGACCATAAAGAAGGTCTGGACTCCTAGCTTCAGCCTGGCCTATCCCTGGCCATTGCAGCCGTTTGGGAAGTGAACAAGCAGATGAAAGATCTCTGTCTCTCCCTCTTTCTCTGTAGCTCTGCCTTTCAAACAAATAAGTAAATCTTAAAAAATAAAAAATACAGGTCCTGGGGTGGGCATTTAGCACAGTGATTAAGATGTCACTTGAGCACCCACGTGGGAGTACCTGAGTCCTGGCTACACTTCCTATTCCAGCTTCCTGCTTACCACCCTGATAGGCAGTAAATCATAGCTCAAGTACTTAGATCCCCACACCCATGTGGGAGGCCTGGATTCAGTCCCCAGCTCTCAGCCTTTGCCTGGCCCAGCCCCAGGGAATGAACCAATGATGGAAGATTCCATCTGTCCATCTGTCTTTCAAATAAAAATTTATCTTAAAAAATCAAAGAATACAGTTCTAAAAAGTTTTCAAAGGCAGTCTTCTTGGTAACTAAAAGTAAACTGTTGAAGAAATAATTTAGCTTTTCCACTGTTGTTAAAATTTATTTACTTGAAAGGCAAAGTGACACAGAGAAAGGGAGAGACAGAGAAGAGATCATCCATCCACTGGTTCACTTCCTAAGTGAACACAACAGCCTGATCTGAAGCAGGCCAAAGCCAGGAGCCTGGAATTCCATCCAGGTCTCCGAGGGGGTGGCAGCCACTGCCTTCCCTGGTGCATAAGTGGGTAGCTAGATTGTAAATGGAACAGCTGGAACTCAAGCAGGTGCTCCAATATGTGATGCCAGCATCCCAAGTGATAGGTTAACCCACTGCGACAGAACACCAGTTCCTCCCACTGGTTTCTCTTGCCGCAGAAAGAACTTTAAAAAGATTATTTGAGGGGTCAGCACTATGGTGTAGTGGGTTAAGCAGTCACCTGCAATGCTGGCAACCCATGTGGATGCCACTTTGATTCCTGGTTGCTCTACTTTCAATCCAGCTCCCTACTAATGCATCTGGGAAAGCAGCAAAATGTGGCACAAGTGCTTGGGCCCTGCACCCAATTGAGAGACCCAGATGAAGCTCCTAGCTCCTGGTTTCAGTCTGTCCCAATTTGGCTGTAGCAGCCATCTGGGGAGTAAACCAGCAGATGGAATCGATCAATCTCTTTCTCTCCCTCTCTCTCTCCCTCCCTCTCGCTTTCCTTCTAACTCAGCCTTTCAAATAAAATAAATAAACCTTTAGAAAAAAATGATCTGACAGAAGCTTCTATGCTGATATCATTCCTTAAGCAAGGATTCTCAGATTTTATTGGGTATCCAAATCCCTGGAGAGGTTTTTTTTAAAGATTAATTATTTACTTGAAAGGCAGAGTTAGATAGAGGCAGAGAGAGAGAGAATCTTCCGTCCACTGGTTCATTCTTCAAATGCCACAACCACCAGGGGTGGTCCAGGCTGAAGCCAGAACCCAGGAGCTTCATCTGGGTCTCCATGTAGGTGCAGGGGCCCAAGCATGTGGGCCATCTTCTGTTGATTTCCCAGGCACGTTAGCAAGGAGCTGGACTGGAAGCAGAGCAGCCAGGACTCGAACTGATGCCCATATGGGATGCCAGTGCTGCAGAAGGGAGTTTTACCTGCTATAGGACAACACCAGCTCCCCCTGGACAGTTTTGCTACAACACAGATTGCTGGGTCCCATTTCCAGTTTCAGATTCAGTAGGTCCAGGGTGAATTCAGGAATCTGCATTTCTAACCCATTCTCAGATCATGTTATGATTGGTCCAGGACCCACACTTTGAAAATTATTAACACCTATGATTTAGATACTAGTTTGAGTGTCCCTCAAAGGCCTATGTGTTAAAGGTTTGATCCCCAGTATCAATCCAATTACATTAACAGTGGGCCCTTGGAAAGTGATTAGATCAAATTAGGTTATTAGGAAGAGACAGTAGGAAAGAGAGATGGAGTTTCCATCACTGGTTCACTCCTCAAATGGTCTCAAAAGTCAGGTCTGTGCCTGGTGAAAGCCAAGAGCCAGGAACTCCCTTCTGGTCTCCCACATGGATGGCAGAGGCCCTAGTACTTAGGCCATCTTCTGTGCTGCCTTCCCTGACACATTAGCAGGTAGCTGGACTAGAAGCAGATCACCTGAGACTCAAATCAGCACTCTGATATGAGATTCCAGAATTGCAAACAGTGAGTTAATCACTGTACCATAACACAAGCCCTTCATGGTGTCTTCCTAACAAGAGAATGAACATGCACTCTTCTCTGCTCCCTGGCTGGCCATGTGACTATTCCTAAGCAAACACTCCAACATTCACTGTCTTCACCAGATGCCAGACCACTGGGGCCACCTGACTCTGGACTGTGAACTTACAAAACTATGGGCAAAAACAAAACTTCTTTTGTAAGTGAGTTTTTCTCAGCTATTTATTTTACAGTGATGAAAAGCTGACTTAATACACTGACCCAGGATAACACCAACATGGGGAAGACAGAACTGGAGACTTGCTTACATATACCACAGTACCAGGCAAGTATGCTCCTGAAAACAAAGCAGGCCGAAATCAAGCCAGAGCTGAGCACTTTTCACATCTCTTCTTCCTAACAAGATACACCAGGGCACCCGATGCACAGCAGGCCAAAGAAACAACAAGCAAGAAACAAACGGTCTTTCGTTCTTCATCTACAGTGTAGTACCTAAGGTCTTGATAAGCTTTCCCTCACATCTCAAAGCGATGACTTGTATCTCTTACTGGTTATCTTCCTAAATCTCTGAAAACCAACATTTGCATACCTTTCCTCTCCCACCTACTCCACTGAACCTCAAATTTTTAAAAACTTCTAATGACCTCCTAATGGTTCAAAGTACTGGGGTTCTCATCTCCATTTTGCTGACCCTTCCACAATGCTTTGTTTTGTCAACCCGGTTGCCTCAGCAATTCTCACCTTATTCAGCCTCCATGGTTCATTTTATTTTTTAAAGATCTGTTTATTTATTTGAAAGGCAGAGTTACAGAGAGGCAGAGGCAGAGGCAAATAGAGACATCTTCCATCTGCTGGTTCACTCCCTAAATGACTGCAACAGCCAGGGCTGAGCCAGGCTGAAGCCTGGAGCCAAGGGCTTCTGTGTCTCCCTTGCGGGTACAGGTGCCCAAGCACTTGGGCCATCTTCTGCTGCTTTCCCAGGCACATTAGCAGGGAGCTGAATAGGAAGTGGAGCAGCCAGGGCGAACTGGCACCTATAAGGGAAGCCAGCGCTGCAGGCAGCAGCTTTACCTGCTATGCCACAGCCCGGAGCCCCATGGTTCATCTTTTGTCTAACTAGATCCTCAGTCTCTTTCATGGGAGCTCCTCAGACTGCTTCTCCCCTCCCCACCGCCCCATTGTCAAAAGGAAAAATGATCATGAGCACAGATCTTGAGCAAGGGATGGGCCTTTTCCTAAAACACAGACTGAAATCAGCATTGTAAAAGAAGGAAGGGGAGGCACTGTGGCAGAGCAGGAGTTAAGCCATTGCTTAGGACACCTGCCTCCACTTCAGATCCACTGTTCTGCTAAGGCCTCCTGGGAGGTAGCAGATGATGGCTACAGTACCTGGGTCCCAGCTACCCATCTGATGGAGTTCCTGGCTCCTGGCTTCAGCCTAGTCCAATCCTGCTGTTGCGGGCATTTGGGAAGTGAGCCAGCAGGTGGAAGAGAGTGCCTGTGCACGCTCTCACGCTCTGTCTGCCTTTCAAACAAAATTAAAAATAAAGAGACATTTTTAAAAAACAGAAGGAGAAGGTTCTCTGAATGTCCTTGGTTTCCTTATTTGCTGCTCTCTCGATATGGAGGTTTCCTTCTACAGATTAATATTTTTACTTTGTATGCTAAATAAACAAAATGTTGTAACAGGATCTCTGCAGCAGGGAAAGTAATAAAAAGGTGAAATACCCCTTCCAGAGGCAGCAGAGATCTTATCTAGACACAGCCTGGCATGAGAACAGACACAGGACAAAAAAACTCATGAGGCTTTTTGACCAGTCTCGATTCTCATCTTCTGAAATTTCCATCACATTACAATTAAAATAAAAAAATACTCAGGCCTGATAGGGGAAATCAGCCCAAGTCTATCAGTCTTCTACAGTCTCCTTAGCATCTCCTCTTCCTTCTGGCATATCCTTCCCACGGGTATACCCTGCAATTTCTACCCTGATTAACTCTCCAAGTTCATCCTTACAGAACTATTCCAAACATGCTAGTCCTTGTCCTGACTTTTAGCCACTCCATCTCCATTACAAATTTTCAGCAATTATCTCCAATGTCACCTAAAGCTAGTATGTAAACGGTAACTTAACTTCTTGTTTTTAAGATTTGTTTATTTGAAAGAGTTACAGAGAGGGAAAGAGAGAGAGATCCTCCATCCACTGGTTCACTCCACAGATGGCCCCAACAGCCGGGCAGGACCAGGCTGAAGTCAGGAGCTTCTTCCAAAGTCTCCCACACAGGTAGCTGGGGCCCAAACACTTGGGCCATTTCAGTTGCTTTTCCCAGGCCATTAGCAGGGAGTTGGGTCAGAAGTGGAGCAGCCAGGACACAAACCAGTGCCCATGCGGGTTGCCAGCATCACAGGCGACAGCTTTAGCCCCTACACCACGCTGGCCCCATTAATTTAACTTCAATGTGCCTTCCAGCCCTGAAGCATCTAACTTGTAACATATCCAAACAGGTCCTCCTTCCTGCCGGCCCTCACTCTGTCAGGGGCAGTCAGGACCCCTCACCTCAAAATTTCAGGATCAACTCTGAGTCTTCCCTCACTCACCAAACCCCAAGAAAGGAGACACAGGATGAGTGTCTCACACACTCTTCACGGGTTTAGTGCTATGCACAAAGCAGGTACTCAAAATGGACAGAGCCTAGTATTTTTTTTTAACCGTAATTCCTGAATCTAGATCTTCCTATCTCACAAGGCACTAACTTTATCTAATCCTATATTACGCTCCCTGAAACTATTCCAAGAGCCTATGGTCCAGACTTCTTTTCAGCAATCTTTCCCTACTTCAATCCACTCTCCATACAATTGCCAGTTTTCTTCCCAGGAGTAATGTCACTCCCCAACTAACCTTTGGCATATGTCCATTTCTCAAAATGTAAAGTTCAAGGCCAACCCCGTGGCTCAGGTGAAGCTGCCACCTATGACATGGGCACTCCATATGGGTGCCAGTTCTTGTCCCAGCTGCCCCACTTCCAATCCAGCTCTCTAATAATGTACCTGGAAAAGCAGCAGAAGATGGCCCAAGTACTTGGGCCCCTGCCACCCACATGGCAGAACCAGATGAAGCTCCTGGCTCCTCGCTTCTGCCTGTCTGAGCCAGGCCCTTGTAGCCATTTGGACAGTGGATGAAAATGGATGAAAATCTCTCTCTCCTTCCCTCTCTGTCTCTCCTGCTCTCTTTCAAATAAGTAAATAAATATCTTTAAAAAGAAAAAAAATAAAGTTCACACAATATGCCCCACCACCACCACGATTGGGTCCAGATCACCTCTCCAAGCGCATTTTCCCACTCTCTGCCATGTATCTAAGGAGCTTCTATGTCAGCAAACAAATTACTCCTTTGCACAGAAAGCTGCCACCTTCTCCTTCCCTCCTCCTTCCCTACTCCCCAATCTAAGTAACTGACACCTTTCCCCACAATGTCCCCTCTGTTCTCACTGAACTAGCACCTGTCATACTGTATCATAATTATGTACCATGTTTGAACACTCTGTTAAAGGTGACTCCTTAAGCTGGAACCCTGCCTCATTCAACAGACCCTGGCTGACTGCTCACAGGGGGCTCATAACATAGTGTCTGCTGAACAAGCTGACATGCCACAAAGAATAAAATCTTCCCAAGTTTTTATTACTTGAGGAGGCTACACAATTATTTCAGCAATGTGATCATTGCTCAAAACATTTTTGGAAATCTTATTTTGCGACTTGGAATTGCCTTCTAAGCTTGTTTACTTTCTGGTAAAGAAATTCTGTTTCCCTCATACTGATGAAATATTTTCAACCACACAGAGACAAATTTGAGCACTGCCATCTCCACCCACCCCCACCCCACTTCATCACAGGGATTTGCTCCAAACAACTTCTGGCCCCTTGAACCAGGAAATCCTCCTTCAAAGGATGAAAACTTGCCATCACTGACACCGTGCCACAGATGGAAATGCAAAATACTTTTGCTAAGGGTTGCACCACTGGACTAAGTCTAGTATCTTAAAAGGCTTCTATTTGATAGTGAATGTGTCTGTTTAGGCATAGGATTTACTTTTCAAAGAACATTTTGTTGCACCTTGCTGAATATTCATTGAGTAAAACCGTAAGGAGAAAAAAACTTGTTTCAGTTTCTCCAAATGGTATTAAGGAGGCTGTCCCTCGGTAGATTCCATGAAGGCCAAGACCACTGAAAACTAAGCTTCATGACTGCTGCATGGCCAAAGACCAAGATTCTGTTGTAATAAGTTCATTAGAATACTCAGAAGGAACCACCCTGTCCAGAAACTGCACCACCCTTCTCCAAACACAGGGCTCCTTCCATCCTCTAGAAAACGGATGCCATACACACCACAAAGGGACAGATCCTTATTTTGCTTAATTCAACATGTACTGAACACCTGCTGAGTGCTCTGCCTCACTCCAGGAGACCGAGGGACAAGAGGCAGAGGACACAGCCCTAGAAGTCATGTTTTCAGAATCATCCCAGACAACACCTTGCCAATGCACGCAACACACTTGGAACCACCCACTCGCAGTGAGGCAGTTGAACGAAGGACTCCATTTACCCTCCCAAACTGGAGGTCTCTATCTTCAATGGCATCCCTGTGGGAAGGGAGAAAGGTTGATCTTCCCCATCACTGGGCTGGAAAAATTAAGGAAGCAGCGAGATGAGGGGCGGTCCCACACCTTTCCCTTCCCCTCCCGGCCAACACCAGAGCAGCGGCCAGGATTTCTGACATCGCAGTCCCAAGCCCGCTAGTTCAGAGAAGGAAGGACCGAACTCCAGCTCCTTCCTGCAGTCACGCACACGGACCCAGACACCGCCCGGCCACATCTCCTGGGAGCTGCAGGTGGAGGCGCGGTAATGGTGGACAGAGCAGCAGAGGGGAGAAGAGGGGCGCTCGCGTGCCCCCTCGGCAGCCCCCACCGTCCCGACAAGTCGCTGCCAAGGCAACCCGAGGCCGCAGGGCCAGGGATCCCTTACTCCCCGCCCACGATGGGTACCTTCGAGTACTCCTGAGCCAGCTTCTGGTACTTCCCCTGCAACTCGGCCGAGGCCATGGCCTCCCCCGCCCCGTCCAGGCCAGGATGCCCAGGCCGCTCCGCCCCACCCCCCGCCCCCAACCCCAGGCTCGCTCCCGGGGACGGATCTGCCAGCGTCTGCCTGCTCGGCCACCGCCGCCGCGCCTCCTCCACTTCCGGGTTCGCGGGGTGGGAGGAAGGTGGAGTGGGGCCGAGGGCGGAGCGACCCCCGGAGGCGGGGCGACGTCTCAGTGCCGCCGCCCCACCCTCCCGCGCCCCGGCACGCCGCGCGCGCCTCGGCTCTGCTCTGGGACCGAGGGCGCCATCTTGACGCATGGTCGAAGATGGCGACCTGGAACGGAGAGAGCGGATTCAAAAGGAAGAGAATGAGAAGCTACAGAATGGGCGGGGTACTGAGGAGAGGGGCAGTGGTTGCGAAGGGCGGAGGACCGGAAGAAGAAACATTCTAAGCGCTTCAGGAATTCTGGCCGTACCCCGCCTCGTGGTTCCCATGGCAACCGACTGGCGTTGGCTGGTTACATCTTTCAGAACCCCAATGGGGAGAGTCCGTTGTATTGTGCTATCTCCTCATCGGGTTATGGCAGCGCCGCGCTTGCCCTTCGCTGTAAACTCTCAGACCGCCCCAAAATTTGTAACGCTTGCTGCTGCCACTCGCTCTTGCTCCCGACCAAACACTAGATGGCTTGTGTTCTGATATTACTTGTTTGTGTCCATACTGTACTCACTCCATCCCCCATCCCTGTTGGTAAACACACACCACACCAGAGCTTTCACAGTGGCTGAGTAATAGACCGCTGGGAAATTTCAGATGCTGATTGTCGCCTTGCGTATGGAGAATGGATGTTAACTGCAAAACCAAAACAAAAAAACAGGTGGGGGTAAATTGAAACAAAACCAACCTGCTGAGACCATTTATTTATTTATTTATTTTTGCTGCTTTTGCTTGAATTATAAAATTATACCGCTTCCACTCATTCATTAAATATTTTTAGAATTGTTCTAGGCATTACAATTCATCGCAGCATTGAAATGTTCATTGATAAAGGTATGGCTAAATAAGTTAGTAACTGCTGTTAAGTTACATTGTGGCAGTTAAAACAACCACCTAGAGTCTACACAAATCTGCATATATCTATATATCAACATGGCCAAACACCATGATAAATATGAAAAGCAAACTGCAGTACACTATAGTATAAAAAATTCATTCAAAATAACAAGGTGGGTGTTGTGGCACTGTGGGGTTAAGGTGCCCCTTAGGATCCCAACATCCCATATAGGAGTGCTGGTTTGAGTCCTGACTCTTGGCTTCCAGTCCAGCTCCCTACTAATGTGCATCCCAGGAGGCAGCAGGTAATGGTGAAGATCTAATTGAAGGTCCAGGCTCCTGGTTTTGGCCTGGCCCAGCCCTGGCTGTTGCAGGCATTTGGAGAATGAAATAGATGGAAGATCCTAAACATTAATAACTAATAATAAAATTATAAAGTAAAATTTGTATTGTTCATAGATGCTTGAACATGTACTAAAAACACAGAAACAAAAACTGGAATGATACACATCAAACTCTGCATAGTGGTTGCCTCTAGTAAGAAAAGGGGAAAAGATAATGTGATTGGAAAGAACAAAAGATCATAAATGTTATTTTCTTTCTTTAAATTTTCTAATGTAAATATTTAATATTTCCACTTCAGAATGAAATTCTCCATGGTTAAAAAAACGTATTTGCAGGGCCAGTGTTGTGGCATCGCAGGTAAAGCTGCCACCTGAAACACCAGCATCCCATATGCGTGCCCATTTGTGTCCTGGCTGCTCTGCTTCCAATCCAGCTCCCTGTTATTGGTCTGGGAAAAGCAGCATAAGATGGCCCAGGTATTTGAGCCCTGCCACCCATGTGGGAGACCCAGAGGAAGCTCCTGGATCCTAGCTTTGGCCTGGCCCAGCACTGGCCGTTGCAGCCATTTCAGGAGTAAACCAGTGAATGGAAGATTTCTCTCTCTCTCTCTCTCTCTCTCTCTCTCTCTCTCTAAGATTTATTTATTTATTTGAAAGAATTACTGAAAGAAAGGGAGAAAGGGAGAGATAGAGCCTCCATCCACTGGCTCACTCCCCAAATGGCCACAATAGCCATGGTTGGGCTAGGCCTGGGTCTCTCAGGGGCTGCAGGGGCCCAAGCACTTAGGCCATCCTCTTCTGTTTTCCTAGGCACATCAGCAGGAAATTGGGCTGAAAGTGGAGCAGCCAACTTTACAACTGGTGCCCATATAGGATTCTGGCACTGCAGATGGTGGCTTAACCCATACACCACAGTGCCAGCCCCATAAATACATCTTTCTAAAAAATGTATTTGCGGGGCCAGCACTGTGGTGTAGCAGGTAAAGCCACGGCCTACAGCACTGGCATTACATACGGGCAGTTCAAGTTCAAGTCCTGGCTGCTCCACTTCCGATCCAGCTCTCTGCTATGGCCTGGGAAAGCAATAGAAGATGACCCAAGTCCTTGGGCCTCTGCACCCATGTGGGAGACCCGGAAGAAGCTCCTGGCTTCTGGCTTTAGATTGGTGCAACTCCAGCCATTGTGGCCAATTGGGGAGTAAGCCAGTGGATGGAAGACTTCTCTTTCTCTCTCTACCTCTCCTTCTCTCTCTGTGTAACTCTGACTTTCAAACAAATAAATAAATCTTAAAAAATAAAATAAAAAATGTATTTGCACTACCCTGGGTTAATCCATTTGTGAGTAAGCCAAGACTTTAACAGAGAAGGGCTGAGTCTACATGTTATATCAGTCATTGTAATGGGTAAGTAAATTATAAACTTTTTAAAAATGTTTACATTTTTCAGTTTGGTGATAGACAAATCATACAGTCCAGTACCTTTAAGACAATGGATATTTAAATTATTATTATTAGTTTTCTGTGATACCAACAAAGTGGGACAATTAAATATTGTGAATATATTTCCATGGTTGTAAAAGAATGGAATTTGGGGGGCTGGCACTGTGGCGCAGCAGGTCACATATGGGTCTGAGTCCTAGGTGCTCCACTTAAATCCAGCTCCCTGCTAATATGCCTGAGAAAGCAGCAGCAGATGGTCCAAGTTTGGCCCTTACACCCACATGGGAAACCCGAAAGAAGCTCCTGGCCCCTATGTCAGCCTGTCCCATCCCTGGCCATTGCAGCCATTTAAGGAGTGAACCAGTGTTTGGAAGATCTCTCTCTGTCTCTCTAACTTTGCCTTTCAAATAAATAAATAAATCTTTTTAAAAAATCAATAGAATTTTTGGGGAGAGGCAGAGAGAGAGAGAGAGAGAGAGAGAGAGAGAGGTCCTCCATCCGATGGCCCACTCCCCAACTGGCCGCAACGGCCGGAGCTGGGCCAATCTGAAGCCAGGAGCCTCCTCTGGGTCTCCCACATGGGTGCAGGGGCCCAAGCACTTGGGCCATCTTCTACTGCTTTCCCAGGCCATAGCAGAGAGCTGGATTGGAAGTGGAGAAGCCGGGTCTCAAACCAGAGCTCATATGGGAAGCCTGCGCCTCAGGCCAGGGCATTAACCTGCTGTGCCACAGCACCAGCCCCTAGAATTTTTAATCATAAAAAATGTGCAACTTTAGTCAGAGAACCTGTATAAGTTCATTTTGCTGAATTTCTAAATGTACTTTCCACTCTCCAATCTATTTCTTCTGTCAAATGCATTGTTTTAAAATTTCAGTTGAGGGACTGGTGCTATGGTGCAGCAGGTAAAGCTGCCATCTACAGTGCCAGCACACCATATGGGCACTGGTTCCAGTCCTAGCTGCTCCACTTCTGATCCAGCTCCCTGCTAAAATGCCAGGGAAAGCAACGGAGGACAGCCTAAGTCCTTGATTGATTGATTGATTGATTTGTTTTTTCACTCCCCAAAATGGCCACAATGGACAGGGCTAGGCCAGGCCAAAGCCAGGAGCCAGGAGCTTCTTCCAGGTCTCCCACGTGGGCACAGGGGCTCAAGATCTTCAGCCATACTCTGCTACTTTCCCAGATGCATTAGCAGGGAGTTGGATTGAAAGTGGAGCAGCCAGGGCCGGCACTGTGGCGCAGCAGGTTAAGCCGCCGCCTGCAGTGCCGGAGTCTCATATGGGCACCAGTTCAAAACCAGTTGGGGAGTGAACCAGCATATGGAAGACCTCTCTCTGCCTCTCCTTCTCTCTCTCTGTAACTCTTTCAAATAAATAAATAAATCTTAAAAAAAAAAAAAGACAGAAAGTGGAGCAGCCAAAACATGAACCAGTGCCCATAAGGGATGACAGCACTACAGGCAGCTGCTTGACCTACTATGCCACAGTACAGACTCCACTTGCAACATATTTATACTACAAAGGTCCCTTATCCAAATATATAAAGAGCTTTCACAAATCAATAAAGAAGAAAGGCAACCACATGGAAAATGACCAAGTGACGTCAAAAAACACTTCACAAAGGAAGATATATAAATAATGAAGAAACATGCAAAAGCATACTCCGTTCCATTAGTCATCAGGAGGAAGTAGAAGTAAAACCTCAGTGATACCACTGCACCCCACACAAATGACGAAAATTAAAGAGTGACAAGTGTTAGGGAAGATATGGAACTAGAGAAACATACATAAAATGCGAGTAAGAATGTGAACGGGTGTAGTCATTTGGGAAAAAATGTGTTATTATCTACTCATTTGAAAGGATCCATACAGTATACAGGCCCCAGTAATTCTAAGGTATATACCCTGTAAAAATGTGAGCATTTTCACCATGAGTTTTCACCAGAAATATTCATAGCAGCATTAACCCTAATTACCAAAAACAAAACCAAAAAAGCTTCATGGGTTGGCGTTGGGGCATAGCAGGTATAGCCGCCTGCAATGCCAGCAACCCATGTGGGCCCCAGTTCAAGTCCTGGCTACTCCACTGCTAATCCAGCTCCATGCTATGGCCTGGGAAAAGCAACGGAAGATGGTCCAAGTCTTTGGGGCCCTGTTACCCACATGGGAGACCAGGAAGAAGCTCCTTTCTCCTGGCTCCATCTGGGGAGAGAACCAGTAGACGGAGGCTCTCTCACTCTCTGTCTCCTCTCTCTATCTGTAACCCTGACTTTCAAATAAATAAATAAAAGAAAATCAAATGTCTATGCACAGAGTGGATAACTGAATGAACGAGCACATTCATTTTATGGGACACTAAGCAGCAATGAAAAAGACCAAGCTGCAGCTATACTAGTTTTTCAGTAAGTCTCAGAAAAAGTCATCCAGAGAAAAATAGGCTGGATTCTGAAAAAAAAAAAAAAAACTTATACTGTACGATTTCATTAATATAATATTTTAAAATAGCAGAATTCAGCTAACGGCTCAGGTGACCAAACTAGAAGAAGAAAAAAGTGTAAGGATGCAATCACCATCAAAGAAGCATGGTGACTTTTTGTGGGGAAGTAATGACAAGTGTTGGGAGGGGACATGAGGTGAGTTTAGGGGGTGTTGACAATGTTCTATTTCTCACCTATGTGGTGTTAATTTCATGATACTTCCTTCTGAGGTATAGGTTTAGTTTGTGCACTTTCTTGTGTGGGTTTTACATTTCATAAGAAAATTTTTTAGAATCTCAATTGGGGCTGGCACTGTGGCGTAGTGGGTAAAGCCATGACCTGTGAAGCCAGAATCCCATATCAGTGCTGGTTTGAGTCCCAGCTGCTCCATTTCCATTCCAGTTCTCTGCTAACGCACCTGGGAAAGCAATGGAGGGTGGCCCAGGTGCCTGGGTTCCTGCACCCACATGGGAGAAAGAACTGGGTGAAGCTCCTGGCTCCTGGCTTCTACTTGGCTCAGCACAGGCTACTGCAGCCATTTGTAGAGTGAACCAGCAGATGGAAGATCTCTCTCCCTCCCTCTCTGTGATTCTGCCTTTCAAATCAATCAATCTTTTAAAAAAAATTTCAATTGTTTCATATTTGCCAATAATAGTTCTCAAAAAGTACAGTATATTTATGGAGAATAGTATAAATGCAAGTCCTAGAATTACTGAAAATATGCAAGTGCTATAATGATCACTAAAACATTTAAAAGCATATGGTTTGGGTGTTTTTGCTGTTCAGTTGTTAAGAGAAACTGAATTCAAACTATCTTACACCCAAAAGGGGAATTTACTGGAAGTCGCGTGAGTGTTTCACGCAGTAACAGGAAGAACAGAGCTGCAGGATCTCAAGGCCCCGGTCTGAATGCTTTTTCAACTCTCATTCTTTGTCTCTGCCCCGCCCTGCAGGTCTACTTCTGCTTCTACAGGGTAGCAAGCAGAGCGGCACACAGGGCCTGGGCTCCCATTTCACAGCCTTGTCCCCAGAGGCAAACTAAGTTCCAATCTGAAAATTCCTCAGATAGGTCTCTGATGGGTGCTGCCTGGCGAGGTGCCCATCCCTGGAGCAGTCAGCTCTAACATGGGGTCATCAATACATAGGAGAGGCAGGTTAGCAGGACACGCCCCCTTCCCCCCAAGATCAAGCCATGTCATGAGAGACCAAACCACTTTTTTTTGCCCAGATGAAAGCTTTTGTGATAGGTGCCACCAGGGTCAGCAGGGACACTCCACGGCCAGTGAGAGCCAGAAAGCTGCCCCGGGGGCACAGTTGCTACAGTTCCACGGTCCCTACCATACTCTTGAGGGCACAGTGTGCTC
This sequence comes from Oryctolagus cuniculus, assembly GCF_964237555.1. Taxonomy (NCBI): domain Eukaryota; kingdom Metazoa; phylum Chordata; class Mammalia; order Lagomorpha; family Leporidae; genus Oryctolagus; species Oryctolagus cuniculus. Next base: position 154,440,146 of record NC_091433.1, read on the forward strand.
TCCACACACCCAAAAGTGACCTAAGAGCAGAGAGGAAGGGGATGGAAGTGGGGACAAACACGTTTCCTGCAAAGAGGGGTTACTGTAAACCAAAAGTGAATTTTTCACTAAGAGACTAGAATGTGATTCATTTATGAGTTAGGCTTTCCACTGTCAACAGAGAGGCGACTTCGGGGAAGACTAGATCCATGCTAAAGAAAGGAAGGGTTGGCCGGCGCCGCAGCTCACTAGTCTAATCCTCCACCTTGCGGCACCGGCACACCAGGTTCTAGTCCCGGTCGGGCATTCTGTCCCGGTTGCCCCTCTTCCAGACCAGCTCTCTTCTGTGGCCCGGGAAGGCAGTGGAGGATGGCCCAAGTGCTTGGGCCCTGCACCCCATGGGAGACCAGGAGAAGCACCTGGCTCCTGCCTTCGGATCAGCGCGGTGCGCCAGCTGCGGCGGCCATTGGAGGGAGAACCAACGGCAAAGGAAGACCTTTCTCTCTGTCTCTCTCTCTCACTGTCCACTCTGCCTGTAAAAAAAAAAAAAAAAAAAGGAAGGAAGGGTCCATTTTCTCTGCGTACCTCATATGGGAATCCACTGCGGTCAGACCACATAGGCGGGAGTCAGTATGTTTATGTTTCATCCTCCACTCCGAACAACAGGGCTGGCATGAAAGAGGACCTGGTGGCTTCCCGTGCATTGTGGAGTGGTTGTGATGGAGGACAAGTTCTGCAGCTCCCACACGGGAGACTGCGCAAGGTGAGGTCACCCCAGGGAAGATACGGAAAGAAAAGCAGGATCACCCCGGTCCCGGCTCAAGGTGTCGCCCCTCTGTGAAGCACGTTCCTCACCACACACATTGGATCCTTTGGAGCCGTGGCATGGGTGGGCAGACGATCTACAGTTGTGGGGCTCATACCTGTTTTGTGATTTTGGAGCATGGTTGAGGTAAAGATGAAAAGTGAGCTCCCAAGTGGCCTCGGGAACCCACAATTTTGGGAGTCTTAGATCTTATTATGAAGAACAGCTCCTGACCTGAGGACTATTTTAAATGCAATGCCATTCCTTTAAAAGCTTACCAAAGCTAATAGTGAGTGGCTTATATCTGAATACTACACATTTAACTCTCACGTCTCTAAAAATTCACATAACACAAGCAAAAATTGGATTTTACCAACTCACAGCAGGCTCTGGTGTACACTGTTTAGCTAATCTTCATTATTCACAGACTCAGTATCTGAAAATTTGCCCAAAGTATATCGGTAATCCCCAAATCACAACATTTTCCATGTCACTTGCAAACAGGGACAGAACAGAAGATGTGAGCCACCCAAAGGCCACGTTCCCGGCTGCAGAGCAACAAAGCCTGCCACTGTCTCGCTCGCGTTCCCACTCTCGCGCTGCAAGTATGCGTGCTTCCTGCGATGCATTCAGTGTCCCACCTTTGCTGGTGGTTTGCTGTTCAGGAGGGCCCATGCAGTACTGAGTGCTGTCTAGCACTAGACAACGTCCCTAAGCACAACAAGGCTGTGATGTGACTGACGGAGGACATACAGCGGTATGATAAGCTTTGCTCAGGCTTGAGTTCACAGCACTTGGGCCATCCTGGGCTGCTTTTCCCAGGCCATTAGCAGGGAGTTGGATTAGAAGTGGAGCAGCTGGGACTCGAACTGGGGCCCATAAGGGATGCCAGCATTGCAGGCAGCAGGTTTATCCAGTACACCAGAGTGCTAGGCACCCCCTGCCCCACCACCACCAATATTTTTACTTTTAACCCGGTGAGAAAAATGCACATCTTTCTACCACGAGATTGAAAGAAGCCGAGAGGGGAGGCCAAGGAAAAAAAGAGGTTTTCTGCGCGTGATTTTCTCCTGGGCAGATAGCTCCCAAGGTCAGGTTTAGTAATGAATGCTCAGCAAGGCAAAAATCTGAGAATCTGATGATCTGCAACTTCAAGGAGTCCTACTAAAAATAGGAGTTCTGTCCTCGGAAGTTTCGTAACTCCTTCCTCTGGCTGTGCCCCAGCCTCTCAGTTACAGCAGGACAGAACGAGCAGAGAGCCCGGCACGGCTGGTCCCAGGTAGCACGGCGACCACGGGCAGATCACACCGGGAGCCTCTGGTGTGGACTGAATCCTCTCTAGCCTGGGTTAAGCGCCAGCCCCGCACGTGGGAAACCCTGAGAGTCAGGGCCCAGGGCAGGGTAAGGGTGCTGAGGCCCGCTGCACTTGCCAGCGTGTTTGAACTTGTGCTCGCATGAGATAGAGCCACTGGAACTCTTTACTTGGGAAAGAGGCGGGGGCTGGTCTGAGGGCCCGGGGGTGCTCAGACAACCCAACCACTGAAGCACTTCACAGCTCTCACCTCATCCCCTGCCCCGCCCCGTGTCTTTGCTTCCATTGGTGTTTTCCTCCTCCCAGATGGTTTTTTTCCCTGTCTTAATGGCAGGAAACGGCCAAACACAACTCCCAGATGTATATAATGTATGAGGTGCTTACAGGTTTCTGCTAGTTTATTAGAAATAGTGGCCATGAGGGCTCGCCTGAGGCCGATCGTCCACTTTAAAGTGACCTCCTCGTTGTCCTCTCTTTCCCCAGGCCTCGCTCCTTCTTCTTCTTCTTTTTTTTAAGATTTATTTATTTATTGGAAAGCCAGAGTTGCACAGAGAAGGAAAGGGGGAGAGAGAGAGCCAAAGAGAGAGAAAGGAGAGACAGAGAGAGAGAGAGGTCTTCCATCCGCTGGTTCACTCCCCAGATGGCTGCAACGGCGGGAGCTGTGCTGACCCGAAGCCAGGGGCCAGGAGCTTCTTCTGGGTCTCCCATGCAGGTGCAGGGGTTCAAGGACTTGGGCCATCTTCAACTGCTTTCCCAGGCCATAGCAGAGAGCTGGATTGGAAGTGGAGTAGTATATGGGATGCTGGTGCTTCAGGCCAGGACGTTAACCAGCTACACCACAGCGCCAGCCCCTCGCTCCTTCTTGCTGGCTCTGAGTGGCAGAGTGAGCACGGCTTCCTGTCCACACAGAGGAAGCCCCTGACTCCTGAGCCGGCCCTCGTTCCTGGCTCTCTGGTAGTTATGATTCTCAGTCAGCTGCCCACACCTTCTGCATCTTTCCCTGCTCCAGGTGCCTTTCTTCCCACCCCCCCCCTCATCACCTCCACAAATCCTTCTCCAACACAGCCTCTCCTCTCTGTCCCAGCCATGCTTTCTCTGCCACCCTTTGGGCACTTTCAAAACCAGGACCACTACTGACACTCACGTCCTTGCGTGTGAACTGCCTGTCGCGCCACATCTATCCTAGAACGCAAGATCTGCACAGAGGAGGCCTTTGTCAGCCCCTTCTACTGGCTGACATCAGGGAGCAAACACCTGCCGCAAGTCCCAGGCAGGCCAAGCACCCGGAGGAATGTGCTGGGTGGGCCATCCTCAGGAAGGAAGCAGCCGCAACCCTCTCCTACAGACAGTGCTTCCACACCTCCTCCTCACCTTTCAGCCAGTTTATGGCTGCCGGTTCGAATCCTGGCTGCTCCACTTCCAATCCAGCTCTCCACCTACAGCCTGGGAAAGCAGAGGAAGATGGCCCAAGTGCCTGGGCCCCTGCACCCACGTGGGAGACCTGGAGGAAGCTCCTGGCTCCTGGCTTTGGCCTGACTCCTGGCTGTTGTGGCCATTTGTAGAGTGAACTAGTGGATGGAAGATCTCCCTTTCTCTCTCTGTAACTCTGCCTCTCAAATAAATAAATTCAATCTTGGAAAAAAGTCATCTTGCGTGGGTTTCCAGTTTTGCCTTCTCCTACTCTCTCCTCGCATCTCCTCCCTCCCCTACCCATGCCCCTCCCTTCTGGAGGCCCAGTCTCTCAGGACAATGGTCTGTTCGTGAGCCCAGGGGAGTCTTTGGCCTGTCAGAGCCTCCACAGCAAACCACTGAGAAGACAAGGTATTTTTAACTTAATTTAATGTTTGCAGCATGGGTGTTTGGCCTACAGGTTAAGCTGTCTCCATCTCGTACCAGAACATCTCGTTTCGAATCCTGGTTTGATTCTGATTCCAGCCTCCAGCCAAGGAAGATCCCGGGAGGCAGTGATGTCATTGGTCACCCCTCACGGTGGGAAGCATCGACTGAGTTCAAGCTCCCAGTGTTGGCCTTGGCCCAACCCTGGCCCTTGCGGGCATCTGGGGAGTGAACCAGCTGATGTGAGCTCTCTCGCATCTATTTGTCTCTCTGCCTGCCTGTCAGATAGATGAATAATGATTGTATTTTTGCCAGTGCTGACTGCAACCCAAAACGTAACTTCAACACTTGTCAGGCTGCCAAGTATCTGTCTCTACTTTCACTTTCAGGGACCACTCTCTCCATCAAAGGAGGGGAAGGAAAGATGCTGGCACAGGAAGAAGTTCTGGTCATTCGGGGGAGTGAGCCAGCAGATGAAAGAGCTCTCTCTTTCTAAGTCTGTCTTTCAAACAAATAAACCTTTTTTTTAAAAAAAAGAGCATTTTGATTAATGCAGAAACCCACACACAAAACAAGGACATCCTGTAGGTTTCTATTATATACTAAACTCTACAGCAGACAAAACCCACCTATGGTGAAAGAAATTCGAGCAGTGGATGGATGGGGCCCAGGAGAGGACTGACTGCAGGAGGCAACTTCCTGAGGCAGCGTGAATGTTCTGCATCTGATCAGGTGCGGGGTAGCAGGTATACGCATTTGTCAGAGCCCACCCACCGCATGCCTCATTCCTGCACCTTTCGCTGGAAGCAGGAGCCCATCAAGTAGTGTGGGGAAGAGAGAGAGAGACAGAGAAGCTGCTTTGAGAGACCTAACAAACAATGTGCAGGCTCCTGGCACCTGCAAAATGTTATCCAGACTGCCTGCTGAAGACCGGAGGGGCAGTCAGATGATTGCAAGGAACTGGGGAGTTTAAGGTGTGACACCGATGTGTGACAGTGTGAGCAGATGCCCACCGTTCTAGAAATGCAGACTGCGGCATTTAGGACAGAGCAACAACGTGATGTCTGGGTTATCATAACAAAGGAGGGAGGGAGTAGATAAAAAAAAGGGGGGGGAAGTGTAGGGGGGGAGGGCCCCATTTTTGATACTCCAGAACCCAGGTGACACCAATATGCATATATTTGAAAATTTTCATAATAAAAGATTAATTACCTGAGGTAAGCAAAAAAAGAATGCAAAACTCACAATGTCAAAGCAAAGTCGATGGAAGCCCTCGAGGTCACGTTCTCTTTACTTATGGGACCAGGGACAGTCTCATCCTGCTTGCTTTCTGCCTTGGCTGAAGATTCACTTCCTGCTAAAATTAACACATCTCAAGGCCATAGTGAGAAGTGGATTGTACCCATCACTTTTATTTCATATTTCAATCAACAAAAGCTATGGAGAAATTATCACGCATGGGTACACGGCTGGGCAGGTTCCTAAAAATCCCCTCCTTTCCTTTCTCTGCGGTTCCCACAGGAGCCATGGCTGCCCAAGAGCGTTTTCCTTCTGCCTGGAAAAATCTCGAGCCACCACCAGGGGGCGCGCCCTCCCCGGGTTTGTCCGCGTGGAGTCGGAGCAGTCGGGGTAACTGGGGACCGCGCGGCGTTTGTCATTGTTCAGGCACGTCTCTGATGAGCTCATCCCACCATACCCTTTTCAAGGAATCAATTAGCCAGTGGGAACAGAGCAGGTAAGGCAAATGAGTGACTGGAAGATTACCAGCTCGTCCTGCAGACGCGTTGGGACTTTCCAGGTTGCGTTGAAGCTGGGCTTTAGGGTGTGGGCCCTTATCTGTGCAGGAAGGGCAAGAGCAGCGCTGGCCTGGGTGCATGGGGGCTTTGTTGGGGACAGACAGAGGCCTCTATCTGGCTCTGACCTTTAGAAGCCACATTGGTGGGAGAGACCTCTTGTAGGAAAGGACCACTCGCTCGGACCTGCTTGTGCTCCCTAGGCCCCAGGAACTGACTCCCAGCACATCCCTGGGCCTTGGGGTCCCTTCTGGCCAGCTCCTGCTGCGGAACCAATGCCTCTGGGGAAGCCAGGGCCTGCGGGAGAGGACTCCCAACCGCAGATCTGATCCTAGTAGCTCCTGCCCCAGAAGACCCTTCTCCTGGAGGGCTACCCGCGGCTATGAGGGAGGGAACAGAATCTCTAGGAGGCCTGCACCCTCGGCCCCTCCTGACTGCTCTGCCCTGTGCTCCCTGCGTGGCGCCTGCTGCCTCTGCCCAGGACCCCACCCCTGCCCCCTCCCATGCTCCCAGGGGTTCCTGCTGCATCCTGAGCTTTGTCTTCAGAGCTTTTTGCCACAACTCCTAGCCCTGTGTTCTGACATCCCCACACAGAAGCATCTCGGTGGAACCCTTAAGACTGATATCCTTCACACGCCCATCACACCCCTGAGAGGTCCCCCAGGAGAGTGGCACGGGAGGGGCTGGCCCTGGGGCGCAGTGGGTTAAGCTGCACCTGTGATGCTGGCAGGCCGGTTTGAGTCCCCTGTGCTCCGCTTCTGAGCCAACTCCCTGCCAGGAAAGCAGCAGATTGGACCTCTTCCACCCACGCAGGGGACCCTGATGGAGTTCTGAGCTCCTGGCTTTGGCCTGGCCCAGCCCTGGCCATCCAGCCCACATGGAAAGTGAACCACCTGATGGAAAATCCCCCCCATCTCTTAAATAAGTAAAATCTTAAGGAAAAAGAGAGAGTGGCACTGGGGTGGAGAAAGTATTGGGAAACATGGAACCTTCCAGAATCCCCTCCCATCATACCTGGAAGGTAGCTGCCTTCTCTCCCGGGTGGAAAACTACCCGTAGCCTGGGACCTGGGAGTTGCCAAGCCAGTGAGAGGCAGGGAAGAGGGCCGAGGAAAAAGTGGAGCGCAACATAAATAAGGAGCACCTTGCTCAGAGCCCAGGTACAGATGGCCCCTGCGACTGCCAATCCCTCCCCGCCTCAGGCCTCCCAGCGCCGCTATCACCGAGGGGACTGCGTGGAACTGCATTCTGCCTACCCTCCCTTGCACACCAGTATTCACCGACATAGCGCCAGGCCCGGGGCTGGGCCTTCCGGTGCCGCGGCCCGGCGGAGGCGGAGAAAAAGAGCGGGAGCGTCTATCTGAGCGGCTGCTCATTCTGAGGGGGCTCCGGGCTCTCCAGGAACAAGAACCCGGCCCTTCCGCGGTGGAGAGGCAGAGGAGCGAAGTTTAGGGACGGTTTCTGGAGGGCCCGGTGTTTGATCTGGCCAGCCTTGCCAGGCCGCGTGAAGAAGCGGTCGCCATCTTGCGAACGTGGGCAGAAGTAATAAATCCAAGGAAGCAGACTCCAGGGCTGGGGCGGGGGCCAGGGGAGGCGCGCAGGGGTTAGGCTCGCTGGGAGGTGGTCAGAGAAGCCTCACTGGGCGGGCTTGTCTGGGGCAAGGGAACAGCAGGGCCGCACACACCGGAAGTGGGGAGCAGCAGGGGGCGGGTGTGGCGGGAGCAGGGGCGAGGGAAGCAGGAGATGACGTCAGACTGCAGCGGGTCTTCCCGCAGCTCCGGGCACGTGGCCTGGTACCGCGAGAGGCCGGCTCACGGTCCGAGGGAGTGCTGGGGGCGTCTGCCAGTTTCTGTGGTGTCAGCCCCGTCCCACTACCGCCTCTTCCCGGCCTTCTCCGTGAACGCAGGGCGGGACTTGATCTGAGTTGTTTCCGGGGAGTGAACCAGCAAGTGGAAGACCTCTCTCTGTCTCTCCCTCTCCCTCCCTCTCTCTCTCTGACCATGCTTGTAGCTCAGTGAACCTGGGGCATGTTGTGCGAGTTTGTTGTCACTTGACAAATCAGCTCATTGATGAAAAGTCTGACCCCACCAGCGAGCCTGCTCCGATCTCTCCCCCCACCCCCCACCCCGCAGTCCAAAGTGTCTTTATCCAGAGGAGGAATCAATGCTTTGGGGAAACAACCTCTGTGGAATGCGCCCCTCTTCATCGAGGAGGCGGCTGCCTGGGTGCCCGTGTGGCGAGTCTTCAGGCTGTGCAAGCCAGGCTTGTGTGCTTGTGGCCGGAGGTTGGACTCCCGGGAGAAGTGACCTGCACATCAGCTGTGATCCACTCTCCCTGAAAAGGACCACACACAGCCCTTCTCTCCAGACCTAGCTCTCAATTCCAGGAAGGAGGAGAGCCGGGGAGTGCTGGACAGAACAGGAGGGGGATAGGAGGACGGACAGCACGGAAACCAAAAATAAATGTCCAGTTTCCATGCTGGGATTCTGAAGACAGTTTCTGTCCATTTCCACCAGAGTGAAACTCTATCTGAAAGGAGTGTGTACACAAGTGTACAAAAAGATGTGTGTCTTTGCACATGTATCAGTTTTTAAGAATATGAACTTAGTAGTAATAATTCTCAATTATTAGATGCCTAAAGGGCACCAAGAGCTTGATATTCTGGTTGAAATTTTGCAATGTACCAGTGAAGAATATAATTATGGAAATTGATTAATAAGTCATTTACAAGCTGGTCACAGAATGACATGTAACTCCCTGATTCATTGTACCTTTGGAGAGATTTGATGATTTTTATAGCTTATTTATTTACAAAATAAATTCTACAAATGTATGCCACTTATAGCTCTTATGAGATTAATGTCTGTAATTCACACTAAGCTGTGCATGATGAACAAGCTTAATAAAAATACAAATGAATTTCTGCATTTACACATTTGTAATGGATGTTACTATTACTAGTGGACAGCTCTACACCAACTGGGTCTACTCAGAGAAAATGCTCATTTGAATAACTGCTGGATCATAATGAATAAATTTGTTTTTCTTTTGAGAGACAACAACAGAAAGATCTCTCATCCACTGATTCACTCTCCAAATGCTCACAACAACTGGGACTGAGCTGGTCTGAATCTGAGAGCCAGAAACTCCACCCAGTTCTCCCACATGGCAGGGACCCAACTATTTGAGCCATCTGCTGCCTCCCATGGTCTGCATTAGCAGGAAGCTGGGATCATGAGCCAGAGCTGGGAATTAAACCCATGTACTCTAATGTAGGTAAACAATAATAATAATGTCAGTTAGAAGTATGGTTTTTATGGGGCTGGCGCCGTGCCATAGTGGGTGAAACTGCTGCCTGCAGTGCTCTGGCATCCCATATGGACGCTGGTTCAAGTCCCAGCTGATCTACTTAGAATCCAGCTCTCTGCTATGGCCTGGGAAAACAGTAGAGGATGGCCCGAGTCCTTCAGCCCCTCACCCATGGGGGAGACCCAGAAGAAGCTCTGGCTCCTGGCTTCAGATCATCCCAGCTCTGACCACTGTGGCCGTGTGGGGAGTGAACCAGCAGATGGAAGACCTCTCTCTCTCTCACTGCCTCTCTGTAATTCCACCTTTCAAATAATAAATACATTCTTTTTTAAAAAATTTGGTTTTGTGTTCTTTGGTAATCTGTCCCTAAGTTTCCCTTTAGAATACCAAAGCCAGGGCTGGATTTGTGGTATAGCAGGTAAAGCCGCATCATGCAACAACGGTATACCATATGGGTGCTAGTTCATGTCCCTCATGGCTACTCCACTTCCAATTCAGCTCCCTGATAATGGCCTGGGAAAGCAGTGGAGGATGACCAAGTGTTTGGGTTCCTGTACCCACATGGGAGACTTGGAAGAAGCTCTTGGCTCCTGGCTTCTGCCTGGCCCAGTGCTAGCCATTGCAACCATCTGGGGGCACGTGCGAACCAGTGAATAGAAGATCTCTTTCTCTCTCAACTCTTTTTTTTTTTTTTTTTTTTTTTTTTGGACAGGCAGAGTGGACAGTGAGAGAGAGAGACAGAGAGAAAGGTCTTCCTTTTGCCGTTGGTTCACCCTCCAATGGCCGCTGCAGGCGGCGCACTGCAGCCGGCACACCACGCTGATCCGAAGGCAGGAACCAGGTGCTTCTCCTGGTCTCCCATGGGGTGCAGGGCCCAAGGACTTGGGCCATCCTCCACTGCACTCCCTGGCCACAGCAGAGAGCTGGCCTGGAAGAGGGACAACCGGGACAGAATCCGGCGCCCCGACCGGGACTAGAACCCGGTGTGCCGGCGCCGCTATGCGGAGGATTAGCCCAGTGAGCCACGGCATCAGCCGCAACTCTTTCAGATTAAATAAATACATCTTAAAGAACATAAAAGCCTTCACTGCTATGTTGGCAATAAGAGAAGTCAAGAGACTTGCCCAGGGTCTCACTTTGTCAACCTCTGGCTGCACAAAGAACCACAAGAGCCAGCACTGGCTCTGCCTTCCGTGTGGGCCAGCTGCAACCAGGGCTTCTGGCTGTTCAGGAGAAAATCCATACACCAACATTGTGCACATGCCTGCGTTTGTGTGCACAGCAAAAGGTTGTCCAACAATGAAAAATCCAAAAAAGGAGCTAGACAAGAGCGTGCGGCGGTCAAGGCGGTCATCAGGCACACACATCACTGCCTGCATCCCAAGCAACAGTGACACCTCTGCCGCTGTTCGGCCCTGTTACCCTGGCAACGGCCACCTCCAAACAGCCCTCTCCCCGGGGCCCTCTGAGAGCAGCTGGGCAAAGGGCAGGGGCGGGAGGTTTGACCGCCTTTCCCAAGCTGAAGGGAAAGCGGTGGGGATTTCTCTAGGGAGAAGGCGAGGCGCCAGAGGGCCCTGCAAGGACTGCTGATGTGAGTGAGTCTCGTGCCTCCTACTCCTCCAGGGCGTCCTCCGGAGGGAGGCTGAGCCCCCACCCCCATACTCCACCCTTCACAGTTCCTACCCACAGGACGGGAATTCAAGTGGCATTGTGGATTGGATGGGCTGGAGTAACGTGATTGTCAGGGGCTGGTAACATGTGTACCCTCATCTATTTCATCACGGAGGAAACAGACGCAGAGGTCAGAAGAGAGGCATTGTCACCCCAGAGCCCAGCCCCAGGGCGCCCGGCCAGCCTGTGTCCCTGTGATCCTCTTGGTCTCCCTGCTCTGCCTGGGCCAGGCTCCATAGGAGACACTGCTGCTTTATATGGCCCTCCTTGGCACAGGATGAAATCAGGTGGTCCCCATTCTTCCTGTTCCGCTCGGCCAAATCCATCCCAACACATTTCCTGAGCACTAAGCCAGCTCACCAATTATCTGCTCCAATTAAGGAGCGCGATGTGGTTAATTCAGACACTCCAGAGGACTGACCAAGGCGAACGGTGAAGTTGGCAGGGCTGGCGCAAGTCCTCCGGTGGCCCAGTGCATGCTGTTGGCCCTGGCACTCCTTCCCTGCCCCCAGATGGCCAGCTCCCTCTTCCCCCACCCTTTCCTCTCTGAGTCCCTGGAGTTCCAGAGCTCTGTCTTGGCCCTGCCTCCACGCCCGCAGACACCGAGCTCTGGCTCCATCTATGTTGTGTGGGATTGTTAACTCTCACAGAGAATGAGCTCCCAAGTAGACACTGTATATGAAGCATCTTCTGCATTTGTGCCAAGGCCAGGCTGCCCCAGATGGAGGTAGAAATTGTGGCTGTTTTGCTTTGAAGCACAGACCCCAACACTAGGCTCCCTATAGTCAGTGCTTTCTGCACCTGAGCACTAAGGCAGTTAGAACGAAAGGCACTGAGAAGACCAATGACCCTTCCCTGCTCGGTTTATAGAGCAATTATGATGACCCTGAAATGAAATTTATAAATAATATAATCTACTTCTATAGTCTGAACATGACTTGGCTCCCGAACTCATGCAGTCCTAGAATGATTGTACTAACAGGATAGAGGCTTGATCCAATTGTGACAGATTGATCCAATTATGGTGGCTAAGAGGTGGAGCCTGCTGGGAGGTCCTTTGGTCAGAGGCCCATGCCCCCAGAAGGAAATTCTCATCAAAAGCTGCTTATAGAAGCCTCGCATCTCTCTCTCTCTCTCTGCTTCCTGACTTGCCGTGGGATCCTTCCTTCACTATCTTATGGCCTCACCAGAGAGCCAAACCGATGGAGCCTGCCTGATGTTGACCAGGGAACCTCCAAAATCATAAACCAAAATTAACTTCTTTTCTTCATAAACAGCCTGTGGGAGGTACTTGTTATAGTAACAAAAATATGACTAATACATCTACCTACCCATTCCTTCTTAAAGATAGGGTTAGTATAATGCCTTGCCTGGAAAGATACAAAGAAAAAATAAAAGGAAGGTAATTTAAAATAAAGTAACATGTATTTCAATATGAAAGTACTTGGGCCCAACTCATTAGGAGGTACGATGAAGGAGTCAAATGCTTTGTCTATTCTCACATTCAGCACGAATGGGGTAACTGTAACCATAGATTAATACAGATGTGCTGTATTAGATAAAATTAGTGTTGCCAATGTCACTTTACATTTGCAAATGGTAAGCAAATCCTATGAAAGTTTCAAAAGCAAATACAAGATTTCTTTGTCTTACATGGCAACTGAATTGAAAAATTAGGTATGTCTAAATCCATGCAAAAAAAATATGTTGTGTTTAAATAAAAACAGGGTTCAAAACACAGGTTCAAAGCACAGGTAACTGTAAACATTTTGCTTTTTAAAATTGTTTTATTTAAAATCTACGTGAACCTCTGTGACAGGATATACAAGGTTCTCATCTACCAAATATAAATAGTGCTCCCATTGATTGGGACAACAACGAAAATTGCAACCCTCACCAAATTTCCCAGATGCCTTCAATATTATGCTCTTAACCCCATGGAAAACCATTCTATTTGCTATTATCTATGACTACTATTAACAGAGTCCTCAAGTATCAATAGCTGAAACAAGATAGAAGTCTGTTTTTCTTGCAAATTAAATAAATTTGGAAGCAGGCAGTCTTGGGCTGGTTTGTCTAAACTGCCTATCCTTTTTGTCCTGGCAACCTCACCACTGATTTTCATCATCAAGTTCATGGTCACAGACTGGTTGCTGAAGCATTATGTCTGTGATCTAGATAGGAAGGAGGAAAAAGAAAAAAAAGAGGAAGGAGGGAAGAGCAAAGCAACTTGGCAGATTGGCAGATTAAAAAGCCTCCTTCAGGAGTATTCCTGGAAGTTCCGCCCAACAGCTCTCTTTGTACCTCATTGACTACTTTGTCCTCAGTGTAAGCTGGGAAATGGAACATATTCAGTGCACGCTGTCTCTAATAATATTGCGTTATGCAGTGAAGAATATGAATGGAGGGATATTGAGTAGGCAGTTAGCCACCTCTACTGAATTGTTTTACCCAGTGCTGGTGCCCAGGGAACCTGCTGCAGCCCCAAGTGTGGATACAACACACAGATCTTAAGACAGGAAGGCAATCTTTTTTTTTTTTTTTAATTTATTTATTTGAAAGTTAGAGTTATACAGAGAGAGGAGAGGCAGAAAGAGAGGTCTTCTAACCAATCAATGGTTCACTCCCCAATTGGCTGCAATGACCGGAGCTATGCCGATCCGGAACCAGGAGCTTCTTCTGGGTCCCCCACATGGGTGCAGGGGCCCAAGGACCTGGGCCATCTTCTACTGCTTTCCCAGACCACAGCAGAGAGATGGATTGGAGGTGGAATAGCTGGGTCTCAAACCGGCTCCCATATGGGATGCCAGTGCTTCAGGCCAGGGCGTTAACCCACTGTGCCACAGCGCAGGCCCCAGGAAGGTAATCTTTTCAATTACCTGGCTCAGGGTCTCAAGCTTACGTGGGCTTCGATTTGGGGGCTGCTGTTTAATACAAAGGAGCAGAGGGAAGCCTCATCACATGATCTCCTCTACCTACATCCTGAAACTAAACAAATCTGGAGGAAGCAGACTCATCTGAGGATAAGGGACTCAAACCCCAAAACTGACGTAAATCTAGAGTGGTAAGTCAAGATGACAGTGGTTTAGCTTCCTACATTTGATAGTCATTCAAATGACTACAAGTGTGTGTGTTTTCCAGTGTTTGTGCCAATCCCGCTAGACTTCTCCTAGGGGAATTCTGATCAGTTTCACAAACACTTACTGCATCTACTGTGTTTCTTATGTTGGGTGCCAGGGATGCAAGATGAAACCAACAAGGTCTTTCCCCTGGAGCTTATGGTCTGGGCATAAGGGGAGAGCTGGGCCACTATACCCTAAAGAGGCCAATGCTATGGGAGGGATATGCTGGGTATGAGAGCCAGCACAGAGCTGTACCGAGTTTGTACTCCAAAAAGAGTTGTATTGTGCTGTGCAGTTCTTCTTGGTGGTGCTTGGAGAGGAGTCTGTTCTCTTGGGGCTGAGGTTTCTTGGGCTGAGGAGTTACTTATTTTCCCTTCCATTTCCTTCAGTCAACTGTACCCCAGAAAACATTCCTGAAGTATGCTTGTTTTATTTTCCACCTTGCAGAAATTGTTCTTGGGCTGAAGCCATGCCAATTCTTGGAACTGGGAAATATCCAGAGATATGCAAAATAATTTAAAAAAACTCTGTACTTGGAAATTTCTAATTCTTTCTTTGCTTCAAAACTCTCTCCAGAGGACAACTTGGCAGCACTTTTCAAAGTTTCAAAGTTCATCCCTTTTTACCTAGCAATTTCTCTTTTAAGAATTTATATCAAGACAATAACTAAGGTTATACTGAACAATACAAAACCAAGAATGTTGGTGAGTGCTTGATTTATACTAATAAGACATTGGAAACCAGCCAGATGTGGTTGTTTCCAACTTATTCTAACCAGTAATAGTAGGTTAAGGAATAAAGATGGTACATTCCATATGACACACAGCATTCACTTGAAGTGATCCCTTTAGCAACTGTTTATTGATTATCTGCTATGTGCCAAGCATTTTTGTAAATAGAAGGATATATTACTGAATAAAACAATGTGGTACTCACATTCTAGTTGTGTGCCATAGAAGTGAGATCAATGCTACTTTAACGCTAGCAATTTTATTTAAGGAAGATGAATCCAGAAAAACTGGGGAACTTAGGAACATCCAGGCAGCCAGACCTGGATTATAATTACCACTGGCAATCAGCAGTATTTCCCTTCTTGCCTGCCTGCCTTCCTTCCTTCCTCTCTCTCTCTTTCTCTCTCTCTCTCTCTTTCTCTTTCTTTCTCTTTAATTTTTCCATTTATTTGAAAGGCAAAATTATGGAGAGAGGGAGAGTCAGAAAGAGAGAGAGGGAGAGTCAGAAAGAGAGAGAGAGAGAGAGAGAGAGAGATTTTCCATCCGCTGGTTCACTCCCCAGATGGCTGCAACGGCCAGGGCTGGGCCACGCTGAAGTCAGGATCGAGGAGCTTCTTCCGAGTCTCTCATGTGGAACAACCGGGACTCAAACTGGTGCCCGTATGGGATGCTGGTGCTGCAAGTGGTGGCTCTACCCACTATGACACAACTCCCGCCCCAACCCAACTCTTAAACTTATTTATTAACACAATAAATTTCATGTAAAATAATTCAATTTTGGTTTTTGGTGACTTGATATAATGGCCTTAAAAATATCTGCAAAATAAGCTGATTTGTGAACCACTGTTTTCGTTATGGCTATTAATAACTCCCTGTGCATTCAGAATTGTGTCATATGAGATAGAATTCATTCTAATTGGCTTAAATAAAAAGAATTAATTACAGGGTATTAAATGACTTAAAACTCTGAGCAAAACTGAAGAAAATGAGAGAAATTTCTGGAAGAACTTTGAGGACCACAGCTCCAAAGTCGGCCATCAGATGCACTATTTCCCCTTTCTTTCTGTGTCCATAAAAAAAAAAATCAGGCAAAGGAAGAGAGAAAGCCAGTGCTATTGGTATGATCACAATAGTGTAAACGAGTAGAGTCAGGAATTGTATCTGACCTGAAGGATATGAATAGGAAAGAAAGAAGAACATTGATACTTGTATTTATCTACATATGCATTCATTTGTTTTTCTGTAAGGGCAAGAGAGATAGGAAACTTAATAGCTTTATTTCCTATCTTGTCTACTGACTTTCCTACTTATGTATTTACAAAAGTGGTAATCTTACTTTTACCTCTTATGCTCAGTGTTAAAATTCAAATAATACAGAATTACATAAAATACATTCCTGTCAGCTAACCTCACACCCCAGAGATAACTTTTCCTACTAATTTGTTGCAGAATTCTTAGGAGGTCTCAATGTGTGAACACACATATGAGTGTATTTGTTGACTTTGTTCTAAGCAAATAAGTAAGTGCTATACATTCTGAGGTATAAACTCTTTTTGCACTTAACAATAGATCATGCTGGTCAGCATTGTTTTATAGCAGGTTAAGCTGCCATCTGCAATGCCGGAATCCCATATGGATGCTGGTTCTGGTCCTGGCTGCTCCACTTCTGATCCAGCTCCCTGCTAATGCAGCTGGGAAAGTAGTAGAGATGGCCCAAGTCCTTGGGCCCCTGCACCCATGTGGGAGACCTGGAAGAAGCTTCTGGCTTAGGCCTGGCCCAGCCCCGGACATTGGGGCCATTTGGGGAGTGAACCAGTAGATGGAAGATCTATTTCTCTGTCTCTCTCCCTCTTTCTCTGTAACTCTGCCTTTCAAATAAATAAAATAAATATTTTAAAAAGTCAATATTTTGGGGCTGGTGCTGTGGCATAGAGGGTAAAACGCCACTTGCAGTACTGGCATCCCATATGGGTGCCAGTTTGAGTCCTGGCTGCCCCACTTCAGCTCCAGCTCCCTGCTATGGCCTGGGAAAGTAGTAGAAGATGGTCCAAGTGATTGGGTCCCTGTGCCCTCATGGGAGACCTGGAGGAAGCTCCTGACTCCTACCTTTGGATCGGCACAGCTCTGGCCATTGCAGCCATTTGGGGAGTGAACCAGTGGGTGGAAGACCTCTCTTCCTGTCTCTACCTCTGCCTCTCTGTAACCACTGTTCAAATAAATAAATAAATAAATCTTTAACAAAAAGAAATAAATATTTTAAATATCCCAACAATTAAGTATTTTTTTTTTTACAGGCAGAGTGGACAGTGAGAGAGAGAGACAGAGAGAAAGGTCTTCCTTTGCCGTTGGTTCACCCTCCGATGGCCTCCGCGGCCGGCGCGCTGCGGCCGGCGCACCGCGCTGATCCGATGGCAGGAGCCAGGAGCCAGGTGCTTTTCCTGGTCTCCCATGGGGTGCAGGGCCCAAGCACCTGGGCCATCCTCCACTGCACTCCCTGGCCACAGCAGAGGGCTGGCCTGGAAGAGGGGCAACCGGGACAGAATCCGGCACCCCGACCGGGACTAGAACCCGGTGTGCCGGCGCCGCTAGGCGGAGGATTAACCTAGTGAGCTGCGGCGCCGGCCAACAATTAAGTATTTCATTATAATCACTGGACTTAGAGAATACTAGGGTTATTTCCAAACTTTTTATATTCTATACTATATTGCAATCAATTTTTTTAAAGATTTATTTATTTATTTGGAAGGCAGAGTTACAGAGAGGCAGAGGGAGAGAGAGAGGGAGAGAGTCATTTGTTGGTTCACTTCCCAAATGGTTGTAGTGGCTGGAGCTGCACCAATCCGAAGCCAGGAGCCAGGAGCCTCCTCCAGGTCTCCCATGAGGGTGCAGGGGCCCAAGGGCTTGAGCTCTCTTCTACTGCTTTCCCAGAGAGCTGGATCAGAAGTGGAGCAGCCGCGACTCGAACCGGCGCCCATATGGGATGCTGGCACTGAAGATGGTGGCTTTACCTGCTATACCACAGCACTGGCCCCTGCAATCAGTTTTTAAAATCCTTAACCTGAGATGCATGTTCTGGCACAGAGAGTTAAGCTACTCTTGGGTGATGCCTGCATCCTGTATGAAAGTGCCTGGTTTGAGTCCCAGCTCCTCAACATTTCCAATCCAGCTTCATTCTAATGTGCCTGGGAGGCAGCAGGTGATGGCCCAATGATTGGGTTCCTGCCACCCATGTGGGAGACCCAGATGGAGTTCCTGGCTTCTGGCTTCTGCCTGGCCTAACCCTGGCTATTGTGGGCATTTGGGGAGTAAACTAGCCAATGGAAAATTCTCTCTTTCTGTCTCTCCCTCCCTCCCTGTCACTCTTTTAAACAAATCATTTGAAAATAAATAAAATATTTATTCTATTTTTGGGTGGAGTTTCTTGAAATAGAATTTCTGGGTTAAATGGGAACCCTAAAAAATTGCATTGACAACCCTCCATAAAGGTTGTACCAGTGTATACACCTACTAACACCAAGCCAACATCAAGTTACATCACCCTTGTAAACCTCTGTCTATTTTATAGATGAAAAAGACACTGTCTTCTGGAGACTGACCTGTAGCATTTTTGTAGTGTTTTTCTGGTTTGGTATTAGAGTTTTATAGCTTTGAAAATAAACCAAGACACTGTCCTTCCCTCCCCTCCTAGTCTTTGGAGCAATTGCCATAAGAAACTACCTGCTTCTAGAAAGACTATTAAACCATTGAAGTAGTATTTTTGTTAAAAATGGAGATAAGTGTGTATTTGGCAAACTTTTCCATTTTTCTAAGGTAAGTTATATATTTGTATTTTTTCCATTAAATTATTTATTTTATCTAAATGTTCAGAGCTATCACCTTAAAACATATAATATTCTTCTAAGAATAAAATTTGTTGTACCAATCATTACACCACTTTCCTGCTTCTATCATTGTGTATTTGTAGTCTCTTTTATTTTCATAATCATACTTGTGAGAAGTTTCCTTATTTCATTGTCTTTCAAACTAATAATTCATAGGTTTATGTATTAAGCCTATTTTCATTTCTAAGAAATTATAGTCTACTGTTATCCTTTTATTAATTTTTAATTTCAGCTTCATACTAGTTCTTTCCACCCTCTTTCATTTATTTCAGCACTTCAAGTTTATTTTGTTTTAAATGGTTATTTATTTGAAAGGCAGAGTGACAGACAGAGGGAGAGACATAGAAAAAGAGATCTTCCATCCACTGGTTTATTCTCAAATGGCCACAGTAGCTGGGCTGGGCCAGGCTGAAGCCAGGAGCCAGAAACTCCATCTGGGTCTCCCACATGGGTGGCCAGAATCCAAGGATTTGAGCCATCGTCTGCTGCCTTTCCAGGTGGATTAGTAGGGAGCTGGATCAGAAGCAAATTAGCTAGGATTTGAACTGGTGTTCTAAGAGGTGGCTTAACCCACTGCGTCATAGCACTTACCCTCATATCATATTTATTACAAAAGCTTAATCTTTATGAATTCCCCCCAGAATACATATTTTGCTATGAATTTTCATTTGTTAATGTCTAGATTATAATTTATAATTTCAGATTATATTTCCTTTGTGTCTTAAATTTGTATGACTAGTTCCATGTTATTTAATTTGATGGTAGGGAAAGTCGCCTTATTAATTTCTTGGTCACAGAATGTGATAGTATTTACCTTTTCAAACGTCTACTTGAAAGGGATAGGGGAATTATTGCTATATTCTTAGAATTGTATCTATGAACTACATGAAACATCTTCTCTTTGTTCTAATAAAAAGTGTAAACAAAAAGAAAAAAATAATTCCAGTGGGAGCTAATGATGAAAAAGATGTCTACTTAGCAGAATATGTATTTTTGTTGAATACAAAGTGCTACATCTATTAATTCAAGCTTACTAAGTATACATACAAACTTTATCTTAATTATTTTGTTCTATGTATCCTGTAAATTTGGGAGACTTATTAAAGTTACCATTCTAATTGTGATTTTGTCAAACTCTTTGTAACCAGTCTTGCTTTACCTATTTTGCCCACAAATATTCAGGGCTATCAGACCATTTTCCTGGTAGACTGTACTTTTGTCAAAATAAAGTATCTTTCCTTATTATAACTTTTTGCCTTAGAATCTATCTTGTGTGATATTAATTTTACCACTTTAAAAATATTTATTTATTTATTGGGGAGGCAGAGAGACAAATATATAGAGAGAACTCCCACTTCTGGTACACTCCCCAAGTGCCTGCAACACCTGGAGCCAAAGCCAGCAGCTGGGAACTTAATCCAGCCACGTGGAGGAACATCTAAACCAGGAAGTATGGGGTGGGTGGCCTGAAGGCCATGCACCCTGGAGGCGCAGGGCTGCAGCAAGCCCTATACTGGCAAGAGGCCAAGGACAGGAAAGGGCAGGCACACCATGTCCCAGGCTTTTAATCCACTTTCAAAGGGGAGTGGTTAATTAACCTGATTGGCCAGGTAGAGGCATGAGGTGACACAGGGGTGTGGTGAAGGCGTGGTCTTCCAGCTCACCAACCTAATCAATTTTAACTTGTATGCCTGCCTACATCATTCCTGCTTTTTACTTGTTAAATATTATGATTAGCGGTGAATTACGGCTGTGAATATAGAGTGGATTAAAATTATGTCTTTTGCAGGGCCAGTGTTGTGGTGGGTGTATCAGGTAAAGCTGCTGCCCACAATGCTGGCATCTCATATGGGCGCTGGTTTGAGTCCTGGCTACTCCACTTCCAATCCAGGTCCCTGCTACATATCAGAGGATGGCCCAAGTACTTGGGCCCCAGCACCCATGTGGGAGACCTAGATGAAACTCCTGGATCCTTGCTTCAGCTGGTCCAGTCCTGGTCTTTGTAGTCATTTGGGGAGTGACCCAATGAATGAAAGATCTCTCCACCTTTAAAACAAAATGAAAATTAAGTTTTAAAAAAATTATCTTTAGGAGAGAAGTCTAACCTTTTTTTTTTTTTTCTGGAAACAAACGCAAATAATGGTTCTTCAAGTGAACTGAAGCTGACCATACATTTCTTGGGTAAAATTTGTCTAGAGGAAGGGCAAGATAGTATTTATACAGAATTAATTTACAATGAGATAACTCTGGATAACCAGTTGGAACCAATCTCTCCAGTCCACACTTGGGTCTGTCCAGCCCGGTGCTAACTTCTACAGCAGAGTCAAGTGAAGGAGGAAGGACAATGGTGCAGAGCCTCCCGCTGGTTGGAAAGACAAGATGTGCTTGCAAGGCCTCCCACCCAAGAGCAAACACAGCAACTCTGCCCAGCTTTGGAACAAGCACCTCCTCAGGCAGACAAATTACAAACTGGCACCCCGTCAGGGCAACAAATGAGGAAAAGCATTCTCCAGATTGCCTAAGAAGGAGGTACCTTGGCGAGGCCGATTTCAGCTCCCCGTAATGCCCCTGTAGTGTGACTTTGCTCAGAGCACACACACCTGTGCTTATGGGCTGATACTCATGTGGTTTAGACTGTGACTCTTGGGAAAAAGAGGTTTTACAAATTTCTTATATTATCATCTTTTCAAGCTGAGTAAGGGTTCTCAGTCTAAGAGGGAAGTTCCCTGGCTTTTGGAACAGGCTGCATTATTCACATTAGGGCTCTGTCCAGAGATTCCTGCCGTGCCAGCAACAAGAAGCCCAGACAGCGGGAGGGTTAAATGTTTTAAAATTCTCTTCCACTAAAGGCTCGCTCTGGTTGCCTAGTGACTGCTGCATTGCTTCCTGCTGTCACTCACCTTGTCTCCAGACTTATCCTCCCGTCTCCTAAGGAAGGTTATGATTGGCCAAAGGTGACATCACAGCCTATGAAGGAATGGCATCTCTTTGTCAAGACAGCACCAGTAAGGGGACTCAAGAGTTGGTAGCAAAGTGTTTTGATTCCTTTTTTTTTAATGTGGAGATAACAAATTAGATGAAATATTTTCTCCATTTCTCATAGAGCCAATGTTGCAGGTGTTGGTAGTGGATTTTTTATCCATAAAAATATTCCTTGACGGCATACGGATTATCTCCATGTACATTTAATCAATGCAAGCCCAGCCAAAGCCTTTCGCTGCCGGTGCTGAGCACTTGGTCAGCACTTGAGAAGCTGAATAGATTACAGGCAGAAAATGACTGCCCAGAAGCTCATTATCACAGCCATTTCTTGCAGAGTGGAATTTCACACAAGGCAGGTTCCTCTTGGTGCTTATCTGAGAAGTACCTAAAGTGGCTCCAAAGCATCAATTTCAAGGACAGCCTAGACCTCAGGGTACATGCATGAGGCATCAAAAGAGTAAAAGAAAAAAAATTGATTAAACTTGAAAGGATATTTTCCTTTAAAATTAAACAGTTGTAGAAATCCCATGCATTTTAGATAAGAGGCATAAGCTCTTTGATTACTTTTGAAATTTACAACATGCATGTTTGCCTTGCTTTGAAAATCAAGCCTAATAGTCTTTATTTTCTTTTTAATAAACAAACAGTATTTCTTTTCTTTCTTACACTATGTGCTGTTGATTAGTTCATCCATTGAAGACATTAGTTTTTGGATTGCAGTGTCAGTTGCAGATTCATTATGCCGGGCTGCTACATTAAATCATCTGTTAAATGCTTTCTTTTCTTGGTATATATTCAGTATACAGCATAGTCACAGCTGGTATGATTGGATAATTGTTTCCAATTAATGCTCTATTTCAAAAGCTTCAACTCCATATAAAGCTTATGGTTGAGCTGTGACAAAGGCAAACCCCCCTGGGAAAGAGAAGAGAGAATGAGAATTTCTTTCTGTAATTCTCCTGGAAAGCAATTACACAGAGAGAGAACTAATAAATTATATATGGCTCTGCTTTTACCTCCACTGATAAAGAACCTGTAGCACGTCAGCTGGAGTGTCTACTACACTGCAGGCTCTAACCAAAGCCGGCTGTAAGAATTGAAGCATCATAATTTCTCATTTGAACAACCAACGTGTTTCTTCAAGGGAATTGAAGCTGACCTCACATTTCCTGGGGGAAATTTGTCTAAAAGAAGAGAGAGTATGTAGACAGAAGTAATTTATAAGGAAACACTCATCCTGAGAATGATCTTCACATACTTTCATTTAGGGAGAAAAAAAGCAATTTTCAAATGTCATATAATTTCTTTTAAAAATTCAGCTTGCTGTGCAGAGTGGGTAGAAATTCTTTTAAAATCTGCATATGATACGAGGGGAAGTTCTGCTGACGTGGGGTTTGCTCATTTGACGAGAAAGATGTGGAACCCTGGAGCCCTTAAAGTGCCTGGTTATGGTTACTTGAAGCGTCAGTGAGTGTGTGAGCTAAGTAATGGTGTTGTAAAACTGACAATAGTACAATTTGGTCAAGAATCAATTTTGTATTTACTTTTACTCTTCCTGTTAAGAAATTCAGTCCTTTAGGCAAGACCTTAAGAGAATGCTCAGATTAATGAAATCTGTCAGGCTAATTATAAAACGATTCTTCTCTATGCCTTTAATGCCTAAAAAGCTTGGGTGGTTTAGTTCCAATTATGTGTAAAAGTAGTAAGTATGTGTTTTAATAAACTTGTCAGTAATGTGGGCTGGATTTCATATAGGTGGGAATAGGTAAGATTTTACTCTACAAAATAACTTGTTAATAAGGCTCAGTAATATGTACACCAGTTCAGAGAAACTACTCCTTTCTAAACTTCCTTGATTGTACATTTCTAGGTTCAGGAGTTGTGGTTTGAAGTGATTATAATAGGTTAGATGTCAGAAACCCATTTGATTAGGAATTTGCATTTTAGATTTGCTGTTAGCCCTCTATTAGTATGATGGTTGGCCTCTGAAAATATACATTAGATTCCACAATTAGATTAATTATTAACTATAATTAGATTCTGTGTGGCTCCCAGAACCCAAATGCTTCTCCGGCATCATCTCCCACCAGTCTTTCCTTTGCATGGTCTGTTCTGGGCAAAACAGCTGGTCCTTCTGTTGCTCCTGTAAAACCACTAAAGGCCACACCTCTGCTTACAGCACCACTTCCTCTACTTCTGCTGGTCCCTCCCGAGAAGCCTCCCCTGGATATCTGGACATCTCCCTCTGAGTTCCATTCCAATCCCTGCGCAGGAGCCACCCTTGGTAAGTGTTTCTCTCTGTCATCTGAAAGTGGCCATTCTGCTTCCTCTTCCTCACCTTAATTTTCTGCATAGCAGTTATCATTTCTTTTGATAAATTAAAATTTACCAAATTTTAATTTTTAAAAAAGATTTATTCATTTGAAAGGCAGAATTACAGACAGAGGAGAGAGAGAGAGAGAGAGAGAGAGAGAGAGAGAGAGAGAGAGAGATTTTTCCATCTGTTGGTTCATTCCCCAAATGGCTGCAACAGCCAGGGCTGGGCCAGGTCAAAGCCAGGAGCCAGGAGCTTCTTCTGGGTCTTCCATATGAGTGCAGGGGCCCAAGCATTTGGGCCATCTTCTGCTTTCCCAGGTGCATTAGCAGGGAGCAGGATATGAAGTGGAACAGCTGGGACTCTGCCCATACTGCAGATGAAACCTTAACCTGCTGCACCACAGTGCTGGTCCCCAAATTTTAATTTTGTCAGCTTCCTCCCACTAGAATATAAAAGTTCTGTGAGAACAAAGACTTTTGCCTGTTTTATTCATGCCAAACCGCTAGGACCCAACACAGTGGTAGATATTTACTAAGTACTTAAATAAGATTTGCTAAACAAATGAAGAAATGTCCAAGCATGTTCTTGTGCTTAGATATTCCTGTAACCTAGAGGCAATGAAACTTGGTAATTAAGGCACAAATTTAGGAATCAGAATTGGTTTTTAAATCACTTAGTAGCTAGTGTCACCATGGGCAATTTAAGCTGTTTGAGTCTGGGTTTCTTCATCTATAAATAAAAAATATTGATCTCATTTACTTCATAGAGTTCATGCAAGGATTACATTAAATAACAAACAATATATATAAAGGCTTGGCTGTGTGCTTTCTGTGACGGGAAAACAGAAAACATTCACTAGATAGTAGTTACAGCATTCCAGGATAATACCATCACAGATAACTAAGTACAATTCAAATGGTTCTTTAAGAAAAAACAAAAAAGCCACTGAACTCCTAGCAACCATTCCTGTCCACCCCACCCCACCCCTCACCCTGGCCGTCACCCCTAACCATCATCAGAGGGTTCCTTAATGTTTCTTTCTCTCCAGTCCATCTCAAAATCTACCTGGGAGTCATCAGCATGACTTGAAGGGTGTTCATACAACTATCAGCTCTGAAAGTAATAGAAGTTGTTTGATGTATTTCAATTTCTCTTGTTGCTAGTAAATATTTTTTTTTTCTTACTCTGAAATTCAAATAGGGCAAGTTGGGTTTTTTTGTTCTGCAAAAAATAAATTAGAATACCAAGAAAATTCTCTTCTTTTTAAAAAGATTTACTTACTAAAAAGGCAAAGTTACAGAGAGAGAAAGGGGAAGAAAGAGAGAGCTCTACCATCCGGTGGTTCACCACCCAAATAGCTGCAGGTCTCCCACATGGGTGCAGGGGCTCAGCCAAGGACTTGGGCCATCTTCCACAACTTTCTCAGGAGCATTAGCAAGGAGCTGGATTGGAAGTGGAGCAGCCTGGACTCAAACCAGTGCTCATATGGGATCCTGGTGTCAGTGTCACCGGTGGCAGCTCAACCCACTGTGCCACAAGCCACATGCGTATAGGTTCTTAACTTTCTCACCCCCACCCCGCAGCCTGGGCCTTAGGCAATCATTGATCTGCTGTCAACATAGAGAGGCTTTGGGGCCGGCACTGTTGCACAGCAGGTTAACGCCCTAGCCTGAAGTGCCAGCATCCCGTATGGGCACTGGTTCAAGTCCCAGCTGCTCCACGTCCAATCCAGCTCTCTGCTAATGGCCCGGGAAAGCAGTAGAAGATGGCCCAAGTCCTTTGGCCCCTGCACCCATATGGGAGACCTGAAAGAGACTTCTGGCTCCTGGCTTCGGATCGGCACAGCTCCGCCACTGTGGTCTACTGGGGAGTGAACCAGCAGATGGACGGCCTCTCTCTCTGCCTCTCCTATCTATGTGTAACTCTTTCAAATAAATAAATATTTTTTAAAAAATGGAGAGGCTTAATCTTTTTAAAAATGCCATGTAAATGGGATCCTGTGTCTGGATTGGTTTCATGTACATTGTTGAGCTATCAGCAGTTTCTTCTTCTTTTTTAGGAGATGTGTTCCATTGTAAGGATTCACCATAATGTGTTTAAGTCACCAGTTGATAAACATTGCAATTGTTTCCAGTTTGGGACTGTTATGAATAAGACTGCTATAAGCATTTGCCTCATGAACATTCATGTACAACTCATTTCTGTTGAGTAAATAACCAGTAGCAAAATTGCTGGATGTTATGGAGTGAATTGTGTCTCTCTCCCTACTCCAACTTCACATTTCAAAGCCCTGCCTCTCTCAGAATGTAACTATATTTAGAGATAAGGCCTTTGCAGAGTAAGCTAAGTTAAAAATGGGGCCACTAGGGTGGGCCCCAATCCAGTCTAACTGGTGTTCTTATACTGTAGAGAAAATTTGGATCTGATGTTTGTTTGTCAAGCAGAAATGTCAAGAAGACACCTGAGAAAGGCAGTGGAGAGGCCTTAGAAGGAATCAAAACCCGAAGATACCTTGACCTTGGACTTCAGAACCTGCAGAACCATAAATATAAATTGCATGGTTTAGCCCACTCAGCCTGCAGTGTTTGGAATGGCAACCCAAGCTACACACTGGATCCTACAGCAAGTGTAGTGTGCTTAGAAGAAACCAGTGTTCCGTTTTCCAAGTGGTTGTGCCATTTTACATTTCCACTAGCTACATGAAGATCTCCAATGGCTCATGTTCAAAACCATTTGATATTGTCAGTCTTTTTAATTTTAGACCTGAGTTAACTGGGTATGTAGTGGGGTGTTTCATTGTAGTTTTATTAAGCGTTTTCCTGATAACCAATGAACCTCTTTCATGTCATCTTCTTTTTACTGCCTCTTCATGTATCTTCTTTGGTTAACACTTTGTTAAATATTTTCTGTTTTTCCTTCCTATTTTTATTTTTAAGATCTATTTATTTATTTGAAAGGCAGAGTTACAGAGAGGGGTAGAGGAGAGAAAAAGATCTTTCATCTTCCATCCACTGGTTTCCTTCCCAAATGGCCACAACAGCCAACACCTGGGCCAGGCTGACGCCAGGAGGCTGCAACCACATCTGGGTCTCCCACGTGAGAAGGGAGGCTCAAGGTATTGGGCTCCCATCTGCCACTTTCCTAAGCCATTAGCAGGGAGCTGGATTGAAAGTGGAGCAGCCAAGACTTGAACCAAGGATGTAGGTGTGCAGGCGGTAGCTTAACCAGTTGCACCACAACACTAGTCGCTTTACTTATTTCCTTACTGGGTTTATGGCTCATTGAGTTGTAGAAGTGCTCTCTCCATATATTAAGAATACAGTTGGGGCTGGCGCTGTGGAGCAGTGGGTTAAAGCCCTGGCCTGAAGCACCGGCATTCTAAATGGGCGCCAGTTCTAGTCCCGGCTGCTCCACTTCTGATCCAGCTCTCTGTTCTGGCCTGGGAAAGCAGTAGATGATGGCCCAAGTCCTTGGGCCCCTGCACCCGTGTGGGAGACTGGGAGGAAACTCCTGGTCCTGGCTTCGGATTTGCGCAGTTCCGGCCGTTGAGGCCATCTGGGGAGTGAACCAGCAGATGGAAGACCTCTCTCTCCGTCTCTACCTCACACTCTTTTTTCAAATAAATAAAATAAATCTTAAAAAAAAAAAGAATACAATCATTTGTCAGAAGTATTGTGAATATTTTATTCCATTTTGTTGTTTGCCTTTTCTTTTTCATAATGGAAAGCAAACATTTTTAATTTGTGTGAATATTAGTGGCTTCCCCAGGATTTTTTGTTTTTAAAGATTTATTTTATTTACTTGAAAGAGTTACAGAGAAAAGTAGAGACACAGAGAGAGGTCTTCCATCTACTGGATCACTCCTCAAATGGCTGCAACGGCCAGAGCTGAGCCAATCCAAAGCCAGGAGCCAGAAGCTTCTTCCGGGTCTCCGTCTCCCATGTGGGTGCAGGAGGAGCTCAAGGACTTGGGCCATCTTCCACTGCTTTCCCAGGTGCATTAGCAGGGAATTGGATAGGAAGTGGACCAGCCAGGACTCAAACTGGTGCTGCAGGCTAGGGCTTTAAAAAAAAAACAACAGGTATTTTAAGCCCAAATTTTGGACTCCTGTGGCTTTGTAAGATCTGGTCCCAGCTCCTTTGTTTTGCAGTCACACTAGCCTTTTTTTTTTATGTTTTTATTTCATAATCATAACTTTTAACTCTGCAATTCCGCTAGACTTGGAGGGGAAGTAAGGAAAACACGGAACCAAAGACCGGCAGGGAGAGCACAATTCAGGGTGTCACGAGCAGATGGGGCGGAGGGCGCTCTCCTGAGCTAGAGGAATGGTCAGGTGGGTGAGATAAAACTCAGACGCATTAGAGTTGTCCACAGTTGGCAATGGTGATCTTCTTGCTGGTCTTGCCATTCTCGGACCCAAAGTGTTCCATGGCTTCCACCATGCCCATGCCCTCTTTCACTCTGCCAAAGACCACATGCTTGCCATCCAACCATTCAGTCTTGACAGTGCAGATGAAGAACTGGGAGCCGTTTGTGTTGGGCCCAGCATTTGCCATGGACAAGATGCCAGGACCTGTGTGCTTCAGCAGGAAGTTTTCATCCTCGAACTTCTCTCCATAGATGGACTTGCCGCCGGTGCCATTGTGGCGTGTGAAGTCACCACCTTGGCACATAAATCCTGGAATAATCCTGTGAAAGCAGGAACCCTTATAACCGAATCCTTTCTCTCTGGTGCTCAGAGCATGGAAGTTTTCTGCTGTCTTTGGAACTTTGTCTGCAAATAGCTCGAAGGAGACGCGGCCCAAAGGCTCGCCGTCGACGGCGATGTCGAAGAACACAGTGGGGTTGACCATGGCGGACGGAGAGCAGCTGCGGGCGACAACGGCGTCTGCAAAACCGCCTTTTTTTTTTTTTTCTAAGATTTTATTTATTTATTTGAGAGAGAGAATTACAGACAGTGAGAGGGAGAGACAGAGAGAAAGGTCCTCTGGCGCTGTGGCTCACTTGGTTAATCCTCTGCCTGCAGTGCCGGCATCCCATATGGGTGCCAGGTTCTAGTCCTGGTTGCTCCTCTTCCAGTCCAGCTCTCTGCTGTGGCCCGGGAAGGCAGTGGAGGATGGCCCAAGTGCTTGGGCCCTGCACCCGCATGGGAGACCAGGGGGAGGCACCTAGCTCCTGGCTTCGGATTGGCACAGTGCGCTGGCCGTGTCGGCCATTTGGGGGGTGAACTAACGGAAGACCTTTCTCTCTGTCTCTCTCACTGTCTAACTCTGCCTAATAAAAAGAAAGAAAGAAAGAAAGAAAGAAAGAAAGAAAGAAAGAAAGAAAGAAAGAAAGAAAGAAAGAAAAGAAAAGAAAAAGAAAAGTCCTCCCTCCCTTGGTTCATTCCCCAAATGGCTGCAATGGCCGGAGCTATGCAGATCCAAAGCCAGGAGCCAGGTGCTTTCTCCCGGTCTCCCATGCGGGTGCAGGGGCCCAAGCACTTGGGCCATCCTCCACTGCTTTCCCAGGCTACAACAGATAGCTGGATGGGAAGTGGAGCAGCTGGGACCAGAACTGGCACCCATATGGGATGCCAGCACACTAGCCTTTTTTTTTTTTTAAACTTTTACTTAATGAATATAAATTTCCAAAGTACAGCTTATGGATTACAATGGCTCCCCCCCCCCCTTAACTTCCCTCCCACCCGCAACCCTCCCATCTCCTGCTCCCTCTCCCCTTCCATTCACACCAAGATTCATTTTCAATTATCTTTATATACAGAAGATCAATTTAGCATATATTAAGTAAAGATTTCAACAGTTTGCACCCACACAGAAACACAAAGTGAAAAATACTGTTTGAGTACTAGTTATAGCATTAAATCACAATGTACAGCACATTAAGGACAGAGATCCTACATGAGGAGTTAAGTGCACAGTGACTTCTGTTGTTGACTTAACAAATTGACACTCTTGTTTATGGCATCAGTAATCACCCTAGGCTCTTGTCATGAGTTGCCAAGACTATGGAGGCCTTTTTTCACTGACTAATCATATTTAGACAAGGTCATAGTCAAAGTGGAAGTTCTCTCCTCCCTTCAGAGAAAGGTACCTCCTTCTTTGATGACCTGTTCTTTTCACTGGGATCTCACTCACAGATATCTTTCATTTATGTTTGTTCGTTTGTTTTGCCACAGTGTCTTGGCTTTCCATGCCTGAAATACTTTCATGGGCTTTTCAGCCGGATCCGAATGCCTTTAGGGCTGATTCTGAGGCCAGAGTGCTGTTTAGGACATCTGCCATTCTATGAGTCTGCTGTGTATCCCACTTCCCATGTTGGATAGTTCTCTCCCTTTTTTATTCTATCAGTTAATATTTGAAAACACTAGTCTTGTTTATGTGATCCCTTTGACTCTTAGTCCTATCATTATAATCAATTAGCACACTAGCCTTTTAATTCACTGAATGTTTTCTCCTATTCCAGGGAGGGAGGAAGGGAAGTATCATTGTTTTCTTAGAATTCTATGAACTTTGAATCTCTCTTTTACTATTAATATCACATTAACATGAGAATTGATGAGAACTGTGTTGTAGTAATTATCATGAGTTTGATGTGACTCTCAGAATATAATTATTCCTTAAAAAGAGGTGGGGGGAGGACTGATGTGGCATAGCGGATTAGCTGCTGCCTGAGACACCAGCATCCCATACGGGCACTGGTCCAAGTCCTGACTGCTCCACTTTCAATCCAGCTTCCTGCTAATCTGCCTGGGAAAGTAGTGGAAGATGGCCCAAGTGCTTGCACCCCTGTATGCAAATGGGTGGCCTGTATGGATGGGGTTCTTGGCTTTGGCCTGGCCTAGCCCCAGCCATTGTGGCCATTTGGAGAGTGAATCAGCAGTTGGAAGATCTGTCTGTCTCTCCTTCCCTCTAACTCTGCCTTTCAAATAAAATAAAGTAAATCTTAAAATAAACAAAATAAAAATTTTTAAAATTAGGGAAAAATATTAAGAGAATACTATTACCCTGCCAGGAACAATTCACATTTTGTTCCCAAGTTAACATTCGAATCTTTTAGGGCTCATGTTAAATCACATTCTCAGGGTAGCTTCCCAGGGTAGCTCCTGATAATCACAGCTTAAATGTCACATGTTTATAGGCCCCACTTTTTCTTCCATGACAATCATCACAATTCACTATCTCATATTTACAGGTAAGAGAGGGATTTCTATTTTTGCTTCTTGGTGAATATTGCATGTCCAACACTTTAAAGCACATTGCTTGGGGCTGGGTATTCAAAGCTGAGTCAGGAGATGCTCAGTTCTCTGAAGCTGAGGACATTTTTCTCAACTCCTCTCCAGTACACAAGATCATATGAACTTAGCAGAGTAGTTTCTAGCTACAGTTTTCCCAGAATTCTCAACCAAAAGAATCATTTTTCTCCAGTTTTATAAATCTCCCCTACGTTAATTCTACTTCCTATAATATTTTTTTCTGATTTTTAAAAGATTTTATTTATTTATTTATTTATTTGAAGTTACAGAGAGAGGGAGTGACAGAGGAAAAGGTCTTCCAACTGTTGGTTCTCTCCAGAAGGCCACAACGGCCGGAGCTGTGCTGATTGGAAGCCAGGAGCCAGGAATTTCTTCAGGTCTTCCACGTGGATGCAGGGGCCTAATCACTTGGACCATCTTCTACTGCTTTTCCAGGTTATAGCAGAGAGCTGGATCAGAAGAGGAGTAGCTGGGTCTCGAACCGGTGCCCATATGGGATGCTGGCACCTCAGGCGGTGGCTTAGCCTAAGCCACAGTGCCAGCCCCTGGATTATTTATTACATCTTCCCCAATACTCTGACTTTTAAATATTAACTTGAACCAACATCTCAAGATTGAGAAAAATTTTTAATGGGACTAAATCCATTTCTGCAATTTTTTGGTAAAAGATTCACTTCCAGTTAAGGAGGAATTACATCATACTGCATTACAGCTTTATAGCTTGAGTTCAGTTCACTATAAAACTGCTCCTGTGTTTCAACAGACTTGTAAACAAACTTTTGGAAAACTGTTGTTCTTAAATTGTTCTTAAATATGAGTTATGTTCTGCATGTATTTTAACTTCAATTGGCAGCTTGTAAACATTTCTCTTTTAAAATTTTGGGGACTGCATCATGTCACACTGGGTTAAGCTGCCGTCTGCAATGCTGGCATCTCATATGGGTGCCAGTTTGAGTCCTGGCTGCTCCACTTTGGATCCAGCTCCCTGCTGTGTCTGGGAAGGCAGTGCAGTGGAAAATGGCCCAAGGGCTTGGGACTTTGCCACCCACATGGGAGATCCAGATGGAGTTCCAGGCTCCTGCCTAGGCCTGGTCAAGCTCCACCATTGTGGCCATTTGAGTTAAAAAGTAGATGGAAGATCTCTCTCTTTCCATGTCTCTCATGCTCTCTGTAACTCGGTCTTTAAAACAAATAAAAAACTTAAATTATTTTATGGAAAGAATATACAGTAGTTAAATTTTTTCCTCCTAAAGTTTTTCAATAATTTAAAATGTTTTTAGACATTGTATAATAGATTTACTCTGTTTTAAAAAGTTAACCATCATGTTAGTGTGTCTTGAAATTTGTAAGGAAGACTCCTTGTATTTTTTTTTTTTTTTTAAGATTTTATTTATTCAAGAGGTAGAGTTACAGACAGTGAAAGAGAGACAGACAGAAAGGTCTTCCTTCAGCTGATTCACTCCCCAAATGGCCGAAATGGCCAGAGCTGCACAGATCTGAAGACAGGAGCCAGGAGCTTCCTCTGGGTCTCCCATGTGGGTGCAGGGGCCCAAGGACTTGGACCATCTTCTACTGCTTTCCCAGGCCACAGCAGAGAGCTGGACTGGAAGAGGAGCAGCCGGAACCAGAACTGGCGCCCACATGGGATGCTGTGCCAAGGCGGAGGATTAACCTATTGTGCCGCAGTGCTGGGCCCGACTACTTGTATTTTTAACCCACAGTTCGTAATAGAGTAAAACTCTCTTTTAAGGAAAGAAATACATGACTCCCAAAAGGTATGATTTTAAGTTACTTGGTATTTTCAAAAGGATGCCTTAGAAAGTAGTTATTTAAAATATGGTTGTCAGCTGGCGCTGTGGCTCACTAGGCTAATCCTCTGCCTAGCGGCGCCGGCACATCAGGTTCTAGTCCCGGTCGGGGCGCCAGATTCTGTCCCGGTTGCCCCTCTTCCAGGCCAGCTCTCTGCTGTGGCCAGGGAGTGCAGTGGAGGATGGCCCAAGTGCTTGGGTCCTGCACCCCATGGGAGACCAGGAGAAGCACCTGGCTCCTGCCTTCGGATCAGTGCAGTGCGCCAGCCGCAGCACGCTGGCCGTGGCGGCCATTGGAGGTGAACCAACGGCAAAGGAAGACCTTTCTCTCTCTCTCTCTCACTATCCACTTTGCCTGTAAAAAAAAAAAAAAAAAAGGTTGTCTCACTTGATCCATAACTCCACATAGAAAATAGTATTTAGTATAGAAGTTCAGATGGATGGCAAATTAAGATCAAAACGTTGCTTGGAGAGTAGTTCATTTTATAATGGATGCTCCACTTTTCAAACAGGTGGTATTACTGGTACTTTTAAAATATTATTGCTATACTTAGAAATAACCTTGGGGCCAGTGTTGTGGCATAACAGCTGGAGCTGCTGCCTGTGATGCCATCATGCCATACGGGCATTGGTTTGAGTCCCAGTTACTCCACTTCCAATCCAGCTTCCTGCTAATGACCTGGGAAAAGCAGTGGAAGATGGCTCAAGTGTTTTCGCGCCTGCACCCATGTGGGAGACCTGGATGAAGCTCCTGGCTCCTGGCTTCAGCCTGGCCCAGCCCTGGTTGTTGTGGCCATTTGGGAAGTAAACCAAAGGATGGAAGATCTCTTTCTCTCTGTCTCTTCCTCTCTGTACCTCTTTTAAATAAATTTTTTTAAAAAGAACTTTAATAATTTCATATCCTATTCAAATTTTCCTAGTTATATTTCAAAATATCTCAGACATATGTAAATAAAAAGGAAAAGTTCAACTTTAGGAAGAGAACAATTTAATTAATATTGATTTAACTTTCAATGATTGAGATAAGAAATCTAAAAAATTCTGAAATTGAAAACTTTATTTTTTAACTATATGACTCCAACTTTGTAATACAATGCAAAGCATGTGCGTGTACAGAAGACAGGCCGTCTACACAATCCTCCCACCCTCAAAGAATACAGGAAACACAAAAATGTTATAAAACAAGTTTATTCTGCAATACTTTATCATAATGAATTGCATTTCTTTGGTAAAAATAAACTTTATAAACATTTTAATAATCAGAGAGATTAGATACAAAAACTAAACATTTGTAAGTTGTTTTAATATAAGCAAAAAGACTGGCAAACTGAGAAGTGGTTCACTCGTGACTGGTCATCTACTGGCAGTTATTCAAACTCAGGATAATTTTTATGCTACAGCAGAAAAGAGGATAAGGAAACAGTTTAATAAGGAATTTCTTGAATCAGAAAGCATTCTTATACTTTCATTTAAAAATAAATAGTTACAGTGGATTGGCAATTACACATTTTTATACACTATATGATGGTAACATAATACTTTAAAATTAAGCACTTAGTTTAATAAGAAATATACAACAATTTTAAAAAACGTTTGACAATGGCACTGGCAGTTAGATGCAAAGAATGTGCTTTGAGAAAAAAATGGCAGGTACAACATTGAAATACTGTACTTTGCCTTTCAATAAATAT
This sequence comes from Oryctolagus cuniculus, assembly GCF_964237555.1. Taxonomy (NCBI): domain Eukaryota; kingdom Metazoa; phylum Chordata; class Mammalia; order Lagomorpha; family Leporidae; genus Oryctolagus; species Oryctolagus cuniculus. The sequence goes on from NC_091433.1 coordinate 154,474,637, forward strand.
TTTGACTACATCATTAACATACTTAAGTAAACTTTAAATCAAAGCTTACACATTTCAAACAAAATACTACAAAATATATGTAAACCAGAAAGCCTCAAAGTTTCTTAAGTAAATGCTAAAGTCTTCATAAAAGGGTGCTGAAGTTACTGTAGTATTTAAAGCAACAGTTTTTACAGCTTTGTGATGTATTCACATTTGTTTCTTAAATTATTGGGAAAGGCCTTCTGGTTTACTGATACAGGTATATCCCATCAACACTTTCACTAGATTTGAATTTGTGCTAATGAATATTTAACTGATCATCTAGTAAGAACCCTTTACATAATGCCTCAGAAAGCAAAAAATAAAAAAAAATATAGATATACTAAGTTTTACCATATACAAAGGAATCTAAGTCAATAGGAGTCATTCTGGCTATAAGGACAGGAAAGGCTCAAAAGTGGAAAAAGGGAGGTGATACACCAAGTTAGCTTTCCTACAAATAAAAGTAATGTTTTCTTTTTCTGAATTTGAAAAGTAAAATATTGACTATAAGCAATATATTGCACAAACAAATTTTAAAAGTACATATTTAAGAAACACTGATTCTATATGGGATGTGAAAGATGAAGATTAATTGTGCTGAGATAAAACTTTTGCTAGGGTTATAAACCGGAATGAGTTGTAGCAAAATTAATAATACTTTAAGGCAAATTATTAAAATCACAGTTTAAAAATATGTCTAAAAATATTTAACCTCTCTGAGGTTTCCAAGTTGTTTATATTATAGTACAATTTGTTACTAATATTACCAGGAATACAATTTCCAGTCCATAGCATCTGGAATGACTTTTGTCGGTGGTTATGAGCCATGTTTCTATCTCAACACATTTGAGGAATGAGATCGCAATCCTCATGAAAGTAGTAACAGGGGACATAACATAAATGGTTCTTCCCCTTGAAAACAACTTGGTATATTAGCAGATGGCAAGTGATTCATTGAATTCTATACAAACTTAAGAGTAGAACTGAGAACATCTATGGCACAGAATTTCAGTAGGACAACAACAAAAAAAACTGGAACCAGATCATTGAAACACTGTTTCTAGGGTGTCTCCAGAGGGCCTAAGTATATAGCTTAAAAATATTTTTATTAAAGTGATTTTTGTAGTCTCTTTACTATTTATACTGTGGTAAAAGCGCCATTTTTTTTTTTTTGATGTTTTATTACTGTCCACAGTAAAAGGGGTCAACTTGGTTTACCCAATTTTTGTAGATGTGACATACAGGAAGAAGGAAAAAATCCAAATACCTCATCCTGCATTTCAACAATTACAAAATTATATTTCAACAGCACCAATTCTATTAACGTGGCTATCCAGATTCAATTACAAGTAACACAGAAACAGGACAAAGGTCATTAATGCTATTATCCCTGGATTAAAGTCTTATCAATTGAAAAAGATATTGTTGTTATCATTCTTCTCATTTGGCAGTTTTATCCTAAAAATTTTAAATTTAAAATAAAAATATCTGTCATTCTCTTTTAAAAAGCCAAGAAAATGTTTTATAGTCATGGAAAGAGCTGAAAGCAGCAAAGCAACACGACTTGTGCACACATGTGTGTATGTATGTGTATACATGTATATAAGTTAAGAGAAAAATGAAAACAAGGTCATTGTTTATGATATAGGGTATATTATGAGATAAGACTGAAGTTCTGGAAGTTGCTTCCACCATTGTTAAAAAAATATAATGAATACGTTTAGTTTATTAGTATCCCTTGTTCTTTATGAATAATATAGTCAAACTGTACAGATGGTATTATGAAAAACTGTCTTATAGAAGCAGATTTGTTCAAACACTTAAAATACTTGTCAATGTACTTTTGGAACAGTAATATAAAACTTTTTAGCATGGATTAATGGCAAATACGGGTATTACACTGCCTCCTCAGAAGGCTGTACTGTGGAAGATCTAATTTTACACAAATTTTGAATTCCATGAAAGTATTTTGTCTCCGCGGTTCTGTTACATCTCCTAAAATTTAATTTGGTATACACATAGTTTTAATCCATACAAAGCCTGGACAGAAGCTTTTCCTAAATAACCCAATCTTATTTATGATAACATTAAGCAATATGTATTCAAAATGTTTTATTATATTCTATTACTATCACAAGATTCTCAGAATGTAGTAAGAAGCAAGCAAACCAAAAAGTTTCTTATTGCAAAAGTGTGTCAAAATGGGTGTTTACTCCATAACACACTCTATGGCTATATCCTCTCATTGGATAATTTTTACTCAACAAAGACAGCTTGCGGCTACAATTTAAACAATGGTTGTAAAGAACTTTGGGAAGGACAAAAGACCCAATAAATGCTATGTGCTATCTGTGAAGTAAAAAAATCTCAAAGATCTATTGTAATAGGAATTGCAGTCTTCAATGAAATCACATCCCAAAATTGCCTTTTCTGAATCACAGAAATTTCTGTTGTATTTTCTACCTACAAAACCAAAAGGAACTTTCTTGACATCTAGGGTCTTTTTCAATTTATATTTGACTTTGTCATGTCACAACAAAAAATAAAACAGAAAAAATAAAAACCCCAAATTTTATCCTTTTGGATCATGTGTCAGGTGAAAAGTACATTGAAGAGATTTCAGCAAAAAGTTTAGCTGAATCAGTAACTATAGTTAAATACAGATTAAAAATTAAACAAGTTTTATAGAGTTGCCAAATCTTATATTTTGACATATTAACAGAAGAAAAGTTTTTTCTACAAGTTTACAACAGAGGCTAAAGATTTTAAAATTTTCTTATATACAAATTTACTAATCTTGGAGACATTTATCACAAATATTATGCTTTTAGGACTTCATATATTTATGATTGGGCATGATCCTAACAGCAATTTCTTAATAAAAAATTAAAAAAAAACTCAAAAATGTTTTGAAAAAAAAAAAAAGCAAAAACAAAAAAACAAAAAACAACTAATTATCATCTTTCTCCTACCCTAAAACTAAAGAAGTCCATTATGGCTTTGATATCCCTTGTAAAGAATTATGTAGAAGAGTATTGCCACACTTTAAAATAATTTTACACTAACAAGTATTTCTATTTTTTCCGCTGCTTTTGATTTTGTGTCTTTGCAGTACTTATTAGGGAGCCAAGACATGTACGAATTCCAGCAAGGTGCAGCAGAGATCCAGCTGCCTCTTTGAGCTCCTCATCAATTTCTTGACATGACTGTTTTCGCATCTTTTTCCCTGGCTGCCCTTTTCCAGAGGTATCTGCACAAGCCTGTGATGCATAGCCACTGTCTCCAAGAGGATCATCTTCATAATCAACGTCTGTATCTTCTTCACTATGGAATCCTTCACTGCCATCACTTCCCACATGGCTATTCTTTGGGATAAATTCATATACCTCATCCACAGATGACAGGGAAGACACACTAGACCTGGATGCACAACGCTGTGCTGCCATGCTACTTGCACTGTAATTGTGATCTTCTTTTGGATCAATGCTGCTGGCTAAAGAATCACTCTCTTGTAGTCGTCTAGCACTGGGATGATTAAATGCATTGCCATAACTCCTCTTTTTTTGCAGTGATGTCTTAAGAGGAAGGGGCTTCTCACCTGTGGGAAATAAACTTCTATCAATAGGTCAAATGCATCTGGTTGCAAAAATAGAAAATATAGGTGTTTTTCTTTAACCCAAAACATCATTCTATAGATATTAATCTGAAACAATTAAAAACTAATTTTTCTTTTAAACCTGTACAAACTGTTCATAATAATTTTATTTATAATAGCTTAAAACTGGGTATAATCAAAATGTTCCTCAATAAGTGATTACACAAACTGTGCTAAATACATACTTTGAAACATTTGTTATCAATAAAAAGTAACAAACTATTGATATATGAAACAGTTAGAACAATTCAACATTACGTTGAGCAAAAGAGCCAATATCTAAATCATTTCTTACATAATTTCATTAATATGACAAAACAGTTAGTGGTTGTGACCAGAGTGGGTGACATGGTGGGTTGATGTGTAACTACAAAAAGAATAGCAAGAGGGAGATCTCTGTGTTTGCAATTTACAATTAATTCAAAATTAAAAATAATAAAATACTGGATAATATGTAACATACTTTTAAATTGCTCTTTGAGAGGAAAACATCTACTAAACTCACATAACTTGAAAAAGAATAAGCCACTTTGCTCCATAATTTCTATTAGGACACACTTTGAAAAACTTGGCTGATGTTCACAATCTGCCAGTTGAAAATTATACCATTACCATTGGTATGAAACAAAAGTAGACACAGTTGCTCCACATTAAAAAGTTGAAATTAGTATTTAAATTGTACCTACATTTAACTGCATTTTGCCTTTCTTTAAAGAGTAAATTAATTCTATAATTATGACTAAATCTAAATACATATAAACTTAATTCTAAGAAGTAAATCTCTCCAGGTTGCTTTACACTAAAATTTCATTTTTGGTAAGTAAAACATTTGCAATAGCAATAAAACAGCAATAAAATGAGCTAGAGGCTACCTAAAATGAATAGCTAAAAACTATTAAACAATATGTCTTGGCCTTTCCATGGAACATATAGTTATTCTTTTTTTTTTTTTTTTGACAGGCAGAGTGGACAGTGAGAGAGAGACAGAGAAAGGTCTTCCTTTGCCGTTGGTTCACCCTCCAATGGCAGCTGCGGCCGGCGCGCTGCTGCCGGCGCACCACGCTGATCCGAAGCCAGGAGCCAGGTGCTTTTCCTGGTCTCCCATGGGGTGCAGGGCCCAAGCACTTGGCCCATCCTCCACTGCCTTCCCGGGCCACAGCAGAGAGCTGGCCTGGAAGAGGGGCAACCGGGACAGAATCCGGCGCCCCGACCGGGACTAGAACCTGGTGTGCCGGCACCGCTAGGTGGAGGATTAGCCTATTGAGCCGCGGCGCTGGCCGCAATATTGTTTCATTTTGCATTTCACCATTAACTAGAGAAGTTGCACAATCTTTTATGTGCATTGACTGTATATATTTCTTCTTTGGAGGCCCACCTATATACATGTTTTGCTGACTTTGCTGTTGAATTATTTTCTTATTTCTTACTTGTAGGATCCTTTGATATATAAAGAATATTAATCCTTTGTCTATTATATGTGGCTAAAAATATATCCTCCCAGTATTTTGTTCATGTCATTTTTGTTAAGGATATATTTTGTTAGAACTGTAAAATTTTAATGTTTTATTAAATTTATCCACCTTTTTCCTTTATGGATTTTACATTTCTTATTTTTTTCAAAAAATTTTTTATTTTTTATTATTTATTTGACAGGTAGAGTTATAGACAGAGAGAGAGACAGAAAGAAAGGTCTTCCTTCCATTGGTTCATCCCCCCAAATGGCCACCATGGCCAGCGCTGCGCCGATCTGAAGCCAGGAGCCAGGTGCTTTCTCCTGGTCTCCCATGTGGGTGCAGGGCCCAAGCACTTGGGCCATCCTCCACTGCAATCCCGGGCCACAGCAGAGAGCTGGACTGGAAAAGGAGCAACAGGGACTAGAACCTGGTGCCCATATGAGATGCCAGCGTCACAGGTAGAGGATTAACCAAGTGAGTCATGGTGCCGGCCCCTACATTTCATATCTTAAAGAAAGCTTTTCCTATTCCAAGCTGTAAATATACTTTCTTATATTTTCTTATTTACAGGCTTCATTATTCCTTTTAGCTCATCAAACTTATTTTCTAAATAAGCTACTTATTTCTCTACTTCTTAGTCAATGTAAAAAAATTCACATAGCATTAGCTTCAATTAATTTTTAATTGTTCATGTAAATTAATGGAAATAAAATGAAACAGAAACTGTTATTCAGATTAAAACATTAATTAATGGCAAATAAATAATTTGTACCTCTAACATGTAAATATTTTATATTTTAAATTATATTTAAATACTCATAAAAATATATCCTAAAAAGCAATTGCGTAATTACTTACATTCTAAAATTCCTTGTTTTATAGAAGTATTTAAAAGCATCATTGCAGTGGCAGCATCAATATCAGATTCTGAAAAAAGGAAAAGAGAGGTAATATTAATGTTCTTTAAAAAAAAGAAGGCTAATCATTAAGTATTTGCATTCATCAAAGATAATCAGCTTTAAGACTATGGCGTATATTTTTCTACTTAAAAAAAGCATAAACATGTTAAATGTAAATCAAATGATATACAGATTTTGCAATGTGTTTACTGACTTAAAAGAAGGGAACAGTCTTGTGAATAATAATGGATAAACAAGAATGGAGAAGTACTAGGAATATTAATAATTCTCTTTATTCACAATGCAAACTCTGGGGCTGACGCCATGACGCAGTAGGTTAATCCTCCGCCTGTGGCGCCAGCATCCCATATGGCCGTGGGTTCTGGTCCTGGCTGCTCCTCTTCCAATCCAGCTCTCTCTGTGGCCTGGGAAAGCAGTAGAAGATGGCCCAAGTCCTTGGGCCCCTGCACCTGCGTGAGAGACCAAGAGGAAGCTCCTGGCTCCTGGCTTCGGATTGGTGCAGCTCCAGCTGTTGCAGCCATTTGGAGAGTGAGCCAACGGAGAAGACCTTTCTGTCTTTCTCTCATTGTCTGTGACTCTACCTCTCAACTAAATACATAAAATCTTTTTTAAAAAAAGTTCTCTTTATTCACAATGAAAACTCAAACTTAATGTTAATAAGGCTTGCCCTTAAGCAAATTAAATTAGCTAAGAATGTATAGCATTACTATTTCTTAGCATTTTTACTTGGAATAACAGCCTTATTCTATGCATACCTGCAGTTATGTACTATTGCATTAATTAGTTGCAAGTTATAAAAACATACGTAATTGGTCATTCTAGGTCATCAGAATCTATCAATGCTTAAGGAATAATTATTGTAGGAACAAAAACATTAGTAATGTTTTCAGTCATAATTACAAACAAACCTATAAGTACTACAGTTTTTTTTTTATTTTTTTTAATTTTTTGACAGGCAGAGTGGACAGTGAGAGAGAGAGAGAGACAGAGAGAAAGGTCTTCCTTTGCCGTTGGTTCACCTCCAATGGCCACCGCGGCCGGCGCACTGCGGCCGGCGCACTGCGCCGATCCGATGGCAGGAGCCAGGTGCTTCTCCTGGTCTCCCATGGGGTGCAGGGCCCAAGCACTTGGCCCATCCTCCACTGCACTCCCTGGCCACAGCAGAGAGCTGGCCTGGAAGAGGGGCAACCGGGACAGAATCTGGCGCCCCGACCGGGACTAGAACCCGGTGTGCCAGCGCCGCAAGGCGGAGGATTAACCTAGTGAGCTGCGGCGCCAGCCAGTTCTACAGTTTTATATATTATTCATGAGGTCAAACATAATTACGGATATTTCATAAGAAAAATAAGCTGGGAGACCAGGAAAAGCACCTGGCTCCTGGCTCCTGCCATCGGATCAGCGCGGTGCGCCGGCCGTAGCGCGCCGGCCGCGGGGGCCATTGGAGGGTGAACCAACGGCAAAGGAAGACCTTTCTCTCTGTCTCTCTCTCACTGTCCACTCTGCCTGTCAAAAAAAAAAAAAAAAAAAAAAAAAAAGCTTTAAAAGGCTAGTGAAACCAGCAGGTGCTACTACAAATAAAGTCATTATGCCCTCAAATTTATTTATATACTATGATAAGTTCTTCTCCATCTTGGTAATTTATTAAACTTACTTTACTTAAAGTAAAATGGTATAGTCTAAAGTTTGAGGCCAAAGTTATACAATGTTTATAAGTTTCAGCTCTTAAAGGATGAATTTAAAATAAAACTCAGACACGAAACCTCACATCCATACTTCAGAGTTGGAAATTTTTCTTACCATTAAGTTTTCCAGTTTACTTGCAATATCTAATTACAATATTACTGTAGATAATAAAGCCATGAAAATATTGACATGTTTTATCTCTTTCTCTCTCTTTTTTAAGGATTTTATTTATTTGAAAGGCAGAGTTACAGAGAAAGAGAGAGGGAGAGACAGAGATCTTCCACCCAATGGTTCACTCCCCAAATGATGCAACAGCTGGGGCTGGGCCTGGGCCAGCCTGAAGCAGGAGCCAGGAGCTTCTTCCAGGTCTCCTATGTGGGTGCAGGGGCCCAAGGACTTGGGTCATCTTCTGCTACTTTCCTAGGTATATTGGCAGGGAGCTGGATTGGAAGTGGTGCAGCTGGGACTTGAACTGGTGCCCATATAGGATGCTGGCGTTACAGGTGGTGGCTTTACCTGCTACGCCGCCACAGCACTAGCCCCGACATGTTTTCTATTGATCATAAATTCTAACATAGGAAATGTTGCTGATACTGACTTTAATAAACAGGCTTAAGTAAATTTAAGTCAGAAGATAGGTGCTATGAGAAAGCATACAATACAATAGCTCTTTTGTCCCAAATAAAATGTGACCTCATAGAACAATTATCTACACTAATGTTGTCCCAATTAGACTATCAACTTCTTTAGCATAGGAACCATGTCTTAGCTCTTGATAAATATGCCAAGAACAAGTATGTTACACGTTTATCCTCTATTCCTTAGATTAACTTGATTATCACCAAATTAAAAACTAACATCAAGTATTTCAGTGGACTTAGCATGTTCTAAGTCTGTATTAACATCCTCACAACCCTGCTGTGGGTACTGTTAATACTTTCATTTTAAATATTAGAAAACAGACACAGGGGGCCGGTGCCGCAGCTCACTAGGCTAATCCTCCGCCTTGCGGCGCTGGCACACCGGGTTCTAGTCCCGGTCGGGGCACCAGATTCTGTCCCGGTTGCCCCTCTTCCAGGCCAGCTCTCTGCTATGGCCCGGGAGTGCAGTGGAGGATGGGCCAAGTGCTTGGGCCCTGCACCCCATGGGAGACCAGGAAAAGCACCTGGCTCCTGGCTCCTGGCATTGGATCAGCGCGGTGCGCCGGCCGCAGCGCGCCAGCCGCGGCGGCCATTGGAGGGTGAACCAACAGCAAAGGAAGACCTTTCTCTGTCTCTCTCTCTCACTGTCTACTCTGCCTGTCAAAAAAAAAAAAAAAAAAAAAAAAAAAAAAGAAAGAAAACAGACACAGAGGCATTTCTGGAAACAGAGGTTAAGATCTGAACCTCAACAATCTACCTCTAGAACTCAGGCCTTCAATTATTAGTCTATTACCATGTCTCAATGCTGACTAAGAATCTACAATTACAATGGGAAATTTTGGGGTCCGGTGCTATAGGGCAGTGGGTTAAGCTGCCATCTACAGCACCAGCATCCGATATGGGCACCAGTTTGAGTTCCAGTTCCTCCACTTCCATTCCAGCTCCCTGCTAATGCACCTGAGAAAGCAGAGGAGGTCAGTTCAAGTGCTTGGGCCCCTGCACTCATATGGGAGACTTAGAAGAAGCTCCTGCCTCCTGGCTTCCACCTTGCCCAGCCCTGGTCATTGTGGCCATTCGGTGAATGAGCCAGTGGACGGAAGATCTCTCCTCTCCCTCTCTCTCTCTCTCGTAACTCTTTCAAATAAATAAATCTTAAAAAAAAAAAAAATGGGAAACTTTGTAGGAAATAACAGAATATATTGGAATTTCTTCACTGTGTTATTCATTCAATAAATCGAGTATTCTGTTATAAGCCTCTGCATCATTTCAGAAGGTACAAATATAGTAGAGGGGCCATGCTGTGGCACAGTGGGTTAATGCTCTGGCCTGAAGTGCCAGCATCCCATATGGGCGCTGGTTCGAGACCCAGCTGCTCCACTTCTGATTCAGCTCTCTGCTATGGCCTGGTAAAGCAGTGAAAGATGGCCCAAGTCCTTGGGCCCCTGCACCCACGTGGGAGACCTGGAGGAAGCTCCTGGCTCCTGGCTTCGGATTGGCACAGCTCCAGCTGTTGCGGCCAACTGGGGAGTGAACCATTGGATGGAAGACCTCTCTCTCTACCTCTCCTCTTTCTGTGTAACTCTGACTTTCAAATACATAAATAAATCTTAAAAAAATATAGTAGAAAAAAAAAACAGAAATCTCTCTCAGAACACAGAGACTGGACCTCATAACTGACAAGGCCTTAAAGCCCACCAGATTATTATCAGGCCCCTTCTGTCAGTTTAATTTGCCTCTCAATTGCAGAACTTATTCGTGGCTTAACACTTTTCTTAGGTCCTCTAATAATGACTCTGTCCTTTGTTCTAGACCCTGTCTAGCCCACTTAGAGCCTCACTCCTTTGTAATCATAGCCTTTACTCTAACATCAATGGCTCTACTCCAGACGTGTGTGTATTGATGGTCCTCTCCTCCACTTAATGTTGTATTATTGTTCAGAATTTCTCTACTGACAAACTCCTCTACCTGCAAAAGATAAGTTGAGATCAGCTTTAAACCACATCCACCAAACACTCTTCATAAGGGTCCAGAGACCCCCCTCATTTCCTCTCTTCTATGAAATCCTCTCCAGGGCCAGTGCTGTGGCACAGGTTAATCCTCTGTCTGTAGTGCTGGCATCTTATATGGGTACCGGTTCTAGTCCTGGTTGTCCCTCTTCGGATCCAGCTTTCTGCTATGGCCTGGAAAGGCAGTGGAAGATGGCCCAGTGCTTGGGCCCCTGCACCCACATGGGAGACCAGGAAGAAGCACCTGGCTTCTGGCTTCGAATCGGCTCAGCTCTGGCCATTGTGGGCATCTGGGGAGTGAACCAATGGAGGGAAGACCTTTCTCTATGTCTCTCCCTCTCACTGTCTGTAATTCTGCCTCTCAAATGGATTAAAAAAAAAAAAAAAAAAGAAATCCTCTTATTACTTGGTTAATGCCACTACTAGGACCAAAGGTTGCTATTCTTACCTTGTCTTTGGTACTACCAAGTCTGTATAAGTGTTTACAGGAGGAAGTAATGGAACAAACCAAGGCCTTTATCAACCAGGCGGTCAACCAAATGCTGCTACAGGGATATACTCGGCTCCCCACCCAAGAGACAGCGACTTTAGACATTGGCCCATGCCAGTAGAGAGTACCTCATCACCCCATATCAGCAGGAAGTAGCTCTAAAGACAGATCATTGTCCCTCTACCCTTCCTGGACTTTTGGGCCTAATGTAATCCTATACAAGTCCTGCTTTATAAAAAACAAAAGGTGGGAAATGTTAGTAAAATGGTGCAGTCTTATCTATGGCACAATCTAGACCCTGGACACCATCCTAGGCTCTAGCCTCCCCCCTGCCATGGCTGGAAGCCAGGTGACTCCATGGCCCAACCACCAATGTCAGCTCCACCCCCACCCTAATAGGATTTGCTGCTCCTACTTCCCTGCCCGCCCCCGGGGCAAAGTTTTAAGAGGACCTGTTCCTGAACACGTGGCTCTGTCTCTCTCTCTCTTTCGATCTCTCTGTCTCTTAGTCTCTCTCTCTTATGCTCTCCTTATCCTTCTTTAACTTCTTCGATCCTTCCCTCTGGTCTGCCGGGTTTCCACAAAGAAATAATTAAAACATGCCATATCATGATAAACGCTCGGGAGAAAATTAAGAAGGAAGGGAGATTTTGGAGAGTGGTGAGAGATAGTTGTAATTTCAACAGAGGTCAGAATGTCTCAAGGACAAGGTCACGGTTTTGTGAAGAGCTCTCGGAAGTGAGAGAAATGTGAGGGAAAAGCATTTGAGGTAGAAAAAACCGCAAAGATAAAAGATTTGAATCAACGATGTCTCACATGTCATAGCTAAGAGGTTAGTAAAATAAAAACTTCTCCAATTCCCGTCTTTTAGAATTAGACTTGAGACAACTTGAAATAATTCTGTATTCTAACACACCTTGAACAAAAAAGGTGCAGCCCCTAGCCCATATTATCTTTCTAAGTAAACTGGAAAAAGGCAAATCTTCTTCCAGGTCAGTGCTTTTCTAACTCAAGGAACATGGCTAGCAGAATGGAGTGTGGGCTATTTTTCAGACCCCATTCACTACCTCAGCCAGGTGGCCCTGTACAGGGAATAACTAACCTAGCAAAGTTTCCTGCTCCATAAAATAATTTTTCTTTTACTTATTAAATTATTAACTATTTAATTTAAAGAGAATCTAACTTATTTCCAGTTTTATAAAAAAGGGATGTGGTAGTAAAGGAGAATCTACCATAGGTATTTTTATAATAAGGAACCATTTATAGGAAATGTGAATTCTTATAACATGAAGCATATATAAAATCTTATTAGAGGCCATCATTGTGGTATAATGAGTTAGGCCTCCACCTGTGACGTGACATCTCATATGATCACAGATTAGAGTCCCAGCTGTTTTGTTTTCATCAGCTTCCTGCTTATGTGCCTGGGAAAGCAGCAGAAAATGGTCAAAGTGCTTGGGTCCCTGCCACCCACTTGGGAGACCCAGATGAAGTTCTTGGCTTCAGCCTGGCCCAGCCCTGGGTGTTGTGGCCATTTGGAGAGTGAACCAGTGCATAGAAGATATCTCTCTGTAACTCTGCCTTTCAAACAAATAAATCTCTTTTTTTTTTTTTTTTTTTTTTTTTTTGACAGGCAGAGTGGACAGTGAGAGAGAGAGACAGAGAAAGGTCTTCCTTTGCCGTTGGTTCACCCTCCAATGGCCGCCGCGCTGTGGCCGGTGCACCGCGCTGATCTGATGGCAGGAGCCAGGTGCTTCTCCTGGTCTCCCATGGGGTGCAGGGCCCAAGCACTTGGGCCATCCTCCACTGCACTCCCTGGCCACAGCAGAGAGCTGACCTGGAAGAGGGGCAACCGGGACAGAATCCGGCACCCCGACCGGGACTAGAACCCAGTGTGCCGGCACCGCAAGGCGGAGGATTAGCCTAGTGAGCCGCGGCGCTGGCCTCAAACAAATAAATCTTAAAAAAAAAAAAAATTTTAAATTAAATAAACCATGGAAACTAGAGGGGAGGGGAGGCATTTTCTTTTTGAAAGGGAAGTTAGGGGGGCCAGCGCTGTGGCACAGTGGGTAAAGCCACTGCCTGCAGTGCTGGCATCCCATATGAGCACTGGTTTAAGTCCAGGCTACTCCGCTTCCCATTCAGTTCTCTGCTATGGCCTGAGAAAGCAGTAGAAGATGGCCCAAGTCCTTAGGCCCCTGCACCCACATGGGAGACTTGGAAGAAGCTTCTGGCTCCTGGCTTTGGATCAGTACAGCTCTGGCCATTGGGACCATCTGGGGAGTGAACCAGTAGATGGAAGACCTCTCTCTCTGCCACTGTCTCTCCAACTCTGTCTTTCAAATAAGTAAATAAATCTTTAAAAAAAAAAAAGGAAGTTGAGGTGAGTGTTTTGTGTACCAATTAAGATACCACATTGGATGCCCACATCCCATACTGGAGTGCCTGAGTTTGAGTTCAGGCTCTGCTCCTGATTCCAGCTTCCAGCTTATGTGCACCATGGAAGGCAGCAGGTAATAGCTCAAGTACTTGGGTCTCTGCCACCCACATGGGAGACCTGGACTGAGTACTGGGCTCTTGGCTTCAGCTTCATCAAGCTCTAGTTTTTGCAGGCATTTGAAGAATAAACCAGAAGATGGAAGATCTCTCTATCTCTGTTTTGTCTCTCTCTGTTTCAAATAATTAAAATAAATACATATTTAAAATACAGTTAGTATATATGTAACTTGATTTCTTGTAACGAACTTCCATTGTAATTCAAGGAATGTATTTCTGAAACACAACTAAAACTGTTAAGAGGCTTATTCTGAAAACATAAGAAAGCTATATGAACACCATCTGTTTTCTTAATTTATGAATTTAAAAAGTGGGACCGGCATCGTGGTGTAGCAGGTTAAGTCTCTGCCTGAGATTCGAGCAACCCGTATGGGTGTTGGTTTGAGAACTGGCTGCTCCATTTTCACTCCAGCTCCCTGATAACGCACTTGGGAAAGCAAGCAGAAGATGGCCCAGGTTTCCCTGCACCTATATGGGAGACCTGGAAGAAGCTGTGGGCTCCTGGTTTTGGCCTGGCTCAGTCGCGGCCACTACGGCCATTTGAAGATTCAACCAGTGGATGGAAGATCTCGCTCTCTGTCTCTGTGTCTGTCTTCATCTCTGTAACTCTTTCAAATAAATAAAAAAATAAACTTTTTAAAAAAGAAATATTGCCTTTTTCCTCCTTTCTCTTTGCCCTGGCCTCTTGCTAGTGGGGGGCTGGCTGTAGCCCTGTAACTTTAGGGCGCATGACCTTCGGGCCACCCATACCGTGCTTCCTGGCCTAGATGCTCTTCCATGTGGCTGGTTCCTGGTACTCGGTATGAACCCAGATTTATCTCTCTCTCTTAGATAAATCTCTCACTCTCCAATGTATCTTTCACACTGAATAAAAGATTAAAATGTAAAAAAATAAATAAATAAAAAGAAATATTGCTAGAAACAAAGAGGAAAATTTCATTAAAAATTTATTTTAAATTTACTTGAAAGGCAGAGAGAAAGAGAAAGAGAGATAGATATCTCCTATCTGCTGGTTCACTCCCTAAATGGCTACAACAGACTAGGCTTGGGCCAGACTCAAACCAACAGTGGGGAACTCAATTTAGGTCTCCCACATAGGTGGCAGGGATCCAAGTATTTGAGACATTATCTGCTGCCTCTCAGGTTGTGCATTATCAGGAAGCTGGATTTGATAGTGGAGCTGGGATTGAATCCAGCCACTCTGACATGGGATGTGGGAGCTCCAATCGTGGTTTAACCACTGAGCATCTAAATTTTTATTTAACAAATTATTTATTTATTTGAAAGGCAGAGACAGAGTGACAGAGAGAGATGGAAAGACACAGAAGAGAGAGATCTTCCACCCACTCATTTACTCCCCAAATACCCACAACAGCCAGAGCTGGGTCAGATTGAAGCCAGGAGCCTGGGAACTCCACCTAGGTCTCTCATGAAGTAGAAGGGTTCCAAGTACTTGGGTCAGCATTTTCTACCTCCCAGACAAATTGGATCAGAAGCAGAATATCTGGGACTTGAACCAGGACTCCAAATGGCATCCAATATGGGATATGGGCCAATCAAGCAGTGGCTTAACTTGCTCTGCCACAACACTTGTACCAGCTTTCTAGATTTCTATTTTTATTAAAGATTTATTTATTCATTTGAAAGGTAGAATGACAGAGAGGGACACACACACACGGGCAGGTATCTTCCAACTATTGGTTCACTCTCCATATGCCTGAAACAGCCAGGAGCCACAGAATTCCATCTGGATCTCCTATGAGGGTGGCAGGGACCCAAGCATTTGGGCATCCACTGCCTTCCCAAGTGCATTAGCAGGAAGCTGGATTGGAAGCATGGTAGTTGGGACTTGATCTGATACACTAATATAGGATGCAGGCATCCCAAGCAGCAGCTTAACCTGCTGTGCCACAATGTCTGCTCAAGGTTTCTAAATTTTTAAAAGTGGTAACAATATTAGGCACTATTTCTATAACAGTGTAAAAATAGGAAAAATGGCCATTAGATTTATTTTCTGTGGAGAATTCATCATAGTTAAATTAATTTTGAACACCCGTACATGAAACTTTGTGAAACCAAACACTTCTTTGCAAACTAATGCACCTATGTCTGATTTGTTTAGAACATTTATGTTTCTTGTGATCCCTTGCCAATTAATGTTGAAAAAAATAAGTCAGAGAGATATGAACAAAAACACTATGGTTATCAGGAATACCTGAATCTTCAAGGTTTCTGCAAAGCATAATCTTCTACGTCTTAGCACAAAAGCAACACAAAATTCTCTGGGTAGATAGAATTTAAAAACAATTCTCATGTATAGTACCCAATAAATTTTGGTATAACATTTAAACTGAAGACACATTTGTTTACTATCATATTTGAAAATATAAAGTTACTTTTTTCATTGGTAAAATACTTAATGAATGTCATATTGGAGTACCTGGTGTATACCTGGCTCCAGCTCCTGACTCTAGCTTTCTGCTAATGCAAACCCTAGGAGGCAGTGGTCATGACTCAGTAATTAGGTTCCTGACACTCCTGTGGGAGACCTGGACTGAATTTCTAGCTCTGGCTTTAGCTTGGTGCAGCCTTGGCCTTTGTGGGCATTTGAGGAGTGAACCAATATATGGGAGTTCTTTCTCTGTCCACTTCTTAAGTAAATAAGTAAAATTTAAAAAATTTTGTTTGAAAGAAAAAAAATCCCTGTTAGCTAATATTATCCTAACATAACCCAGTTCATTAGAAGCCAAAATTTGATAGTTCAAAACACACTAGTTTTCGGGGGTGGACATCTGGTACAGTGGTTAAGGTGCTGAATGGGATGACCACATCCCACATCAGAGTGCATGGTTTGAGTCCTGGCTACTTTGCCTCATATATCCAGCTTCCTCCTAATGTGCACCTTGGGAGGTAGTAGATGATGGCTTAAGTAGTTGGTCCCTGCCACCTATATGGGAGACCTGGATGCAGTTCTAGGCTCTTGACTCTGGCCCAGACTTGGCTGTTGAGGATTTTGGAGGAGTAAACCAGTGGATGGGAGATTTCTCTCCATCTGCCTGTCTTTAAAAGAAAAAAAAAAAAAAAAGAGAGAGAGAGAGAGAAAGAGAGAGGGGCCAGCACTGTGGCACAGCAGGTTAATGCCCTGGCCTGAAGCACCGGCATCCCATATGGGCGTTGGTTCAAAACCCGGCTACTCCACTTCCTATCCAGCTCTCTGCTATGGCTTGGGAAAGCAGTAGAAGATGGCCCAAGTCCTTGGGCCCCTGCACCTATGTGGGAGACTGGGAAGAAGCTCCTGGCTCTGGATCGGTGCAACTCCGGCCGTTGCAGCCAATTGGGGAGTGAACCATTGGATGGAAGACCCACCCCCTCCGCCTCTCCTCTCTCTGTGTAACTCTGACTTTCAAATAAATAAATAAATCTTTTTTAAAAAAGAAAAAGCATAAAAATAAATAGATAATGCTACTGATTTCATATCTGTTCAAATAAAGCTCAGTCAAAATCGTTAATTTTTACCTTCTGGCTTATTTTTCCTTAGTTGTGATATTGGGAATTACTAATAACTGAGAAACAAGAAAAAGATGCTACTTTTATTTTTTGCCCCAAGTGAGTGCTTTTGTTGTCTTATTTTCAGTCCATTGTAGCAATTATATGAGCAATGTAAAAGCACAATTTAAATGGGTATAGCTCAGTAATAACTAACTATACATAGATTTATTGCCTCTATCAAAATGAACACATATTTACAGAGCATTCAAATTTACTTTTTTTTTTTTTTTTTAAGATTGATTTATTTATTCGAGAGGCAGAGTTACAGACAAAGAGAGGGAGAGACAGAGAGAAAGGTCTTCCATCTGCTGGTTCACTCCCCAAATGGCCACAACGGTTGAAGCTGGGCTGATCTGAAGCCAGGAGCTAGGAGCTTCTTCCGAGTCTCCCACGCCAGTGAAGTGGCCCAAGCACTTGGGTCATCTACTGCCTTTCCAGGCCATCAGCAAAGAGCTAGATAGGAACAGGAGCAGCCGAGACACAACCGGTGACAATAAGGGATGCTGGTGCAACAGGTAGAGGCTTAATCTACTATGACACAGAGCCACTCCCACATTTATTTCTTTGAAGCAAAGAAGCAATTAAAATAAACTACCAATACTTTAAGGTGTCTGGACCACTATTTTACTTCATTAAGATATAAATTATGCTTCAATCTGAATTTAGATTTGCACTTTGCCCTTAACATCCCCATCAGCCACTTAAATTTTATATATATTTGTAGTATATTAGGTATTTTATATATTAATGCTAAATTTTACTAATTGGACTAAGTTCTCTTTTTGTCTTTGTTCAACGATGTACTCCAGTGCCTACAAGCACACCAATCACAGCTCACTAATATTTTTTTTCTTTCTTTTTTTTTTTACAGGCAGATTTACAGTGAGCAAGAGAGAGACAGAGAGAAAGGTCTTCCTTTTTCCGTTGGTTCACCCCCTAAATGGCCACTAAGGCTGGCGCGCTGTGCCAATCCAAAGCCAGGTGCTTCCTCCTGGTCTCCCATGCGGGTGCAGGGCCTAAGCACTTGGGTCATCCTCCACTGCCTTCCTGGGACACAGCAGAGAGCTGGACTGGAAGAGGAGCAACCGGGACAGAATCTGGCACCCCAACTGGGACTAGAACCCGGGGTGCCGGCGGTGCAGATGGAGGATTAGTCTAGTGAACCGCGACGCCGGCCAGCTCAGTAATATTTTTAAACAGATGACTATACCTAGACCCACACAAAACCAAAATATTGACCCCCACAATATTTTGTTTTGTAGTATCAGTAGGAGACTGTCTCATCTACCTATTATGCAATGCTGTAATATGAATATTGGAACATAAAATTAGTAGGTTGAGCAGGAGAGACAACTATATGCTAGACAAACCGTTATAACTGTTTTGGCTGATGGTGGTTTCTGGAATTCCAAAACCTAACCTCTCTTAATACTCATGTGCCTAAAGGTAGCTCTAATGTAATGATCAGTAAACATGACTCTTTGAAGTAATAGATGACTAATAAGCTTTAATATTAGAGCCCAACAATGATACTTAACTAATTTTCATAAAATTTAAAACTGATGCTGTTACTTCATTATTTAAAGTTCTTCAGTAGCTCCTCAGGGCCTCATTTCTGGTCGGAGTGCAGGCTCTGCATCCTTCTTCCATTTACTAGATGTGTGACCTTGAGAAAGCTACTTAACATCTCCAGAGTTCAGCTTCTTTATTTGTAATAGAGGGTAACCATACCTCAGCTGTAAGGATTAAATAAGATAATGCATGCAAAGCATCATGGTAGGCAGCTTAGTGTTTACTAATATTAGTTAGAGGAAGAAGTTCAAACTCCTTATAATATTAAATAAGCTTTTAAACTACTGCTTCATTTGCCTTGGTCATGCTAAATGACATCTACCTAGTCCTCCTATATAGTCCTAGGCTTCAGTCATATTCATCAGGCTCCCAAATTCTCAGCAACTGCCAGATACCTTTCTCTACTGCCTATGATTCTTTCTGCCAAAATCCCCTGCCTTTTATCCAACCTGAAGGTCAAATATCTTCCCATCTTTTGAAGCTTGGCTCAAAGTATCACATCTTCTCCTCTAATAGATCTTCTCTATAAACTGTCTGAAGTTTTTGTGAGTTCTTATGTTCTTTCCTTAAAATTCATAACAATTTTGTGTTCTATTCTAGAAGAGACATGCATTTATTTTAAATGAAATTACCAACCATCCTGCACAAAGTAACTATAACTAGGGAAGGAGGAACCAAAGTGTTACCAGCTCTGGAGAGATAAGCCATAATTTGTATAGTTACGACAGAGAAGTACCTCTGCTCTAGTTATGAAAGACTGTGGCTGAAACTAGTGGGAGAACTTGTGGAAATATCTGCTCTCCAAAGGAAGAATCATAATGTGGGTGGAATGGTACAAAATCAAGAAGAAATTTTAAGTAAACCCCAAATTCACAAAAAATTTATTCTCAAAACAGACATATTAAATAATTTTCAAAGAATAAAGCTGAGGTAATAAAAAGATAAAGGAGTTTCAGCAATATCTAAATGTACAGAGAAACCACACTTACTCATGAAGGAAAAAGGAAAACAGATATGTGCCTTATATTAAGGCAGAACATTTTCTGAAACGGATTGCCTATTCACTTAACTTCTTTGTAGAGTTCACTGAAGCTTTTTCACACTCATTCCATCCCTTATTTTTATAGGTCACAGCACAGCCTCTGAGGCTCAACTTAGTATAGTTCCAAAGAGCCAAAAATCTCTGATATACAGAAAGGCTTCAGTCTGAGAATTTATATTTTCAAAAGTTGTAGAAATATCTCTAGTCTCCAAAACAAGAATGCTAGACACTTATTTTAATATACGACTAACTCACAATATTAACTATAAGCAGAAAAAATCATACTAATTTTTTGATATATATGCTTTCAAAAAGTAAACAGAATTCTAAAAAACTTAATTTACTGCCTTCTTGAAGTTCTTTATACAAACAACCTATAGAAATATTCAGAACTATATCTAACCTAAGGGGTAGCAAAGTTCTTCAGTGAAGGGTCAGAAAGTAAACATGTTAGGTTTTGCAGGCCAAGAAGTAAAATCAAGAATATAACATGTAGGTCTCTGCTGCAACTATTGAACTCTGCTGTTGTAGCAAATTTTTAAGTCTTGAATATTGCTATTTTGAATTTTTTTCTAGCCATTTTACAAATGTAAAACCATTCTTAGCTCACAGACCACACAAAACACAGGTGACAGGCTAGATATGGTCAGGGAGTCATTGTTTGCCAACCCCTATTCTAGTCTAAGATAGATCTAAAAGGATAATTCTACTGAAGTTAAATCCTATTTTCAAGACAAAATACACGTAAAAGTAATCAGAGGGGGTGGGCATTTGGAGCAGAGGCACAAGCTGCCTCTTAGAATGCCCACATTGTGTATCAGAGTGCCTTGCTGTGGCGACTCCACTGCCTATTCAGCTTCCTGCTAATGTGCATCCAGGGAGGTAGCAGGTGATGCCTCAAGTACTGCAGTACAGATTATGCCAGGCTCCAGCGCTTCAGTCTGGTGTGGTCCTAGCTGTTATGGACATTTGGGGAGCAGTACCCCAGCAGATGGAAGATCTCTCTCTGACTTTTCAAATAAAATAAAAATAAACATTTTTAAAAGACTATAATTAACAAATAATACTTATATAATTAGGAAATTAAAGAAAAAAAAATCCTGAACTTTGACCTGAGTTCTCATTATTTTAAACACGGATCTTCACACATACCTTTGAGGGTTTGCACTTGGTTCTGCTTGAGTACAGAGCTTAAGTACTGAGGTGATAAAGAACCACTGAAAAATAAAGAGAAAAGAGAAATGTGCTTATAATCTGTATGTCACTTTTCATAGTAGTCACAAGTACAGCTAACTTATACATAAAAATATGAATTCTTCAACTTGCTTTTTTAAAAATAGATTTATTTCTAATGAAAGTCAGAGTTACAGAGAAAGAAAGCAAGAGATATTCCATCCCCTAGTTCACTCTCCACATGGCTGAAACGGCCAGGGCTGGACCAGGCCAAAGCTGGGAGCAGGGAGTTTCATCCAGGTTTCCCATGTGGGTGGCAGAGGCCCAAATACCTGGCCCATTTTGTGCTGCTTTTCGCATGCCATAAGCAGAGGGCTGGGTCAGAAGTGGAGCATCTGGGACATGAACCGGTGCCCATATGGGATGCTGGCACTGCAGGTAGCGGCTTGACCCACTATGCCATAATGCTGGCCCCCTTTAACTTGTTTTCATTGCTAATACTACTCAGTCTGGGAAAAGACTACTAAAGTGGGAAAAACATAAGGTCCTAGATTTAAAAATTATTTGGATATTTCAAGGCAAAATAATTAATTTCTTAGTTTCTTCATCTGTAAAACAGGAATAATTAGATCTCCTATATAGAGCTGTTGTGAAAATTACATAAGAACAATCTCTGAAGGTGGGTGTTGTGGCACAGAGAGTTAAACAGCTGTTTGGGATACTTGAATTCTCTACTGGAGTGCCTGAGGTCCAGTCTTGCCTTGGATTCTGACCCAGCTTCCTGTTAATGCACCTGGTAGGCAGCAGATGAAGGTCCAAGTACTTGGATTCCTGCCACCCACATGTTAGACTGGGGTGGAGTTCCTGGCTCCCAGTTCAGCCTGGGCTGGCCCTGTCTATTGTGGACATTTGGTGAATAAACTAACAGATAGAAGATCTCTCTATCTCTAGGCTAAATTATATATATATATTTATAATTCTCTCGTAGCTAAATTACATATTTATAAATATCTATATATTACATATAAATATATATTATATGAAATATATTTATATAAATATATTTATATATTTATATTATATATAAATATTTATATATCTATGGAAAGATACAAGCAGTTTAATCTTTTTTTAATCCCAGAAATATAAACATTTTTGGTATAAACTGCATTTCTGATCTTTGGAATTAACGGTAATATTAAGAAAATCTGTTGCTGACTAGATAAAAAGTTTATTTTCTATTTAGAACCTTATATATATTGCTTATGAATTATAACATGAAGGCTACACAAAAGCATGTCAGATGGAAATGTCATAGGACAAATAGGAAAAAATATTTCATTATATATTAAGTTCTAAAGTCAAAGACTATACACCTCTGTGCTGTGGTCTTATCCACCTTTTTAAAATACCTGAAAAATTACCTTTACCACTTCAACTTACAAGGCTAAAAAAATATAAACATGAAAACGCAAGATATCAAAGGTACAGTAAAATATATTTGTGATGGCTTACAAAAAATAGTGGATTCTCCCATTTAATATTTAATCAAAAAAACAATGCAGGTGGGGTGGGCATTGTGGTGCAGTGGGCTAAGCGGTCACTTGGGACAACTGCATCCCATATCACAGTGCTGGTGCAACTCCTAGCTACTCTGCTTCACTTTAAGCTCCCTGTTAATGCTCCTGAGAAGCAGTAGATGATGACTCAAGCACTTGAGTCCCTGCCATCCACACTGAAGACTCAGATAGAATTTCAGGCTCATGGCTTCATCTTTGCTTAACCTTGGCTGTTATAGGCATTTGGGGAGTCAACTAGTGGATGGAAGAATGAACTCTAACTCTCTCTGCTTTAAAAATATTTAAGTAAATCTTTTTGAAAATAAAAAAATAGCATAGGTAAACATCTATGAAAAAGATGGAATTAGAAAAATTAAAAAATAAAGTTGAGATATAGTGGGTTAAGCCACTGCTTAAGACAACAGCATCTCAAACTAGAGTGCTGGTTCGAGTCCCAACTACTCTGCTACTGATCCAGTTTCCTGCTAATGTGCCTGGGAAGGCAGTGGAAGATGGCTGAAGCACCTGGGCCCTTGGCATCCATGTGGGAGACCACTATGAAGCTACTAGCTCCTAGCTTTGGCCTGGCCTGGACCTGGTTTTGTGGACATTGGGGAGTGAATCAATGGATAGATGAGATATTTCTCTCTCTCTCTCTGTCACTGTCTTTCAAATAAAAATTTTTTTAAAAGATTTATTTATTTATTTGAAAGGCAGAGTAAGAGAGGGAGAGGGAAAGACACAGAGAAAGATCTTCCATCTGCTAGCTCACTCACCAAATGGCCACAGGCAGTGGCTTCACCTGCTACACCACAGTGCCGGACCCATAAATAAATCTTTAAAAAAACAAATAAAAACAAATTTACTTTGGTGTCAAAAAACTTGAATTTCAAGCACTGGATATTTTATTTTATTTTATTTTTTTGACAGGCAGAGTGGACAGTGAGAGAGAGAGAGACAGAGAGAAAGGTCTTCCTTTGCCATTGGTTCACCCTCCAATGGCTGCTGTGGCCGGCGCGCTGCAGCCGGCGCACCACGCTGATCCGATGGCAGGAGCCAGGTGCTTCTCCTGGTCTCCCATGGGGTGCAGGGCCCAAGCACTTGGGCCATCCTCCACTGCACTCCCTGGCCACAGCAGAGAGCTGGCCTGGAAGAGGGGCAACCGAGACAGAATCCGGCACCCCGACCAGGACTAGAACCCGGTGTGCCGGCACCGCAAGGCGGAGGATTAGCCTAGTGAACCCCGGCACCGGCCTCAAGCACTGGATTTTTATAACATGTATTTTCCATTAACTTTTTTTTAAAGGGATAGCACCTTTTGTTGTTGTTGTTTTTTAAGGTTTTATTTACTTATTTGAGGCAGAATTATAGACAGAGAGAGGGAGAGACAGAGAGAAAGGTCTTCCATCCACTGGCTCACTACCTAGATGGCCGCAATGGACGAAGCTAAACTGATCCAAAGCCAGGAGCCAGGAGCCTCCTTTGGGTCTCCCATGCGGGTACAAGGGCCTAAGAACCTGGGCCATCTTCCACTGCTTTCATAGGCCATAGCAGAGAGCTAGACTGGAAGAGGAACAACTGGGACTTGAACTGCTGCCTACATGGATTTCCGCACCACAGGCAGAGGCTTAGCCCACTATGCAACAGCGCTGGCCCAACTTTTTTTTTTTTTTTTTAAAGATTTTATTTATTTATTTGAGAGGTAGAGTTACAGAGAGAGTGGGAGAGACAGAGAAAGGTCTTCCATCCCCTGGGTCATTCCCCACACAGCTGCATTGGCCAGAGCAAAGCTGAGCCGATCTAACGCCAGGAGCCAGGAGCTTCTTCCAGGTCTCCCACACAGGTGTGGGGGCTCAAGCACTTAGGCTAACTTTCACTTCTTTCCCAGGCCATAAGCAGAGAGCTGAGTTGGAAGAAGAGCAGCCAGGACATGAACCGGCGCCCATATGGGATGCCAGCAATACAGGCAGAGGCTTAGCCTACTACGCCACAGCGCTGGCCCCTACATTAACTTTTTGAGAATATCTCTCACAAAACACATAAGTGAACATAAGCAGAACTTTCCATATGTTTTGGGATAATTATTTAATTAGAACACCTCAAAAAAAATCAATATTAACTAATAAAGAAGATAGCAATTCCCAAATGATGATACTCAGATAACTTTTTGTAGGTTTCATTTCACAAGAAAATAACCGCTCAGTTCTATTTAAACAATCCATCTAATCTACAAATATGGTTAATTTCAATGCGTTTATATATGGTATTTCAACTTAAGACTTTCCAGGTTTTTTTTTTTTTTTCCCTCTAGATCAGTTACAACCACTCTAAAAGCTATCGAGCAATATTTAAAGGATCCAAATTAGGGACCAGTGTTGTCACATAGCAGGTTAAGCAGCTGCCTGTGATGTTGGCATCCCTTATGGGCACCAATTCAAGATCCAGCTGCTCCACTTTCAATCCAACTCCCTGCTAATAATGTGCCTAGGAAATGCTTGGGCCCCTGAACCCACATGGGAGAAATGCAAGAAGCTCTGGACTCCTGGCTTCAGCCTGGCACAGTTCTGGGCCAGTGTGGAGTTCTGGAGAGTGAAGCAATAGACAGAGGATTCCTCTGTCTCTCCCTGCTTCTCTC
The DNA here is from genome assembly GCF_964237555.1 of Oryctolagus cuniculus. NCBI lineage: Eukaryota > Metazoa > Chordata > Mammalia > Lagomorpha > Leporidae > Oryctolagus > Oryctolagus cuniculus. The sequence goes on from NC_091433.1 coordinate 154,499,596, forward strand.
TATAACTCTGCTTTTCAAAAAAATCCAATAACCTGATATTAACATGATATACTGAAAATTTTTGCGGCTTAGACTTTATATATATTTAAAAATTTTTCAGTTATTGTTTTATTAAAACTTTAAAAAAAGTTTTCAAAAAACAGGTCAAGCACTACAGACTATCTTTTTTTTTTTTTTTTTTTAAGGTTTACTCATTTATTTGAAAGGCAGAGTTACAGAGAGGCAGAGGCAGAGAACTTCTACCAGGTCTCCCATGTGAGTGCAGGGGCTCAAGGAGTTGGGCCATCTTCTACTGCTTTCTCAGGCCATAGCAGAGAGCTGGATGGGAAGCGGAATAGCCAGGACTTGAACCTGCACCCATACAGGATGCCAGCACTGCAGGCAGTGGCTTTACCTGCTATGCCACAATGTCAGGCCCCTATAGACTATCTTTAAAAAAGTGAAAAATCTAGCATTTTTGAACCCTTCTTTGGGAAAAAGAAACAAAATCAGATTTAAGGAGGTCATATCATTTTTGGATTTAACATAAAACAAGCAAGCTAGAAGGTGAATAAGGAGTCACTGGGTTTAAGAACCAAAGTTGGGGCTAGCATTGTGGCACAGTGGGTTAAGCTGTTGCCTGCAATGCTGTCATCCTGATTCAGAGTGCTGGCTTGAGTTCTGGCTGCTCTGCTTCTGATTCAGCTTACTATTAATGTGTTGGGAAAACAGCAGAACATAGCCCGAGTACTTGGGCCCTGCTACCCACAAGAGACCTGGATAGAGTTCCAGGCTCCTGGCTTTGGTACGGACTAGCTCCAGCTGTTGTAGCCATTCAGGGAGTGAAGCAGTAGATGGAATGCTCTTTCTTTCTCTGTCTCTCCCTCTCTTTATATCACTATGCCTTTCAAATATATAAAAAGATATCTTGAAAAAATAAATGAACAAAAACAAAATTCAAGGGCAGTTATAGGAAAATACAAACTAGTCTAAGTAAAAATGCCTTCAGGGCCACCACCTGCAGTGCTGGCATCCCATATGTGTGCTGGTTTAAGTCCCGGCTGCACTACTTCTGATCCAGCTCTTTGCTATGGCCTAGGAAAGCAGTAGAAGATGGCCCAGTTTTTTGGCCCCTGCATCCGCATGGAAGACCTGGAGGAAGTTCCTGGCTCCTGGCTTCAGATGGGCACAGCTCCAGCTGTTGCGCCCATCTGGGGAGTGAACCAGCAGATGGAAGACCTTTCTCTCTCTCTCTCTCTCTCTCTGCCTGTCTCTAAGTTCTAACTTTCAAAAACATAAATAAACCTTAAAAAATGCCTTAGGCTACTGTCTAACCTATAAATAATTCTCTGTATGAAAAAAAAAAAAAACCCTAAATCCTTGTTACATTTCTTTATCTTACAATAAAATCTCAGAAATCACCACTGAGAGTTAAATTTATATGGAAGATCCTTACCTTTGTAGAGATTCAGGAGAGGTGTAAGATGTTGGTGCTGAGGGATAAGGTTGTTTCTTCAGTGCCTGTATAAGATTGGGTTTGTATTCTGGATCAACACACCATAATGAACCTTTTCCATTAACCTAGAAAAAAAATATGTAAGAATTAATAACCTGGAATTTTTATACATACATAATCAGTATCTGAATTTTTTTTAATTTTAAAAAGATTTATTTGTTTTATTATTTGAAAGATAGATAAGAGAGAGAGAAGAGAGAGCAGGAGAGAGAGAGAGAGGATCTTGCATCCACTGGTTCACTCCCCAAATGGCCCAATGGCTAGGGCTGGGAAAGGTCAAAATTAGGACCCTGGAACTCCATCCAGGTCTCCCACATGAGTGACAGGGGCCAAAGCACTTGGGCCATCCTCTGCGGCTTTCTTTGGTGCATCAGAAGGGAGTTGGATTGGAAGTAGAGCATATGGAACCAAACCAGCACTCATACGGGATGATGGAGTCACAGGCAGTAGCTGTACCACCACACCAGCTCCTAGCTGGATGTATTTAATATATGTACTGGGGGTGTGGGGAACCTCTAGTACCTTTTGAGTACAATACAAAGGTTGAATTGAGCTTGCTACTTATGACGGTAGTCATTATGTGATGTGTAAGATTTCCTTTAATTTACAAGATGAGTGAGATTCAAATTAAATTCTAGTTTTTATATTATGCCTTTCTATTTTAAAAATTCTCTAAGCTCGAATTACACTTTACAACTACATTAAAAATTATTTAGGGGCCTGCACTGTGGCACAGAAGGTTAAGGCTCTGCCTGCACCGTCGGCATCCCATATGGGCACTGGTTCGAGTCCTCGCTGCTCCACTTCCAATCCAGTTCCCTGCTAATACACCTGGGAAAGCAGCAGATGACGGTCTAAGTTCTTGGGCTCCTGCACCCACCTGGGAGACCTGGAAGAAACGCCTGGCTCCCTGTTTCAGTGTGGTCCAGCTCTGGCCATTGTGGTCATTTGGGGAGTGAACCAGTGGACAGAAGATCCCCCTCTCTCTCCCTCTCTCTTTGCTTCTCCTTCTCTGTAACTGACTTTCAAATTAGTAATAATAAAAATAATAATAATAAATAAATCTTTAAAAAAGAAAAAGAAATAGTTCACCTTATAAAAAATTATTTAAGCAACAATAAAATATACTTGTTCCCTGTTCTTCACTCTTTCTTGTAAGAATTCCTGTAGGATGTAAGCTATTATGATTGAAGGTTAAATGTGATGATCAACATTTTCCAAATTCTTTTTCAAGATAATATGAATCTAACTGAGGCTTTTATCTCTGAATGTCACATAACTATTAAAAACATCTAACATATTTGAGAGACAGAGAGCAAGCTCCCATTTGCTGGTTCACTCCCCAAATGCTTGCAATGCCCCTGGTCAAAACTAGGAGCCCAGAACTTAATCCTGGCTTCCGACATGGGTGGCAGGAACCCAATTACTTGCATCATCATCCCTGCCTCCCAGGTTTCCATTAGTAGGAAGCTGGAATCAGGAGCTGGATCTAGGATCAAACCTGGGTACTGTGATATGGGACCCAGGCATCTAAACAGCTAGGCTAACCACCTGCCCCTACATTATAATTCTTAAAGCAGAATGACATAGTGAAAGAAAACTGTCCCAAGAATTTAAAACTGAAATCCTAATCACAAGTCATTTAATATTAGAGTTGGTCCTCAACTTCACATTTTACCTACAAAACAACACAACAATCCAGGTCATTTCCCTGAGCTGTGATAATATTCAATTTAGGTAATTTATATGCAAGTAACAAAGAGCTGCAAAAATAAGTGAATAATAATGGGCTATTCTGAAACTGGCATACAGTAAGTATTTATTAAATGTTTGTTGAATAAGAGTATATTCCTACTCCTTTACTTCCAAGAGATGAGGGAGTTTTTTTTCAAAAAAAAAACTTAACAGTAAGAACAAAAAAACCAATCAATTCTGAATAAAAGATAAAAGTTTGGTGGTAAAGAACAAGGGATAAAATAAATTTAAAAAGGAAAAAAAAAATTTCATGTCTGTGGGAAAGTATAGCCACTGAGTGTGAAGCATTTTTAAACATCCTAGCAACTTAAATACATAGGGCAAGAAAAATCACAAATGTAGTATCATATTCTTTATAGAAATACCAGATAAACAGGGGCAACTCTGTTCTGGTATTCAATATCAAAATGTCACTTGAACTAAACTAAACAAGTATTTAACATTTTTTTTAACTTTTATTTAATGAATATAAATTTCCAAAGTACAGAATATGGATTACAATGCCCCCCCCCCCAATAACGTCCCTCCAACCCGCAACCCTCCCCTTATCCACTCCCTCTTCCCTTCCATTCACATCAAGATTCATTTTCAATTATCTTTATATACAGAAGATCAATTTAGCATATATTAAGTAAAGATTTCAACAGTTTGCTCCCACACAGAAACATAAAGTGAAAAATACTGTTTGAGTACTAGTTATAACATTAAATCTCAATGTACAACACACTAAGGACAAAGATCCTACATGAGGAGTAAGTGCACAGTGACTCTTGTTGTTGACTTAACAAATTGACACTCTTGTTTGTGGCATCAGTAATCACCCTAGGCTCTTGTTATGAGCTGCCAAGGCTATGGAAGCCCCCTGAGTTCACTGACTCTGATCATATTTAGACAAGGCCATGGTCAAAGTGGAAGTTCTCTCCTCCCTTCAGAGAAAGGTACCTCCTTCTTTGATGACCCATTCTTTCCACTGGGATCTCACTCACAGAGATCTTTCATTTAGGTTTTTTTTTTCCCCCAGAGTGTCTTGGCTTTCCATGCCTGAAATACTTTCATGGGCATTTCAGCCGGATCCGCATGCCTTATGGGCTGAGGCCAGAGTGCTGTTAGGACATTTGCCATTCTATGGGTCTGCTGTGTATCTCACTTCCCATGTTGGATCATTCTCTCCCTTTTTGATTCTATCAGCTAGTATTTGCAGACACTATTCTTGTTTATGTGATCCCTTTGGTTCTTAGTCCTATCATTATGATCAATTGTGAACAGATATTGATCACTGGGACTAGTGAGATGGCATTGGTACATGCCACCTTGATGGGATTGAATTCGAATCCCCTGGTATGTTTCTAACTCTACCGTTTGAGGTAAGTCAGCTTGAGCATGTCATGAATTGCACATCTCTTCCTCTCTTATTCTCACTCTTATATTTAACAGCGATCACTTTTCAGTTAAGTTTCAGCACTTAAGAAGAATTGTGTATTGATTACAGTATTCAACCAAAAGTATTAAGTAGAACAAACAAAAAAAAATACTAAGAGGGATAACATATTAAGCTGCTCATCAACAGTCAGGGTGAGGGCTGATCAAGTCACCATTTCTCATAGCGTTCATTTCACTTTAACAGGTTTCCTTTTTGGTGCTCAGTTAGTTGTCACCTATCAAGGAGAACAAGTGGTATGAGAAACAGTGACTTGATCAGCTCTTGTCCTGACGGTTGATGTACAATGTAATACTTTATCCATTTTAGTATTTTTTTTTTTGTTCTAGTACCATTGGTTGAACTCTGTAATTAACACACAATTATTCTTAGGTGTTTAAATTTTAACTGAAAAGTGATCCCTGTTAGGAATTTGGAAAACATTATGTTGAGTGAAATAAGTATTTAACATTTTGATTTTTTTCTAACAAAGGCCAAATTTTACAAATATATTTCTGAATTAAACGATGAAAGTTAAATTAATGAAAATTCAGTCACCTGGCCCAATTGATACATGCATTCTGATGACAGGGAAATAAAACTTCAAAGCATCCTTTTCTCCAAAGTCAATTCATTTTCATATAGAAAAGATTTGCATGAATTACTTTTCATACACTGAAGACAATTATTTTAGCAATTCTAGTCATATTCTACTTTAGTATTCTTGAGCTTATACTCCTAGAAACTGTTTAGTTCAAGTATACTTTTAAAATTCTACTGCGAGAGGATTGCAAATTGTTTTGATCACAGAATTGACTATTTCCTTTAAACAGCAAATTGCAAGAACTGGTATTGAAAACTCACAGTTTCAGGCCAGTTAAGTATTTTGGGTATGGTCTCAAATAACAGTCTGGTTATGTTACCATAGCAGCACTTCCTTTCAGTGGGTCTGTTCATGAACTAGAAGTATCAAGAGATAAAACTATTCATTTGGTAATCTGTGTTTTTAGAGTTTATTCAAAACAGAACTTATTTTAACTAATTCTTACTTAAAAACTTGGCTTCTATATTATTGTGTTTAGATGGTAGAACATGATTAAGAGTTTTAGAAATATTGTTTTTTTTTTTTTTTTTTTTTTTTTTTTTTTTTTGACAGGCAGAGTGGACAGTGAGAGAGAGAGAGACAGAGAGAAAAGTCTTCCTTTTTGCCGTTGGTTCACCCTCCAATGGCCGCCGCTGCAGCCGGCGCACCGCGCTGATCCTGGCAGGAGCCAGGAGCCAGGTGCTTTTCCTGGTCTCCCATGGGGTGCAGGGCCCAAGCACCTGGGCCATCCTCCACTGCACTCCCTGGCCATAGCAGAGAGCTGGCCTGGAAGAGGGGCAACCGGGACAGAATCCGGCGCCCCGACCGGGACTAGAACCCGGTGTGCCGGCGCCGCAAGGTGGAGGATTAGCCTATTGAGCCACGGCGCCGGCTCAGAAATATTGTTTTAAACTAAATTCACCCACAACAAAATAAATCCTTTGTGCAACAGAAATAGGAAGTGCACATTCTCGCACTATTTTGGGAACTCTCTAGGTTTTGAAGAAATGAGGAATACACCAAGAGCTGAATTACAAAAAGAATTAAAAAAATAAATTGGGGGGCATATTCAGCACAGTGGGTAAGATGCCCCAAATAGGACCCAAGCCCATTTCAAATCACAGAAATTGAGTGCTGAGTCTGTTTCCAAATCCCCTTCCTGCTAATGAACAACCTGAGAGACAGCAGTGATGGTTCGATACTTGGGTCCCTGCCACCCATGTGGGAAATCTGAAATGAGTTTTGGGCTCCTGGCTTTGGCTTGCTTCAGACCTGGCTGTTATGAGCATTTCAGGAATGAACGAGTAAATGGGAGCTCTCTCTGTCTCTACCTCTTAAAAAATTAAAATTTAGGCCGGCGCCGTGGCTCACTTGCTAATCCTCCACCTACAGTACCGGCACCCCAGGTTCTAGTCCCAGTTGGGGCGCCGGGTTCTGTCCCGGTTGCTCCTCTTCCAGTCCAGCTCTCTGCTGTGCCCGGGAGGGCAGTGGAGGATGGCCCACGTCCCTGGGCACTGCACCCACATGGGAGACCAGGAGGAAGCACCTGGCTCCTGGCTTTGGATCGGTGCAGCGCGCTGGCTGTAGCGGCCATTTAGGGGGGTGAACCAACAGAAGAAAGACCTTTCTCTCTGTCTCTCTCTCTCACTGTCTAACTCTGCCTGTCCAAAAAAAAAAAAAAAAAAAAAAAAAAAAGAGAGAGAGAGAGAGAGAGAGAGAAAAATTAAAATTTAGATATTAATGTTTAAGACAAAACCAAGGCCGGCGCCATGGCTCACTAGGCTAATCCTCCACCTAGCGGCGCCAGCACACCGGTTCTAGTCCTGGTCGGGGTGCCAGATTCTGTCCCAGTTGCCCCTCTTCCAGGCCAGCTCTCTGCTGTGGCCTGGGAAGGCAGTGGAGAATGGCCCAAGTGCTTGGGCCCTGCACCCCATGGGAGACCAGGATAAGTACCTGGCTCCTGCCTTTGGATCACCGCGGCGGCCATTGGAGGGTGAACCAACGGCAAAAGGAAGACCTTTCTCTCTGTCTCTCTCTCTCACTGTCCACTCTGCCTGTCAAAAAAAAAAAAAAAAAAAAAAAAAAGACAAAACCAAAACCAAACCATAGGGGAAGTTTTGTGTGATGCATTCTGAAAAATTTATGAGATATTAACAGGGGAAACAGGGTAAAGGGAATATGGGAATTCTTTGTATTACTACATCACAACTTCTGTAAATTTAAAACTATTCTGAAATAAAATGTTAATAATATTTACAATTAATAAAGCCTGTTATTAAAGTTATGTACCAAGAGCAAGTGTTGTTGCACAGTGGGCAAAGCTGCTACCTGTGATACAGGTATCTCATAGGGTCCCACCTGCTCCATTTCCAATTCAGCTCCCTGCTAATGTGCCTGGGAAAGCAGGAGATGACTTAAAGTTGGGCCCTTGCACCCAAGTGGGACACACAGATGAAGCTCCTGGCCCTTGGCTTTGACCTGGCCATTGTGGCCAACTGGGGAATGAATCAGCAGATTAAAGATCTCATTCTCTCTGAGTCTCTCCCTCTCTGTAACTCTTTTAAATAAACTAGCTGATCTTTATTTTAAAAAAAATAAAGTATAGGGGCCGATGCTGTGGTATAGCAGGTAAAGAGGTGGCCTGCAGCACTGGCATCCTATATGGGCACCAGTTTGAGTCCTGGCTGCTCCACTTTGGATCCAGTTCCCTGCTAGTGTGCCTGAGAGGGCAGTGGAAGATAGCCAAAGTGCGTGGGTCCATACACCCATGTGGGAGACAGGGGAGGTTCCTGGCTTCTCACTTCAGCCTGGACATTAGGGGAGTGAACCAGCAGATGGAAGATTCTTTCTTTGTTTCTCCCTCTTTCTCTCTGTAACTCTGCCTTTCAAGTAAATAAATAAATCTTTTTAGAAAAATAATGAAGTTATATACTGTAACTAGTGGTACTAGTAAAATAAAGTTTATCACCCTTTTACCCAATAAAGTATCTCAGTTATGTTCTAAAAAATAAAACAAAACAAAAACCCAAATCAAACTGAACCAAGCCTAAATAAAACAGGATTCCTTTCTTTCACTGAACATTCAAAAATGCTCACTAATTGTCAAGTTGAGATCTTTGGACCTGTAACCATGGTATATGGATAAGAGAAAAAAAAGCTACTCAGCAGCTACATAAGCTGGTTGAATAAGATTACTACTTTATAGTTTATCTGGAACTTGCTATCATGCCTTCTTTTTGGGATTATCATCATCTCTAAATAATAGCTGTTCATCAGAAAAATGCTGTCAAGGTAACCAAATTCAATTCCAACATTTAATGGAAGTATAACTTACCTCGTTTCCAGATTGGAAGAAAAACACTTTCATTCTTAGACATTGATTCAAGAATGGTTTCATAAACAAAAAAAAAAATCCATATGCATTCTCAATCCTACATGAATGTATCTTTTTCTGCTTAAATCTTAGACATTTAGACAAAGTGATCTATTGATTTTTATGCAGAACATCACTCTACAAGTTCCTTCTCTCCCACCCTGACTTGTGATAGTCTGCCAATTTTTGTTCCAATATTACAATTTCTATATTTATTCCTGAATATTTTATTGGAAGATGACTTCTTTAGTATCAAATTCTACTTATACTCTGTAATGTATCCTTTTCCATCCCTTAGCTCTTAATTCCTTAATTCCTTTCTTTCACTGAACATTCAAAAATGCTCGTTAATTATATTAATAATGTACAGATTTCAAAATTATGGACAACATGTAAGTCCCTTTTGAGCTCTACAACAAATAATCCACATATTGCCTTGAAGCTTTTATTACAAATATCCCTATTCACATCTTCTTGTGTGCTTTGAACATTATTCAAGGGGTAAGATTAGAATTTTATCTGCTAGATCAAAAGATCATACACATTTCTAATTCTAATAACCACTGCAAGGGTACCTTAAAGAACAGTCATACTAATCTATACTTCTATCAATGATTTAAAACTATCAATATCTCCCCATGTCCTTGCTTACTTTGATACCATTCTAATGGGAAAAAACTGTTTTTTTTTAAACACTGTTATGTTTTTAATTAACAAATGTTAATTAAATTATGACTAAAAGATGTTGAATGTATATTATCAAAAGACTCACTAGGGAAATTTTAAATGCATAAACAATGGTAAACAGCAATACTAGTAACTATGAGGGTAAATCTTAAAAAAAAAAAAGGTAACATACAACAATAATGTAATTTCTGGTATTAGAAACAATAGCAACTAGAGTATAACATTACCAAAGTTAACAAAGAAAAAGTAATGGAATAAAGGAGCACAGAGAATCAATTCAAAAGAAAGCAAAAGGGGCTGGCATTGTAGCATAGCGGGTAAACCTACAGCCTGGGACGCAAGAATCCCATACGGGCACCAGTTCATGTCTCAGCTGTTCCTCTTCCAATGCAGAAAATGCTTTGAGAAGTGACTTCTGAACAAGGCTTTAAGGAACTAGTATTTCCATAGACAGAAAATTGCATTGTAGACACAAGAAACAAACTAAACAAGAACTGTTTATAGTATTCTGGATAGTAATAATCTAGTGGGGATAGATCATAGAGTAAAGAAGAAATAAAAACTACAAAAACAGGTAGAGGTCAATTGGGGAGGGCCTTGAAAACTACACTAAGAAGTCTGGTTTTGGGGCTGGTGCGGTGGCACAGTGAGTTAGGCCATTGTCTGCAGTGTGGGCATCCCATATGGGAACCAGTTTAAGTCCCAGCTGCTCCACTTACCAGCTGTGCCTGGGAAAGCAGCAGAAGATGGCCCAAGTCCTTGGTCCCTGCACCCACCTGGGAGACCTGGAAGAAGCTCCTGACCCCTGACTTCGGCCTGGCCCACTCCTGGCCATTGTGGCCATTTGGGGAGTGAACTAGTGGATGGAAGATCTCTCTCTCTCTCTCTCTCTCTCTCTGTGCCTCTCCTCTCTCTCTCTCTGTAACTCTGAATTTCAAATAAACAAATATTTAAAAAGAAAAAAGGTCTGGCTTTTATTTGCCATACAAGTTACTATTCAATAAAGTTTCTTTCGCAAAACTGAAGCAAAATAAGGCTCAAAGAGACTAGCTCCATCAAGTCATATGCCTGGATCTAGAAACACCTGATTTCAATCCTCTGCATTTACTCCTATATTATGTTATTTACATAATAGTTGAATTTGATGACAAATGAGGAAGATGTGAACTAGGCCAATGTTACTGCAGAAATGGAAAAAAACTGCCAGAATCAAAAAGCAATTCCTCCTACGTGTTTGCAGGTACTATTAGATATTGTGTTTTCTAGCTTCTAACCCTGGTTTTGACAGGTTTTGCAGACAATGATCAATTTACTTTACCTACATGGGTCTCATTTTCCTGGTTATAAAATAAGGATGTTCAAGAGGATAATCTCTAAATTCCTTTGAAATTTAGCCCAGATGACTCAGATTTCTAGTTTAGAATCCTAGACAGATCCTAGGAGGAGAGAGAAATAAAGTTCAATATTTTACACAATGAATTTGAGACATCTCTACATCTAATATTTAGTTGCAAATTTAGGTCTGAACTTTAGAGAGAGATGTGGGAATCACTGGAATACAGGTGGTAAATAAAGCCATGGAAATGGGTGAGATTACCCATGAAAACAATGAAATAAAACAAGAACAAAAAAAAACCAGGGTGCCCAGGTAAGGAAATGGAGAACCAGGCATAGTGTCATACAAGCCAAAGCAAAGGTGAATTTCTGAGCTTATCATGTCTCATGATGTAGTTTTAGACTGGCAAGACAGAAAAATCAGTGGATTTAGAGAGTAGTGATAAACTGTGGGGAGCAACTGGGAGCAACTCGGACTAGACTGTTACTGGAATTAAGACTTATTCTATGCATCTGCTCTCCCACAATATGGCGCTGGGAGAGGAGGAAACAGCTTCTACACAGCTGCCTCCAGTTCAACCAATAAACAGCAGGACCTGCTCCTGATTGGAGGAGAGCAGCATACTCGGCGTGTGGGTAGCAGAGTTGGGATTGGTGGAAGAGGACTATAAAGGAGGAGAGAGACAACATGCACCAGGAACATCTATCTGAAGGAACACCTGAGCAGCCCCCGAGAGAGCCGGCCGGCCGGTGGTGTGCCGCTCCCCCGTGGAAGTGGGGAAAGTGGCAGGGGGAACCGCCCTTCCACGGAGGTGGAAGGGTCGGTAGCCAACCCGGGAAGAACCAGCAGCAAACCCGGGAAGGGCCGAGCAGACAAAAGAACAGCGCAGGGTCCTGTGTCATTCCTCCACGAAGAGGGGGAGCGACAATAAACAACGGTTCAAATGCTACATCTTCACTGAATATCATCTGTTTATACACTTTACTGACTATTAACTTTGGCAATGAATGCAAATGCTGTTTAAAAAAAGGTACTGCTCTGCTGTTTACATTGTCACAGTAAAATATAGGAAAACTTCATGGTTTTCAAAACCTCTCACTGATTTGACCTCAAAGATGAAGTTCAAGCAACCTAGCATATTTACCTCCCTTCATGCTGTTTTCCCACCCTGTTCTCCTTCATTCTTAAGCCACAGAATATGTCGACCCATGCCTCACGCGAGCTACATGCAGAATATACTAATTTTCTACACTCAGTGTAGTCTTTCTATACCTTCTCTATCTATAGAAAGCTTTTTTCAAAAGATATTCTAAAAGTCAACTTTTTCATAAAATTGTCCCACTCAAGGCAATCACTAATCATCTGCTTTTCTTGATCACACAGTACTTTGCACATGCTGCCAATACTATATTTCTTTTTATATATGGTTAATTATTTGCCTTCTTATTAAAAACTAAAACTCCATCAAGCCAGGAACCATCTAAAAGTGCCTCCCATACATCTATTGGACTCACAGTAAATTCACTTTATGTATTGTGTCTCTTATTGGACTGAATTTTTTCCCCCTACACATATGTGCCTCAACTCAAAAGCTGGTCCCAAACCTTAGCATTTCCTTAGTATAAATTTCATTGATAATAAATTTTCAAGATACAATTATAACAACAGACCTATAGAATCCCTGCTGCAATTTTTATTGAGTGTTCTATCACTTAAAAGTTCTTTCTTTGGAGAAATGCCTTTACCCAATGACACCAATGCTAAGGTGATTCCATTACAAATATTAAGGACTGAGGGGCAAATGTTTTGTTTAGTAGTTAAGATGCCAGATGGGATGCATGTATCCCATACTGGAGTGTCTGGGTTTGATTTCCCAGCTCCAGTTCCTGACTCTGGATTCCTGTCCATGCATATCTTGGGAAGCAGCAGTGATGGCTGAAATACTTGGTTCCTTGTCAACTAGGTGGGAAACCCAGATTGAGTTCTGGGCTCCTGACTTTGGCCTGGCCTAGCCACAGCTACTGTGGCCATTTGAGGAGTTGGCTAGTGGTAGGGGCTCTGTCTGTCTTCTCAAATAAATAAAAATAAGGGAGCCAGCATAGTAGATTAAGCCATCGCCTGGGAGAACAGCATTCCACACGGGCACTGCTCTGCTTCCAATCCAGCTCTCTGCTAATGCTCCTGGGAAAGCAGAGAAGGATGGCCCAAGTACTTGGACCCTAGCACCTGCATGGGAGACCCAGATGAAGCCTTGTCTCCTGGCTTCACTTTGGTCCAGCCCTGACCACTGTGGCCATTTGGGGAGTGAACCAGAAAATGGAAGATCTCTGTCTCTCATTCTATCTTTCAAATAAATAATCTTTAAAAATAAATAAAGGCCAGCGCCGCCGCTTACTTGGCTAATCCTCCACCTGCAGCGCCGGCACCCTGGGTTCTAGTCCCGGTTGGGGCGCTGGATTCTGTCCCGGTTGCCCCTCTTCCAGGCCAGCTCTCTGCTGTGGCCCGGGAAGGCAGTGGAGGATGGCCCAGGTGCTTGGGCCCTGCACCCGCATGGGAGAACAGGAGGAGCGCAGCGCACCGGCCGTGGCGGCCATTTGAGGGGTGAACCAACAGAAGGAAGACCTTTCTCTCTGTCTCTCTCTCTCACTGTCTAACTCTGCCTGTCAAAATAAATAAATAAAAAATACAGATAAATAAAAGAGGTATAGTAAACTCATAAAGTCAGTAATTTCCTAACTTACAAGTTTCAAATTCCTAGCTCACTGGTCATACTAGTTTTCATTTTGAGATGTGATGCAGAAGAAATTTTGTTTTACTCAAACAGAGCTTACTATTTACAATAGCTTACATAATAAAGTGAATCATAATTCCCTTTAACATAAGAAAACAATTAGTAATTGTGTGGCAGGGAGCTCCTTCTCCACCCTCACTTCCTGCTATTACAAAATACTGGGACTTCTGTCTTGGACTCTATTTGGATCTTGTCACTTGTTTGCCCTGATGAACTCAGGATGTCCTATGAAGAGGTCCATGTAGCAAAGAACTCAAATTCTGAATGCAACAGCCTACAAGGAACAGAATGCTGAAAACCATGTGAGTAAACCTGGAAGCACATCCTTTCCTATTTGAGCCTTGTGATAACTGTGGCCTTATCAGAGACCTAAAACAGAGAATCTCCTAACCTACAGAAATGATTGCTAACCAATGTTATTGCTTTGGGGATGATATTGTGGGGCAACAGGTTAAAGCTGCCTCCTGCAACATTGCCAGTGAGGGCAGGTTTGAGTCCTGGCTGCCTCTCTTCTGATCCAGCTCCTTGCTAATGCATCTAAAAAAGCAGTGGAAGATAACCCAAGTACTTGGGCCTCCTCACCTACATTGGAGACCCAGATGAAGTTCCAGGCCCCTGGTACGGTTGCAACCATTTGGGAAGTGAACCACTGGATGGAAAATCTTTCTCTATGTAGTTCTCCCACCTTGTGTAATCTCTGTATCACTGCCTTTCAAATAAATAAATAAATCTTAGAAAAAATGCTATTGCTTTAAGCTATTAAATTTTGGGGTAATTTGTTACATAATAATAGATAACTAATACAACTTCCTTTAGGTTAGGTATAAGATGAGAAGGTATTCTAATGTCTTGCTATTCAACATGTGTCCATGGATAACAGCATTAGGATCACCTGGGAGTCTGTCAGACATGAGAGCTGCATTCTCCATTCCAGACTTCCTGAATTAGAACCTACATTTTAACAAGATTCCAGGTGATAAAGATGTACATTCAAGTTTGAATAGTATTCATCCAGAAAATCCTTCAGTCATTAAAAATATAATTACCTGCTCTTTTAAAAATTCTAACTAAGGAGAGTTCTGCTTTCACTTAAGATGTAGAAAGCCATTAAGAAAAAATCACTCACTCTAACAAGAGAAAAAGAACCCAACAATTTACAAAATCATAGTTTTTCAATGAGTGCATCCAGGAGCTAAGGCTAAGTTGCTACATGGCAACTGAATGAACTAAATTCTAAAGTATGACAGGGCCCTATGAGGAGTGATGTAACATATGAATTGTTTAACTTTTGCCAGAGCACAGAAGTGGTAATCATAAAAGAAGGTAAGAAAAAAACTACTGACATTTTTAACAAATTCTTAAACCAAGAGTGAACTAGTGTGATGGTTTAAGGATCACCAGCATTCTTCTTTTTTTGGACAGGTAAGAGTTAGACAGTGAGAGAGACAGACAGACAGAAAGGTCTTTCTTTTTCCATTGGTTCACCCCCACGTGGCTGCTATGGCTGCCAGCTGGCGCGCTGCGCCGACCCGAAGCCAGGAGCCAGGTGCTTCCCCCTGGTCTCCCATGCTGGTGCAGGGCCCAAAGACCTGGGCCACAAAAGAGAGCTGGACTGGAAGAGGAGCAACCGGGACAGAATCCTGGGTGCCGGTGCCGCAGGCAGAGGATTAGCCTAGTGAGCCGCGGCACCAGCCGCATTCTTGGAAAGGAAAAAGAGTCTGAATCCACTGGCCAGCTCTTTTTCCATGGGCTCCATCTGGTGCTCTGGAAGAAGGCTGTAGACAGGTCAGGAGACCTAAGGAAGACACCCTGATAGAGGAATACAGATAGACAGATGATGCCAAGGCTGTAGTAAGGATATCAGGCATAACTCACACATGCTCTGGGCCCGGAATAAACAAGGTAGAAAGCAAGTGCTGTATGACAGGCACAAACTGGCAGCACCCTGGACTCTTCTTTAATACAATATACAGCTGCCTATTACTGACTGAGGGAGAGGCAAAATATCGACCTCATTATAAGCTCAGGTAAAGGATGGCTACTGCTGATAGAAGTTTAAAACCCAGCTATCCTCATATTCCCCTGACACTGTGCTATGAGTCATTAAGAAAGATAAGAAATCTGCTCATGTCCATATTCCACAATTTTATAGTGATCTATTGCTACTGAGAAAGGGAGTGGTTGCTCACTTTGCCCACAACCTCCCAGTGATACTAGGCAGAGTTTACCTATCACAGTGAGAATGAACAGGAAATTGGTCTGAACTCTAGAATAGAGTTCAACAGGACTATCTACGACAGAGCTACCCTAAATCTGTGCTGTATAATATGTCACTAGCCACATGTGGATAGCTGGTTATTGAAGAGTACAGTTCTAGACTCTGAGTAGCTGGAAAGCCTGTCTACTCTTGGAGGAGACAAGAAAAGCCTCCTCTTTGAGAAACACAGCCTGTTTAAGATTACAACTGGAAAAGAAGAAACAAGAAACCTATCCTGCCCCTTCCAAGAGCCTTGCACAGTTAAACAACAGTCATCTACTTATTAATGTGGGAGGTGTATAGGGCTGGCGCTGTGGCTCACTAGGTTAATTCTCCGCCTGTGGTGCCGGCATCCCATATGGGCGCCGGGTTCTAGTCCCGGTTGCTCCTCTTCCAGTCCAGCTCTCTGCTGCGTCCCAGGAAGGCAGTGGAGGATGGCCCAAGTGCTTGGCCCCTGTACCCGCATGGGAGATTGGGAGGGAAGCACCTGGCTCCTGGCTTCGGATCAGCGTAGCTCCGGCTGTGGCAGTCATTTGGGGGGTGAACGAAAGGAAGACCTTTCTCTCTGTCTCTCTCTCTCTCACTGTCTATCTGTCAAATAAAAAAAAAAATGTGGGAGGTATAAGAGTGAATAGATATCCTACCTCTCTCTTTACTCTAAATGTGCACAAGCTATGAAACATGCAGGTGTAGCAGGAATGCTGATACAAAACACCTGAAACTTCAGGTCTCATACTATGCACAAGTATTGGTCATCTATCTTTGTAGGACTCTAAAGACTACGGTGGACAGGGGCCAGCTCTGTGGCATAGCGGATAAAGCTGCCGCCTGCAGTGCCAGCATCCCATAGGGTGCCGGTTTGAGTCCCGGCTGCTCTACTTCCAATCCATCTCTCTTCTGTAGCCTGGGAAAGCAGTAGAAGATGGCCCAAGCCCTTGGGCCCCTGCATCCACGTGGGAGACCATAAAGAAGCTCCTGGCACCTGGCTTCAGATCAGCTCAGCTCTGGCCATTGCGGGCAATTGAGGAGTGAACCAGAGGATGGAAGCCCTCTCTCTCCCTCTCTGCCTCTCCTCTCTGTAACTTTGACTTTCAAATAAAATAAATAAGTCTTAAAAAAAAAAAGACTATGGTGGACAAAAGATAACTGGAAACCAAAATATTCAAACTCTATATGCTTGCTAACTAGACTGACCAATACTTGTTCACACTAACAACGTGAGAGAAGTAGGAGAGTGTTTCTGGATGGTAATTTTATTTACCTTAGTCTGCTCCTCCTTCATAAACAATGTCTCACATTCAATTCAAAATTATGAAATACACACTAAGAGATAAAAAAGTTAAAATAAGACTTCCAGATGTATCAGACATTGAACCTATCAGATAGACATTATAAGTATTGTACTTGTATGGTTATGGATCGAGTGGGGGAATTTTATCAGAGAGATGGAAAATGTTTTAAAAAGGCAAATTAAAATAACAGAAATGAAAAATATGATGAAGTCCTTCATTGGGCTTGGCACAATAGAGAAAGAGTGAACGTGTAGAAAGATCAATGGAAATTATACAAAAACAAAGAGAAAAAAGAGTGGGGGGAAGGGCAGAGCAACCAAGAGATATGATAATAGCAAATGGTCTAATATATTTTTACTTGGAGTACTAGAAATAGGAGGTGATGCAGAAGAAACACTTCAGGAGATAATGAGTAAACAATTCCTGATTTAATGAAAGATTATACATTGTCTTTCAAAACACAATTTAAAAACACCACAAAACACACCTTGGCCCCTCATAGTCAAAATGCTAAAAAGCAGTGATAAAGAGAAAAAAATCTTTAAGATAGCCAGTAAACATTATATATAGAAGAATAAAGAATGACAGCAAATTTCTCATTAGAAGAAAATAATGTCATTATCAGAGTTTGGTTTACTCATAATTGATCACATCCAATGTTTTCCTTTAATTACAATAATATACAAAACCACTTTCAGGTTTACAAAATGCTTTTGCAGCCTTACCTCATCTGTTGCTCACAAGGTGACTGTGAACCTCATTGTACAGATGAGGAAACTGAGGTTGTGAGAGTAACAGGGACACACCTCATTCAGATATGGAATACCAAAACTGAGACTCCAAGATTAGTCATGAAGTTCCAGATTTTTAAACTTTTAAATTCATTCATTCATTAGAGATGTTGAAAGAGAAAGAGACTGACAGGTAGACAAAGAGAGAAACAAGGTAGAGACTTGCTACCCATTGATTCAACTTCCCAAATACCCAAGATGGTTGGGACAGATCCAAGTCAAAACCAGAAACCTAAAACTCAATCCAGGTCTCCCACATGGGTATCAAGAAACCCATTACTTGATGCATCAAAACCACCTCCCTGGATCCACACTGACAGGAAGCTAGAGTCAGGAGTTGGAGCCAGGGATAAAATTCATGCCTGTGGGATTTGGGATGTGGGGTGGGAAAATCCTAGCCAGTGCCTTAACAACTAGCTAAATATCTGCTCCTGTGGTCCAGATTTTATAATAATTTTCAGTATCTCACCTTATTCTCTATATTTAACTATATAAAGACAAGACCCCTGAAGAAGGTATAATAACAATTTGTGGGCATATTTTCCAAAATTATCATTGACAAGATAAAGCAAACATTAAGATACAAAAAAAAAAAAGAAAGAAAGAAAATAATGTCATTAAAGTACTGAAAAACAGCAACTGTCAATCTAGAATTCTATACCTGCCCCCTTATAAAAAGGTAACCAAACCAAACTAAACCAAAACATAAAACAAAAAACAAGTAACATTTGTTTCTTGAGATGCCCACATTCCATATCAGAGGCACTGGGTAAGTTCTGGTTCCACTTTTGATCCAGCTTCCTGTAATATGCCTGGGAAGGCAACAGAAGATGTTGCAAATACTTGAGTCCCTCCCACTCATGTGGGAGACCTGGATTCAGTTACAGTTACAGGCCTAGCTTTGCCCAGCCCCAGTTGTTGCTGGCATTTGGATGGGAGATGTCTCTCTGTATCTCAGTCTGTCCATCTGTCTTTCAGAAAATATATAAATGATTTGCAGAAAAAATATAAATGAAAATTTTAAAAATCATAGATAGCAGATCTGAACTATGAAATATGTTAATAAACTGCTCTAGGCAAAAAGAATTGATCCAAATAAGGTATAAGGTATCACAAACTAGATAACGTTTTTGCTGTAAAAAGTCAACATTATTTGAAGGTAGACTACGAAAGTTGAAGATTTTTATATATATATATTTAAACCCAACCACATTAATTACATTAATGTAAATGGTCTACATTCTGATTTTAAGGCAGATCATCATATTGTGTAAATAGGAATCATGTACTGATATAGTTACAGAAACACTGCAGAAACTAAGAAATTGAAACATTAAAAAGACTAATCTATGTATTTTTATGGTAGACTGAACATAATTCTGCTAGGTTTCTATCAATATTTAAGAAATTTTAAAACATCTCAAATGAAAACAAATGAACAACTAATATAATTAAGCCCAAGCGAAAAGTAATTTGACATGACTACTTTTTGTCTTTGATTTCTCCATATTTTAAGGGCTCTGTGTTAATTCCCCCACCTCACCAAATATAGCAACATTCATAAACACTGACCTTGCCATGGCTTCTTTCCACTTTCTGAAAACATTTATTCAGGGACAGATTATGTCGAACAGAATTCTTCCAGCCTGTTGGTGCAGTAGCAAAATATGGGAAGCGGTCCAAAATCCAGTTATAAATTTCTTTGACAGGCAAACATTTATTTGGAGAGTGTTCAATAGCCATATAAATGAGAAGACTAAAGGAGTATGGGGGCTTTGAAGTTGCTGATTTTTTTTCTGGGTTCTGGTAGCAGGATGGTCCAAAGGATGGCACGTCATCTCCCTCAATGTCATACAATGGACTAACAATTGGAAGACCCTCACTTCCAAGGCTGAAGTTTGTCAGAAGATTAGTACTTTCATGAAGCCAGTTCAAGTTTGTCAGTTCATCATCAGCTGACTCACTGTCCACTAGAGTGGCCTTTGGCCTGGCAGCATCAACAGCTTCAGGCAAACTTCCCATTTTGTAAATCTGGCTTAATCCTGCAAACTTTTCAGCTCCTGGGGTTTCAGCTCTCTTATCTGGAGTCATTCCAATTACTGGACCCATTTACTCTCTTAGTTCTGCAACAAAGGAAAGAATTATTAATCAATGTAATAGTTAAGATTCTTAAACTTTGGGAAAGAGAAAAATATGTAGTTACATATCCCCTAATCAGAGAATTTTTATGATCAATTATTCCACAAAATAATTAAGTAAAATATTTATATAATGAAGACAATGATTATGATGCAAGGATAATATAATTTCATATTATTTGCATTGTTTATAAAGTACATATTTATAGATGATATTAGCAAAAATAAATATATTTTAAATACTTAGTAAAATACATAGCCCACAGTAGCCACATATTAAGTAGCTGATTATTATACGTTGTGGAATGATTAAATAAGGCTAATTAATTTATCTATCACCGTTTCCCTTAGTGGTAAGAACATTTAAAATGTATTCTTAGGCCGGTGACGTGGCTCAATAGGCTAATCCTCCACCTGCGGCACCGGCACACCAGGTTCTAGTCCCGGTCGGGGCGCCAGATTCTGTCCCGGTTGCCCCTCTTCCAGGCCAGCTCTCTGCTGTAGCCCAGGAGTGCAGTGGAGGATGGCCCAAGTCCTTGGGCCCTGTACCCCATGGGAGACCAGGAGAAGCACCTGGCTCCTGGCTTCAGATCAGTGCAGTGTGCCTGCCGCAGTGCGCTGGCCGCAGCGGCCATTGGAGGGTGAACCAATGGTAAAGGAAGACCTTTCTCTCTGTCTCTCTCTCACTGTTCACTCTGCCTGTCAAAAAAATAAAAAAGAAATAAAAAAAGAAAAAAATTGTATTCTTTGTCTTCCTTCTTTTTGAGTGGGAGAAAGAGAGGGAGAGGGAGAGAAAGAGAGACATCATATCCACTGGTTTTCTCCTCCAATGTCCACGATGATCAGGTTGGACAACAGTGAAGCTGGGAACTACAAACTCAAGCCAGGAAGCTGTAGTCAGGAGCCAGAGCCAGGAACTGAACCCATAAGCTCCAGTGTGAGACACAGATACCTTAATCACTAGACTTTATAAATAACTATACCAAAATATATACTTCTTGGAATTTTGAAATATAAAGCACATTTTTATTAATTAGAGTCACTACATTGTACAACAAATTACTAGAATTTAATCCTCCTGTGTAACCGAAATTTTGCAACCTTAGATTAACATCTTCCCGTTCTCTGTTTACTGTCATAGTATCTAGTAACCACCATTCTACTCTTTCCTTCTATGAATATGATAAGGTGTCATTTTTTTTTCTTTATTTGACAGGTAGAGTAATAGACACAGAGAGAGAGAGAGAGAGAGAGTCAGAGAGAAAGGTCTTCTTTCCGTTGGTTGACTCCCCAAATGGCTGCTATGGCCAGCGCTGTGCCGATCCGAAGCAGCCAGGTGCTTCTTCCTGGTCTCCCATGTGGGTGCAGGGGCCCAAGCACTTGGGCCATCCTCCACTGCCTTCCCGGGCCACAGCAGTGAGCTGGACTGGAAGAGGAGCAACCGGGACAAAACCCGGTGACCTTATGGGATGCCGGCGCCGCAGGTGGAGGATTAACCAAGTGAGCCATGGCGCTGGCCCCTGATAAGGTGTCATTTACTTATTTATTTGACAGGTAGAAGTAGACAGAGCACTTTGATGTGCTGGTTCACTCTCAAAATGACCACAACAGATGGGGTTGAAGCCAGGAGCTGGGAATTCAATCCAGGTCTTCCACAGTGATGGTAGGAACCCAGCTGCTTGAGTCATCAGTCTACATGAGTAAGAAGTTAGCATCAGGAGTCAGAGTTGGCAATTGACTCAGGTACTCCCATGTGCAGCAAAGGCATTTTGTTCTTTCCTTTTTTTTTCTTTTTTTTTTAAGATTTTATTTTATTTGAAAAGCAGAGTTAGAGAGAGAGAGAAGGAGAGACAGAGATGTTTCATGTGCTAATTTACTAGTTTACTCCCCAGATGGCTGCAAATGGCCAAGGCTAGGCCAGGCCAAAGCCAGGAGCCAGGAGCCTCACCTGGGTCTCCTTCCCTCATGCACTAGCAAGGAGCTAGGCTGGAAGTAGAGCAGCCACAACAGGAATCAGCACACACATAGGATGCTGGCAGTGCAGATGGCAGCTTAACCCACTGTGCCACAGTGTTGGCCACCAACAGAGGTGTTTTCACAGGTGTGTTAACCACAGGGCCGAATGGCTGTCCCAATATCTTATATTCACTAAAGTATCAGCTAAATTAAAACTACTATACATTTATTTTTTATAAACTCCAGTATTTTAATTTGGCATTCCATATCATTTAATCAAGTACTCTTATTTCAAAGCTGAAGTTTGAACTGTTACTGTGTTGTCAAGGAGAGAAGGGGGAAAAGCTGTTACTAAACTATTTTTATTTAAAATGTTTTTTGGTTTGTTTAAACACCTCTCAATTCAAAACACTTATCATGGGAGAATAACTGATCATTGAGGAAAATGATGGGACTAATGTGCTATTTATTTTCAAGGGCTCATAAAGACACCTCATTTCTGAATTAGTGAAAAATCTATTATCTTATTAAATCTACTTAAACTTTTATAACCGACACAGGAGGAAGTACCTCTGGAGTTTTATGTTGCTTAGAACATAACTGGCAGGTTACTTTAAGAATGAAAACTGGTTAATTCTGAAGAGTCTACTGGGATTCTGACAGCTACTACTGGATATAGTCTTAAAGCATTCAGTAGCAACCGCATCAGCTAATATCTGGGGGCCAAACACTATGATAAACATTTTTATACTATATTTCAAACATTAATCAAAGTATATAAAGTAGGTACTATTATTAACTATTTTATAGATGAGATAAATGACTTAGGTTAAGAATTCTATTTAGGGGCTGGCATTGCATTGTGGTGTAGCAGGTAAAGCCACCAACCTTCAATGTTGACATCCCATATGGGCACCCATTCATGCCCCGGCTGCCCCACTTGAAATCTAGCTCCTTGCAAATAGCCTTGGAAAAGCAGTGGAAGACGGCCCACATGCTTGGGCCCCTGCCACCCACGTGGGAGACCCAGATGAAGCTCTTGGCTCCTGGCTTTGGCCTGGCTCAGCCCTGGCAGTTGTGGCTAGTATGGGAGCAAACCGGTAGATAGAAGACCTCTCTCTCTTAGACATTTGCTTAAGGCGCTAACGCAAATAAACACTGAGACAAAATAATAAACCAGGCTTAGTTCAATATTCAATACTTTTGTTCACTGGAGTTGAACTCAATCTTTAAAAAAAATACTACTTTAAAACAGAAGTAACGAATTGTACTAATGTACTAAATACTAAAAATTCAGTTTCACAGTAACTACTATTCTCATCAGAAACTAATTTAGATGATGACAAATTTCTCTGAACTAGAAGTTTAAGACAAAGTTTCATTACTTTAATATGCAAAACAATAGTACAGTAACAAATATCTCAGAGTGACAAAGTGAAGTTTAAAAAACAAGTCAGACACTGAAACAGGTATCATCTTAATAAGGTTTGAAGTGCCACTGTATTTTCAAGGAGAAATAAGTTTTTTATTTATTTATTTATTTTTTTGACAGGCAGAGTGGAAGTGAGAGAGAGAGACAGAGAGAAAGGTCTTCCTTTTTCCACTGGTTCACCCTCCAATGGCCGCCACGCTGCGACCGGCGCACCCGATCCGATGGCGGGAGCCAGGAGCCAGGTGCTTTTCCTGGTCTCCCATGGGGTACAGGGCCCAAGCACCTGGGCCATCCTCCACTGCACTCCCTGGCCACAGCAGAGAGCTGACCTGGAAGAGGGGCAACCGGGACAGAATCTGGCGCCCCGACCGGGACTAGAACCCGGTGTGCCGGTGCCGCAAGGTGGAGGATTAGCCTAGTGAGCCACGGCGCCAGCCACAAGGAGAAATAAGTTTTTTTCTAAACTTTCCTTTAAGAACATTATCCACTTGTAAGTCCACCATGAAGGATAAACAGGCAAACTGTCTTTTCTTACAAACTAAATACATGCAAATAGCAAATAAATATATAGAAAATATCCAACTTCACTAATGATCAAGTCAATGAAAAATAAAACAAAAATACAATATTAAATAATCTACTCAGGACACTAGTATGTAGAAAGCACAAACATTAGCTAATAAAAATAACTATCTGCCTTTGCCCAAATTAGCAACGATTTAAAAATATACAATGGACAATTCCAGGCAAGGATCTCCAGGGCCATTTTGGAAAGCTAACTGGTAACATGCATAAAAAATTTTTAAAGCCTCATATTGTTTGGTTCAATAACTGTATATATTAGTCACTTTACTAAAATAAGCCTATATAGAGGAAAAGAAAAGGTACTCCCCTTCTCTCCTTTCATTTTCTCTGATCCACCCACCCATAAGCAGAGGCCTATAGAATTATTAAAGATAGGGGCCAGAGCTGTGGTGTAGTGGGTAAAGCCACCACCTGCAGTGCTAGCATCCCATATGGACACTGGTTCGAGTCCCGGCTGCTCCACTTCCAATCCAGCTCTCTGCTATGGCCTGGGAAAGCAGTAGAAGATGGCCCAAGGCCTTGGGCCTCTGCACCCACATGGGAGACCCCAAAGAAACTCTTTGCTCCTGGCTTCAGATCAGTGCTGCTCTGCCCATTGCGGCCAACTGGGGAGTGAACCAGCGGATGGAAGACCTCTCTCTCTCTCTGCCTCTCCTTCTTTCTCTGTGTAACTCTGACTTCCAAATAAATAAATCTTTAAAAAAATTATTAAAGATACTGGAGGGCCTGTGCTGTGGTGTAGTAGGTTAAGCCTCTGCTTGTGGCTCTGACATCCCATATGGGCACTGGTTTGAGTCCTGGCTGCTCCATTTCTGATCCAGCTCCCTGCTAATGGCCTGGGAAAGCAGTGGCGGATGGTCCACGTGCCTGGACCCCTGCCATCCATGTGGGAGACCTAGATGAAGCTCCTGTCTCCTCACTTTGGTCTGGCCCAGTCCTGGCTGTTATGGCTTTTGCGGAGTGAAGCAGCAGATGGAAGATATCTGTCTTTAAAATAAATCTTTTTTTTTTTTTTTTTAAAGAATGACTACCTTGAGGACTGTAAAATAATTAAATAGTTCACAAAAACTGTTGAAAAGGCAGAAACTATACAAAAAAAGCTATAAGTGGTTATATCACTAACTTGGCAATTTTTCCTTCATCCTATTTTCTAGTTTTTCTTTTATGTGTTTCTTTTTATAGTTTAAAATAAACTTAAGGGGCCGGCGCCGCGGCTCACTAGGCTAATCCTCCGCCTTGCGGCACCGGCACACTGGGTTCTAGTCCCGGTCGGGGTGCCGGATTCTGTCCCAGTTGCCCCTCTTCCAGGCCAGCCCTCTGCTGTGGCCAGGGAGTGCAGTGGAGGATGGCCCAGGTGCTTGGGCCCTGTACCCCATGGGAGACCAGGAAAAGCACCTGGCTCCTGGCTCCTGCCATCGGATCAGCGCGGTGCGCCGGCCGCAGTGCGCCGGCCGCGGCGGCCATTGCAGGGTGAACCAACGGCAAAGGAAGACCTTTCTCTCTGTCTCTCTCTCTCACTGTCCACTCTGCCTGTCAAAAATAATAATAATAATAATAATAATAATAATAAAAAACTTAAGGAACAAAAGATTGAGGTGTATTATTTTAGTTGTATTATTTCCAGTACACAAAAAAGTTAACACAAAATGGTCATGGATTTATCAGAAAGCTCAAGACAAAAATAAAAGCCACCTCTCACATTCTTAATGTGGCCTATTCTGTTACAAAGCTTTTCTGTAACATAAAGTAGCTCATCAGTAAATAGGGAAAAAGATCTGTATATTTCATGACAAAACCAAGAAAACCTTTTGTTTTATTTACTTGGAAGTTTTGAGAAACTGTTGTTAAAAATAAAGTGAAATCATTCATTAGCACAGCATTAACACTGCACACATGATCAGTTTAATTCATAAAGCAAAATGTGTAAAAAAGGCCAGTAATGTAACACTTCCTTTCATTAGTTAAGAACAATAAACAAAATACTTGTAATTGTTATACATAACAAGTATCACTCAAAATAAGCATTTAAGGCTGAAATAATATATGGGGTTTGAAAAATATACTCCAGGGGTAGATGTTTAGCCTAATGGTTAAGATGACCATATCTCATATTGGAGTACCTGGGTTCAATAGCCAGCTCCAATTCCTGACTTTAGAATCCTGCTAACGCAGACCCTGGAAGGCAGTGTTGAGGAATCAAGTGATTAAGTTCCTATCACCCACTTGGGAGACCTGCATTGAATTCCTGGCTCATAGCTCCTGTCTGGCCTAGCCCTGATGGTTGCAGGCATTTGGGGAGGGAACCAGCAAATGGGAGCTCTCTTATTCTGTCTCTCAAAAAAGAAAGAAACAGAGACAGACAGACAAATAATGTGTGTGTGTGTGTGTGTGTGTGTGTGAGAGAGAGAGAGAGAGAGAGAGAGGAAAAGAAAGAGAAAAGCAAAGAAAAATACAGGCATTTTTTGGAGTATAACTAACCTCAAGTAATTAATATAATCCCTAATAAACCAACTTCTAAAAAGATATTGCTATTAAAAAAATAAATATACTAGACAATTTAGCAAAGTACACATTTATGTTAAAACCTCAAATGTTTTACATTTCAGGAAAGAACAAAATTTCTTCTTACATGTATTTTTTTTGAAGATTTATTTATTTATTTGAAAGTCAGAGTTACACAGAGAGAGGCAAGGCAGAGAGAGAGAGGTCTTCCATCTGCTGGTTCACTCCCCAATTGGCCACAATGGCCAGAGCTGTACTGATCCAAAGCCAGAAGCCAGGAGCTTCTTCCTGGTCTCCCCCGAGGGTGCAGGGGCCCAAGCCCTTGGGCCATCTTCTGATGCTTTCCCAGGTGCATCAGCAGGGAGCTAGATTGGAAGTGGAGCAGCTGGGACTCAAACTGACAACCATATGGCCTATATCAGATGCTAGTACTGCAGGTGGAGGCTTGAACAGCTAATAAGCCACAGTGCCAGCCACAAGTTACCATTTTTACATCAGCCCATGCCTTGTGAAAGGTATCTAACAGAGATATGCATATCTGCATGTTATGTTCAACAATATGATACTCAATTCTAGAAAACAAAAAATAAAATTATATATTAGGGGACTGGCACTGTGGCACAGCAGGTTAACGCCCTGGCCTGCAGTGCTGCATCACATATGGGTGCCAGTTCGAATCCTGGCTGCTCCACTTCCGATCCAGTTCCCTGCTGATGTGCCTGGGAAGGCAGCGGAGGACGGTCCAAGTGCATGGACCCAGAATAAGCTCCTGGCTCCTAGTTTCAGATGGGCCCAGCTCCTGCCATTGCAGCCATGTGGATAGTGAACCAGTGGATGGAAGACCTCTCTCTCTTTCTGTCTCTACCTCTCTCTAACTCTTTCAAATAAGTAAAGTAAATCTTTAAGAAAAATTTTTTACATATTGGAATTATCTGAGCATTTTCCAAAAGGTCAGAGGAGAGCATTTTTTTAAAAATTTATTTATATTTGAAAGGCGGAGAGACAGAGACAGAAGCAGACATAAAGAGTTCTTCCACCCACTGGTTCACTCCCTAAATGCCTGCAACAGCTGAGTTTGGGCCAGGACGGAGCTAGGAGCCTGGAACTCAGTCTGGGTCCCCCAAGTGGGTAGCAGGGATTCATGTACTTGACATCACCTGCTGCCTCTCATAAAGGGAGTCAGGGCTTGAACCCAGGCACTCTGTATGGAAGGCAGGTATCTAAACTGATGTCTTAACCATTGTACCACATGCCTGCCCCAGAGGAGAGCATTTTTGCTTAGGTTGGCGTTAACACTGGTCTGAGAGGAATACTTTGCAGAGACTAAATAAGAGAAGGAAAACTAAACCACAGAATTTTCAATATTATTTAAAATAAAACATGTTGAATTACAGATAATTAGATACATCATACTGATAGTCTTTTTCCCAAAATAACTAAGGAAGTTATTAATTTTGGTTTTAATCACAGATTTTTTAAACTTACTTTAGTTTTCACTTATGTTTTCCACATTTTGAATACATTCTGGAAGTTTTTTCCCCCCAATTATTACTGCAGTAGCAGTAATTCCTTTTTTCAGAGACTAGTATTATTCCACTTTGTGAATATACAACAATTTCATTACTCTTAGAGGAACATTAATTTATGTTTGTGGCTGTTATGAATAGTACCAATATAGACATCTCTGTTCATATCACCTGGAGCACAAGTAGTAAAAATTTTTCTCAGGTATATATCTAAAAGTAGAATATATGGAAAGGAATAGAATTATTAGGTCACAGTTTTCTTCTCTTCAATTTAATCTGATAAAGACAAACTGCTTTCCAAAAGTGGTCAAATCAATTCACATTATTTAGAAATACATATATTCAAGTTGCTCCATGTACTTGCCAATCTGATTACTATGAAATTGCATCTTACAGTTTTAATTTTAATTTCCTGATTTAGTATTGGGGCTGAACATCTTTCATTGGCCATTCAGGTTTCATCTCCTACAAAGTGTCTACTGAAGTCTTGTGCCCATTTTTCTACTGGGTTGTCTTTTTCTTAATGATTTGTAATGTCTGCGTACTGCTGTGGATTGAAAAAGACTTGACCCTCCAAACTCTTATGTTAATGGTTAATGGATTAATGCTAAGGGTTGGTGGATTAGGGTGGATAATTTATCTAATTATGGAAGCTAGGTGGTGGGCCCAGCAGTAAGTGCTTAGGTCACTGGGGGGCTTATCCTTGGAAGGAGTTCTGGCCAAAGGGTTGGTTATTTAAGCCAAATTAGACCTACCTCTTCTCTGTTTCCTGGCTCTCCATATGACGGTTCCTCTGCATGTGTTCCATCATTGCCAACCTCCACCAGATACAAGACTAAACCATCTGTCTGATCTTCAATTGTGAACTTCCAACTACAAGCTAAAATTAAACTTCTTCCCAAGATGCTCCTTTCAGGTATTTTAAAATAACAAAAGCTAACAAATACACAAAGTAATCCTTATATGTTATACAAATACCTTTCCCAAATGGATAGCTTGTCTTTTCCAGTCTCTTTCAGCTGGAAAAAATTTCTAAGCTTTCATAAGGAATTTATTAACTCTTTCCTTTATGGCCTGCAATTAGTTTTACAATTTTTGCCTTTGACATTTAAGTCTTCAATTTACCAAAACTATACATTTGCATATATGTTTTGTTTCATTTCTTTTTTACATAAACAAATACACAATTGTTCCAGCACCATTCTCTTGGTGCTGGTCTTTAGCACCCTAACTCAGTATGCCAAGAATGCAAGGCTTTTTACCTTGGTATCACCTCCCAAAAAGCAGGCAAATATCCACCAGCATTTCTTCTTTCAACCATGAGTTATTCAAAATAACTTTCCTTGAATTTCATGCAATTTTTCTCTTTTAAGATGTATTTATTTGAAAGGCAGAATTACAGAAAGGGAGAGGGAGAGGATGAGATATATTCCATCTGCTAGTTCATACAACGAATATGGGATACTGGGATGGCAGGCAGTGGCTTAACTCACTGTATTGCAATGCAGACCCCATATGATTTTTTTGACAGGCAGAGTGGACAGTGAGAGAGAGAGACAGAGTGAAAGGTCTTCCTTTACCATTGGTTCACCTTCCAATGGCCGCTGCGGCCGGTGCGCTCCGGCTGGCGCACCACGCTGATCCGAAGCCAGGAGCCAGGTGCTTCTCCTGGTCTTCCATGGGGTGCACGGCCTAAGGACTTGGCCCATCCTCCACTGCCTTCCCGGGCCACAGCAGAGAGCTGGCCTGGAAGAGGGGCAACCGGGACAGAATCCGGTGCCCCGACCAGGACTAGAACCCGATGTGCCGGCGCTACAGGCGGAGAATTAGACTATTGAGCTGCGGCGCTGGCCGCCCCATATGATTTTTCTTAAAAATATTCTTTAGGTTAAATTTCTTTTATTTAAAAATATGTATTTATTTGAAAGTCAGAATTACACAGCGACAGGGATTTATATGTAAATTTTTAAAAAAATCTATGTATTCCTGGCAATTGAGCCATTTACCATTAGGTACCAATTCTTTTATATCTAGTAATTGTATTTGTCTTCAGTCAATTTCAAATGGTATTTTAGCTTTCTCCCAATCAATATTTGCCTAGTATATCTTCTATTATTTTACTTTCAATATTTTTCCCTTTGTTTCCGTGTAGTTTCCATTCTAAATCCTACACAGCTGAATACTTTTATTATTTTAAAGTTTTATTTATTTATTTATACTTCATTTAAAAGGCAAGGCAAGATTTTTTTTTTTTAATTTGACAGGTAGAGTTATAGACAGTGAGAGAGAAATACAGAGAGAAAGGTCTTCCTTCCGTTGGTTTACTCCCCAAATGGCCACCACGGCTGGCACTGCGCCGATCTGAAGCCAGGAGCCAGGTGCTTCTTCCTGGTCTCCCATGTAGGTGCAGGAGCCCAAGCACTTGGGCCATCCTCTACAGCCCTCCCAGGCCACAGCAGAGAGCTGGACTGGAAGAGGAGCAACTGGGACTAGAACCTGGTACCCACGAGATTTTTTTTTAATTTTAAGATTTACTTATTAATTTGAAAGTCAGAGTTACAGAGAGAAGAGAGAGAGAGAAGAGACATGGGAAAGAGAGAGAGAAGAACAAAGAGAGAGAGAGAGATCGTCCATCCTCTTGCTTCATTCCCCAAAATGCCCACAATGGCCAGAGCTGACCCAGACTGAAACCAGGAGCTAGGACCTTCTTCTGGGTCTCCCACATGGGTGCAGGGGCCCAAGGACTTTGGCCATCTTCCACTGATTTCCCAGGCACATTGGCAGGGAGCTGTATTAGAAGCAGAGCAGCTGGGACTTGAACCGGCACCCATGTGAGATGTGAGAACTGCAGACAGAAGCTTAACCCGCCGCACCACAGAGCTGGCTCCAAATTATGCCTTATTTGAAAAAGAGACTGGTAGAATCTTGCATCTACTGACTCACTCCACAAATGCCTGTAACATTTGGAGCCAGGGCAGGGCCTGTCTGAAGGCAGGAACCCAGAAGTCAATCTGGGTCTCAGGGAATCATGGACTTGAGATATCACCTGCTGTTCTCTGCTATCCCCCAGGGAGGCACATTAGCTGGAAGCTGGATCAGAATCAGAAAAGACTCAAACCAAGCACTGTAAAATGGCATATGGGCATCCCAAGGAACATCTTATTCCTGTGCCATACACCCACATGGGCTGAATATTTTAGTGAGGTATGTGTAACTTGGATGTACTTCTATCACCTTACTTTTTCATTATATTTTTTCACATTAATTTTTCTTTTTAAATTTTTTGGGATTTTTCCCCTCTTTTCACTTGTCATCTAATAGTATGGAAATAAATACATATATATATATATATTTTAATTTATTTCATTTGAAAGGAAGCATTACACAGAGAAAGGAAGAGAAAGAGATCTTCCACCCACTGGAAAGACTCTATCTTTCAAATAAATAAAATAAATCTTTAAAAAAAAAGATTTATTGTTGAAAGATAGAGTTACAGAAAGAGAGAGAACTCTTCCATCCACTGGTTCCCTTCCCAGATGGCCACAACAGTTGGAGCTGCATTGATCTGAAGCCAGGAGCCAGAAGCCAGGAGCCAGGAGCTTCTTCCAGGTCTCCCCTGCGGGTGTAGGGGCCAAAGGACTTGGGCCATCTTCCACTGCTATCTCAGGCTGTAGCAGAGAGCTGGTTAGGAAGAGGAGCAGTGGGACTAGAACCAGCGCCCATATGGGATGCCGGTGCCTTCAGAGCAGGGCTTTAACCCGCTGCGCCACAGCACTGACCCCCAACAATAAACCTTTAAGCCCTTGTTCTTCTTCTTCTTCCTTTTTTTTTTTTTTTTTTTTTTAAGATTTATTTATTTATTTGAAAGTCAGAGTTACACAGAGAGAGGAGAGGCAGAGAGAGAGGTCTTCCATCCGATGCTTTACTCCCCAGATGACCACAACGGCCGGAGCTGTGCCAATCCGAAGCCAGGAGCCAGGAGCTTCTTCCTGGTCTCCCAGGTGGATGCAGGAACCCAAGTATTTGGGTCATCTTCTACTGCTTTCCTGGGCCATAGCAGAGAACTGGATCGGAAGAGGAGCAGTTGGGATGCGAACCAGCACCTATATGGGATGCCGGCACTTCAGGTCAGGATGTTAACCCACTGCGCCACAGCGCTGGCCCCCCCAGAAAAGGGAAAAATTTCCTTCAAAGGAATACCAGGTTTCAATAGCAATAATGGAAGTAGAAGACAATACATACTTCGTGGGAACCTGAAGAGAAAGGATTTCTAGACTATTTTTTCATTTAGAAGGCACTTCCCTATGGAGCTCCAAATTAACAGAGAAGACTATTCCTTCTAGATGCTCTACCTTGACTGAGTCTGACTTTTGCTTCCTGATCCCACAAGGCCATGAAAATTAAAGCTCAGCAGCTGGTGTTGCCGAGTAGCAGGTAAAAGCCACTGTCATCCTCTTGGGCATCAGTTCGAGATCCAGCTGTTCCACTTCTGATCCAGATCCTTACTAATGTGCCTGAGAAAGCAGCAGAGGATAGCCTAGTCCTTGCATCCATGTGGGAGACCCAGTAGAGGCTCCTGGCTCCAGTTTGGCCCAGCTGTGACTACTGTGGTCATTTGGGGAGTGAACCAGAGGATGGAAGATCTCTCTCTCTCTCTCTGTAAACTCTGCCTTTCAAATAAATAAGTCTTTAAAAATAAATAAAATAAAAGCTCACCTGATTTGGCAAACACCCTCAAAGCTGACAGCCAGCTTCAGAACTCAGCTTACCTTCATGAGTTTCCAATTAGTGTTTGGCTTAAGTATTCTTTACCTCTGTGCCAGAGCTTTGATGCATTTAAGATTTTATTTTATCCAGCATTTTGGATTGTTTTTAGAAGAAAGGTTGGTCCAGGCACTTAATTCACCAGGCTGCTGAAAACAGATGTTTACATTAGTTTCTGACAGCAATGTCAGTAAAGTACATTATCTTTCATTTTAGTTCATCAGTTTTTAAGGGTTTCCTGCCTCAGAAAAAAGGAGAAATTTGATATACTCACTAGGCTGTAATAGCTATCAATTCATATTTATAGCAGCACTGCACTTACTTTTGTGCGATTTTAGTACAAGTCAAATGAAAATAACAATAAAGTACTTGGGGGCAGGCATTTGGTAGAGGAGTATACTCATCACTCTGGATGGCCACATCTCAAATCAAGAGTGCCTAGGTACAAGTTCCACTCCTGATCCAGCTTCCTGCTAATTACACCCTGGAAGGCAGAAGGTTATGTGGCTCAAGTGCCTTGGTCCCTGCCATCAATGTGAGAGACCTCAATTGAGTTCCAGGATCCTGGCTTCAGCCTGGCGCAGCCCACTGATTCAGGCTGTTGTAGGCATTTGGGGATTGAATCAGCAGGTGAAAGATCTCTCTCTGCCTTTCAAATAAATTAAATAAATAAAGTTGGCTTTTTAAAATAAAAACATTTAGAATAGATGTATATAACAAATATACAATGAATGCTAACTGCAGAAATGGTAATATTGTTGCTATTAATTTTTAAATTATTATTAGCTTCCTTCCTAAGGATTTACAAGAGTTACATTTTTCAAATATAAAAATTAGGGTACAAAGTCAGTGACAATACTTTGTTTATAAGTTTTGAAATTAAATTTTTTAGGATTAAGGATGTGCCTCCCATGGCCAGCGCCGCGGCTCACTTGGCTAATCCTCCACCTGCGGCGCCAGCACCCCAGGTTCTAGTCCCGGCTGCTCCTCTTCCAGTCCAGCTCTCTGCCGTGGCTCAGGAAGACAGTGGAGGATGGCCCAAGTGCTTGGGCCCTGCACCCACATGGGAGACCAGGAGGAAGCACCTGGCTCCTGGCTTCAGATTGGTGCAGCGTGCCGGCCGTAGCAGCCATTTCGGGGGTGAACCAACGGAAGGAAGACCTTTCTCTCTGTCTCTCTCTCTCACTGTCTAACTCTGCCTGTCAAAAATAAAAACATTAAAAAAAAAAAAAAAAAAAAGGATGTGCCTCCCTTATGACCACCACAGACAATGCAGCAAAATGAAATTGGGACTTCTCCAAAGAGTGCTGCAATAGCTACTTCATCATTTTCTTTATGCTATGACTTTCACTTCCTTATTTTGTTTCCAGTCACTTTATTATGTCAATATTGTGCTAATCATGTTGCATGATAGAACCTTTCTTATAATATCTGAAGTTTAAATAATCTAAAAGAACTTAAAACAAGTAAGCTTTCAGAACTTTTAGTATTTTGTTACTAATGGCCTCCAAATAGTCTAGATTTCTTTATAAACAGCTGTACCTGATCCAAACATTCTACCACAAGAATTTATAAAAAGTAAAGAAAAAGAAGAGTTTTTGGTGCAGTGTTTAAATAGCCACTTAGGATGCCTGTAATCCATATCAGAGTGCCAGGTTCGAGTCCCAGCTACTCTGCTTACAATCCAGTTTCCTGCTACTTTATACCTTGAAAGGTTGCAGATGATGGCTCAATGACTTAGGTCTTTGCCAGTGAGTTCCGCCCATATGAGAGACCTACACTGAGTTCTGGGTTCTTGGCTATGACCTGGCCCAGCCCTGGCTGTTGCCAGCATTCAGGGAGAAAACCAGCAGACCGAAGATCTGCATTTCAAATAAAATAAAAATATATTAAAAAATTTAAAAATAAAAGAATTAACTACACTTTCTCTGATATTTAAGAATGCTCAGTTTTCACTATTAATGCATAGCAATAGATGTGTTGGCATAATCAAAACAGGACAGGATTATAATTAGCTACATACAGTTTGTATCCAATTAATTTAGAATATCTTATCTTATCAAGTTAAAATATTCAAAATAATAATTTTTATCTACTTGTAAGATATTACTTGCATAGTCTCCTAGTTTTTTAAAAGTATGGGTTCATGAATATAAAAAGTATCTAGTGACAAAAAATCAGGCTCTCACTCTATTAATTCCAATAAACATAAAAGTTTTCTAGTCTATATGTAAGTTATGTAGATTTATAGCAAATAACGATAATATAGCAAATAAGGAATAATTGAAATTAATTCAGTTCCATTAATGACGTGCTCAAGGCCAGCGCCGCGGCTCACTAGGCTAATCCTCCACCTTGCGGCGCCGGCACACAGGGTTCTAGTCCCGGTTGGGGTGCTGGATTCTTTCCCGGTTGCCCCTCTTCCAGGCCAGCTCTCTGCTGTGGCCCGGCAGTGCAGTGGAGGATGGCCCAGGTGCTTGGGCCCTGCACCCCATGGGAGACCAGGAGAAGTACCTGGCTCCTGCCTTTGGATCAGCGCGGTGCGCCAGCCGCAGTGCACCAGCCGTGGTGGCCATTGGAGGGTGAACCAGTGGAAAAGGAAGACCTTTCTCTCTGTTTCTCTCTCTCACTATCCACTCTGCCTGTCAAAAAAAAAAAAAAAAAAAAAAAAAAAAAAAAGAAAAAGAAAAAAAAAAAAAAAAGACGTGCTCAATACTTTCAATAAGTGGGAGGGATACAAAAATATTTTCCATCCACTAGTTTACTCCCCAAATGCCTGCAACAGCTAAAGTTGGGGCAGTCCAAAGCTGGGAGCCATGATCTCCATCCAGGTCTCCCGTGTAGGTAGCAAGGTTATCTTCTGCTGCTTTCCCAGGTGCATTAGCAGGAAGTTGGACTGGAAGTGGAGCAGCTGGGACTAGAATCCACACTGTTATATGGGGTGCTAGTGTTGCAAGCAGCAGCTTAACCTGCTGCCCCACAACAGCCCCCCAAAATACTTTGAAAATTATATTCCTGGGGGCCGGTGCTGTGGGTAAAGCAGCCGCCTACAATGCTGGCATCCCATATGGGCGCCGGTTCGAATCCCGGCTGCTCCACTTCTGATCCAGCTCTCTGCTATGGCCTGGGAAAGCAGTAGAAGATGGCCCAAGTGCCTGGACCCCTGTACCTGTGTGGGAGACCTGGAAGAAGCTCATGGCTCCTGGCCTCAGATCAGCACAGCTCCAGCCGTTGTGGCCATCTGGGGAGTAAACCAGAGGATGGAAGACATCTCTCTCTCTCTCTGCAACTCTGCCTTTCAAATAAATGTATCTTTTTTTTATAAGCACTGATTCCAGTTCAACAATCCAGCTCCCTGCTCATATATCTGGGAGAGCAGTAGAAGATGGCAAGTGCTTGGACCTCGGTCACCCACGTGTGAGACTCAGATGGAGTTCCAGGTACCTGGCTTTGGCCTGGCCCAGCCCCAGCTGTTGTGACCACTGAGGACTGAACCAGCATACAGAAAGATCTTTGTGTGTCTCCCTTTCTCTAAAGGTGACTCTTCCAAATAAACAAATAAACCTACTTTTTTGTACTGTCTAAGATTCCTACTAGAAAAAATAAAATACAGCGCTGAAAAAAGGCTCAGATCAAAACAAAATAGGATAGTCAATTCTTGATACGCCAAAGCAAACAATCCCATTATTTTTTCCTTGTAGCCTCAAGCCAGTCAGTGAATACTTCTTTCCTCATTATCAGAGAGGGCAATGGGAAAATTGATTTTTACTGTTTCTAATAAGCTTCAACTACACTGGGGTGAAAAGCAACCATGCCATCTGTTACATTCTACTAGAACTGGAAAGAAATTGAAACCAACATTTGAGCAACTGTAGCAAGAACTGAAGAAGACTGAAGTCACTTCTATGCTTAAAGCATGGGATGATTAACCTGGAACCATTATGATAGTGTATGATCTCAATTACGGCTGTTTCTCACCATTTTAATGCTACTACTCTAGCTTCCTACTTACAAGCAGTCTTATTAAATATTTATATATCTGAATACCTGAAACGTGACAAATGAATGGGATTTTTTGGTTCCACTTAAAGATTTGCAATTTCTAATTTTTTTAGGTAAAGACATTTGGAAACTTTGTTTTTATTGACTTCCCATTTCACTACCCACCAAGAACTCAATGTCAGCAGCAAACCAAGCATTCTCACATATGTCAAAAGAGTAACCAGAATAGATGCCATCTCATATTTGTGTCTTTTCCACTTGATCACTTTACATCCAATACAAAAAACCATTTGACTTAGTATAAGATAACCCTAGCAAAGGGAAATAGGCATTCATTTAATTTAGATCTAAACAATGATTTTCATAAAACAAAAGTCTACAGCAGAGCTAAGGCACAGCATAGAAATCCAAATGCTTGTGAATTTTATTGGAACTATCTAGCAATTATCTCAGTTCCTCACTGTAATTTAAGCTTTGCCACCAACAAAGGTTTACTGTGTAATAAGAAGAAATTCCACTGAATATCTCTCTTCTTTCTTTACTTTCACTTTCCTTAGGAATGAACCATATTTGTTCATTAATTCTAATGAAGGTACCATTTCTCACAACTAAAAGCCACAGCATTATATTTTCCAGATTTATTCAAAAGTATAATCAGCTTATTTTAAGTGTAACATAAAATATTTTAGCAGTTTACAGATACTAATTATTTTCTAAATCTCAAAACTTCCTCATCTTCAAAAAGGAAAACTATTTTCTTCTGTTAATTTATTGAATTGATAGCAAAAATAAAGTCTAACATTTACTCAGCCCATATTTTATGCAAGGTACTGAATAACAAACCTAACATAGTTTTTAAGATATGAGTTCAAGGGGGCCGGCGCTATGGTGTACTCGGTAAAGCTGCCGCCTGCAGTGCCAGCATCCAATATGGGTACCAGTTCAAGTGCTGGCTACTCCACTTCTGATCCAGCTCTCTGCTATGGCCTGGGAAAGCAGCAGAAGATGGCCCAAGTGTTTGGGCCCCTGCACCTGCATGGGAGACCTGGAAGAAACTCCTGGCTTCAGATCGGCACAGCTCTGGCCTTGTGGCCAACTAGGGAATGAACCAGCAGATGCAAGACCTCTCTCTGTGTTAACTCTTTCAAATAAATAAGTAAATCTTAAAAGAAAAAAAAAAAAAGAAAATATACTAGTTCATTGCAGAATTAAAAAAAAAAAGACATGCAGGACAGAAAGAACTCACAACCTTTCCTATTGATCAAGCAATACATTGTTTTAATTAAGACTCTCCATTATAAATAGTGTCCATCCCATAAAATCCAGTACTGAGGTTAGAAGGTAGATTTAAATCCCAAATGTACTGCAAGAAGATGTATATTTGATTATAATACTACATGATGTCACGTATCCAGGACAACTAAAGCATTATGGTCTCTTAGGGATAAAACTGCCTCTTGGTCATAGATTTAGGTGACACAGCATGTGACCCATTGTCTCTAAACAAAAAATGTGTGCAGCTGCATTTTCTAGTCAAGACAGGGGGTGGGGAGAATACAAAAGGGTCAAAGATCTGTTTTAAAAAAACTATCTTTCAAATATGGGTGTGAAAAGAAATAAAATTGGGAGGCTTTCTCCAATTCAGGCTAAAAAGACAGAAACCACTAAAATTCAAAACAAATTTCTGTGTAGTAACCTTCCACTGAATCTCCTTCTCTCCTACCCTAATTTGCCCAGACATACTTTGCAAACCACATGTTCAGATGCCATTTTTGTCTAAATAATTTCTGCCATTTGTTCATAGTATATATAATATTCCTATACTTCGTTACTGCATTTGTCTCTAGAAAAATGTGGCTGTTGTTCATTGGTCCCTTAGAGAAGTAAAAATGAAGCAATAACTTTATAAATTCAAAAATGAAATGTTTGTTGTATGCAGTAAACACTGAATAATCTGATATTTTCTATATAGAGACCAAATAGTTTTCTTTACAATGAATCCCTAGCACATAATCATGCCTTTCAAACAGATAGTGATTTTAAAAAGCAATATAATGAGGCAGGTGCCACGGCTCAATAGGCTAATCCTCCCCCTTGCGGCGCCGGCACACTGGGTTCTAGTCCCGGTCGGGGCGCCGGATTCTGTCCCGGTTGCCTCTCTTCCAGGCCAGCTCTCTGCTGTGGCCCGGGAGTGCAGTGGAGGATGGCCCAAGTGCTTGGGCCCTGCACCCCATGGGAGACCAGGAGAAGCACCTGGCTCTTGCCATCGGATCAGCGCGATGCGCCGGCCGTAGCGCACCGTAGCGCACCGGCCGCGGCGGCCAATGGAGGGTGAACCATCGGCAAAAAGGAAGACCTTTCTCTCTGTCTCTCTCTCTCACTGTCCACTCTGCCTGTCAAAAAAAAAAAAAAAAAAAAAAAAAAAGCAATATAATGAAAAAATCTGAACTGAGTTAAAATGGTGTTCTCTGATAAAGAAAATGGCTATTTCTAATAAATATTTTAAAAGGCTGATGACAAAATAATTTTAACTTCTATTAACTAAGTCATAGCAATAATTTACCCTAAATATTACCAAATATAATGATAGAAAAGAAGCAATATCAGCGCTCAGAGTAAATCAAGCTTAGAAAACTCATTTTCTGAAACTTTGGGATTAAATCAATGTTGTGTTCAAACAAAAATATGTTAAAGGCAGAAAAAAACTGACAGCACAGAAATCAAACAAAAATCACTACTAATAGGAAATACTCATATACTTACCACCTAGTGTTAGAAGTTAGTATCATCTATATTACCAGTCATATAGACAAATTAGCCTTCAGCACTTTGTTAAAAATTATTTAATTTATTTGAAAGTTAGAGCTCAGAGAGAGGGACAGAGAAAGAGAGAGAGATCTTCTATCCACTGGTTCACTACTCAGATGGCTGCAATGGCCAATGCTGGGCCAGAATGAAGCCCGGAGCCAGGAGTTTCTCGTGAGTCTCCCATGTGGATGGCAGGGGCCTAAGCACTTTGGCCATCTTTCATTGCTTTTCCCAGGCCATTAGTAGGGAACCAGATGGGAAGTGGAGCAGCTGGGGCATGAACCAGTGCCCAAATGCGATGCTGGTGTCACAGGCAGCAGCCTTACCTGCTATGCCAGCTATGGCCTTCACTTTGGTGTTGACAGGCTTGTACTATACTTGAGAATAAGTTTAAAAAAAAAAAGATTTATTTTATTTATTTGAAAGGCAGAGTTAGAGAGAGAGAGAGGAAGAGTTCGCTTTCATCTGCTGGTTCACTCCCCAGATGACTGCAACAGCCAGGGCTCGGGCAAGGTAAACTCAGCTTTTTATGGGTCTCACATATGGGTGGCAGGGGCTCAAATACTTGCACCATATCCTGCTGTTCTTCCTAGGCCATCAGCAGGAAGCTGGATCAGAAATTGAACAGCCAGGACCTGAATAGTTGCCATATGGGATGCCAGGATCACAGGTGGCAGCTTTGCATACTATACCACAATACCGGCCCCACTCATTTTTTTTTTTTTAAAGATTTATTTATTTACTTGAAAAGCAGAGTTACACACACAGAGAGAGAGAGAGAGAGAGAGAGAGAGAGAGTCTTCCGTCAGCTAGACACTCCCCAGTTGGCCACAACGGCTGGAGCTGTGATCTGAAGCCAGGAGCCAGGACCTTTTTCCAGTATCCCACATGGGTTCAAGGACACAAGCACTTGGGCCATCTTCCACTGGTTTCCCAGGCCATAAGAGGGAGCTGGATTAGAAGTGGAGTAGCCAGGACTCAAACCGGCACCCATATGGGATGCTGGCCCTGCAGGTGGCAGCTTTACCCGCTTCGCCACAGCACCGGCCCCACACTCATGTATTTGTGATAGAAAGATAATCCCTGACTCTTTCACACGTTTCCCCAAGGATCTTTAACGAATTCTTAACTGCCATCTTAATTAACAATAATCAAAGACAAACAGGTCCTGAAATTTTTGACATGTAAAATCAGTGGGCAGCATTAACTGGTAACAGTTATAAAAGAAATGGAAAAGTTAACTCTTTGTCAAGATATTAGGGAAAAAGATATGACCACCCTCCAAATTAAAAATGTCCTGGATGAGGCCGGTGCTGTGGTGCAGTGGGTTAAAGCCCTAGCCTGAAGCGCCAGCATCCCATATGGGCGCCAGTTCTAGTCTGGGCTGTTCCTCTTCCGATCCAGCTCTCTGCTGTGGCCTGGGACACAGTTGAGAATGTCCCAAGTCCTTGGGCCCCTGCACCCACATGGGAGACGTGGAAGAAGCTCCTGGCTCCTGGCTTTGGATTGGCACAGCTCCGGCTGTTGCGGCCATCTTGGGAGTGAACCAGCATCTTGGGAGTGAACCAGCAGATGGAAGACTCTCTGTCTCTACCTCTCCCTGTAACTCTGTCTTTCAAATAAATAAAATAAATCTTTTTTTTGAAAAAAAAAAAAAAAAAAAAAAAAGTCCTGGAGGGGCTGGCATTGTGGCACAGTGGGTAAAACCACCACCTGTTCCACTTCTGATCTAGCCAGTTACAGTTCTGACTATACTGCTTTCAATTTGGATTCCTACTAATGAATGTATCTTGAGAGGCAGCAGATGATGCCTCAAGTGGTTGGGCCCCTGCCATTCAATTGGAGAACCCAGATAGAGTTTTAGGCTCTTGGCTTCGGCCTGGCCCAACCCTGGCTGTAGTGGGCACTTGGGGAGTGATTCAGTGGATGGAAGATCTCTCTCTCTGTGTTACTTTGCCTTTCAAGTAGATAAAAAAAAAAACAAACAAAAATTTAATATTTATTAAGGTTGAATCCCACAGTTACAGTTTTTAAAAAGGGGGACAATACATTCCTACAGACAATAAAAGCATGCCTGAAAGAGATACTCAAAAAAATATAAAAAATATTATATAAAAAAGATAAAAAATTAGCTCCTATTTCAAAAGGGAAAGGCAATAAAAGCCATGAAAGAAAAATACATATCAGCATTAGAAAAGCTCAGAAATGAAGTGACAGTTCAAGAAAGAATTTGAAATTCAAGGATAAAAGCCATTCCAGAAACAAAGACTTTAAGTTAAAATATTATAAGAAAAAAATAAATACACCAGAAAAAGCCTTAAGAGAAACAGAAAGTTTAAAAGAAGA
Source organism: Oryctolagus cuniculus (assembly GCF_964237555.1). NCBI lineage: Eukaryota > Metazoa > Chordata > Mammalia > Lagomorpha > Leporidae > Oryctolagus > Oryctolagus cuniculus. The sequence continues at coordinate 154,541,432 of NC_091433.1, forward strand.
AAACAATCAACAAGAAGAAAGAGAAGGAGGTAGAATCAGAGCAAGCAAGTAGGCTTAAAACAAAGAACTTAATGACTTTCAAAAAGCCATGATAGTGGTTCCTTCTTGAAGATTATGACTGGGAAAGGTATTTCAAAGGTGGCTGGTAAATTTTATTCCTTAATTTGAAGATGCTCACACAGATGCTGGCTTTATAATAATTCACTAAGCTATATATTAGTTTTCTATATCTCATTTTATAACAAAAATAATTTTAAAACAACTTAGTAAAATAAAATGTGCTGGTAATATCAATTTTTAAAAAGATTTATTTTATTTACTTGAAAGGCAGAGTTATAGAAAGAGGAGGGAGAAAGAAAGAGATCTTCCCTCCACTGGTTCACTCCCCAAGTGGCCCTGGCAGGTTGAGGCGGAATAAAGGAGCTTTTTCCTGGATTCCCACGTAAGTGCAGGGTGTGCCTCAGGAAGGCAGTTTTCTCCAGAGGGTTGGTTAGTTGCGCCCAGCAGCTCTCTCTGCTTCCTCTTTCTTCTACAGGCATCCTGACATCCACAGTTACAGCTGAATCAATGGGGTCCTGATCTTGGGCTGTTAGCCACTAAAACATGAGCCAAAATAAACTTCCTTTCTTCATAAGTAGCTTGTCTTTGGTACTTAGTTACAATGATGAAAAGCTGACTAACATAGAAGTGTTTACAAAATTTAGTGAAGGGATAAATAACAAATAGAACTGCAGCAGAAAGTTATATACTCATAGAGAAAGTGCTTTGAAAAAAGTACAAAATACTATGGGTTGAGAAGAAAAGAACTGCATCTCATCTGCTCCACTGCATTAACATACCAACTAAGCCCTTCTCATATTTTCTAATTCATGCTCCCCAATACTGGAAGAACCACCTTTTAAAGACTAAAATCTCCCTTTAAAAATGTTTTACAGAGTACTATACAAAGCAAGGAATTCAAACAGCTACAAGGGCCAAATAGGCAACAAATGAGTGAAGCTGGGCTGGTGTTACACAACAGATAATAATGGGGGACTGCCTTGCCTGGAAAAAGAGAAGTGACTTCAAAGTTTTAGCCAATTACTACATAAATCAACACTGTCACAATATTCAGTATTTCAAGACATGACAAAATTCTAGATTTGGTTAAAATATGCACCACAGAGATAAAAAATGTAAAATTTGGAAAATATTACAACCCAAACAAAACAAAGCTGTAAAGTTTACAAACTGACTTGCAGCAAGGGGTTTGGTAATTGTTTTTCAATAGCTGGTACCTAGATTTCCTCAGAATTTAATAATGGTGGTCTTCCCAACTAAAGGAAAAGTGAATACCTTTTTCTCTTAGAAAGTTATATTAAAATTCAGTACTTAGGCAGTAAATGACAAGTCACAAGAAAACAGAGGAAAGAAGCATCTGATCATCATCTCAAAACAGCTTAACTGTTTTTGGTTCTAATTGTTTACATAAATAGTTATGCCCATAGTCAACATTTATACTTTATACTTGTTAAATGCTCAAATTTTTCATCTCTAAAGTTGTTCCTAGGCATATAATGCAACCAAATGCATATATGTATATATTTGCTTTTTAGCAACAGAACACCATAAGATTCCAGAAAAACCCTGGGCTTAACAAAATCGAAAATCTTATTTTGATGGTCTACAAGCTCCCCAAAATATAGATGCAAAGAGACACCTGTTTGCTTCACATTACCTCAAGCTTCCTGAAAATATTAAGATCTTTCATTTCTTCAGGCTTTAGAGATGCTTTAAAACTGCTCAGAAATCTTTCCAGTAGACCCCCTTGAATTACATGCTTTTTCCATCATGAGTCCTTCTGCAGGATTTACTTGCTGTTATGATTATTCATAATTATTTGCTTACCTTCACAGACACACCTCTAGGCTAGTAGTTCTCAAACAGTTGATATTATCCCACAACAGAAAATTTATTTTTCAGAGATCCACAACACACATACATATATAAAAAAGTTTTCATGAAATAACAATTTTATATTACCACATATGATACAATGGAACTTTTTACATAGATTGTTTTCCAAGAAATGTTGGCACAATTTACCAAATTGATTCCACCACCCATTTAAGAAATACTACAACAGAATGTAAATCTAAGTAGGCAGAACTTACTACATTTTTATGCTCTAATTAATTTTATGAGCAAATGTTTAAGGGAATGAGTGAATACAGCAGCATGCTGTACTAGAAAAGTGAAAGAATCTGAAGTCAAGCAGACACATTTAGTCAGCAACTTAACTTATGCAATCTTTGACAAACGACTGAACTTTCTTGAATTTCAAGAAATACCACTTACTTAACTCACTCCAACAATAAAGCAGTAGGCATTCCTACTACAGAATGGGCATCCTACAAACATTAGTTTCCCTTTTTACGTGACATTCTTCTCTACTCCTTCCTGGGGACAAATAAAGACACAAGTGACTCATCCTATCAAATACTCATTTTTTTTTAAATAGACTTCAAACGGTAGTATAAAGAATATAGATTATTAGTCTGACAGATTTGCGTTCAAATACCCAGCTCTGTATTTAAGTACTTTTTCATTATCTGCTTCTATATTTACAAGAATACAACACTCTCTACAGGGTTACTAGGAATGAATTTACATACACACGTCTAGCATAATACCATGCATGTCTACACAGTAGACACTTCATAAAAAAGCAGCAACTGAGGGTCCGCACAGTGCTGCAGTAGGTTTACGCTCCACCTGGGGCGTCTGCATCCCATATGGGCAGGCACCAGCTCTATCCCAGCTGCCCCTCTTCCAGGCTCTCTTCTATGGGCTAGGAAGGCAGTAGAAGATGGCCCAAATGCTTGGGTCCCTGCACCCACATGGGAGACCAGGAAGAAGCGGCTGGCTCCTGGCTTCGGATCGGCGCAGCTCCGGCCACTGAGGCCATTTGGGGAGTGAACCAACGGAAAGACCTTTCTCTTTCTCTCCCTCTCACTGTCTGTAACTCTGTCAAATAAAATAAATTAAAAATCGTAAAAAAAAAATGCAGCAACTATTGCTATGTTTGATAACTTCTGTTAAATCAATATAAAAAAGAGGTAGCATTTAAATCTGACTTTTAAGAATAAAGGAGTTGGACAATGGCATACTGCAATGGGAAAGGAATAGTAAAATCTTAATTTACAAGAAATCTCTTCCTGTATTTCATAAGATTAAAAAAAGCACAAAGAAGTAAAAGTTTATCAATTTTCTCAATTCTCTACCTCCAAGGTTATGAATACAATTCAAAATAACTTTGCTAACCATGCAGCACAGCAAAATTCACACTTAAACATTAAATTCTGCTCAGTATGCCATACAATATAAAGTGTATTGACAACACATTTTAAAGGGAAAGGGGTTTGGCACAGTGGTTAAGAAACTGCTTGGAAAGCCCATATTCCCTATCAGAGTGCCTGGGTTCAAGTACCAGCTCCACTTCCAAGTCCAGCTTCTGCTAGTGTGCACCCTGAGAGTCAGCAGTAAGGCCCACTGAGTTTCAGGCTCCTGGCTGTTGATGGCATTTGAGGGAGTGAACCAGCAGATGGAAGATCTGTCTTTCTCTAGGCCTTCTAAATAAAATGAAAACAAAAAATATAAATGACACTCCTGTCACTATTTAAAAAATACATTTTGGAGCCAGTGCCGCGGCTCACTAGGCTAATCCTCCACCTTGCGGCACCGGCACACCGGGTTCTAGTCCCGGTCGGGGCGCCAGATTCTGTCCCAGTTGCCCCTCTTCCAGGCCAGCTCTCTGCTGTGGCCCGGGAGTACAGTGGAGGATGGCCCAAGTCCTTGGGCCCTGCACCCTATGGGAGACCAGGAGAAGTACCTGGCTCCTGCCATCGGATCAGCGCGGTGCGCCAGCCGCAGCGCGCCAGCCACAGAGGCCATTGGAGGGTGAACCAACGGCAAAGGAAGACCTTCTCTCTGTCTCTCTCACTGTCCACTCAGCCTGTCAAAAAAAAAAAAATACATTTTAGAAAGATTTTCAATAAGAATTCTAAGAGAGGCCCATGCTGTGGTGCAGTAGATTAATCCTCCGCCTGCAGCACTGGCATCCCATATGGGCACCGGTTCTACTCCCAGCTTCTCCTCTTCCAATCCAGCTCTCTGCTGTGGCCTGGGAAAGCAGCAGATGGCCCAAGTGCTTGGGCCCCTGCACCTACATGGGAGGCCCTAATGAAGCTCCTGGCTCCTGGCTTTGGATCAGCACAGCTCTGGCCATTGTAGCCATTTGGGGAATGAACCAGAGGAAGGAAGACCTTTCTCTCTGTCTCTCCTTCTCACTGTCTGTAACTCTACCTCTCAAATAAATAAAATCTTAAAAAAAAAAATTTTTCAAAGGAGTGTTGTTTACCAGAAAAAATTTAACTGAAATTTTTTTTTTTTTTTAAGATTTATTTATTGAGCCGGCGCTGTGGCTCAATAGGCTAATCCTCCACCTTGCGGCGCCGGCACACCGGGTTCTAGTCCCGGTCGGGGCGCCGGATTCTGTCCCGGTTGCCCCTCTTCCAGGCCAGCTCTCTGCTATGGCCAGGGAGTGCAGTGGAGGATGGCCCAGGTGCTTGGGCCCTGCACCCCATTGGAGACCAGGAAAAAGCACCTGGATCCTGGCTCCTGCCATCGGATCAGCGCGGTGCGCCGGCTGCAGCGGCGGCCATTGGAGGGTGAACCAACGGCAAGGGAAGACCTTTCTCTCTCTGTCTCTCTCTCTCACTGTCCACTCTGCCTATCAAAAAAATAAAATAAAATAAATAAATAAAAAAAGATTTATTTATTTATTTGAAAGGCAGAGAGTTACACAGAGAGAGGAGAAGCAGAGAGATATAGAGAGAAAGAGAGGTCTTCCTTCTGCTGGTTCACTCCCCAACTGGCTGCAACAGCCAGAGCTATGGCAATCTGAAGCCAGGAGCCAGGAGCTTCCTCCGGGTCTTCCATGTGGGTGCAGGGGCCCAAGGACTTGGGCCATCTTCTACTGCTTCCCCAGGCCATGGCAGAGAGCTGGATCAGAAGTGGAGCATCGAGGACTCAAACCAGTACCCATATAGGATGCTGGCCCTGCAGGTGGTGGCTTTACCTACTATACCACAGCGATGGCCCCTTAACTGAGTCTTTAATCAAATTTTATCCTCAACAAAATTCATATTATTTTATTACTGATATTGCCAATAACATTTCCAGTGTTAAAATGGCATCACTTGGCCAGCTCACCGGCTCACTAGGCTAATCCTCCACCTAGCTGCGCCGGCACACCGGGTTCTAGTCCCGGTTGGGGCACTGGATTCTGTCCCGGTTGCCCCTCGTCCAGGCCAGCTCTCTGCTGTGGCCCGGGAGTGCAGTGGAGGATGGCCCAAGTGATTGGGCCCTGCACCCCATGGGAGACCAGGAGAAGTACCTGGCTCCTGCCTTCGGATCAGTGCGGTGCGCCAACCGCAGCATGCTGGCTGCGGCGGCCATTGGAGGGTGAACCAATGGCAAAAGGAAGACCTTTCTCTCTGTCTCTCTCTCTCACTATCCACTCTGCCTGTTAAATAAATAAATAAACTAAAAAAAAAAATGGCATCACTTGGCTGGCGCCGCAGCTCAATTGGCTAAATCCTCCGCCTGCGGCACTGGCACCCTGGGTTCTAGTCCCGGTTGGGGCGCTGGATTCTGTCCCGGTTGCTCCTCTTCCAGTCCAGCTCTCTGCCATGGCCCAGGAAGGCAGTGGAGGATGGCCCAAGTGCTTGGGCCCTGCACCCGCATGGGAGACTAGGAGGAAGCACCTGGCTCCTGGCTTCAGATCGGCGCAGCGTGCCGGCCATAGCGGCCATTTGAGGGGTGAACCAACGGAAGGAAGACCTTTCTCTCTGTCTCTCTCTCTCACTGTCTAACTCTGCCTGTCAAAGAAAAAAAATAATTTTTTAAAATATTTTAAAAAATGGCATCACTCTTAAACTCTTCCATGAAGCATAAAGTGACTTTCTCCAAAAAAAGTTTATCATCAATTTTAAAACTTTTTAATTAGTGTTCTTTATTTCCTGAACCTTATTTTCTTTTTCACAAATTACAGCTTCGCATAAAGAGAGTCCAGGGTTCCTGATTTTTGCCCAATGTGTTTTCCCCCAATTCATCATTCAAATCACTTCTCAGAAAAAAAAGGCTTCTAAGTGGCAGAAGCACCAAATACATATGAAAATATTATCAAGACAAAAATTTTTTTGTAACATCTGCAAATTTTTTTTTTTTTTTTGACAGGCAGAGTGGACAGTGAGAGAGAGAGAGACAGAGAGAAAGGTCTTCCTTTGCCGTTGGTTCACCCTCCAATGGCCGCTGCGGCCGGCGCACCGCGCTGATCCGATGGCAGGAGCCAGGTGCTTCTTCTGGTCTCCCATGGGGTGCAGGGCCCAAGCACTTGGGCCATCCTCCACTGCACTCCCGGGCCACAGCAGAGAGCTGGCCTGGAAGAGGGGCAACCGGGACAGAATCCAGTGCCCCGACCGGGACTAGAACCCGGTGTGCTGGTGCTGCAAGGCGGAGGATTAGCCTAGTGAGCTGCGGCGCCGGCTATTCTGCAAATTTTTTTTTAAGATATGAAGGTAAGTAACAGCAAATAACTATCCTGCTAATTTAACAGTAACACACCTACTTGGGAAGAATTAAAGTTACTTGCTCTTGGGCTGGTTTTGTGGTGCAGTGGGTTAAACTGTCACCTGATATACCAGCATCCCTTAAGAGTGCTGGCTCCAGGAGCAGTTGCTTCACTTCCAATCCAGCTCCCTGGTAATCTACCTGAGAAAGCAGCAGAAGATGGCCCAGATCCTTGAGCCCCTACCACCCATGTGGGAGACCTAGATGGAGTTCCTGCTCTTGGCTTCTGCCTGAACCAGACCTGGCTGTTGTGGCCATTTTGGGGCAGTGAACTAACAAATGAAAGATCTCTGTAAAAAAGAGATTTATTTATGTATTGGAAAGGTAGAAATACAGAAAGAGGGAAGGACAGAAACAGAGATCTTCTATCTGCTGGTTCACTCCCAAATAGCCGCAAAGGCAGGGGCTGGGCTAGGCCAAAACCAGGAGTCTGGAACTCCATCTGGGTCCCACATGTGGGTAGCAGGAGACCAAGCCCTTGGGCTATCTTCTGCTGCTTTCCTAAGTGCATTAACAGGGAGCTGGATTGGAAGTAGAACAGCCAAGACTCAGGAATCAAACTGCCACTCAAATGGGATGCTGACATCACAGGTACCAGCTTAACCCACTGTGCTACAACACTGGTCCTAGTTCTCACCATTTCAATGATTAACTCTATGACAAAACTTTGTGCTGCCTCAGGCATACTAGTGGAATGGTTTAAGCAACCACTTGGGAAACGTGCATCTCATGTAATGCCAGTTTGAGTTGTGGCTCCTCAATTTATGATCCTGCTTTCTGCTAATGCACCTAGGAAGGCAGGAAACAATGGCCTAAGTTCAGTCCCTGCCACCCAGGTAGGAGGTGAAGGTAGAGTTCTGGGCCCCAATGTGGACCAGTCCTACTCTGGATGTTGGTGGGCATTTGGGGAGTAAACCAGCAGGTGGAGGACATCTCTCTCCCTTTGTCACTCTGCCTTTGAAATAAATAAATTTTTAAAAAAATTTGTGCTGTCACCTGTATATTACGTCATATCCCTATACCTCATTACAGATTAGATTCACATTGATATCTCTCAGTTACCCTTACATTCAACTAACTAAACTTAACCATCTTCTTGATAATAAGTACCTCTTCAAATCTCCCTCTCATGGTTATTTTTTCAATAGATCTTTTCCCAATTCCTATCTAATCCCATAGTGCAGTCAAACAAACCTTCCTTAAATAGGGATTGTATTATTATTCCTCAGCTCATATTTTATTTTGATACTAAACTATACTTAAATTCAGAAGTGATACTTTCAAGACCATCCATAATTGGTGACTCTTTTGTATTCTTCATTGGTAAAAAAAAAAAAAAAAAAAAAAAAAAAAAAAAAAAAAAAACAACCTTCCATACAACCCTCCATCTCATGCCAGAAGTCCTACTTTTCCTTTATTCAAACAATCATTAAGCATATAATGTATGCTGGAGAAAACACTTACAATCTAGTTCAAGTGATAAAACCTAGAAAGACAGCTAGCAAAAAATACAGGGATTTGTCTTGGTCAACACTATAGCCTTAGCTGCTGTTAACAGTGTAACAGTCCTGGCACACAGTAAGTGCTCAAAAAATATTTATTCAATGAAAGCAAGGCAGTATGAAAGACTATAGCTCAAAAGAATTAAATGCTGTTAGGGAAGGGAAAGAATTTTCAGTAGTAGAAAATAAGGTGGGTCTCAAAATCAAGATTTCACCTAGTCCTTAAGCTTGAGTAGATCTTTAGTACTTAAGATGATGTGTACATGTGCATTTCCAACAGAAAAATGTTGTATCAGCAAGTCTAAAGAAGTAAAATTGTTACATCACATTGAGGGAGTGAATAAGTGGAGGATTAAGAGGAGAATAAAACAATCTGGTACTCATGCTTGACACAAGGGGTGTTGGTCATTTTAGTGATATAATCTTCAGGAAGACTAGTGGGAATAACACGAAGGTTATATTTCAGAAAGCAAGAATCAAACCTTCCAAGGTCTTCCTTCCTTAATTCTTATAGCACCTGCCAACATCATACAGTTTAACACCTAATTAGTTCCTCTCTCATTGTGAACTTTTCATATGCATAAATCTTTTCAACCTAAGAATAGAGGTCAAATCTTAGGTCTCTTTTTCCCCAAGAAATCAAAAAAGCATTGTACCCTAAAAACTGATTTTGGAGGGCATTTTTGATTCATGAGAAATGCAGTTACAATAATGACAAAAATCTAAAAGCAACAAAAAGGACATTTAAAATATAGACACACACACAATGTCATAAGAGTAAGATTAAGTTCAATTTGGCTGGCACTTTTAAAAGTTTACATGTTGGTACTTAACATTCCAAAATTGCTAATAATGTAAGTTAGTTACCTTCCAACATATGTTTCGGTGCCTACCACTTTATTTAAGTATTTCATCATCTTATTTTTTTTCTCAACTAAGCACTGCACTCGGCAGTCAGCACATATACTCACACATATTCATAGAATTGTATTTTTTGCACTAAAGTCTAGAGTAGCTCTTCAATACCTTTATTAACTTCACTGAGAATTAACATTATTGAATAATTAAAATGCCAGTAAGTGGTGGTACATTACTCCACACAATTCTTTTACAGATTTGAAATGTTTCCTTCTATTTTGCATTCTTCAAGTAAAACTGATCAAAATAAAAACATATGTAGCAGAAATAATTCAAATTCACCGAAATATTCACAAAATAAAATGATGCACTGGTAACCAAAGCTTGTATGTTAATTCTAAAATTTTACAAACTCTCCAAAAGTTTAATTTTTTAATTTGCAACTCTTTGACTTCTCACTTTTATATAATGTAAAAATCATATTTCATTGCCTTAAAATAAAATCTGCTTGCTAAATTCCAATTAACTTCTAATATTTTTCTAAAATAGAGTGCAATACAAATCAAACTATTATTTATTTCATCTCTAAAAAAGTATTTTCAGTGATTATTTATGTATTCTTAGGTTATCATTTCTACATAAAGGGAAAAAATTGAGATATTTTTGAACTCTGAAAAATCCTCCAGAACGTGATTTTTAAAAATCACAATAGATCTTTTACTAATGCTTTTGAAATTCAGATGAGTTTTTCCCCAGAGTTGGGTTAACTCTCTAATACACTATTTTATTACTCTTAAATGGCACCTAATACTTTCAAGAATTAAGAGACAAATCATCGAATCAGCAAAGGACGGCAAAAACATTAATATATACCTTACCAGCACTACAAGGAAACATAAATTTTAGGCTTGGAGTGCAAGAGAAACAGGCGTGAAAGATTCATCTTTTTCCACTTCCCCCTCTCAGAATGCACCAAGATAAAAGCGCATGCGAGCGAACCTACAGCACGGTTACAAAGCCCTTGGCTCCCAAAGAACCTGGGCCCTTAGTGCCTGCCGCTAGAGCACTCTACTGCACTCCGCCGGCCACGTGGCTGTCACAATCAGAAGGCCCACAGGAGACAGCACCGACCAAGCAGGACACAAATAGCCGCCTCTCTCCTTTCAGTTAAGAGTTGGGGTAGGAGAAAGTAAGTCTGTGCCATTTATTTGCCTGCTGAGACTTTTTTTTTCCCCTGTAAGGAATGAACGAAGTACAGGGACAGCTTTTAACAAAACTCTAAAGCAGAAATCAAGTGTAGAAGGATCCCCAACGAATGAGATATCCTGCAAGCAGAGCTGGGAACAGAGATTTTTTTTTTTTTTTTTTTGCAAGCGAGTAAAAACGGGGAGGAGTTAAGTACAAGTGGAGGATGGAACTCTACGCACATGGGCTGCCTTCCCCTAACCCCCACCATGCCCCGGGTAGCAGACAGGCTGCTGCTACGTGAGGCACACTCAGAAGGCTCCAGGGCCTCTCCTAGGGCAGATTGCTCACCCTGCCAGAGAGCACTAAAGTTCAGAGGTAACCGCGGCCCTAAAGGAGGCTGCAAACAGGAAGTGTCCATATTGCAGCCCAGAAACACTAACTCCCAGCACAGCCACCCTCAGGGACCCCCGCGCGCTTGCCGGAGGAGGGGCGAGAGGTTGCCGGGGTCGGCCACCCCCACATCCGGGACCCGCCCCCGTCCACCCCAACGCCCCGCAGCCCGAAGTTCACGCCGGGCCGAACCGGGAGCCTACTTCCCGGGGCCCCGCCTGGGTCGGGACAAGGACTCCACGCCCCGCACGTCTCGCAGTAGTTCGGTACGGGGGAGGGGGCTTTGCAAAGGCTCCCGCGGGGCTTGGCGCACTTCTCCGAACCGCAGGCTACCCCGGAATCGAGCCCTGATCGTCCCGGGAGCCGCCACCCCTCGCTGCGGTTTCCGCCGCGCGACACCCCATCCCGGGCGGTCTTTAGATCTCGGGGAGAACTCCTAACTCCTCGCGGGGGCCACACTCCCCTCGGCTCGACACCCTCGGGGGCCCACACACGACCCGAGCCGGCGCCAGTTCCTCACAGGACAAACATGTCCGGGAGCGTCACGGGACACCCGCCTCCGCGCTCCACGCCGGCCGCACGAGCTGCCTCAGCGCCAGGGAGCGACGCCGCGGGCCGGAGCCCGGAGCGCGAACGCCGGGCGGCGCCGGCTAGGGAGGGCGCCGCGCCGCCCGGGACTCACCGTCAGCTCGGCCGCCGCGGCGTGGAGGTGAGGGACGGACAGAGGGAGACACAATATGGCAGAGCACCACAGCTGCTCCCTGCGGCTTCCAGCAGCCGCCTCCGGGAAGACGCGGCAACGAGCAGGCAGCGGCAGCTGCGGTGGCGGCCGCGGCAGCACCACATCCCCCTCCCGCTCGCTTCCTCCACTCCCTCCCCCTTCCCCACTGCCATGGCAACGCGGCGCCAAGGAGATTAGCCCCGCCCCGCACTCCCGTCCCCGCCTCCCGCGACCCCTAAGGAACGGGCTCGGCCCGCCTCTCCCTTCCCCCTACCCTCTCCTACCTCCGGGCGGGCAGGGTAAGCGGTGAAAGGCGGTGTCCGGAAGGGCGGGGCTCGCAGGGAAGGCCGGGCCGAGACGTAGTGGGCCAGTGCGGGTGTTGGCCTGACAGGGGCAAGGGAAGGCGGGAAAATGGAAAGGCCTCGCCTGTCCCGGGAAGGGCCTATAGGCGTGCGGCGGAGGCGCGGCGCGGTCGCTGAGTGGTCGAGACGGCGCGGGGCGGGGCGAGGAAGGCTGCCAGGCAGGTCGGCCGGCGGTGCCTCTGCCGGGGCTGTTGGCGACCGTCGTTCCACAGCCCAAGCGACTGTGGCACGCCTCAGAGCCTTCAGCATTGGCCGGGCTTGGAAGGCGCTTTAAGAACGGTAAAGCATTACTTTAAAATAGTATTACCCTTGCGTGACTGAAATTTTATGTGGAAGCTGAGCTCAGCTGTTTGTGGTGTAGAGTTGAAATCAAAATGGAGTAACTGTGGCTAAAAGCTAACTGCATGATCTCCCGCTTCTGTAAACATCAGTCTTGCTTGCTTACTAATGGCTATCTTGTGAAACTGTGTGAGGCAAATTCAAGGATCCGAGAAAAGGTCCAACCCAGTGTTCTGCCTAAGATTAAAGAAATGTGCCTCGCCACATTTATCTTACAACTACATCCTGGGCCTGGTAACTGCATGACAAGAGTTTCAAAATTGTGAGCCCTGGTGGACAGAATTCTATAAAAAACTGTGTAACTCGCTGTTGGGGGCCGCCTTCTGGTAAGGAGTGTTGCTCCCATCGATTGCCTTGCCTCAAATAAAATTTTAGCATGTGACTGTCGCTAGCCTCTGTAACATTCTGTTTTAGTGAACGAGTGGGCGCAACATGTGGTGGGTCGGCCAGGAAAGTTAAAGGCCTGAAACAGGGCCCTTTCTCTGGATTGGAGAGCTAAGGATTGTTTGGAGGGTGCACCTGAATGACTCTTGAGAATCTGCCAAACAGTGGCTATAGACCTAGAGTCCAGGCTCCTGCCAGGATGCCGGTGGACTCCTTTTGGTTTGGTGTCCTCTGATAAGGATCTTACTGACAAGTGGCCGCTACTGCTTACTAGCTTCGAGATCTCTAGACCATCGTTTTTTGGATCCCTGTTTGTGATCTCTGTGTTGTTTTCTCGTTTGCCCTCCCCTCCATCATTGGTCAGGAAAATAGTGCCCCCCACTCCTTTGTCCCTGGTGTTATGTAACTTTCAGATCGTAAGAAGGTTGCTTCAAATCTAGGGCTACGGGTCGAAAAAATGACCCTATGGACTCTATGCAAAACCGAGTGGCCAAAAATGAATGTGAGATGGCCCCCTAAAGGAACTTTCTCCCTATCTGCTGTTCATGCTGTTCATGCTACTGTTCTGTCTAGCAATGATGATCAGATCCCTTAGAGTTATGGAAAAAGTAGGTGGATAACCCTCCCCCCTGGCTTAAGCCCTTTGTCCCTCCTGGTCAAGAGAGCCATGTATGGGCTTTGGCTTTCAGAGGTAAGAGTGGTGGTAAGGACGTGTCCCCTCCCTCATATTCCTCTTCCCCTGTCGGCCCCTGAAGACAAAGAGCCTCTGCCACCACCATATGTTGTTCCTCCCCAAAATACCCGTCAAGAAAAAGAGGAGGCTGGGGGCTGGGAATGCAGGGAACCATTTAGTCCTCCACATACCTGTTCAGGGATGCATTTCCAACCCACCCCCACGATTTTGCCTCTGCGCCAGGGTCTGCCGCTGCCAGGAACTTCTGGTAATTGACCATTTTTAGTCTATGTCCCTTTTTTCACTAGTGATCTATATAACTAAAAAAACTCCAAAACCCATCATTTTCTAAAAAACCCCAGACACTTATTTCTCTTTTAGAAACTGTCTTTGTTAATCACCAGCCCACTTGGGACAATTGTCAGCAGTTGTTGCAGGTTTTTTTCACCACTGAAGAGAGAGACAAAATCTGTTGCGAGGCTTGGAAACTTGTCATCGGTGTGAATCGACAGCCAACAGAAGACCTGATTCTCATTAAACATATCTTTCCTGCAACTCATCCCGACTGATATCCAAACATCAGCACTCCCAATGAGACTAAAACAATACCCTCTGTCCCAAGAGGCTAAAAGAGGAATTGCTGTCCATATCAAACACCTATTTGCTGTAGGAATCTTGACTCCGTGCCAATCTCCGTGAAATACCCTGCTCCTCCCTGTTCACAAGTCTAACTCCTCTGACTTCCACTCAGTTCAAGACTAGAGAGCAGTAAACACCAGGGTCCTGGACATCTGTCCAACTGTACCAAATCCTTACACCCTACTTAGCCTGTTTCCACCCTCTCAGGTATGTTATACAGTGTTAGACTTAAAAGATGCTTTTTTCGCCATATCACTACTACCTCAGAGCCAGCCACTGTTTGTCTTTGAGTGGACTGATCCTGAAGAAGGAAGGGTCAGACAACTCACATGGAAGTGACTTCCTCAAGGTTTCAAGAACTCCCCCACCATTTTTACCGAGAATCTACACCAGGATCTGGAACCATTTTTGGCCTTTAATGCCCAGGGACTTTGCAACAATATGTCGATGATATTTTGTTAGCAGTCTCTTCTCATTCAAAATGCTTAAGTGCTATCCATCGGCTTATTAGAGCTCCTATAGATGTTGGGATACCATGTGTCAACCAAGAAGGCACAGCTTTGTCAGATTTCAGTTACTTATTTGGGTTACAACATCAAAGAAGGTAAGCACTACCTTGGGGAACAAAGGGTTCATGCCATACTCAACATTCCCAGGCCTGAGACCCACAAACAGGTACTTGAGTTCCTGGGGGCAGTGGGATATTGCTGACTGTGGATATCTGGCTTCGCAGAACTTAAGGGGTCTCCTGAGTCCTTCACATGGGGTAAAGATCAAGACAGAGCCTTTCAGGCCCTACTAGAGGCCCTTATGTCCCCACCAGCTTTGGCTTTGACAGATCCGACTAAGCCTTTTCACCTCTTTGTAGATGAAAGAAGAGGTGTGGCCAGAGGAGTCTTGACCCAGCGCCTAGAACCCTTGTGCCAGCCAGTGGCCTACCTGTCCAAAAGGCTAGATCCGGTCGCTAGTGGATGGTCTACCTGTGTTCGACAAATTGCAGCCACCGCCTTGCTGGTCAAAGATGCAGATAAATTAACTTTGAGGCAGGCATTGGCCATTACTAGCTCCATGAGGTGGAAACCCTACTGCAGGCTCCGCTGGAAAGATGGCTATCAAATGCCCGGATCACCCAGTACCAGGCGCTGTTGCTTGACCAGCCTCAGATATGCTTTTGTGCCCCCCGCTGTCTTAAATCCAGCAACTCTACTGCCTGAAGGACCAGGCACTCCCCTACGTTCTTGCCCCGAAGTGCTGGCCACGATTTTGTTCCTCTGCTCTGACCTCATGGACCTTCCCTTATGGGACCCAGATGGGCAGATGGAAGCAGTTTTGTGGTCCAGGGGCAAAGACAAGCTGGAGCCACAGTCACAACTACACCAAAGTCCTGTGGCAGGAGACTCTTCCACAAGGGACCTTGACCCAGCGTGCAGAACTTATTGCTCTATCAAAGGCCCTGAGGCTCGGAAAAGACAGGTTGGTTAACATACAGCAACAGCAGATACACCTTTGCCACTGCACATGGGCATGGCTCCATAACCAAGAGCATGGTCTTCTTTCAGCAGAGGGTAAAACTATTAAGAGCAAAGCTGAAATCCTGGATCTTCTAGTCACTAACTCGGAGCCTACCAGGGTGGCTATCATTCACTGCCCGGCCCATGGGCAACTCCCTCGAAGCAGTCAAAAATCACCTCGCCAACCAGACAGCATGGGCAGCTGCCTCAGCATGAACCGAAAGTGAGTCCTCCACAGCACAAGCGCTCCCCGTTCTGGTCAAGCAGCTGCTCCCTACACCTACACCCTGCTCCTACACCCCCAAAGATTTGGAATGGATTTTCAAAAAAGGGGGAAGTAGGAGGCCTGGACAGGACTGGTTTCAGGACCCTGAAGGTAAGATACTGCTGCCTGCAGTGCCGGGGAAGCACATGATCCACCACTTACATCAAGGAACACATCTAGGTAAGACTAAAATGGCAGAGCTGGTGAAAAAGAAATTTATAGCAAAATGACTGGGTAAAGCAATTGAAGAAGTTGAAAAGTGTGTGGCATGCACCCAAGTAAATCAAGGAATACCCTGGGAAGTCTCAGAACTAAAAAGGGATAGGTGAATGGAGCTATGAAGATTCTGGGAAGTAGATTTTACCAAAAATTGAACCAAGAAAATATGATTACATGTATTTACTTGTATTCATAGATACCTTTTTAGGCTGGGTTGAAGCCTTCCCCACTAGGTCAGAAACAGCGCAGGTGACAGTCAAAAAGCTATTAAATGAGATTGTTCCTAGGTTTGAACTGCCTTTACATATTGGCTCAGATAATGGCCCTAACTTTATGGCACAGGTGTCTCAGGGGCTAGCCCACACTTGGAGATTGATTGGAAATTACATTGTGCATACAGGCCCCAAAGCTTGGGACAAGTTGAAAGGATGAATCGGACCTTAAAGAAGACCTTGACTAAGTTATCCCTTGAGACTGGCTAAAACTGGGTTGCGGTGTTGCCTTTTGCTCTTTTGCGCACTCTGTGCACCCCTTCTATTAAAGGATTCTCTCCCTATGAAATCTTGTTTGGAAGGCCACCTCCTATTCTGCCTAGGCTTGGCGATGATGTGGCTGTGCAATTGGAACAGGACCAGCTGCTGACATCATTATTAGCTCTTCAAAGAATACAGAAAGATCTTTCCATGGCTGTCAAAGCAGCTTTTACTCACCCCCCTGCTCTCCCTCACCCTTTCCAGCCCAGAGACCTGGTTTGGATCAAAAGACACCACCCAAAGGCCCTGGAACCATACTGGAAAGGACCTCACTTTGTCATTCTAACACCACCTTTGGCTATCAAGGTAGATGGCATAAAGACTTGGATACACTACTCTCAGGTGAAAAAAGAAACCACTATCTCCCAATCAGAAGGAAAACACAAAAAGGACCTTGACGGATCGAGGAAATGGAGGATCAAGAACCATCCAGAGGACCCCATAAAGCTACAACTTACTTGTTCTTAATCAGTTTGATGCTCATATTATGTCTAGGAACACCATCTGATCCTTATTCCCCTTCCCCCTACCTGTGGAGATTAAGGGACAGAATAACTGGAGAAATTATCACTACCTATCAGGGTGTCGGTCAGCCTGTTTTTGTCTTCGATCTATGTCATTTATGGGGGAAGGGATTTGATCCCACTTGGGGAGGGGCAAAATATGCATGCAGGGATCTCAGGTCTAGTAAAATAATGACAAAAACTCAGCTTTATGGATGTCCATCATCTGGTCCTCGGGAGTGCCAAGGAAATGGGCAGTATCATTGTGCCCAGTGGTCTTATGTATCGTTTGCCCCTTGGACAAAAATAGACCCTTTTATCACATTTACTCATCAACCTCAATCAGACTGCCGGACCTATGAGGCCTGTAATAATGTCACCATAAAGGTCTTATCCGGTTGGCACCCACTTAACACCATTACCGAATGGGACACAGGACTAACCTGGGGACTCAGAGCGTATGTTCCTGGATATGACCCAGGAATATTATTCACTATACAAAGAACCAAAAAGATGCTCACAACCAACCCCATTGATCCTAATAAGCCTTTACAAAGGCCACCCAGACCACATAATGAGACCCTTAAGGCTTCATAAACCTATGGAGGGGCCCACAACATCTCCAGTTACTGGTAAACATGTAGAATTTCCCCAAGAGAAACCCCCGACTGAACATTGACTATCTGTCATAAGGTCTATGTATCCACTTGTTAACCAAACTCAGCCAAACGTGACCAAAGATTGTTGGTTTTGTCTGGATCCTAAACCCCCTTATTATGCAGGCATAGCTGCATCTGCAGAAATTGAAAATCGAAAAGAAAAACTAACTGCATGATTTCCCACTTCTGTAAACATCAGTCTTGCTTGCTTGCTTGCTAACGGCTATCTTGTGAAACTGTGTGGGGCAAATTCCAGGAACCAAGAAAATGCCCAATGCAGTCTTCTGCCTAAGAGTAAAGAAATGTGCCTCGCCACATTTATCTTACCACTACATCCTGGGCCTGGTAACTGCATGACAAGGGTTTCAAAATTGTGAGCCCTAGTGGACAGAATTCTATAAAAAGCCATGTAACTTGCTGTTGGGGACTGCACTCTGGTAAGGATAGGTTGCCTTGCCTCTCAAATAAAATTTTAGCACATGACTGTCGCTAGCCTCTGTAACATTCTGTTTTAGTGAATGAGTGGATGCAACAGAGGTGGAAATAAAATAGGTGTTGGAATCTCAAATTTGATAGGCAAAACATTTGGTGAGGACTCACTGAGTGCTAAGTGATGACTTCACATGCATTGTCATAACTATAATTAGAATGCAGTGTGCCCACCTAAGTCTGAATTTCAGATAAATGTGGAAAAATATAAAGGAATTTTCTGTTTGTTGTATACTTCCTGCTTCTTTGTGGTATTTTGCTAAAACTGCCAACCCTATCCTTACTCTTAGAAATTCCCACTTTACAGAAAAGGAAATGAGTTTCAAAAAGTAACACGTCAAATACATGGCAATTAGCAGAACTAAGAACAGCCCCATCAAGTACGAGGTAAGTACCAGAACTAAGGTTCCTGTTTATTACTGTCATGATTCTGATAATTAAATCTCTTAATTTCTATATCTTTTAAAAACCACAACAGTGATACTATCTCACAAAGGTGTTGAGTGGATTTAAAAAAAGAAGCTGGACTCTGCCTGAACAAATGCTCAAAAGAACTTCATTTGCTTTATTCTCAGGGCCAGACTCTGAGTATAAAATGAGCTTAGTATGAAACAAGCTGCCTGCTGACAATAAAACAAGTCAAGCTGTGGGGATGACAGAGATACAGAAGAATTATAGGCATCAGAATACATAAAAACAAAAATGGAAGCATTTGATCCCCTCATTCCACAGATGAAAACACTGTGTTTATATTATTTGTCCAAGGTCATCCACTGGTTCCGTTTGTTTTTCCTTATATGGGCCTGGAGGGCTTCACAGCTGCATTCAGTGTTGGAGGCCACAAGGCAAGTGTACAATGAGCTTCAAGTGGAGTAGGAGTTGCTGCATTTTCTCCATGCAGAGGAATCACTGTTGCACCCTCATGTGGACAATTTGAAGGGAGTTCCTGGAAAAAGAGCATAGTAGAAAGGGAGCAGAGGTAAAAGCAAGGAAAGGTGGCTGCTAAGGAGCCACAGCCTCCTCAGACCTGAGTCTTGTTTTATCTCTGCTTCCATTGTCATGGTGGCCACTAACACAGTGTAGGTCTTCAGCTCCTTACAGATTTTTGTACTGATACCTTATGTCACATTTTGAACTTTAATTCTCTTTTTCCTTCATTATTCTTACTCCATCTATTTCAAACTCAAGTGACTAAACAATCCTCAACTCCAGAAAAAAATCACAGAATTTGAGAGTTGGAAGATATTTCAGGTATAGGTTATGTCCAGCAATCCGATCAAACATGGGTGAAAAAACAGTTCCAGAAAGCTTATGTAGCTTATCTAAGGTCTGATAATGAATGATTCTACTGCACCCTCATCCACTAAATTCTCTGTGTTGCTCCTTTGTACTGACTGATCAACCCTAGGAGTTTGAGCGTAGTCAGATAATCTCTGTGAGACTCAGGTCTCTTAGCAAATCTGTTACACAGTTAGTATAAGAGTGTATCAGGTCTCTTAGCAAATCTGTTACACAGTTAGTGTAAGAGTGTAGGTTAGAGACTATTTTAGGGGACTTTGAACATCTACCAGAAAAAGCTCTGATTAAAGATAATGATGATTCCAATAGGGTTTTCTAGGAGTTGAAAAAGTAAAAAGGTTAAGGAACCAGAATTTAACTCTTTACGAAAGAGAGGATTCTAACACTTAAGATCTGTTCTGAAGCTTGTATTCTTCATTCTCTAAAATACTTCAAAGAAAGATACTCAGTGACAAACAGTATAGGAGGACAAAATGCATTAGAAATTACATCATTTTAAATGCCCTTGAGTTAAGGCTAAAAAGTGATAAGAATTCATAAATATACATGTTTATGTCTTAAATGTACTTATTATTGGGTAAAGGTACATATATTTAACAAGACTTGGTGATCATGAATTGCTAATTGTAAAAATAACAAGTTTGTCAATAGGAAGTCTGGACTTCAGGTTCCTTGAGGTCAAGGACCATTTTTTTTTATCTTTATAGTCTAATTTCTTAGAACAGTTTCTGGTACAGAAGTGATGTTCAATAATATTTGTCAACAAAAGAAGTAATTTCCCTTAAATTATATGAGACCACAACAAGGATGCAACTTTCCTAAATACTACCAAAACGTTAGAATTATGAATAAAGGTTATTTTCTTCCCTTAAGGATATTTTTCAATGTACTTCTAGAAAGCAACAACTTGTATTGAATAATGTCCACATTTGTATAAATGCTAGTATTGACAGTAATTTTGACTAATCCTCAGAGAATTAGAAACATGTAAAATGACAGATTTAAACCTGCATATATCACTAATAACAGTAACTGAAAGCAAGTTCTTGTTTAATGACAAAGATTGTTTTGGTTTCCTATTGCTGTGAATAACCTATTCCAAAATTAAGTTAATTCTGTGGATCAGTGATCTGGATAGGACACAATAATGGAGTTAGCACATCTTTTCTGTAGGTAATACATACTGATAAAGCTTGTATGTTTCCAGATAACTTCTTCACTCATGTCTGGCGCCTCAGCTAGGATGGCTCCAGTGGCTGGTGCTTAGCTGTAATGGCTTGGCTGGGACCATTTGTGTGAGCCCTTCATTCTTTGTTGATTGGGTTCTTTGGTTTTCCACTAGTAATTCTAACACTTTTTTCTCTCCACATGACTAACTCCACATAGTGTCTCCAGGAGGATAGGCAGACTTTATGCTCTGGGCTCCTAAAGGGATTAGATTTTAAAACTGGTGCATTGTCACTTCTGCCACTTTATATCAGATAATGCAAATTACAGGCCCTTCCCAGAGGCAAGGGGAGGGAACTAAATAAAGTTATAAGTGCTAGAAGGTGGTATAAACCTAAGGCCACTAATTTATGTGATTCCCATTATAGATTGTCAAACTGGAAGATAAAATACAACTGTATACTTTTTACCAATGATGTATTACCTACAATATAAAAATGCAGAAAGTCTGAAAATGAAAGCATATGAGACACTATGCAATACTGCCAAAAGAAAGCAAGATTAGCTATATTAATGTCACATTAAGTAGACTTGATGACAAATTGTACTGATAGACATGAAGGCAAACTCCTAATAATGGTAAAGCTTTAATTTGCCAAGAAGATTAAAATAATTCTAAATTTATTTTCTCCTAGTAACGTAACCTTAATGTATATAAAGGAAAAATTGTAGAACTGAAATTTTGGTTGGCGATTTTAACATATTCAGTTACTGATAAAGCATACAAAAATTCAGTAAGAATATAATTTTGAACAACATGGGTAACAAAGTTGAGTATAAGGGCATATGATATACATTATTGTAGTCCTTCACTTATGAACAAATTTATTAGTTTATGTTATTTCTGTTTGGGCTCATGAAGCTGGAAAAGACTTCAGAGGCTCCTGAGCCTTCAAGCTGGTTATGACCTATCCCTATTTTACAATTATGTTACCATGTATACCTTTGCCTCATTCATTGAATAAACATACTAAGTTCCTACTATGTTATGAATCCTTGCTTGGTACAAAGATGAAAGCTGTAGTTAAAACTACAGATAAACAAGTTGGAAAATACAATGTGTTACCACTATTAAGTGCAGTGATACAGCTTTACAGAAGAAGCAGTGGGAACCAAGTCAACTCAGCCATGAGACATGATGCCTGAGCAAAAGTGGAAAAAAGGAAAGAAAGGAGAAGTGGGACAGGGGGATCAGGAAGTAAAGTCACACCTAGCAAAGTCTAGTGTTATGAGAGCATGGCTGTTCAAGTCACAGAATTTTAGTCATTTGAAATGTCTAGAGTATAAAAGGTTGCTCAGGTGAAGGGTTATCTGGTTTCAAGAAACAAAATCACACCAGCTGGCTACAGTAAAGGAGAAATGAATATAAAAATAGGCAGGGAGTATGTGAGACACAACTGTGGGGCTCACAGGCAACATTTAAGAACTCTCCCTTTCCTCTCATCTCATCTCTAATGTTGGCTTTTTTGTGTGTCTATTTCACCTCTTGTAGGTTAGCTTCTTTGCTCTCTTATCTGCTTAAATGTGGCTTATTATAGATAAAATAATGGTGTTGGCTCTCCACTTCTACTTCCTACTCAATTTGCTACTCTGCTTAGCAACCCACAGTTATTACCTGAATCAATCTCGGGGTCCCGATTCCAAATTCCCAGGAGCTATAATCAGACTGATTAACTTCCTACAAGCTTGTAGATCACAGGTCAGGTTTGGCTTGAGGAGTCAAATCTGGCTGGTCTGCTACCTTTATGAATAATTTTTTAAAAGATTTTTATTTATTTGACAGGTAGAGTTACAGACAGTGAGAGGGAGAGACAGAAAGGTCTCTCCGTTGGTTTGCTCCTCAGATGGCCTCAACTGCCGGAGCTGCGCCAATCTGAAGCCAGGAGCCAGGTGCTTCCTCCCAGTCTCCCATGCAGGTACAGGGGCCCAAGCACTTGGGCCATACTCTTACTGCTTTCCCAGGCTGTAGCAGAGAGCTGGATTGGGAGAGGGGCGGCTGGGACTAGAACCGGCGCCCACATAGGATGCCAGTGCCGCAGGCAGAGGATTAACCTACTGCGCCACAGGGCCGCAGTCTTTTAATGTGACAGAGTTACATACATTCATTTACATGTTGTCTGTGACTGGTTTGGCATTACAAGGACAAATCTGAGTTACTGCAGAGAACCTATGGACCAAAAAGCCAAAAATATTACCTAGATCTTTAATAAAAAAATTGCATTGAGCAGTTGATGTAGAGATGTGGACCCACAGAGAGACTTAGGAGGAGTCAGTTCTGGTAAAGGACACTCTAAGAGTAGATAACCCCCTCCCTCTCAACAGAAAAAGGATACTGTGTAAAAACGGTGGCTGAGGGATTGTTTTGAGAAAAGAACTGCTTGAAAACTCTAACACAGGAAAGAAAATAATAAATCTCAAGTATGTTCTACATTTTTTACACAAAGGGTAGAGGGTGCAAGACAGCAACTTTTTAATCTGGCGAAGTTCATTAAGAAGCTAAATTTAGGAGAGCATGTCACCTTAACTACCTTTAAATAACTTGTGGCAGATTTCCCAGATCCTGCATAGTTAGCTCTTGCTGAGATGAACTGGCTAAGGAGCAATGTTTACTGTATGTCAAGATTTTGATGTGCATGTCCAGAAGGTTAAATATTATTCCCAGAAAGAAGGGAGAGAGAGAGAGAGAGAATATGAATGAGACAATGAGACAAATGGAAAGTTACAGGCTGCTAGACTGAGACTTGAGGAAACAATGAAATCTAGAATTAACCATTTAAAAAAAAACTTATGATCATTGTGGGGAAAATCTTTCATAAGCAAAATCTTTTTGGAAAAGTAGAAAAAATATTAGAATTTAAAAAATCATAGGCAAGCATTTTAGTCCCTTGCTATTCAATGTGCGACTTGAGTATACTTGGCAGCATTGGCTTCCCTGAGGAGTTGTTAGAAATGCAAAATTGGAATAAGAATCTGCAATTAAAAAAAAAAAACACAGGTGATTCTGTTAAAGAAAAACATAATGCTATTTGTTGAAGTACGGTAACGCAGACTTTATTCAGGACCATTATGATTAGTATGAGGACTCCTGCGTCTGGGTTTTGCAATAGAAGAGAGAGGAGTTGGGCTCAACTCCAAACTGTGTGGGCAGTGGGGATTTATAGGAAAGGAGTGAAGTAGGGGGACATCACTGGATGGAAAATTACTTTGAGGAAATGTCAGGGTTAAAGGAAAGATTCTGGCTATACCAACCTAACAAGTTTCTTGGCTAAAGAAGGATGAGGGTGACCAGATATCACCTGGGGGACGAGGGGGGTTGGTAGATGGTGGAGGATGAGGAATCCAATTAGATACTGGGGGTGATTAGATATTGAGGGTTGGGGAGGTAGCAGGTTCTTGCTGAACTGACTTTAGCAGAGTTCTTTGCTTAAACTTGGTATTTCCTTACAGGAAATGCATGGAGGGCTTAGGAGAATGTTTAGAAACCTGACTAAAATTAGGTCAAGCAGACAATCTGTCAATTCATATGAACAGTATGAACAGCCCTGAATTGCAATAGTAGTTTTCAGACTGTTTAACATCGAGTGGTTGTTGTTTTGTTTGCATGAAATCTTTTTTTTTTAAAGATTTTATTTATTTATTTGAGAGGTAGAGTTATAGACAGACAGGGAGAGACAGAGAAAAAGGTTTTCCATCTGCTGGTTCACTCCCCAGATGATCAAAATGGCCAGAACTGAGCTGATCTGAAACCAGGAGCCGGGGCTGGGGGAAGACTGGGTTGGGGTGGAGGAGGTCTTCTATCTAATGGTTCATTCCCCAGATGGCTGCAACGGCTGCAGCTGTGCCAATCCAAAGCCAGGAGCCAGGAGCTTCCTCCAGGTCCCCCACGCGGGTGCAGGGGCCCAAGGACTTGGGCCATCCTCCACTGCTTTCCCAGTCCATAGCAGAGAGCTGGATCGGAAGTAGAGCAGCCGGGACTCAAACTGGCACCCACATGGGATGCCGGCAAGCAGGTGGTAGCCTCACCTGCAATGCCACAGCGCTGGCCCCAGTACTGTATAGTTTTAAATCTAGATGTTTTAATGACTTTTAATTTGTCACATTCTGAGTCTTGATTGGCCTATGTTTAAGTTAAGAGAAGGAATCTAGATCAGTGGTTCCTAAGTTTTTAAAAATATCAACTCTTTCAAGGCAAATTGTGTGTCATTGCTAAGAGAAATTCATTGCTGTATTCTCAATTACTTGAAATGGATCTAGGAATTTGACAGAGCCCGAAAATTCTGATACTACTTTTGCTCATTCTGTTAAGCCAGTGGTTCTCAAACTATGGTCCTAGAGGTACATCTGATAGAAATGCTTGGGCTTTTCGAAACCTTCCCTGCCTTTAAAATGGCATCCTCCCATCTTTAAACAAACCATGTCTACTCTGAGCTGCTGTTTATAGAATTAGGCTCTACATAAGATTCATGCAGAGGTTAGCACTGTGGCCTAGTGCGTTATGCCTCCATCTGTGGCGACAGTAACCCATATGTGTGCCAGTTTGTATCCTGGTTGCTCCTCTTCTGATCCAGCTCTCTGCTATGGCTTGGAAAAGCAGTGGAAGATGGCCTGGATCCTTGGGCCCCTGCACCCGCATGGAGGACCTGGAGGAAGCTCTTGGCTTCAGATCGGTGCAGCTCTGGCCGTTGTGTTCATCTGACAAGTGAACCATCGGATGGAAGACCTCTCTCTCTCTCTCTCTCTACCTCTGTCTCTCTGTAACTCTTTCACATAAATAAATAAATCTTTATATGGTACTGATTGCTAATAAAAGGAAAAACATAATACTTCACTAAATCTTAGGGACAAGAATATGCTAAAATTCCATACCCTTTCCCTGGTCCTTTTTTTTTTTTTAAGTAGTCAAGAGGAGAAACATTGTATATATAGTTTTAAAAGCCCTAGACTTGGACAGACTCTGATTTGAATCCTGACTCTGCTACTTTCTAACCCAGGCAAAATATTTAAATTTTTTCTAAATCTCTTCCTGTCTAAATGTAGTTAACAATTCCAGACTCAGAGGGCTGCTGTGTGACAAATGTATGTGAAACATTCAGTACATGGCCTGATACATAAGTACTTAATAAATGTTAGCTGCTATTAATCTTTTTTTAAATGGAAAACTGAAAAATCAACCTGTTTCAATTTTAGAAATCATCTAAAGATTGACACAGTGGTTAAGATACCTCTTGGGATGACACGCAGTCGTTTGATATCACTTGGAATGCCTGTATCACATGATGTAGTGTCTGGTTCTAGTCCAGGCTCCTCTGCTTCTGATGCAGCTTCCTGCTAATGAGTGCCCTGGGAGGCAGCAGATGGTGGCCCAAGTACTTGGGTTCCTGCCACCTGTCTGGGAAACCTGGATGGTATTCTGGGCTCCCAGCTCTGGCTTTGCCCATCTCTGGCTGTTTGTGGGCATTTGGGAAGTGAACCAGCAGGTAGGTGGAAGATAGATATCTTTGTCTCTCTGGGTTTCAAATAAAACAAAAATAAGTTAAAATTTTTTAAAGGATTGCATATGTGGAGCTAGAGCGGACTGCTTTCTTTTTTGTTGCTCAGAGAGAAACACAGGTTTTATCTGTAGCAATAGAGTAAATAGAGTTTATTCAAATTTAGTACCACAATTGTGAAAATGGTTTTTGATAAATGAGGAAAATGTTTAGGAAATTCAGAGAATGTTAAAGAGATTTCAAATTATAGTAAATGCAACTTTTTGTTCCATAGCAGTGTTGTACTTAGAATCAGACATTTTTTTTTTTATCTATGGTCAGTTACTTCACTCTGTCTTTTTGGTTGTGCAAGTCCCAAACCTTGGAGTCATTCTTGGTTGCACTCTTTTTTTTTAAATGCCTTCAAAGTATATCTAGAATCTGACCCTTTCTCCCTGCCACCCCAACCACCACCCTAGTCAAAGCCACAGCACTTTCTCACCTGAATGACTATAGTAGCCTCCTAACCCTGTCTCTAGTCTTGCTCTCAGACAGTATTTTCTTAACATAGCAGCCAGAGCGATCCTCTGAAAATTTGTGAGTTCATAACACTCCACAGCTCAGAATTTGTTAGTGCCTCCTCATTTCACTCAGAATAACGCTGAAGTACTTACAATAACCCACAAAGTCTTGCATGATCTAACCACCCCTTCCCACTAACATTTGCTCTTCCTTGACAATGCCAGGCACACCCTGTTCAGTGGCCTTTGAAAATGCTTCCCCCAGATACCACTTCTCTAATACCCTTACCTCCATTAAGTCTTTGCTCAGATTTTGCTTTCTCAACTAGGCTTGCCTTGATCTCCTTACTTAATATTGCAAATACCCCAACCACATTCCAAGAAACCCAGTCCTCCTTCTTCATTGCGCTTAATTTTTCCACTAGCAATCAAATTTTCTAACACTCTAGATAATTTTTTTATTACATTTTGGTTAAATCTGTCTCTCCCACCAAAACGTGAGCTTTGCAAGAGAGGCAATCTTTGTTTTGCTCACTAATGTATTATTATAAACATCTCAAACATGGCTTGGCATATAATATATACTCAACAAATATTTGTTGAATTAATTCATTTTGTGGTTACTTGTGTATGTTGGTTGTGGTATATTATTTGGACAAAGACGAAATTAAATTGACAGTCATTTAACAAAGCAAATAATTACATGAGTTGGGGATTTTCTATTTTCTTTTTGCTTTGTTATAATTTTCTTCTTTGTGCTACAATAAAAACTTCTGTATGTTCTGAATACAACCTTACTTTAAACTGACAGGCCTATTTTCTCACCTAAAGAGTCCATGCTTCTCATGTTGTTTAATAATTTCATGTCATGTTCACTTCCTTTCTGGTCATCTGCCATACCCAGTCTGTGCACAGAACAGAACTTTAGCATCCAAATAACTATTATTTTTAGAACTACTTGACCCTCATTTTCAGGCCAATATTCTAGTTGGGTCAATTACAGTAAAGAAATGAGAGACTAAAAGTGGTAATGCATAGAGAAAGGTGTGAGAGCCTCTCTATGGAAAAATATTGAAATGCTTTACTCACAACACCCAAATGTGGGGCAGGGGAAAGAAGAAAAGTTGAAAGGAGTTTTATCTCACAGGATCTACCTATTTTTTTTAAAAAAGTTTTATGTATTTATTTGAAAAGCAGAGTTACAGAGAGAGAAGGAGAGAGAGGTCTTCCATCCATTGGTTCATTCCTCTAATGGCTGCAGTGACTGGGGCTGGGCCAGGCTGAAGCCAGAGCAGCCAGGACTCAGACCAGTCTCTCATATGGGATGCTAGAACTGTAGGCCATGGCTTTAACCCACTGCTCCACAACTCCTGCATTTTTTAAAATGTGTGAATGTCACCTAACAGAAATTGGTAGGGTACATCCCATCTTTCATTAACACATCTGTGAAGTTAGCTTCTTAAATACATAATAAACAAAACCTTGAAAAAAAAAAAAAGCTAAAGGAGAAACTTTATAATTGGATGGAAAAAGAGTTTCAGGAATATTTTTGCCAAAAGATTAAACAGATCAAGATCTTCATCCAGGTCTCCCACATGGGTAACTGAGGCCCAAACACTTGAGCCATCTTCAATAAGGTCTGCTTTTCCCAGGCCTTATTACTAGGGAGCTGGATCAGAAATGGAGCAGCTAGGACTTGAACTGGTGCACATATGGAATGGCAGTGTTGAAGGTGGCAGCTTTTCTTTCT
Organism: Oryctolagus cuniculus; assembly: GCF_964237555.1. NCBI lineage: Eukaryota > Metazoa > Chordata > Mammalia > Lagomorpha > Leporidae > Oryctolagus > Oryctolagus cuniculus. The sequence continues at coordinate 154,569,604 of NC_091433.1, forward strand.
TTCTTTCTTTCTTTTTTTTTTTTTTTTTTTTGACAGGCAGTGTTAGACAGTGAGAGAGAGAGACAGAGAGAAAGAGAAAGGTCTTCCTTCCGTTGGTTTACCCCCCAAATGGCCGCTATGGCAGATGCGCTGCACTGATCCGAAGCCAGGAGCCAGGTGTTTCCTCCTGGTCTCCCATGCGGATGCAGGGCCCAAGCACTTGGGCCATCCTGCACTGCCTTCCCGGGCCACAGCAGAGAGCTGGACTGGAAGAGGAGCAATGGGGACAGAATCCAGCGCCCCAACTGGGACCAGAACCCGGGGTGCCAGTGCCACAGGCGGAGGAGTAGCCTAGTGAGCCGTGGCGCTGGCCAAGGTGGCAGCTTTTCCTGCTGTGCTGCAATGTGCACTCTGCATACACATAGATGGTAATGAACAATAAGCGGTGGTGGAAAAAGAAACAAATCATAGAAAATTTTCATATATGTTATGGTTTGGATAAGAGTTTTGAGTATGTCCCAAAAACTGATATGTTAAGGACTTGATCTCCATAATCTTATTTTAACAGAGTAGGATCTAGTATAATCCAATTACGGTATATAAAGGTGATTGCATTGAATTAGGTTGCTAGGATGGGGCCCACTATCAAATCATGAAAGCATTAAAAGGTGAGAGGACACAGCATGTAGATGACAAGTGTGTTCCCTATGTTTTTGCTACCTGACTCACCATGTGATCCTTTGAATGTGTTCTGCCATTCACCATCCTCATTAAACACCAGAACAATGGGGCTGTCCAGTTTTGAACTGTGAACCTTTATAACTGTGAGAGAAAATAAACCTTTTCTTTATTTTTTTTAAAAAGATTTATTTATTTTATTTGAAAAGCAGAGAGAGAGAGAGAGAGAGAGAGATCTTCCATCCATTGGTTCACTCCCCAAATGGCCGGAATGACTGCAGCTGGGCCAGCCTGAAGCCAGGGGCCCAGAGCTTCTTCCAGATCTCCCACGTGGTTGCAGTGGCCCAAGCACTTGGACCATCTTCCACTGCTTTCCCAGGAGTATTAGTACAGAATCTGGATCGTAAGTGGAGCAACCAGGGCTCAAACCATTGCCCATGTGGGAGGACAGTGCTGCAGGTGGCAGCTTAACCAGCTATGGCACAGCACCGGCCCCTGAACCTTTTCTTTATAAATTTGTTTCTCTCAGGTGTTTTAGTTGTAGTAATGAAAAGCCACCTGGGGTGGGCATTTGGTTCAGTTGTTAAGATCCTGCTTGGGATGCCTGCATGCCATATTGGAGTGCCCAAGTTTGAGTTCTGACTCTGCTTCTGATTCCAGCTTGCTTGGAGGCAGCAGATGATAGCTGAAATACATGGGTCCCTGCTACTGACGTAGGAGACTTATGGAGTTCTGGGCTCCTGGTTTTGGCCTGTTCTAACCCTGGCTGTTATGGGCATTTGGGGAATGACCTGTTAAATGGAAAATCTCTGTCTTCCTTTCAAATAAATTGGAAAAAAAATGCTAACACAGGTCAGTTGGGGAAGGCCTTAAGAAAAAGTTGGAATTTGGACATTTAAGATTAGTGAGGATCATTAAATAGAGTGTGGAAGAGAAAAATGACATTCCAGGTAGTAGAAGAAAAAAAATGATGGTTCCTGTAATTGAAGATCCTGAAATCCTCCAAAACTTAGAAACATTTTATGATTGTCTGTATTTCATATTGTAGGTAAAATGTCTTAAAATTTTAAAGTATTTGTACACAGTATTTCCCTTTTTTTTCTTAAAATCAAAGCTGTATAATGTTTTTGGAAAAATTACCTTTATTGATTGCTTGGCATCATGACTTGAATCTTGAAAGTAATCGTATTTTCTTTTTTTAAAAAAATTTATTTTTATTTACTTAGAGAGAGAGAGAGAGATTTTCCATTTGCTTATTCACTCCCCAAAATTGCCACAACTGATTGGGCTGGGCCAGGCTGAAGCCAGGAGCCAGGAACTCCATCTGGGTCTCTCACATGGGTGGCAGGGGCCCAAGTACTTGGGCCATCTTCCATTGCTTTTCCAGGCATATTAACAGGGAGTTGGATTGGAAGTGGAGCAGCCGGGAATTGAATAGGTGCCTATTTGGGATGACGGCATTGCAGACTGGTGCTTGACACCAGCCGTCGTATTTGTATCTCAAAAGACATTTAAACACTTACACAGGCCTGTACACACAAATATACACAAATGTTTGATTTTTTTTTTTTTTTTACGTACTCTGGAAGTAACTAGTTCTGTTGGCAGGGCTGGCTTCATAGGTATGACCAGTACAATCCTATGGGACATGAGACATGATTCTCAGCAGAACTTTGCTTTTTAGCTTCAATGTCTACAGTCTCATATTAAAATATTAATAATTATATCTTTGGATTTATGTTTTATGAGTAAAGTTTATGGGACAATGAAGATATGATGGGAGCTTAGAATCTTGAGTAACTCATGGTTCCATGTCTTTCCATCTCTCTGTTTCCTAAGATAAGTTCTTGGCTCCAGACTCTACCATGCTATAGAGTCTGAAACCCTGCCTGGCCTCCCCCTTTTTACCATGCCTAATGACTGCTTCTGCTCAGGGTAGCAACTCGAGGGATGGGATTGTGTTTCACCAGCACTCTTTGCCTCTAGAAGCGATCTGGGAATGGTGTGGGGAGGGTTCAGGGGTAGCATGTATACTCTGTAGCATTTTGGGATAGGGCATGGGGCAGGCATCCTTGTCCTGGGCTGGAAGTGCTTCTGTGTATGTGGTACATGTCTTGGCAGGTGCAAGTCTCTTGCTCACTTGCAATTCAGCTACTGAGGGCCTTCCAGTGTGGAGGATGCAGTCTAGTGGAGGGGAAGATACATGAATGGTAGGCCATGGAAACATGAGGTTGACTTCCTGCTTCTTGCAGGGCACAACATGTTGGTCCTCCAGTTGGTGAGAGTGAACTGGACAGCATGTAGAGAGAGCACAGGGAGTCATGGAATAGGGCCCTAGAGCACCTGCGTCTATGCTCAGCCTGCAAGTAACTTTGTGCAAGGGAGCATGACATTAAGTCCAAATAAAAACCATCATGATGACGGCACCACAGCTCAATAGGCTAATCCTCCACCTTGCGGTGCCGGCATACCGGGTTCTAGTCCTGGTCGGGGCACTGGATTCTGTCCCGGTTGCCCCTCTTCCAGGCCAGCTCTCTGCTGTGGCCCGCAAGTGCAGTGGAGGATGGTCCAAGTGCTTGGGCCCTGCACCCCGTGGGAGACCAGGAGAAGTACCTGGCTCCTGCCATCGGATCAGGGTGGTGCGCCGGCTGCAGCGTGCCCGCCATGGCGGCCATTGGAGGGTGAACCAACAGCAAAAGGAAGACCTTTCTCTGTCTCTCTCTCTCACTGTCCACTCTGGCTGTCAAAAAAAAAAAAAAAACAAAAACAAACAAACAAAAACAAAAACAAAAACAAAAAAACCGTCATGATGATTTGAAAGAATTATCAGAATAAAGAAAAATATATTTTGTACATTTAATGCCCCCTGGTCTTTATTAACAAAATATACACATTTTCAGTTTTTCCTTGGGACCTGGAAATTATGTAGCTGGTCCTGTCTTATAGGCATTCTACTTCTTCTTTTGTCTCAGCAACGTACTTTATCATCAGAAGTAGTGATATATCTTCCAGTAATGAAAATAAGCCAATTTTTATAACATGTAGTATTAAAAGATAATCTTCAATTACATTTGATGGGTTTTGCAAAGGGGAAGCAGTTTTTCCCATATCCATAAGACCCACTGTATCATTAAACTCACTTCATTATATGGTTTAAAATTAATAAGCAGGGAATAAAATTTAGTAGTTATCAGTAACATTTCATTTTGAATTGCAGTAATTTCTTTTCTGGGTGTTCTTGATATCCAGCAATCATGATATAAAATATTGTTTATCTATAGATTTTATATTACATAAAATAATTTATTTTGGTACTAAGGCAGTCAAGTTTCCTAAGAATAAAACACGTATTAAAATAATTGAATCTTTGATGTATATTTCTTGCTGATATTATTACTGTCTCTATGTTGGGAAGTAATATAGCTTGGTAGAAAGGATCCAAGATTCTGAGTGAGTTCTCAGTTCTTTCTTTATTAAATGAAGATCTTCAAATAAGTAGAAAACTTTTAAGGTTTTTCCTAATCCCAGAGTTTAATGATATTTGAATAGCATTCTTTAGACACACATATATACACACTTTATTTGAATGTGTACTACTACTAGATTTCATGTAATAAATATGAGTCTTGGAAAATGTTTGCATAAAAAATACAAATCTATTAAATTATCTCATTAGAAATCTTTTTTCATGTGAGAAATTGTGTCCTATAGGACAGAGTATATAAAACACATGTACTAACATTAAATATAACTATAATATAACCACCATGCAGGCCAAGAATAGAATAAAAGAATAAAGTACTGCTATACCTTTCAAGCCCTTTCTTTGCCCCCCTCTGAAAACATCTCTTTCCTACTCCAGAAGTAACCATTACACAATTTGTTTCAGATTAATTTATTTGGAAGTCAGAGAATGAGAGAGAGAGAGAGAGGTCTTCATCTGCTTGTTCACTTCCCAAATGCCTCCAATAGCCAGAGCTGGGCCAGGAAGAAGAACCCAGAACTCCATCTAGGTGTCCCACATGGGAGACAAGGGCTCAAATACTTGGGCCATCCTCCACTGCCTTCCCAAGCTCAGGAACAGGAGGTTGGGTTGGAAGCAGAGCATCCAGAACAAAGTATTCCTCCCATAAGGGATGCTGGAGTCCCAGGCAGTAGCTTAACCCCTTGTGCCACAACTGTCCCAACTCTGCTTTTTTGAAATAATTATTCTCTTGTTATTCTTTGTAGACTTTGCTATCTGTGTATATGTCCTTATACAAAATATTGTTTTAAAAGGATTTGCATTATAAAAATATGATCTCATGGAACTTTCATTGTGGCAGAGTATGTTAAGCTACCACCTTCAGGGCTGGCATCCCTTAAGAACACTTGTGAGTCCTGGATGCTCCACTTCTGATCCAGCTCCCTGCTAATGCTCCTGGGAAGGCAGCAGCAGATGGTCCAAGTGCCTGGACCACAGCCACCCACATGGGAGATCCAGGTGGAGTTCCAGACTTGGAACTTGGCTTTGGCTAGGCCCAGCCCTGGCTGTTGTAAAAAATGGAAGGTCTCTTTCTCTCTCTCTGTAACTTTGCCTTCCAAATAAATAATGAACCTTCCTAAAAATATATAATCTCATGGTCTTTAAGGAAATGCAACAACTTGAGGAAGCACAGGAATTGGTACAATTTAGAAGGCTTCAGAAAGGACATGAATCAATATAGTTCAGCTCCTTCAGCATTAGGAGCACTATGCTCCACTGTTAATGGCTCAGGTGCCAAAATATTGAGCCAGAGAATCTGATTGGGAAATTGCTCATTTCTTCTTGATCCAATCAATGGTGTAGTAGAAACAGGGTAGCCAGGACAGTAAGACCCATGTAGGATTTATTCTAAGGTTATAGATTGCCCAGGAAATTACTAGACACAATATACATGGGTACTTCCGTGCCTCAGTAGGAAATGGAATTAAAACATGGATTTTAGTGCAAAAAATTTTTGAAATCCATGCATATGTGTGGCTTAAAAACATGGAAAATGTATATTAATAAAATTCCATACATGGATTTCAAACTTTTCTTGCACAAAAAAATTACCTTTGAATTCTATTTTTCAATGAACGTTTGTAAATGCTTTTGTATGTATTGTATGACCCATTTATTTGATGTGTTCTAAAACTGGATTGTAGTGATTGCTGCACAACTCTGTACATTCACCAAAAAATCACTATATTTTACACTTTTTTAAGATTTATTTATCTATTTATTTGAGAAGTAGAGTTAGGGGCCAGCGCAGTGGCTCACTTGGTCAATCCTCTGCCTGTGGTGCCGCATCCCATATGGGTGCCAGTTCTATCCCGGTTGCTCCTCTTCCAGTCCAGCTCCCTGCTGTGGCCCGGGAAGGCAGTGCAGGATGGCCCAAGTGCTTGGGCCCTGCATCCGCATGGGAGACCAGGAGGAAACACCTGGCTATTGGCTTCGGATCAGCGCAGCGCACTGGCTGTAGCAGCCATTTGGGGAGTGAACCAACGGAAGGAAGACCTTTCTCTCTGTCTCTCTCACTGTCTATAACTCTACCTGTCAAATAATAATAATAAAAAAAAGAAGTAGAGTTAACAGAGAGAAAGGTCTTCCACCCACTGGTTCACTCTCCAAATGGACACAACAGCCAGAGCTGGGCTGATCTGAAGCCAGGAGCCAGGAGCTTCTTCTGGGTCTCCCACGCAGGTGCAGGGGCCCAAGTGGGCCATCTTTTGCTTTCCTAGGCCATAGCAGAGAGCTGGATCTGAAAAGGAGCAGCTGAAACATGAACCAGCGCCCATATGGGATGGCATTACAACCAACTACTATGCATGATCCTGGGTTGGATCCTGAAAGGGGGAGAGACAAGAGGGACATTATAAGGACATTAGTGGGAAAATTGGAAATAATTGCATACTGACTATATATAGTACTCTGTATCAATGTTAAATTTTCCAGTTAGTTTCAACATCACTTGCGGTGATGTTTTTGTAGCAAATGTATGCTATTCAGGCGTAAAGGGCATATTTCTGCAATTACCTCTTAAGTAGCTTGGGAAAAAATGAATATATGTGTGACAGGGCAAATGTGGTAAATTGTTAATAATTGCTGAATCTAGGTGAAGGATATATGGCATTCTTTGCCCCATTATCACTTTTTTGTAAGTTTAAAATTACATAAAAAGTTTTAATGAAATAAAGATTTATTTTCCTCTGTTCATTAGCTTCCAACTAGGATCAAACACAACTACCAACACAAATAAGGAAATTGGAGAAAGGAGGAAACAAATGATTTTTGATCTTCCTATTATTTATTAGCTGCTTCCCTGCCCTCTTTGTTTTATTTAATTCTCCTAACATCCCTTAGATCATTGGTTCTCAAGATTTATTTATTTATTTAATTTTTAAATTTATTTGAAAGGCAGAGTTACAGGTTACAGGGTGGTAGGGGAGAGGGGAAGAGACAGAGATTGAGAAAGGGGGAGAGAGAGAGAATGAATCTTCTACCCTCTGGTTCACTACCCAAATAGCTGTAACTGCCAAGGCTGGGCCAGGCAAAACCCAGGAGCCGGAATTCCACACGGGTATCCCACATGGATGGCAGGGGCCAAAATACTTAGGCCATCTTCAGCTGCTTTCTCAGGTGCCTTAGCAGGTAGCTGGATTAGAAGTGGAGCAGCTAGGACATGAACCAGTGCCCCATATGGGACACTGGTGTTGCAGGCAGTGGCTTAACCTGCTGTGCCACAATGCTGGCCCTGAACACTGTTTCTTTATATCAACAAGCATATTACCATCACCTGAGGAGCTTTAAAACTCCCCTAACCCTAGAAATAACCACACTGATGAATTTAGAAGCTATGGAAGGGGACCCAGTCAGGGGTTTTTAAAGTTCCCCATGTGATTTAATTGTGCTGGTAAGATTGAGACTGCTGCCTTGAACCTAAAATGTTATCTTCATTTAAAAAATGTCCAGATTTAGGCTAAGGGTGAATTGGTAATTTGTCCATGGTTAGGAAGCTTGTGGAAATGGCAACAAAGGTAGAGTGGACACGGGCTCACAGAAACCGGGTAGAGAGTCTGTGAGACCCTGTTTTCAGACTCTCCACCACATATCCTGGCTTTTGTTTTCTCTTGGCTTTGCAGAGCCTGACCTACAGGCAAGGAGCTGAGTTCAGTGCTGCAAAATGCAATCATGTTTGTTTCTGAATTTTAAGGAATTTATAAAATGAACACAAACACATAAAAGCAAGCAAATATGAAAAATCCTGCAAAGACACAAAGCTGCTTTATTAGGTGAAATCAGGTTAAGGGAGTAGGTTCAATGAGGAAAGTCTTTTTTGCTAAGTGATAAAGAAATTGCCATCTTCTAAACATGTCAGTTCATTCTTTCTCATTAAGATATATCACCTTTCAGTTTTTTCTACTATTTTCCTCTGTGGCTCCTTAAATCTCCTTCAACCAGGTAAAAAAATAAAAAGACCTAAATCCTTAAAATTGTGATGTAAAAATTTTTAAAAATACTTCGCTCCCAATTTAGAATTAAATGTCTTCTTTAAGCCATGCTTCTCCATAATTTGTAAATCTATAGGAAGAATTGATTTAGTTCAGTCTTTTAGTTGTTCATATTGCTGAACAGATAATGTTCACGTAATAGGCCTTAATTGCTGCTGCTCCTGTGTTTCCCAAACATTTAGGAATAAGCCTTTTTCAAGTGCTATTTCAGCAGAGGAAGGGAAAATTTGACCCCAAGTTTATCTCTTAGCTCATTAGCATACTAATATGACTACAATTTGTATTTGACTAGGGGGTTGTTCTTTCACCCCTGTAATCTTGTTGGCAGAATATCACAGTTTTTGGTTGAGTTTTAAAACAAATTGTCTATCTACACTGGGGAAATAAGGTGGTGTTAGTACAAGAAGCTTGGGAGTGAATTAATTGCTCTGAAACAATTCCTTGTTGGTTTAGCCCCTTAAGTGGTGTTATTTGCACAGCTCTGGCAAATGCTAATGATTAATTCACATTGGCATTTAAACAAATTCAACCTTAGACATTTCTCACACTTCCTAATGAATGATTTCTTTTTTTCTTAGTCTCAAGTTATCTAAGTCCTGTAGATAGTCCTGGTCTAGAATAGCTCTACTTTGATAATTAAAATGTGGCTGAGGCCTTGCAGTAGCTTTTTCAGGTAAGTTCATAACGAATGAGCTGTTTTCTAGCTGTTTTACCGTTCAAAGCATGGACCTTGCTGTGGAAATACTTAGGAAGAAATTAGCACTGGATTTTATTGATGCCAACATGTTTTTTGACTATTTAATAATAACATGTTAGGGGCCAGTGCTGTGGCGTGGTAGGTTAAGCCTCTGCCTGAGGTGCCAGTCCCAGTTGCTCCACTTCTTATCCAGTTCCTTGTTAGTGGCCTGGGACCGGGGCAGTGGAGGATGGCTCAAGTATTTGGGCCCCTGCCACACGTGGGAGATCTGGAGGAAGCCTCTGGCTCCTGGCTTCAACAGCGCCAGCTGTTGTGGCCATTTGGGGAGTGAAACAGTGAATGGGAAGACCTTTCTCTCAGTCTCTTTCTCTATCAGTAACTCTGTCTTTCAAATAAATAAATAAATGAAGCTTAAAAAAAAACCATGTTATTCTAAATAGTCTACTCTAGAAGCCTGTAATAAAAAGTACATTCACTGTATATAGAAACAGATTATCTCTGGTGTAATTGTGCCATTGGTTTCTGTTTGTATACCAAAACATGTCTGTTTTTAGGAGACACCAAATGTTTAATTGATTTTTTAGCACAACTAGTTAAGATTGTCTTGTTATATGAAAAAATGGCCCCACTGTATATTTTGGGAAAGGTTCACCTCAGATTTCTCTGTCTTAAATAACTGATAAACTCCCTTACAACGGAAAAGGGACTTAAAATACCCATCAAGTAAGAACCCAGAATAATTAAATAGTAGTGGTACAATTTCTGGAATGCAAACAGGAGAAGAGATTATTTTGGGTGGTCTGTGGTAGTCCTTTTTACACACTTAGGGGGTTTCCTGTGACATCTCTAACTCAAGAAGAAATAGCTGACAATGACTCACAGGAGGAAGGAGAATGAAAGAGTAATGATGCTGTTATCAAGTGCCTATCGTATGTAGGACACTAAGATAAATGCATTTAACTTATTCTTATCCCCTTTAATTCTCTCAGTAACTATGGACAGAAGCACTAATTTCCTTACCTGACTAATAGGGATGGCTTAATAATTTGTCTAACATAACCAAGAAATCCAGACTCAATTCTATCTAATCTAAAGCCTGCATTCTTTCTACCAAATCTGCTGCTATCAGAATGAAAGAAGTTTCAGTAAAATCTGATAAGAAAATGAACTTACATTTTTTTTGATATCCTGTTGAGGGCAACACAGTAAGATTTGGATTTAGAATAGCCAAAAAGGGTATATTGCTCAGGATATGAAGAAGAATAGAAGGAGCTAGAAACAGAAAGTAGACATCTGGGGATGGGCATTGTGTTGCAGCAGGTTAGGTCATTGCTTGGGACACCCACATCCCACATATGAGTGCTGGTTTGAGTCTTCGCTACTCTGCTTCCAATCTTATTCCCTATAATGTGCTCAGGAAGCAGTGGCTGAGAGCTTAAGTACTTGAGTTCTTGCTACCCATGTAGGACATGGAGTTCCTGGCTCCTGGCTTGAGTGTGGCCTAGTCCCAGCTATTGTGGCCATTTGGGAGATTGAGCCAATGAATGTGATGACCAGGGCTGGGCCAGGCTGAAGATAGGAACCTGGAACTCCATCTGGGTCTTTCATATAGGTGGCAGGGACCCAAGCACTTGGGCCATCTTCTGGTGCTTTCCCAGGTACATTAGCAGGGAGCTGGATCAGAAGTGGAGCAGCATGAACTCAAAAGGTCACCCATATGTGATGCTGGCTTAACCCACTATGCCACATTAGCAGCTCCACCATGTTTTTAATAGTAAGAAATTAGAAACAATGTATATACCAATATATAGGAGAATAAATAAATAAATCATAATATATTAATCTACTGAAATATCTATGATCCATCAGTTAAGATCAATGACATGGACTATATATAACAATATGAATAAATGTTTTAAAAATGATGAGGGATAAAAGCAGTTTCAGAAGAATATATTTCAGAATTATATTCATATAAAGTTTCTAAAACAAGCAACACAGTCTTATCTATCAGTTAGAAATTTATAGTAAAAAATATGCTATGCTAGACATCATACACTATGTGCTAAAAAAGAAATAAAAATAATATTCACAATAGTAGAAGCCCCGATAGTGAGGGAGTTGAATACAACTGGGAAGAGGTTTCAATAGTCTGTGTAACATTTTTTAAAAAGTATTTGAGAGATAGAGTTACAGACAATGAGAGGGAGAGATAGAGAGAAAGGTCTTCTATCTGCTGGTTCACTCCCCAAATGGCCACAACAGCCAGAGCTGAGCCGATCTGAAGCCAGGAGCCAGGAACTTCTTCCCTTGTGGGTGAAGGAGCCCACACACTTGGACCATCTTCTACTGCTTTCCCAGGCCATAGCAGAGAGCTGGATCAGAAGAGAAGTAGCTGGGACTAGAACCCCGGGCCCATATGGGATGCCAGCACCCCACGCGGAGGATTAGCCTATTGTGCCATACTGCCAGCCAATGTGTAATATTTTAAACTGAGTAATGAACATATGGATGTTTGTTGTATGGATCTCTAATATTTTGTATGCATGAAGAATTTTCAACATAAAAACATTAGAAGTTTTTAACAGACAAAAAAGATACACAGTGAAATATTTATTGGTATTTGTTGGGATTACATGTAGATTCACATTTCTTCTTTGTATTTAAAGTTTTATAAATAAAAATGAAAGAAAAACAGTGTGTAATAATAATTGGCACATGTTAAAGGGCTCAATTGATATTTAATGGACAAACGGATGGATGAATAAGCAGGCCAACAGGGAGGAAGAGAAAACTAGGGATAGTGAAGGTAGCCTGTTGCCTGAGGCAGGTGATCCTATATGATATAGTGTACAGTGGACATATTCTTGTTTTCTTTTTTAACAATTTTATACTTTAATTAACTTTTATTTCTTTGAAAGAGGGAAATTTTCCATCCAATGAGTTAATCCTCAAATGTTCACAACAGTCAGGACTGGTCTAGCCTGAAACTGTGAGCCCAGAACTCAATCTGGGTCTTCCCTGTAGGTGGCAGGGATCCAGATATTTGAGTTATTCACCTATTGCTTACCACGATGCACATTAGCAGGAAGCTGGAACTAGAAGTAGGGCTGAGCTTCAGTATGGGATGCAGGCATCCTAAGCAGCTTCCTAATCACTAAACCAAATGCCTGCCCCACCATATCCCACCCCTCCTCACTTTTTTTTAAAGGAGAACTAACTCAGGTATAGTAACATTCATTCTGGTAGGTGGGGTTGTGCATAGGCAGAAATTATTGATCACCTTCCTTATTCCTTGTCCAAGTTTTCCAACTTTCTCTTTCCCACCTACCTGTATTACTTAGATACTGTCATTTCTAACACCTGAGCCTGCCTGTCACCATCTGTAGGACAAGTGGAAATCTGTAGGACAAGCCTATATATAATGGCATCCATGGTCTAAACAGCTAACCTAATTTACGGGTTGTCTTTAGATATGAAATAGTTAAAAGCTACTTAATTGGTATTAAATCCCAAAACATTTTGAACTAGCCAACATTTCAGAAAGCTAGGACTGAGACATCATAGTCAGATTATACAGATTCAGTAATTCATTTGCTTTAAGTTAATTTATATTTGTGTTTTACCAAATTTCTTATACTTCCAAGCTGAATTATATACCACTTGGTAAGATTCTGCCTTATTAAATTGACTAACTAGATAATTCTTTGGACTGAGGCTATTTGAGAAGATACAACAAGAATCTGCACAGAAAATAGCAGTAATTTTCTAAATACAGCCAAGTCAATTGTATCTGTTGTGCACTAACAGAAAGACTCCTGGGTTTTAGGAGATAGCCCACTATGTAATCATTGTGGCTGAATAGCCTCAGATACTTTGTTTTGAAGGGAGTGCAGAAATCCTGCGGGTTTAATTGCCAATAAATCAGCATGACCTCCACTCCCTGGCAGGCCTTTTCTACAAAGATCTTTTCAACCAGAAAATGAAGAGATGGATTTTACAGTGTGTGCACACTGCCTGTGGTAAGATAACAGAATTATACTTACTCTTCTCTCCATTATAGCCTATGCTAGATAAGGAAGGACTCTATTAATGACATGTTATGTTTGCTTTTAGGTTATTCTCATCTTGTACTCATATTGTAGTTATTTCTTTTTGTTATTATGGAGAGCTGTCTTCCCTTTATTTAAAAAATGGTATCATTTGTTAGTTCAATATTTTAACATCACCAAAGACTTTATTTCCTAATTAATTCACAAAAATGCATTAAATTATTCTGGTTCACTCAAAAAGCCATTCACAATCTGGTAGATTTGGATGTTGCTTTTTACTGATTTTCAGATTTATTTTAAAAAGAAGGTACTGTAAATTAATATTTCCAGTTCATGATTAAAGTTAATATAGGCTCATAACATCTATCTATGCCAAAATGTAACATAAACCTCATATTTATGCTTTGGAACTGTTAATTTATTTTAACTCAAATGAGTAATATTTTGTAACATTTATACATTTAGATTTTAATTTTATGATCACTATAAGAAAACATCAAAATTTAAAACTGCCAAACAATAAGTTCTACTTTGTGCTTAATTTCTGAGGGCTCTTGCTATCTATTCTGAATTTAGGATGGTGCTTTTCCTGTGTGACCACAGGAATCTGGACTGAATGACTTCCCGAGGCTTTGTCTAGCTCCAAGATCTGTGATCAACCAGCTGTGTCGGAAAGCCATCTTCTTTGGGGCTGTGTGCAGGACAGAACTGGTGTGTTTTAAATATACATTTAAAACTGTATTAAGATTGAGAAGATTCTAAGACCATGGCACCAGTGACATAGTTTCGTAATTTCTCCACAATCCCCACAAAACATCTAGAGGCACTAGATAGTAAAACCAAAAATTTTTACAATGAAAATTAGAAATCCCCAGAAAATCCAATATACAAGCAAATGAGAACAAACCACCAATACCCACAAGATCTGTCATTTGTGTGGGAGCAGGGTAAATCAGTAGGGCCCCAATGTACCTGAGACAAAAGAGAAAAAATAGTCTCCAGATATTTAGTGAATGGAAAGTGGAGTAGACCAATTTTGCAAAAGCAGCTAAAATTGGGAGGTATTTTCTCCTACTCTAATAGCAGGAGCCTGTGAGAGGCCCACACTGAGGATGGAAGGAGCTAGATCAATTTGGTCCTACTGAACTCATGAAACGAACCAGCCGGGGTTCCCTTCCAGAGCAGAGCACTCCCAGACTTCTGGGAGTAGAATCAAAATCAACTGATAGGGCTGGTGCCGTGGCTCAATAGGCTAATCCTCCACCTTGCGGCACCAGCACCCCGGGTTCTAGTGCCAGTCGGGGCGCCGGATTCTGTCCCGGTTGCCCCTCTTCCAGGCCAGCTCTCTGCTGTGGCCAGGGAATGCAGTGGAGGATGGCCCAAGTGCTTGGGCCCTGCACCCCATGGGAGACCAGGAAAAGCACCTGGCTCCTGCCTTTGGATCCGTGCAGTGCGCCAGCCGCAGCATGCTGGCTGCGGCGGCCATTGGAGGGTGAACCAATGGCAAAAGGAAGACCTTTCTCTCTGTCTCTCTCTCTCACTGTCCACTCTGCCTGTCAAAAAAAAAAAAAAAAATCAATTGATAAATACAGTAGAGAAAAAGGAAGGAGGAGATCCACAGCCAGAAAATCTCAGAAAGCAAGCAGTTAATTTTGTAACATTTCATGAAAACAACAGCATTTGTGTGATATTAGCAAAGCTATCCCCAACCATGCCTCCTAAAAAAAATCAGAAAAACTCTTTTCACATAAAAATGAGCAACAAGTCAGTTACTATTTATAAAAAAAAAAAAGACTAGAATGACAGCATTTTAACAATGAAAGCATGTCAGAAGCATGTAGGACAGACAGGTATTTGGGGAAGTGGTTAAGATGTTGCATGGGACACACACTTCCCATATAAGAGTGCCTAAGTCCAAGACCCAGATCTGCTTCTGATTCCAGCGTCCTTTCTTCTTCTTCCTTCCTTCCTTCCTTCCTTGCTTCCTCCCTTCCTCCTTCCCTCCCTCCCTCCCTCCCTCCCTCTCTTCTTTCCTCCTTCCCTCTCTTCTCTCTCTCTCTCCCTCTCTTCTCTCTCTTCCTTCCTTCCTTCCTTCCTTCCTTCCTTCCTTCCTTCCTTCCTTCCTTCCTTCCTTCCTTCCTTCCTTCCTTTCTTTCACAGGCAGAGTTAGACAGTGAGAGAGACAGAGAGAAAGGTCTTCCTTTTTCCATTGGTTCACCCCCCAAGTGGCGGCTATGGCCGCCGTGTTGTGGCTGGCGTGCTGCGCTGATCCAAAGCCAGGAGTCAGGTGCTTCTCCTGGTCTCCCATGCAGGTGCAGGGCCCAAGGACCTGGGCCATCCTCCACTGCCCTTCCAGGCCACAGCAGAGAGCTGGACTGGAAGAGGAGTAACGGGGACAGAATCTGGCGCCCCGACCAGGACTAGAATCCGGGGTGCCGGCACCGCAGGCGGAGGATTAGCCTAGTGAGCCGCGGCGCCGGCCCCAGCGTCCTTTCAATATGCACTCTGAGAGGCAGCAGGTGATGGTTCAAGTACTTGGGTCTCTACCACCCACAGTTCTGGCCAACTGGCTTTAGCTTGGCCCAGACCTGGCTATTGTGGGCATTTGGAAAGTGAACCAGTAGATGGAAGATCTCTGTTTCTGCCTTTCAAATAAAAATAAACAAATTAGAACAAAATAAAGCAAACAAGATAACTTTCT
This sequence comes from Oryctolagus cuniculus, assembly GCF_964237555.1. Lineage (NCBI taxonomy): Eukaryota > Metazoa > Chordata > Mammalia > Lagomorpha > Leporidae > Oryctolagus > Oryctolagus cuniculus. Next base: position 154,585,226 of record NC_091433.1, read on the forward strand.
TGAAATGAAAATATTTAAATTACATATTGAAAGAATATATAGGGTTGGCGCTGTGGAGCAGTGGGTTAACACCCTGGCCTGAAGCGCTGGCATCCCATATGGGCGCCGTTTCAAGTCCTGGCTGCCCCACTTCCTATCCAGCTCTCTGTGCTATGGCCTGGGATAGCAGTAGAGGATGGCCCAAGTCCTTGATCCCCTGCACCCACGTGGGAGACCTAGAAGAAGCTCCTGTCTCCTGGCTTTGGATCGGCACAGCTCTGGCCGTTGCGGCCATCTGGGGAGTGAACCATCAGATGAAGACTCTCTCTCTCTCTCTCTCTGCCTCTCCTCTCTCTGTGTAACTCTGAGTTTCAAATAAATAAATGAGTCTTAAAAAAAAAGAAAGAATATACAATGTATCTCAGAATATTCACCCAAAACAACCAACACTAAGATAATTTAATAAAATTATTGGGCTTTAAAGAAAAAGTAAAGAAAAAATCATTTAGGTAAAAGGAATATATTATTTTCTGAGATAAACACAGATTATCATCAGATTTGTCAGCAATGCTTCATGCTAGACAAAAATGAAGTAGCGTATTTCCAACACTCAGAAAGGAATTGTTAGCCAAATATTTTATATTCATCAAAACTGACCTTCACGTGTAAAAAGCACAAACATTTATCAGCATGCAAAAACTCAAGGAATATTACTTTCACTTCTCCCTAAGGAATGTACCAGAGAATGAGCTTCAGAAGTTGACATAAGGACTGTTCATTAACATTAAACAAATAATTACTGGCAGGACTAAAATTAAGTAAGAGTTAAAGAGAAAATGGTGTATGTATGGCTATCTGATAATGTGGATACATAACAACTATTAAAACTAGGGGGAGAATGAGGAGATAATTTGTGAGCAAATTATAGCTGTCCTCAGTAATTGTGTTTGTATTTTTCTGAGCCTCTGATGTATGCAATATGGGATAAAGTAAACAGCAATTACCCAATATAATTCTGTTTTACCCTCTGGCCTTGAGAACCAGGGTAGAACACAATACAGGAGAAAGTTCTTTTTTGAGACCTATAGTGCTGAATTTGAATTGGAAATGTGATGATTAATCCAGAGGTATTCTATGTCTAAAATGCATGCTTTTCTGTTGTCATTGCTTTACCATAAAAAGGTGTGGACTTTTAAAAATTTTATATCTGTTTGCCGAAGAGGTCCAGACACAGTGACCAATCCTGTACTCATGAGCATTCCTAGAAGTTTTTTAAAGGATTGTTATCTTTCAAAATTTTTTTCTCTTATTTGAAAGACGTGTGTGTGTGTGTGTGTGTATGAAAGAACTGGGCCAGGATGAAGTCAGAAACCCAGAACTCCATATGGGTCTCCTATGTGGGAGGCAGGGACCCAAGTGATTGAGCCATCACCTACTTTACCTTAACAAGAAGCTGGATTGGAAGCAAGGAGGGATTCAAACCAGGCACTCTTATGTGGAATGTGGGCATCCGAAGCAGCAAATTTTCTCACTGTGCTACAACACCCGCCCCCGGACTGTGGTCTCGAAATACCACTTCTCACTAAAAGAAGCCAGAATTTTTTGAAGAAATGGTTGATTTCAGGTCCTCAGGAGTGTATTTGTTGGCTAGGGCTGCTGTAACCAAGTGCTATAAACCAAGTGATTTAAGCAGCAGACATTCGTTGTCTCACAATTTGGGAGGCTACAAGTCCAAAGTCAAGATATTCACAGTGTTGGTTCCTTTGAGGATTGTGAGGGTGGATTTGTTTCAGGCTTTTCTCCTTGGCTTGCAGATAGTTAAGTCTCCCTGTTTGTCACAGTGTCTTCCTTCCATGTCTTTTATTGCAACTAAATTTCCTCTTCTTAAAGGATCACCAGCCTTATTAGATTAGGGCCCACGCTAATGACCTCATCTTTAACTTGATTACCTCTGTAAAGATTTTATCTCCAGGTACAGGCATTTTGGTGCTGCCTGTTAAGCTGCTCTTGGAATGCTTGTGTCCCATATCAGAGTGCCTGGGTTTGAGTCCTACCTCCACTTCTGATCCAGCGAATGCTGATGCACAGCCTGGGAGGCAAAAAGTGATGGCTCAAATACTCAGATTTCTGCTACCAGTGAGGGAGACCTGGATAGAGTTCCTGGCTCCTGACTTCAGCCTGGCCTGACTCCCACTTTTTGCAGACATCTGTGGTGTGAACCAGTGGGTAGAAAATTCTCTCTCTTTTTTTCATTCTCTCTCTCTCATTTGAGCAGTGCCGTTGTGTCACTAAATAGTAAATTAGGTGAGACATCTTTATATAAAAGTATTCCAACTAATTCAAAAGAAATGGTAGAAATAGAATATCGCCACTTTTAAATCCTCGGTGAATGAACAGGTATTAGTATTAAGTGTCAGCGGCTGTTGGATCTAGTTGGCAATATGCAGGAATTAAAGAGGACAGAGAAACTGGTTGAACTGCAAGAGTGTATAGTCTACAACACTAAGGATGTAGGAGAGTACACAGGTCAAATGGTTGGGGTTTTTCAACTGATACAGTGTACAGAAAGGAATTAGAGGGCATACCTTAATTTACTTTTTTTTCTTTTTTTTGACAGGCAGAGTGGACAGTGAGAGAGAGAGACAGAGAGAAAGGTCTTCCTTTTGCCATTGGTTCACCCTCCAATGGCCGCCGCAGCCAGTATGCTGCGGCTGGCGCACCGCACTGATCCGAAGGCAGGAGCCAGGTACTTCTGGTCTCCCATGAGGTGCAGGGCCCAAGCACTTGGGCCATCCTCCACTGCATTCCCTGGCCACAGCAGAGAGCTGGCCTGGAAGAGGGGCAACCGGGACAGAATCCAGCGCCCCGACCGGGACTAGAACCCGGGGTGCTGGCACCACAGGAGGAGGATTAGCCTATTGAGCTGTGACACCAGCCGGGCATACCTTAATTTACAAGAGTTGTAAAAGAAAAAATGTTTAACAGTCAATGCTAAATCATCTGGCAATACATATTGAATTATTTTATTATACTTGGATGATCATACTATAAAGAAAGTAAGTATTGCCTTAATATTTGAAGCAGTGGATATGAGGAGAAATGAGGTTATCTTTGTAACAGGCAATGGAGAAGCTTCTGCCTGGGAGTTAAGTTGTTAGAGTTGTATTTCTATGCCTGGATGGTGGTTACAAGGGTCTTTGCCTGATGATTCATTAAAATATACTCATAATTTGTTTTGTGTATTTTCTGTACCTGTTTTGTTTTCCAGTGAAAACATTTGTCTTTTTTCATTTTTTTTTTATCAAGAGCAATACAAAGCTAGAACATTTTTTTAAGATTTATTTATTTGAAAGTCAGAGTTACACAGAGAGAGATCTTTAATCTGCTCGTTCACTCCACAAATGGCAACAATGGCCGCCAGGCCAAAGCTAGGAGCTAGGAGCTTCATCCGGATCTCCCACATGGGTAGCAGGGGCCCAAGTACTCAGGCCATCTTCAGTGTTTTTTTTTCCCCATGCTATTAGCAGGGAGCTGGATTGGAAGTAGAGCAGCCAGGACACAAACTTGCACTCAAATGGGATGCTGTCATTGCAGGAGGCAGCTTTACTTGCCACACCACAACACCCCACACCAAGAATTTTAGAAGAGACTTGTGCTTTACTACATTGCCTTCATTTTAGGACACTTGTCAGCATCTTCCAAACGTTAGAATGTAACCTCATCCTTCCACTAATTTCAACAAAGCCTGTCCTTTCTTGGGATAATAAACACTCATTTTACTTGCAACTGCTTTAAGGACAAGACAAGGAGAAAGCAAACTAGAGGACAGCAAACTAGAAAAGAAAAATGTTTTGTCATTGAAGCATATTTCTGGGAAAGAAATTAACATAAACTCCTAGGAGCGTATAGGTCTGGGTAGGGCAGTATTAGTATGGTGATATCACAAAATCTGAGAAGCTAGAGAATTCCTCACTATCTGTTCAGGTCTACAGCCTCACTCCTTTTAGATCAGACAAACAGAATAGCTTTGATCATTCAATCTGTTGATCTTTGGACTTTGAGCAGCTAAGGACTCCCAGGAGATCAATCTGCAAATTGAATTAGTCTAAGTCTTTAGCAAAGTGCTGTAATTCTTCTGTAGTTTTCATTAAAGCAAGGAACTGGAGTCCAGTGTGTATCGCAATAACTTGATACTGCTGTCAAGTGAGAAGAGAGCCACAGGATCTGTATCAGTCAGTCAATTTGCAATATTTACTGGGCATAGATTTTTCAGAGTCTCAATTTTTCAAATTAAGTACCCTATTTTAAGACTGAAGGAATTCCAAATAAGTGGTTATCACTTTCTGTTTTTCTTTACCTTACCCTAATGAAAACAGGTAGCTCTCACAGATAGATTTAAAATATTCTTAAAATATTCTTAAAGTTTTAAATGATCAGGACCAGCCTTGGAGATTCTGAGGATGTACCCCAGAGTCTCCAAGGTGCCACTTGGAGGCACTTGGAGGAAGGGTTGTTTAGATGCTAGCAGTTCTTTAAGGCCCAGCTCAGTGTCATCTTTCAGTTCTCCAAGACATTTTTTTTTTAAAGATTTATTTATTTATTTGAAAGTCAGAGTTACACAGAGAGAGAAGGTGAGGCAGAGAGAGAGAGAGAGAGAGGAGAGAAGGTCTTCCATTTGCTGGTTCACTCCTCAGTTGGTCACAATGGCCGGAGATAATGCTGATTAGAAGCCAGGAGCCAGGAGCCAGGAGCTTCCTCTGGGTCTCCCATGTGAGTGCAGGGGCCCAAGGACTTGAGCATCCTCTACTGCATTCCCAGGTCATAGCAGAGAGCTGGATTGGAAGTGGAGCAGCTGGGACTCCAACCTGCGCCCATATGGGATGCTGGCACTGCAGGTGGTGGCTTTACCTGCTATGCCACAGTGCCAGCCCCTCCAAGATCCTCAAGAGCATTATGGACTGAACTACTTCTAACCCAGCTTTCATTGTTGCTACTATCACAATCACTTATTATTTTCAAACTGCTTTATGATTGTTAATTTTGTACCCCTCTCTGGTTACAGTTTCCAATAGGCAGCCATCATGTCATGTATTTCTCTGTATTCTCTACTGCATTTGGAAACACTTGATGCTCATTCATTAATTCAATTAATCTTTCAATTTATTCATTTGTTCAATCAATACATATTTATTGGGGTCTGACGTATAGCTGTGAGGTTATATGGTAAACCAAGTCTATGGAAGTCATGAGACTTCCACTTTAGTGATTGGAATAAGAAAAACCCCACTGTACCTTTATTTTCTTGCCCAAAGTATGATCTCTAAAATGACTAATTTTCTAGCAGTAGCAAGAGCTAAACCACCCTTTGTCCAAAAAGAGTTCTCAGCCCATTCTGCTGTTTAATGATATACAGTCAAGAGAAAAGAAGAAACAAACTAGGCTCATCAGGTATGAATTCTTTCTGGCTACTCTTGCCTTCAATGAGGTTTTCACTTCAAAAAGCCAAATAGTACCTTTCAAAGTCCTGGAATGGGAAGAGATTCACACATGGTTCCTTCCTTTTTGTTTTACTTTTCATCAGAAATATACTATAAGACAACAAATATATGTGTATACTTGTGAACAAGAATGTGTATATAATGTATAGATGTGTGTATTAAGGTCTGCTTCTCCTAACTGCATCAGTAGTGGTTCTAGGGATACTTTTATTTTAAAGCAATAGTCACCCTTATGCCCTTTGCCCTCTAGAGAGCTTTGAAAAGGCTGGGCAGCAACAAAGCTATAAACCTTTGCCTTTGTGATTCCCTTTTTGGACACAGGAATTTTCTCACCACCTAATCTCTTGGTCTAAGCAATTATGGAATGTAGAAGCCTAGGAACCTGGCTCCTTCTCAACCATTGCTATTTATTTCATCAATAGTATTGAAGTGGCAAATTTTAGAACACTGTAACAACAGTAACATGGATTCTCAAAGTATAAGTTTTCCTTATTTTAACAAAATAACCCACAACAGAAAGAACTAAAAAGGTGAATGTATTTGTCCTAGGGCTAACTCCCTAAACTTTATAATGCACATAGCCTAAGAACTATAAAACTCTGACCTTAAATACATAATTACAGTGCAGATTGGTACATTACTACATGTAATGTTTGAAATCGATTAATTGATCGATATCTACCTAGATACAGGTACCTTCTGAATGAAGGTAAAATGTGAAGTCCAATGAAAAAATCATAGGATTGCTATCAATAAACATGGAATCACCTCTGCATCTCACTGCTGATACCAGGCAAACATACAGTAGGCACAAAAATACTTGTTGAATGAATGAATTTAATTCACTTCTTTTATTCACCATCTCCAAATCCCTCAGTCTTAAATAGTAGATTATCTATTAAGATAAGGAAATACATTATATATCTAAATAATAATTGGATTATAACAAATCATACATCATTTTAAGCCAGTATCATTATGTCAAAATTTAGTGCTTTAAGCCAGTGTTCATGTAAATAATAGTTCACCCACTCTTTGTGCATCATCTGAATAATCTGATTATAGACAGATGGGAAGATAAGTTTCCAAAACAGGAAGCAAGAGCATTTTTTCATATTAGAAATGCACAGACATTCTCAGTATTTCCAAGGTTTGTCCTAGGTGGTCAATTCTTGGTACCCAAAGAATTGCTGTCAGAGATGTTATGTCTTTGAAGGGTTATGGTTAGTGGGTTTTCAGATAGGGTGATTCATTTTATTTGTCCAATAGGAAGAGTACATAAGAAGCAGATGGCTGTTACTCAGCACAGAATGGCTCCAGAAGATAGTTCTGTTCCCAAGTTGAGCTCCAAGGAAGCTTAAAACAAGCTGGCTGTAGGTAGACAATTGATAGGTAACTGCTCAGTCTTTCCGTAGACTCTGACCTGAATTTTATGCTGTGGTACTTCCTTGTGTGCAGAGTTTTGTTTACTAAGAGAATTTTGAAATGATCCGAAGTCTTGAAGGTACAGACTCAAGGATTCTAGTCAAATAAGCAAATTATAGAGTTTACGGTTCTTTTCCTTCCCAAGAATGGCAGAGTAAAGACTGAAGTTGCTTCATTTTCCTCTTTTTTCATACTTGCCCAAGGGGAACAATATAAACGTAATGAATCTATGGAGTCTTAGGATGAATTAAACAGTTGGTCTTATCAAAGCAGTTTCTCTAAGGGTGGAACATTTTGGGATCTATCTGTTAGGCAGCTAGATAAATATTTCTACTCCTTAAAAATAGGTTAGCCATTAACTGTTGAAGGACAATTAATTCTATGTTATTGTGTTGCTACTGACCTGTGAATTCAAACCATAATTTCATCACATAACATTTTTTTTTTTTTTGACAGGCAGAGTGGACAGTGAGAGAGAGAGACAGAGAGAGAAAGGTCTTCCTTTTGCCGTTGGTTCACCCTCCAATGGCCGCCGCTGCAGCCGGGCGCACCGCGCTGATCCGATGGCAGGAGCCAGGAGCCAGGTGCTTTTCCTGGTCTCCCATGGGGTGCAGGGCCCAAGCACCTGGGCCATCCTCCACTGCACTCCCTGGCCATAGCAGAGAGCTGGCCTGGAAGAGGGGCAACCGGGACAGAATCCGGCACCCCAACCGGGACTAGAACCCGGTGTGCCGGCGCCGCAAGGTGGAGGATTAGCCTATTGAGCCACGGCGCCGGCCCACAGAACATTTTTAATATGCAAGTACCTCTCCCTTCTATTCCATAGTCTACACAGCTAGAACGTGAGTTCTAATTTGTCTAACAAGTGAGTAGAGTTCAAAGGAAGAACATGAAACCTAACCAAGTTTCTAAGTGCAATGCACAATGCATATTGACTACTGAGTTGTATTTCTATGGGAGATTGTTCCCTTAAAAAAGTATAGATAGGGCTGAGTGCTTGGTCTGATAAAGACATTTGTTAAGACACCCATGTCCTATGTCAGAGTCCCTGGGTTTGATCCCAGCTTCAGTCTGGTTCCTGTTCCAGCTTTCAGCCAATACTGACCCTGGGAGCCAGCAGGTGATGGCTCAAGTGGGTTCTGGCCACTCAGCATGGAAGACCTGGAATGACTTCCTATCTCCTGGCTTTGGCCCAGCCCAGTGTTGCCCATTGCAGGCATTTGGGAATTAAACCAGAAAATGGGAGTGTGTGTTCTCTCTCTGCCTTTCAAATTAAAAACAGTATAAGCCATGATGATATAGCTTAAAGTAAGTCTGGATGTGGGGCTGATGTCATGACCCAGCATGTTAAGCCACTGCTTGCAATGCCAGCATCCCTTATTGGAATGTGCGTTGGAGGCAGCAGAGGATGGCCCAAGTGTTTATGCTCCTGCCACTCATGTGGGAGACCCAGATGAGGCTTCTGTCTCCTGGCTTTGGCCTGATTCAGACCTGGACCTTTGCTGAATTTTGGGAGTGAACCATTAGAGGGAAGATCTTTCTCTATGTCTCTCTCCCTCTCTGACTCTTCCTCTCTCTATAACTTTGCTTTTCAAATAAATAAATAAATCTTTAAAAATAAAAATAAATTTGCTCCTATTTCTTTCTTGAGCAACATTGAGTCACATATTTATTCCTTCAACAAATATTTATTAAGCACCTACTATGTGTCAGGCTGTAATTTAGGCATGAGGAATATATTACTGATCAAAACTGATACAAATTTTGAAGCTTACATCTGGTATATTTTGGAAGAATACTTCAGTATATGAACCACATTCACTAATTTATTTCCAAGATTGCCCCAACAGGACCATTTTACTTCATCTTTGACTACTTTTGGACCTCAATAATTTTTAAGTTTCTCTTCTGCCTAATCCATTTAGTTTGGCACATTGGTTGATAGACCTTCAGATCAGATTCTTCACTTCGTTCTTTGTATTCCAGAGAATGTCTTCTCTTGCTAGGTGGCTCCCCTGAGAATGAATGACCCAGTAATAACCCTCCTGGCTAGCAATTCCCAAAGCCTTCCACATTTTTGCACAACTCCTATCAGATAGGGCCTGGGCCGTGAACAGATACCAGACAATAGACTTCTGCTTTGTTCTAAGCTGCAGAGTGCATAATTGTGCATAGGAATATTTCTGAGCACAATTTACACTTCACCCCGTAGAAGCTGAAAATAAACTAGGTAGTCCTGAGTCAAAATTAAGAAGTAAGTACAGATGACTTCTACCTTCTCAAATTCCTGTTTCTTCCCTTTCCTCACATAGTATATTCATTCTTTTTAGATAATGCTTTAGTCAATTTAGATGTCAAGAAAAGGAAATGTACCTCTTCTGACCTGCTCCTCCTCCTCCATTGGATGAAACCATAGCTGCAGCAGCTACTGGTTTGCTCCCTGTGAGTTACTAGATGTAAGGAGGACATCTTAGGATTTCCTTCCCTGCATCCTTTTTTTTTTAGGTTTATTTATTTATTTATTTATTTGAAAGTCAGGGTTACACAGAGAGAGGAGAGGCAGAGAGAGGGAAAGAGAGAGAGAGAGGCCAGGAGCCAGGAGCTTCTTCTGGGTCTCCCACGTGGGTGCAGGGGCCCGAGGACTTGAGCCATCTTCTACTGCTTTTCCAGGCCGTAGCAGAGAGTTGGATTGGAAGTGGAGCAGCCAGGTCTCGAACCGGTGCCCATATGGGATGCCAGTGCTTCAGGCCAGGGCATTAACCCACTGCACCACAGTGTTGGCCCCTCCCTGCATCCTTAACTCCAGGTCTTCATTCATTATTCCGTGCCCTAAGTCTCCCAGACACCAAGATCTGGAGCAATCACCAGCAGGCCTGTGTTTCTATATGATAGTGAAAAAGAGCATTGGTTGAGTGCTTACTAAGTACTAGGCTCAGCTAAGCACTTTGCATGTATTATCCTGCTTAATTCTGCAAATTTGTTGAGATAGGCACCATTATTACCACAAGGTGAGCTGAGTGGAAAATTTTTTTTTCTGGTGGTTGTAAATACAGCAGAGTTTTAGTTCTGGGAGCTTGAAGGTTCAGGGAGAGAAAACATTTTCTATTAGTTGTATATTGATGTTCTCCCAAAAGTTACTTCAAAATGTAGCAGCTTAAAACACTCAAGGCATATTATCTCACAGTTTCTGAGAGTCAGGAATCCAGCACTTTAGCTGGATGTTTCTGGAGTAGGATCTCTGATGAAGTTGCAGTCAAGACATAGGCCAGGGCTGCAGTTACCAAAGGCTTGACAGACTGGAGCACTGACTTCCAAGGTTGCTGATTTATGGCTCTTGGCAAGGGGCTTCAGTTTGTTGCTGAATGTTGGCAGAAGACTTTAGTTCATTGCTTTTCATGGTCCTCTTCCCAAGGCTTAAAGCCATAGTTCAAATGGAAACCTCCAGAAAGGGTACTTCAAGAAAGAACACAATGCCTTTGATAATAACCTTGGCAATGACATTCCATTCCTTATGCCATATTCTTTCACATAGACCAACTTCCCATACCAAGGAAGAGAGAGGCATGAGTACTTGGAATTATGGATTACTGGAGCCACCTTGGGGTTGGCTACTGTACCCTTTAAAACTGAAAATCACGAACCAGCTCTTGGCTGGCGCTGTGGCTCAATAGGCTAATCCTCCACCTTGCAGCGCCGACACACTGGGTTCTAGTCCTGGTCGGGGCGCCGGATTCTGTCCCGGTTGCCCCTCTTCCAGGCCAGCTCTCTGCTGTGGCCAGGGAGTGCAGTGGAGGATGGCCCAAGTGCTTGGGCCCTGCACCCACATGGGAGACCAGGAGAAGCACCTGGCTCCTGGCTTCGGATCAGCGCGGTGCGCTGGCCACAGTGGCCATTGGAGGGTGAACCAATGGTAAAGGAAGACCGTTCTCTCTGTCTCTCTCTCTCTCTCATTGTCCACTCTGCCTGTCAAAAAAAATTAAAAATAAAAACTGAAAATCATGAACCAGCTCTCTTCTTGTATTAAGAAGACACTCTTGCGGTATCTCTTACTGTATGGCAATATCTGGGTTTATCCATTAAGTGTTATATAAGTGCTAGCCTGGCTGGGAGTGATGTTTGCTCATGCAGGTAAATGACCACTCAGGATTAGGGCTGTTAGTTTTCTTTGCTGTATAAGTGAGCTGCCCAATTCCAGATTATTGTATCAGGTTTTTTTTTTTTTTTTTTTTTTTTTTTTTTCACAGAAGTATTGCTCTCAGCCTGACTCTGTCAAGAATTTGTGAGCCTCATTTCTCAAGCTTTAGGAATTTGGTTATTTGTTCAAGGTAATACTACTGTTAAGTGGAAGAGGTGAAGATTATAATACAGGTGGTCAGACTGCAGAGGCCACATAACCACACAGAACCACAATGCAGATGGGCTACTCCCTAAAGCAGGCCAGCCTCATACTTCCTTCCAGCCACCAGCCCAACTCCAAGGAACAGAGGGAGAGGAAGCTAGAGCAGGAAATGAAATATAGCCAGAGTGCTACTCAAGAGTCCCTTGAGGATCTACATGGCAAGGGCATCCTAGAAGACTGGAAGGTAAACGTGTGGTTGATCACAAGACCATCAGGGCTAGAAATGGAATAAGAGGGTTGAAGAAAGAGATTTCTTGCTTCTAATGGGCTGATTCAGGGCCTTTCCTTCCTATTATTTGTGAAAGTGACATAGGAAACCTAGTTATGGTAAAAAAAAGTGTTGCAAGAGAACTGTCCATTGATGCTGAGAGATTAACAGATTAAAAGCAAAATTTATTTATTTTTCAGACTTTTATATGTTTTATTGAAGCAAAATTTCAACAAAAGGTGGCTTTTATTTACAGAATTTAGTGTGTATGAACTGTCCAATCCACTTGGACCCAAGAAAAAATAGCTGTTTTTTTTAAAGATTTATTTATTTATTTGAAAGCCAGAGTTACAAAGAGAGAGAAGGAGAGGCATAGAGAGAGAGAGAGAGGTCTTCCATTCGCTGGTTCACTCCCTAGTTGGCCACAATGGCTGGAGCTGTGCTGATCCAAAGCCAGGAGCCAGGATCCTCTTCCAGATCTCCCACTGGGGTGCAGGGGCCCAAGAACTTGGGCCATCTTCTGCTTTTCCAGGCCATAGCAGAGAATGAGATCGGAAGTGGAACAGTTGGGATGTGAACCTGCACCCATATGGGATGCTGGTACTGCAGGTGGCAGCTTTACCTGCTATGCCACACTGCTGACCCTGAAAAGAGAACTATTAAGCCCGTTCATGTATTTTTTATTTTCAATTTATATACAAATTTTTTCCACATTCATAAAATCCCAATATTGTAATAACAAGTCCTCCCTTACCTACTTTCAATTACATATGTAAACAGTTTTAAAACTCTAAAATTTAAATTGGCCTAATTTTTAAAAAGATTTTATTTATTTTATTTGAGAGTTAGAGTTACAGACAGTGAGAAGAAGAGACAGAGAGAAAAGTCTTCCTTCCATTGGTTCACTTCCCAGGTGGCCGCAATGGCTGGAGTTGCACTGATCCTAAGCCAGGAGCCAGGAGTTTCTTACAGGTCTCCCACGCAGGTGCAGGGGCCCAGGAACTTGGGCCATCTTCTACTGCTTTCCCAGGCCATACTAGAGAACTGGACTGGAAGTAGAGCAGCCGGGACTAGAACCATTACCAATATGGGATGCCGGTGCTGTAGGCGGAGGATTAACCTACTGCACCACGGCACTGGCCCCAAATTGGCTTAATCTTGAAGTATAATACAGTGAGACTGAAAACTGAACATTTCACACCCTATAACAAATAGTAAAATACTAGGAGGTCTTCAGGATCCTTTGACTGGTTTATATCAGTAAGACAATCCATTTTTGATGTTGTAAAAGAAATATGTTTAGGCCGGTGCCGCGGCTCACTAGGCTAATCCTCCACCTTGCGGCACTGGCACACCGAGTTCTAGTCCCTGTCGGGGCGCCGGATTCTGTCCCGGTTGCCCCTCTTCCAGGCCAGCTCTTTGCTGTGGCCAGGGAGTGCAGTGGAGGATGGCCCAAGTACTTGGGCCCTGCACCCCATGGGAGACCAGGAGAAGTACCTGGCTCCTGGCTTCGGATCAGCGCGGTGCACCGGCCGCAGCGCGCCAGCCGTGGCGGCCATTGGAAGGTGAGCCAACGGCAAAAGGAAGACCTTTCTCTCTGTCTCTCTCTC